>NC_045427.1:337249594-338628186 GCF_902635505.1 Sarcophilus harrisii
TTTTATTTACAAAACATATGCATGGGTGATTTTTCAGTACTGACCCTTGCATAACCTTCTGTTCCAAATTTTCCCCTCTTTCCTCTCATCCCCACCCCTAGATGGCAGGTAATCCGATACATGTTAAATATGTTAAAGTATATGCTAAATACAATATGTGTATACATATTTATACAGTTATCTTGCTGCTCAAGAAAGATTGGATCTAGAAAAATGGTGGGGAAAAAAAAACCTGAGTAGGAAAATAAAAATGCAAGCAGACAATAATAGAAAAAGTGGAAATTCTAGTTTGTGGTCCACACTCACAGAAATACAGTTCTTAAGACTTTTTTTTTCTTTTTACCTTTTAATGCTTCTCTTGAGTTTTATTTATGGAGGTCAATTTTTGTTGTTGTTGTTTAGCTCTGGTCTTCATCAAAAATAAATGGAATTCACCAGTTTCATTGAGTGTCCATCTTCTTCCCTGAAAGAAAATGTTCAGTCTAGCAGGGTCATTTATTCTTGGTTGCATTCCAAGTCCCTTCACCTTTCAGAATATTAGATTCCATCCCCTTTGATCCTTTAAAGTAGAAGCTCCTATATCCTGAGCAATCCTTATTGTGACTCCTCAGTATTTGAATTATTTTTTTCTGATTTCTTGTAATATTTTTTCCTTGGTCCATTTGTTCTGAAATTTAGCCACAACATCAATTTTGGGATGTCTTTCAGGAGGTGATCAATGAACCCTTTCAATGGTCATTTTACCTTCTGATTCTATGGCATCTGGGCAGTTCTCTTTGATGATTTTCTGAAAAATAGTGTCTAAGCTCATTTTTCATCATAATTTTCAGGGAGTCCAATAATTTTTAGATTGTCTCTCCTAGATCTATTTTCCAGAGTTGTTTTGCACCTTAGGTATTTTACATTTTTTTAAATTTTTTTAGTTTTGCTTGACTACTTCTTGTTGTCTTATTGGACATGTCATTCATTTCCATTTTTTCAGTTTTGGATTTTAGTGAATTATTTTTACTTACTTTTTTTTTTTTTTACTTCTTTTTGTATTTGTCCAATTGAATTTTGAAATGAGTTATTTTGTTCTATGGAATTTTTTTTCATTTCACAAGTTCTGTTTTTTAAGGAGTTGCTTTCTTTTTCCATTTCACTAATTCTGTTGTTTATGGAGTTATTTTCTTTTTCTATTTCACAGATTCTGTTTTTTTAAGAAGTTGTTTTCTTTTCTGTTTCATAACTTCTGTTTTTCTGGGAGTTGCTTTCTTTTTCCATGTTATCAAATCTATCTTTTAAGGAGTTATATGCTTTTTCCAAACCCTCTTGCAAATTTTCATTTCCTTTTCCCATTTTTCTCGTAGCTAAATTTCTTCTAGGAGAGCCTTGTGTGATGGGGACCAGGTTATAGAATGCTTTGGGGCTTCATAGATGATGATCTGCTTTTAGTTTCCTCAGGGTTTGAAATCTGTTCCTCTCTTTCACCAGAAAAAAAAAAAACAAAACAAAAAACTGTCTATTTTCAGAGTTCTCTTTGCTTTTCTATTCATTTTTTTTTTTTTTAAAGTTAAGGTCTGCTTTTAGGGTGGGGGAGGTTTGCCAAGCTTCCTCTATAAGCTGGCAAGGCTGTGGTGGTCAGTGCTCATTTACTCCCGGTGCTGGGAGGATGTGGCCAGGTCCTGTGAGATTCTAGCATTTTGGGGTTCACTCTTTACCTTTTGTATTTGTGTTGGATATTTTATAACTTCTCTGCTGATCTAAGGCTTGCAACCAGGGCAGAGTAGCCAACACTGCTGCTGTAGATTCCTTCCCATAGATTTTCCACCAGGCGGAGTTCAGCTAACAACTGTGCTCAGTCTACTTGCACTTGGTGACTTCCTTCCATTTCTGATTGAAACAGACCTTCGAAATTATTTTCTGCTGGTAATTTGTTGCGCTCCCAATATTCATGGATTCTGCTGGTCCAAAGCTAAGTAGGAGGCTGGATTTGGTAATTGGTCTGAGGGTTGTAGGTGAAGGTCAGAAAGAAACATATGTCCTCTCCACCATCTTGGCTCCCTAAAAGAAACAATCTTAATCTTTAATGTGGATGGGATGAATTTGCTCATGAAATAGAAGGTGGGCAATTAAATTAGAGAAAAAAAGTCAGTAATTTGTTGTTGGGTATTCTCTGCCCACTATTTCCACCTTCTCTAACACCACTCCTTTCTCTATCTTCCCAAGCTGCATTCTCTTTTTTGTTTTATTTTATTCTTAGCACCCTCTATAGGTGAAAATTTATATCTTTTTATCTATCACTCCTTTCAAGAAAATGCAAAATAATAAAATCAACATACTTATACAAAAGAAAGAGAAATCTAATTTTTTTTTGGTTATACAAGTTGATGGTTAAAAAAATAGAATTTGTGAGGACAAAAGCAATTAAAGGATAAAGGGGATAGTGATTTTGGTGGCTAGAAGTATATAAAAGGTCAATGATTTCAACAGTTTCACATAGATTTTTTACTTTTATTTATTTATTTTTTTGGCTGAGGCAATTGGGGTTAAGTGACTTGCCCAGGGTCACATAGCTAAGAGTTAATTGTCTGAAGCCAGATTTGAACTCAGGTCCTCCTGACTTCAGGGCTGGTGCTCTATCCACCGTGCCACCTAGCTGCCCCTGCTTTTTACTTTTCTTCTTCAAAAGATTTATATGACAAAAAGGGAAATAAATGAAAATTGAAAAATATTTCCTCTATAAGCTTCAACCTGGTCTTTTACTTTTTGTTAAGAGTTTTGTTATGCAAGTATATATATGTGTGCTGATTTAAAAATCATTTAAAAAGAACTCATGAATATGATAGGAGATAAAATATTTGAATTATGTCTCAAGTAAGAATATAGACTAAGATTTCCAAAGCAATTGCACAAGAAAAGTTATCTAAAAAACAAATATAAATTAAATAATTTCTTTAGATTGATAGATGGGTACAACTAGCTATGATCTATATGGGAACAAAAGCACCCTGTTTTTACAAGTAGAATATCTGGCAAACACCACTGCCCAAAATGAAGAAATTGAATTTGAGACATGTACAGTCAGTTTCCAGAGGAATCAAACCTATCAATAATCACATAAAAATACTCTAAAATCACTCCTAATTACAGAAAGTCAAGTTAAAATAACTTGTATTTATCACTTTACAGGTATTAGGTAAAACTAAGATGACAGAAAATAAAAATTAAAAATATTTGAAGGGATATGGGAAAACTGGAAAACTAATGTACCATTGGTGGAGCTATGAACTAATCCAGCTATTTTGGAAAACAATTTGGAGCTGAGCAATATTGCCACCAGCTGTATAACCCAAGGAGATCAAAGAAAAAGGAGAATGATTCATATATACAATAATATAGCAGCTCTTTTTGCAGGGGTAAAGAGTTGGAAATTAAGGGGATGCCCATCCATGGGAGAATGGCTGAACTAATTATGGTACATACATGTGAAGAAATACTATTGTTATACAAGAAATAATTAAGGGGTAGGTTTTGTATTTCTCTCCTATCTATTTTTCCTGACTGTCCTCATCCTACTTACCTTATCCCTTCTTACTCCTCTGTTACTTCTACCTGCTACCCCTCACTCTTCTATTCCTTAATCTATCCACTCTTCTAAGAGTCTCTCTCTTATCCTTTCTTCCCACCCTACTGTCTTGCACTCTCATTTCTTCCTGAATTTAGAAGATTTTTATACACTTCTAGATATATGTTGTTTCTTTTTAACCCATTCTCAGTGAGAGTAAGGTTCTAGAACTACCTGCCCTTGCCCTGACTTGCTTCTTCTGTGTCAGTTATCCTCCTTACCTTATTTGTATGAAATGACTACTCCTTTTTATTTCTCCTTATACAGCTTTATTTTTTAGAATTATCCCATTATCCGCAATTTAGCCTAACTATCTTTAAAACTCCCCAAATAATGATGATGGTCATAAAAGCACTGATGACATTTTCACATATGTGAAGTAAACAATTTAGCCTTATTAGGTCCCTTAGAAGTCCTTAATGATTATCTTATGTTTCTTCTGGATCTTTTGTCATTAAGTTCTGGGTTTTTGTCACAAATAACTAAAAATCTTCCAGTTTGTTAAATATCCATTAAAAAAATTATTTTTCAGGATTATAGTTATCTTTGCTGGGTAATTTACCCTTGGGAATAACCCCAGCATTTTTGCTCTATAAAACAGTATTTCATAACATATGGTTCTTGAAGGTAGTATAGGTCTTCTGTAATCCTTATTGTAGGCTCATGATATTTAAATTATTTTTTCTAGTTGGTTCCAGTATTTTATCTTTAACTTGAGGGCTTTGAAACTTGGCCATAGATTCCTGTACATTTTCTTCTTGGATCTCTTTCAGATCATGATCAGTGGATTTTTTTCTATTTCTGCTTTGTCTTTGCTCTAACACTTCAGGACAGTTTTCCAAGGCAATTTCTTTTAATATTATCTCAAGATCCTTTTTTCATCATAATTTTCATATAGCCTGACTTTTTAATATTTTTTTCTCCTTGATCTATTCTCCAGTTGTTTTATTTCTGATGGAGATGTTTCACATTCTCTCTCTTTTTTTATTCTTTTGACTTTGTTTTGTTATTTCTGGTTATCTTGTAATGTCGTTAGCTTTCCCTTGTCCAAGGGATTATTTTCTTCCTTAAGTTTTTGATTTTCTATTACAAATTGATTGACTTTTGGGCTGAAGGGGTTAACTGACTTGCTCAGGTTCACACAGCTAGTTAAGTGTCAAGTGTCAATGACTGGATTTGAACTCAGATCCTCCTGAATCCAAGGTCCTGGTTGATTTAAAATTCTCTGGGATTGCTCTTATTTTTATTTCTAAATTTTCCTCAATCTCTCTTATTTGATTTTTAAAGTTCTTTTTAAATTCTTCCAAGAACTCTTTTTGTGCTTAGACTATTTGATATTTCTCATTGAAAAACAAGTGGCTTTTGTACCTCCATTATCTTCCTTTGAATATGAACTCAGATCTTTTCAATTCCTGTAATAGCTATCCATGTTTGGGTTCTTTCTCTTTCACTTACTCAATTTCATTTTATTTATTTTGTTTTTTAGCAGTTATTAAAATAACCAAGTTCTAGTCCCAAGAAATGACTGTTATTTTCTGTGGTCTGAAGCTAGAGGCCCCAGCCCCACTGTCTCACAAATGCCCTTGCTCCCTGAAGTTCTTCCAATGACTCAAACTATATCTGTTTTCACTGCTCTAAAACTGCAACCAGGGACTCTCTCCTCTCTTGAAAGCCCCTACAGCCACCACATGGTCTCTGCTCCTCTGTCCTAAAGATAAAAGTTCCTAAAGATAAAAGCTGAGGCTACCTCTCAAACCCCGATATTCCCAAGGTTTGTTATTTGTTCATTACAAAAAGACAGCCTAGAGTTTGTTTGCACTTCAGTAAGTCCAGATCTTCTCCATAAACCCAAAGGATTCATGATGAAAATATACATACACCTTGAAATGGAGACTTGATGGTCTCAGAGTACAGGTTGAAGCTTTTTTTTTTCCATTTCTTTATTTTTCTTTTTCTTCTATAATGTGACTGATGCAGAAATGTATTTAATTACTTTAATAATGGTATTATTTTATGTTATTTTAATATTATTTATTTATATTAAAATATTTATACTAAAATATATTTAATATTATATTTTAATAACTTTAATAATGGTATATTTCTTGTCTTATCACTGGAGAAGAGAAGGGAAGGAGAAAATTTTGAAAATAAAAATAAAATTTGAAAAATAAATACAATAAATAATAAATAATTAGTTGCATAACTTATAGCAGAAAAAAAAGCAACTGCTCAATGGGGACTTTATCTAATCAGCAAAAAAAAAAAAAAAAAAAAAAAAAAAAAAATCTCACTGTGGCTGACAACCAGTAGATGGAAACAGAGAACAGCAACATATGAGCAGTGATGACTAGTAGAGTACAACAGAACATGACATCAACAAAAGATATTGATATGGAGGAATACTTTTCTCTGGCTACAGATGTTTACTCTCTAAACCTGTTACCCTACATGTGGTTGTTAGCTACACATATAAAATGTTCATATGACCATCTATTGTTATTTCACATTCACATGTGTCCTCAAAAACCAATTGTCTCACCAAAACAAAACTACAACACTTTTTTTTTAAGAAGATAGAGCAAAGCAACTGCCAAAAATGATGGCTAGGAAGAAAATTTTGAATCAAACAACGGACAGAGACCATTTGAAAATTATAATCATTTTAATTATGTTCAATTAACATTATATATGAAACTTACTGTGGGATAAAATATATTGATACAAATAGCTCAAACAAAATTCTTATTTTCAAAAAAATATGTAGATAAAGCATCAGTAAAAAAAAAAAGAACCACTTCCTATTAGATACATAGTTAAAATATGTAAACTGTTTCCAAAAGTATTGTCAACTAATATAAGAAAAAATACTAAATCATAAATAAAGGAAGTAAAAGTTAAAATTATCTCTGAGGTTTTACCTTCCACTGACAAAATTGGAAAAGATGATAAAATAATTATGTAGTAAATATTAGATAGATTGTAAGATGAAAGGTACACTAACAGACTGAAGCTAGAACTGTGTAGGTTCAACTATTCTGGAAAAAAAAAAAAACAGAATGCAAGTGAAGTCATCAAAATATTCATACACTTTCACCCCAAGAATTCCACTGATGATTATATGTCCCAAACATGAAAAAACACAAAGAAAAAAGTAGTTTTTTACTAGACAGGACAGATAGATAGATAGATAAATTCATAGTAGTAATTTTGATAGCAAAAAAAAAAAGGAAATAAAGTAATCACCTATTGAATGGAAATGGTTCAAAAATTGTGTCATATGAACAATATATACTATTATGACATGAATTATATATTAGTGAACTCTGAAATTTGTTTATTTGATAAGTCTTTTATCCTTCCACTTATCCACTGCAACTCCAAACCCTATTTTTTGCCCTCAACAATACTTCCAAATCTTCCATTCCTCCATTCTTTTATAGATCATCAATCCTGCACTGGCTACACTCTCTTTCTTATCTTGAGTCTTTAGGAAAATAATTCAACCCTAAACAGTTCTCTCTTGAATCCTTTAGTTATCTAACACTTATTGAAAATATTGCTCTAATGTAATGTTTGGGCTAGCTTTCTGGAGGGCCTAGGGCCCAGCCTTGATCTTAGTGCAAGAGTGAAGGAGGCAGGACAGCCACCAGGAGGCTGGGCAAAGATAGAGTGTCTATTTTCCAGTCCTTCTTACTCTTATATACCTAATTGTAATTATATCATTACAGCATACTGATTATGTATGAACTTAAAAAACCATTACATCACTATACTAAGTTCTAAGTATATTTGTGAACTAGAGAACCATGATCTTTGACTTAACACCTTGTTTCAAGTATATTTCTCCAAAGTTCCGGCCCTCTACACTCTGTAACTAGGGCCTTTCCTACTATTCACAACACTGCTGAATGAAGCTGGAGGGAATCATAAAATTATGCTGACTGGGTCCACATATAAATTTGTGTTAAACAATGTGAACTAAGCTTTTACTGCTGCATGACGATCCTTTTACATCACTCTAATCAATTCATTATATCATTCATCAGAACAGATTTTCTAAACCTTTTCATTTCTATTTAAATTTCCCCCCTTCATTTCAGCTAAGAACTTTTCCACACTTTTCATTGAAAAAATAAAATAAAAAAATAACTATATATTGAAAAACTTCTCAAACTGTTTTACAAAGTCATTATAACAACTGTTTTCACTTCCTTAAGGGAGGATTACTCCCTGGACATGTGTCTAAATAGAATCCCTGTATGATCCATAATAATAATAGAGTTCTGAGAAGTTCTATGTAGTATTTCTCCATAAAATAATGTATACAGTTTAACCTTGTTTACTCATTAATGGCTGCTGGCTCATGTTTTTTAAAACATGATGCCTATATTTTTCTTTCAAATTTTCCACT
Source organism: Sarcophilus harrisii (assembly GCF_902635505.1). Taxonomy (NCBI): domain Eukaryota; kingdom Metazoa; phylum Chordata; class Mammalia; order Dasyuromorphia; family Dasyuridae; genus Sarcophilus; species Sarcophilus harrisii. The sequence goes on from NC_045427.1 coordinate 337,257,616, forward strand.
TAGCTCTACTCTCCTCATCAAGAAATGATTAGAAGTCTTCTATCTTATTAAAAATTCATTTTCTCCCTCCTGAAAAATTATAGTCCATTTTCTTTAATAGATTATGTTATTATATGCCTAGATCTAGATCTTTTATTTTCTGGAATACAATATTCCATTCTCTCTACCTCTTTGTTAAATGTGGCTTCTAAATTTCATGTCTCCCTGTTTTTTTTTTTTTTTCTTAATAGTTGAAGCACTTTTTTCAGGCTTGAAATTGTGGGATTTGGCAATAATAGTTTTAGGAACTCTCCTTTTAAGAAGGTTATTCAAGAAAAGAATTTGATTCTTACTTTAACCTCTGATTATATCATATCTGGACAGTTTTCTTTAATGATATCCTGAAAAAAGCTGTCTAAGGTTCCTTTTTTTTTTTCATGGGTTTTATATAGTACAATCATTCTTAAGTTGTCTCTCCTCAATCTATTTTCCAGATCAATAGTTTTTCTATAAGATAATTCACATTTTCTTCAACTTTTTTCAGTCTCTGGATGTTATTTTATTATTTCTTTATGGATTCATTAGCTTCCATTTGGTAAATTCTAATTTTCAAAGAGTTATTTTCTTCAGTAAAATTTTATGCTTCATTTCACAAACTTGTTTTTCTTTTCATATTTTTATTCTCTAGTACTTGCTTATTTTTCCATTTTGCCCTTTACTGATTTTATTTTGTTTTAAAAATCATTTTAGCTATTTTTGTAAATCTTGTTTTACTCCTTTAGAAATTTTTGTCAAACATGTCTAAGCTACATTATTTTTTGTAGCTTTCCTGTCATCATAATGTGGTAGGGTTCTTTTGTTTTGTTTGTTTGCTCATTCTTCCAGCCCATTTCTTGACTTTGAATTTTTAGATTAATACTAAGATCTGCAACTTCTGGGGAGGAGGATGGCTTTCATATGTCTGGCTGGGAACCTACAAGCTTTCAGCACTCCCAAAATGGAGTGACCTAAGGATAGGTCGGTTCATTTTCCTCTGAATCTTAGTTCTGTAAATTCCTGACTAAGATTTGGGTCTGTTGGCTTTGTATCTACTTGGAAATTTCAGAATTCAGTGCTGGATTCAGCCACTCAGTCTTCCAGGAGGCTCTGAAGATTCAAAGCCAGATCCCCCTAAGTGTGGAATGCTATGTTCTGCTCTTGAGATCAGAGTCATGCAGCTTCTATTTGATTCCAGAAATGATTGCTTGCTAGAAACCATAGCTAAATTCAATATTCATAACTACTGCCCTCTGCCTCAATACTGTAACCTGAAACAAGAGATGACAAAGTTTCTAGATGGCACCCATTTCTGAATCCTAGAATATCTATCTGCTCCAGTGATTCATGCCTTAGTGGCCTGTGTGGGACTTCTTTCAGGGTCCTGAAGCCCCTGGACATTGAAATTCTATATGCCTCCTAATCTAGATCCTGTGCTTAGGATCTACAGACTTGTTTGTCTTTCTATGCCACCCTAGCTAGGAAAAAAATGGCTCAGTCTAACTTTTTCTGATCATATTCCTGATCAGGATTCAGTTTGATGAATTTTGTAAATGTTTATCAAGAAAGTATGAAAGGGCAAACTAGACTATTGTTTCTTTTCTTCCCTTCACCTTGACTTCATCCCCTATTGGTTCCATGTGTCCTCAGTACAAGTTGGTCTGTAGGGGAATGCTTCAGCAATCAGTGCTTGGTCCCAATGACTTGGATAAAGGCATAGATAGCATAGTTATCAAACTCACAGAAGGACAAACATGTTAAATGATGAAAACAAAATCCAAAAAGTCTAGAAATTTTAGAATACTGGACAAAATTAAGATTAAATTTAATAGTGATAAATGTACACATTTAAAATTCAGCTTACTGATATAAGAGCAAGTAAGCCCTACTAAACAAACAGTTTGTCAGGAATTTAAGGAACCTTATTATCAGTTGTGTAATAGGGTAGTCAACAAAAAAAAGCAAATGCATTTTTATTTTGAATTTAATAGAGAGGCATAATATATTAGATTATGAGGTGATAGTCCTGAAACACTATGTTATGATCAGGCCACTCCTGGAGTAATATATTCAGTTCTAGGTAGCCTGCTTTAGAGTGAACATTGATAAATTAGAGAGAATCCAGAAAAGAATTACGAAGATGTTGAAGATTCTTGCTACATAAAAATCTATTGAAGTCATGGATGATAGTTAGCCTAAAGAAGAGAATAGTTGAGGGAACTCAATAGCTGTGTTCAACTACATGAAAGAAAGAAAGATTATTTTTTTCTCACCTGTTTGGCCCTGGAAAATTAAATTAAGAAGAATGGGTAGAAGATAGACAGAAGATGTTGGATGTAAAAATTTCCTAATAAATTATAGTTAAAAATAGTGGTATGTTGATGTAAATAGAATATTATTTTTTAGAAACAAATTCAAGAAAGAAACATGAACAGATTTGTTTGTATTACTTAAAAGTAAAGTGCCAAAATAACATGCACAATGACTACAGTAAAAATGAAAAGATCACTAAAAAGAAATTTTACCATGAGCAAATAAAAAGGCAATAATGTTTGATAATAGGTAATATGCTTTTCTTCACCCTCCCACTGCCAACTTTTATGATAGAGAGGGGGAATGCACCTAGATCAAGATGTTATATGTATATTGTTAGATCAGTCACTATATTGAGTGCTTTTGCTTCACTGTTTCTCTTGTTGCAAGTAAAGCTTTTAGGAATAAATAGGAAGGGGCAGTGAGTGAGTAGAAAATCTAGAAATTACTATTAAAAAAACAAAATGAATAAATAAAACTCTTTAAAAGAAAATATCACTTTAGACATAGAAAAATCTAACAAAAAGGTAAATAACAAGGAGGTTAAGAATATGAAAATAACTAGAAAAGTGATATGATAGATTTTTGATGATTATTGAATAGCAACTGAAAGTAATATATATATATATATATATCTGTTGTGTATCATACATTACAAATTAATGTTGAGCTCTGATAAAAAATCATTAATATGTAAAAAAATCAGAATCATTAAATACATCCTTTATTGACCATAATAATAAAAATTTTAATATGTTAGAAATTATTTTATATACCCCCAAAATTGATAACAAGTGTAATATGTAAATATTTATAAAAATATAAAGTACTCTCATTAATAGCATAAGAAGTAGATATTTTAAATGATATAATCTTAAAAAAAATTTTTTTAAAACTTTAAGAGAATTTTTTTGGCTGAGGCAATTGGGGTTAAGTGACTTGCCCAGGGTCACACAGCCAAGAAGTATTAAATGTCTGAAACCATATTTGAACTCGTTTTCCTGATGTCAGGGCTGGTGCTCTATCCACTACACCACCTACTAGCTTCCCTTTAAGAAAACTTCTAAAGAAAAAAGATAGAGCACCTGCTCTGAAGTCAGAAGGACCCTGAGTGTAAAAAAATTTAGTCACACTTGCTAGCTGTGTGACCTTGGGAAAATTACTTAACCCCAATTTCCTCACGCACAACACAAAATGAAAAGAAAAGAAAAAAAAAAAGAAAGTACTAGATGGATTTCCAAGCGAATCCTATCAAATGTTCAAAAGTAATGTAAATAATGAATTGTTTGCAAACATAAAAATGTATTCTCCTTAACTTGTTTATGAGACATATGTGATTGATTCTGACACCCAAAGAATGTATAAAGTGGAAACAGAAAATTATAGACCAAAACCTTTACCGCATATTAGAACATATGCATTGATTGAAATATTGTATCAGCAAATGACCTAACAGATAATACTTAAATTATTGCATATTGTGAGTATATTGAATTTATACCAGGAATGTAGACTTGATTCAATATTAAGAAAGCTAGAAACATAATAGTCATCTTAATAACAACGACAACCCAAAAAAATTATATATCAAAAATGCAGAAAATTAAAAAAAAAACAATTCTAAGACTTACATTCATTAAAAATATTTAAGGCAATTGAAATATATAGACTGTTCCTAGCCAAAAGCAACTTTCTAAAACTTAGTTTAGCATTTTCAGTAGTGAAGAAAAGCAGTTTTTAAAAAGAAAGGTCTTTTTAAAAATTTTGGAGGAAAGCAAGGAAGTCCAGTATCAATTCTATTTTTTTTACATAATAGTAGAAATATTAACTAAAACAATAAGACTGGAAAGAAAAATTGAGACATCACAGAAGAAACAAAATAATTTTCTTTTGTAAAGAATAAAATGGCTTACTTAGTGAACTCTAGATGTTCAATTGAAAAATTAATTGTAACAAAAACTTCAGTGACAAAGAAATATCATTTCTCACTTACCAACAAAATCTAGTGGGAAGAGATAGAAAAAAAAATAACTATTTACTATAACAAGGTAATGTGTAAAATATGTACAAGTCTACTTACCAAACCACAGTAAATTATGATGATAAATGACAAAATCTATAAAAATTATTTCACAAACAAAATGAAATTATCTAATTAGAAGGGAAACAGTTGATAAGTATTTGACATTCAAATTATATAGAGAATTAATATAAATGTGTAAGACAAAAAGCTAATGATCAATGAATATTAAAAAGTAGTTTTCAAAAGAAGAAAAGCAAGCTATCAAGAACCACATAATAATGTGTCCAAATCACTAATAATCAAAACCATAAAAGTGGAAATAACTGAGAAATTCTAGCTATATCTATCAAATGGGCCCTCAAAAATCATAAAAAAAGAAAATGACACTTGTTGAATATGAGGCAAAAGGGTACATAAATGTTCTCTTATTAGATTTATGAAATAATCTAACCATTCTAAAAATGATTTTATAACTTAGAAAGTCATTAAACTGTGATGCAGCAATATCATAACTGAGCAAAGAAGTCAAAGAAAGAGAAAAGTGACTCAAACATGTATAATTTTAGAAGTCCTTATTATTATCACAAAGAACTAGAAACAAAATAGAGACCTGTCACTTCAGAATGGCTGAATAAATTGTGACATATGAAGAGAGGCAGCTTCTGATACATAATGGTAGTATGACCCTGAGCAAGCAATTTAATGTCTGTGTTCTAAAGAACTCTAAATGGAGTTTTGCACATCAGTGAAATCTCAGGTCTAGATTCTAACTCTATGCACATGAATTTAATGCAGCTCTGTCCCATATGAAGTGGAAGAAGAAACAAATTCAGAGAAACTTAGGAAGACTTGCAAAAACTGATGGAAAGATAACTAAGCAAAATTAGGAGAGAAATTTATACAATGATTATAATAGTATAAGTGAATACAACTTTAAAACCTTAATAACTCTGATGAATGAGAGGAATAACCACAATCCCAGAAGAATTATGGCTGAATGTATTTCCTATGTCTTAGCAGTGATACTTAGACAAGAAGCAGAATTAGACATACATTCTCAGACATGACTAATGTCTGAATTTGTTTTGCTTTGGCTGGAGAGGAAAGGAAATAAACATTTATTAGCACCTACTATATGTCAGGAAATATGCTAAATGCAAAGGGGTGAGTTGATTAAGTAGGGATAATGATGACAAAAAAAATTAAGAAAAGGAGTGGAGAAAGTGTCAATAAACCAAAAAAAGTATAAAGAAGTTAAGAAGTGAATATTGATAGAGTAGATTTAATATTAATTACAATAATTGTTCCAAACCATATAATAGACACCTATGCTTTCATTCACAATCTTCCTTTTTGTCTAGTATGTATGAAAATTTTCACAATTACTAGGTTGACAATAAAGAGAAAATTTAAATAACTAAAAGGAAAAATAAAATTTGGGAACCTATCTTTGGAATACACATTAAAACTTTGTTTTAGCAAAACTTAGCTATATTTTAAATGAAGTAACATAATTATGGATATGAGAGATATTCTAGGACCTCATTTAGGAGGCCATTTGATATGAATTCACAGCACAAAAATGTTTAATTTCTGAGTGAAATTATGTGGTTGTTTTCACTTCAGTTTTTCCTAGAGTAGTCAAGGTTATAAAATTGTTTAGCAAATATTATTGCTACAACTATATTTAATAAAGAAGCAAGGTGAAATATTCAGCTATTCAAGGCACTAAGGAGAAATGGCTGTCTAATGGTTACTTTGATGATTCAGAAAGTTTCAGTTGTTGAAGATGAAGTAGAATGGGGGAGCTGAATAAGAGTTCAAATATTTACTATTTAACATAAACAAAACTCATTAAATTTAAAAAATGGAAATGAGATTCAGGAGATAAATTGAGACTTCAGTATTTCCAATTCATTTCTTCCTTATTTAGCTAAAATACTTATAGCACATATAAAAAAGCTGTTTTTCAATTCTATAGTTTATATCTGACCTGATCTGACCTGGATTCTACTGGATATTTTGTTGTAAAATAATTAGAAATACAGAGTGTGCTTGTTCAATTTGTCTGTAGTATGCAAAATTGATTTTTTTCTTTAACACTAAAATTTGGGCCATCTGTTGAGAAAACAGGGAATGTTCTAAATATATACAAAGAGTGGAAATACTTCATTCCACTGCTGTATCCTGGGGTAGATGCATTTTCATCCGTATGTTTGTCTTGCAGACAAAATGAATATCAGATGGTGGTTTTGAAAAAGGGCAGACCTAACATGTGGTGATTAGTTTCAAAAACAGATTTTTATTCTTGATAAATTATTACCAAATACAGTCATTTGTTGATTGAGGATATAAAACAGATTGGTCATACTACAATCTACAGGTTAAATGAAAAACGGAAATAAGTTTATTTAACATGATCTTGTATCCAGTTCCCAGCAGTGCAAATCTAAGGCAAATAATTAGATTTCCAATTTAAAGATATATATTTCTTTGTTGGCAATTCTCTGTGCACTGGCAGCACTTTCAAGACAAGAGTCAGAGCTTTTGATTAACATAAACATTATTTTGATCAACTAACAGTATCGTTTGATTTAGTTATAATTCACCTAGGTGGCAGAGGCTAATAATATGAGATGACAACTGACTGCAAATCAGAAACAAATAAGTATCATAGGTCTTTAGGAAACAGTGAAAGAAAGCTAAGGAAGAAAATGATTTCATGAGAAAACTCATGAACAATACAAATAAAAAGTGGTTTTTGACCCCCAAAATGAGGCAAACAAATAGGACATGCCTTATCCTTTAAATGCTTGCCTTACAAAATTTGATAAGCTTTTTTTTTAGTGAAAAAATTTGAAAAATAGAAAAGTGGCTGCTCTAATCATAGTGCATATTACTCCCATACACAATTTATTGAACAAATTATGGCTCTACTATGTAATGTCTTCTGAGGGAGTTGAGACTCCTATTATAAAGAATTCTTTAGACGTTATTGTGCCTAAAGAAAATGATGAAATGGTTTCAGAAACCAGAAATATCTCTAGAAACAACAGAATGAAATGAATAGAACTAAGAGAAAAATTTATACAAAAACAAGGATGTTAATAAGGAAAACAACTTTGAAAGGATTTAAACCTCTGATCAATGTGATGATAAGCCATTAGACAAGAGTACTGAAGATAAAACTTGCCACACACCTCGTTAAATGATAAACTTAAAAAGCATGGCCACTGTGAAAATTTATTGGATTATGCATATTTGTTATAAGTGATTTTCCCCCAAGGATGGAGACTATGGGAAAGATGCTATATGTCTATAAAAATCAATTGATTAATTAATTAAAAAAAACAAAAGATTCTTTCATGTAGAACTACATTAGGTAAGTCAACAAGCAGAATTTTCTGAAGATTTTAATCTTTGAGTAAGAAAGTCTGAGACAGAAAAATTGAAAGAGTCAGGCACTAGAATGAACTTTTTGAAAACAGGTTACAGCATAAGTTATGCTTGTTATTCTTGATTTTTTTATATTCTTCTTGAGGTTATGTAATATTTAAATGTTCTCTATGCATCCTGTTTTTGTGTTCAATTGCTTTTGCTTGTTAGGGATTATGTTGTTGTTATTGTTGTTGCTGTTTAACATTATTATCATTTGCTTTTCTTCTTCTAAATGGTCCTTCACATAAACATTTTTGTATTCCAATTTTACATATTCTTTTTTGTTCCTTTGGAGATCCTCACCACAGTGGTTTCAAGTTTTGTTTATTTGTTTTTTCCTTAACTGATAAATTTTTCTATTACAAATGCTCCAAATTCTGATCTTGCTTCCCTTTACCTTGTGATTTCTACTCTATTTTTAACCATATCTTGGAGACCACAGACTTCAAATAGTTTGTTTTCCTTTGTCTTATAAGATGTATTTGAAGTTCTCCAATTTCTTTGAGAATTTAATACTTAAAAAAAAGAGAATTTGATACTCATTCTTCCTTCCTATTTGACTTATTTTAAGAGCAATAATTATCTTTTTGTTTTTGTTTGTACTTTGTGTTTAGTAAAGTGCCTGTTATATAATTGGTTGTTATCTTTCATTCTTGAAGAGAAGCAAAATGACATCACTAATTAGAGTAGAGTTACAGTGTGTCCGCCTGTAGCTGATCAGAACAATATGAACTAGAATGCTCTGCCCCAGTTGGACACAAAGAGCCCTTATGAACATTTGAAAAGGCGTCTCTAACTTTATGCATCTTGTCTTTCTCCTGAGTTAATTCAATTCTGCTTTGCTCACAGAGCTCAGCATCTTCTCAGCAGAAAGCATGCCATGTTGGATGGTCCTGTGCCACTGACTTCCATGTTACACAATAAAATCCAAAGTTCTTAAGAGAGACCTTGTACCGCTTTCTCTGACCACCTTCTGAGTACATGCCATGTATCATTTTATAAATGAGAAATTGCTGATCATGGAGATTGTAGTTTACCCAACGTCACACAAGTATCAAGCACAAGAAGAAAGATCTGAACCCAGGACCTGTAAATCTGGAGCCAATTTTTTTTTTTTTTTTTGGTACTAGACAACCCTGCTTCTAATAGTTGCTTCTATTGCAATTGTTTTTAAAGCTGAAAGTATTAAAAATGCATAGTCACCTAAAAGGTCAGTGCTTATTATATCACTTTTGAAAATCATGCCCTTGCTCTGACTCCATTGTAACATCTTTTTCCATAGCTCTTTGAGAAATTATGTTATACAATGAGATGAGTGAGGCAAGTTCCAATGATTGTGTGATGAAGAGAGCCATCTACACCCAGAGAGAGGACTGTGGGAACTGAGTGGAGATAACAGCATAGCATTTTCACACTTTTTGTTGCTGTTCGCTTACATTGTTTTCTTTCTTATTTTTTTCCCTTTTTAATTTGATTTTTCTTGTGGAGCAAAATAATTGTATAAATATGTATATATATATATGTATATATATTGGATTCAACATATTTTAACATATTTAACATATATTGGATTACTTGCCATCTAGGGGAAGGGTGGGGGAAAGGAAGGGAAAATTTAGAATACAAGGTTTTTCAGAGGTCAGTGTTGAAAAATTATCCATGCATATGTTTTGAAAATAAAAAGCTTTGATTAAAAAAAAAAGAAGGAAAACAAATTAATAAATAAATAAATTTTAAAAATTATGTTGCATTCAGCTATGGACTGTTAAGTGGATGAGAGAAGGGAAAGATAAGCTTTTAGAAGGTAAACTTTTTTATAGATCCATTAGAAAAAGCAAGAGTTTTCAAAGATTAATAAAATCTATTTTAATACCAACAATTCCTTTTCACAGAATTCTTTTCTTCTCATCTTCAATTCTCTTTACTATTCTAATTACATCATAATAAGTTAAATCATAAACCCCAAAGGGCTTTTCAGCAAAGGGATAATCTTATAATCCTCATGCTTCTTTGACTTCATTATATCATCTGACACTATTGACATTCTGTTTCTAAATACTGGTTTCTTTTTGACCTTCCATCACATTCCTTTGAAATGTTTTTTCTTTTCTTTTCTGTTGAACTATCTTGGGCTTCTCTGTATATTCTTACTCTATATCTTGCCTCCCTCAAAGCTGTGCCTTGAGCCCTCTTCTCTTTAATCTTTCTCTTGGTGAACAACTCCACTAGGATGCCCCATAGGCATTTTTAATTCAACAAGTCAAAACAGAACTCAAAATTTCAGCCTCCAAGTCTCATTATTTCTTTTGGGGACAACACCACTTTTCCAGTAATCCATATTTACAATCAACAATTATCATTGTTTTTATTCTCTCCCCTCCCCACCAAACATATTCATTTAGATTCAAAGTCATCAATTCTACCATGTCAATACATTTTGTCTCTCTACTCATACCATAACCAACAAAATATAGGCCATTAGCATGTCTTAACTAGGCTACTAAGAGTCACCAAATTAGCCTCCCTATATCCAGTGTCTTCTTTCTCCAATCCATCTTTACATTGGGCAGACAACAGCTGCCCAAATGCCTTTATTGCTTAGCATTTAGTAATTATACATTACTCTAAATACCATGCACTCATATTTCATACTTCAGGAAAATTGGTCTACTAGCCATCCTTCATGACATTCCATCTTCAATCTCCATGCCTTTGCAAAGGTTGTCAACCATACCTAAAATGGTCTCCTTCCTCATCATTGTTCTTTGTAACTTCTAATTTCTTTCAAGGCTGCAATTAAGATCCACAAACTTCAATAGACTTTTCCTGATTTCTTTAGTTCTTTGTGTTCTGCTCCAGTCTTCAATAAATTGGTAAATACTGTCTTTCCTTAATTATGTTCATGTCACATCTCTCTAACAGATTCTTGAAGACAGAATATCTCACTTTTGTCTTTTAATTTGAAAGGCAAAGGCTGGTACTGAATAAATATTCATTGACATTATTGTCTGAACAAATGTTCATTATAATAGCTTGTCTTCTACTCCTCCTAAAATAATCATCAGTTTCTGGCTAAAAGGGCATGTTCCTAGAAGAGCCCAATCTCTCCTTTCTCCAATCTTTGGCACTAACAGCCAACTGAATCTCCAAAAATGCAGCAAAAGAAAACAACAACAACAAAAAAAAGTGTTGCTGACTCTCAGATTTTTTTTCAAACATGCCACCATAGCCTTTTCACCTTGGAAACTCATTTCTCTCCTGGTCTTCCCACCCTGTAAGTTGAGCAAATCATTTTCTCTTTTCAAGTCAAACAGTTTTCTAATCTTTGTACTGTTTAAGAGGTAATCAGCATTGTTGGAAGAAATTCCTATGCTGAGTAGTAACTATACTGATGAAATTTTTTATCAGTATCATATTGTTGAATTGTTTTAATTATGTCTGACTCTTCATCACCCCTTGAGTTTTTATTTTTGTTTTTTTTTTTTTGTACAGTTGCTGGAATAGTTTGTCATTTCCTTCTCTGCCTCTATTTACAGGTGAGGAACTGAGGCAAACTAAGTTAAGTGACTTGCACAGGTCATGTGGCTAGTAAATGTCTGAAGCTGAATTTTTAACTCATGAGGATTCCTAATTCCAAGTCCAGTGCTCTACCTACTGTGTCACCTAGCTGCTCTGATCCTTGTAATATTAGTGTATTCAGGGTCAGTAGGTGGTGCGGAGGATAGAGCACCAGCCCTGAAGTGAGGAGGACCTGAGTTCAAATTTGACCTCAGACACTTAAAACTTCCTAGTTGTGTGACCCTGGGCAAGTCACTTAACCCCAATTGCCTCAGCAAAAACAAACAAATAAACAAAAAAAACCCCTCAGTATTAGTGTTATTCATATTTTTAGTTCATATATGTTGAAGAGAATTACAAATGAACAAGTTGGACCTAGAATTGAACAGCAAAAAGAGAGCAAGATTAGTTACCTTTGGGAAATTCCATAGTTCTTTAATTTATCACAATTTTTTTTTAAACAAAAGCTCATCTTTTGGAAGATTAATATTCTTCTAGTGATATTCTGTGTTGTAGGTCACAGAATACTAGAAAGGTCAAAGAAATTAGCTGATGATCATCCAAGTTATAACACATTAAAAATGAGAAATGATGAAGGAAAGCAATTCAAAGGACATCAACAGAGAAAGATAATACCAGGAATAAAAAAGAGAAGCTTCTCATATAACAAGAACAAAGAACTAATTGCTGCTAATGAGCTGTAAGGTTATGTTTACCAAATGCAAAGAGAATAATCCTTGGCTCGAATTTTAGCTACATCATTGGTTTTATACAAAAGTAAATGGAAATCTAATCTTTGTTTCTTCAATGAGAGAGCACCCTATTCCCCATTCATCTTTCCTGTAATTATCTAATCTATCTTATTCAAATTGAAGGACAGCACAGCAAATGGAAAAATATTATATTAAATTCAAATGATCTAGGTTTATATTCAAATTAGTCACTACAAAGTGAACCTGAGAAAAGGGTCCTAGGGAATTGACCCTTTGTGACCTTGGTAAAGGTATTTAATCTCTTTTAGGATGCTTCCTTTTCTATAAAATAATAGTAGTAATAATAATACACCTTAATTTCACCATCTTATTAGGTAGTAAGTTTTATATAAATTGCATTATATAAATGTTTTTGTTATTGTAAGAATATCTTAATCTATGAGCAAAACATAAATTATACCCTTAACCACTGTCAACTATCACATAGGAGGGACAAGGCAAGAATTTTAGTAGTGTAACACAATATTAACAGTTAGACAGCTTGGTGGTATACTCAATAAAGAATTGGACATATAGTCAATAAGACTTAAATTCAAATGTAGCTCCAGGTACTTTCTATCTGCATGACCTTGAAAAAATCATTTAATTTCTTTTTTTTTTTTATTTCTTTTTATTTATTTATTTGTTTATTTATTTTTGCCGAGGCAATTGGGATTAAGTGACTTGCCCAGGGTCACATAGCTAGGAAGTGTTAAGTGTCTGAAACCAGATTTGAACTCAGGTCTTCCTGACTTCAGGGTTGGTGCTCTATCCACTGCACCACCTAGCTGCCCCAATCATTTAATTTCTGTCTGGACTCAGTTTCATCATCTGTAAAATGGAGATAATAATAGTACCTACTTTCCAGAGTTATAAGGATTAAATGAGATAGTACCTGTAAAGAGGTTTGCTAATTTTCAACATTCATTTTATAAGACTGTTCCAGATTTTTCTCCCTCCTTCCCTCATCTTCCCCCTCCCCAAGATAGCAAGCAATCTGATATAGATTAAATATGTGAGATCCTTTTAAACATATTTTCATATTCTTCATGTTGTGGAAGAAAAGTCAGATCAAAAGGGAAAAAACTATGAGGAAGGAAAAAAACAAATCTCCCAAAATGGTGAAAACATTATGTTTCAGTCTACATTCCATCTCCATAGTTCTCTCTCTGGATATGGATGCCATTTTCCATCCCAAGTCCTTTGGAAATTCCTTGAATCACCACATTGGTAAGAAGAGCCAAGTCCATCACAGTTGACCGTTCCATAATCTTGATGTTTCTATGTACAATGTTCTCTTGATTATAGAGCTTTGCTAATTTTAAAGATTTTTTTGACTTTTGTGTTCTCAGAACCCATTATCACCAATGTAAAAATAACTTGAAATAATGCTCTGGTAAGTTAATAGCATCATCATACAAAAGATGACACATTAAATAATAAGACAGATCCTGCTTCAAATGTTTTCCCAAATACTCTGGGTTCCCAACACTAAGTATGGTTTTGATTGAGCAAATTTGTCATGAGCAATTATTTTTTAAAAGGCAGACAGGATATTTTATACATGACTTTATATCTCTGTGTGTAGATACAAAAGTTTCTTTTAAATAAAAATATTGTAATTTCTATTTGTATTGTAAATAGGTTTTTCCTTTTTTAAGTAGGAATCAACAACTAAGAATTTTAATATATATTTAAAATGTACATGAAGATTAGTACCATGCTTCTTCCATCCAGTCATGCTAGATATTAGATAATACAATTACTATGACATTTATAAATCAACTGATGTTTTTAAAGCTATTTTTTAAGCTGAATACTTCCTTTGTATAACTGGTTGGATGAAAGTGAGTAAAAAACAACTTTAAGATTTTTTTTTGAAGTGAATAAATTTGAACAGCTAAAATAAAAACTATCAATAAATAACCTAGTTCACATTCTTTTAAAAATCATATTCCTCTCTGCTCTTTCATAAATATGTAATTTAACATCAATCATATTTTAATTAAATCAGTCATGAAAAAAAAACTTCTAACATGATTTTTTCAACATCTGGCTTCCTTGACTTGTACATTGCAGACATAACTTTAAATCTTATTTATGCTTCATGAAAAATAAATGTACCTGCAAATAGCCAAGAGCAGCTGTATTTTTATTAATAGGTAAAAGCAAGAAACTATTGAGTAAAGTCATATGAAAGTTAAGACATAAATGATGTATACCAGAAGCTGTGGTAAATATGGCAATTCAGGAACTAAATTGGGCTTAATTTGCTTTGTTCATGGTAAAGTTAAATATCAAATTCAAGGACAAAAGTTCAGGGTCTTTTCTTTAGTCCAATTGTCATCTGAATTTTGATAAGAAAACATGCTAAGGACACTACTGGCTATTCCTAAGAAAAAGAATTCATTAGTACCTAGTATGTTCCACTGATCTAGTGCTCTATTTCTCAGTCACTAGATTATTTTGATGATTACTGTTTTTAACAATTTTTAATAATTTTCATAATATTCATAATTTTCAAAATGTATGCTAATTTTTAACAATCGCTCTTGCAAAACTTTGTGTTTCAAATTTTTCTCCCTCCCTCCTCTGTACCCTCTCACTTAGACAGCAAGCAATCCAATATATGCTAAACACGTGCAATTATTCTATATATCTCATTTATCATGCTGCACAAGAAAAATCAAATCAAAACCAGAAAAAGTGAGGAAAAAAACAAGCAAAAAAACAACAAAAAAATGAAAACATTGTGTTGCGATTCATATTCAATCCCCATAATCTTCTCTCTGGATTCAGATGGCTCTCTTCAGCACCAGTCTATTGGAACTGCCCTGAATCACCTCATGGTTGAAAAGAGTTACATAATCTTGTTGCTATATACAATGTTTTCTTAGTTCTAGTCCACTTATCATCAGTTCATGTAAGTCTCTCCAGGTCTTTCTGAAAGATGATTACTACTTAATAATATCATTTGAAATCTGCTGCTGCGAGGCCACCTTGCTCCATTTTTTTTTATTAATTCCCTTGATGTTCTTGACCCTTTGTTCTTTCAGATACATTTTGTTATTGTTTTTTCTAGCTTTATAAAATAACTTGTGGTAGTATGATTGGTATAGCACTGATTAACTAAATTAATTTAGGTAGAATTATCATTTTATTATATATTGGTTCAACTCACCCATGACAAACTGATTATTTTTCTAATTATTGGGACCTGAATTTATTTGTGTGAAATGTTTTAAATTCATTTTCATGTAGTGTCTGGGCTTGTATTGGCAGAAAGACTTCCAAGTATTATATATTGTCTTAAGTTATTTTATTTTTTTAATTATCTTTTTTCCCCTTGTGCTTTGCCTAGAGTCACAGATCTAGGAAGTGTTAAGTGTCTGTAAAATTATTTTAAATAGAATTTCTTTGTCTATCCCTTGTTGCTGGACTTTGTTGGTAATATATAGAAATGCTGATGATTTATATTAGTTTAATGTAACAGCTAAAACTGTTTATTATTTCAACTAGTTTTCTAATTGGCTCTCTAATTATACCATCATATTATCTGCTATTGGGATAAATTCACCAATAAAACAGAAGTAGCAAATAGAATGACTTAGGAACCAGAATATTTTTCCATAAGGAACAAACTTAAAACAGAGATACTTTTCTTTAAAAAGGAGCTGGGGGGAGGGGGAGGTAACAATCTAGGTAGTGCAGTGGATAGAGCACCAGCCCTAAAGTCAGGAGGACCTGAGTTCAAATTTGATCTCAAATACTTACCACTTCCTAGCTGTGTGATCCAGGGCAAGTCACTTAATCCCAATTGCCTCAGGGGAAACAAAAGAAAAGAAAAAGGAGCTGGAGCAAAATTTATTATACTTTAGTTAAAATTTTTAAAAAAGGCAGGCATAGTCATCATAATGTCAGAAAAATACATACAGATATAATTAAAAGAAATAAGCAAAGAAATTAGATTTTCCTAAAAGACATTATAGACAATGAAGTAATATTAATACTAAACTTCTAAACATATAATCTCAAACAAAACAAAATTGCTCCTCAGGGTGAATGTAGACAAGTGAACAACAAGAAGAGGGGCAGAACAGGGGTCCCTCCCTGGACAATGGAAAAAGACCCAAAGAAAGGCTCTAGGAAAGAGATTTGGTCATTGTGGAGTAGAAACACCTCCAGCTCCACTGAAAGAGCAAGTAGAGAGCCCTAGGGTTAGCTGGGTTTGGAGGCAGTCTCAGGTCCAGTTCCTAGGACTTTCAATGTGGACAATGTAGGGATTAAGGGTCTAAATCCAGGAAGTTTGAGGAAACCTCTGCTGAGAAGGAAAGCCAGGCCTATCTATGCTCCTGAGAACTTCCCTGAGGCAACAGAATCAGAATGCCAGATGAGTGTAGCAGGGAAACCGTGGGTTGCAGGCACTTAACAAGAGTACAATTCTTGGTTTGGGTTTGGGTTCCAGGCCAAACTAGAACTAGGGTTGTGACCAAAATTATAGTATCCAGCAAAATTAAGTATAATGTTGAATGAAAAAAATGGACATTTAACAAATTGCCAGATTTTCAGGATTTTGTTACAAACCTAAATTCAATAGAAAATTTAACAGATAGGAGCCACCATAAAAGATTAATTTCAGAGGACTCAATAAGGACAAACTGTTTATATTTTTTATGTGGAAATGTAAACCATATCTTTAAGATTGTTATTAGTCCAAAAGAAAAAAAGGGACAGAGCTGTGCATGATGTGATTATAAAAAGCAAAATCATGTGGGAAAACAGTAATTATACCATATGTATGGGATGTGAGAGCAAGAACCAACAGAGAGGAATTAGATGGAAGAGAAGGGCTAGCTCCTACTCACATCAAGAGTGGATTAAAGAGGGAACAATATATACATACAAATGAATATACTTATGTATGTATACACACATATATAAACTAAGAGAATGAAGGAACAGAGTAAGGCAAAGTATATAAGGGTGTGTAGATTAATAGAAGTGGGAAAGCTGTATAGATCATTAAGAAAGGGATTCAGAGGGAGGAGAAAAGTCAGGGATGGGGAGGGTAGAGGGGGTTGGGGTTGGGGAATAGGAGGCTACCAAAGAGATTCTTGGAGTCAGGGAATGTTAAGCAATACCAAGGCGAGTTAGAGGTGGAAGTAAGATATGAGTTATCAAGGATAGGAAAAAAAAGATATTGTGGATATATGTGTGGATATGTGGGGTGTGTGTGTGCGTGTGTGTGTGTGTGTAGATATAAATATATCCATGCTTAATTATAGCTTGCTTGGAAAATGTGGGGAAAAGAAAGAAGAAAAAAGAATAAAGCAAAAATACACAGCAGAAAACAAAAGAAAACCTAGAAGCAGCAAAAATGGACAGCTTGAATACAATATGTTTTGTTATCATATGTTTTCTTGAAATAGACATTTATTGTTACATATTTTGAATCCACTTGTATATTGTATTGTGCACATAACAGTTTTTTTTCTTTTTCTATTCCTTTTTTCTATTAAGGTTTAAATTAAGAAAACTTAAAAAGCTATAACTAAATTACCACATCAAAAACTAAAAAGAGTAAATGTTCCACGAATAAAAATGAAATTAAAGCAATTATTAGGAGTCATTTGGCCCAGTAATATGCCAATAAATCTAACAGATGATAACAATGATAATCTAACAGAAGAAGAAATAGGATACTTAAATAACTCTTTCCTAGACAAAAATAATAAAAAATTCATTAATGGGCTCCCTAAGGGGGGAAAAAAACTCCAACAGAAGAAGCAGTTGATGAATTCTAACAAATATTTAAAGAACAAATAATTGCAATACCATACAAATTATTTTTAAAAATATGTAAAAAGGGAATCCTAAAAATCTTTTTATGATACAAATGTAGTTTTGATTCTTAAACCAGGGAAGGTAAAAACAGAAAAAGAAAAATATAGACCAATGTGCTTAACAAACATCAATGAAAAAAAATTTCTTAAGTACTAGCAGGAAATTATAGCAATATATCACCAAGATCATATACTATTATCAGAAGGTAATTACACAAGAAATGCAGAAGTGGTTCAATATTAGGAAAACTTTAAACATAATTGATCGTATTAGTAACAAAAACAAAAAAAATCATGATTCTATAATTTAACATTGAAAAATATTTTGACAAAATACCACATCCATTCCTAATTAAAAACACTAGAAAGCATAAGAAAATGTGGAGTTTTTCTTAAAATGATAAGTAATATCTTTTTAAAACTAAAATGAAGCATTACCTATAAGAGGGATAAATGTGAAGACTTCCCAATAAGATAAGGGGTGAAGCAAGGACATCTAATATTACCGCTATTATTCCACATTATATTAGAAATGTTAACTATAGTAATAAGACCTCCCAAAAAAAGAAATTGAAGGAATAAAAATACACACTGAGGAAACAAAATCATCACTGTTTGCAGATGATATCATTCTGTATTTATAGAATCCTAGAGAATAACTTTAAAAATTCCTAAAATAACAAGTGACTTTAGCAAAGCTGCAGGATATAAGATAGATCCACAAAAATCATCAGCATTTCTTTATATTACCAACAAAGCACAGTAGCAAGAGATAGAGCAATTCCATTTTTTTATTAAGCTTTTTATTTACAAAGCATATGCATGGATAATTTTTCAACACTGACCCTTGCAAAACCTTGTGTTCAAAATTTTCCTTCTTTCCCTCCACCCCTGCCCCTAGATGACAGGTAATCTAATACATGTTAAATGTTAAAAGAGATGTTAAATCCAATATATGCATACTTATTTATACAATTAACTTGCTGTACAACAGAAATAAAATCAAGAAGGAAAAGAAACTGAGAAAGAAAACAAAATACAAGCAAACAACAGAAAGTGAAAATGCTCTGTTGTGATCCACACAGTTCCCACAGTCCTCTCTCTGGGTATAGATGGCTGTCTTCATCACAAGATTATTGGGACTGATCTTGCCACACAAAAAGGGCTACCACAAACATTTTTGCACATGTTCATCCCTTTTCCTCCTTTAAGATCTCTTGGGGATCCAGTAGATCAAAGGATATGCATAGTTTGATAACTTTTTGAGCATAGTCCCAAATAAGCATTTTCATTTAAAAATAACTGTAAATATCATAAAATACTTGGGAGTCTACCTGCCAAGATAAACCCAGGCACTATATAAACACAATTACAAAATACTTTTCACAAAAAATGAGCAAATGGAGAAATATTAATGTTCATTGATACACTGAACTAATATAAGAAAAGTTATAATTTTGTCTGTTAACTTACTTATTCATTCCAGAAAATCAAACTAGCAAAGAATTATTTTATGAAAGTAGAAAAAAATAACAAAATTCATCTAGAAAAGGAAAAAGGTCAAGATCATGGGAATTTATGGGGAAAAAAGAGAAAGAAGGTGACCCAGTAGGACTAGATATAAAACTATTTTCCAAAGTAGTAATCATGAAACAATGTAGTACTGGGTAAGAAATAGAGAATTGCACCCATGGAATAGATTAGATACACAAAACACAATAGTAAATAATCATAGTAATCTAATGTTTGATAAATCCAAATATCCAGGCTTTGGAGATAAGAACTCCCAATTTGACAAAAATTTCTGGAAAACTATAAACCAGTTTGGAAGAAACTAGGCATAGAACAACATCTTACTGTATACAAAAATAAAGTAAAAATGGGTAAATGATGTAGACAATAGCCTAAGATAAACAGAAAAATAATTTGGGACCCATTCCTATTAAAAACACTATAAAATATAGAAATAGATGGAGTTTTCCTTAAAATGATAAGTAGCATCTATCGACAAACATCATATGTAAAGGGGATAAAGTAGAAGCATTCCCAATAACATCAAGGTGAAATAAGACTACCCACTATCATTATTACTATTCATTACTGTATTAGAAACGTTAGCACTTGCAATAAAAGAAGAAAAAGAAATTGAAATAGGTAATGAGAAAAAAAAATTATCACTCTTTGCAGATGAAATAATGGTATACTTAGAGATCCTACAGAATTAAATAAAATCTACTAGAAACAATTAAGAAGTTTAGCAAAGTTGCAAGATACAAAATAAATCCATAATAATCATTGGCATTTCTATGTTAACAACAAAGTTCAGCAGCAAAAGATAGAAAGAAAAATCCCATTTAAAATAACTATAAATAATATAAAATATTGGGAGTCTACCTGCCAAGACAAAGCCAGGAATTCTATGAACACAATTACAAAACACTTTTTACACAAATAAATTTAGATCTAAACAATTGGAAGAATATCAAGGGCTTATGGATATGCCAAGCTAATATATATATATATGAAAATGACAATTCCACCTAAATTAATCTACTTGTTCAGTGCCATACCAATCAAACTTCCAAAATAATATCAAAATTCATCTGGAATAACAAAAGGTTAAGAATTTCAAGGGAATTGATGAAAAAATGCAAAGGAAATAATCTAGCTATACCAGACCTGAAACTGTATTATGTAGCAGCAATCTTCAAAAACACTGGTTAACACTTTTATTTTGGGGAGAGAGGATAATATTACAACATGGAAGGATATATGAAGGGGGAAGAATCAGGGGAACAGAAAGGAATGGAAGAGAAAGGATCAAATCAGAAGTTTTACTGAGCGGATGTCCATCATTTGGAGAATGGCTGAATAAATTGTGCTTTATGAATATTATGGAATATTATTGTTCTGTAAGAAATGACCAGCAGCATGATTTCAGAAAGGCCTGGAGAGACTTACATGAACTGATGCTGAGTGAAACAAGCAGGACCAGGAGATCATTATATACTTCAATAACAATACTATATGATGATCAATTCTGATGGAAGTGGCCCTCTTCAACAATGAGATGAACCAAATCAGTTCCAATAGAGCAGTAATGAACTGAACCACCTACACCCAGGGAAAGAACTCTGGGAGATGACTATGAACCATTACATAGAATTCCCAATCCCTCTATTTTTGTCCACCTGCATTTTTTATTTCCTTCACAGACTAATTGTACACTATTTTATTTTATTTTTTTTTTAATTTAATAGCCTTTTATTTACAGGATATATACATGGGTAACTTTACAGCATTAACAATTGCCAAACCTCTTGTTCCAATTTTTCACCTCTTACCCCCACCCCTCCCTAAATGGCAGGATGACCAGTAGATGTTAAATATATTAAAATATAACTTAGATACATAATAAGTATACATGACCAAAACATTATTTTGCTGTACAAAAAGAATCAGACTCTGAATTATTGTACAATTAGCTTGTGAAGGAACTCAAAAATGCAGGTGTGCATAAATATAGGGATTGGGAATTCAATGTAATGGTTTTTAGTCATCCCCCAGAGTTCTTTTTCTGGGTATAGCTGGTTCAGTTCATTACTGCTCCATTAGAAATGATTTGGTTGATCTTGTTGCTGAGGATGGCCTGATCCATCAGAACTGGTCATCATCTAGTATTGTTGTTGAAGTATATAATGATCTCCTGGTCCTGCTCATTTCACTCAGCATCAGTTCGTGTAAGTCTCTCCAGGCCTTTCTGAAATCATCCTGTTGGTCATTTCTTACAGAACAGTAATATTCCATAATTTTCATATACCACAATTTATTCAGCCATTCTCCAACTGATGGACATCCATTCAGTTTCCAGTTTCTAGCCACTACAAAAGGGCTGCCACAAACATTCGTGCACATACAGGTCCCTTTCCCTTCTTTATAATCTCTTTGGGATATAATCCCAGTAGTAACACTGCTGGATCAAAGGGTATGCACAGTTTGATAACTTTTTGAGCATAGTTCCAAACTACTCTCCAAAATGGTTGGATTCGTTCACAACTCCACCAACAATGAATCAATGTCCCAGTTTTCCCACATCCCCTCCAACAATCATCATTATTTTTCCTGTCATTTTAGCCAATCTGACAGGTGTGTAGTGGTATCTTAGAGTTGTCTTAATTTGCATTTCTCTGATTAATAATGACTTGGAGCATCTTTTCATATGACTAGAAATAGTTTCAATTTCTTCATCTGAGAATTGTCTGTTCATATCCTTTGACCATTTTTCAATTGGAGAATGGCTTGATTTTTTATAAATTAGAGTTAATTCTCTATATATTTTGAAATGAGGCCTTTATCAGAACCTTTGACTGTAAAAATATTTTCCCAGTTTATTGCTTCCTTCTAATCTTGTCTGCATTAGATTTGTTTGTACAAAAACTTTTCAGTTTGGTATAATCAAAATTTTCTATTTTGTGGTCAGTAATGATCTCTAGTTCTGCTTTGGTCATAAGACCTTCCCTTCCACAGGTCTGAGATGTAAACTATCCTATGTTCCTCTAATTTATTAATGATTTCATTCTTTATGCCTAGGTCATGAACCCATTTTGACCTTATCTTGGTGTACGGCGTTAAGTATGGATCAATGCCTAGTTTCTGCCATATTAGTTTCCAATTTTCCCAGCAATTTTATCAAACAGTAAGTTCTTATCCCAAAAGCTGGATCTTTGGGTTTGTCAAAGACTAGGTTGCTATATTTGTTGACTGTTTTATCCCTTGAACCTACTCTATTCCACTGATCAACTAATCTATTCCTTAGCCAATACCAAATAGTTTTGGTAACTGCTGCTCTATAATATAATTTTAGATCTGGTACAGCTAAGCCACCTTCATTTGATTTTTTTCATTAATTCCTTGAAATTCTTGACCTTTTGTTTTTCCATATGAACTTTGTTGTTATTTTTCTAGGTCATTAAAATAGTTTTTGGGAGTCTGATTGGTATAGCGCTAAATAAATAGATTAGTTTAGGTAATATTGTCATCTTTATTATATTTGCTCGCCCTATCCAAGAGCATTTAATATTTTTCCAATTGGTTAGATCAGACTTAATTTGTGTGAAAAGTGGTCTGTAATTTTGCTCATAAAGTTTCTGATTTTCCCTTGGCAGATAGATTCCTAAATATTTTATATTATCAGTAGTTACTTTAAATGGAATTTCTCTTTGTAACTCTGACTGTTGGATTTTGTTAGTGATATATAAGAATGCTGATGACTTATGTGGGTTTATTTTATAACCAGCAACTTTGCTAAAGTTGTGGATTATTTCTAATAACTTTTAGCAGAATCTCTGGGGTTCTCTAAGTATACCATCATGTCATCGGCAAAGAGTGATAATTTGGCTTCCTCATTGCCTATTCTTATTCCTTTAATCTCTTTCTCAGCTCTTATTGCTATAGCTAGCGTTTCTAATACAATATTAAATAGTAACGGTGATAGTGGGCAACCTTGTTTCACTCCAGATCTTATTGGGAATGGTTGCAGTTTGTCTCCATTACATATGATGCTTACTGATGGTTTTAAATAGATGCTGCTGATTATTTTAAGGAAAAGTCCATTTATTCCTATACTCTCAAGTGTTTTTAATAGGAATGGATGTTGGATTTTATCAAATGCTTTTTCTGCATCTATTGAGATGATCATATGGTTTTTGTTAATTTGGTTATTAACATGGCCAATTATATTGTACACTATTTTAAAGTCCAATTTTTTTTGTACAGCAAAATAACTGTTTGGACATGTATACATACATTATATTTAACTTATATTTCAACATATTTTACATGTATTGGTCAACCTGCCATCTGGGGGAAGGGGTGTGGGGAAGAAGGGGAAAAGTTGGAACAAAAGGTTTTGCAGTTGTCAATGTTGAAAAAAATACCCATGTATATATCTTGTAAATAAAAAGCTATAATGTAATAATAATAATTAAAAAAAACCCCAGAAGTTTTAAAGGAGGAAAGTTGATCTCTGTGGTATCAGAAAGAAAAGAGTCTATAAGGAAGTTGCTGAAGAAGGAGGTGGGAATAGGAGAAACACTGAAAGAGGAAGAAGGAAAGGGAGGTTGCTCTACTTTGATGATGGGAAAGAGTTCTACTAATGAATAATCTTATGGCTATAAAGACAAGGTAAAGAGGAAAACTTCACTAGATTAGGATATGGATCTGGTACTTGAAATATCTATTCTATATTGGAAATGAGAGGTGGGGTGAGAGTTGGGAATCCCTAAGGGCAACTGGCATCTGGAAGAGTAGGAAACCATTGACCCAGATAGATTTTGAGATAAATGTGTGTGTGTGTGTGTGTGTGTGTGTGTGTGTGTGTGTGTGTGTGTGTATGTGAAGTCGGGAAAAGATATAAAGCAGTTTGGGACTGCATAATCAGTGAAATAGTCAGGGAGGCATCCTATTATGCAATAACTGATGGTTTTGGGGGGAAGGAAGTACAATGGAAGCGACTAAGGGAAAATTCTAAGATAGCAGTAGACATCACATAGAGGGGAATATTTAGAATAAATACTTTAGAAGCTTTGATTATAAGAGGAATAGAGAAAAAAAAAAGAGTCCCCCCATAGGGGACATAAATTAAAAAAAAATGAAGGTTTAGACAGAAAGAATATGAATGATTAAAAAAATGAAAGAAATCTTCTTTTGGAAATGGACACAACAAATTTTAAAAATTAATGAATAGGCTAGTTGAAGGAGAGGGAGAAAAACGGGGCAGGGAAGAGGAAAGAATTATATAACCAGATAAAATTAATATGTAAACAAAATTATACTGAGGTGATAGGGAAAAAACTTACAGGGTGAAAACTAAGTAAAGAATCAAAAAATTACAATCATACTATCTCACAAAGTAAAAACAAACATTAAAAAAAATAAAAAAGGATAAACAAGGAAACTATCATACAGAATGTAATCATAAGACAACAAAGCAGTATCAGTAATACTCCAAATGTCTTAGCATCTTAATTCATAAATTAAACACTATCTATACTACAAGAAGTCACAGACAAACAATAATGACAGGAGACTTCAGTGCTATCTCAGTTTTAGAAAAGTATAACAGAAAGATAAAGAAATGGAAAAATATGTAACAAAACAAATTACTGGGAAAACTATAGTTAAAAAACAAATATCTATGTGCATATAGGTCTGTATGTATACATACATACATGCACATGAGCATATAAATGCACCATGATAGGCACATAATAAACATGTGTACATGTATGCATGTATGTGCATACACATGTGCATGTATGTACATGTGTGCATATATAGGCACACTATGTTGTGTGTGTATATACATATATACACAAACATATACATATATATGTACATTTGGGGTTTTCTTGGTAAAAATACTAGAGTGGTTTACCATTTTCTATTCCAGATTATTTTATAGATGAGGAAAACTGAAGCAAACAAAAGTTTAAATGACTTGCCCAGAGTCACACAGCTAGATGCTAGATTTCAACTCACAAAGACCTAGCTCTGTGTGCATGTTGTGTATGTACATATCTGTCTTTCTTCATCTTCCATTCAAGAAAAACAGCCCAGTGACCTACACCAATATATATACATATATAAGTGGATGTGATTCTTGATTGGTTTACAGAATACTAAGCTATGATACTATGAGAGAAAAGAGACTTACCTCATATAATTAGAAATATACTTGAAGGGAAGACCAGGAGATGGACAGGTTCAGAAAAAGAAAAAGAGAGAGACACAAGAGACACAGAGACATATATAGAGAGACAGAGAGAGAAGCCATGGACTTTTGAACAAGAGACTGAAACCCTGGAGTATCAGACATGTAGGGGAGCAAGATCCCATTACATCCTGGAATTTCACCATTTATAGCCCTAGATATTTCTGAAAATAGGTTCTCCTTCCATGATATTGCTATATTGCTCTCTCTTCAATATATATATATATATATATATATATATATATATATATATATATATATATAAATTAAACATGCAATTCTTCTATACATATTTCCACAATTATCATACTGTACAAGATAAATCTGATCAAAAAAAAGAGAAAGAAAACAAAATGCAAGCAAACAAGTGAAAATATTGTGTTGTGGTCCACACTCAGTCCCCACAGTCCTCTCTCTGGGTATAGATGGCTCTTTTCATTAAAAGACCAGAGGATCTGGCCTGAATCACCTCACTGTTGAAAAGAGCCATGTCCATCAGAATTGATCATCACATAATCTTGTTGTTGCTATGTACAAGGTTCTCCTGGTTCTGCTCATTTCACAGATCAGTTCACATAAGTCTCTCCAGGCCTCTCTGAAATCATCCTGCTGATCATTTCTTATAGAACGATAATATTCCATAACATTCGTATACTATTCAGCCATTTTCCAACTGATGCTTCCATTTCTTTACATGTGAAAAAAATGAAAGTGCTCAATCAGATAACCTCTAAGTCTTCTCCAGTTGTAAATCTATAAATTTGGATCTTCCATCAGCCTACATATTCTATTTTTACTCTTGCAATATCAAAAAAGATATGAGGAAGGACCTCCAAATGGATGTACCCCCAAGGGGAAATTGAGGGAGAATAGTAACAAGAGCTGCATGGGATTGTTAAGTATGCATCAGTTGTGATCTATATTACTATGGAATTTAGTTGCATCAATTTCAAGAAGGATCCTATTGAGAGTATTTAAATATTTATAGAAAGACCCACTAAAAGTCCTCTAACATGGTAGGGACTCTTACAAACATTGTCATATAAATAACAAATCTTTAATGTTATGTAGAAAAAAGATAGCATGCAACAGTGGATAAAAGATTGATATCAGTCATGAAGATCTGAATTTAAACCCTATTTCTTATACTCACTGAGTAGGTCACCCTGGGAAAATTATTTAATCTTTTTAGTATCACAGGAACCTAATACACTAAGTAATATACCAATTTTTGATCTTTACTAATAGAGGAAATTTCCTCATATGGCATTTCCTACATGAGTACAAGTCTCTGTTTTTATCTGCCAAAAGAGAAAAACATATATATACATATGTAGTCAATTGAACTATAACAAATTCAGAGTGTCTTCTCTATAGCAAATCAATATATTTCATTTATTTAAAGAGACAGCCTCTAAGTAAAGAAAAAAATCAAGTAAACCCAGGGATCTTACTTATAGTGAGAAAAATCTTTCATTATGAAATTAGGTACCTAGAAGAAGTCTCACAACCATGGGCATTGTCCCACATAATTTATTTTTATTGGAGACTGACACATTTATGTCATCATTTCAAATCACATTGGTAAAAAATAGAAAAATGCATGAATTCCTCTGCAACACTAGTGCCAAGGAAAAGAATTAGTAGCCATCTTAGCTTTTGGACATGTTACAGTAGAGTTTACTTAATGAAGTAGAAAAAAAAATGAGGATTTTTATTTGATTTGTATCTATGTGTTTGGGGGATGGGTGGAAGAAGAACATTAGGGTGGGCCAGCACCTGATTTTATATCTAGGTATAAAACTCATGGCACAGAATCTTCTCCCAATTGATGTAGACCAGAAATACACAATCACATACAATCACCTGGGATAATGAGAAGGTGGATTTTGCTCATGAAAATACAACTAGTATCAAATACAGGATTTGATCCCCACAAAATCTGTTTTTAACATGGCTGTTACCTCGACAAGGTTCTAGTCTCAAAGTCAGAAAAATGATAATCATCAACTTTTTTAAAAAAGAGGAAAAAAATCTGATTTTGTAAAATTCTATCCACTTCAGATGAAATAGACATCTTCTCTAAAGACCACAGTAGCTCTCTAGTATGTTCAGTGGCCGTGACAGTTCAACCATGCAATTTTCTACCAGGCAACAAACAAGATAGAGAATTTAGGGTTAAAAATTCAAGTGAAGTTTTGTCTTCTACAGTAATGAAAGCTGACTAAATGAGTAAATCAAACGGATCTCCTAACAAAATGAAAACAGCTGTTTGGCCTAAATTGGTCTCTGATTTAGGTTAAAGAATTATTGCTCTAGTGTGGTTCAAGGTTGTTCTGTATTAGTGAAATAGAATATCATATGAAAATCATCCAACTTTTTAATTTACTGTAGCATCAGAAATTCCACTGCATAAAAGAAATTCTAGAAATATAATCTTTTAAAAACTTACCTATAAATCTTTTAAAATACCAACTGATTAAATCTTCTAAGACATAATTATACTCTAGAAAATTACATTATAGTAATAATCCTTAGTGTATGTTTATTAAGAAAATATTTAAAATTTTAACTCTTAAAAATGCTGTTATTTTAAGTTTTCTTGAATAAATACATGTCAATATATTATACAATTGTAAAGACAGTAACTTTTTTTAAGTACAGCTGGTGAATAATGGTAATAGCATAATAATCCTGCACTTGAATAACAACCCTCAATCTTCTTATCACCAAAGGTTATATATCTTGATTCACAAAAAAAAAAAAAATCAGTTTATTATAAATGTCTTTGTTCAACCTTTGCACACTGAAATACTGAAGAAGAAAGACAATTACAGTGAAGAGAAGTCACACTGAAGGACTGATTTTGAGGAAGAGGTTTTACATCTATACAAAATTTAGTTTCAACACTTTGTGCTTTATTCTTTTAGTATCTTTACTCCTATTATTCTCTGGGTCCCAATCTAAGCACTTTAAGTCTGATTCATCTTGCTTATGATAACTGCAAGTAAGTTAAAGACAGCTTTTAATGATACCTAAGTAATTTCTCAGAAGAAACTAAACAACTAATTATATGTATTTATGAACAAAAAGCACAAAATCTGGGATTTATAGCAATAAAGGGTTGTTGCAGATCATCTAGTGCAATAACCATACTTTTGAATAAGGAAACTAAATAAATATCATATATTCTAAAGTTTCTAAATCCAGAAGAAAACTATCATTAAAAGTATTAGCAATGCCATTATTCAGACTATTAATTTTTACTCAATCTCCATTGTGTCTCTGTACTGTTTCTTATGCTTTAAAATAATTAGTAGTATTTTAATAATAAGATACTTTTCATGAAATTTCATCAGATGAAGAAATGGTAGTATTTATTTATTTAGTATATTATTTAGTATTTTAGTATATTATTTAGATATTTGACTCAAATTGGATTAAAAAAAACGATCTGGGTGATTCAGTTCAGCAAAGAGGCAGCATGTCCATATCCAAAAATTAATATTTCAGGGAAAATTATCTAGTCCTGAAAGATAAAGGAATGACTCCAGATGTGTTTATTGTAACTAGACTCAGTTAGTTAGATTAAGTTAGACTCAGAGAACAATAAATTTTCCTATTAAAGTAATGGTGCAACAGAAAAGTAAAATTTATACATTTTATGGTACCAAAAAACTTATTGCATGACAATTCATTTTCAGCTTCTTTATTCCTTGAGTAGAACAAAATTGTTTTTGCTTTCATATCTGAGTGAAATGTACTACCTTAATATTCACTGCAACAATATTAGACCTGAGTGAAAGGCAAAAGGAAAGTCTTAATGTTTTCTTTCATATAGTTAATTCAAATTTTTTTTTACTATAGATTTTTAAAAATGATACAGCAAAACAAAGCAGTCTATGTTTTTCTGTTATTTGAGGATAACAGAGAAATAATACTCATACTTTGTACAGTCATAGTATTTTTCTTTTGATCACAAAGCACTCTACTGAAATACCATTAATGACTTTTTTACTTGTATAGAAGTAGGACAAAAATTGCCAGCTCTACTCCACCCCTTTCAGAATTTTAAGAGGAGGAGGAGAAGGAAGAAGAGAAAGAAGAGAAGAAGAAGGAGGAAAAGGAAGAAGAGGAAGAGGAGAAGGAAGAGGAGGAGGAGGAGGAGGAAGAGGAGAAGGAGGAGGAGGAGGAGGAGAAAGAAATCCCTAAACTGTAGCAAACCATCAGTCTCAATCATTGGAGCTTACAAGTTTGTGTTACCACACCTGACTGAAAGCTATTTTCTAACTCAGAGTTTCAAGATGAGGTGAAAATAATGTCATGAAAAAAATAGAACTTAGATGCTTTTAGGACTTCTCAAATTAGTTGAATCTGGCATCAACATCATCAAAAGGTTGGAAGAGTCCAAGGGCTCTTTTAATTAAGAGGAAGAGGCCTCATAGCACATAAAGTTAGTAGTTGGCAGAAATTTAGTAGTTTGGTAGAGATATCCAGCAGAAAGCATCAGAGAACAGTTCAGCTGAGAGAACAGATAGGGAAAGTCTAATTTAATAAACAATTTTAATTTAATGAAACAATTCAACACCCATGACAGGACTAGCTGTGAGCAACAACACTGTGGGAAGTATGCAACATCTGAAGCAAAGAAGGATTTCAATAGATATGCTACCATAGGATCATGAATCACCCTGGAATGATGCCCCTAACATGTATAATCCCTATACACTTGCTTGCTCTGTGCTCTATTCCCTGGGCATTCATGTTCCCTGGCTATGTAAGAAAACTTCAATTCCCCTCCCAGATCTCCTTCTAACTTAATAGACTTTGACAGTATGAAGTCTCAAATGCCATCTCACACCATGGAATTTTTCTTAAAACCTAGGACTTTTATGGTATGTTCCAGGCTAGCCATTTTAATCCCCTTCTCTCACTGGTGAATTCCTCTTGGGACATTGATTTTGGGGATGCCTACACCAGAACATTTTTATTCTACTAGATCTGTTTTTTACTTTCCAAACTCTGACACACATTTCTTTGTGTGAATATCTTCACTCCCCACTTTCCTCCTCAACTTGTGCCTTGCTTTTTTTTTTTTTTTAAGCTCCTTGTTATGTGTTTTCCCTAGTGGAATTAAAGCTTCTTAAAAGTAGGCACAGGGGTGGAGCCAAGATGGTAGAGACCCGACACGACTCTCCAATGGCAGATTAAATCTCTAAATTTGTTTTGGAGTCAAAGAAGCAACAAATATTTGGAGTACAACACATTTCCAGAAAAAGCTACCTTAGAAGAACTTCAGAACAGATCTGTTTCAAATGGGCAGGGGGACAGCTGAGCCCAGACTGCAGTAGAGGGAGCCCAGGGCAAGGAGCTGAGGCAGGGAATCAGAGTGTTGTCAATTCCATGCACCTGGAAATCTTCTGTGAGCCTCTTAAGCTACTCTGTCCTGGCTGCAAGTGATCTTGCTCATTTGCTATAAAATGCAAATTGTAAATCCCTGAGCCCGGAAGAATTAGGGACCTAGCAGAACTGCCTTAGGGCGAACTAAAGCAGCTGTCCCTCCTTTGCATTAAGAGCAAACCTCAAGCCTTAAAAACATGAGCAAAAAAACAAAAAGAACTCTCACTATACACAGCTTTTATGGAGAGAGAGAAGGATAGATCTCAAATTCTGAGATTCCTAAAGGAAAATCAACTCCAGAAGAAGCCCAAAAGGGAGATATGAGCTGGCCCCCATGTCACAAGGTTTCCTTGGAAGATCTCATAAAGGATCTTAAAAGAGAGTTAGAAGAAAAATGGGGAAAACAAATGAGATCTTTGCAAGAAGGGATGGGAAAAACATATAACTCCCTACAAAATAGATTTGATGAAATGGAAAAAATATATATCGTCCTTACAAAATAGATATGAAAAAAGATACCAATTCACTGAAAAACAAAACATTTCAATTGGCCATATACAAAAGGAGCTAAAAAGGTAATTGAAGAAAAAGAAACTAAAAATTAGAATTAAACAAATGGAAGTCAATAAGACTTCAAGAATCAATCAAACAAAACCAAAAAATATGAAAAATATGAAATACCTCATTGAAAAAAAACTCTTGAGTTAATAAATAAAACTAAGAGTTGGTTTTATGAAAAAAAAGACAAACCTTTAGTTAATTCAATAAGGAAAAGGAAAGAAGAAAATTAAATTGTTAGTCTCAAAAATGAAAAGGGAGAACTTTCCACCAATGAAGAGGAAATAAGAGAAATAATTAGAAGTTATTTTGCCTAACTATATGCCAATAAATTTAATAATCTAAGTGAAATGGAGGAAGATCTACAAAAATATATGTTGCCCAGGTTAACAGAAGAGGAAATAAATTATTTAAATAGTCCCATTTTAGAAAAAGAAATAGAACAAACTATTAATCAACTCCCTAAGAAAAAATCCCCAGGGCCAGATAGATTTACATGTGAATTCTACTTACAGAACATTTAAAGAACAATTGATTCCAATACTATATAAACTATTTGAAAAAATAGGGAAAGAAGGTGTCCTACCAAATTCCTTTTATGACACACACATGGTGCTGATAGCTAAATCAGGTTGGGTGAAAATAGAGAAAGAAAATTATGGATTAATTTTCCCTAATGAATATTGATGTAAAAATCTCAAATAAAATATTAGCAATGAAATTACACAAAGTCATTCCCAAGATAACACATTATGACCAAGTACAATTTATACCAGGAATACAGGGCTGGTTCAATATAAGGAAAACTATTAGCATAATCAACTATATCAATAACAAAACTAATAAAAATCATATGAATATCTCAATAGATGCAGAAAGAGGATTTGATAAGATCCAACACCTGTTCCTATTACAAAATACATTCTCTGGAATAAATGGACTTTTCCTTTAAATGATCAGTAGTATTTATTTAAAACCATCAGGAAGCATCATATGTAATGGGGACACACTAGAACCATTCCCAGTAAGATCAGAGGTAAAACAAGGTTGCTCACGATTACCATTACTATTCAATATTATATTAGAAATGTTACCTTTGGCAATAAGAGAAGAAAAAGAGATTAAAGGGACCTAGAAAAAATAACAACAAAATTCATATGGAAGAACAAAAGGTCGAGAATCTCAAGGGAATTAATGAAAAAAAAAAATCAAATGAAGGTGGCCTAGCTATACCTGATCTAAAACTATATTATAAAGCAGCAGGTACCCAAACCATTTGGTATTGGCTAAGAAATAGATTAGTTAATCAGTGGACTAGGTTAGATTCACAAGACAAAATAGTCAACTATAGCAATCTAGTGTTTGACAAACCCAAAGATCCTAACTTTTGGGATAAGAATTCATTATTTGACAAAAAACTACTGGGAAAATTGGAAATTAGTATGGCAGAAATTAGGCATGGACCCACACAACACCATATACCAAGATAAGATCAAAATGGGTCCATGATTTAGGCATAAAGAATGAGATTATACATAAACTAGAGGAACATAGAATAGTTTACTTCTCAGACTTGTGGAGGAGGAAGAAATTTGTGACCAAAGATGAACTAGAGATCATTATTGATCACAAAATAGAAAAATTTTGATTATATCAAATTAAAAAGCCTTTGTACAAACAAAACTAATGCAAACAAGATTACAAGGGAAGCAACAAACTGGGGAAAAAATTTATAGTTAAAGGTTCTGATACTCCCAGAAAAATACGATGAAAAAAAGAGCCTGGACACTATTTTCCAGGAAATTATCAAAGAGAACTGCCCAGAAGTCATAGAAACAGAGGGTAAAATAGACATTGAAAGGATTCATGGATCACCCACTGAAAGGGATCCTAAAATCAAAACACCGAGAAATATAGTGGCCAAATGCCAGAACCCTCAAACAAAGGAAAAAATACTCCAAGCGGCTAGAAAAACCCAATTCAAATATAAAGGAGCCATAATAAGGATCAACCAAGATATAGCAGCATCCACATTAAAAGATCAAAGGGCCTAGAATATGATATTCTCAAAGGCTAAGGAACTAGGTATGCAACCAAAAATAACTTACCCAGCCAGAATGAGCATCTTTTTCCAGGGAAGAAGATGGTCATTCAATGAAATAAGTGAATTTCACCTATTTTTGGTGAAAAAACCAGTACTTAACAAGAAGTTTGATCTGCAAATATAGAATTCAAGAAAAACCCAAAAAGGTAAAAGAAATCTTGGGAACTATATTTCTGTTGTAAAGATGTATAAAAAATACATGTATTCCTTTGTTCTAGAAATTAGAGGTGGAAAGGACATTGTATCAGAAAAAGGGTAAAGTGGGGGTACTATATCACACAAAGAGGCAAAGGAAACCTATTATATCTCAGACAAAGAATGGAGGGGGATGAATATAGTGGGTATTTTACTGCCATAAGAATTGACTTGAGAGAAAAAATTTTAGACATATTCAATGTACGGTGAAATTCTCCCATCTCATTGAAAAGTGAGAAGGAAAAGGAAGGAAAAGCAACAGAAGGGAATACAGAAACTGAGAGGGAAAGGAGTAAGATAGGGGGAGGAACTCTAAGGTGGGGAGGAGGATACTAAAAGGAGGGCTGTGAGTAGGTGCCCACAGTTTAATACTGAAGGGGGGTAAGGGAAAAAGAGAAAAGCACAAATAGGGGTTAACAAGATGCAAGTAATAGAATGGGTAATTTAACCATAAATGTGAACAGGAAACCCCTACAAAGAGGAAGCAGTTAGCAGAATGGATTAAAACCAGAATCCTACAATATGTTGTTTACAGGAAACACACCTAAAGCAGGGAGATACATCCAGAATAAAGGTAAAAGGATGGATCTACTTCCTTCTACTATGCTTCAGGTGAAGTCAAAAAAGCAGGGGTAGCCATCCTGACCTCAGACCAAGCAAAAACAAAAATTGATCTAATTAAAAGAGATAAGGAAGGGTACTATATGTTGCTAAAGGGCAGCATAAATAATGAAGCAATATCAATATTAAAACATATATGCACCAAGTGGTGTAGCATCTAAAATCTTAAAAGACAAATTAAGAATGCTGCAAGAAGAAAAGATAGCAAAACCATAATAGTGGGAGATCTCAACCTTGCACTCCCAGAATTAACAACCAAACCACAAAATAAATAAGAAAGAAGTCAAAGAGGTAAAGAATACTAGAAAAGTTAGATATGATAATCGTCTGAGAAAACGAAATGGAACAGAAAGGAGTACACTTTCTTTTCAGCAGTTCATGGAACCTATACAAAAATAGACCATATATCAGGACATAAAAACCTCAAACTCAAATGCTGGCAGAAATAGTGAATGCATCCTTTCAGACCACAATGCAATAAAATGACACCAACAAAAAGCCAGGGAAAGTAGACCAAAAATAATTAGAAACTAAATAATCTTACATAAAGAAATGATTGAAACAGCAAATCATAGACATAATTAATAACTTCCACCCAAGAAATGACAATAATGAGACATCATATCAAAATGTGGATGCAGCCAAAGGGTAATAAGGGAAAATTTTAATTCTAGAGGCTTACTTGCAAAAGTAGAGAAAGAAAGGTCAATGAATCCACAACTAAAAAATGCTAGAAAAGGAACAAATTAAAACCCCCAGTCAAACACTAAACTTGAAATTTAAAAAATAAAAGGAGAGATCAATAAAACTGAAAGTAAAAAACTATTGAATTAATTTAAAACTAAGAGTTGGTTCTAGAAAACACCAACAAAATAGACAAACCCTTTAGTAAATCTGATTAAAAAAAGGAAAGAGGAAAATCAAATTGTTAGTCTTAAAATGAAAAGGGAGAACTTCCACACAATGAAGAGAAATTAGAGCAATAATTAGAATACTTTCCAACTTTACAAAACTGACAACTTAAATGAAATGGAAGAATACCTTCAAAAAATAGTTTGCTCCAGATTAACAAGAGGAAGAAGTAAATAGACTAAACAGTCCCATCTTAGAAAAGAAATAGAACAATCTATTAACCAACCCCTAAGAAAAACCCAGGACCAGATGGATTTATTGAATTCTACCAAACATTTAAAGAACAATTAACCCAATGCTATATAAACCATTTAAAAATAGGGACGCTGGAGTCCTACCAAACCCTTTTACGACAAATGGTACTTGATACCCAAACCAGGTAGGCTGAAAACAGAGAAAGAAAATTATAGACCAATCCTCTAATGAATATCGATGCTAAAATCTTAAATAAAATATTAGCAAAAGATTAAGAAAATCATCCAAGGATAATACACTATGATCAACAGGATTTATACCAGGAATGCAGGGCTGGTTCAATATTAGGAAAACCATTAGCATAATTGACTATACCATAAGCAAAATAACAAAACCAATGATCATCCTAATAGATGCAGAAAAAGCATTTGATAAAATCCAACATCCATTCCTTAATAAAACACTTGAAAGTATAGGAATAAATGGACTTTTCTTAAAATAGTCAGAGATAATTTAAAACCATCAGTAAGATCAATGCAAAGGGAAAACTGGAATCTTTCCAGTAAGATCTGAAGGAAGCATTGTGCCCACGTCACCATTATTATTCAAATTGTATTAGAAACACTAGCCCTCGGCAATAAGAGTCGAGAAAGAGATTAAAGTAACAGAATAGGCAGGAGGAAACCAAACATCACTCTTGCAGATGATATGATGGTATACTTAGAGAACCCTAGAGATTCTACGAAAAAGCTATTAGAAATAACCAAACTTTAGCAGAGTTACAGGTTATAAAATAAACCCTAAAATCCCTCAGCATTTTTATACATCACCAACAAAATCCAACAGCAAGAGATACAAAGAGAAATTCCTATCAGAATAACTGTTGACAGCATAAAAATTTGGAATCATCTACCAAAGGAAAGCCAGAATTATATGAGCTAAATTACAAAAACTTTCCCACACAAATAAAGTCAGACTTAAAAATTGAAAAATATCAAGTCCCTGGATAGGTCGAGCAAAATAATAAAGATGACAATTCCCTAAACTAACTATTTTATTTAGTGCTATACCAATCAATTCCAAGAAAATATTTTAATGATATAGAAAAAAATAAAAAAATTTATATGGAATAAAAAAGGTCAAGAATCTCAAAAGAATTAATGAAAAAAATCAAATGAAGGTGGCCTAGCTTTTACCTGGATCTAAAACTATATTATAAGCAGCAGTCACCAAAACCATTTGGATTGGCTAAGAAATAGATTAGTTGATCAGTGAAAGGTAGGTCTACAAAGACAGAATAGTCAACTATAGCAATTTAGTGTTTGACAAACCCAAAGATCCTCACCTTGGGATAAGAATTCATTATTTGACAAAAACCTTGGGATAACTGGAAATTATATGGCAGAAAATTAGGCATGGACCACACTTAACACCGTATACCAAGATAAGATCAAAATGGGTCCAGATTTAGATTTAAAGAATAGACTCAAACAAATTGGAGGAAACAGGATAGTTTATCTCCCAGACTTGTGGAAGAGGAAGAAATTGTGACTAAAGATGAACTAGACCATTATTAATCACAAATAGAAAATTTTGATTACATCAAATTAAAAGTTTGCACAAACAAAACTAATGTAAACAAGATTAGAAGGAAAGAACAAACTGGGAAAAATCTTCACAGTTAAAGGTTCTGATAAAGGCTCATTTAAAATATATAGAGAGCGACTTAATTTATAAGAAACCAAGCCATTCTCCAATTGATAAATGGTCGTTGAATGAACAGACAATTTTAGATGATGAAATTGGAAATCATTACCACCATATGAAAGGTTCCAAATCATTATGAATCAGAGAAAAATTAAGACAACCTGAGATACTACTTACACCTGTTGATTGGTAAGATGACAGGGAAAAAATAATGATGAGTGTTGAGGGATGTGGGAAAACTGGGAGACTGATACATTGTTGGTGGAGTTGTGAACGAATCCAAACCATTTGGAGACAATGGAATTATGCCCAAAAGTTATCAAACTGTGATACCCTTTGATCCAGAGTGTTTCTATCTTATATCCAAGGAGATACTAAAGAAGGGAAAGGGACCAGTATTGGCAAAATGTTTGTAGCCATGTTTGTAGTGCTAGAAGTTGAAACTGAGCGGATGCCCACCAATTGAGAAGGTTGGGTAAATTGTGTATATGAAGTTATGGAATATTAGTAAGAAACAACCAGCGATGAATACAGAGTAGCTTGGAGAAAATTAATGAACTGATAATAGTGAAATGGAGAGAACCAAGAGATCTTTATATACGCCAACAACAATACTGATGAAGATGTATTTGATGAAGGGATTCTTTGACAAAGAGACCTAATTTAGTTTCAATTGATCAATGATGGATAGAAGAGTTACACCCAAAGGAAAAAACACTGGGAAATGAATGTAAACTGTTTGCATTTTTGTTTTTTTTCCCGGTTATTTCTACCTTCTGAATCCAATTTCCTCCGGCAACAAGAAACGTTTGGATCTGCACACATACATTGTATCTAGGATATACTAGAAATTCAACATATATAGGACTGCTTGCCATCTAGGGGAGGGGGTGGAGGGTGGGAGGGAAAAATCGGAACAGAAGTGAGTGCAAGGGATAATGTTGTAAAAAAAATTACCCTGGCATTGATTCTGTCAATAAAAAGTTTCTATAATAATAAAAAAAGAAACATATTAATATATAATCCAAAACACTGATTGTCAGTGATTTGAGAGTTTCCCAATAATTTACAATTTAAATTTTAACCTTTTCATAATTTTTAAACAAAATATTTCTCAGCTAGTCCATTTATCCCATTTAAATTTGAACTTTTAAGTAAATGAAGATCGAATAGGTCTATGATAATTCAATCAAGTAATAAGGAAAATGGTGCTGCTTTTCCCCCTTCATCTTTGCCAAAGTGGATAATGTTATTGTTAATGTTCCTATTTCCAACAAGTCATACTCATTCATTCTTTCCTTGTTCCAACAGCTACACGCTTTTTAAGAAATGTTCTAAATCATCACTGGGCGAAAGGAAAGGGGAAGAAAATTGTGTTAACTTATGCTAAATGTAAGTCAAATATCTGTCTCACTTAAAAATAAAACAAAGATATGTTGGTGAATTAAATGCAAAGAATCAGAATCTCTGACTTGAAAGGGAATTTAATTTTTATGCTGACTGAGTGATTTAATCTAATCAATACCTGCAAAAGTATTCTTTCTACAATATACCCATCTAGTAGCCTGAGATTGATGACCACAAAGCAACCCATTCTTCTTGCAGACAAGTCAAACGGTTAGGGTAAGTGTTAAGGCTCAAGTTAACATTATGTGCTACTCTATCCTGTAATTTTTAACCAAGCCATCTTTTGAAATGTGATATACCGAAAACATGAAATGTAAAAACACCTTTGGGAATAAAAAGATTTTCCTTCAAAAAAAAAAAAAGGTTCTGATAAAGGACTCACTGCCAAAATATATAGAGAATTGACTCTAATTTATAAGAAATCAAATCATTCTCTAATTGATAAATGGTCAAAGGATATGAACAGACAATTTTCAGATGATGAAATTGAAACTATTTCCACTCATATGAAAGAGTGTTCCAAATCACTATTAATCAGAGAAATGCAAATTAAGACAACTCTGAGATATTTGTCATACTGACAAGTTAACATACTGACATACTTGTCAGATTGGCTAAGATGACAGGAAAAAATAATGATGAATGTTGGAGGGGATGTGGGAAAACTGGGACATTGATGCATTGTTGGTGCAGTTGTGAATGAATCCAACTATTCTGGAGAGCAATCTGGAATTATGTCCAAAAAGTTATCAAACTATGCATACCTTTTGATCCAGCAGTGCTACTACTGGGCTTATATCCCAAAGAAATACTAAAAAAGGGAAAGGGACCTGTATGTTCCAAAATGTTTGTGGCAGCCCTTTTTGTAATGGCTAGAAACTGGAAAACGAATGGATGCCCATCAATTGGAGAATGGTTGGATAAATTGTGGCATATGAATGTTATGGAATATTATTGTTCTGTAAAAAATGACCAGAAGGATGAATACAGAGAGGCTTGGAGAGACTTACATGAACTGATGTTAAATGAAATGAGTAGAACCAGGA
The DNA here is from genome assembly GCF_902635505.1 of Sarcophilus harrisii. Lineage (NCBI taxonomy): Eukaryota > Metazoa > Chordata > Mammalia > Dasyuromorphia > Dasyuridae > Sarcophilus > Sarcophilus harrisii. Next base: position 337,297,474 of record NC_045427.1, read on the forward strand.
AATCATTATATACTTCAACAACGATACTGTATGAGGATGTATTCTGATGGAAGTGGATATCTTTGACAAAGACATCTAACTCAGTTCCAATTGATCAATGATGGACAGAAGCAGCTATAGCCAGAGAAGGAAAACTGGGAAATGAGTGTAAACTGTTTGTATTTTTGTTTTTCTTCTCAGGTTATTTTTACCTTCTGCATCCAATTCTCCCTGTGCAACTAAAGAACTGTTTGGTTCTGCACACATAAATTGTATTTAGGATATACTCTAACATATTTAACATGTATAAGACTGCTTGCCATCTAGGGGAGGGGGTGAAGGGAAGGAAAAAGTCGGAACAGAAGTGAGTGCAAGGTATAATGTTGTAAAAAATTACCCAGGCATATATTGTCAATAAAAAATTATAAAAAAAAAGAGAGAGAGAGATTAAAGGAATTAGAGTAGGTAATGAGGAAACCAAATTATCACTCTTTGCAAATGATATGATGGTATACCTAGAGAATCAACTAAAAAACTACTAGAAACAATTCACAACCTTAGCAAAGTTGCAGGATGCAAAAAAAATCCACATAAATTACCAGCATTTTTATATATTACCAACAAAGTCCAGCAGTGAGAGATACAAAAAGAAATTTCATTCAAAATAACTGTCAATAGTATAAAATATTTGTGAATCTATCTGCCAAGGGAAAGTCAGGAACTATATCAAGATAACTACAAAAAACTTTCCCCACAAAGTCAGATCTAATCAATTGAAAAAGTATCAAGTGTATATGTGTAGGCCAAGAGCATATAATAAAAATGACAATACTACCTAAATTAATCTACTTATGTAGTACCATACTAATCAAACACCCAAGAAATTATTTTATAGACCTAGAAAAAAAAATTAACAAAGTTCATCTGGAAGAACAAAAAGTCAAGAATTTCAAGGGAATTAATGAAAAAAAAAAAAAAAAGCCAATGAAAGTGGCCTAGCTGTGCCAAAGCTAAAACTATATTATAACGCAGCAGTCATCAAAACCATTTGGTACTGGCTAAGAAATAGAGTAGCCAATCAGTAGAATAGGTTAAAATCACAGGACAAAGTAGTCAATAACTATAGCAATCTAGTGTTTGACAAATCCAACGACCCCACCTTTTCAGATAAGAACTCAGTATTTGACAAAAATCTCTGGGAAAATTGGAAATCAGTATGGAAGAAACTAGGCATTGACCCACACCTTACACCACATACTAAGATAAGGTCAAAATGAGTTCATGATTTAGACAAAAAGAGTGATATTATAAGTAAATTAGAATAACAGGATAGTTTATCTCTCAGGTCTGTGGAGAAGGAAGGAATTTGTGTCCAAAAAATAACTGAAACTCATAATTGAAGACCAAATAGATAATTTTGATTTTATTAAGTTAAAAAAAATTTTGTACAAACAAAACTAATGCAGACAGGATTAGAAGGGAAGCAATAAATTGGGGAAATATTTTTTTTTTTTACACTTAAGGGTTCTGATAAAAGCCTCATTTCTAAAATATATAGAGAATTGACTCAAATTGATAAGAATTCAAGCCATTCTCTGATTGATAAATGGTCAAAGGATATGAACAATTTTCAGATGAAATTAAAACCATTTCTAATCATATGAAAAGATGTCGTAAAATACTATTGATCAGAGAACTGCAAATTAAGACAACTCTGAGATACCACTATACACCTCTCAGATTGGCTCAGAAAGGAAAAGATAATGACAGATGCTGGAGGGGATGTGGAAAAAATGGGACACTAATACATTGTTGGTGGAACTGTGAATAGATCCAGCCATTCTGCAGAACAGTTTGGAATTATGCTCAAAATGTTATCAAACTATACATACCATTTAATTCTGAAGTGTTTCTACTGGGCTTGTATCCCAAAGAGATCTTAAAGGGGGGAAGGGGACTCACATGTGCAAAAAATGTTTGTGGCAACCTTTTTATATTGGCAAGAAACTGGAAACTGAGTGGATACCCATCAGTTGGAGAATGGCTGAATAAGTTATGGTATATGAATATTAGGGAATATTATTGTTCTATAAAAATGATCAGGAGGGTGATTTTAGAAAGGCCTGAGGAGACTTACATGAACTGATGCAGAGATTGTATATCATCTTTATGTTGGAAACTGAATTTTTTAGTACATCAAAATGTCACTTGGTAAACTCTTATATAAGCTGATAAGATGCTATGAAAAACAGAAGTAAGAAAGAAAGGAAAGAAGGAAGGTAAAAAAGAAGGAAGATTCCAGGAGCAGAACCAGGAGATCATTGTTCATGGAAACATCAATATTATACAATGATCAACTCTGACGAATGTGACTCTTTGCAACAATGAGATGATTGATGCCAGTTCCAATGAATTTATGATGAAGAGAGCCATCTACATGCAGAGAGAGGACTGGGGGAATTGAATGTAAATCAAAACACAACATTCTCACTCTTTTTGATGTTGTTCACTTGCATTTTCTTTTCTTACTCATTTTCTTTCTTTTTATGTGATTTTTCTTGTGCAACAAAAGAATTATATAAATGTTTACACATATTGGCTTTAACATATATTTTAACATGTATAACATATATTGTATTGCTTGCCATCTAGGGGAGGGGTTGGGGGAAAGGAGAGGAAAATCTGAAACACAAGGCTATGCAAGGGTCATTGTTGAAAAATTATCTGTGCATATGTTTTGAAAATAAAAAGCTTTAAAAAAATTTTAAAAGTAGATGCAGTATTTTTGCTTGTATTAGCATAAGACCTGGCACATTTTATAAATGCTTGCTTCATTGTTGCCTTACATGTGTTTGTTATGTACATCTCCCCCACTGATGGTATGGTAATCATCCAATCTATAGTCATTTTCTTAAAATGGAGAAAAGTCTAAAAGTCACTTTCTTAATAAATTTTCAATCAACTTTCTCAAAGAAAGTAAGATGAGGCACAGCTAGGTTGCACAATAGATAGAGCACCAGTCCTGAAGTTCAAATCTGGTCTCAGACTCTTAACACTTCCTAGCTGTGTGACCCTGGGCAAGTTACTTAACCCTAATTGCCTCAGCCACCTCCCCCCCCAAAAAAGTAAGATGAAATCCTTCGTGACTGAAATGCTCCATTTTACAAAATGATGGATGGTAGACAAAAGGAATGGAAGCTCCTAAACTGAAAAATCTCACAAAGTCTTCTAATGTAGGAATGTAGAACTCAAATGAACTCCAATTATCTCAGCAAGATCAGTAGAAATAGAATTAATAAAGTATTGATTTCAAGTGAAGACTTCCTTGCCCTCATGAGATACATAGACCTATAAGTTCATGTCAGAAATCCCTATAAATTAGTAAAAGACTTACAATTAATTACACATAATTTTAAACTTCAAAAACCCTTGGGAAAAATAGTATGTAAACTTAAAATCATATTAAGATGTTAACAGAATTAAAGGAATTAAAACTTCTTAGAAATTGAAGGACTCATATATCCCAAATTCAAGCCTATACTTAAACACTTCTAGTTGCAGGTCATTCACTGTCTCACCAGAGAGTTCATTTTATTTTTTAGACAACTCAAGTAGTTTAATTATAAGAAAGTCTTATATTGAGTATATACAGTATGCAACAAATTACCAATAAAGAATCTTCCTTCTTTCTTACCTTTCTTCTTTTCTTCCTTCCTTCCTTTCTTTCTTACTTCTGTTTTTCATAGCATCTTATCAGCTTATATAAGAGTTTACCAAGTGACATTTTGATGTACTAAAAAATTCAGTTTCCAGCATAAAGATAATATACAATCATTTAAGATGGTTTTACTCAATTTGGTGCAATGTAAGTTGAGGTCCAACTGAAAGCATGTGTAAAAGGCTACTATCCCATTATATACAGACACTTTCAATTCAGCCTCTTGTTGACTCTTTAAAATCCCCTAGCCACTATTCCTTTGGGCTCTCTAAATGTCCAGGTTTGGATTACATAAACTGATTAATGGTGGAAGGACTGGTGCATGCTGATATCAGTATACTGAGCATCCTGTATATCACTGACAAATATACCCATATGCATTGACTGACCTGTTCTCTTTCACAGGGATAATACATTCATCCCAGAGTGCATTCAGCCATCTGCTATTTATTGTTTTAGTCATTATTTTCTGTGCTTTTATAAAAGTCAGGACACAGGTAAAAAGAGGTAAAAAGCAAAGGGGAGTTGTGGCTGTTGGACACAGAGATGGAGAGTAGAGTTCCCCAGAGGGAAAGCACAAACTCTGTAGAAAGGATCTAATTGCAATCCTGAATTCTTAAACTTCTGTCTAAAGAAAATTTTTGGGACATACCCAATCATAAACAGCTAAGACTCACCCCCTGCAGTGACAAGTGTAAAGCTGGGAAATTGTAAGTATCCTTAATAGTAGTACTGGAAGAAACTGATACACTGAAAGCCCAGGAAAAGACTGGGCTATGGATTTGGTTAAGTAACTCATAAAGAGACAACCACCTGATTTCATGCTTGTGTTTTTGGCAGTCAATAGGCTTGCTAAATTAGTCATGGTTCTATTTTTAGTTTGCTTTCTTTCTCTTCCTAAAATACAATATATTTGTATAGTTTTATAACCATGTCCAATAAGAGCTTAGAAAAATAGGAATTTGATTTCTCTTTCTCTCTCTGTCTCTCTGCCTCTGTCTGTGTCTATCTCTGTCTCTCTCTCTCTCTCTGTCTCTCTTTCTCTCTCTTTCCCCCCCTCTCTCTTAGACTGTTGATAAGTACCAATTATTAAAAGCATAATTCCAAGTATTATCAACTTATTTACACTATCAATTATTACAGTCCATGTTACTATAAGGTAATAAAGGAATAAGGAATACTTTTTTAGGAGGAACTGAAGTATCTCCTGTCTGGGGAATTTCTGTGTTTATCCCAGGAACTTTGGTGAAGCTGGTTTGTGTTCGATCTTTGACAGGGTATTTGCTATTCCGGGTGAGGCCAACCTGACACAATATGCTGCTTTATAGTTGTCAGCCAAATCAATGTGTTTCTCCAAGGAAGACCTCAAGCTGAAAAGCCAACATGCCTGAAAACCACAGTTAAGATACTGAGAATCCAAGCATTAGCCACTGCAAAACAAATGGAAAAGCATACATAGCCACATCTGGAATCTTAATGGGCCACCAATGGTTCTCAGCTAAAGGAATAATTACCAGTGTTATTTTATCATCCCTTGTGCTTAATTTAGCTGTTTATATACAGCAGTAAATGATTTTTTAAAAACATATTTGGGTCATTATGTCATATACCACCAGCAAGTAAGATTACTTTATTGTGCTTGATATTATTTCTACATTTAGTCCTATTAGACAAAATGAATGAAGTTTTTAAAAATGAAAATAAGGGGTTTTTATGGCCAGAACGCCCAACTCATAAGTAACATTTGCAACAGTGTTTTTCTACAAATCACATTTGCCCAGTCAACACTAATACCAAATACTAACAGAAAGCAAAACAACTTTCAATCAACAGGAAATGCCTGAGATAGTTTTTTAAAGCTTTTTTCTTTTTCTAAGTTGGAATCTTCTACCAGAATTGTGCTTACATTTAAGAACCAACTGCTAGTCAAAAACAAAAACATGAAATTCACTTTAATTTTCAGCACCCATTAATTCAATAGGATGAGGGAGAAGGAAAAGTTGAGATACATATATTTTTTACCATGCATATAGTTTTGTTGTGGTTTTTTTTTTTTTTTTTTTGCTGAGGCAATTGGGGTCAAGTAACTTACCTAGGGTCACTCAGCTAGGAAGTGTTAAGTTTGTGAGGCCAGATTTGAACTGAGGTTCTCCTGACTTCAGGGCTGGTGCTCTATACATTGTGCCACCTAGTTGCCCCCAGTGTCAACTTATTAAAGGAGAAGTTAAATGAATTATAGGAAGAAATAGAGAGAAAAACTATACTAATGGGGTCCTCAATTAACATCTCTTTAAATTCAATAAATCCAACCAAAAAAGAAACAAGAAAGAAATTAAGGAAATAAATAGAATATTTAAAAAGTTAGATATAACAGACCTTTGGAGAAAAGTGAATGGGAATGAACAGAAAGAAATATACATTTACCTTAGCAGCACATGAAATCTACACAAAGAATGGACCATGTTATAGGGCATAAAAATTCAAAATCAAATGTAAAAGGCAGAAATATCAAATGTATTCTTTTCAGATCAATAATGCAATAAAAATTACATTCAACAAAGGGCAGTGGAAAGATATCTTAAAATTTAATTGAAAACAAATTATTCTGATCCTAAAGAATAAGTGAATCAAAGATGAAATCAGAAACAATCAATAATTTCATTAAAAAGAGTAACGAGACAACATAGCAAAATTTAATTTATGTAGCCAAAGTAGTACATAAGGAAAAATTTATTTCTCTAAATTCTTACATCAACAAAAATGGGGAGAAAAAACAGATCAACTAATCAGGCATGCAACTACAAGAGCTAAAAAAAAAATTTAAAATTCCCAATTGAGCACTAAATTGGAAATCCTGAAAACAAAGGTAAGGTAAATAAGATTGAAACAAACAAACAAAAAATACCTTATTGACATAATAATAATAAATAATAAATCTAGGAGCTGGTTTTATGGGAAAAAACAATAAGACAGATAAGGCATAGGTTAATTTTATTTTTAAAAAAAAAGAAAGAAGAAAACCAAATATTCAGTATCAAAAAGGAAATGGGTAAAACCATATCCAATGAAGAAAAAAATTAAAGAAATAATTAGGAAATATTTTTGCTTAATTATATGCCAATAAATAAATAAACGAATATTTTTGGAAATATAAATGACCTAGATTAACCAAATAAGAAAATAGAACTCCTAAATAACCCCATTATAGAAAAAGAAATGAACTCCCTAGGAAAAAATCTCCAGGGCCAGATGAGTTCACTAGTATATTCTACCAAAAAGTTGAAGAATGATTAATTCCAATACCATATAAACTATTGGGAAAAACAGATGGAAAGGAATTCTATTTACTCTTATATCACAAATATGGTTCTGATACCTAAACCTGGAAGAGACAAAATAAAAGAAATTGTAGAATAATTTCCCTAATGAATATGGATGGAAATTTTTTTAACAAAATACAAATAAGGAGATTACAGCAATATATCAAAAGGATTACCCACAAAGACCAGTTAGAATTTATATTAGGAATGCAGGCTTGGTTCAAATTAGGGAAACTAACAACATGATCAGTATCAATCCTTAATAAAATCAACAGAAATCAAACCATTATTTCAATAGATGCTGAAAAAGCTTTTGACAAAATAGAGTACCCATTCCTACTAAAAACACTAAAGAATATAGGAATATAAAAAGAGTGTTCTTTAAAATGATAAGCAATATGCAACTAAACTATCAGCAAGCATTATTTATACTAATAAGCTAGATTCTGTCTGAAAAAAATCTGGGATGAAGCAAGGATGCTCATTTTCACTACTATTATTCAATGTTATAACAATAAGAAAAGAAAAAGAAATTAGAATAGAAAATGAGGAAACAAAACTAGCAATATTTGCAGATGATATGATGATACACTTAGGAACCCTAGAATATAAATTTAAAAACTACTTGAAATAATTAACTTTAGCAAAGTTACAGGATATAAGATAAATCCACATAAACCATCAGCATTGTTCAACAAAGCCCAGCAGAAAGTGAAAAAAAAAGGAAAAATTCCATTTAAAATGACAATAAGCAATATAAAATACTCTTAGCACTCTACCTGCCAAGACAAACACAGAAACTATATGAACATAACAAAACACTTTTCACACAAATTCATATCTAAACAATTGGAAAAGTGTCAATTGCTTATGGGTAGGCCAAGTTAATACAATAAAAATAATTCTGTCTAAACCAATTTACTTGCTCATTGCGATACCAATCAAATTACCAAAAAAAAAACTATCTGATAGAATTAGAAAAAATAACAGCAAAATTCATCTGGAAGAACAAAAGGTCAAGAGAATTAATAAAAATAAATTCAATGGAAGCCTAGCAATACAAGATCTCAAACTTTATTATAAATCAGTAATCATCAAAACTCTGGTATTGGCTAAGAAATAGAATGGTGAATCAATGGTTCACAAGACACAGTAGTCAATGACCATAGTAATCTAGTGTTTGATAAATTCAAAGATCCCACCTTTGGGAATAAGAATTCACTATTTGACAAAAACCCCTGGGAAAGCTGGAAAAGAATAGGACACAAATTAGATCTAGACTGATATCTCACATCATAAATCAAAGCAAAGTCAAAATGGGTTCTTGATTTAAATATAAAGGGTGATATCATGATCAAATTAGAAGAGCAAGGAATAATCTACTTGTCAGATCTTTGGGAAGGAGAAAGATTCATTACCAAGCAAGATATAGAGAGAATTACAGAATGCAAAACAGATAATTTTGATTATATTAAATTAAAAAGATTTTATAGAAACAAAACTCATGCAACCAAGATTAGAAGGAAAGCAGAAATCTGGGAAACAATCTTTACTCCAAATGTCTCTAATAAAGTCATCATTTCACAATATATAGAGAACTGAGTCAAATTTATAAAAGTACAAGCCATTTCTCAATTAATGGTGAAGGACTATGAACAGGCAATTTTCAAATGAATAAAGTAAAGCTACTGTATAGGCATATGAAGAAGTGTTCTAAATCAGGGCTTCTTAAACTTTTTTCCTCTCCTGACCCATTTTTGCCCAAGAAATTTTTACACAACCCTGGGTATATATGTAAATAAAATAAGTATACAATTAAAACATTTATTCACAATAAATCATAATTTCACAACTTCCACATTCAGTTATGTGACCCCATATGGGATTGTGACCCACCATTTAAGAAACTTTGCTCTAAATCACTTTTGTTTAGAGAAATGGAAATTAAGACAACTCTGAGATACCACTTCACACTTATCAGATTGACCAATGTGACCAAAAAAAAAAAGTGATAAATATTGGATACAACGGGGGAAAATTGGGATACAAATGCACTGTTAGTAGAGTTGTAAACTGATCCATCAATCATTCTGGAAAGCAATTTGAAACTATGCCTAAAAAGCAAACCAATTATTCATACCCTTTGATGTAGCAAAACCACAAGATCTGTACATCCCAAAGAGATCATAAAAAAGGATCTATATGTGCAAAAATACTTACAACAGGCTCTTTCGATGGTAGCATAAAATTTGAAACTGAAATGACCATCAATTGGTGAGTAGCTGTGGTATATTAATGTAATGGAATATTATTGTGCAATAGGAAATTATGAACAGAGTAGATTTCAGAAAAACCTGGAAAGACTTGTATGAACTGATGCAAAGTGAAATGAAAAGAACCTGGAAAACATTGTACACAATATAAGTGACATTGTGTGATAAGCAACTCTGAATGACTCAGCTATTCTCAGCAACACAATGAGTGAACTATTCATGTAGAAAAATGTTCTCCATGACCAGATAAAAAAACTGAACTCTAAATGCAGATAGATGCATTTTTTTAACTTACTTTATTCTCTCATGATTTTTTTTCTTTTGATCTGTTTCTTCTTTTAGCTAATATGGAAATATGTTTTACATTATAGCACATATAAACTATATCAAAATACATACCATCTTTGGAAGAGAGAAGAGAAGAGAAAGAAGGAAAAAAATTTGGAGCTCAAAATCCTGTAAAAATGAATGATAAAATTTTTCTTGACATGTAACTGGAGGAAAAAGGAAATAACATCAAAAGAAAAATAAAAGAATTAAGTAAAGGGAGGAGAAAGATAATATTTTACTTTTTGGCAAAGCCTTTACATATCTACTTCACCTTTGTGTGTAAGCATGGCAATTTATCTCTCTACATATTTACTAGGGCAAGAAAGAATTGCAAGATATACAATCAGAGGAAATACCCAGCAGAGAAAAGCTTTTACGTATCTACTTCTGCTTTATGTGTAGGCATGGGAATTTATCTCTTTACATATATACTATAATGTTTTTTGGAGAATATGATTATAATCTGGAATATGCTTGACATATTCTAAGTGTTATATAAATATAAATTATTTTTATTATGAGCCTGGGCTGGCTTGTCAAAAGACATAGATTTGTAGGAAATTATTTGGATAGTGTAGAGGAGATATAAAATGAAATATCTATTTAGTGCAATTTGCTTTCTATGTCTCAGTCTCCCTGGAATTTGTAATAATGATTATATCAAGGTATTCTACTTAAAACTTTTTGTATTTTTTATTCTTTTGTATTTGTTAGAATTTCTTTTGTGTGGAGGAAAAAATGGTCCTCCTGTACCTGATTTAAATTGTTTCTTTTCTATATCCTCCTTTGAAGAATCCCTAGAAATGAGCCAAAATCTAAGCTTTAATAATTTCCCCCAAAACTTCAGGTAGGGGCATTTAGAACCAAAGAATATGAGAAAAGGAACACACATTTATTTCATAAAATCTAAATATATTTTTGGGTAATGTATGACAGTCTGATGAAACCTATGCCTTTTCAAAATAATATTTTAATATATTGAAATACAGTCAGCAAAGTATTTTTGTAAAAGCTCATAAATTTTAGGTTAAGAATTTGAGGTGGTCAAATTCTGCCAGAACTAAACTCAGCCTGCAAATGTGTGGAGAGGAAAAATGTAATACTTTAGTCCCCTGAGTCAGCAGAGGTTTTTATTGTTATTCTCTTCATGTGGATATGTCATTTTCCAAAATGGATTAAGTTGCTTGAAGGCAGGAATCCTGTCATTTACTTCTTTTTACCCACCTTCTCAAGGACCTTGTACAGTGATTTGCACATGGCATGATCTCAATCATCTGTTGATTGATTAACTTCTACACATGGCCACCAATCTAGGGCAGCCTTGGAAATATGAACCTTTTAAAAACTACCTCAGTCCAATTGACCCATGTCAATCACAGGAGAGTAAGAATTATAAACTACCTAATCTAGTCTGTTGAAGAAGCTGCCTAAAGACAAATTTTGTTTTGTTCATCTTGATCTAGATTACTTTGATTTAAATTTTCCTGATATTAAACTTAAAAATCAGGAAATTAACAGGAAAACTGTTTTCCATTTTCAAACACTAGCAACATGATATTTACATATTTCATCATAATATTACCCAGCAGCAAGTACATGATTAAATGAAAATTATATAGCAGACTTTTATCCCATGAAGGCCATGGAAAAAATGCAAATTGTAAGCTGGATGCATTTTGCTTAAATTATTAAAGTCACTAATGTTCTAAATAGAATCTCTACTTTCATCACCACTAAAAGTGTTGGAAAGAACAACTTTAAAAGAAAAAAAAATATTTTGTTGATATTATAAATATTTTCTAATTTTAAATTACATTAATTTTAGTTAAAGTTTTCAGAGGAACACTGAAACATTTGTCTCTCAAGCAAAGAAGCTGTGATTTAAGATACTTTAAGGAAAAACAAAGTGCTTTTTATATATTTTTCCTTATTCTTTCTCATTATACATTGTGGGGTTAGTGTTACTTGTCAGGGAAAAATAGGTGTGTGAATTCAATACCTTAAGACCTTGATAGGCCCATGAAAATGGCTAACAAACAAAATATACAATTTGAAATGTCCTTGCTTATACTACCACACACACACACACACACACACACACACACACACACATATATATATATATATAATAATTAAAAAGTAAAATACATTTCCAGAATTCCAGTTTCCCTCAGATACATGATAGAATTGGAGAAAGATCAGACCCTTTTATTTTATCATTTCCTAAAGACATAAAACAATTTACAAAAACTTTTCTTAAAGTATAGTTCACCTTTTTTATTGAATACTTTTTCAATCAATACTATTTTCATTGAATATCTTCACACATTTCTTTACATGTTTATCTTAGAAGTACTATGCATATATGTCTCAATATTTAAATAATTTAATCAGAAAAGGAATTTTTACTTTTTCAAGAGAATTCACCACAAAATTCATTTAAAATATGAGCTCCAAAGGATGCATAAATAAAATTTTATTTTAATCAGTTTCTTTTCATGAACACATTCATTATTGCTATCTATTTTTTCATCCAATTTAGGGGAATTGAAACACCAGAATAACACAAGTTTTCTTCTGTGGAGATATTCTATTACCAGCAATTTGGTAGGTTCCTACAAAAACTAATGAATCCCTGATAACTAAACACTAAGAACAAGTTTTTTTCTATCTTACTGCTCTAAGGTTTTTAAATCTTGAGGACAATTTGAATATATTTTAAAGAGAAAAAATAATTAGTATGTTTCAGAGTAATAATTTTTATAGCAAATAGACAAATGTTTTGAAGGAAGGATATGAAAGAAGGCTTAAAACCAATTTCCATAGGTCTTCAAAAAATCATGTTAGAGATAGGAGGAACATTAGGAGTTATTCCTTTTCTTTATTCTCCCTATATTTTATCTTGGTGAGGTTTTCAATTTCCATGGATCTAATTATCAAATCCATGCTGAGGACTTCAAAATTTATATTTTATATGCAACACAAGTTTTTCAACTAGTTCCAGCCCTGCATCACTAGTCCCAAGACAGTTCAGACTGTCCTAAAAAGCATTTAAAACTTAACTTATCCAAAATAGATCATGTACTATTTCCCCCAAACCTCTCCCTCTTTTGAACTTACTTATTTCTTATGTCTTGCATGACTTCACATGAATAACTGATATCATATTGTTTGTTCAATATGTTCAAAAAGGCTGAAGGGAAGAAGAAAATTGGAAATGATTTTTTAAAAAAGAATATTAAAATACTTTTTTAAATAAATGCATGTGTATCTCAGTTTGTGTGTGTGTGTGTATGTGTATGTGTGTGTGTGTGTGTATGTGTATGTGTGTGTGTGTGTGTGTGTGTAAACTCATATCTGTCAAGGACACATCATTCCAATCTACCAGGTGAACAATCTTAGTGTTATTCTCTCATTCTCTCCATGTTCCATAAGGTGGCAAATTTCATTATTTCTACTCCCTCAACATTTCTTACATTTTTAGTATTTACACTCATACTCTTTGTTCAAGGCCCTTTCCCTTGAAATATTATGATAATTTCCTAATTGGTTTCTCTGCTTCAAATTTCTTCCCTCTGCAATTCACCTTTTACATAGCTGCCAAAGCGAATTGTTTTTAAGTACAAATCTGATGTCACTTCTCTATTAAATAAATATTAATAACTTCTTCTAAGATATTTTAAAATAGAAATTATAAAGCCTTATAAACACAAAATATCATAAATAATGTAACTAAAAGCTTTTATAACATATAAAGTCATCTATTTGATATTTATTCCTTCACAATCAGAGCCAACCTATCTTTCTAGTCTTATGTACAACTCACTCTTGTACTTCATAATCCAAACTGGTCTTTCTGATATTCTTCCTCCTATCCCATTTCCCATCTCTATGCCTTTTCTCTGCCTATCCTTCATGTATGAAATGGTTTCTTTCCCTTTTCTTTCTTTTACAATTCCTTGTTTCCTTAAAAACTCAATTCAGATCCTCCTAGCTTCTAATGGCCTCACTCCTAAAGTTCCTTATTATGTGTTCTCTGTGTATACATATTTGTATACATTCTCTGTATGTGTTTATGTAAAAAAATATATATATATATGTATATATGTATACACACAAATGATTCATGACTGATCTCAATCAGTATAACTCCTTGATTTTACAATGTTCACTACTGTCCTGCCCATAATTCCCAGTGAAGAAATCAAAAACTTTAAGCAGAGAGGTTATTTATGCAAGGCCATAGAGGAAGGTTCTTTTAACTTTTACTGAAACTAAGATCAATCTAATGTGGAATCAAATGTCGCCTGCATCTCACAGACTCATAACTATTAATACATTTTTAAATCTTTTTATTTTATTCAAAATATTTCTTTGCTATTCATTAGAAATATTAATCTTCAATTTTCAATCTATTGTTTCTCCCTAGTTTAGCTATAAAGACCGTATTTGTGTCAGAAAAAGAATCTGAAAAAATATTTTCTTTTTCCATATTATCAAATCATTTCTGCAATATCAAAATTAATTATTCTTTAGAATTTACTTGTAAATCCATATAATCCTGGATTTGTTCAATTGTGATATTTGTTCAGTTTCAGTTTCAGAGACTGAGTTATTTCAAATTCTTTAAAAAATTAAATTAAAAGCAAAGATTTCATAACATCAGAAAGACTATATCTTTTACATTTGATAGATAATATATTTATAGTGCATATATCATAAATATATAATAATAGATGTTATAGATACATAACATTTTATAGATTTTATACACATACACATACCAGATTGGCTATATACTAGGAAAGAAGAGCCTGTTCAACATTAGGAAAATTTACACACACACACACACACATACATATATATATATATATCACATGATGATATACAGGGAAAACTTTTTTTTTAAAATTTTTTATTTAATAGCCTTTTATTTACAGGATATATATATATGGGTAACTTTACAGCATTAACAATTGCCAATGGTTTCTTTCCCTTTTCTTTCTTTTACAATTCCTTGTTTCCTTAAAAACTCAATTCAGATCCTCCTAGCTTCTAATGGCCTCACTCCTAAAGTTCCTTATTATGTGTTCTCTGTGTATACATATTTGTATACATTCTCTGTATGTGTTTATGTAAATATATATATATATATATATATGTATATATGTATACACACAAATGTATACACACAAACCTCTTGTTCCTCTTGTTCCAATTTTCACCTTACCCCCCACCTCCCCTAAATGGCAGGATACCAGTAGATGTTAAATATATTAAATATAACAGATACAAATAAGTATACATAAAACCCATTATTTCTTACAAAAAGAATCAGACTTGAATTATTGTACAATTGCTTGTGAAGGAAATCAAAGATGCAGGGGATAAATATAGGTATTGGGAATTAATTAATGGTTTTTTATATCCCCAGGTTCTTTTTCTGGGTATAGCTAGTTCAGTTTTTACGCCCATTAAAATGTTTGGTTGATCCGTTGTGGGGGATGGCCGTCCATCAGAACTGGTCATCATCTAGTATTGTTGTTGAAGTATATAATGATCTCCTGGTCCTGCTCATTTCCTGCATCAGTTCTGTAATCTCTCAGGCCCTGAAATCATCCTGTTGGTCATTTCTTTAAGAAAATTCCTAATTTCATATACCACAATTTATTCAGCCATTCTCAACTGATGGACATCCATTCGTTTCCAGTTTCTAGCCACTCAAAAAGGGCTGCCACAAAATTCTGCATGGTCCCTTTCCCTTCTTTATAATCTTTCGGGATATAATCCCAGTAGTAACACTGTGGATCAAAAGGGATCAAGTTTATAACTTTTTGAGAAGTTCCAAACCTTCCAAAATGGTTGGATTCATTCACAATCCACCAACAATGAATCAATGTCCCAGTTTTCCCATCCCTCAACTCATCATTATTTTTCCTGTCATCTTAGCCAATCCGGTGTGGTGGTATCTAGAGTTGTCTTAATTTGCATTTTCTGATTAATAATGATTGGACATCTTTTCATATGATAGAAATAGTTTCAATTTTTCATCTGAATTGTCTTTATATCCTTTGACCATTTTCAATTAGAATGGTTGATTTTTATAAATTAGAGTTAATTCTCTATATATTTTGGAAATGAGGCCTTTATCAGAACCTTTGACTGTAAAAATATTTTCCCAGTTTATTGCTTCACAGGGAAAACTTTTGATAAAATATAATACATATTTCTGTTAACAAAATTAATAAATAGAGAAATAAATGGACCTTTGCTTAATGTGGCAGACAGGGTCTCTCTAAAGTATAAAATAAGCATTATTTATATGGAAAAACACTAGAGATGCATGATGATTACGTCAACATGAAAATGAAGAAAAAAATCCAAAACTGAATATTTTGTAATTGTAATGAAACTGGACCCTGAAGAAATTGTATGAGAATACATTTCCTTGCTTCTTTGCAGAGATGGAAGTCTGTAAATTCTATCTAATTTAGTTGGTATTTTGATTAATTTTGTTTAGCTAGCTTTTTTCTCCGTTCTCTTCGTGTTGTTTATAAGAATGGATATGGGAATGGCGGGGGTGGGGGGTGGGGTGGGGAGGAATATATTAAGAAATGAAAATGATATAAAAACAAAAACATCAACAAAATTTTAATTAAGAGACATTTATAATGTATGTCTCATGTACAAATCCCAATAATGAAAATTACTGACCAAGAAACTATAAAAAAATTAGAGGTGCTAAAGGAAAAAATTATTTAAAGTTAGTGTTGAAATGGCAAGGTCCATTATTTGAATGTTTCAGTAAAATCAAATGGGGAGGTTTTATGTCTCATCAAATCCAACAGAAATAAAATGGATACCAATTAATTGGTTTCCAAAACTTAAGTTTGTTCCAGGAAAACAAAAAACACGTATCATAAGAATTATTAAAGAAATCCCAGGAGAATTTTAAGGAAACAATGGAAGATGTGTTTATAAAAAAAATGAAATGAAATTTGACTTCTTTTTTTAAAGATTCAAATATCATTGTGTCAGGGAAAAATATGTAACTTTTTTGCTGCATTTTCTTCTAGGCTTCAGTTCCTCTTTAGTATCTTTCAATGGAACGTGATGATTAAGAAAAAAATAGCAATAGATTTTGCATTTTATTTTAAGTAGAAATTTACTTTAAGTTGGCCAACAAAAAGTATCAGTTAAGTAAGAAATAATGTGAATACCTATTAACTGAGGTCTAGAGCCTGTTTCATTTTTTTTTTTTTTTTTGCAAGGCAATTGGTTTAACTGACTTGCCCAGGTTCACATAGTTAGTGACTGAAGCCACAATTGAACTCAGGTCTTCCTGATTCCAGGGTCAGTGCTCTTTCCATTGTACCACCCAGCTTCCCCTGATTTATTATGGATAATAATCTTATATATTATAATTATCTTATATATATTATAATTATCTTAAAAAAAGACAAATACATTCAACAAAGTTCTTATACTGTTTACAATGTTTGTACAAATTTATCTATATTCTCAGAAACAATGACTATTCCCTGTGTTAATTCTTTAATGACTGAAATGAGAATCTATCTACGTGACCCTAGGCAAGTCACTTAACCCCAATTGCCTCAGCAAAAAAAGAAAAAGAAATGAGACCAAGAAAAACTTCTAGCATAGTGGAAGGGGGAAAGGGGAAAAGCCATCTCTCAGGCATAGAATAATAGCACATTCAGCCTTTGCAAAAGTAAGAGGGATGATGTAAATACAGATTTTTCCCAGAAAGTTTGTGAATCTTCTGAACATAAACCACTTCCCAGTACTACACAAATAGGAAACTACTATTATCATAGCAGTCCTCTGCTATCTAACAGAAGTTATTTCTAAGAGTGAGAGATGCCAAATGCCTAAATCTTTTTGATTATTTAGTAAGTCCTTCATAGTTATTAACCAAACACACTTCTAGTCACAAATATACTGAAGGTTGTTTTTTTAACTAGATATCTGACTGGTGGAGAGACAGGTGAAAATATTTCAATGAGTCACAAATAAAAATTACCAAGTCAACTATGTTTGTGTTTAAAATATTCATAGCAAAAACAAACAAAACAAGAAAACAAATGAAATATTCCATCCTTGGGATATCTATCAACTTCCATTCACAAATTGGAATTACTGGAAACATCTGCCAGGTTCCAAATATTTTGGGGTCCTACCTTCTAAAATTATAGCTCACAAGTTCCCATCAGGAGTCACAATGAGCTCAAAAGAAGGGCATTTACAGTGATAACACTATAAAAATACCAGCTACAAAAAATTCTCTTGATAAATCTGAGGTACACTTTGATAAATATAAGGCACATATTGACCAGAAGAGAGAGGAGGAAGTTGTAAAGAAAAGTTGTATCTTGTAAAGAAAAATGAACACTTCTTTGCACTTGGTTTAATTCTTAATACTTCATTGTCTTTGTTGACTGCTCCTTATTTTCTGTGATTTTATAAATAAGACTGGGAGGAAATCAATTGGTCATGGGTGTCCTGATCAACTTCCATGGTCTATCCTAGTATATAAACATAAAAATCGAGGATTCAGGTGCTTAGATCTATTAAAAGAGACTGAGTAATATAAATCAATGTAATTTAATTATCAATATTATCTATTTTAATATACTTATATTTATATATATTATATATTACATATATTATGTATTTAATATATTTAGTGTTATTATTATCTAATTAATTAATGTTATCTGTAATATAATGTAATGACAGCTAAGGACATTCCCTAACCTCATGGGGTGTTCCCTTTTTTCTTATTAATTGTGATTTCCACTGAGGAATTTGTCTTTCATATGCTCTCCACTCTATTTCATACTTACTATTCTTGGTATCTACTGTATCCCTTCATTTTGTCTGTAACCTATTTCCCTAAATAAATCTAACTTTTGCCAAAGAAAATGGTCATTGTGAATTCTTCACATGGCTGAACCCTAAATTTTGATGCCTACCCATCATCTGGTGTCTATATCACCCACAGCATTTTGTAGGTGAACCCCACATCAAAGAGTTAGAATTAGGAGGGCAATGAAAAATGTGCTTGTTAATTGAAAAAAGAAAAAAATGAAAGGAATAAAAATAAAGTAAAATATGAATTTATGTATTTCTGTGTATAAGTCAAACAAGGGACTAATAGTTTTATCCTATAATCATTCTGATCCCTCTTGATATTAAGGAAGTTCTGGAAGGAGTATAAGAATGGATCAAATTAATTGTTTTTAATTAAAATGTAGAAATTGGGAGGCAAATATTTAAAATATCACTGTAAAAAGTTTTCTGTACACAAAAATTCAAGACAAGAACCATGGATCAAAAATGATGAACCCTGGGTGCAATTGGAAGTGAAAGAATAAAATATTGATGCATTTGCTCCCTGGAGCAGGCAGGGAAGCGTACTGATAGGAATCAGTTTAGTCTAATGGTCCTACCCTCTGCAGAGGTTTCTATCCTGTATGTGGCCCCCCCACCTTGCGGTGTCCATCCAAACCACTGAGGTTAAATTTATTTCCCCTAAAAATCTGTCCATGACTCATGCCATCTTTGCTGAATCCCTGTTGGGATTATATATATTATTCCTCTCACCCTTTCTCTAAACCATGACTCTCTCATTCCCCACCATGACTTATGGTGTCTTTCTCCTTCTTATAATAGCTAACTCTTTTAGGGTGCTGCCAGCTAAAGGTCTTATTTGAAACTCAAAGGATATTCACTTCTCCTAGCTTATTGTGAGTTCCTAAGAAACTTGTCTTTTCCATCATTAATTGTTAAAGCCCCTTTCCTTGCTTTGTGCTCTCCCAACTCTATTTCGTATTTAACACTCCTGGTATCTATTCTATCTCTTCATTTTGTTTGTGACCTCTTCTTTTAAATAAACCTACCTTTTGCCAAAGAAAATGGCCCCATTGTGAATTCTTTACATGACTGAATGATAACATTTTGTGCCTACCTCAATTTAAACATTTGATGTTGAACCTCAAATACATCTTTAATAATATAATGATTTAGATCCAAAAGCAGCCTATCTTATAGAACTGATCACCCTGACCAAGAACAAGAATTGGGCTATTAAACTTGATAAAGATAAACCTCTTTCCAATTTGTTGAATTCTTGAGTAAAACTAGTGAGTCTGGACACTGAGATGTTATATAGTGTGGTGGTTGGCAAATTGGACTCAAAGCCAAGAAGATCTGGGTTCAAGTTCTATCTCCAACATATTGGCTAGGTGACCTTCAGGAAGTTATTTTATCTAAAAGTAGAGAATGGCCATTGTTAATTCTTCACATGACCACATTCCAATATTTGGTGCCTATATCAATCTCTTAAATCCCATCAGCAATATACCATGGCCTTTGCCCTATTTTTAAAGTTGTCCATATTCTTGATCAAAGTGTCCCTACTCACTTGTGTATCTACCTCCTCCTAACACAAATTGTCTTCATAAAAGCATTAAAAATTTTAGGAAAAAACATGGAGCAAAGAGGAAAGACTAGCAGCATTACTTTTCAACCTTATGCTCTTTCTGACTCTTCTCCAAAAAAAATTCATAGGAGTTATTAAATTCTAAAGACACTTTTTTAACACACACAGTTCTTCCTAACTAGGTACTATATCAATGTCTAGGTATCAGAACCCTTAGTGACTAATTAGTGAGTAATCATTACATGTAATGTAATGTTTAAAGGAATTGAGGACTTAATTGAGTTTTAATTGTAATGTTTAAGAGAAGCAAAAGGCCTAAATAAAAATTCATTTATTTGAAAAATATTCATTACTTATGGGTAGACCAAGTCCATAAATGAAAATTTTATCTAAGGTAACTTTTTCTAACTTTTACAGTGTCATACTGATCAGACTATTAAAGAATTATTTTATAAAGCTAGAAAAAATAACAAAATGCTTCAGGAAGAATAAAAAGATTAACAATATTAAGGGAATCGATTAAATAATGTAAAGAAAGGAGTCCTAGCAATACCAAATTTCAAACTAATCATGAAAACAGTTTGGTATTGGTTAAGAAATAGAGTGGTGAATGGATCAGTGAAACAGATTAAGAACATTATGGCATTCAGTCATTTTTCAGTCATGTCTAACTTTGTGACCCCATTTGGGGTTTTCTTGGTAAAGATACTAGAGTGATTTTCCATTTCCTTCTCCAGCTCATTTTATAGATGAAGAAACTGAGGTAAATCTCTTGCCCAAGATCATGCAGCTAGCATCTAAAGCCAGATTTGACTTCAGGAAGAGTTGTCCTGTCTCCAGGCTCAGCTTTCTGTCTGCTGTGCTATTTAGCTGCCCTTAGGTACATAATACATTACAGTATATAACCATAATAATCTATTGTTTGATAAACCCAACGATTTAAGCTTTTGGGAGTAAGAATTAAACCATTTGACAAAAAATTGATGGCAAAACCAGAAAGCAGTTTGGAATGAACTAGGCATAGACCAACATCTCATACTGTATTATTAGTATATTATCCATCAAAATGGATAAATAGTTTAGACATAAAGGAGTGATATCATAAGCAAATAAGGAGAACATGGGAAAATGTTTCTGTTATATCTAAGAACAAGAGAAGACTTTATGATGAAACAAGAAGTAGAGGGGATCACAGGATCCATTTGTTAATTGGAAATTTTTGATTATATTAATTTAAAAAGTTTTGCACAAACAAAATGAAGACACTTCAAACTTGAAAAAAAAAAAAAAGCCAGGAAATTGGGGAAGTAGGATTTGCAGTTTCTTTGATATGGGTCTTATTGGACTTCCTGCCAAGATGGCGGCGAGGAGGCACACAGCCGTGTAAGCTCTGCATTTTCTCTCAGAATCCATCTCATTAGAAGCCTCTGAATTAATGCCTGACTGAAAAAAAAAAAAACCCCGCAAACAGTTACCAAGAGAAGACATCCTTGAGATTCGCCAGGAAAGGTCTGTTTTGCTCGAGGGCAGGATGGTTTTAGATCGGGCACAGGCTGAGGGCAGGCAGCAGCAGCAGGAGCTCGGCAGGCAGTTCACAGCCGAGCAGACCGGAGGGGGGTGGGGTGTGATCTCAGCCATCTCTCCGGGGAGAGCTTCACTACAGGCTTGGATACTTTGCCCTGGCAGCAAGTCAGTAGCCCAGCAGAGAAGCTAAAACACCAGGGGTCAAGAATACAACCCCAAACAGCTGGAGTTCCTTGAGACCGGCCACCCTTCCCCCACAGCGTCTCAGCACACTCTCAGAGTCTCAGAGCCCAGGCGCAACACAGTCCTGCTAGTGCCTCACTGCTGCCCCCTCAGTCTGTAGAGGAAGCTCGGTAACGCCACTCAGCCCCTCTCCCAAAAAAGCAGATTCCATTTGTGGTTTTTTCCTTTTTTTCTTTGCTAGTTTGTCTCTGATTCTTCTCTGACAAAATGAGCAAAAAATTGAAAATGACCTTAACTATTGACAACTTTTATATGGACAGAGAGCAGACTCCAAACCCTGAGGAGACTAAAAACATTCAGGTGAATCCCCACAGAAGGAGATCATCTGTTCCTCAGCATAGATGAATCTCATAGAAGAAATTAAAAAGGCTCTCACAAGAGATCTACAAGAAAATGGAAAGGAGAGGAGGTTGGCAAGAGAGTCTGGAGAAGTCATCCCACTCACTTAAAGAAGAATGGATAAAGAAATAAAACCTTGAAAATAGGATTAGGAACTGGAAACAGAAAATAGCTCACTAAAAGAATAAAATGGGCGAAATGGAAAACATTCCATAGAACAAATTGGACAATTAGAAAAGATATAAAAAAAGGAGTGAAGAAAACACTTCATTGAAAATAAGAATAGAACAAATGGAATTGAATGACCAAGGAGACAAGAAGAATCAGTCAAGTAAGACCAAAAAACAAACAATGGAGAAAATGTGAAATACCTTCTGGGAAAAACAACAGACCTGGAAAAACAGGTCTAGGAGAGACAATCTGAGAATCATTGGACTCAGAAAAATATGATGATAAAAAGAGCTAGAACTATTTTCCAGGAAATTATCAAAGAGAACTGCCAGAAGTCATGAAACAGAGGGTAAATAGACATTGAAGATTCACCGATCGCCCACTGAAAGGGATCCTAAAATCAAAACACCAAGAAAATAGTGGCCAAATGCCAGAACCCTCAAACAAAGGAAAAATACTCCAAGTGGCTAGAAAACCCAACCAAATATAGAGGAGCCACAATAAGGATCACCCAAGATCTAGAGCACCCACATTAAAAGATCGAAAGGCCGGGAAATAGATATTCTGAAAGGCTAAGGAACTCGGTATGCAACCAAAAATAACTTACCCAGCCAGAATGAGATCTTTTTCCAGTGAAGAAGATGGTCATTCAACGAAATAATGAATTTCACCTATTTTTGATGAAAAACCAGAACTTAACAAGTTTGATCTACAAATATAGAACTCAAGAGAAACCTAAAAGGTAAAAAGAAATCTTTGGGAACTATATTTCTGCTGTAAAGATGTATAAAAAATACATGTATACTTTGTTCTAGAAATTAGAGGTGGAAAGGACATTTATCAGAAAAAGGGTAAAGTGGGGTACTATACTCAAAAGAGGCAAAGGAAACCATTATATCTGGAGAAGAATGGAGGGGGATGAATATAGTGGGTATTTTACTCATAAGAATTGACTTTAAGAGAAAATGTTAGACATATTCAATATATGGTGAAACTTCCCATTCATTGAAAAGGAGAAGGGAAAAGTGAAAAGGAAGGAATAAGCTAAGAAGGGAATACAGAAACTGAGAGGGAAAGGAGTAAGATGGGGAGGAACCTAAGGTGGGAGGAGGGATACTAAAAGGAGGGCTGTGAGAGCAAAGGGGTGCCCAAGTTTAATACTGGAAGGGGGGGAAAGAAGGGAGAAAACATAAATAGGGGTTAACAAGATGACAAGTAATACAGAATGGTAATTTAACATAAATGTGAATGAGGTAAACTCCCCTAAAGAGGAAGGATTAGCAGGAATGGTTAAAGCCAGAATCCTACAATATGTTGTTTAGGAAACACACCTAAGCCAGGAGATACATGCAGAATAAAGGTAAAAGGATGGAGCAAAATCCACTATGCCAGGTGAAATCAAAAAGCAGGGTAGCCATCCTGATCTCAGATCAACAAAACAAAAATTGATCTAATTAAAGAGATAAGGAAGGGCACTGTATCTTACTAAAGGGTAGCATAAATAATGAAGCAATGTCAATATTAAACATATATGCACCAAGTGGTGTAGCATCTAAATTTTAAAGAGAAAAAGAGAGCTGCAAGAAGAAATAGATAGAAAACTATAATGTGGAGATCTCAACCTTGCACTCTCAGAATTAGATAAATCAAATCACAAGATAAATTTTTTTTTTTTTTTTTTTTTTTTTTTGGAAAGGCATAATATTTACTTTTTAAAGTTACTTTAAATTGGAATAATTATGAAAAACATTTGAAATTTTTAAAAAATGTTGTGAATGAGATAATCACTAAAACCATGAATATTTCAACTTCAAAAGAACCAAAAGTTGTATAAGAAACCATAAACTTTAGCTGTTTACAGTATGTTTTTAAATTTGAATTTAACATAGAAACAAAATTGCAATGTTGGTCTGTTTTTCCTTAGATTCTATTGATTTTCTTTATTTTTAAATTAATTTTTAAAAAAAACTTATAAAAAAATTTTAAAAAAGAAAGAAAAGAAAAAAAAATTTTAATCTTTTAAAGGGGAATTTTAAAACATAATTAATTAAAAATTAAAAAAATTTTTTGTTTTTTTTTTTTTTTTTTTTTTTTTTTAAAAACCCCAGGAAAAAAAAAAAAAAAAAAACCTTGCCAATTTTTCAAACCCTCCCCTAAAAAACCAAAATGTTAAATAATTAAAAAAACTTAAAAACAAATTACCAAAAATTATTTGCTGTAAAAAAACAATTGAAATTTTGACAATTATTTAAGGAAATAAAAAAAAGGGGAAAAATAATTGGGAATTCAATGAATTTTTTAGATTAATTCTTTTCGGGATATTTTTTTTGGGAAAAATTTTTATTTTTGGGGAAAAATAAAACTGGATTTAATTGTTTTGGAAGAATAAATTCCCCGTTTTTTTCAAAAGACAAAGGTTAAACCCACCTTCTGTCATTGTTTATTTGAAAAAAACAAATTTTATTCCCTTTTTCAGATTCTAATGATCTATTATTTATTTCTAATAACAAAAAAAAAACATTTGCAAAAGGTCCCCTTTTAAATTCCTTTGGGATTAATATAGAAATTTTAAACAAAAAATTTATAACTTAATTTCCCCTTTTTTTTTGGTTTTTTTTTACCAAAAGTAATTCCCAGTTTTCCCAACCCCCAAAAATTATTTTTTCCTTTTTTACCAACCATTTATGGTATTTAAGTTGTTTAATTTTATTTTTATTAATAATACTTAAATTCATGACTAAAAATTTATTTCTTCAAGAATTGCTTTATTTTGACCTTTTTAAGGAAATTGGGATTTTTAAATTAATTAATTTTTAATTTTTAAATACCCCTTTGGCTTTTCTGTATTTTCCCAGTTTATTCTTCCCAATTTTTTTATTTTTTTGGAAAATTTTCATTTGGATAAAAATTTTTTTTGTATTGATCCGTTCTGCTTTTTCAAAAGCCCTTTCCAAGGCTTGAAACATCCTTTTCACTTTTAAGTTTTATTTTTATTCCTTTTAACCCATTTTACCTTATCTTGGTTCGGGTTAAAGGGAAATCCATTTCCCATAAGTTTCCTTTTCCCCTTTTTATCCGAAATTTCCCAAAGTTGGGACTTTGGGTTTGTCAAAGGGTTTAATTTGTTACTTTTTACCTAAACCAACATTCCATGTAACTAACATTCCACCAATAAAAATTAGTTTTTTAACCTCAAATATATTTTTTCTGGTCATTTTGCCAATCTTTATTTTTTTTATTAATTTTTGAAATTTTACCTTTTTTTTTATATGAACTTTTGGATTTTTCTAGGCTTAAAATAGTTTTTATCTTATTGGGGTTTTAAATTTGTTTTTAATTTTATCTTTTTTATTTTGTTTCCCCCAAAATTTAAATTTTTCCAATTTTGGGTCAGTTAAATTTTGTAAAATGGTTGAAAGCTAAAATTTTATTTTTTTAAAGATTCTAAATTTTTATACCTTTCTTTAAAGGTTTTTGTAACTTCTGTTATTTTTTATGATATTAAGAAGTATGACATTTTTTTTATAAAGAACGCGTTTGGATTATTTAAATTTTCAAATTTTGGGTTCTAAAAATTCACATCCCAAAGGGATTTTTTTCCACTTTTCCTTTAACCCTCTTTCCTCTTTTTGTTAACCCTTTTCTAAAATAAAATAGAATTTTGGAAACCTTGTTTCAATTTTTTATTAAGGGAGTTTTTCCATTATTTTTACATTTTTTAAAATTTTGCTTTTTTTAAGGAAAAGTATTTTTCCTTAAAGGTTTTTAAAATGGTTTGGATTTTAAATGTTTTTCCACTTTGAGTATTATATGGTTTTTTTAATTTGGTTATTCAGGCCATTTATATTTATTTTTATTATTAAAAAGCCCTGATTCCTGGGTAAAATTTTAATCTATTAATCAATATTTTATTTTTTAATATTTATTTAAATTTTAATAAATTTTTGGGTTGGTTATAATTTTTTCTGTTTTACTTTGGTTTATATCAGACCAGTTGTGTATAAAATTTTGGACCCTTCTTTTTTACAAATAATTTATTAATTGGGCAAGTTCTTTAAATTTTTTATTTAAACCTTTCTTTTTTTTTTGGGGTTTAAGTTTTTTATTTTTTTGAAAGGGATTTCCCCCTTTTTCCCCTTTTATTGGGAAGTTTTAATTTTTATAAGTCTTAAATTTTAAATATTTTAATTTTTAAAAGTTACAAAACCAATTTTTTAATTTTTTTTTTAAAGTTTTTTTTTTAAGATATAATTTTTTTTTTTTCTAAATAGGATTTAAAAAGGTTTTTCATTTTTTGGTTTTTCTAAAAACTTATTTTATTAAAATTATTAATGATTTTTACTTTAATATTTTTTAACCCCTTTTAATTTTAAATTTCCAAAATTTTTTGGGGTTTTAATTTGGTTTTTTTTTTTTTAGTTGGCCCAATTTTAATCTTTTTTTTTTTCAATTTTAAGGATTAAAAATTTCTTTTTTTTCCATAAATTTTTTGGTTCCCAAATTTTTCTTTAGGAAATTTTAATTGTTTTAATTTCTTTCCCAAATATTTTTGATAATTTTTTAGTTTAATTATTTTTGGTTATTTCCAATTTTTGTTAATTTTTTATTCAAGTTGAAAAAAACTTTTTTTTTCCCTTTCTTGTTTTAATTTTTTTTTTTCCTAAATTTATTCTTTTTAATCCCAAACTTAGGAAAATATATTTTTTCCCTTTTCAAAGACCAACTCCCAATTTTTTTAATATTCTGTTTTTTTTTTTTTCTCCTTTTTTTGGGTTTATTTGTTAATTATGGGGTTTAATTTTTTTTAAATTTTGTTGCATTTTAATCTTTTCTTTCCCTTTTTAAAGGGTTTAGGAAAATTTTATTTTTTAAATTGTTTGTTGTTTTTACCCTTTTACGGGGTTTTTTCCCCTATTTTTTTAAAATCAATTTTACTTTTGTTGTTTTTAAGGATCTTGTTTTTTTCCACCCGGTAATGTTTTTTCCATTTTACCAAATTATCCCCGTTTAAATTTTTTTAAAAATTTTTTTTTTTGAAGCCTTCTGCCTCCTTTTAGGGGGATTCATCCCATTCAATTTTTGGTTAAATTACTAAATTTATTCTGACCTTTAACCCCAATTGTTTTTTTTATTTTCCCCTAACCCCTTTTCCCCTTTTTAAATTTGTTCTTTTTCAATAAATTTCCCTTTATAATCCCCCCCCCTTTTCTTTCCCTTCCTTTATTACTTTTTTCCTTTCCCCCCCCTTTTTAAAAAATTTCCCTAAAAAAAAATTTTTTTCCTTTCTAACTTTAATTCCCCTGTTCCTCCCTTTTCCCCTATATTTTTCCCTTTTTTTGGTTTTTTATCCCCCCCACCTTTCTTTTCCTTTTTTCCTTTTTAGTTATATAGATAAAATTTTTCATTTTTTTTTTTAATCCCCAAAATAAAAATTTACTTTGAGTTTTTTTACCTTTTTTCCCACTTTGGTTCTTTTAATCAAATTTTTGTTTAATTTTTTTTTTTTAAAAAAATGGAATTTTTTTTATTAAATTCCTTTCTTCCTGAAGAAAATCCCAGTATTTGGGGTTTATTCGGGATAATTCTTTGTTTTTATTAAAGGCCCTTCTTCCTTTGAAGGAAATCCGGGTGGATTTTTTTTGGCACCCGTTTTTGGTTTTTTTGGTCTTTAAAATTTTTCCTTTTCCCTTTTCAAATTTCACCAAATATTTTTTTTTTTTTGGGTTTTTTAAATTTTTTTTTTTTAATCCCATTTTTCCCTTCTTTTTTAATTGGGTTCTCTTGAGTTTTTTAAATTTTCAGGCTTTTTTTCTCTATTTTAAAATCCTTAATCCCGATTTTCTTTAATTATTTTCCTTTTTCGTTTTTAAAAAAAATTTTTTTTATTTTTTTTTTTTTTTGGATAATTTTTTCCTTTGCATTTGTTTCCAATTTTGGTTCAATTTTTTTAAAAATTTTTTTTTTATTTTTTTTCCTTTCTTTTTTTTTCCCAATTATTTTGAAGTTTGTTTTGGTTTTGGGTTTTTTTTTTTAAATTTTTTTTTTTTATTTTTTTCCACCCCATTATTTCTTTGCTTTGTCTTTTCCAACAGGATCCTTACTTTCAAATTTTTATTTTTCCAATTCAATTTACTTTCCTGGATTTTTTTATTTTTCCACCACCAATTTATTCCTGGGAATTTTTTTTTTCCTTGTTTTGTGTTGTTGCTCTTTAAGGCTTCTTCCTTTCCCATTTATCTTCTAACCTCTTTGAGACTTTTATGGTTCTCTATGAGAGCATTATGTAAAGGAGGACAGTCTGATGATTTTTTGCTGTTTGAGGTCCTTCATTTGTTGACCTGCTCTTTTTCTGCATAGAAGCCTTGATTGTTCTTTTCATCTTTTTATTCATGTTTTAAAGCCTTTGGGTGGTCCCCGGCAGGTTAAGCCTTCCCGGAGCAGGGAAAGATTTGCATTTCCGGGCCCGAGGTATGGGAGTGCTCTGGTGAGAGTTTTCCCTTCCCCAACAGGAAGTGGATTCAGCACCGGCCGATATCAACGGCTTAGTTGAGGGATTATCAGCCCTGGAGGACGGGAGGTCCTGGGCCGGAGCCTCTTGGGACTGTGAGTATTAGCAGCGGCGAGACCCAGACCCCCGAACCCGCCCCAGTGTTCTGCCCAAGAAATCGGCCCTGAAAGCCTTGGCCCCGCCGGCTCCCCAGCAGATTGGAGGCTGCTGGCTGGCCTCCTCCGGCAGGACCAACTGCCCCGGGGAAAAGCCCTTACTGGGGGTTGGGGGTGCACGTTGAGATCTGTGCTTTCACCCTCGGTTTGAGACCTCCTCGGAACCCACCCTCCCCCCGGCTGATCTCCCCCGGCCCCGGAACCAACCTTTTTGGGACTGAGATTTTCTTTGGCAGGTGAGTTGTTCACTTATCTTCCGAATTTAGCAGCAAGATATTTTTGAGGCCGAATAATATTGAAGAGGGGAGAAAAAAAGGCGTGCTCTCCGCCATCTTGGCCCGCCCCCAAATCCAAGATAAAAAGAAAGAAGTCAAAGAGGTAAAAGAATACTAGAAAAGTTAGAATGTTAGACCCCTGGAGAAAAAATGAAAAGGAATACACTTTCTTTTCAGCAGTTCAGGAACCCATACAAAATAGACCATATATTAGGACATAAAACCCAACCAAATGCAGTAAGGAGAAATAGAATGCATCCTTTTCAGACCACATGAATAAAATGACACCCAACAAAAAGCAGGGAAAGTAGTCCAAAAAATAATTGGAAACCAAATTTCCAAAAGAATGATTGGGGAAAAGCAAATCAAGACATAATTAATAACTTCACCCAAGAAAATGAAATAATAAATCAATCAATATTTGGGATGCAGCCAAAGGGATAATTAAGGGGGAAATTTTATCTCTAGAGGCTTACTTGCCAAAGTAGAGAAAGGTAAAGGAATTGGGCTTACAATAAAAAATGCTAGAAAAGGAACAAATTAAAACCCCAGTCAAAATAAACTTGAAATTTAAAAAAAGAGAGATAATAAAATTGAAAGTAAAAACAATTGAATTAATTAAAAAACTAAAGTTGTTTATGAAAAACCAACAAAATAAAAACCCTTAGAAACTGATTAAAAAAGGAAAGAGGAAAATCAAATTGTTATCTTAAAATGAAAAGGAGAACTTGCCATAATGGAGGAAATTAGAGAAAATGGAATTATTTGCCCAACTTAGGCAATAAATTGACAACTTAAAAATGAAATGGAAGAACTTCAAAAAATATAGCTTGCCCAGATTAAAGAGGAAGAAGAAATGACCAAAAGTCCATCTTAGAAAAGAAAAGAACAACATTAACCAACTCCCAAGAAAAAAACCCGGACCAGATGTTTTAATGAATTCTACCAAACATTTAAAGAACAATTAACCCAATGTTATAAACATTTGAAAAAAATAGGGGACTGAAGGAGTCCCACCAAACCCTTTACGAACAGACATGGATGATACCAAACCAGGAGGCTGAAAAGAGAAAGAAAATTAAGACCACCTAATGAATATCGTGCTAAAATCAAAAAAAATATTAGCAAAAAGATTATAGAAAATCATCCCAGGATAATACACTAGATCAACTAGGATTTATACCAGGAATGGGGTGGTTCAAATTTAGGAAAACAATTAGCATAATTGACTATATCCATAAGCAAAAAACAAAACCATAATCTTCAAAGATGCAGAAAAGATTTGAAAAATCCAACATCCATTCCTAATAAAAAACACTTGGAGTATAGGAATAAAGGACTTTTCAAAATAGTCAGAGATATATTTTAAACCGTCAGTAACATCATATGCATGCGGAAAACTGAATATTTCCCCAAAAGATCTGGAGGAAGCAAGGGCCCACGTCACCATTATTATTCAATATTGTATTAGAAACACAGCCCGGCAATAAGAGTCGAGAAAAGATTAAAGGAATCAGAATAAGCAGTGAGGAAACCAAACTATCACCTTTGAGATGATATGATGGATACTTAGAAACCCTAGAGATTCTATGAAAGCTTTTAGAAATAATCCAAACTTTAGCAAAAGTTCAGGAAAAAAAACCCCCAAAATCCTCAGCATTTTAACATCACCAACAAAACAGCAGCAAGAAGAAAGAGAAATTTATTCAGAAAATGTCAAAATAAAATATTTGGGAATTATTTAACAAAGGAAAGTAGGGAATTATATGATAAATTACAAAAATTTCCACACAAATAAAGTCAGACTTAAACAATTGAAAAATATCAAGTCCCTGGATATGAGAAATATAAAGATGAAATATCCCCAAACTAACATTTATTTAGTGCATACCAATCAGACTCCAAGAAAATATTTTAATGATTTAGAAAAATAAAAAAACTAATGGAATAAAAAAGGTCAAGAATCTCAAAAGAATTCATGAAAAAAACAAATGAAGGTTTAAAGGTTCCGATCCAAAACTATATTATAAAGGGTACCAAAACCATTTGGTATTTTAAAGAAAAGATTAGTTATAGTGGAACAGGTTAGGTTACAAGACAGTATCAACATAGCAATTTAGTGTTTGAAAAACCCAAAGATCCCACTTTTGAAAAGAATCATTATTTGACAAAAACTGTGGGAAAATGGAAATTAGTATGGTGAAATTAGGATGGACCCACACTTAATCGTATAAAGATAAGATCAAAATGGGTCCAGATTTAGAATAAAGAATGAGATTATAAAAAATTGGAGGAAACAGGATAGTTTATCTCAGACTTGTGGAAGAGGAAGAAATTTAATTAAAGATGAACTAGAGACCAAAATCAAAAATAGAAAATTTTGATTACATGAAATTAAAAGCTTCAAAACAAAACAATGTAAAGAACATTAGAAGGGAAGAACAAATGGGGAAAAATCTTCACAGTTAAAGGTTCTGAAAAGGCCCTTATTTCCAAAAATATAGAGAGCTGACTTAATTTATAAGAAACCAAGCCATTCTCCAATTGATAAATGGTCAAAGGATATGAACAGACAATTTTCAGATGATGAAATTGAAATATTATTACCATATGAAAGAATGTTCCAAATCATTATTAATCGAAATGCAAATTAAGACAACTCTGAGATACCCACACACCCGTTGATTTAAGATGAGGAAAAATAAATAGAGTGTTGAGGGGATGGGAAAACGGGAGACTGATATTGTTTGGAGCTGTGAACGAAAACCATTCTGGAGAATTGAATTATGCCCAAAAGTTATCAAACTGTATACCCTTTGATCCCCAGTGTTTCTACTGGGCTTATACCCGGAGATACAAAGAAGGAAAGGGACCGTATTAAAAAATGTTTGTGGCAGCCCTGTTTGTGTGGCTAGAAGCTGGAACTGAGGGTGCCCAATTGAGAATGGTTGGGAAATTGTATATGAATGTTATAAATTATTGTTCTGAAGAAACGACCAGCAAGATGAATAAAGAGAAGCTTTGGGAGAATTAATGAACTATGCTATGAAAGAGAGAACCAAAGATCATTATATTAACAAAATATGTATGAGGAGGCCCTGATGGAAGGGATTTCTTTGACAAAGAGACCTAACTTATAATTGATCAATGATGGACAGAAAAATACCCAAAAGAAAAAAAACACTGGAAAAAAAACTGTTTGATTTTTGTTTTTTCCCAGGTTATTTCTACCTTCTGAATCCAACTCCCTGTAACAAGAAAACTGTTTGATCTGATACAATTGTATCTAGGATATACTGTGACATATTCAACATATATAGGACCTTGCCATCTAGGGAGGGGTAAAGGGTGGAGGAAAATGAACAGAAGTGAGAAGGATAAAGTTTAAAAAATTATGGTATGGATTCTGTCAAAAAGTTATATTAAAAAAAAAAGATAAGGGTCTTATTTATTAAGGGCCTTTATTTAGAGAACTGAGCCAGATTTATATAAATAAAAGCCATTTCCCAAGTGATAATGATTAAAGGGTATAAACAGGCAATTTTCAAAAGAACTCAAATCTATCAATAGTCACATAAAAATGCTCTAAATTATTACTTATTAAATAAATAAAAAATAAAATAATTCTATGATATCCCCTCACACCTATCAGATTGGATAACATGACAGAAAAGGAAAAATGAAAAATGCTAGACGGGATGTGGAAGAATTGGCACACTGATACATTGTCAGTAGAACAAAAATAGCCCAAACAAATTTGGGGAATAATTTGGAACAATACCCCAAGGTCTATAAAACTGTGCATACCCTTTGACCCAGCAATACTAGTGATAGTAGTGTATTCCTAAGAAATCAAAGGAAAAGGAAAGGATCTATTTGTACTATTTACAACGGCTCTTTTGTGGTGGCAAAGATTTGATAATTGAGATGTGCATTGATTTGGAAGTGGCTGAACAAGATATAATTTATGATTGTGCTATAAGAAATGACAAGCAAGATGGCTTCAGAAAATCCCAAGAAGACTTCTATGAATTGATGCAAAGTAAAGTAAGAAGAACATTTCACATGAGAACATTTTATATTTTAACAGAAATATGTGAAACTGTGAAAGACATAGACACTCCAATCAAGATAATGATCCAGGACAATTTCTGAAGAGTCTCTGGTAAAAAATTAATTAATTAAAAAAAAAATCACTTCCTAAGAGCGAGCAAATGAACTCTGAATGAAGATTGAAGCATTTTTTTTTTTAAAAAATTCTTTCTGTTCTGAGGATATTTTTGTATGTTTTCTTTTGCAACAACATGGTTTATATAGTAATATGTTTGCATGACTTCAGAATCAATATGAAATTGTGTATTTTCTCAAGGAGTGAAAGGAGCAGGAAGGATGAAGAGAATTTGGAATTCTACTTTTTTTAAGTTAATGTTTAAAATATTTTAAATGTAATTGGGAAATAGTTAATGAAATAATAACAGAAATATTTAATTAAATAAGTTAAATATATTGGAAAAATTTTTTGAAAGAGTAATTCATTTGTTTATACAAATCATTGCACAAATATTTATTGCCTATTGCAATATATAGCAAAATGGAAATTATTTGTATTTTTTTTACATAGCAGTTTTTATCCTAACCAGAATAAAACTATGTATTTTAAATTCTACAAAATTATATATTCATATTTTCATTAAAATACATAACTTCATGTTTATAAAATGCATTTACCATTTCTACATTTAGAATAGTATAGAGGCAAGCATCACACATGACAAAGTTGTTTTGTACATCTTATATACCCATTTTTAAGACACTGTAACTGGTATGAGCTCTGATCTCCAATTAAACCATGCTAAGAATATGAACCAAACACAATGATGGTGAATAATTTATTATTTCACCCAAAGAGTAATCATTCATCCATGACCATCAGAACTTCTCAGATTTCTGTTTCTTATATAATAATGTTGTAAAAAAAAAAAATTACCCTGGCATGGATTCTATCAATAAAAAGTTACTATTAAAAAAAAAAAAGATAAGGGTCTTATTTATTAAGGCCTTTATTTAGAGAACTGAGCCAGATTTATATAAATAAAAGCCATTTCCCAAGTGATAAATGATTAAAGGATATAAACAGGCAATCTAGATGTGTTAGATTTAACCATAGAATCAACAAGAGTTGAAAATACTTCTAAAAACTATCACCAAAAAGGGGAAATAAAATAGCTCCTTTCCCCCAAAATATTTAGAAATCATTCCCATTCTTTTTTTTCCTAAGTTATTTTTACATCTCTTAAGGGAAGGGGGGAAAGAGTGTTAACTCTATTTTCTGGCATAGTGATAAATGCTGGCCCTACTCAAAACCATAGAGATAATCAACTTGACCTGTAGAAGAGCAGAACAAATGATGCCCATTCATGTTCTGGTACCACAAGAAGCCAACATATACCAGAATAAACCACCTCTTGGAAATTATTCACTGCAAATTGTTCTGATAATTAAGAGTTAGCATACCAAGAGAGTATACAAAAAAAAAATACATTTACATCTCCAGTCCATTTTGTACAGGAGATGTAAATATTTTCATTATGCCAAGCAATCAATAGAAGTTTATTATAAATGATTTTTTGTTATTTTTTTTTTACTACTTTATGTCAATAGTAGCTCCAACTCCACACCACATAAAGATATATTGGATCTAACAGAGGACAATCATAAGAAATAACTTCATTCTTAAGATGAGATTAAATTAAATGAAATCAAGTTGCTACTAAAATGTGAAGAGGGTTGGTTGAACAGCCTTAGGTCACTGAAAATCTTCTCTTAATACAAATGCCAGAAATTTCATAGTAGAGTCTAGAAATATTATTAAGTGTCACTTTTCTCCTTTCATCAAGCCTGACTTACTCTGTAATTGCTATAGGAAGCTCCTTCCCTACAGAAAGATTTATTATCACTGCATTCATGGAAGACAATCGTTAATAAAGCCCAGTCTTCCTTACATTTAGAAAATTCAGCCACCATTTTTAGTTTCCAGGGGACTATCTCAGGATTCATGCTTGCCCATAATTTGCAAAATGTATAAAAATAGGAAATCAATATCAATTTGATTCTCTTGCATTTAGCTCCTGAGCCTCCAGCCAGAGAGATTTATTCTTTCTTGCCCCCTGCCCTTTTACTTTTGTTTGCCCACCAAATCAGATTTTCACTCTTCTGAAACTCTCAATTCACAAGAGACAAACTAGAGAAGTTATGAACAATTAAATTTTCATTTATAATAAACTAGTATTGGTATAATTAAAACAGGAAATGTATGTCAATTTTAAAGGACAAGTTAAAAATGCATTTAACATCAGTCCTTTCCAGCTGTAAGAAGGTAAGGGATAAAAAGAAATAAGGTAGATAATTAATCTTTATTAAATCACTCAGAGAAAAAGATTTCTCCATCCAAATTATCCTACTCCAGACATCATCTTTTCAAGATCCCAATAGGTGGAATTGATGGTAGCAGCAGCAGTGGAGTCTACTCAAATATTGCTAAGAGCCACCAGCTCTCTCAATTCCATTTCCTTTTTTCCTCATCCTTACTCATGTATCTTGAATCATTCATGATTTCTCAGAGTTTTCTTCTAAATCACATGTACCTTCAACCCAGTGACTTTTCTTTCAACAGCTTCTTCTCCAGCAAAGAAGAAAACCAATACTGTCCTTTAAGGCATAACCCTTATGAATCAAAACAGAACAATGAATTTCTGACAGAGAGTATAATGGGTAATGATGTAGAGGACTGAAACTCTGAATAGGTGTACTTAAATCTGAGAATTCAGAGCAGTTAAGGTTAATTACCTATTCAGTGTCAGACAATGCTCTCCTCATGATTGATGCTTGCTGAATGCTTGATAGTGAGATAATCATAGGCAAAGATTGGAGGGCAGGAAAGGAGAAGGACTGACTTTGCAGCAGGAGGAGGAGGAGAGAGATAGTGACTCTGGACTTGAGAATCCAGCATATATCTTTGGTGAACCTTGTGGCAGTTTTGTCTATTTCTTTCACTGCTCCTCCTAAAGACCAAAGACATTTACTTATCCTGACTCTGGCTGATCCTGAAGCTTCCAGGAAACTAGCCCAGATTTACAGGTAACCAAAACTTAAAAAGTGAAATGGATGACAAATGAATTTGAAGAATTAAAATGAAATTTCTAAAAGCAGAGTTTTGATGGCACAACTCCAACTAGCAGATCAATACTGCCAAAAATAATTTTATTAAATTCAGAATTTGCAAAACTCTCCTGAAAGAATACATTGCCTCAGAATATTTGACAGAAAAAAAAGAACTTCACATAGAAGAATATCTGAAAAATATAGTATCGCATGTCTCTCCCAAAATCAAGGAGATATCACCTTGGCAAATATCACTATGTCAAAAATACTCTAAAAGAATACTGAAGACTCATGAAAGAACACTTAAAATTTATATCTTAAATTTGGCTGGAACAGAAAAAAACAACAACAACAAAAACAAGGTGAATACCATATTGCTCAAATAAAGTAAACAAAAAAAGAAACGTAGGAAACAGAAGATAAATTAGAAATGTAGATTCCCTTAATCAGCAGATTTAAAAAAATCAAAAGCTTAAGGCAATACAAGGAATCAAAGCAGTAGAAAGAACAAGATAATTCAACATCAATCAACAACTTTGCTACAAAATGTAGGGAAACAAAGAAATCAAAGAAGTGAAAGAACATCTGAAGAAAGAGGATGCGAAAAATGTTTGGTCATCAGTAGCATTGTAAGAAATACAAACAATGGGAAACTACTGGTTATCAGAAGACAGGGGGCGGAGCCAAGATGGAGGAGAAGGCACATGTGACTTTCTAAGTTCCTCTCATTCCCCTCATAACCAACTATTTAATTCAGCCTCAAAAATATCTTCACTGCCTAAATTCATGAAGATCAGAAGCACTACAATTTACCAGCTGAAGTCAATCTGGAAGCCCCTGAGGGGCTAGGAACAGATGTTATAGCACAGGAAGTGAGAGACTAGCATCCTGAGCAGACTGAGGGGGGGGGAATGATCTCTGTGGCTAGAGAAGTTATAGAGACCACTCTGCTATAGGCTAACTGCTCTGCCTTGATTACAAAGCAGTAAACTGGCAGAGAAATTAAAGCCTAAAACAGAGGGTACTCTAAAAAATGTCAGAACCTAACAAGATCTGGCTGTAACTATTCAAACCCGGAAGTGACTCAGGCAGACTGAAACACAGCTCTGCAATCACATCCTGCAGTTCCGGGCTTTTGTGGGGGCAGTTACAAATCCACACCCACAGGGGGGCACAGCCTGGGCAGCCTCTAATCAGCACAGTGGGGGGCTCAGCCTGGGGCAATAGAACTTCCCCAGCAGGACTGTGCTTCCTGGGGCAGAGACACTTCCAGTCCCTGCAAATCCATTCACTGCTCAACTGCTAATACCCACAGCCCCAGGGCAGGATTTGGCTTGGGATAGTGAAACTCTCACTGCTCAGTGTCTAGGCCCAGGGCAGTCATTATCTCACATAGTGGGAGTTCTTTGCAGGGCACTTTCCCAGCTGGGCCCTGCAGGCCTGAGTTACTTCCAGGTGGGGAACTCTTTCCCAGAGCACTCCAGTACCTCACTGCTTTTTGCAGCCTGCTAGCAGGACAGCTACCCATACACACACCTTTCACTGCTCTGCAGAGGAAGCTGGTAATCTCCTGGCCCTGAAGGCAGACCTTATAGACTTTAACAAAATGAGTAAGAAAATCAAAAGGACAATTGATAATTTCTACTCAGAAAGAGAACAGCTTTTCAACCCTGAAGAGACTAATAGCAGCATTTGAGAGCTGTTCGTGAGTAGGATCCTCCCAGGAGAGTTACTTTGGTAACCAGTGGGGAAGAAAGGGAGAAGAGGCCAGGTTAAAAAAAAAAAAAAAAAGTTTAGTCAAGGTAATTAAAATAGGCCAACATCATCCTCTCACATGAAGGGATCTATTTTGCTGCACAGAATTAGATCCCCAGCAGTCACTAATAGATGATTCCTGTAACACTCAGCAGCCACAATAACTTGCTCTTGTAACAAATGGTGCCCAATGCGGGGCATAAAAATCAAAGAAGCATCAATGCTTGAGAGCTGTTTGTGAGTAGTATCATCCCAGGAGAGTTCCTTTGGTAACTCATGGGGAAAGAAGAGGCCTGTTAAGACTTTTTCAGTCAAAGTAATTCAAATGGGCCAACAATCAAAGGGCCACGCCAGGAAACTAATGAGGGACTTATGAAAAATGCCTACTCTGACTACAATCCTACTTCTCCATTTGTCAGAAAGTTTGCCTGGATGACATCTCACAAGATTCAACACCTGCTATAATGTCTCATTCTGAAACCGTCCAGAGGAATATGGAAGGAAAATACTTGGATAGTGCTGTTTTCATTCTTTAGCATGTGGACTCAGATAACAGCTGCTTCACAATATTGGATAAACTTACTGACCATACTGTTGGGGGGAAAATAATTGTGTTCCCATAAAACAAAAAATGGGGAATTGTTAAGGACCATGCCTAAGTGTGAAAGGGTGGGTCATTTCTCCCAAAACCCCAACAGCTGTGAATCATAACACATCCGAAGGAATTGCAAATCATCTTTTATTGAAGCAGATATTGTTTGTGGATTGGGAATGAAATAAATTGGAGGCAAGAGGGAAGAGGAGAGAGGTCAGAGAACGTAACTGCCTCTCAGTCTTCTTGTATAGTTATCATTCTCTCTCATGAAGGGATCTATTCTGTTAAGTCAGAATTAGATTCCCCAACAGCCACTAGCAGGTGGCTCCCATAACATTTCCTTTTCCAAACTCTCCTGCAAAATACTCATTTCCTTTATCTCCTTTTCTCCTCTCTTTTAAGATTATTTTTGAATTCTTCCAAGAGAGCCTTGTAAGAAGGATATAATTCATCTCACCCTTTAGTTTTCTCAGGGTTTGAGATCTGTTCTTCTCTGTCTTCATGAAAGCTTTGCTTTTTTTTTTTCCTTCTCATATTTGAAGCCTGGTCTTACACCAAAGGAAGATTGTCCCAAATTTCCTTTACATATGACAGAGGCTTCACACTGCCCTGAAGTTGGTGCTAGTGTCTTCTTCCTGTGCTGGTTGGGTGTGAGCAAGTCCCACAATATTCCAGGGTTCATTATTTGCCCTTTGTCATTGTGCTGGATGTCTCGCAGCTAGTCTGCTGATCCACTGACTTCTGAACTAGGACAGAGTAGTCAATGCTGCCATAGTTTTGCTAAGAGCCTCCCTGGTGCTTGGAAGCCATTCTGCTCTGGATCCCTGTGCTGAATCACTTTCCTGTCTTTCCCCATGTATCTTTTTTTGAAGCCCTTCTAAAATATCTTTTGCTGGAAATTTGTTACATTCCAAACATTTGTGAGTTCGGTCACTCCAAAACTAGTCCAGACGTTTGATCCGCTGTTGATCTGAGGAAGCCAAGAAGAGCTCAGACAAAATCCTGCCTACTTTCCACAATCTTAGCTCTGCTTCTAACATTCATTTTTTTAAATAAAGCTTTTTATTTTCAAAACATATGCATAGATAATTTTCAACATTCATCCTTGCAAAACCTTGTGTTCCAAATTTTTCCCTCCCTTTGCCCCACCTCTTCCCCTAAACAGCAAGTAATCCAATATATGTTAAACATATGCAATTCTTCTATACATATACAATTATCATGCTGCACAAGAAAAATCAGATAAAAAGGAGAAAAATGAGAAAGAAAACAAAGTGAAAGCAAACAACAAAAAGAATGAAAATACTATGGTGTGATTCACACTCAGTCCCCACAGCCCTCTCTCTGGGTGCAGATGACTCTCTTAATTGGAACTGGCCTGAATCATCTCATTGTTGAAAAGAGACATGTTCATAAGAATTGATCATCATATAATTTTGCTGTTGCCATGTACAGTGATTGCTTACTTCTACTAACTTCACTTAGCATTAATTCATGTCAATTTCTCCAGGCCTCTCTGAAATCATCCTGCTGACAATTTCTTATAGAACAATAATATTCCATAACATTCATACATCATAACTTATTTAGCCATTCTCCAACTGATGGACATCCACTCAGTTTCCAGTTTCTTGCTACTACAAAAAGGACTGCCACAAACATTTTTGCACATGTGTGTCCTTTTTCCCTTCTTTATGATCTCTTTGGGATACAGGCCCAATAGAGATACTGCTGTATCAAAGAGTACTAACATTCGTTTTTGTAAGACATTTCCCTCCCTTGCCTCCATCCTCTCCAAGACAGCAAGCAACCTGATATAGGTTAAATATGTACGATTCTTTTAAACATATCTCCATATTTGTCATATTGTATATGAAAAATCATACTATGAGGGAAAAAATGAGAAAGAAAAAATGGAAACAAACAAACAAAATTAAAAAACTATGCTTTGATATGTATAGAGGGCTGGAATTCTGAAATAGGCGTACTTGAATCCAGAACAGCAGAGTACTTAAGGCTAAGTACCTATACATGTTGAAGTAGACACCTTTTCAGGATTTACTTTTGCAATACCAGCAGTAAAAGAGACAGTCCAAGTGGTCACTGAATTCCTTATACAAGCTTTTGCAATTACGGGTATGTCACAAGCAATAAAAACAGATAATAATGGACCTGTATATACTTCTAAACATTTTGCACAGTATAAGATTTTACACACCACTGGCATACCTTTTAATCCTCAAGGACAAGCAATAGTAGAGAGGAAAAACAGAGACATCAAGATGTTCCTCCAAAAATAAAAGAAAAGGGGAGCCACAGGTAACCCTAGAGAACTTCTAAATTTAGCTCTTTATACAATTAACTTCTTAATTGGTTCTGGCTCTGGGTCTGGCTCCAGCAGACAGGTTTTATAACCCACTGGAAGGGCAGTGTCCAGTGTGAGTAGTTCCACTATCTTTAGATAATTGCCAGGTGATGTGGAGAGATCTAGAAAGTGGTAAATGGAAGGGACAAGACAGGTTAACTGCTTGGGGGAGAGGGTTTGTTTGTATCTCTACAGATGGAGAAGGAATCAGATGGTGCCAATGAACCATATTCGCCTTGTCCATTGGAGATGGAGAAGACCCTTGAAATGAAGGAGAAATCCCAAGAAACATCAGGTGATGCCCACCACTGAAAGAGCATGGCAGTTATGGCAGTTGACTCATGGGTATCAAAAATTGTTAATGAGACTAATGCAGAGCTTCAAAACGCTCAGGAATCATTGGAATCCCTGAGACATGACAAGATTGTTGTAGTATTTGAAAATCTATATGAATCATTGGATTTCCTAACACATAATAAGACTGTTGCAAGGCTTCAAAAACTTGCAGGAATCATTGGAGTTCCTGACACTTGAAGTAATGGACAATAGATTGGTTTTGGACTATCTCTTGGCTGCTGAAGAAAGTGTATGTATGATTGTTATTTATATACCTTCCTCTTAGGACTTATAGAAATCTTTTATAATATCATGTTGATTCATATTGTTTGTTATATTACTACTTGCATGTATAATTCATGTTTGTTATATCAGATTGAGCCTGTGCTGGCTGTGGGGAGAGTCTGTTTCTTTGTTCCTTGTGTTTCTTGTGTCCCACATTGGGCACCATTTGTTATGGACACAACCTGCTAATGGCTGCTGAGTGTTACAGGAGCCACCTACTAGTGACTGCTGGGGATCTAATTCTGAGTGGCAAAATAGATCCCTTCATGTGAGAAGATGATAACAATACAAGGAGATGAAGAAGTAGTTGCATTCTTTGAACTCTTTCCTCTTGCCTCCAATTTATTTCATTCCCAATTCACAAGCAACATCTGCGTCAGAAAAGGCTGCTTTGCAATTCCTTCTGGAGAACTGGCCCACGCCTTCACACTTAGGTATGCCTAAGTCTTTAACAAGGAAGCACAAAAATTATCTGAATAAAACTTCTTAAAATTGATTTAGTGAAATGGAAAAAGCATATAATTCCTTACAAAATATATCTAACAAAATTTAAAAAAGAAAATACCTCCCTGAAAAACAGAATTTGTGAAATGGAAAAAATAATCCAGTAAACAAAACAACTCATTTAAAAGTTCAATTGGCCAAATGCAAAAGAAGATAAAAAAAAAGTTAACTGAAGGAAACAATTTACTAAAAATTACGATTAAACAAATGTAAGTGAATGATTCAATAAGACATCAAGAATCAATCAAACAAAAAAAAAAAATAAAAGAAAGAAAAAATGGAAAAAAATGTAAAATACCCTGTCAGAAAAACAACTTACCTGAACAATAGACCCAGAAGAGAAAATCTAAAATTTATTGTACTACCATGATGAAAAAAAGACAACATCTTTCAAGAAATCATCAAGGAAAACTGCTCTGCTAGTTTTTAAGAACTAGAGGATAAAATAGCCA
The DNA here is from genome assembly GCF_902635505.1 of Sarcophilus harrisii. Lineage (NCBI taxonomy): Eukaryota > Metazoa > Chordata > Mammalia > Dasyuromorphia > Dasyuridae > Sarcophilus > Sarcophilus harrisii. Next base: position 337,340,227 of record NC_045427.1, read on the forward strand.
TTGATCACCTCCTGAAAGAGACCCCAAAATGAAAATTGCAAGGAATATCAAAACTAAATTTCAGAATTATCAGATCAAGGAGAAAATATTGCAAGCAGCCAGGATGAAACAATCCAAATATTGAAGAGACACAATTAGGATTACCCAGGACCTAGCAGCTTCCACTTTAAAGGATCAAAAGGCCTGGAATATGATATTCCAGAGGACAAAGAAATTGGAATGGCAGCCAAGAATCAACTATTCAGAAAAATTAAGCATTATCTTTGGAGAAAAGATGGATGATATGAAACAATGAAACACAGAATCTTCATCTATTTTTGATGAAAAGACCAGAACTGAACAGAAAATTTGTTCTTCAAATACAAAACGCAAGAAAAACATAAAAACATAAAAAGGAAAGAAAGAAGCTGTGCTTTTAAAGGTTAAAATGGCTACATCCCTATGCAAGGCAAAATAACTATGTTATATGAATGAGATGCTAGAGTTAGAATTGACACACAGAAGAATTAGATGAAGGAGGAAGGCTAGTAGTTCCAAAAACTTCACATTAGGAATGGATTAAGAAGGGAACAATATACATCCAGCAGGGTATAAAACCCTCCAAAACTGATAAAGAAACAAAAGAAGGAGGGAATAGGATATGGATGGAAGGGTAATATAGATAAATAGGAGTACAATAAAGGGTATAGATTAATGGGAAAGGGATACAGAGGGAGGGAAAAGATGGGAACAGAAGATAAAGGAAGGAAACTTTGGAGGAGGTTAAGTTATAGCAAGGTAAGCTGGCAGATAGAAGAATTAGCAGAGATAGAAAACAAGAGATATACACAAACACAATAACAATGATTATTAGTAGAATTTATTAGGAAAAAATCGTAGGATTAATAATTCTTCATCTCAAAATCAAAGTTTAAAAGATTCAGTCAAAAAGCAGAAATCCACCATATTAATATTACTTTAGCTTTATATATATACATATATGTAAGTGCATATATGTATGTATGATACATGTGTTATATACATATAAATATATCCATGTTTAACTGTAACCTTGTTAGGAAGTTAGAAGAAAAGAATGGGGAATAAAAATAAAGCAAAAAGTGCATAACAGAGAACAAGAGAAAACATGCAAGGAAACAAAGAAAAGAAGAAGAGTTCTGAATACAATCCTTCTATTATTATAAATGCTTTCTTGAAACAGAAATCTATTGTTACATATTTTGAATTCTCTCTTACATTCTGCTATATATATATATGACATTGTGCTTTTTTTCTTTTTCTGTTTTTTTTTTCTATTTTGTATTTAAGGTTTGAATAGATAGATGGATATATAAGAGGGAGAGAGAGAGAGAGAGAGAGAGACAGTGTTATACAAATCCAAATGAAGGACTGAGAGATTTTAATGCAAATCTAAGCATTTTCTTTCACTTCTTTAATTTTTTCTTATTTTTTTTTTCTTTTGTTCTGTTTCTTCTTTCACAACTGTGACTAAAATGGAAATATTTTACATGATAGCACATGTATAAACTATATCACTCTCCCTGGAAGGGAAGAGAAGTTGAAGGGGAAGAAGAGAGGCAGATACTTTATTATCTGCACATATTCTTTATCTGGGGAATTTTGGTACTGAGTAGACTCTTCTTGTTCAAATTTAGACTGTTTTATCTAGCTATGATAGGGAAAGTGGTGGTGGCAATGATGGATATTTGTCTTCAAATACCAGTTGTGGTAGCTACTCCTCTGCCTTTCAGAATTCTCTCTAAGCATCTTTCTTGTCTCCTCCTCACTCCTGTTTACTTGGTTCCAATTAGAGTACAAGCTCAGCATCCCCAATCACCCCATGTTATCATGCACACTTCATCTTTCCTGAAATTTCAATCTTCCTCTTTAAGGACAAGAGAAGAGCAAACCCTTCTTCTTAGGATATTGACATTTTTACTGTTTCTGGAGGCTAAAACAGAAACATGCCTTCCTACCTTCAGATCATTGGCCTTTAATCCCTCTATTATGGAAGAAATTCTACCAATAAATGGAAGAAACTGTGAAATAATACTGCAGAATGAAAAACAAACAACAACAACAACAACAAAACAACAACTTAACACCTAAAAAATACCTAGAAAGATGAAATGTGGTAGATAGAATCCATATAAACCAGATGAAATCTGATACATAGACCATACAAACCTCAAAGGGGTTTGAGAATTCATCCATTAAAATATTATGAAATTAAACCATTATCAGGAAGAGAACTAGTGCTCATCATACTTTTTTTTGCCGACAGTAATGCTTGTTTGTTTCCTAGGCTTTTGTTTAACAAAAAAGCCTCAAATCAAACAGAAAAACTGCCTCCCCACATCCCTGTACTCTACCCTAATTATTGCACACAATTATTGCACAGTTATGCTGTTTACCAGCATTCCATATTGCATTAAACATTCCCTTAGACTATACTTTGTGCTTCTCTTCTTGAAGTTGCCTAGTACGCTCACCACAGAAAACTGTTTGATAGTCTTGATTTTAGAGAAATGTCTGACAAATGAGCTACACTTCAGTCTGTGGGGGGCTGTTTTGTTTTCTTGATGGGTAGATTTTTTTGTGGGTGCAATGGTATCCTTATCTGCCAAGGCAGAAAAGCATTGCTTATTGAATGGGCAGATTAGATCTTTCCTTATAAGAAGATGATTCTAACTTCATGCAAGCATTATGATGGGGGAAAGGCTGGGGAAGAGAGTTGATTAGTTGGTTTTCATGATGCAAATGGGATTAAATGACTGCCCAGGGACACACAGTTTTTAAGTGTCAAGTATCTGAGGTCAGATCTGAATTCAGATCCTCCTGAATCCAGGGCCAGTCCTCTATCCACTATACTACTTAGCAGCTCCAGGCATTATGGTGTTTAAAACTTGATTTCTTTTCTCTATTCCTAATACTTTGAAACAAATCTCTCAACTCCTTATTATCTTGATTCCTGAATTGTAAACTTTGTACTAACTTAATTATATGTAAGCGTTGTCTGAGTTTTAGGAACAAATTAATATCATCCAGCTTTTATATGAAACATCAGATCTTTACATTTGAGGTCATCACTCAAACTTCAAAAGAAAAAAAAATCTTCTTTTTAAATAACTTTAAATTTTTCCAAATATATGCTATGATAGTTTTCAGCATTCACTTTTGTCAAACCTTGTGTTCCAAAATTTTTTTACTCCTGATCCCCAACTTCTTCCCATAGATATCAGGCAATTCAATATAGGTTAAACATGTGTAATTCTTCTTAATATAATTCCATATTCCTTGTGTTGCATAAGAAAAATCAATTACAAGGTGAAAGAAAAAAAAAAAAACATGAGAAATTTAAAAAAAAAAACAAGCAAACAAACAATAACAACAAAAGTGAAAATATTTGCTTTGATCCATATTCAGTCTCCATAGTTCTCTCTCTGGGTGCTCTTTCCATCTTAAGTCTATTGGAATCTGTTGGAATCTTTACAAAGTGTTAAGACATTAGAGTTGATAGAGACAATAATTATCTAATTTAACATGGTTCAATATGATTGATTTGATCTTAGAAAGAGATATTTTGGGCCAGAACTTGAAACAAGGTACTAAGTACAACTGATGGAAACAATGCTTCTGTTTACACCTTTACAGAGCTCATAAGTATCTAAGTACTCAATGGAGTTTACACGTTTGGGAGAATTCAGGGTTTAGAAAGAGATATCTGAATTCACACCTCCCTTAAGGCCAGAGAGCTCTGCGAGATAACCCAGAATCCCTCTCCCTCCGGAAGGTGGAGTTAACCTTTGGGAGATCAGATATATACAGGAAGCTCTTAGAGCTTGAGAGGGTTTCTTGAGAGAATTACTTGGGAGCATTCCCAGGAGTCGGAGAGGAGCACTCTGCAAGAAAGCCTACAAGCCCTATCTTCAAGGCAAGAGAGATTCATAGTATCTTCTACCTTGGTGCTGGCTGGAGTCGGAAGGACAAACTTTTGGATTTGGAGACATTCGGAGGGAGCTCTTGGAACCAAGCGGAGAAATAGGTCTCTGAGCTAACCCGGCTATATTGAAGGACACAATAAAAGATCTGAACTCTTTTATCACCTGGCTGTGTTTTGGGAAAAGAACACCACAGGAATCACTTTAAATCACTTCATTGTTGAAAAAAGCCATGTTCATCACAGTTAATCATCACATAATCTTTATGCTGCTATGTACAATGTTTTGTTGGTGGAACTGTGAACAGATCCAACCATTCTGGAGAGCAATTCAGAACTATGCTAAAAAGTTATCAAACTGTGCATATCCTTTGATTCAGCAGTGTTTCTATCGGACCTATATCCAAAAGAGATCTTAAAGAAAGGAAAGGGAACCACATGTGCAAAAATGTTTGTGACAGCCCTTTTTTTGTAGTAGCAAGAAACTGGAAACTGAGTGGAGCCATCAGTTGGAGAATAGCTGTATAAGTTATGGTATATGAATGTTATGGAATATTATTCTTCTATAAGAAATAATCCGGAGGATGATTTCAGAGAGGCCTGGAGAGACTTAAATGTACCAAAACTTTTTAATTTAATGTAATCAAAATTCTTCATTTTACATTTCATAATGTTCTTTAGTTCTTCTTTAGTCATAAATTCCTTCTTTCTCCACAGATCCAAAAGGCAAACTATCCCTTATCCTCCTAATTTGCTTATATTATCACTCTTTATATCTAAATCATGAATCCATTTTGATCTTATCTTGGTATAGGATATGAAACGTTGGTCTATGTCTTGTTTCTACCATATTATTTTCCAGCATTCCTAGTAATTTTTGTCAAATAGTTAGTTCTTATCCCAGAAGCTGGAGTCTTTGGGTTTATCAAACACTAGATTACTATAGTCATTTAATATTGTGTCTTGGGAATCTAACCTGTTACACTGATTCACTACTCTCTTTCTTTGTGAGGAACAAATGATTTTGATGATCACTGCTTTATAATTTATTTTTAGGTCTGGTACAAGTAGGCCACCTTCCTTTGCAAAATTTTCATTAATTCCATTAAAATTATTGATTTTTTGTCCTTCCAGATGAATTTTGTTTTCATTTTTCTAATTGTATAATTTCTTGGCTGTTTGGAATGACACTAAATAAAAATTTTAAATTTTAGGTAATTTTAGGTAAAATTAAGGTAATCTAGTAAAATTGTCACTTTTATTATATTAGTTCAATCTACCTATAGCATTTGATATTCTTCCAATGGTTTAAATCTAACTTTATTTGTGTGAAAAATATTTTATAATTGTGTTCATAATGTTCCTGGCTTTGACTTGGCAGGTAGACTTCTAAATATTTTATATTATCTACAATTGTTTTAAAAGGGATTTCTCTTTCTATCTCTTGCTTCTGGGAAGCCTGCTTATAGTAATCCTTATGATTTAAGTGGGTTTATTTTATATCCTGAAATTTTGCTAAAGTTATTGTTTCTAATAATTTTTAAGTTAATTCTCCAAATATACCATCATATCACTTTCAAGGAGAAATAGTTTTGTTTCCTCATTGCATATTCCAATTACTTCCATTTCTTTTCTTTTTCTTATTGTCAAAGCTACCATTTCTAGTTCAATATTGAATAGTAGTGATAATGGCTAATCTTGTTTTGTCCTTAAGATCTTATTGAGGATGCTTCTAGTTTATCCCCATTACATATAATTATTGCTGATGATTTTAGATAGAAATTACTTATGATTTTAAAGAAAACTTCATTTATTTCTATGTTATCTAACATTTTTAATAGAAATGGGTGTTGTATTTTGTCAAATGCTTTGAGATAATCCTATCATTTCTGTTAATTTAGTTATTGATATGATTAGCTATGCTCATAGTTTTCCTGACACTGAACCATGCCTGCATTCCTGGTATAAATCCTACTTGATTATAGTGTATTATCCTTGAAATAAGTTGCTGTAATCTTTTTGCTAGTATTTTATTCAAGAACCTATTTTTCCAAATAGTTTATATAGTATTGGAATTAATTGTTCTTTAAATCTTTGGTAGAATTCACTTGCAAATCCATCTGACCCTGGAGATTTTTTTTTTCTTAGGCAGCTAATTAATAGCTTAACTTCCTTTTCTAAAATGGGACTATTTAAGCAATTTATTTCGTCATCTCTTAATCTGGGCAATCTATATTTTTATAAGTATTCATCCATTTTACTTAAATTATTGAACTTATTGGCATACAGTTGAGCAAAATAGTGCCTAATTATTTCTTTAATTCCTCTTTATTGGTGGTATGTTCACTTTTTTCATTTTTGATACTGGTAATTTGGTTTTCTTTCTTCCTTTTTCTAACCAAATTAACCAAAGTTTTATCTATTTTGTTGGGTTTTCTCATGAAACCAACTCTTAGTTTTGCTTATTAGTTCAATAGTTTTTGGGGTTTTTTTTTAACTTTTAATTTTATTAATCTCTCCTTTGATTTTCAGAATTTCTAATTTGGTATTTAATTGTGGGTTTTTAATTTGTTCTTTTTCTAACTTTTTAGTTGTATACCTAATCCACTGATCTTCTCTTTTTCTGTTTTATTTACATAACATCTAGTAATGTCAAATTTCTTCTAAGAACTACTTTGGCTGCATCCATAAGTTTTGGTATGTTGTCTTGTTATTATCATTCTTTTAGTTGAAATTATCAATTGTTTCTATGAATTGTTTTGTTTGATCCACTCATTCTTAAGTTTCTAAATACTTTTGGGTTTATTTTCCATGGCCTTTTATTACAAGCAATTTTTATTATGTCATGACCTAAAAAGGATGCATTTATTATTTCTGTTTTTCTGCATTTGATTATGAGGTTTTTATGCCCTAATACATGTATAAGTGATATGTAACTGTTGAGAAAAAAGGTAAATTCATTTCTATTGCCATTCAATTTTCTTCAAAGGTCTGTCATACATAACTTTTAAAAAATTCTATCCACCACTTTAACTTCTTTCTTGTGTTATAGTTAGATTTATCTAGTTCTAAAAGAGGGAGGTTGGGATCCCCCACTAGTATCAGTATATTCTTGCTATTTCTTTTTACAACTCATTTAACTTCTCTAAGAATCCGGATGTATAGGTGGATATAGGTTCAGTATTGATGTTTCTTCATTATCTGTGGTATCCTTTAGTAAAATCTCTTAATTATTTCTCTTAATTAGATCTATTTTTGCTTTTGCTTTATCTGAGATAAGGATTGCTACCCCCATGTTTTTTTTTTTTTTTAACTTCAGTTGAAGCATTCTTCTCCAGGCTTTTACTTTAACTCTGTATAAAAGAGTTAACTATTAGTTAGTTAATAACTCTCTGCTTCAGATGTGTTTCTTGTAAGTAACAATGTGGGGTTCTGGCTTTTAGTCTAGTCTGCTATCTACTTCCATTTTATGGGAGAGCTCATCCCATTCACATGCACAGTTAAGATTACTAATTCTATATTTCCTGGCATCCTATTTTTTTCCCCAAGTTATACTATTCTTTCCCATTTCACCCTTTCCCTCCTCACCAATATATTGCCTAAAATCACCACTTCCCTCAATCCCCAATTCCTTTTGTCAGCTTCCTTTCTTTTTTAACCATTTCCCCTTTTATTCCCCTCTCTTCCCCCTTTCCTACCTCGATAAAATCCTATTCCCCCTCACCCCGCCCCTTCTATTAGCATCTGCCTTTCCTTTCCCCTTTCCCCTCCTAGAGGGAGAACCTGTAGAGTGAGACAAATTTCCATACCAAACAAAGTACGCATTTTATTCCTTCTTTGAGCCAAATTTGATGAGATTAAAGTTCAAACAGTGCTCATCCCCCTCTCTTCTTTCCCTCAACTTTCCCTAGGTCTTTTTTTTTCCCTTTCATGTGATATAATTTACCTCATTTACTTCCCTTTCCCCTTAGTACAATCCTTTTTCATCCTTAATTTCTTTCTTATATCATTACATTAAACTGTATAACTATACCCTGCAAGTATACCCCTCAGAGGAAGGATTCTTAAATGACTTAGAGAAAATTGGAAACTGCTATGACAGACTCAAAATATCATTTTATCAAAATATCCTGAAAGGACAAAAATTGAGTGGAGATATGCTCATAGTCTATAAAAATTATAAAATATATACACTGGGGAATTATGATCATCAAATCTTTATTTACTAGAACTGTGGTGTGTTTAAAAGTGGTAATTGGGACAAATATAAGGAAGTAGTACTTTACATAGTGAGTAGAAACTTCTGGAACCAATTCAAGAAGCTTTACAGACTAAAAAATATAAATAAATTTATCATAGTTTTAGCTAAATTCTTTAATAATACATTAAGAAGAATGATGTTTGTCATTATTTAAATAACATAATTAGGTAGTTGAAAAATATTTCCCACATAAAGGAAAGAAATTAAATTGGCACATCTACCTATGAATTCTATGGCATTGATATCAAAAAGATTATTAATAAATGATTCTTGGCATATCAAAATTTTATTACCCAAGAATAATGTATAAAATTATATAATGGAACCATGGAAAAAGTACTGATTATCTAAAGTCAGAGTACATGAATTTCAATCCTGTCTCTGATGATTATTGTCTGTGTAACCTTTATAAAGTAACTTTACATTTGGGGGCCTTAGTTCTATATCAATAAAATGAAGGAATTGCAGGAAATAGCCTTTAAAATTTCTTCCAGCTCCAAATCTATTATGCAATATTGGCTATAGGGTGCTTAGGAACAATATAGACTTTCCTTTTCACAAATTAGCAGGCTATATTTTGTCGCTTTGTATCGACTTTGATGCAAATGAAAAGTAAGATTTTGTCTACAAATTAACTGATAATAAATGAAATCCAATTATATATTTGAAAAGAAAAACAAAAAAGTGTTGAAAAGTTTTCTTTAAACCGTGCATTTTTTAAAATGTTCCTGCAAAAAAAACTCCATTTCTTTATTTAAAGAAAAACTGAAAAAGTGGTAGAAATATTCGATAGTAATTTTTATGAATACATTTTATTGGCATTCTTTCTTTGTTGGCCTTCCCAGGATAAATTTATTCCTTATATAATTTGCTTGTGTTTTAACAAAGAAGGCTGACACTAATTTAATTTAAACAGTCTATATTTTTTATTACGATGTGTATGATAATTCTTCTCATCTTTTATCTTAACCAATATTATAATATCTTTTTTCCTTTTTTACTGTCATGAATTCTTATATACACATGTATTCATAAGCATATTCAAAAATATGTATCATACAAACATATATGTATACCTATTCAGACTCCCATTATAACAAAGTAAGGTATACAAGGAAACAATATGGTTCAAAGTTTGCTGATGCTACAGATATCTGCAGAATTAATGCAATTTTGCTTAAATCATGGAGATAGGTAAGAATAATTGAATACTTTTGATGAAAGTATCTCTTGAGTCTAAAATATGCCAATGATAGCATAATTTTCACTTAAATGGCTGACAAATGAATACAATGGAATATTGGGAGATAAGAAATGATAAAAAAGAGAGCGCACGCGCACGAGAGAGAGAGAGAGAGAGAGAGAGAGAGAGATGATTTTGGAGAAAACTGGGGAAACTTGAATATTTGCAGTGAAGTGATTAAGAATAATGTTGTGTTTTTTAATCTATGTATTAACACATTTCTTAGCACACCACCCTTAAAATGCCTTTTCATTTATTTATTCATCAAATTTGAACCTTACAATCCTGCAAGTATTGAGTGTTATCCTCATTTTACAGAAAAGAAATTGAAGAACAAGAGAACTTACTCTTGGTCACACATTTACAATTTTGAACCTGGTCTCTCCTAATTCCAAATGTAGTGTACTTTCCACTGCTGTTTTTAATCTTGCCCAAATCATCAGTCATCTTAACATCTATTATTGAATTTCTACTTACATTTCTTTATATTCTTCACTGTATGTTTTATGTGTTCAATTTCTAACTCTCCAACTAGATTCCACAGTTTTGAAGTCAGGGACACAAAGAGTCAGATTTAAGCTAGATGTACAAAGGATACTGTTATAAAATTTTATTTTTAAAAGTTATATATGTACATTTATTTTTAGCATATTTCCATATGATTCCTGTTGGAGAACAAAAATCAGAAGAAAAAGGAAAAATCACGAGAAAAAAAGGTTGAAAACAATATGTTTTGATTTGCATTCAACCTCCATAGCTCTTGCTCTGAAAGCAGATGGCATTTTCTGTACAAAGTTTTTTGGAATGGCCGAGCTAAGAATATTATAGTTGATCATCATTCAAATTTGCTAGTGTTTAATACAATGTTTCCTGATTCTGCTTGCTTCACTCATCATCACCTCATGTAAGTGTTTCCAGGCTTTTCTGAAATCAGCTGGTTGATCATTTCTTATAGAACAACAGTATTCCATTACATTCACCCATTTCCCAACTGATGGGCATCCACTCAATTTCCAATCCTTTGCTACCACAAAAAAGAGTTACTAAAACAGTTTTGAACATGGGGGTCCTTTTTCCTCTTTTATGATTTCTTTGGGAAATAAAATAGTGGCACTGCTGAATCAAAGGATATGCATAGTTGTTCTGTTTTGTTTTGTTTTTCAGTCCACAAAAAACATATCCACTCATATGATTTTTATTGAGCGAAAAACCTAATAATCTTGGACAAGTTTGTTTCCTCTGAACACATTTCTTCAATTGTTGCAATCAAATACAATTTATTTCTTTTAATTAAAGGGTTTTTTCAAAATATATAAATAATTTTTGACATTCACCTCTACAAAATTCTGTATTCTAATTTTTCCCTCCCTTTCCCCCCAATCAGCAAGTAATCCAATATATATTAAAATATGGGTATGCACAGTTTGATAACAATTCAACCCTAGTTCAAAATTGCTCTCTAGAATGGCTACTTCATTTTATAACTTTACCAACAATGCATTACTGGCTCTGTTCTCTCACATCCCTCCAACATTTATCATTATCTTTTCCTGTCATCTTAGCCAGTTTGATAGATATGAAGTAGTACCTCAGTTTTTTTTAAATTTGCATTTCTCTAATCAGTAGTGATTTAGAGCATTTTTATATGAAGATAGATTTTTTTTTCTGAAAAAAATGTTCTTTGACTTTATCAATTGGGTAATGACTTGAATTCTTATAAATTTGACTTATTTCTCCAGAAATGCTAGCCATAAATTTTTTTTCACAGCTTTCCTTCTATTCTTGGCTGCCTTGGTTTTGTTTGTACAAAAATTTTTTCTTTCAATGTAATCGTTTCAAATAGTTTTTTAGTTGATTATCTAGACTTCTCTAACTATACAATGGTATCTTCAAAGAGAGATAGTTTTGTTTTCTCATTACTTAACTATAATTCCTTCCATTTCTTTTTCTTTTCTTATTGCTAATGCTATCATTTCAGTATGATACTGAATAACAGTGGTGGTAATGATGATCATTGTTTCACCCCTGCTCCAACTGGGAATGTCTCCAGCTTCTCTCCATTACATATAATGTTTGCTGATGGCTTTAGATAGATGCTGCTTATCATATTAAGGAAAACTCCTTTCCAATGTTTTTAATAGGAATAGATGTTGTATTTTGTCAAATACTTTTTCTGTATTTATTGAGATTATCATGATTTCTGTTAGGTTTATTATTGATGTGGTCAATTATATCTATACTTTTCCTGATATTGAACTAACTCTGTGTTCCTGATTCCTGTTTGGTCACAGTGATAATAGATTGCTCTAATTTCTTTGCTAATATTTAATTTAAAAGTTTAGCATCACATTCATTAGGGAAACTGGTCTATAATTTTCTATTTCTGTTTTGGCCCTGAAAAGAAACTTGGCAGCATTCCTTCTTCACCTATTTTTCCAAATAGTTTATATAATATTTAGAGTTAATTGTTCTTTACATAGTTAGTAGACTTCACTTCTAAATCCTTTGGCTTTAGAGATTTTTTCTTAGGGAGTTCATTGATGGTTTGTTCAATTTCTTTTGCTAGAATTGGGTTATTTAAGGATTTTATTTCTTCTGTTAATCTGGACAATTTGTATTTTTATGAATATTCATCCATTTTAATTATATTGTCAAATTTTCTGGAATACAATTTGGCAAAAAAGCTCCTAATTATTGCTTTGACATCTTCATTGATGGTAAGTTCACCCTTTTCATTTTATTGGTAATTGGGGTTTTTTTTTCTTTTTTTTTAAATCAAATTAACCAAAGTGTAGTTTTCTTCTTCTTTTCTAAAATATAATCGTTTTCTGTGAGCAGGTTTCTTGGGGAGGTTTCTGGAGGCAGCCTTCATTTCAGTTCCAAGTAAAAATCACCTCAAATACAGTCAGGAGTTAAAATCCAATCTTTTATTGTCTCTTCCAAAATAACCCAGTAAGCTTTCCTTGGTTTTGAGAGCTCTTGTTGCTAGTCTGCCAGCTTCTGCCTCCAGCTCTCTCTGAATCTTGGTTCTACTCCTCCAAATCCTTCATTCTGCCAGACTGAAGTCTCTAGTTTGTCAATCTCCCGAACTCACTGACTTCTGGCTTTCACTCTTTTTCAACTCTCTTCTCACTCTGTTAATCTTCTGAACTGAACTCACTTCACTAACTCAGCTCTTTTTATGCTCTTTTAGAGGTGTAAACTCAAAGGTTGGCTCCTCCTCCAAGAGTGGGATTATGGGAGGTGTGAATTCACAAAGTTATAAAGTTAACTTGTACTTGTGAACTCCAATGTGTGAGCCAATGTATGACTTCTCAAAGGTGTAAACAAGCATTTAAGCACTGTTTCTATCAATTCCACTGAGTTAACACTAGGATTTTAACACTAAAGGTTTAGTTTTATTTGTTACTTCAATAGCTTTTTAACTCACAATTTTATTAATCTCTCTTTTGATTTTCAGAATTTTTAATTTGATATTTAATTGGGAGGGAGGGTTAATTTGTTCTTTTTATGGCTTTTTTAGTTGCATGCCCAATTCATTGACCTTCTCTTTCCCTATTTTATTCATGTAAACATTTGATGATATAAAATTTCCTCCAAGAACTGCTTTAGGTATATCTCATAGGTTTTGGTATGTTTTCTCATTATTGTCATTCTCTTGGGTAAAATTATTGATTGTTCCCTATGATTAGTTTTTTGACTAACTCATCCTTTAGGATTCAATTGTTTAATTTCCAATTATTTTTTAGTCTATCTTTTCCTGACCTTTTAACTGTATGCAATTTTTATTCCATCACAATCTGAAAAGAATGCATTTAATATTTATGCCTTTTTGCATTTGATTGTATGGCTGTTATGCCGTAATGGCATAACCTTATAGTCAGTTTTTGTGCAAGTGACATACACTTCTGAAAAGAAGATATATTCCTTTCTAACTCTTTCAGTGTCCTCTAGAGTTCTATCATATATAACTTTTTCTAAGATTCTATTCACCCCCTTAATTTCTTGCTTGCTTATTTTATGGTTAGATTTATCTAATTCTGAAAGGGGGAAGTTGAGGTCCCCCCACTAGGGTAGTTTTGCTGTTTATTTTTTTCTCTACAGGGAACATTTAACCAAAAAAAAAAAAAGAAAAGAAAACAAAGAAAGAAACTTCCTAACAATTACCAGCTAGAGTCATTTAAAAGTGGAATGATATACTTTGGAAAGAAGTGAGTTCCTGATTAGTGGAAATCTTCAAGCAAACACTGGATGATGACTTATTATGTCATAAAGCTTCCTTTTTAGGTTTGGATTAAGTCAGTGGCTTCTAAAGCAACCTGTAACTTAAAAACTCTGTGATTCTATCACAGTTGATCTTAAAATTTATCTATGTACCTGGACAGATGGTTATCATATATCATCACAATATATTCCTCTGGTAATATCTGGCTCTTTTATATTTTGAAACATCCTGAAGTTTTGGTAGGATTACACTCTTATTTGTTTTGTTTCTGAAATCTTTAGTAAGTAAAAAAAAAAAAAAAAAAGGAAACTGACCTCTAGATATAGATATATAGATAGATAATATGAATATCTAATAGCAGAAATATAGAAAAATTGTTAGTATCAGAAATAATGAGAGAAGAACCAATTCTGTAGTGAGGAAAAACCTCAATTAATAAACATTTCTTAAGCACCAGACACTAAATACATAGCACTAGGATATCCCCCTCCCCCCCAAAAAAAGGCAAAAGGCAAAAGGTAGTCCTGAACCATGAAGACTTGTCCAAATACAGGCTTTGAAGAGTTACTTTGAGGAAAGTTCACTGTGAATTTTAAAGTAAGCTATTACTATTAATAATTAATAATAATAAAGACCCTTTCAAGGTCCTATCACATCTTTTTTTTTTTTTTTTTTTTTTTTTTTGCTGAGGCAATTGGGGTTAAGTGGCTTGCCCAGGATCACACAGGTATGAAATATATGAAATATTGTGTCTGAGGCTGTATTTGAACTCAGATCGTCCTGACTTCAGGGCCAGCACTCTATCCACTGCACCATCTAGCTGCACCCATCCTATTATGTATTAAAGATCACTGATTGAAAGGCAATCAGCTTAAGTGTCTGAGTAGTTACTCATTTCTTTTATTAATCCCATGAAAATATTTATTAATTTTACATTCTTTCACATGGTATTTTTAAAATTTAGATAAATTAATGAAATGTAAAATTTGTACACAAAGTATGTGTTTAATTGTGATATAGTTAAAATGGAAGAATGGCAAAAATAAAGCTGCATATGTTACCATTTTCTTATAGCTATTTTGTATTTTGGCCTGGTTTCATAGATACTCTGAGCACAGAAAAATTCACCAATGCAATATTTTGGTTGAGTTTCTGCAGCAGAACCAGATTGTCATAATTTTTCTATAGTACTCTTTGCCAATCTTAACAGTGCTTATGTCTACTTTTGGAGGTGTCCTTGACAAAGGGAATCATTTTGAAGAGTATTTCAGGAAGAGTCAAGTACTTGCTTGCTATTACATATTTTTCCAGAAGAAAAAATTCGAACTACAATTTCTGAAATATGTAGAACTTTCTAACAAGAATATGTCTATCATGTATCTAGACATATTCTGAGATGTTTTTCATTATAATAGTACAATAATATAGACCTTTCCAAATGACAGGATAAACTCATTAAGATTGTTTTCTTATTTGTTTCTTTCACAACCCACAGTAAACACTTTAAAATATGATTTATTAATCCCTTTCTTTATTTTTGCTGCAATATAATTTCTTTGTTTCCTTCCCTTTTTTTCTGTTTATTGGATTTCCTCTGGATTCATGTCATCTAAAATATAGTAGAAAAGTCATAACATTGTAGATTTTACAATAATTCTTGAATAGTGCTGTAATAGTGATTTAAAAGAAGTTGACTTCTAAGAAAAAAAAACTTAGTGAATAACAAAGATGTTATATAAAGAAGAAAATTATACTTAATCAAGCAAACAGGATTCTTTATTTCTATGAACGAAAGAAATAAAATCTATTTAAAAGTTTTGTACATAAAGAGGTATGTTGAACAAAACCAGAATTCTGGAAATTAGGCTAAATGCTATTTACTTCAAACTAATATTATTCATAAGACTTTGATTCATAGAGCTGGTTCAATATTTCTACATTTCAGTAAACTCCACTTCAATCATTACTTGCAATTATCTCTCAAACTGATTATTCCTGACTTTGAATGACTTCATGACTTCTAAAATTCAAGCCTACTTCTAACCATAAACAATTGGATTCCTTGACCTGGGACTTGTTAGTTTTATAACTTTGATCACACAGAAACAAGTATTGAACTATCTCAACACTTTAAGGAAATTATTCTCACTTATACAGCTATTCCACCTAATTATATGGAGTGAAGTTTATCCAAAGTCAAATGTTTGTCCATGTCCTTATCACATCCTTTATAGGAAGTTCATAGCCAACATGCTAGCATTTTCTATCAGTCTCCTAAAATTACATGAACAAAATTATGTGACCAACAATATGCTGAAATCATTGTTTTCTGCAAAATGCTACAATTCAAAATCTATAAAAGAAATGAATTATTTATCACATATGGAATTAACTAAAAACTCATGGTGTAATGCCATAAACCTCTAAAACTTTTAGTTTTCATTCAGAGCCACTATCTGGAAATGAATTCATATGACATCATCATCCACATGCAACTTCATAGGCTTGTGACTCAGCTTCTGGCTAAGAAAAACTCCTAGGATAGAAACTCTTTGCAAACCCCCAATTCCACAAGAAGTAGCAAACATTGATTCTGCCCTTGTTTTTCCTCCCCTGGAGAAGAATCATGCCTTTACCTTCTTTCAAGAAGCATAACTTGGGGAGAAGAAGAAGGGAGAGAGGCAAGGTATAGTGCTCAATAGCCATGGAATAGAGGGAAATAAGGAAAAGCGACTAGAGGAAAAAGGGACTGTCAATCCTTCTATGACTATTTTCTATTCCCCTTTATCCCTTTTTCTTTTTTTCCCTTGTAAACCTCCCCCCTCAGAGGTAACTGGCTGCTAGTCTTGCCTAATCCCAGGCCTTTAAAAAACTCTGGCCATTGCCTCACCGAGCAGTGGTTCTTTATTCAACAGAGCTCCCAGACACAGCAGCTTGCCAGCTCAGGTCTTCATTACATGTGATCACATCCTTCACTACTCTACTTCCTGGTCCCCACTACTTATATTGGGTCTATGAGGTCACATGCACAACCAATAAGAGAAGGAGATGTTTCCCTTTGATGATATGTTAATGATGCATTCTCAATGTGACTAGAATTCCCACTCACAAGGTTGTCCCTGCTAGCTACAGAGATCACATCCTGGTGCCTCAAGTATCAAAGCTTTTATACTTCCTCGTCCACACTATGCAAGGTTTTTCTCTGAACCCTTACACTCCCTCACTCCCTTTGTTACTCTCTACCCATTCCCCTCATCATCCCTCTCTCTTTTAATTAGTCAAAGCAGAGTTTTAATTTTGGTAGCTATCATATTGCCTACCAGAAAGAAATTTAATTTATCTACCATTCCATCTTTAGGTATCTGTATAACAATGGAAGGGGCAGTAACCAAGAATAACATAATGCCCAAAGGCAAGTGAAGGAGATACAAGAGAAGAGTTTAAAGAGTAAAACATCAAGAAAGAAAGATCTAATAAAAACCTAGGACAAAAGTATAAATACTAAGAAAAAGGATCATAAAAAAAGAAGGAAGAATGAATAAAAAAACCTCCCAAAGAAAAATCAAAGCACATTAAAAAATATTATAAAAGAAAATGAGCAAATAATTTTGATGGAGAGAATCATGTAAACTCCTGGAGGTAACAGAAAGAAACTACAAAATGGTACAAAAAAGAATTAAAATTTAGAAGTAATAATTGAATTTAGTTTGGAAATCAAAATGGTTAATTCTGAATTTATAAATACAAAGACCTGATAAGGGAAAAAATAGGAATGCATGATGAAGAATCTCTCCAAAAAAGTAAACTTTGAGAAGAACAGATTTGGAACAGAAAGAGAGGCAAAAAGCAAGATTTAAACACATAAATAAAGCAAAGAAAAAGCAACATGAATATCATATAAGCCAAAATAACTTAATTGAAGAAAAGATGTGTAGAGATGACCTAAGATTATAGCTCTCCCAAGAGAAAATGACAAATAAAACATTTTGAATAGCATAATGAAAGCAATTACAAGAAAAGATTGTCTAGAATTTCTGAATGCTGAAAACAAAGTACTAATCAAATCATTGTCACTAACAGAAGAAAACAAAACACTGCTCTTCATATCAAAACTGGTGGATGTTAAATTTCACAGTTCTGTAACAAAAAACAAACTTCTTAGGCAACTAGAAGACCTTAAAATATAAAGGAAAGGCAATTTCAATAATTATTACTCATTATCCTCAATTCACAAGTAAAAGCAGGAAATAGAATTATATATATATATATATATATATACTATACTATAGATTATACTCTGTATTTAAAACATATATATATATATATATTAAATATATATATAAATATATATATATATAATATATATATATATATATATATAAATATAAATATATATATATATTATATATATATATATATTTATATATATATATATATAATATATATATATATATAAATATATATATATAAATATATATATATATATATATATATATATATATATATATATATATATATATATACTATATATATATATATATATATATATATATATATATATATATAATATATATATATATATATATATACTATATATATATAGTATATACTATATATATATATATATATATATATATATATATATATATATAATATATATATATATATATATATATATATATATATAGTTTATTTCTTTCTATCTTTCTTTCTTTCTTTTTTTTTTTTTGGAGAACATTCCCCCACACACACACACATGCTTTGATCATTTATCCAGTGGGAAATAACTCTTGTTCTTGTGTCTGAATGTATTTCCTACATATTTTGGATATCAGAGATATTTGATGAAATTATTTGCCCCCCAGTTAGCAGTTTTTTTATTTTATCCCAGGTGATTTGATTTTATTCATAAAAATTTCAGATCTTCAATTTAATATAACTGAAATTATCTTATTTTATCTTTTGTGATTATGTTTATTCCACATTTGGGCAAGTAAACTATCCCTTAGCCATGTCTGTCAAAGGTACCTAATCTCATTCTCTTTTTTTATGATGTGAACATTAATATTTAGGCTCAATGTCTATTTTGAGTTTATTTGTCAAAAATAGATATTTTTAGTTTATCACACTGAAAAGTTTTAGCAATAAATAAATCAAGATTGGCTTGAAAAAGAAGGGAAGCTATTGATGAAAGAAAAAAAAAATCTCTACACCAAATGTCATTCCAAGACATACAGAGAATTAATATGAGACCAAAAACTTTTATTCTAGGGATTAGTGATATAAGAATATGAACAAATAATTCACAAATAATGAACACACATATGGAATGTTACTTCAAATAAAATCAGAGAAGTCCACATAAAAACAACATTCAGGTTTTCTCTCACACCCAGAAAGTTGGCAAGGTGACAAAAGATGAGAATAATGAGTTGTAAAGAGACTATAGAAAGATAGGGGTTTTTTAAAATAACTTTTTATTGACAGTATATATGCATGGATAATGCATATGTAATTTTTTACAACATTATCCCTTGCACTCACTTCTGTTCCGACTTTTCCCTTCCCTCCCTCCACCCCCTACTCTAGATGGCAGGCAGTTACATGTTAAATTACATGTTAAATATGTTATAGTATATCCTAGATACAATATATGTGTGCAGAACCTAACAGTTCTCTTGTTGCACAGGAAGAATTGGATTCAGAAGGTAAAAATAACCTGAGAAGAAAAATAAAAATGCAAACAGTTCACACTCATTTCCCAGTGGTCCTTCTCTGAGTGTAGTTGATTCTGTTCATCATTGATCAACTGGAACTGAAATAGATCTTCTCGTTGTTGAAGATAACCTCTTCCATCAAAGTACACACTCATACATTATTGTTGTTGAAATGTATAATGTATAATTTCTAACAGAACAATAATATTCCATAACATTCAGATACCACAATTTACCCAATCATTCTCCAATTGATGGGCATCCATCTATTTTCCAGTTTCTAGCCACAACAAAAAGGGCTGCCGCAAACATTTTGGCTCCTCCCTTTCCCTTCTTTAGTATCTCTTTGGGGTATAAGCTCAGTAGTAACACTGCTGGATCAAAGGGTATGCACAGTTTTATAACTTTTGGGGCATAATTGCTCTCCAGAATGGTTGGATTCATTCACAACTCCAGCAACAATGCATCAGTGTCCCAGTTTTCCCGCATCCCCTCCAACATTCATCATTATTTTTTCCTATCATCTTAGCCAATCTGACAGGTATGTAGTGGTATCTCAGAGTTGTCTTAATTTGCATTTCTCTGATCAATAGTGATTTGGAAAACTCTTTCATATGAGTGGAAATAGTTTCAATTTCATCATCTGAAAATTATCTGTTCATATCCTTTGATCATTTATCAATTGGAGAATGGCTTGATTTCTTATAAATTAGAGTCACTTCTCTATATATTTTGGAAATGAGGCCTTTATCAGAACTTTAACTACAAAACATTTTTTCCCAGTTTGTTGCTTCCCTTCTAATCTTGTTTGTATTAGTTTTGTTTGTACAAAGGCTTTTTAATTTGATATAATCAAAATTTTCTGTTTTGTGATCAATAATGATTTCTAGTTCATCTTTGGTCACAAATTCCTTCTTCCTACACAAGTCTGAGAGGTAAACTATCCTATGTTCCTTTAATTTATTTATAATCTTGTTCTTTATGCCTAAATCATGGATCCATTTTGATCTTATCTTCATGTACAGTAGAAAGATAGGTTATTATTAGCAGAACTAGTTTAACTGAATTGGTTTAACTAACATGGAATACAATTTGATATTTGGTTAAAAAAAAAAAGAAAGAAAGAAAGAAAGAAAGAAAGAAAGAAAGAAAGAAAGAAAGAAAGAAAAAGAAAAGTAGGTCAAAATGATGATAATACTACCTAAACTAATCTGTTTATTTAGCTCTATACGAATCTGTTTATTTAGCTCTATACCAATCAGACTCCCAAAAAACTATTTTAATGACCTAGAAAAAATAACAGCAAAGTTCATATGGAAAAACAAAAGGTCAAGAATTTCAAGGGAATTAATTAAAAAAAAAATCAAATGAAGGTGGCCTAGCTGTACCTGATCTAAAACCATACTATAAAGCAGCAATCACCAAAACTATTTGGTAGTGGCTAAGAAATAGATTATTTAATCAGTGGAATAGATTAGGTTCAAAGGACAAAATAGTCAATAACTTTAATAATCTACTATTTGACAAACCCAAAGATCCCAGCTTTTGGGATAAGAACTCACTGTTTGACAAAAACTGCTGGGAAAATTGGAAATTATTATGGCAGAAACTAGGCACTGACCCACACTTAACACTGCACACCAAGATAAGGTCAAAATGGGTTCATAGCCTAGGCATAAAGAATGAAATTATAAATAAATTAGAAGAACATAGGATAGTTTACCTCTCAGACCTGTGGAAGAGGAAGGAATTTATGACCAAAGAAGAACTAGAGATTATTATTGATCACAAAATAAAAAATTTTGATATCAAATTGAAAAGATTTTGTACAAACAAAACAATGCAAACAAGATTAGAAGAGAAACAATAAACTGGGAAAACATTTTTACAGTCAAAAATTCTGATAAAGGCCTCATTTCCAAAATATAGAGAGAATTGACTCTAATTTATAAGAAATCAAGGCATTCTCTAATTGATAAATGGTCAAAGGAGATGAACAGACAGTTCTCAGATGAAGAAATTGAAACTATTTCTAGCCATATGAGAAGATGCTCCAAGTCATTATTAATTATGGAAATGCAAATTAAGACAACTCTGAGATACCACTACACACCTGTCAGATTGGCTAGAATGACAGGGAAAGATAATGAGGAATGTTAGATGGGATGTGGGAAAACTGGGACACTGATACATTGTTGGTGGAATTGTGAATACATCCAGTGATTTAGAACTATGCTCAAAAAATTATCAGACTGTGCATACCCTTTGCTCCAGCAGTGTTACTACTGGGCTTATATCTCAAAGAGATCTTAAAGAAGGGAAAGGGACCTGTATATGCAAGAATGTTTGTGGCATCTCTTTTTGTAGTGGACAGAAACTGGAAACTGAGTGGATGCCCATTAATTGGAGAATGGCTGAATAAATTGTGGTATATGAATGTTATGGAATATTATTGTTCTGTTAGAAATGACCAGCAGGATGATTTCAGAAAGGTCTGGAGAGACTTACATGAACTGATACTGAGTGAAATGAGCAGGAGATTATTATATACTTCAACAACAATACTATATGATGATCAGTTCTGATGGACGTGGCCCTCTTCAACAATGAGATGAACCAAATCAGTTCCAATAGAGCAGTAATGAATTGAACCAGCTACACTCAGTGAAAGAACTCTAAAAAATGAGTATGAACCACTTCATAGAATTCCCAATCCCTCTATTTTTGTCAGGCTGCATTTTTGATTTCCTTCACAGGTTAATTATACACTATTTCAAAGTCCGATTCTTTTTGTATAGCAAAATAACTGTATAGACATGTATACATATATTGTATTTAACTTATACTTTAACATATTTAGCATATGTTGGTCAACCTGCCATCTGGGAGAGGGGGAGGGGGAAGGAAGGAAAAAATTGGAACAAAAGGTTTTGCAATTGTCAATGCTGAAAAAATACCCATGCAAAAATTTTGTAAATAAAAAGCTATAATAAAAAAAAAACTGGCAACAAAATAGATGCCCATGGATAAGGGGGCTAAAAAGGTAAGCTTAATGAATATAAATGAATATTACTGATCCATAAGAAATGACTAATTTAAAGAATTCTCAGATTCACGGGAAGATTTATAAAAATTGATATAAAAGAAGTCAAACCAAGAAAACAACATATACAATGACTAAAGCGATTTAAATGGAACTTATTTTTTTTTAAAAAAAACCTGAAACTAAATGTTGTGTAATTTATATTGACCATATTCAATTCAGGAGAAAGGAAGAAAAATGTGCATTTCTCCCTTCTTTGAAGTGATGGAGGACTTTAAATATAGAACACTATCTTGCTTTATGGGTACATTAGTTCTGCAAAACCATTTTTTCTTTATTTCTTTTTTTAATTCTCTTTTTACAAAAGTGATTCTTTATCAGGAGAATAGTAGAAAAATATATTTGAAAGTGAAAATCATATTAAAAATAAAAGAAATACATTTTAAATTGCACCAGCATCTCACACACTACTCTGCTATCTTTCATTCTTAATATGTGACAAGGCTACCTCCTCTTCCAGTTGTATAACACTCTTTGTTTTGTGAAGCTACAATAGCTAGCTGTATAAAGGCAGCTAGGGTAAAGCAGTGGAGAACACACTGGAATTTGGAACACTTAGATTTGAATATATCCTCAGCACTTACTAGCTATGTGACCCTGGACAAGTTATTTAACTTTTGCTAAACCCAGTTTCTTCAACTGTAAAAAGGAAATCATAATATTATCTACTTCACAGAATTATCATGAAAATAAAATAAAATAATAGTGAAAATTGCTTATTACAATACCTACTTATAAACTCGTTCTTTCTTTCTTCTCTATAAGTCAACTGTAATCAAGTTTTACTTACTTATGCTTATATGGTTATTTATATTTACCTATACCTATATAGTGATTGTCCTCTGGATGACCTCAAAATTTGATATTTTGGAAATAATACTATTTCATGCCATATAGCAGGGAGAAAAGAACAAATGTGATGTCTGTTGTTCAGATTATGACATAAAGCTTAACCGTATTTAGGCCAGACAGACATTAATAAATAGACACGGAGTTTGGTCTAGAACTAACTGGGGAAAGGACAGTATTACCATTAGGATATTCAAATAACCATTACTGACTCAAACCTAGAAATAAAGTCCAATTTTTTCATTCCAATATGGAGAGGTTTGTGATGGTTATAAGCAGATTGCAAACAAGGAATTTCAAAGAATATGAATAAAGAATATTTTCAAGGAAATATAAGAGGGATGGTCACATAATATGAATGAAAGATAACATGTGGGTAGTACAAATCCTTTATCAGTATCCTTGAAATATAAGGAATGAAAGAAAGTACTTAGCTCATTTCAGTAATTTCCTATAGCAAAGGTAAAGACAAGAAAAGATGGTTTGTCATGTGCATCACTTAAGGGAAGATCCAAATCAATAAAATACATTCATTTGAGAACATAGCTCTCATTTGATTTTAAAGTGTTGGAGTTTACTATCAGTGATGAGAATAATGGTGTTCAAAATTAGAGTTTTAACTTCAGAGGAAAGGTGGGAGCAAATTAAAGTATTGCACAATTTCCCAACTGCAATACTATTTGCTCTGTTTCTCCTATTCAATTCTGAATTTATTTCATTTTTCCTTAAAAAATGTATATACTGATAGACCATGTCAATAGTTAAAAGAATTTCTATTGTATTTCTACCTTAAACAAAATTCATCACTTAAATTTTTTTGGCTGTAAATTGTCAGGTTGAAATTTTGTTAAATAATTACAAATCTCATTTTAGTTTTATTGTTTTTCTTATAAAAGTTAGTGCAATCAGCATAATATCATCTACAAACAGCATATGCTGGAGAATCCACAAGGAGCCTCTGTTCCATTTTACTTTATAATAGATATCTTACATAATGGTAGCAAACTACTTTAGTAAACATATGTTACAGAGATTGAATTGACCTATAGATATCATCCAAAGAAATATGCACCTAAATCTTCCCTGGAAATGCCAAAAGACTTCAAGGATATTTATGTTACAATTTGAATGAGTTTGACTATGATGACTTCTCTGGATACTTCCAGCCATGAAACAGTTTATCATTGAGCACTCTGAAATGTCTGAAATTAGGAATAATCTCCTCATAAGCTCTTCTGAGCCAGACAGAACAGAAGGGAAGGAGAAAGGAAAAAAAAGGATAAGACAAAAGAGAAGGGAAAAGTGATTGATTGTGTGAATAAAAAAAGGGAATGGATACAAGAGATGAATTAGAATAGACAAGACTTGGTAATTGATTGTATTCCCAGTATGCAGTGAAATGAAGAATCAAAAGTGACCAAATGTAAACTTCATGAAAGAAAGAACTGTTTCATTTTGGTCTTTATATCCTAGGGCCTGAAGCCTAATAGATATTCAATAAATGCTTTTGGATTCAGATATCTCCATTTTATAAACAAGGAAACAGATTGAGAGATAATTGCCTTATATAGATAGCATAAAAGAAAAATTCAAGACTATGATTTTTTCTAACAATATCTAACATTTACTCTTTATAATATTGTAGAGGGCTACAATCATGCATTTTCATGGGTATTTTTGGCTAGACACATAGAACTATGTGTAACTGAATATATAATTGAAATATAGATAGATGTCCCATTGCAAGATTTTTTTTCATTCTTTTATAAGTGTGCAATAAAGATAAAGAGGGGAAGGGAAGGCAATAGAACCAATAATTATGAAAAATATTCACTCAATTGATGATCTTAAGTATCCAAAAATATAAAATAATAATTTAAAAAGGATGCAAATTATGAAAAATTGAGATTAAATTTTTTTAATTCTGATAGAAAAAGTTTAAGCTATTTAGCATTAAATCACAAATATCTAAAGAAATAGTCAAATAGATATATAAATGACTCAGACATTGCAAGTAATGTTAACATTGTATTTGCCAGAAGATAGTTGTTTAACTATACTAAAAATCAATTAGTCAATAACTTAAACAAACATTGAAAAAGTTTTTTTTTTTTTCATAAAAGATGCTATCGGTAAAACAAACATTTATTACTTCAAAGCTTGTTTATAATATGTTTAGAAAAAATCATTAGAAACAAGAAAATAATGTCTTGATTTTCTAAACTTTATAACATCTGCTTTTACTTACTTTGCAGTATTGTAAAGTTCACTGAATTTCAACTGGATAACTTTCTATTTGTTTTTTTATTTGATTATCTCCACAGTACCCTATTTATACAAACACAATTTTTTATTATAGCTTTTTATTTACAAGATATATGCATAGGTAATTTTTCAACATTGACAGTTGCAAATCATTTTGTTCCAACTTTTTCCCTCTTTCCTCCCACCCCTAACCCCAGATAGCAGATTGACCAATACATGTTAAATATGTTAAAGTATAAGTTAGATAAGATATATGTATATATGTCCAAACAGTTATTTTGCTATATAAAGAGAGTTGGATTTTGAAACAGTGTACAATTAACCTGTGAAGGAAATCAAAAATGCAGGCAGACAAAAATAGAGGGATTGGGAATTCTATGAAGTGGTGCATAGAGATCTCCCAGAGTTCTTTCACTGGGTGTAGCTGGTTCAGTTCATTACTGCTCTATTGGAATTGATTTGGTTCATCTCATTGTTGAAGAGGGCCACATCCATCAAAATTGATCATCATATAATATTGTTGTTGAAGTATACAATGGTCTCCTGGTCCTGCTCATTTCACTCAGCATCAGTTCATGTAAGTCTCTCCAGACTTTTCTGAAATCATCCTGCTGGTCATTTCTTACAGAACAATAATATTCCATAATATTCATATACCACAATTTATTCAGCCATTCTCCAATTAATGGGCATCCACTCAGTTTCCAGTTTCTGTCCACTACAAAAAGAGATGCCACAAACATTCTTGTACATACAGGTCCCTTTCCCTTCTTTAAAATCTCTTTGGGATATAAGCCCAGTAGTAACACTGCTGGGTCAAAGGGTATGCACAGAACAAACACAATTTTTAACCACAGGAAAATCTATATGGTATTTATAACAAAGGAATTTTTAGCATCTCTGATTTAAAATATGGAAAAATATATAACTAAAAGAAAAGATGGTTGCATGGTAAGAGGTTGCAAGTAACAAGTTACTGTTCAACAAAAAAACAAATTCATAAAATTTTTTCTATTGTCCTCTCAATCCACCCAATGCTGTTACTTATATATCTTTTGCAATTTAATTCATACATTATTTTCTACAAGAAATAGCTTCTGAAAGGCCTTTGTGTGTGTGTGTATATATATATATATATATATATATATATATATATATATATATATATATATTATGTATATGTTGAGCTAATGACTTCCTGAATCTGATTCAACCATTTTAGAGAACAATTTGGAACTATGCCCAAAAGGCTTTCAAACTGGGCCTATCCTTTGATCCAGCAATGTCTCTACTATATCAAAGAAATCATAAAAAAGAGAAAAGGACACATGTGTGCAAAAATGTTTGTATCAGTCCTCTTTTGTAATGGCAAGCAACTGGAAACTGAGTGGATGTCCATCATTTGGAGAGTAGCTGAATAAGTTATGGTATATGAATGTTATGGAATATTATTGTTCTGTAAGAAACAATCAGCAAGATGATTTCAGAATTTATATGAACTGATGCTGAGTGAAGTGAATAGAACTAGGAGAACAGTGTACACAGCGACAGCAAGATTATATAATGATTAATTCAGATGGATGTGGCTCTTTTCTTTTTTATATTTTTTATTTTATTTTATTTTCATTTCTTTGTACAACATACTTAATATGTGTTCAATACTTTGTTCTTGAGCAATCTAACATCACTTAACAGCTTGCATGTGAGAACACAACACAGATGCTATGTACTTTTTTTTTCATTAAAGCTTTTTATATTCAAAACATACATATAGTTTTCAACATTCACCTTTGCAAAATCTTGTGTTCCAATTTTTTTTCTTTTCTTTTCCCCACTTCCTCCCCTAGATGACAGGTAATCCAATATATTAAATTTTTCTATATATATTTCCACAATTATGCTGCATAAGAAAAATCAGATCAAAAAGGGAAAAAAATGAGAATGAAAACAAAAAGCAAGCAAACAACAATAAAAAGGTGAAAAATACTATGATGTGGTCCATGCTCAGTCCCCATAGTCCTTTCTTTGATTAGAGATGCTTCTCTCCATCACAAGACCATTGGAACTGGCCTGAATCACATCACTGTTGAAAAAAGCCACATCCAACAGAATTTATCATCATATTGTTGTTCATCATCTTATTGTTGCTTTGTACAATGTTCTCCTGGTTCTACTCACTTTCACTCAGTTTCAATTCATGTAAGTCTCTCCAGGCTTCCCTTAAATCATCCTGCTGATCATTTCTTATAGAACAATAATATTCCATAACATTCATATACATTCTCCAACTGATGAACATCCATTGTTTCCAGTTTCTTATCCCTACAAAAAGAATTGCTACAAACATTTTTGCACATGTGAGTCCCTTTCTCTCTTTCATGATCTCTTTGGTATACAAGCCCAATAAAGCCTAATGAATCAAAGGGTATACACAGTTTGATAGATAAATTTCTCTCCAGAATGATTGCATCAGTTCACAACTCCACCAACAATATATTAGTGTCCCAGTTTTCCCACACCCCCTACAACATTTATCATAATCTTTTCCTGCCATTTTAGTCAATCTAAGAGCCATGGAGATACCTCAGAGTTACCTTAATTCAGCACCTTATTTCAGGTTTAATTTTAGCACCAAATTAGGCAGTTGAATAGTTGTAAGTCATTGAACAGTTAACAAAACGTTTAATTTGCCCTAAAACAGTAAGGATATGCAAGAAATCCCATGCAAAGAAGAAAGTGCGGGCAAAAATCTAAGGTCCAGGCTTAGGATTTTATAGGTAGAAATATATGTTCAAAACCACCATAATTTCAAAGTGATAGAGTAGGGAAAAAAGAATTTACCTTATAATAGATAATTTGGCATGGCAGAAAGTACTAGAATTGAAGTCAGTAATACATAGGTAACAATCCTTCCTCTAGATGACCACTAACAAAATCTCTCTGGGTCTTTTTTCCCTTCCTGTAAAATTATGGAGTTGGACTAGATGGCAGTTGAAAGCCCTTCCAGCATTAATTATATTGTTTTATGATCCTTTCTCTCAGAATCTCTCCACTGAAAATGCTAGGGGTGAGTTTCAAGTAACATATCTAAGAGAAAAGAAGAGAACATTGTAGGCTGTTATTTGTGGTTAATACATGAAAGGAATGAAAAAAAAGAAAAACAAGGAAAAAATAGCCTTTAAAGAGCACACTTGTGAGATTCCACCAATAGGTTAGTTGCCATTCTTTGCTTCACTTCCCTAGTTGTCCTGACCCCAAAATTCTTGATGTCCAAGACTTCTAAAAGAATGTAAATCACATTATCTTCCCTGGAGGGGAAAACAGAAACTTACTGGGATGGTTTGCCAGGGAAAAGAATAGGTTCACTATGTGTTTAAAAGACTACAATCACACCAAAAATCAAATATTTTGTGGGTGCACAGTTTGCTTTTTTTCACAAAAGAAAGAAGAGCAAATTTAATATAATGAGAAGAATATTGAGAGTCATTATTCTTGGCCTTTAATACATTTGTCATTCTAAGCTGGAAAATGGACTAAGATTACTATCTCCAAAATCTTGGAAAACAACAGGATATATGAAGCTACCAAGCAATAGAAGTGGGAAAGCAATCATAACAAAATTTTTCTTTAGTTATCTATCACTTATTTTCTTTTATGGCTCCTTTGATTATGGACTAATTTTTTTTAATGTTAAACCTGGTTAATGCACTGTTTCAGTTTTTTTAAAAAATGCTTTGTGCTCCAAAATGAATTCAGCCACATCAGAGGAGAACGTGATTTGGAATTTTTATAACTTCACTGACATGGAAATTTACTGATGGAAACCAGTTCCAAAAAACAAAGAGAAATTCTCTTCTCATAAGCTCTGTCACAATCCCAAATGTAAACTTCATTCTTCTTTAAAAAACAAAGTGTATATTGCCTAGCCTGTTCACTTCATTATCTCAATGGGAAAAGAAAAACATTAAAAGATTTCTTCCTTCTGTAGCTTCATAGACCCCTCAGAGAGAAGACTGAGATTATTTATGGCTGGTCTACTCACAAAAAACCAATCAATTAACTTACATTTGTTAAATATCTACTACATGGCTACTAGGTGTTGTGCTGCTCCTGTATCTTCAAATTAAATTTTATTACCTACCTGTAAAGGTAACACTCTGTACTGTGTTAACAACAGGATATAAACAAAAAATTAAACACTCTCTCAACATAAGGAACATGGTTTTTTATTGGAAGGGGGGAAGGGAAGAATGAGGGAGATACATATATCTCATTTACATATTTATATATTTGATTTATATATTATACATTTAGCTATTTAGATATTCCAGAATGCTTTTAACTTTAGGTATTAAGAGAAGTATAATATTCCCAGCTTCTTATAACAGTAATAGTAGGATTTACCTTAGGAGTTTTCAAGAACCCAATTATATATTCCTCCAGAGACTTCTAGCTAGTCTATGAAAGAGCTGTCCTCTGGATCAGTCAGATAATTAAGATTTAACTTTACCATTCAATCAACTAATTTGTCGCCTGTAGAGTAACTTGGAAGGAAAGCTTAGGGAGGGAGATTTACAGGGCAACAGTGAAAGTCTGATCAGGAAAATACTAAGTTGCAAAAACACTAAAATTGGTTAGAGAAATTATAGTACTTAGTTGGGAAAGTGATTTGTTCATTTCTGCTTCCATTTGCATTTTTAATGTCAGAAACTAATCATGTTGGAAAAAAAACTTTTATGAAAGTTTTTTCTATTTCAACAACAGAAGAAAAGTCTTTGAGACTAGACATATCAAAGAAACTGTAAATAGTAATTATTGCAAACTATTAGTACAAATTAAGAGGTAATAAAATCTAAGATCCTCCACACTAACTTAACATACGTTAAAACTTATGGTTTTCAAATTTTGAAAAAGCAGAGATGGGATAGTATCATGAGAAATACAAGAAGCTTATGGAAAATATGGTTTATGATTTAAAAATTAAATAGATTAATGGCTTGTACCTCATGTCTATAGAACATAAAATCTTTATTTATAAAGAGAATGAAAAGTATCAGACATGGAAAGCATTGAACAATACCACAAATAATTAAAGGTAATGTCAAAATTAACACTGACTCATTATAACTCTAACTTGATCTATTAATTTATGATTAATGATATGAAATTAACATCATTAAATTAATATCAAGTTAATGATAATGAAAGTTGGAAAGTGGATAGAATATTCATTACTATTATCCAATTAAAAACCATTTAGGAACTATTGCTATTTCATAAAAAATTCAGGAATATTCTCAGTCAAATATTTTACTTCTTTACTAAGCCAAATAACATGGAAGAAAAAAGTTGCAGTTTAAAACAAACTAATTTGTAAAATTTAATGGAAAAGGATAGTGAAAGATTATGAGCACTGACTCAAAGAACTATGAAGGAAAATACTTCTGCTGGGAACTTAACATAAGATTCAGTTAAAGTAGGGCAGCTAGGTGACACAGTGGATAGAGCAACAGTCCTGCAATCAGGAGGACCTGAGTACAAATTTGGCCACAGACACTGAACACTTCCTAGCTGCGTCAGGAAAAAAAAAAAAAAAAAGTTCAGTTAAAGCAATTTATTCCAAAGGTATTTAACTATGAAAATAGAAAGAAGATATGAAAAATGGAACAGACCTTTCAGCACAAGGAACTATTTTCATCAATAGTAAGTCAATTTATCAGATTTACATTTCTAACATCTCAATCTTTGGTAAGTAGAAATACCACTAAAAGCAGACAAAAATGAGAATGGTTGGATCAGACCAAGTACACATAGATGAAATTTATGGTGGGGACAACAGGATTTTGAAATAATTAAGCAATCAATTTTCAAAATATAGGAAGATACCAAATAAACTTTTAAAATCAAAGAAGATAATACTAGCAAAAAATCAAGAGATCATGAATAAGTACTAAAAAACCCCCAGCTATTTTGTTATCTGTATAAAATCATTCTGAAATATATACAAATGAATTTAATGTTCATGTAGTTATTGAGGATACCCATAATGAAAATATGAGAAGGAAATAAGTAGATTTTATTTTTTAATTTTAATAGCCTTTTATTTACAGGTTATATGTATGGGTAATTTTACAACATTGACAATTGCCAAACCTCTTGTTCCAATTTTTCCCCTCCTTCCCCCCACCCCCTCCCCCAGATGGCAGGATGACTAGTAGATGTTAAATATATTAAAATATAAATTAGATACACAATAAGTATACATGACCAAACCGTTATTTTGCTGTACAAAAAGAATCAGACTCTGAAATATTGTACAATTAGCCTGTGAAGGAAATCCAAAATGCAGGTGAGAAAAAATATAGGGATTGGGAATTCAATGTAATAGTTCTTCATCATCTCTCAGAGTTCTTTTGCTGGGCGTAGCTGGTTCAGTACATTACTGATCCATTGGAGCTGATTGGTTCATCTCATTGCTGAGGATGGCCAAGTCCATCCGAATTGGTCATCATATAGTATTGTTGTTGAAGTATATAATGATCTCCTGGCCCTGCTCATTTCACTCAGCATCAGTTCATGTAAGTCTCTCCAGGCCTTTCTGAAATCATCCCGTTGGTCATTTCTTACAGAACAATAATATTCCATAATATTCCTATACCACAATTTATTCAGCCATTCTCCAACTGATGGGCACCCACTCAGTTTCCAGTTTCTGGCCACTACAAAGAGGGCTGCCACAAACATTCATGCACATACAGATCCTTCTATATGATCTCTTTGGGATATAAGCCCAGTAGTAACACTGCTGGAGCAAAGGGTATGCACAGTTTGATAACTTTTTGAGCATAGTTCCAAATTGCACTCCAGAATGGTTGGATGTATTCACAATTCCACCAACAATGTATTAGTTTCCGTGTTTTCCCACATCCCCTCCAACATTCCGCATTATCTTTCCCTGTCATTCTAGCCAGTCTGACAGGTGTGTAGTAGTATCTCAGAGTTGTCTTAATTTGCATTTCTCTGATTAATAATGACTTGGAGCATCTTTTCATATGGCTAGGAATAGTTTCAATTTCTTTGTCCGAGAAATGTCTGTTCATATCCTTTCACCATTTATCAATTGGAGAATGGCTTGATTTCTTATAAATTAGAGTCAATTCTCTCTATATTTTGGAAATGAGGCCTTTATCACAACCTTTGACTGTAAAAATATTTTCCCAGTTTATTGCTTCCCTTCTAATCTTGTCTGCATTAGTTTTGTTTGAACAAAAACTTTTCAGTTTGGTATAATCAAAATTTTCTATTTTGTGATCAGGAATGATCTCTAGTTCTTCTTTGGTCATAAATTCCTTCCTCTTCCACAGGTCTGAGAGATAAACTATCCTGTGTTCCTCTAATTTATTTATAATTTCATTCTTTATGTCTAGGTCATGAACCCATTTTGACTTATCTTGGTGTATGGTGTTAAGTGTGGGTCAATGCCTAGTTTCTGCCATACTAGTTTCCAATTTTCCAAGCAATTTTTGTCAGACAATAAGTTCTTATCCCAAAAACTGGGGTCTTTGGGTTTGTCAAACACTAGGTTGCTATAATTATTGACTGTTTCGTCCTTTGAACCTAACCTATTCCACTGATCAACTAATCGATTCCTTAACCAATACCAAATAGTTTTGGTAACTGCTGCTCTATAATATAATTTTAGATCTGGTACAACCAAGTCATCTTCATTTGATTTTTTTTTCATTAATTCCCTTGAAATTCTTGACCTTTTGTTTTTCCATATGAATTTTGTTGTTATTTTTTCTAGGTCATTAAAATAGTTTTTTTTGGGAATCTGATTGGTATAGCACTAAACAAATAAATTAGTTTAAATAGTATTGTCATCTTTATTATATTTACTCGGCCTATCCTAGAGCATTTAATATTTTTCCAATTGGTTAGATCGGACGTGTGAAAAGTGTTTTGTAGTTTTGCTCATAAAGTTTCGGATTTTTCCTTGGCAGATAGATTCCTAAGTATTTTATACTATCAGTAGTTACTTTAAATGGAATTTCTCTTTGAAACTCTGACTGTTGGATTTTGTTAGTGATATATAAGAATGCTGATGATTTATGTGGGTTTATTTTGTATCCTGCAACTTTGCTAAAGTTGTGGATTATTTCTAATAACTTTTTAGTAGAATCTCTGGGGTTCTCTAAGTATATCATCATATCATCAGTAAAGAGTGATAATTTGGTTTCCTCAGTGCCTACTCTAATTCCTATAATCTCTCAACCCTTATTGCCAAGATAGCATTTCTAATACAATATTGAATAGTAATGGTGATAGTGGGCAACCTTGTTTCACTCCTGATCTTATTGGGAATGGTTGCAGTTTTTCCTCATTACATATGATGCTTACTCATGGTTTTAAATAGATGGTGCTGATTATTTTAAGGAAAAGTCCATTTATTCCTATACTCTCAAGTGTTTTTAATAGGAATGGATGTTGGATTTTATCAAATGCTTTTCTGCATCTATTGAGATGATCATATGGTTTTTGTTAATTTGGCTATTAATATGGTCAATTATATTCATAGTTTTCCTAATATTGAACCAGCCCTGCATTCCTGGTATAAATCCTACTTGATCATAGTGAATGTATTATCCTAGGGATGATTTTCTGTAGTCTTTTTGCTAATATATTATTTAAGGTTTTAGCCTCAATATTCATTATAATAATTTTCTTTCTCTGTTTTCAACCTACCTAGTTTAGGTATCAGTACCATGTCTGTGTCATAAAAGGAATTTGGTCGGACTCCTTCATTCCCTGTTTTATCAAACTCACATGTAAATCCATCTAGTCCTGGGGATTTTTTCTTAGGGAGTTGATTAATAGCTTGTTCTATTTCTTTTTCTGAAATGGGATTATTCAAGTAATTTACTTCTTCCTCTGTTAATCTGGGAAGTCTATATTTTTGGAGGAAGTCATTCATTTCACTTAGGTTATCAAATTTATTGGCATAAAGTTGGGCAAAGAAACTCCTTATTATTTCTCTAATTTCCTCTTCATTGGTGGAAAGTTTTCCCTTTTCATTTTTAAGACTACTAATTTGATTTTTCTCCCTCCTTTTTCTAATCACATTTACCAAAGGCTTATCTATTTTATTGGCTTTTTCATAGAACCAACTCTTAGTTTTATTAATTCAATAGTTTTTTTTTTTACTTTCAATATTATTAATTTCTCCTTTTAATTTTAGAATTTCAAATTTAATATTTGATTAGGGGTTTTTAATTTGGTCTTTTTAAAGTTTTTTTTAGTTGCAAGCCCAATTCATTCATCTTCTCTTTCTCGGTTTTATTCAAGTAAGCCTCTAAGGATATAAAATTTCCTCTTATTACCGCTTTGACACATCCCACAAATTTTGGTATGATGTCTCATCGAAATAAATCGATTTTCATAACTCATGTCCCATAGCAAACATCTTTAAAATTATGGTTGAAAGGAGAAGAAAAACACAAGATCCCACTGTTTTAATGTTGTGAGTTTTTTAAATCAAAATTCTAATAATTTTTAGAAAAGTAAAGAAATGGACAAAGTTACTCAGTGCAGCCTCTGAGGCTGAGATGAAACAAAGTATGTCCCAGTGTGGATAAGTTCACTTATCTTGGCAGTATACTTTCTAGGTATGTACACATAGTTGATCAGGTTAATGCATGCAATGCCAATGCTTGGGAGGCTCCAAAGAAAAGTGTGGGGAAAAAAGATATTAAACTACCTACCAAAGTGAAGGTCTACAGAATCATTGTGCTGACCTAATTGTTGTATGGGCAGTCTACCAGTGCCATGCCGGGAAACTGAATTGCTTCCATTTGAATAGTCTGAGGAAAATTCTGAAGATCATCTGGCAAGATAAATTACTGAATCCTGAAGCCCATTAGTGAGCTAAACTGTCAAGCTCTACTGCAGAGAGTACAATTGTGATAAGCTCAAATGTTCAAATACTCAAATGTTCAAGTACTCAAAGCCCAGAAGATTATTTTTTAGAGAACTCACAAGACAAGAACTCATGTGAAAGTCAGAAGTGACACAAGAACACTCAATTTCTCAAGGTCTCTCTAAAGAACTCTGGAATTGATTTGAGATGGGGGACACACTGGCACAGGACCACTCAGCATGAAGTATCTTAAGAGCAAAGTAGAATTGAAGTAGCTCAAAAGAAATGTGAGATATGCAAATTTAGAGCTATCTCCACTCCAAATGTTCATTAGACATGTATATTCATTACACTGATAATGACAACTATCCCAATGTAACAATAATCTTTCCCTCAAAATCCAACCTATCTCTTATGATATGGAGTTTAGGAAGGGGAAGTCAAAAGAAAGGTACCAAAGTAGGGGAATAAAGTTCAGAGGGATCTTCATGTGCCCTGAGACTTCTATAGCAATTGTGAAAGCCTAGAATGAATCTTGAAACACTAAAGAATTAGGCTCTGACAATACCACTGATTGGTTCACTATCTCTACCAATGTAATGCAAGTGCTACTAAGTCCAAAAAATTAGACAATGAAACATAAATTTGTATGATCATACAATAAAGTAATTGAAAGTAGATCATATATGTCCCACAGCTATGGGTAGAAAATGTATTTTTAACCAAACAATGGATAAAAGCAATAAAAAAAATATTACTTTGATTTACACGTGATTACTTTGATTACATGTGAAATTTAGCTTTTGAGTATGACTAGTTTGCCTAATGGAGTCTGCTATAATTCTTCCAAATGGATAAAGATAGTTTCTTTCATTGTCAGCCTGTGTTTTTAATAGTATGGGGTCAGATAGAGGCAGCTAGGTGGTACAGAGGATAGAGAATCAGCCCTGAAGTCAGGAGGACTTGAGTTCAAATATGACTTCAGATCCTTAACACCTACTTGTTGTGGACCCTAGACAAGTCACTTAACCCCAATTGCCTCACATATACATACAAAAAAAGTAGTGATCAAGCTGATTACTCTCTGCTATGGTGCTATGCTCAGTTCAGCTTAGATTGTACTGGTAAAAAAGGAAGTATTCCTGTTTTATGCAAGCTCTAAGAAATGCCCCTGAGTGGAGGGAGGAGTCTCTACTCTGTGTTGTTTGTTTTTGATTTCAGGAAATCCCTATTAATATGGAATGGCTTCAGTAGGCTCCACTTCTAGCAAAATATGCATATTCAAAAGCTAGGTTTCACAGGAAACTGAAAAGATTCTGCACAAATAAAAGTAAAGGATAAGATAAAGGATAAGAAAGAAATACATAAATAGAAAAAAATTCATCAATCAATTTTTTTCTGATAAAAGTTAAAAGGTCTTCACAAATCACATAAAAGAATGCTCCACTTGCTAATAATATTGTAATGCTGAAGAAACTGAGCAAGACAGAGATTAGAGAACAATTTAATATTTTATTAAATGGAGAGTTTTTTTTTTTTTAATTAACTTTTTATTGACAGAACCCATGCCAGGGTAATTTTTTACAATATTATCCCTTGCACTCACTTCTGTTCTGATTTTTCCCCCTCTCTCCCTCCACTCCCGCCCCCAGATGGCAAACAGTTCTATATATGTTAAATAGGTTACAGTATATCTTAGATACAATATATGTGTGCAGACCGAACAGTTCTCTTATTGCACAGGGAGAATTGGATTCAGAAGGTAAAATAACCTGGAAGAAAAACAAAAATGCAAACAGTTTACATTCATTTCCCAGTGTTCTTTCTTTGGGTGTAGTTGCTTCTGTCCATCCTTGATCAATTGAAACTGAGTTAGATCTTCTCTTTGTCGAACAAATACACTTCCATCAGAATACATCCTCATACAGTATCGTTGTTGAAGTATGTAATGATCTCCTGGTTCTGCTCATTTCACTTAGCATCAGTTCATGTAAGTTTCTCCAAGCCTCTCAGTATTCATCCTGCTGATCATTTCTAATAGAACAATAATATTCTATAACATTCATATACCACAATTTACCCAACCATTCTCCAACTGATGGACATCCATTCATTTTCCAGTTTCCAGCCACTCAAACAGGGCTGCCACAAACATTTTGGCACATACAGGTCGCTTTCCCTTCTT
The DNA here is from genome assembly GCF_902635505.1 of Sarcophilus harrisii. Classification (NCBI taxonomy): domain Eukaryota; kingdom Metazoa; phylum Chordata; class Mammalia; order Dasyuromorphia; family Dasyuridae; genus Sarcophilus; species Sarcophilus harrisii. Next base: position 337,377,931 of record NC_045427.1, read on the forward strand.
TAGTATCTCTTTGGGGTATAAGCCCAGTAGTAGCCCTGCTGGATCAAAGGGTATGCACAGTTTGATAACTTTTTGGGATAATTCCAGATTGTCTAGAATGGTTGGATCTTGTTCACAACTCCACCAACAATGCATCAGTGTCCCAGTTTTCCGCATCCCTCCAAATTATCATTATTTTTCCTGTCGTCTTAACCTAATCTGACTGGTGTGTAGTGGTATCTCAGAGTTGTCTTAATTTGCATTTCTCTGATCAATAGTGATTTAGAAACACTCTTCATATGAGGGAAATAGTTTCACTTCTATCTGAAAATTGTCTGTTCACATCCTTTCACCATTTATCAATTGGAGAATGGCTTGCTTTCTTATAAATTAGAGTCAATTCTCTATATATTTTGGAAATGAGGCCTTTATCAGAATCTTTACCTGTGAAGATGTTTTCCCAGTTTGCTGCTTCCCTTCTAATCTTGTTTGCCTTAGTTTTGTTTATACAAAGGCTTTTTAATTTTATGTAATCAAAATTTTCTATTTTGTGATCAATAATGGTCTCTAGTTCATCTTTGGTCACAAATTTCTTCCTCCTCCACAAGTCTGAGAGATAAACTATCCATGTTCCTCTAATTTATTTATAATCTCATTCTTATGCCTAAATCATGGACCCATTTTGATCTTATTTTGGTATACGGTGTTAAGTGTGGGTCCATGCCTAATTTCTGCCATACTAATTCCAGTTATCCCAGCAGTTTTTGTCAAATAATAAATTCTTATGCCAAAAGTTAGGATCTTTGGATTTGTCAAACACTAGATTGCTATAGTTGACTATTTTGTCTTGTGAACCTAACCTATTCCACTGATCAACTAATCTATTTCTTAGCCAACACCAAATGGTTTTGGTGACTGCTGCTTTATGATATAGTTTTAGATCAGGTACAGCTAGACCACCTTCATTTGATTTTTTTTTCATTAATTCCCTTGAGATTCTCGATCTTTTGTTCTTCCATATGAATTTTGTTGTTATTTTTTCTAGATCATTAAAATATTTTCTTGGGAGTCTGATTGGTGTAGCACTAAATAAATAGAGTAGTTTAGGGAGTATTGTCATTACTATATTCTCTTGGTCTATCCAAAATCACTTAATATTTTTTCAATTATTTAGGTCTGACTTTATTTGTGTGTAATGTTTTTTGTAATTTTGCTCATATAGTTCCTGACTTTCCTTTGGTAGATAGATTCCCAAATATTTTATGCTGTTGACAGTTATTTTGAATGGAATTTCTCTTTGTATCTCTTGCTGTTGGATTTTGTTGGTGATGTATAAAAATGCTGAGGATTTATGGGGATTTATTTTGGATCCTGCAACTTTGCTAAAGTTGTGAATTATTTCTAATAGCTATTTAGTAGAATCTCTGGGGATCTCTAAGTATACCTTAAATGGAGAGATTTACTGGGACCAAATGATCCATGTTTGCTCCCAGGGCTGAACAAGACTATCATCTCAAAGAATCCAGCCCTGAGTATCAGACAGCAAAATTTTTTATAGGATAACAAGAACAATAACATAATGGGGGAGGTACCTAGATGGGGATTAACCCATTAGGTTATGGGGAGAGGCACCTAGGATGACACTATGGAGGGAGGTACTGGAGAGGTTACTGATATTCTAATGATGTCTAACATGGATAGACTTTTATCCTGTCAAACATTAAGAAGGAAAGATATAAAACTTTTATCTCATCAAACATTAAGAGGGAAAGGTTATAACCTGAGGCAGAACAACTAAATAGGACAATTGGGAAATTGGGTCAGGACATTAAAAGGGAACTGTGGTACAACAATATGAGAAATCAAAATAAAAATAACCTTAATATTTTACCTCACATTCTACAAATTGATAAAGATGATTTAAAAACTAATAATAGTTGATTTTGGAGGGGTTGTGAAAAGATAGGCATGCTGATACATTGTTGGGGGAGCTATGAAATGAATTTTGGAAAACAATTTGTAATTATGCAAGTAAATGCCTAAAATATTCATATACTTTGAGACTATATTACTGGACTTAAACCCTAAGGAAGTGTAAGGAGGAGCCTCACATAGCATAAAAGGAAGTACAAAAACCTTGAAACCTGAGGCACCTGGATGTAATATCTGTAACCAGCAGGCACCATCTCTTCAGAGGTAACTCTGGTCTTATTGAGAATGCATCATCAATAGGAGATATCTCCTTCTCTTATTGGCTGTGCGTGTGACCTCACAGACCCTATATAAGCAGTGGGAACTAGGAAGTAGGTGGAGTTCATTAGAAGTTTAGGAGTTCAACAGGAGTCAGCAAGATCAGGAGGAAGTCAGTAAAAGTGCAGGAGAGTAGGATTAAAGTCTTGTGTTTGCAATTAGTTGTGTCCAGGGTGCTCTGTTGAACAAGAACCACTGCTCAGAGAGATATCATGGCCAGAAATGTTCAAGAGCAGGGATTTGGTAAACTGACAATCAGTAACCTCTGGGTGGGAGGTTGCCAGGAAGTTCTCATTTAAATTAAAATATTTATAGCAACACTCTTTGAAAAAGCAAAGTATTAGAAACAAAGTTAATGTCTATCAATTGGGGCATATCTAAATAAATTGTGGATATAATATAATATTACTCTGCTATACAATGCATGTGCTAAATTAAGAGGAAAATGAAAAATTTGTGAAGTGATATAGAGATAAGTAAAAAGGATCAAGACAATATACACAATAATGTAAATGGAAAAAACAACCATACACACACACACACACACATACAAATTAAAACAAATATCAAAATTATAACATCAAGCATGACTCAAATGAAGAAATATGAGAGGACACCATTCCTTTTTGGATATGGGAGATCAACAGGTGTTAGATCCTGCTCATGCATTCTGGTCAATGTATTGATCAGTTGTGTTGATTTTTTTTTCCTCTTTAAAAATACAAAAAGGAAAAGGGGAGGGAAGAGATCACTGGTAATGACTATGATGAAAGACAAAGAAGATATCCAATAAAAACTTATTTAGAAAAGGATTTTTAAAAAGAAGCAAAACCAGGAAAGAAGATGTGGAAAATTTCTGGTTATCTATATGGTCACAAATCCAATACAATGAAAATGAAGTTGGGTCAAATGAGAAATAATTAGCAATAGAAGAATTATATCAAGGGAGATGTAGGTTCATTGTTGCCTGATGGCTCCTATTTGAGCCTATTATGAAGCTAGCTTTTTTTAAAGGGCTACCAAAGGATATGTCTAATTCTTTTTCAGTCAATGACTAGCTTTAACTTTCCAATTTAATATCAAGTTGTTGGGGTTTTTTTCCCCCACATTTCATAATAAGATGTTAGGGCATACTTTAGTATCTTTACATTAATACATTATCTTTTATGTTCTATAATTATATACAAACATGAATGCAAGCTATGGTTATTGTTGATAACATTTTGTTGATTATAATTTAATATGAATAGCAACAGGGAATATCCCTAAAATCTCCTCCAATTTTAAAAATCCATTTTTATTTTAAAAATGAATATCTCCAGCACTCCAATCAGTGACCGTTTACTCACTTCCCTAAATGCACTGAAACTACCAAAAATTGAGAGAGAAAAAAATTTGAAAGCATTTTTATTATGCTAGGTTTTATTTTTTTAAATTATCAATTCATACCAAAACATAGGTGTTGTCATAAATTACTTACTGACTGATAAATCTCCTTAACTACTGGAAGAAAAGAAAAAGTACAATCAGGAGTCAACCACTTGTCACCAGCCAGAATGAAGAAAGAGACATGAGGAGAGGTCAAGAGTCAAATTCCTGAAACTTTCTCTAATATTTCCCATCCAACCAGATCAAATGTATTCAATCTCATCCCTCTCTTCTCCTCCCTACTCCCAGGACACAAGGTTATTGATACCTCAGCCCTATCCTCAAGTATGACTAATATGTACTTAAAGAATCTGCCAACAAAGAGCAACATGAAGACAGGCCTGATCTTTAAGCTTCCTCCTTGATTCAGTTCACACTATTGATTGGGTTACACAGATAACCCCATTTGACAATAGTAAATTGTTCCCTCAATACCATGACTTTTTGGAGAAATAAGGAATGCCTATACTGATGATATAAGTGTGATAGGAGTAGACTTCTTTATCCTTCACTTCCCATTCAGTCAGTTATGAGGTGTTAACTATGACATTTAGAAAGTTAGTGAATCTAGAAGTACAAATATAAGAAATCAATTAATTGTGTTGCCAAGAAAAATAGGAAGATAATACCTGATGATATTTGATAGAGGATTTAATAAACATAATAACAGCATTTTTTAAACTCTCCATGGCTTCCAAAGGATTTTCACTTAACTTATCTTATTTGATCCTTGCGAAACCTTGTTATATATCATTATCTCCATTTTATTAATGAGAAACTTCAGTGTTAAAGAGGTTGTCGTTTATTTATTTATAACCATTAAGTGGTAGAAACAAGATTTGAACCAAAATCTATTTACTAGTATAATATTCCCTCTACAATATTCATGTTCATAATTATAAAAGTATTTACTTTAAAAAGTATCCTTTGAAGAGAATGCCAAGAATTCTTTTTAAATATAATCTGGATATATTTATATATTTATTTGGATTATCAATTATTTGACTAAGAAGCTATAAATACAGAAAAACTTAGAATCAAAGTGAGCCACTGTTTATTAAAGATTAATCAAAAATTATGGTAAAATATTCTTAAACTATGATAATAATTTATATAGAATTTGAAGGCTTATTAAGTGTTATAAATGGAAAGATATGTGATTTTTAAAAAATTATTTCTAAATTAATTGCAGTCAGGGAGAAAGGAAGGGTTCTAATTACTACTTCCTTTATATTATATTCCATTCTAAAACTGAAAACTAATACTTCTTCAATTTTCTTTGTGTTTTTTTAAATTAGCAATGACCATTTTAACTACTATTTGTTACTTTCACAATGAAAGAAAACTGTGACTTTGCCAAATCTGATGGCATTTTCAGTCCCCAAACTTGTTAATTTCTTTGCAGTATTTCACACCATTGACCAGCTTGTCCCACTACAGTGAGATACTCTCTCTTTTTGGAGTTTTAACATTAAAGGCATCCTTTGCCTTATTCAGTCTTGTTAAAGGGCCCAACTTCTACCACCTAATTCAAAAATGGGCAAAACCAGACAAAAAGTAATGACTCTGAATCATTCACTAAAACCCAGTAATAATGGTTTTCAAATGCAGTATGTCAAAAGGTCACTTGTAGAAAATAGTGCCTCCAAAAGTCTAACAGTTCATTGTTCTTTTGATGCTTTGCCAAGCACCAATGCTAGGTGCCTGACAAAAGTTCCACTTGGTCTTATCTTTACAAACAGAGATCTCCAAAAACATTCAAGATCTCCAAATGATCATAAGTGTGGATGGTGTCCATTTAGATTCTCTAATTGATTTAACTGGTTGCAAAAGTCTTTTCTGAGGTCCACAAGCCAACTAAACTCTGTTAATGGTAGAAATTCCCAGTTGCACCTATTGTTTATTAGACTGCTCCAAGCTTCTGCTCCAATATCCCAAGTTCCTTAGTTGTGAAATTCAACCATACTCTAATCCCATTGTAGAGTTAGTAAGAGGATAAACTTAAGGCTCTCTTATACCCACTTCTCATTTAAAAAAAAATTTTAATATTTTTCCTCAATTACATTTAAAACTATTTTAAGATTTGTTTCTAAAACTTTTGAGTTCCAGATTCTCTCTCTTATTTCCACTTCCAGTCCCCATTAACAAACCACATATGAAATTATGCAAAACATTTCCTTAGGTCATGTGGTAAAAGAAAACATAGATTTCCCATTCTAATCAAAAAAAGCCTCAAGAAAAATAAGAATTAAAAAGAGAGACAGAGAAAGAGAGAGAGAATGCTTCAATCTATTCAGACACTTCTCATTCTTATTCATGCACCATTTTCCAATATAAGGAGCCAAAGCCTTAGGATCTTTGAGCATACCCAGATCCCCTAACATGGCTTGTTTCTCTGCATTCCCCTACTATGTGGGTAGGAAAAATCTCCTTCAATTGGGCTGCAGTCACAACAGGTTACATTTTTAAAAAATACTTCCAGACTCTTTTTCTGAGTATTTTTTTCTTGCTTATTCCAAAGGATGAAAATCACACATAGTTCACTTACAGTAAGGACACTATGTACTCAACTAGAAAGGGGGATACATTTTCTCTTTTTATGCCTTCTGACTTGAGAGTCGTTTTGTTTCTGTTCTGTTTGATTCATACTTCTCAGTTTCAGATGCTGACTAGTCTACACTGAACCTGGGAGTGTAAGTCATAGTGACTGTGGAGGCAGGATTTCAAGTAGGCAATTGCAGTCAGACAACTAGCCTAACAGAAATACTGAAAAGCTAGGGTCCCTAGAACTAAAATCTAAGGTGGAGAAAGGTTGGACCTGGAACTTGGGACTGTGCTCTACAGGAGATCCACCCCCTACACTTGGGGAATAATATCCAATGGAAGCTGGAGCCATTCTCAAAGAACATAGATATCCCCTGACTCCTCCCCGCCAAGAGTACCAAGAGATCCCTTGAGGAGGGATGAAATTATATCTGACCTTCAGGAAGCGGGATTTTTCAATCAGTAGCACCTTTTCATTTGCTTCTTCATTTCCTTCCTGGTCCCAAAATATCAAGAATTCTATTTCTATTTCTTAAATTCACAAGCAGGATTTATTTTTATTTTCCTTATGCAGGTAATCCAGTTTATTTAAAACTATTGATAGTAAGGAAGGAATGTTATCTCTATGTTATCTTTAGCCTCTAAACCTAAGTTGGAAATCACCAGGCTAATCCCTTCAAAACAACAGAGACCCCCTTATGGTTTCATTAAGGGCTCACAGTCTGTATGCAGAGTGCTAAAATTTTGTATAAGGCCATATGAATACTTCAAGCTTCAATTTCTCTGTATTACCCTCCGTCCCCTTTCAACCACAAGAACATTCTTATCCAAACCTGCCAACTATTGCCGAATATTTTAGACCAGGCTTGATTTGGGTTAGTACAGGGATTTGGGTGCAGACTGCAAAGAAATGTTTATACATATTTAACAGCTGGCAAGACAAATTTTACTTAGCAATGTCATGGAAAAAATATCCAACAAGAATGCAACATTGATTTAGTTGTGCATAGACGCCTTGCCCATTATATTTGCCATGGTGGTAGGCCAAGGTATAGAGCTCCTGAGCCTTCACACACTGACTTTTGGTACTTGTGCCACTAGGAAGCTATATCAATGAATGCTTCAAGATTTATTCTCTTGAGATAATTAAGTCTCAAGTACAGTTTCAAAAGGAAAAACAGGCCTAGCTTACATGGCAGAGATCTTGGTAGATATTGCTCTAGATCAACCAAACTCTTCTACCTCATACTTTCTTCTCTAATTTAAGCGACACTACTCTTTTTTAGTTCTCCCTATACTTAGCTGATCACTGTTTCTCAGTTTCCAATAAGATGTCCCAGAGACAGCCCACACTGTATGCAGAATTCATTATCTTTTTCCTGCAATCCACTTCTCTTTTAAACTTTCCTATTTTCATCTGAGGCAACATTATTCTTCAGTCTCTTACAACTTTGCCATTACCCTCTAAGTCTTCATTCAATCTTATCCTGTATATACTATCAATTGCCAAATTTTATCACTTCTCCTTGAACAACATCTCTCACATCCTCCCCCATCTCTCTATTCACAAAGCTGACACCTTACTTCACCTCACCCAAATTATTTCAATAGCTGAATAATTGAGGTCTTCTTGCCTCAAATCTCTCCTCCCTTCAGGCTGTCTTTCATCCATCTCACATGATCCTACAAAAATTATTTTCTTTAAACGAAGATCCAACTATGTCATGGGCCTTATTATAAACTCCTATGCTTCTCTATTGCCTCTAGTATAAAATACAAATTCTTCTGATCAATTTATAAAACTCTTCACAAAGCAGCCCCTAATCCTCTTCCTAATCTCATTGTTCATTATTCTCCTTTTCCTTATTTTGCAATTCTGCTCTATTAGCCCTCCTGTTACTCACATGGCAACTAATATCCTGTATTCATACTTTTACTTTGGCCATTCCACAAACCTGGAATGTAATTTTTTCACTTTTACCTAAGAGAATCTTCCTTCCAGACACATCTCAAGTACTACATAAAGCCTTTTCCTGATTACTCCAACTATTAGTGCCCTCCCTCCCTCCCTGGCTGTCTTATTCTTATCCCATGTAGAGTAACACCGTAAGTGCCTTGTACATGTGTCATTTCCCATTAGATCTACTTTTATTTTAATATAAATATATGTATGTATAAGCATATATATATATACGAGACATATTTTTACATATATACGTATATAGATATATCTACAATACACATGATATACACACATTGTGCATGTATTTATATTTGTACAAGTTGTCTCCCTCCAACAGAATGAAAATTCCTTTAAAGTAGGAATGATTTTATTTTTTATATTTTTATTTGTTTCACCTAGCACAGCATATTAGGCACTTAATAAAATCATATTAATTTATTATTTTATTATTTAGATTCATTGCCTCCATTTCTCTCTATTCAAATCCATTCTCCACTTATCTGTAGTTCTTAAGCAATAATTCTAATCATGTGATTTCCTCGTTCAATAAATTACAATGGCTGCCCCTGAATTCTAGTGCCTTCCCTCAAATTTGTCTCATATTTAAGGCCCTTTATAACATGGCTTCAATTTACTTTTTATACATTATTCCTCTATGATCTACTCATATCGATCTTTTTGCTGTCCTTCACATTCACTACTCCAAGGCTTGTTTTGTTTCTGCTCCTTGATTCTTTACTTTCTAGATTTTGAGAAAATATATAGTGATAATTCCTATTCTTTAGGAAGTGCTTTCAATAACACTCTTCATATTTGGCCAGAATGTCTTATAGATAACTTCTTATTAATTTAGAACAAGCCAGAACATGGACAAACAATGATAATAATAATTACCAGTATTTATGTAATGATTTGAGATTTATAATATGCTTACAATACTGTTGTTTTCAAATTATATGTCCCAAAGACATCTTAAATTTAGCATGTCTGAAGTAGAACTCATAATCTTCTTTATTTAAGGCATCATCTTTCCGGTCTCTCAGATTAGTCATTACAAATTTGATAACATCTTTAAAATTCACTTCCTCATTATTCATACAAGCCATCATTCCAGTTGAGGTCTTCATCAAATATCACCATACCTACAATTATTATTTTATTTAAACCACAAAACAGTTCTGTAATATAGGCTCTGCTATTATCCTCAGCTTTCAGATGAGGAAACTGAGTCTGAGTGAGGTTTAATGACTTGTCCACTACATACAGTTTCTAAGAATCCCCCGAGGTAGAATTTGAACTTCTCTTCCAAGTTCAAATTTCTACCCACTGAAGCACATAATTACAATGATTTTTTTTTTTTTACTAGTTGTTATCTGTGCCTGTTATGCTCTACTCTTCTTTACTTTCTAGTTTCCCTGTCATCCTTCAAGACTCAGCTTCACTAAAAACATTATAAAGAGCCTTTCCCATCTTTCTATCTTAATTCTTTCTGAAATCACCTTCCATTAACACTATATATCCCTTGTATGTACATAATTATTTTCATTATTTCTTTCCCATTAGGATATAAAGTCCTTGAATTCAACAATTGTGTTGTTGCTAGATGTAGACCGAAAAAAAAAAGGCCAATAAGATGATACTAATTATCATGAATTTATGTAACCTAAAAATTCTAGTTATCAATTAACTATTTATGTGCATTTTCTTTAGCTTTGCCAAACCAAAAAAAATGAGTAAAATATTAACAAATATTAGTAAAGATGCTGTATTAACATAATAAAAAGACTACTATGCTTAGGCTGAAATGAAACATTGGTTCTAATTACAAAAAAAATAGATCTTTTTTTTAAGAAATGGAAAATTCCCATGATTACAACAATAGATTCAATAAAACCTTTTGATAAAATACAGTGTCTTTCCAGGAAAATTAAGGGACAAATCAAGAATGTCTATCATCACTACTCTTGTTTGATATGCTGTGAACAATAAGACAAAAAAAATTTAGGGAAATTTATTTAAAATAAATTTAAGCAAAAAAGAAACAAAATTATCACTTTTATAGATGATATCATGGTTTACTTAGAAAACCCTAGAGATTCAACAAAAAATTAATTGAAACAATGAATACTATTAGTAATGTATTTGGACATTTGGTTTATTAAAATAAACCAACAAGAATTAGAAGGTTTTGTGTATGTTACCAAAATGACTCAGTAACAAGAGTAAGAGATTCAAAATAATTACAGAATATATAAAACATCTGGGAGTTCACATACCAAGACACATAGAGGAATTATATGACTATAAATAAAAGGTACTATGTCCAGAAATAAAGGAATAATTAACAATTAGAAAGATTCATTATTCAGAAATGAATCATATTAACATCATAAAAATGACAATATTACTTAAATTTATTTGAAGATTTTGTTCTACATTAATCAAACCATCACAGCACTATATCATATAGATTAGAAATGAAGAATAATGAAATTCATCCAAAGTAAGAAAATACCAAGAAAATCAGGTAAAATAATTTTAAAAGTAGAAAGGGAGGAACTAGTAATACCAGACTTCCTTAGGTATAGAAAACTGCATATGATGTCAGAATTTTTTTTCAATGTGTTCATTGGTTTTTACTGAATTTTTTCCTATTCTTCCTCTATTTCTTTTTATCATTAAAAAATCTTTGTTAAAAAAAAAAGACGACATTGTGTGGAGGTGAGATATAATATATAGAAAGAAATCTAGGTGATAGAAATGCAAAAAAATAATGAAAATGTCTTTTAAATGAATGAAACATATTAATGTATTAAGCACTTGCTTTGCTACAAGTACCATGTTAAGAGCAGAAACTTGGAGCAGGAGAAAGAGCACTAGGCAAAAAATAAGTTGAAGATGAGGAGTCACAGTATCAGGGAATACAGAATTTAATGGATTAGATATTCCCAGTCATGAACTCAGATAATACCTCTAAGAAGGTAGAGCTAATCATCACAAGTTTTGGAATTAGGTACAAAGTAGAAAAGTTGATCAATGTGTTTTTAAAGGGATACACACAACCTTTGAAATACAACTTAATAAACAAAAGTGAGGATAGCAAGAACTAACTAAAATAAATAAACAAAAAGTAGAGCTGAGATGCAGCATAGAAGATAAAGATTGAAGTGGGCCAATAGGTCCTAAAAGCATCTCAGAACAGAGAACTGAGGCTGAAACTCATCAGTTTAAGGATTAAGGGATTTTCCCACAAAAGGTCTATTCTTTCACTGATTTCCCCTCCCAAAGTTTGTTCAGTAAAAAAGTGCTATAATACACTCCACTGACTTCTTTTGCCTTCCTGTATCATGATGCCTCAAACACAGAAACTAGAGATGAATCAGAGATAAACAAAACTTTAAATTGCAACAGAAAGCTAACCTCTGTCTAAATGTTAGAAATTTTCTAAGATGGGGGCTCTGAGCTATCATGATTATGCTAATATCTTTCTGTTTGCTATAAGACAGTTATAATTCCATAAGACAGTAGAGAAAGTAGTCATGTGGACCTGAAGGCCATTATTTTGCTCCTTGAACAAAAGTAAATGAGCTATTCTCATTGGATGCAATAGCTAAATTATCACCTTCTGATGAGAAAAAGGAAAGAGAGTTTCCTGAAAACAGAAGAGACCTAAATGAAAGTCAGCTCTGCCATTTTCAGAATAGGAAAAAAGTAGAAAAAACAAATTGCTTCCCTCATCAGTATCTACCATTGTTATATATATAATATATGTAATTATGTTACATATATTATATATGTTTATGTGTGTTTTTAGTCAATAAATACATTTAAAATTAACAAATATAAATTTTAAAATAAGAATATGATCAATATAATGGCCAACCACCTCTTGACAGAAAGATGAACTAAAGATGTAAAATGTAATATCCATTCTTATGTTTTTCTTTACTATGCTTAGGGCATAAGGGAGGGCAAGAGGAGAGATATAATCATGCAAAAAAGAAGAAAAAATAAAATAAAAGATAACTGGAAGATGTAAATGCAAATCTTAAAATGCACAGAATAAAGGAGAAGTGAAATTGGTAGGTGACAAACAGAATATTATCAGTACTTCTATGCTAAATTTAATAGATACGTTTTAAAAATTAAGCTGTATGTAATAGATAGTTCTATATAAAAAAAGACACAATGACACACCAGTGCTTGAATTAAATGATTTATTTGAGCCTTGAGAATTTGTACAATGGTTTCTAACCATTAAAATGAATATTTTAGTGAATGAGTGTTTGAATATTAAGTGTTTTCAGCAATATCAATATTATACAATGCTTAATTCTAATGAACGTGACTCTCTCCAAAAATGAGATGATTGAGGCCAATTCCAATAATCTTGTGATGAAGAGAGGCATCTACACCCAGAGAGAGGACTCTGGGAACTGATTGTGGATCACAACATAACATTCTCACTCTTTTTGATGTTGTTTGCTTGCATTTTGTTTTCTTACTCATTTTCTTTCCTTTTTGATCTGATTTTTCTTATGCAACAAGAAATTATATAAATGTTTATACTTATTGGATTTAACATATATTGAATTGCTTGCCATGTAGGGGAAGGGGTGGGGAAAAGGAGGGGAAAAATCTGAAACAGAAGGCTATTGCAAGGGTCAATGTTGAAAAATTATCCATGCATATGTTTTGGAAATAAAAAGTTTTTCAGTGGATGCCCATCAATTGGAGAATAGCTGAATAAGTTGTGGTATATGAATGTTACAGAATATTATTGTTCTGTAAAAAATGATCAGCAGGATGATTTCAGAAAGGCCTGGAGAGACTCACATGAACTGATGCTGAGTGAAATGAGTGGGACCAGGAGATCATTATATGCTTCAACAGCTATGTAGTATTAATGATCAATTATGATAAACATGGCTGTCTTCAACAATGAGATGAACCAAATCAGTTCCATTTGTTCAATAATGAAGAGAACCAGCTACACCCAGTGAAAGAACTATGGGAAATGAGCGTGAACCACAACATAGCATTTCTACTCCCTCTGTTTTTGTTATTTCTTTCTCAGGTTATTTTTACCTTATTTCTAAGTACAATTTTTCTTGTTCAGCAAAATAATTGTATGGATATGTATACATATATTGGATTTAACATATACTTTAACATATTTAACATGTATTGGCCTACCTGCCATCTAGGAGGGGGGGGGAAAGAGGAGAAAAGTTGAAACAGAAGGTTTTGCAAGGGTCAATGCTGAAAAATTACCCATGCATAAATCTTGTAAATAAAAATCTATAATTAAAAAAAATAAAAAAGATAATTAAAAGCTTTAAAATTTAAAAAAAGAATATTAAATATTTTTCCTTTTAAAATTTATCTCCCTCACATTTTTCATTCTTCTATTATAAGAGGTTACATTTCAATTTGTTGCTAATGTGTGTAATACATCCAAATTCAGATATTTGCAAGCCTCCTTCAAAAATATATTTGACATTTTAAGGAATTAACATTTTAAAAGTTTTGAAATCAGAAAGTTAATGCTATAATGATCATTAATAACTGTTATTTCAAGGGAAAACAATTATTATATAAGAATGTAATGAAGACCAAAAATGCCTTTATTTTAAAACTCATAGTTCATAATATTGATACTTAGGTATTTGGGTTTTTTTTCATACTTTTTTATCAGACAAATTCTCAGAGTTGAAAAAGGATCTTTGCTAAGTCTTTGAAAATCTATTGTTCAAAATTCTTAATTATTAAAAAAGTAAACAATGGGCCAATTGAAGTAGAGCAGAGTTCTGAGTTAATGTAACAAAACACAAGCAATAGCAATTACCTATAAAGTAAGAAGCTATTCTCTGACAGTCATCCATCAAATCCCAAGTCTCCTTAATAAATGACAATTATGGGGCAAATATGCACAAACATGGATAGAATAAGCCATGGGATCATTTCCTTCTGAGAAAATTAGTGACCAAGAAAACACACATGTAGTGTAAACCATCAGACTGCCCTACAGCAAGGTTCATTCCCTCACTCCTGACCAGAATGCTAACTAGCATTTTCATTTTTTCTCTGTCTATGTCTGTGTCTGTGTCTCTGTTTCTGTCTGTCTGTCTGTGTCTCTGTTTCTCCCTCTGCCTCTCTCTCTGTCTCTGTCTCTCTTTTTCTTTCTCTCTTTCTCTCTCCCCTTTAAAAAGTTCAGAACCACACAGAATTTTGTTTGAGGTTATACAAATTCCTTCACAATTTGTATAGAAGTCTAACATAACTTTTTAAAAGCCGTGACATGCCCATAATGTATACAGAGTATCTGACTTCCGCCGTTAGCGAGGCTTTTTCCTAACTTAATCATACTCAAATTTCACCCCTTTTAAAGATCCTGATTCAAAAATGTTCACTCATTCTCCACAGTCCACAAATTTATACCATCTCTTCCTGTGGAATGTTATATGCATAAATGAAAAATAATGGTCTACAATAAGAAATAATAGGTTAAAATCATAGATTTTTTAAAAATTTAGTTTCACTTTGTTTATTTGAAAAACTAAAAATGTAAAATCACACAAGTATACATATTTTTATATACTATCATGAAATTATCCATTCATATTAAGCACATTACCTAGAAGTTGAGTGGAGGTTCTATATAGGAAATAAAAATATCCAAAACTTCAGGGAGAAAAATATATTGCTATTCAAAACATTATAAATGAAATAAAAGGAAAACTTGACCCAAAATATTTTAACTTGAATATTAACTCATTGTATATAAAATTTGTCTTTATATGGCTGAAATTTTCAGTGGGTTCCTTTTTTATACTGTCCACCTGACCAGAATCTAGGTTCATACCAGAACAGGTTTGCTATTTAATGTCTTTTTTATGTAAAAAAGAGCAAATTTTCTTAAGCAGTGTTTCATAGGTCTTTAGCCCAGAAATCAGTCAAATTCCAAATTTAATAACAAAGTACCATTTTATTAATGGTAGTGAGCTTCCTAGTAGTAACCACAGTCTCCTGCTGTGATGACAGAGATAATTAATGCCATAAATGAAAATGTACATGTTTGATATTTTTATACAAATGGATTAGAAAAGTCTGCATTATTTCCACACTGATGTCTTAACCCAATTGCTCCCTAAAGTGACATCACCATTTGCACATAGTGGACCCTGATAAATTCATTTATTTCCATCTTGTCTGTAATTATGATAAATGGTCTGAGCTCTATTCAATTATTTAAAATGTGCAAAGAAACAGAAACAATGAAACTGGCAAAGCCTGCTGCATTCTTAGGAACAATTTAGGTTAATTAGCATCAACTTCTCCCCCATTCATCATATCCCTTTAGAAATATAAACAAACTGTCAGCTCTAACCTAACAAACAGATCACTGAGCTACTTAACACAAATTATTCTTACATGAAAAGCTCCTTCTCAGGCAATATTCTCCTCTAGGGCATCTGGGAAGCTGAGCTATTAAAATTGAAGACATATGTTGCAGTCAGACTTAACTCCCAGATTGTAATGATCTCTGTTCATTGTTGTGACAGTTTTCAGTCAACATATTTGCTGCTGGCAATGTAGCCCCAATTTCAAATGAAACAAAAGTCAAATGAAATGATGCAACTAAAGTCCTGAAAGCAAAGAGTTCCTTTCTCAGAGAACTGATCAATGTTTAATTAGTAGCTCTCAACCATAATGACTTCAGGAATTCAAATGCCTAACTTGTTACAATTCAACTCAACATTTTGTCTTTTGTACATTAGAGTATATAAAGGAGCAAGAGAAAAGTAACATGTGAAGGAGCTATAGATTCCATATGGCATTTTTCCTACAAGTTAGAAGTTGATTTTACTTTCCAACTAGATTATTAGGAGTCCTAAAACTACCATACCCCATCAATTTTGATCCAAAAGAGAAAGGAGTAGCATTTGAAAGGTACTAGGCAGAAGAAAATGTGTCTTTATTAAAGTTTCCTCTTCAGAGGTAATAGAAAGGAGAGAGGAAGACAGGCAGACAGACAGAAAGATAGAGAAAAACAGAAAAGAGAAAGAGAGAAAGGGAAAAGAAACAGAAAGACAGAAACAGAGAGAGAGAGAGAGAGAGAGAGAGAGAGAGAAGAGAAAAAGAAACAGAGACAGAAAGAGATCTAGTTAATTTTTTTTCTAAAAAGGGAAGTGATAGGGACATTTATTTTCTTCAGAACATTTTAAAATACTTGAAAAAAGTCTCAACACTGTAAATGAACCTAGCATAAAATTCTCTCCCTTCACTTGGTTCATATGTAGCCAAGTAACACAAACAGATAAAATGCTGCAGTCAGGAGCTAATTAATCCTATTAGCAAAGGACATTTTCTCATCTTGCCAATTCTCAGAAATGTTCTTTTGCCTTGATTTACCTTATTCCATCTTGGATCCTTAGATTATTTTTTCTGTGTTTGCAACCAATATCTAATTCTAAATCTATAATCATATGATATAGTCAAGACAGGAGATCTTAACACCAAGATAGAGACACTTATTTTTGTAAAAACATGATATGACTAGAAATATTAGGTTTCTGTAGTAGCCTGTTTCCACTGATTGGCCAAACCTTAAGTGCTTATCCACAAGGTTTGGATACATTGTATTCCTCTTTAAGAAATACAGTTATTTCTTTGAAGTTTATGACTTTGCTGATTCATGTTACTTGAAATTTCACAAAATCTAATACTGAAGTGGAATTCCTAAGGTCTTGTGTTTTGTGCCCAAATATTTATAACAATGAAATCAAATTCATCATAAAACTGACTTCACTATCATAATATGGTTTGTAGGGGAAGTACTTCTTCCAATATTAAGGGTTTCAAAAATGCTGTCCATCTATATATTCTAGTTTCCTGGGAGTCTGGAGACTAATGATGATGACTCCTAATTGAAATGTGCATGTTCTTCTTGAATATTACTCATTTCTAAATGGTCTGAGTATAACTAACTTTCTTGACTCAACTCGACTAGTATAAAAAAAGTTTATTGAATTACTGACCTTAGCTCCATCCCCAACACATACTTACACATGTATTCATAGACATAAGCACCCATCCCTCAGGCTAAGGGAGAAGTGAAGTTCATGTGTATGTATCTCCTAAATGTTGATGTGATACATGGCTGTCTGTGCTTTCCTTATTCCTGATCCTCAATAGCAGTTACCTTTCTTGCTCTCACTTGTCTAACATAGCTTCCTTCTGAATCCTACTGAACCCCATCTTTCTCATTCACACACATGCACACACACACACACACTAAGAAAAAAGGCAATTATTTCTAATACAAGTGGTTTTTAATTTGTCCTCTAGTGGAAAAAATGACACTCTCCTACTTTAGAACAAGAGTTTTGTCCCTTCTGATGAATAGCTGTATTATCAACTGCCCATGTCTAACTTCCAAGAAACCATGTCTACTAATGTTGCTTTCAGTGAGGGGGCATTTTTGCAGGTAGGTCATGGAAAGCTGAGTGAGTGATAATTCAGGAAGAACCTCAGTTTCAACTTAAATCCTGGGATAGATTGCATATAAGAAGTTTATGACTTTTTAGCTACTTTAGCACAAGATGAAGCATTACTGTTAGAAGTAGCCATGACTTATTGATCAGTCTCATTTCCAGATGGAGATGAGGGGCATGTCCAGAAAAGCTAAATGCCATTGTATTTTTGTTGCATAATCTAGCTGTGTTAGAGCCAAATAAACTTCCTTTGTTAAATGTTCAATGATTCATGAGAACCTTACTTCATCCCAACAATGAACCAGAACTAAGAGGGTGTTGGCATTAGAGCCATGCTCACAAGAATGAGTTTAACAATGAAAAATTACACATGCTTATGGATTGATATGTATGTGCTGACATATTATTATTTTATTATTTTTTTTATCTTAATTTGATCATGTATTTTCTATATATTATAGTTATATTTTTCTGTTAATTATATATTGTAATGCTGACTCTATTTGGGTACATGTTAATGCTTGATGATATTCTCTTATTTTATAGGATTTGCATCATTTGCTGCTATACTCATTTACTTATGTACTATGGATACCCATGTATTGTTATACTATATGTAGATAATTTGGAAGTTTAGTTACTGAAGTAGTCTAACAAGCAATGCTTTACATTGTTCTCTGTTATGTGTACTATAGATTTATATGTGGTGTAAGTGGTACCTTACTTGGAATTACTTGGAATAATCATTGTTTTTCTTTTAAGTGTTTATATTTTTTCTGATGTTTATAGTATATACATGCAAATTTCAAGTATACCATGACTGATTTTTTAAGGGACTACAAAATGTTCCAGACCTGGGGAGAATTTTAATCCACCTTCTAGACTCTGCTCATAAAGGATTTGGCATGGAACAGAAAGTGCCAAGGAGCTATCTAGTAGCAGGCAATATCCCACATTGTTCCATAAATTTGCTATGAGGAGGAGCTTATGTATAGAAGAAAAAAAAACAGGCAAGCAAAATGAAAGAGAAAACCATTGCAGTGGAAATACACCTAAGAAATCTGAGTGGAAACAGCTGCTGAAAGATAAGCAATGGATGCACATTGGAGGGTCAAAACTGATCTATGCAATATGGTGACCAGCCACCAAAAGAAATAGCAGAGGCAGGAATCTAAAGCCCCACTGTAATGGCAGCCTTTCAGGGAATAAGGACTGATCTTGTGCCACAACCAGATAATAGAGACACCTTCTCTTTTCTAGTAAAGCTAACTCCCCCTCTGGATTATTTGCAGTTAACTTACTGTTTATTTTTTCATTATGAATCTTGCCTCTTCCCCTCTATAGCCTTTTTTAAAAGGGCAGCTAAAAATATGGGTATGTTGTGTTTTCTTAAATGTTTACTATTATGCTTAGTTTTTATATATATGAAAACCCTATTGGCCAACAGAAATTCTAAGCTGGTGTTTTATTTAATGCTTATAAGTACAGATAAGAGATGAAGGGAAGTAGGATAAAGTCTTCTTTTCAGAGAAACAGATTGCTTGTCTGATCTGGACTTGGAACTAATTGAGAATGACTGGGAACAAAATTGGTAGGCCTGTAGTATACTTTGTGTGCTTAAGTAATATTTTGCATTCCTGAAAATGAATTTGAGACCAAGGTACTCCTAGTTAAATTAAGGCAAACACAGGAGTGAATTTGGTAGTGCCATTTTGGCAAACTGGGCTTGAAATAGAAACCACAACTCCAAAAAGAAAGGGAGAATAAATTAGTAAGGAAGCTGTACCTATGCAATGTGAGAATGAGCAAACTCCCTGGACATCTTGACACTGGTCCTCTGGCTTAGAACCAAGAGGATAATTGATGGCTCAGTTGGCCTTGCTCCTAAATGAAGTTACTAATGATAGTTAAAAGATGTGGGCTAGTTGATGCAAGTGGATGGATGTAGAATTGATTGATGGGATAGGAACAAAGAATAAGAATTAATGGTTTCCTGTTGACTTGGGAGTTCTCCAGTGGATTATGATTGGGATTAGTGCATGGTCCTGTACTGCTTAACATTTTCATCAATGATTTGGATTTGAAGATGGCACAATATGATAAAATAAAATAGTGAATGAAGTATCAAGTTTCTAATAAAATCCTAGCAGGCTAGAGAATGAAACAGGGGAAGAATGGCTAGATAACAGTTTGTATGAAACAACTGGAAGCAGACCAAAAAAATAATACATTTGAATTATATTAAGAAGACAAACATATAGTCCAGAACTAGGAAAGTGAGAATCCAATTGTACTCCACCTTGGTTGGGAAACATGTGGATTACATTTTTTTTCTATTCTAGATGGCGCATTTTAGGAAGAACATTGATAAGCTGCAGAGTGTCTATAGGAAGACAAACAGGAAATTGAAAGATTTAAAGATCATGCTATATCAATTTGACAGAATCATTTGAAGAAACTGCATATGTTTTGCCTGGAAATGAGAAGTCTAAGAGAAGACACAATAGCTGTCTCCAACTATTTGAAGGGCTGTTATGTGAAAGAGGGAATAGATGTGATCTTCTTAGCTCCACAAGGCAGAACTCAGAGTAATGAAAAACTACCTATTAACTAGAGTCATTCAAAAGTGGAACCCAGGAGAAAGTGAGTTCATTGGAATTCTACAAAACAAAGGCAGAATGATTACTTATCAATTATGTTTTAGAGGAAATTTTTGTTCAGACATAGATCAAAAGTGCCATAACTAGAATATACAACAACTGGGACTGCTATAACACCATTAGAGAATTTTGTAAAAGTAGTAAGTTTGCTCCCCCCCAAAAAAGAAATTAAATTAATCTGATATGACCTGTTCTTGATAAAGGCATTTTGGCTCATTCCACGACTGATAAAGGGCCAAAGAATATGAACAAGTAGTTTTCAGGAAAATATATCAAATCTGTCCATAGTCGCATTAAAAAATTATCTAAATATCTTCTGAAAAATTCAAATTAATAGTACTCTATAGTACTACCTCATACCTATAAGATTGGCTAACATGACAGAAAAAGAGAATTACAAATGCTGGAGGGAATGTAGAAAAACTGAATCTCTAATGCATTGTTGGTGGAGTTGTGAAGTGGTACAATCATTCTTAGAACAATTTGGAAATACATTCAAAAGGCTATAAAATCATGCATAACCTTTGATCCATCCATACCAAAGAAAAGGGCAAATAATTTTGTATTAAAATATTTATAGCATCACTTTTTGGAAATTGAAGGTAGGCCAATCAATGGTTGAACAAGTTATGATATACGACTGTGATAGAATACTATTGTGTTAGAAGAAATGAGAGTAAGATGTTTTCAGAAAACTTGGGAAGATCTATATGAACTCATGCAAAATTAAGTGAACAGAACCAGGAAAACATTGCACAAGTAACAACAGTATTGTAAGGATGATCAACTATGAAACACAGCTATTCAGCTATTCTAATCAAAACAAAGAAATCATGATGAAAAATGCTATACATCTTCAGAAAGAACTGACAGAGTCTGAATGCAGATCAAAGCAAATAGTTTTTTTTTACTTTATTTTTATTATTTTGTTTTGCTTGTGTTTCCTTTTCTAACATGACTAACATGGAAATATGTCTTGCATGACTGTAAAGGTTTTCTGGAGGCAGCCTTATTGAAATAAATAATTACTCCATTATCGCAGCCAGCTGGTAAAAACGCAAACATTTATTTCTCCTTCCAAATTAGCCCGGTTAGTTGAGGCCTATCTCTCTGTCTGGCTCCAAGAGATCTTGCAGCTTTTGTCCTTGGCTTCTGCCTCTGCTTTCTTCAGCCTCCAGTCAGCACCAAGTTGGAAGATGCAATGAATCTCTCTTGCCTCGAAGATAGGGCTTGTAGGTTCCAAGAGCTCTCTCTGACTCCAAGTAAATCTCTCTCGAGCTCCCAGAGTTTCTAGTAACTCCTCAAGTAACTAACTCCAGTCAATCCCACAAGAAGAACTAAAGCCAAGGTTCAAAAGCTCCCTATATTTATGTGATCTCCCAAAGGTTAACTCCACCTTCTGGAGGGAGAGGGATTCTGGGTTATCTTCCAGAGTGCTCTCTGGCCCTAAGAACTTCAAGGGAGGTGTGAATTCGGACTAAGCTCTACACGTGTGAACTCCATTGAGTACTTAGATACTTATGAGCTCTCTAAAGGTGTGAACACAAGCATTGTTTCCATCAGTTGTACTTAGTACCTAGTTCAAGTTCTGACCCAAAATAACTTCTTCTAAGATCAAATCAACTCCAATGTCTTAACACTTTGTAAAGAAATGTCTTAACACTTTGTAAAGATTCCAACACATGACTTCACATGTATAATAAAAATCAAATTACTTCCCCTCACAAGAAAGGAAGGAAAAGAGGCAGGAGGAATTTGGAACTTTATTTTTTTTAATTTTTTTAAATATTTATTTATTTATTTTTTATTAAATAACTTTTTATTGACAGAACCCATGCCAGGGTAATTTTTTACAACATTATCCCTTGCACTCACTTCTGTTCCAATTTTTTCCTCTCCCTCCCTCCACCCTCTCCCCAAGATGGCAAGCAGTCCTATACATGTTAAATAGATTACAGTAGATCTTGGATATAATATATGTGTGCAGAACCGAACAGTTTCTTGTTGCTCAGGGAGAATTGGATTTAGAAGGTATAAATAACCTGGGAAGAAGAACAAAAATGCAAGCAGTTTACATTCATTTCCCAGTGTTCTTTGTTTGGGTGTAGCTGTGTCTGTCCATCCTTGATCAATTGAAACTAAGTTAGATCTTGTCTTTGCTGAAGAAATCCACTTCCATCAGAATACATCCTCATACAGTATCGTTGTTGAGGTATATAATGATTTCCTGGTTCTGCTCATTTTGCTCAGCATCAGTTCATGTAGGTCTCGCCAATCCTCTCTGTATTCATCCTGCTGGTCATTTCTTACAGAACAATAATATTCCATAACATTCATATACCACAATTTACTCAACCATTCTCCAATTGATGGGCATCCATTCATTTTCCAGCTTCTGGCCACTACAAACAGGGCTGCCACAAACATTTTGGCATATACAGGTCCCTTTCCCTTTTTTAGTATCTCTTTGGGGTATAAGCCCAGTAGAGACACTGCTGGATCAAAGGGTATGCACAGTTTGATAACTTTTTGGGCATAGTTCCAGAATTTGGAACTTTAAAAAATGTCTTTAATGATTGTTTAAAAAAATTACATCATTGGGAAATATTTAGTGAAATAAAAATAATTTAATTTTTAAAACGATATCTGGCTCTTTGTTTATATTACCTTATTTTCTAGATAGCCTGTAATGGGCTGAGGTTTGAATGGATGCACTGAGGTCCCAAGTACGTGAGGCTAAATAATAATTGGGCTATACTCTATTAATATACATGATTAGATAAAGAATGGTCCCTGCCCACTCTCCGTGCAAGTCCTGATGTGTTGTATAGGAAATGACGATTTTGGTGGGTGGAGGCAGAGAGGGAGACAGGAAGAGAAGCTGGGAGAGATTGGGCCTGGGTTCCATACTCCTAGCTGCTGGTCGTGTGGCTGCTGATCTAGCTAGTTTCTTGACTCAGCTGCACACATTGCTATCGCTGATTATCTTCCACCTCTGATCCTTCTTCACTAAGAATAAAGACTGACCATTTTCCCCTAGCCTGAATTCCTGACTCCTGCTGATTTAAAAATACACGGTCTTCACAATAGCCCATTAGCAGTATATTTAATAAAGTCTCTGAAAATATTGTCAGGAGTCAAAAGTTAAGATCACTGATCTATAATGTACAAATCTACTAGCCCTTGTCCACCTCCTTTTCCTTCATGAAACAGACTCCAACAACACTTCAGGTATCAACCCAAACTCAGACAGAATCCCCTTCCATCCATACTACACCATCAGGGATGCCCTCTCTGCAGACAGTATTTGCTCTCAAGTTATGTAGAATCTTCCCCATTCCCTGTGACTTAAAAATAACTAGCTTTCTGTTTTGTATTTAAGTTTTAAATAAATAAATAAATTTTATTTTAAAATAACTGGCAATAACTCAGTAAAAACAACAAAAGTTCACATTTTTAGAGCTAAAAGAGAACTACTAAGGAGACTGAAACCCAAAAGAATAATCTACTTATTCATGGTGAAAATCTGCCAGTACTCTCAGTACCTGAAGAGATGGTTGTCATGTCACTTGAATTCATCAGATTCTTTTCCACTATCACCTTATTTTTCTTGAGTATTTTTGTTCTATCCTTTCCAACCCAAAGATAATTCTTCTTTATAATGTAGCATATATAGGAGATGCCCCATATAACATGCTAAAAATTTTTACACACATACACGTGGAGAAAACTCCATCATTTTCTATACACACACATAGATTTATTTACACACTATATGTTTATGTGTCAGATTTTCATTCTTTGACAATTTAAAAAGATAAAAATATATTTACACATTCTTAGTTGGAATTTGTTTTGCTTAGAACTAATCCCTCTCTCAATCTGCCATTTCTCTAATTGTCCTGGGGTTAGGTCTAAGCAAGAGAAGAATGCTATTAGACTGTCTTTTATCAGTCAATAGGTAAGTTTTGCTGATTCAGAGGGACAGACTTGCAGACTTTCCTTTGGTCTGGGTTTTTTGCCCTAATTATTTCTCTATTATCTTCGGATTGGGTGAGAAGATGTAACTGAGATCAGTAGGGTCTTTTCCTGAGGTCTATGTCAAACTGCTGCTTCTTGTTACATAGGCTATGGTTCTCAATGTTCCTTACCCCAAAATGCCACCTCTTTCTAAAAGCTGTGACCGAAAACAAGGAGTAGGGCAATAAAAGTTTCAAGTCCTAGATGAAGGGTCCAGATTAACACAATGATTTATTTTTTCTTAAAATTGAGATACCATAGGTAAAGGTCATTAAAGTCACAAGGTAGAAGCAAGAGGGAGACTCATGAACCATTCATATATCTGGGCTTAACAAGGGAATTATGGGAAAATATATCAGTAAAAATGAGAAAATCTGAAATGGGCTAAGCAATTTATGAGGAAGGATAGAGAAGATACCTAAATCTTTGAGTAAAGATGAGTATCATATTGATTCAAGAAAGTTAAAGGACATATGAATAGGACCATTTGGGTAAAAAAGATAAAATTTAGCATCTTGGTCCAAACTAAGAAAGAAAAAGGAGATAATTTTAAGTAATACAAGTTATAAATAACTAAGGGAATATAATAAATACATCAGGGTATTATAGATGGAAAAACAAAATTATTAATTATAACCTATAACTCAATAACTATATCTTTAAAAGTGAGTTTCAAAGAAAATAATAGAATAATATCAATAATTTTAAATAGTAATAATTTAAACAAAACAAAGTTTGTAGCATACAGATAGAGGAGTCTTTAGAGGATAATTTATATCCATGTGTGTGTGTATAAACTGAAAATGAAATAAAAAATCAAGAAATTAATAAATCCTTAAACAAATATAAAATGTATATTTTTATAATTGAGGAAAAATAAGCAAAGTTTAAAATAAAAAAAACTATTGAATTGATAAATGAAACATAAATGAAACAACTATTTACTAAACCCCAACAAAATATATAAACCATAAGGTAATTTTTAAACAAGAGAGAAGGAAACCTAATTTAAAAGATAAACAATGAGATGGAGGAATTCATAATGAATCTCTATTCAGGAATAAAAATTCAGAAATAAAATTATAACAAATTATTACCACCAAGCATACCCTATCAAAACTGAATACTTAAATGAAATTGATAAATAGCCATGAAAAACAAAAAACCCAAAGTAACAAAACAGAAAATATAACATAAAGGCAACTCAATCTCAGAAAGAGTAATTGAGTAAGCCATAAAAAATTCTCAGTTAAAATACTTCCCAATTTAGACAGATTAACAAGTGAATTGTATGAAATAATTAAATAATATAAGTTCTCCATGATCTAGAAATCCTTTTTTATAGAGAAAACATTATCTTGGAAAATTCCTTCAATGAGACAAATATAAGCCTTCTATTAGACTACTTTCCAAAATCATAGAACAAAGAAATGCAAATTTTTTATGAATGTCACTAATAAATAATGAATATTAGTGCAAAAGCAAAATTTTTGTAAATGTTAGAAAATTTTATAATGTTGTAAATCATTGTAAAAATTTGTAAAATAAGTAAAATTTTAACAAAGATGTTTCTACAATATATTTTTAATGAAATGACAAATTGTTATTTAAACCAGAAATGCAAACATGGTTCCATATAAAAAACTAATAATATTAACAACAAAAACAACAAAAGCAACATAATACATCAATATACAGAAAAATCTACCATAACATACAATCCTAATCTGTGCTTAAAAATGTTTTCAAAAGTATAGAAAATAACTGATTTTAATATAATTAAAGCATACATTTAAAACCAAAAACTGGGAAGCATTCTGGGAAGATGAAGGAATAGGTTGATAAATTTCAAGCTCTCATAATTTCCTCCACAAATAGAAGAAATATGCTCCTCAGAGAGAAATAGACTAGTTCAAGAAGACTTGAGGCAGAACAGGTGCCAACCTAAGAAGAAAGACTCTGTTTCGAGATTAGCCTGTATGAAGTGCAAACACCTCCAGCTAGCTTCACAGAAACTTCAAGTGGGATCCTTTGGGCTATTTGGTTATGGCTGGAGCTTCAGAAGGACCTACAGAGACTTTTACCAGTCAGACTCTTTGTTGAATGGGGGTTGGAATTCAGAAAGACTAAGTTGATTGGGAATGCCCAGGCCCAGCTGCTAAAACATGGCCCTGGGGAAGAAGGAATTAGCCCCTGGTTAGTGCAGAAGCAATAGGGCAGAGGTGCTGGTAGCTATGGAGAGTGGAGCTCTTGATTTGATTTTTTTGTTTGTTTGTTTTTTGTTTTTTAATTTTTTTTTTATTTTGAAAAAAATTTGTTTACATTATCACTTGCACTCACTTCTGTTCCGACTTTTTCCCTCCCTCCCTTCACCCCCTCTCCCAGATGGCAAGCAGTCCTATACATATTAAATATGTCACAATATATCCTAGATACAATATATGTGTGCAGAACTGAACAGTTCTCTTGTTGCACAGGAAGAATTGGATTCAGAAGGTAAAAATAACCCGGAAAGAAAAACAAAAATGCAAACAGTTTACATTCATTTCCCAGTGTTCTTTCTTTGGGTGTAGCTGCTTCTGTCCATCATTGATCAATTGAAACTGAGTTAGATCTTCTCTTTGTGGAAGAAATCCACTTCTGTCAGAATACATCCTCATACAGTACCGTTGTTTAAATATATAATGATCTCCTGGTTCTGCTCATTTCACTTAGCATCATTTCATGTAAGTGTCTCCAAGCCTCTCTGTATTCATCCTGCTGGTCATTTCTTATAGAACAATAATATTCCATAACATTCATATACCACAATTTACCCAACCATTCTCCAATTGGTAGGCATCCATTCACTTTCCAGTTTCTAGTCACTACAAAGAGGGCTGCCACAAACATTTTGGCACATACAGATCCCTTTCCCGTCTTTATTATCTCTTTGGGCATAAGCTCAGTAGTAGTACTGCTGGATCAAAGGATATGCACAGTTTGATAACTTTTTGGGCATAATTCCAGATTGCTCTCCAGAATGGTTGGATTCGTTCACAACTCCACCAACAATGCATCAGTGTCCCAGTTTTCCCACATCCTCTCCAACATTCATCATTATTTTTTTTCTGTCATCTTAGTCAATCTGACAGGTGTGTAGTGGTATCTCAGAGTTGTCTTAATTTGCATTTCTCTGATTGATAGTGATTTGGAACACTTATATGAGTGGAAATAGTTTCACTTTCATCATCTGAAAATTGTCTGTGCATATCCTTTGACCATTTATCAATTGGAGAATGGCTTGATTTCTTATAAATTAGAGTCAATTCTCCATATATTTTGGAAATGAGGCCTTTATCAGAACCTTTAACTACGAAAATGCTTTCCCAGTTTGTTGTTTCCTTTCTAATCTTGTTTACATTAGTTTTGTTTATACAAAGGCTTTTTAATTTGGTATAATCAAAATTTTCTATTTTGTGATCAATAATGATCTCTAGTTCATCTTTGGTCACAAATTTCTTCCTCCTCCACAAGTCTGAGAGATATAACTATCCTATGTTCCTCTAATTTATTTATAATCTCATTCTTTATGCCTAAATCATGGACCCATTTTGATCTTATCTTGAAATACGGTGTTAAGTGTGGGTCCATGCCTAATATCTGCCATAATAATTTCCAGTTATGCCAGCAGTTTTTGTCAAATAATGAATTCTTATCCCAAAAGTTAGGATCTTTGGGTTTGTCAAACACCAGATTCTATAGTTGACAATTCTGTCTTGTGAACCTAACCTGTTCCACTGATCAACTAATCTATTTCTTAGCCAATACCAAATGGTTTTGGTGACTGCTGCTTTACAATACAGTTTTAGATCAGGTACAGCTAGGCCACCTTTATTTGATTTTTTTTAATTAAATCTTTTGAGATTCTCAACCTTTTATTATTCCATATGAATTTTGTTGTTATTTTTCTAGATCATTAAAATATTTTCTTGAAACTCTGATTGGCAAAGCACTAAATAAATAGATTAGTTTAAGGAATATTGTCATGTTTATTATATTCACTCGGCCTATCCAAGAGCACTTAATATTTTTTCAATTATTTAAGTCTGACTTTATTTGTGTGGAAAGTTTTTTGTAATTTAGCTCATATAATTCCTGACTTTCCTTTGGTAGATAGATTCCCAAATATTTTATGCTGTCGACAGTTATTTTGAAGGGAATTTCTCTTTGTATCTCTTGCTATTGGATTTTGTTGGTGATGTATAAAAATGCTGAGGATTTATGGGGATTTATTTTATAACCTGAAACTTTGCTAAAGTTATGAATTATTTCTAATAGCTTTTTAGTAGAATCTCTGGGGTTCTCTAAGTATACCATCATATCATCTGCAAAGAGTGATAGCTTGGTTTCCTCATTACCTATTCTGTTTCCTTTAATCTCTTTCTTGACTCTTATTGCCGAGGCTAGTGTTTCTAATAAAATATTGAATAATAATGGTGATAGTGGGCAACCTTGCTTCACTCCAGATCTTACTGGGAAAGGTTCCAGATTTTGCCCATTGCATATGATGTTTACTGATGGTTTTAAATATATGCTCCTTGACTATTTTAAGAAAAAGTCCATTTATTCCTAGACTCTCAAGTGTTTTTATTAGGAATGGATGTTGGATTTTATCAAATGCTTTTTCCTGCATCTATTGAGATGGTCATATGTTTTTTTGTTAGTTTGGTTATTGATATAGTCAATTATGCTAATAGTTTTCCTAATATTGAACCAGCCCTGCATTCCTGGTATAAATCCTACTTGGTCATAGTGTATTATCCTGGGGATGATTTTCTGTAATCTTTTTGTTAATATTTTATTTAACATTTTAGCATCGATATTCATTAGGGAGATTGGTCTATAATTTTCTTTCTCTGTTTTCAGCCTATCTGGTTTAGGTATCAGTACCATGTCTGTGTCATAAAAGGAGTTTGGTAGGACTCCTTCAATCCCTATTTTTTCAAATAGCTTATATAGCATTGGAGTTAATTGTTCTTTAAATGTTTGGTAGAATTCACATGTAAATCCATCTGGTCTTGGGGATTTTTTTCTTAGGGAGTTGGTTAATAACTTGTTCTATTTCTTTTTCTAAGAGGGGACTGTTTAGGATATTTACTTCTTCCTCCGTTAATCTGGGCAAGCTATATTTTTGAAGGTATTCTTCCATTTCATTTAAATTGTCGAATTTATTGCTATAAAGTTGGGCAAAGTAGTCCCTAATTATTGCTCTAATTTCCTCTTCATTAGTGGCAAGTTCTACCTTTTCATTTTTAAGACTAACAATTTGATTTTCCTCTTTCCTTTTTTAAATCAGATTTACTAAGGGTTTGTCTATTTTGTTGGTTTTTTTCATAGAACCAACTCTTAGTTTTATTAATTAATTCAATAGTTTTTTTTACTTTCAATTTTATTGATCTCTCCTTTTATTTTTAGAAATTCAAGATTAGTGTTTGACTGGGGGTTTTTAATTTGTTCCTTTTCTAGCATTTTTCTAGCAAGCCCAATTAGTTGACCTTCTCTTTCTCTATTTTATGCAAGTAGGCCTCTAGAGATATGAAATTTCCCCTTATTACCTCTTTGGCTGCATCCTACACATTTTGATATAATGTCTCATTATTGTTGTTTTCTTGGGTGAAGTTATTAATTATATCTATGATTTGCTGTTTCATCCAATCATTCTTTAGTATGAGATTATTTAGTTTCCAATTATTTTTTAGTCTACTTTCCCCTGGCTTTTTCTTTGAGTGTAATTTTTATTGCATCGTGGTCTGAAAAGGATGCATTTACTATTTCTGCCTTAATGCATTTGAGTTTGAGGTTTTTATTTCCTAATATATGGTCTATGTTTGTATAGGTTCCATGAACTGCTGAAAAGAAAGTGTACTCCTTTCTGTCTCCATTTCATTTTTTCCAGAGATCTATCATATCTAACTTTTCTAGTATTCTATTTACCACTTTGACTTCTTTCTTATTTATTTTGTGGTTTGATTTATCTAATTCTGAGAGTGCAAGGTTGAGATCTCCCACTATTATAGTTTTGCTGTCTATTTCTTCTTGCAACTCTCTTAATTTCTCTTTTAAGAATTTAGATGCTACACCACTTAGTGCATATATGTTTAATATTGATAATGCTTCATTATCTATGCAATCCTTTAGCAAGATATAGTGCCCTTCCTTATCTCTTTTAATTAGATCAATTTTTGTTTTTGCTTGATCTGAGATCAGGATGGCTACCCCTGCTTTTTTGACTTCACCTGAAGCATAGTAGATTTTGCTCCAACCTTTTACCTTTACTCTGATGTATCTCCCTGCTTCAGGTGTGTTTCCTGTAAACAACATATTGTAGGATTCTGGCTTTTAATCCATTCTGCTAACCGCTTCCTCTTTATGGGGGAGTTTACCCCGTTCACATTTATGGTTAAAATTACCAATTCTGTATTACTTGCCATCTTGTTAACCCCTTGTTCATGCTTTTCTCCCTTCTTTCCCCCTCCCCCCCTTCCCAGTATTAAACTTGTGAACACCACTTGCTTCTCTCACAGCTCTCCCTTTTTAGTATCCCTCTTCCCCACCTCAAAGTTCCTCCCCCTATCTTACTCCTTTCCCTCACAGTTTCCGTATTCCCTTCTGCTTAGCTTATTCCTTCCCTTTTCACTTTTCCCTTCTCACTTTTCAATGAGATGGGAGAAGTTTCACCATAAATTGAACATGTCTAAATTTTTTTCTCTTAAAGCCAATTCTCATGGCAGTAAGATACACACTATATTCATCCCCCTCCATTCTTTCTCTCAGATATAATAGGTTTCCTTTGCCTCTTCATGAGATGTAGTACCCCCACTTTACCCTTTTTCTGGTACAATGTCCTTTCCACCTCTAATTTCTAGAACAAGGTATACATGTATTCTTTATACATCTTTACAGCAGAAATATAGTTCCCAAGATTTCTTTTTACCTTTTTAGGTTTCTCTTGAGTTCTATATTTGTAGATCAAACTTCTTGTTAAGTTTTTTTTTTTTTTTTTTTTTTTCATCAAAAATAGGTTAAATTCGCTTATTTCGTTGAATGACCATCTTCTTCTCTGGAAAAAGATGCTCATTCTGGCTGGGCAAGTTATTTTTGGTTCCATATCAAGTTCCTTAGCTTTTTGGAATATCATATTCCAGGCCCTTCAGTCTTTTAATGTGGAGGCTGCTAGATCCTGGGTGATCCTTATTGTGCCTCCTTTATATTTGAATTGGGTTTTTCTAGCCACTTGGAGTATTTTTTCCTTTGTTTGAGGGTTCTGGCATTTGGCCACTATATTTCTTGGTGTTTTGATTTTAAGATCCCTTTCAGTAGGTGATTGATGAGTCCTTTCAATGTCTATTTTACCCTCTGTTTCTATGACTTCTGGGCAGTTCTCTTTGATAATTTCCTGGAAAATAGTGTCCAGGCTCTTTTTTTCATCATATTTTTCTGGGAGTCCAATAATTCTCAGATTGTCTCTCCTAGACTTATTTTCCAGGTCTGTTGTTTCCCCAAGAAGGTATTTAACATTTTTATCCATTGTTTGATTTTTTTGGTTTTGCTTGACTGATTCTTCTTGTCTCCTTGAGTCATGCAATTCCATTTGCTCGATTCTGATTTTCAATGAAGTATTTTCTTCATTCACTTTTTATATATCTTTTTTTAATTGTCTAATTGTGTTGTTTTGTTCTATGGAATGTTTTTCCATTTCACCAATTTTGTTTTTTAGAGAGCCATTTTCTGTTTCCAGTTCACTAATCCTATTTTTCAAGGATTTGATTTCTTTATCCACTCTGTCTTTAAATGAGTGGCATGACTTCTCCAGACTTTCTTGCCAAGCCTCCCTCTCGTTTTCCAATCTTTCTTTTAGCTCTCTTGTGAGAGCCTTTTTAATTTCTTCTATGAGATTCATCTGTGCTCAGGAACAGATGATCTCCTCCTGTGGGGATTCACCTGGAGATAGTCTGCTTTTCATCTCCTCATGGTTTAGAGTCTGCTCTCTGTCCATATAAAAGCTGTCATTCGTTAAGGTCCTTTTCAATTTTTTGCTCATTTTGTCAGAGAAGAATGAGAGACAAACTAGCAAAGAAAAAAAGAAAAAAAACCCAAATGGAATCTGCTTTTTCGGGATAGGGGCTGGTTGGTGTTACCAAGCTTCCTCTACAGACTGTGCGTTGGGGGGGGGGGGGGGGAGCAGCAGCGAGGCACTAGCAGGACTGTGCTGCGCCTGTGCTCTGAGACTCTGAGAGTGTGCTGAGAAGCTGTGGGGGAAGGGTGGCCAGGTCCTGAGAAACTCCAGCTGTTTGGGGTTGTATTCTTCAGCCCCGGTGTTTTTAACTTCTGTGTTGGGCTACTGACTTGGCCCCAGGGCAAAGTATCCAATCCTGTAGCAGATCTCTCCCCACAGAGATGGCTGAGATCACACCCCAATCCCCTGGGGTCTGCTCGACTGTGAGCTGCCTGCCGAGCTCTCACTGCTTCTGCCAGCCCTCAACCTGTGCCCAATCTAAAACCATCTCACCCTCAAGCAAAAACAGACCTTTCCTGTCAAATCTCAAGGATGTCTTCTCTTGGTAACTATTTGTGGGTTTTTTTTCAGTCAAGCATTAATTCAGAGGCTTGTAATGAGATGGATTCTGAGAGAAAATGGGGAGCTTACACAACTGTGTGCCTCCTCACCGCCATCTTGGCCAGAAGTCCCCAGAGAGCAAGCTTTTTATATGATAACAAGAACAATGACATAATGGGGGAGGTACCTGAATGGGGGTA
The DNA here is from genome assembly GCF_902635505.1 of Sarcophilus harrisii. Lineage (NCBI taxonomy): Eukaryota > Metazoa > Chordata > Mammalia > Dasyuromorphia > Dasyuridae > Sarcophilus > Sarcophilus harrisii. Next base: position 337,411,071 of record NC_045427.1, read on the forward strand.
ACCTAATGGGGGGGGAGACCCCAGGATGACACAATGGAGAGAGGTTATTGATATTCTAATGACATCTAAAATGGATAAACCTTTATCCTGTCAACATTAAGAAGGAATGTCTATAACCTAAAGCTATAAAACCTTTATCTCATCAACCATTTAAGAGGGAATGATTATAGCCTGGAGTTTTGGGGCAGAGCAACTGAGGTAGACCTTTATCTCATCAAACATTAAAAGAGAAAGGTTATAACTGAAGCAGAGTAACTAAATAGGACAATGGGGAAACTAGGTCAGGACATCAAAAGGGAACTGTGGCACAACACTTCCTTAAAAAAATCAAAGATAAAGCAAAAGTGACCATGACACCCCCAATATTTTACATATTCCTCAAAATGCCCATTATATAATTGATTTGAGGTATTGGAAATAGAAAATGAAGTTCGGCGACCAGTTCTACTGAAACAGCAATCAGCAAGTCCTGCTAGCTGGGTTGTAGCTTTGGCCCCAACTGATGGGTGTGAATAAAGACCCCAGGTCCTTGGTAGGAGTCTGAGTTTTCAGTCCAAGCTACTCTGTGAGGCAAATAGAGAGGCGCACTGAGAAAATTATCTCACCCTTAAGTGGACCTTTTATTCTTAATTAGGTTTTTTATTATCTTTAAGTGGAATTTTATTGCAGTCTGTCTGTGGAATTCCTAGCCCAGTTTCTTATACTGACAAAATCATCATGATCCCAAAGTTACTATATCTATTCAGAAGGCCAAATTATAATATTAACCACCAAGTTTATTTTTCTCCTATTAAAAAAAAAACTACCTGTACCTCATTTCCTTGCTAAAAATTCCTTTTGGAAATTAGTCTGCTGTCAGCAGTGTAATAAAATATTTGCCTCTTGATTTGAAGTAGGCTTAATTAAGCCTTCAAATTCTTTTGAGACACCTTGCAACACCTGAAACCCCAATATATTTTTGGGACCCAACACCCTAAACCCTCAAACAGTCACAGAAATTTTCACTTCCCAAATAGTATGGGGAGTGGCATCTGAGTCAGAAAAATTTAAGGGAACCTCTGCTGGAAAGGAAAGGAAGAAACTAGCACATGACTGGTGAGTGCAGAAACAATGGGGCAGAGACTGCTGGTCTGTTAGAACTTATAGGAGGGAGAAGGTCTTAGTTCCAGGGCATAGGGGAGAAGTAAAGAAAAATATAAGGCACAGGCACCATCTCCCTGCCTACATCCCTGTTCTCCCCCTCCTCCCAGAAGTAGAGGTAATAACACTATCAAGCTCTTAATTAAAAAAATAAAATAAAATAAAAGCAAAGGATAGAACCCAACCACAGAAGGTTACCATGGGAATAGGAAAGACTAGAGCTCATCTTTAGATGAGGATACTGAAAATTTTAAAATCTCCTCCTACCCTCCCCCCAAAGAAAAAGAATAATAAATAGGGGGAGAGGTAATAGGGAGAGAGGATTCTGGGAAGATGGTGGAATAAGACAGAAAACTTTCAGTTCTGCACCTTTCCTTAGAAGGAATGTAGAGCAGCAGAAGTAAATAAAAGTCATGGTATAGCAGCTATTCTCCTAAGACAACTTAAAAAGACCGAAGAAAAGACTTGACCTCCAGGCCATAGGTTCTAACTGAGTTAAGTGCAAACACCTTCAAGTCAATTCTGCAGAATCGGCGTGGGAGGCAGATGGGGTTGAAAGGCAGCCTTAGTCTAAGAAACTTTCATGTCAGACAGTGTGGGGGTCTGATGGACAGCATGGAGGTCTGATGTATGAGTAGGAGAATATTGAAAGACTTTCCTTTATTGGGGGAATGTGTGTTGATGTGTCCTGAGCTTTCAGGGAGAGGGAACTACCATACACCAGGTTGAATGCAATTAGCAGAGGAGCAGGGACCCTGATGCCTGTAGGTACCAATAGAAGAGCAGAATCCCTGGTTTTAGTTCCAGAGAAGAAAGAACACCTGTAGTTTGCAACTACCTGAAGGAATTCAGGGAGTGAGATCATATACAGGACAGCAGGACTCAGGGCTGTATCTTTGGCTTAGAAATGGAGAAGAGATCAAGACTGAGTCTTACGACAGATCTCAGAAAAAAACAGTAAGAGAGATATAAGAGTTGAGTCGTTATTCTCTCTGCTTGGGACTAGAACTTGATCACTTTAATAGCTGCTAAAAAAATAAATAAATAAATGAAAAATTAAGCAAGCAGTAGATTCTGACCTTAAATCATATTATAAAGTGAAAGTATTGCTAAACTATAAAATGGATAATTTTTAGAAGGGTAGAGCCAAAATGGCAGAGAAGACACACCTGTCTATATACGCTCTTCCTTGCCCTTGGACTACTTCTTTTATGAAAGGCCTTGGAATTGGTGCTTGACTGTCAAAACCCATGAATATTGGGAGTACAACACATATTCTTGAAATTCATCAGAAAAGGTCTGTTTTTGCTCTGGGGGATGGTTAGGCCAGGTGCAGGGTCAGGGAAGCAGGCAGTGAGAGCACGGAAGGCAGATCATGTTGAGCAGACCAGAGTGGGTCAGGGTGTGGTCTCAGCCAGCCGAAATTTAGGAGGAGAACTTTACCACAGTTTGTTGCTCTGGCAGGAAGCCAGTAGATAGCAGAGAAGCTATAAACACAAAGGGTAAAGACTGTGATCCCAAAATGCTAGTCTCTAGGGACCCAGCCACACCCACCCAACACCCAGAGTGACGCAGCATGATCTCAGAGTGCAATAACCGCTGATTCCAGTGCAGCCATTGCTGCCAACTGTTGCTTCCCTGCTACTTCCTGTTGTTTGTAGAGGAAGCTAAGTAACACCACACTGTCCTAAAAGCAGACTGCAGGTTTTGTTTTGTTCTTCTTCTTGTCATGGTTTTTTTTTTTTGTTGTTGTTGTTGTTAAAATGAATAAAAAATTGAAGGAATCTTTAACTGGAAATAAAACCAGAACTAAACAAAAAGTTTGACTTCCAAATATAGGATTGAAGAGAAAGATAAAAAGGTAAAAAGAAATCTTGGGGACTGTATTTCTGTTATGAGTATACATAAACAGTACAAAGAAGTTAGCGGTGGAAAGGAAGTAGTATCAGAAAAAGGGAAAAGTGGAGTTACTACATCTCATGAAGAGGAAAAGGAAATGTATTATATCTGAGGGAAAAAAGGGAAGGGTATGAACATAGTGTGTATCTTACTCTCATCAGAATTGGCTTAAAGAGAAAAATATTAGACATGTTCAATTTAGAGAGAAACTTCTCCCATCTCATTGAAAAGTGGGAGGGAAAAAGTAAAAAGGAAAGGAGTAAGGTAAACAGAAGGGAATACAGAAATTGTAAAGAAAAAAAAAAAGGTTTAAGAAAAGGGGAGGGGAACCTAAGGTAGGGGGAGGGATTCTAAAGAGGGAGGGCTGATTAAGGCAAGTGGTGCTCACAACTTTAATACTGGGGTGGGGGTAAAAGGGAAAGAAAAGAGAAAAGCATAATCTGGGGTTAAAAAGATGGCAGGAAATACAGAATGAGTAATTTTAACCAAAAATGTGAAGGCAATAAACACCTCCATAAAGCAGAGGTGGTAGACTGGATTAAAAGTCAGAATCTTACAATATGTTGTTTACAGGAAACACATTTGAAGAAGGGCAGTACATACAGAGTAAAAGTAAAAGACTGGAGCAGAATCTACTATGCTTCAGGTGAAGTCAAAAAGGCAGCTGTAGCCATCCTGATCTCAGATCAAGCAAAAGCAAAAATTGATCTAATTTAAAGATGTTACAGCATATTGAGCCTGCACCGGCTGTGGGGAGAGTCATCACTGCTAGCCTGTGCTTTATTGCTATGTGTAATACTTCCCATGCTGATGTGTTTGTTTATATCTGTTTCTAGTAAGATCCTTCAGCCCAGATACCTGCTAACACTATCTGGCTTGACTCCCCACTTCCCTTTGGTGTTTTTTCATCTCTCTTCCTGAGAAGTCAGGGAGGGTATGATCTTCTCCTGTTTAATGCTTTCACCTCACTTCCTAAGAAGTGATCACCTCCTTTTTGGTATTTTTACCCACTTTCCTGAGAAGTCAGGGAGGGTGTGGTCACCTCCTTTTGGAGGTTCTCACCTCCCTGAGAATTCAGGGAAGGCATGATCACCTGTGTTCGAAAACAAAGGAAAGTGGCAGATGTAGAGGGCTGAAACTCCAAAAAAGGCATGCTTGAATCAGACAACCAAGCACTAAAGGCTAATTACCCATTTGATGTGAAATAATGACTCTATTAGCATATATTTGGATAATAGCTCTTCTCACTATTGGTGCGTGCTGAATGTTTGGTCTTAAGATAATCATAGACAAGGATTAGTGGACAGGGGGAGAGAGGGCAGAATGACTTAGCTGCAAGACAAGGAGAGGAAGGTTGGTGACTCTGGACTCCAGCATCCAGGATTCTGTTTACTTTCCTCCTTCACTTCTCCTCCTAAAGACCAAGGACTTTAATTTGTCCTGACTCTGGCTGACCCTGAGACTCACCAGGGAGCTAGCGCATACTCTACAAAAAGAGATAAGAAAGGGCACTATATCTTGCTAAAGGGTAACACAGATAATGAAGATATATCAATATTAAACATATATGCATCAAGTTGTGTACCATCTAAATTCTTAAAGGAGAAGTTAAGAGAGCTGCAAGAAGAAATAGACAGCAAAACTATAATAGTGGCAGAACTCAACCTTGCACTCTCAGAACTAGATAAATCAAACTACAAAATGAATAAGAAAAAAGTTAAACAGGTAAATAGAATACTAGAAAAGTTAAGTATGATAAATCTTTGAAGAAAACTAAATGGAGGCAGAAAGGAATACACTTTCTTTTTGGCAGTTCATGGAACATATAAAAAAAACTGACCATATATTAGGACATAAAGACCTCAAATTCAAATGAAAAAAGGCAGGAATAGTAAATGCATTCTTTTCAGATCACAATGCAATAAAAATTACATTCAATAAAAAGCCAGCGGAAAATAGAACAAAAAATAATTGGAAACTAAATAATCTCATCCTAAAAAATGACTGGGTGAAATGGCAAATCATAGGCACAATTAATAATTTCACCCAAGAGAATGAAAATAATGAGATGTAATAGCAAAATGTGTGGGATGCAGGCAAAGTGATAATAAGGGGAAATTTTATATCTCTAGAGTCCTACTTACATAAAATAGAAAAAGAGAAAATCAATGAATTAGGCTTGCAAAGAAAAAAGCTAGAAAAAGAGCAAATTAAAAACCCCCAGTCAAACACTAAACTTGAAATTCTAAAAATATAAGGAGAGATTAATAAAATTGAAAGTAAAAAAAAAACTATTGAATTAATAAATAAAACTAAGAGTTGATTCTATGAAAAAATTAACAAAATAGATAAACCCTTGGATTAGAGAAAGGAAAGAAGAAAATTAAATTGTTAGTCTAAAAAGAAAAAAACTCTCCATTAATGAAGAGGAATTTAGAGCAATGATTAAAGGTTACTTTGCCTAACTGTATGCGAATAAATTCAATAACTTAAATGAAATGCATGACTACCTTCAAAAATAGCTTGCCCAGGTTAACAGAGAAAAAAGTAAATTGGTTAAATGGTCCCATTTTAGAAAAAGAAAAAGAACAAGCTATTAATCAACTCCCTAAGAAAAAATCCCCAGCTTCAGATGGATTTACATATGAATTCTACCAAACATTTAAAGAACAATTAACACCAATATTATACAAATTATTTGAAAAAATAGGAATTGAAGGACTCCTACCAAATTCCTTTTATGAGACAAACATGGTACTGATATCTAAACCAGGTATGTTGAAAATAGAGAAAAAAAGTTATAGTTCAATCTCCCTAATGGATATTGATGCAAAAATCTTAAATAAAATATTAGCAAAAAGATTACAGAAAATCATCCCCAGGATAATACACCATAATCAAGTAGCATTTATACCAGGAATGCAAAGGCTGGTTCAATATTAGGAATACTATTAGCATGGTTGACTATATCAATAACTAAATTAACAAAAAAAAATGATCATCTCAATAGATGCAGAAAAAGCATTTGATAAAATCCAATATCCATTCCTATTAATAACACTAGAGAGGAATAACATCTATTTAAAACTGTCAGTAAACATCATATGTAATGGGGATAAACTGGAACCATTCCCAATGAAATCAGTAGTGAAACAAAGTTGCCCACTATCACCATTACTATTCAATATTGTATTAGAAATGCTTGCTTCAGCAGTAAGAGTTGAGAAAGAGATTCAAGGAATTAGAGTAGGTAACAAGGAAACCAAATTATCACTCTTTGCAGATGATATGATGGTATACTTAGAGAACCCCAGAGAGTCTACTAAAAAGCTATTAGAAGTGGGATGGAGCCAAGATGGCAAAGAAAGCACATGCGACTTTCTAAGCTCCTCTCATATCCTCACGACCAATTATTAAATTCAGCCTCAAAAATAGTACCTGACTGGTAAAATTCACAAAGATTAGAAATACAACAACTTACCAACTGAAGATCATCTGAAAGATCACCAGAAAATGTTTGTCCTGAGCAGCTGGAGCAGGTCAGCACAAGCAGGGATAGAATCAAAGGCTAAGGTCCGAAGCAGACCAGGAGCAGAGATGGCCTCTGTGGTTAGAAAAGTTATAGAGACGATTCTGCCATAGGCTGACTGCTCTGCCTTGATTACAAAGCAGACCAGCAGAGAAATTAAAGTATATATATATATATATATATAATAAAATATATAAAGTATAGGATACTCTAAAAAACACCAGAACCTAACAAGATCTGGCTATACCCACACAAAACCAGAAGTGACTTAGCACAGACCACAGCACAGCTGTGCAGTTGCATTCTGCAGCACAGGCTGGGGCAGTTACAAATCTGCACGGCAAGGGGACACAGGCCGAGGCAGCCTATAATCTGATAATCTGCACAGCGTGGGGCTTAGCCTGGGGCAATAGAACTTCCTTATCGGGACTGTTCTTCCCTGGGCAGAGATACTTCTGGTCAATGTCAGGCTATTTGCTAGTCAACTACTAATATCCACAGCAGGCTTTGGCTTGGGGTAATGGTACTTTCACTGCTCAGCCTCTAGCCTCAGGGGAGTCACTAATCTGAAAGAGTGGGGTTCTTCAATGGGCAGCTCTGCAACTTGGTCCTATGCTACCTAGGTCTGAGTCACTTCTGGTGGAAAAATTTTTCCCAGGGCACTCCCATACCTCACTGCTCTTTGCACCCCATTTGCAGGACAGCGACTGTCCATACACCTATCCCTGCTCTGCAGAGGAAGCTGGTAACCTCCTTGTGATGAAGGCAGACCCTACAGGCTTTTTAAAAAATGAGTAAAAAAGGTTTTAAACGCTGAGAAGACTAATACCAAACAGTCTCCAGACAAAACCACAAAGGGGGATATAACTTGGTTCCCATCACACAAATCTCTCCTAGAAGAGACTTATTAAAAATTTTACAAGAGAGCTAAAAGAAAAATGGGGAAAGGAAAGAGAAGCTATACAAAAGAGTAACAACTTCCTGAAATGTGAATTGGAAATGGTAAAGAATTCCCAGGAAGTGCAAGGAAACAGAATTTGTGCTTGGAAAAGGTTAAAAAAATTTTCAGGAAAGTAGGATTTGTGAATTGAAAAATAAAATAACTCACTAAAAAAAAATTAGTGAAATGGAAAAAAAATTCCATACAGCAAAACAACTCATTTAAAAACTCAATTGGACATATACAAGAAGAAGTGAAAAAAAGGCTAATGAAGAAAATAACTCATTAAAAATCAGAACTGAACAAATAGAAATGAATGATTCATTGAAACATCAAGAATCAGTCAAGCAAAATCAAAAAAATGAAAAATTAGGAAAAACGTTAAATCTCTACTTGGAAAAACAACAGAGCTGGAAAATAGATGTAGGAGAGATAAGCTGAGGATTAATGGACTTCCCATAAATTATGATGAAAAAAAAGAGCCTAGATACAATTTTACAAGAAATTATCAAAGAGAACTGCCCAGATGTAATAGAATCAGAAGGTAAAAGAGGCATTGAAAGAATTCATTGAACATCTTCTGAAAAAGACTCTAAAATAAAAAGTCCAAGGAATATTGTGGCCAAATTTCAGAACTATCAGACTAAGGAAACAATATTACAAGCAGCCAGGAAAAAAAAAACAATTCAAATACCAAGGTAACACAATAAGTATTACTCAAGATTTGGCTGCTTCCACATTAAAGGATCAAAGGGCCTGGAATCTGATATTCTGAAAGGCAAAAGAACTTGGAATGCAGCCAAGAATAAACTATCCAGGTAAGCTGAGCATTTTCTTCCATGGAAGAAGATGGACATTTAATGAAACAGTTGAATTCCATTTGTTTCTAAGGAAAAAAAGCAGATCTAAACAAAAAATTTGATCTCTAACCATAGGACTCAAGAGAAGAAGAAAAAGGTAAAAGGAACTCTTCAGAACTGTATTTCTGTTGTGAGTATACATAAATACCATATGTATAATTTGATTTTACTGATATAACATAAAAAAGGGAAGGAGAAATGGAAAGGGGATAGTGTCAGAAAAAGGGAAAAGGGCACATAAAAAGAGGAAAACTACATCCCACGAAGAGGCAAAGGAAATTGATCATATGTGAGGGAACTTAGAGAGGGGGAGGAACATTGTGTGATTCTTACTCTCATCAGAGCTGGCTCAAAGAGAAAATAATTGACATATTTGTTTTACAGAGAATCTTCTTTCACCTCATTAAAAAGTAGAGGAGGAAAAGGGAAAAGGAAAAGAGTAATAAGGGAAGGGTTCAAGAAAGGGGAAGGGATTCAAAGGGAGGGGAGGAGGGATCCTAAAGAGGGAGAGCTGCATGATGCAAGTGGGGCCCATAAGTTTAATACTAGGGAAGAGGGAAAGGGAGAGCAAGAAAAAGAAAAGCATAATCTGAGGGTAATAAGATGGCAGGAAACATAGAATTAGTAATTTTAACTGTAAATGTGAATGGGATGAACTCTCCCATAAAGCAGAAGCAGATAGCAGACTGGATCAAATGTCAGAACGCTACAATATGTAGTTTACATGAAACACATTTAAAGCAGGGAGATACATGCAGAGTAAAGGTAAAGGCTGAAGCAGAATCTGTTATGCTTCAGGTGAAGTCAAAAAAGCCATCCTTATCTCAGATAAAGCAAAAGTAAAAATTGACCTAATTAAAAGAGATAAGGAAGGAAACTATATCTTACTAAAGGGAATACAATGAAAAAAAAAAATCAAATGAAGGTGGCCTAGCTATACCTGATCTAAAACTATATTATAAAGCAGCAGTCACCCAAACCATTTGGTATTGGCTAAGAAATAGATTAGTTGATCAGTGGACCAGGTTAGGTTCACAAGGGAAAATAATCAACTATGCAATCTAGTGTTTGACAAACCCAAAGACCCCAGCTTTTGGGATAAGAACTCACTGTTTGACAAAAACTGCTGGGAAAATTGGAAATTACTATGGCAGAAACTAGGCGCTTAACACTGTACACCAAGATAAGGTCAAAATGGATTCATGACTTAGGCATAAAGAATGAGATTATAAATAAATTAGAAGAACATAGGATAGTTTACCTCTCAGACCTGTGGAAGAAGAAGGGATTTATGACCAAGGAAGAACTTGAGATCATTACTGATCACAAAATAGAAAATTTTGATTATATCAAATTGAAAAGCCTTTGTACAAACAAAACTAATGCGGATAAGAATAGAAGGGAAGCAATAAACTGGGAAAACATTTTTACAGTCAAAGGTTCTGATAAAGGCCTCATTTCCAAAATATATAGAGAATTGACTCTAATTTATAAGAAATCAAGCCATTCTTCAATTGATAAATGGTCAAGGTATATGAAGAAACAATTTTCAGATGTAAAAATTGAAAATATTTCTACACATATGAAAGGGTGTTCCAAATCACTATTGATCAGAGAAATGCAAATTAAGACAACTCTGAGTTACCACTACTCACCTGTCAGATTGGTTAAGATAACAGGAAAAGATAATGACAAATTTTGGAGGGGATGAAAGAAAACTGGGATATTGATGCATTGTTGGTGGAGTTGTGAACAGATCCAACCATTCTGGAGAGCAATTTGGAACTATGCTCAAAAAGTTATCAAACTGTGCATACCCTTTAATCAAGCAGTGTTACTACTGGGCTTATATCCAAAGAGAAGGGAAAGGGACTTGCATGTGCAAAAATGTTTGTGGCAGCTCTTTTTGTAGTGGCTAGAAACTGGAAATTGAATGGATGCCCATCAATTGGTGTAATGACTACACTAGCACCCAGGACACCCCAGAACGAGCTGGAGTCAGGATAAGCAAAAGGCCTTGTTCTTTATTCTTGGTCTTAGACACAGGATTGAACAGGATGGAAGCAGAATCTCCACGACCATCTTCTCCCTCGTCTACCACCAAGAGTGTGACCTTGGCTAGCTTTACTCCACCCCCCTAGTCCCTCCTACAATCCTCTATACACCAAATCATTGAGCCAGTACGAATAGTGGAAATGAACATTTTCCAAGCATATACCCATAGAGTATTGTCCAATCAGTAGTTAGCCTCAAGCGCTCAGCAGTCCTGACCTCAGTCCACTGATTCAATAGTTTCAGCCCTCTACAAATTGGAGAATGACTGGGTAAATTGTGGTATATGAATATTATGGAATATTATTATTCTGTAAGAAATGACCAGCAGGATGAATACAGAGAGGCTGGGAGAGACTTACATGAACTGATACTAAGTGAAATGAGCAGAACCAGGAGATAATTCTGATGGAAGTGGATATCTTTGGCAATGAGAAGATGCAATTCAGTTCCAGTTGATCAGTGATGAACAGAATCAGCTACACCCAGAGAAAGAATATGGAAAATGAATGTGGGCTACTTGCATTTTTGTTTTTCTTTCCAGTTTATTTTTACCTTTCTAAATCCAATTTTTCTTGTGCAACAAGAGAACTGTATAAATATGTACACATATATTGTATTTAAGATATACTTTAATATGTTAACCGTGTATGAGACTGCCTGCCATCTAGGGGAGGAGGTGGAGGGAAGTAAGAAAAAAGTTGTAACAGAAATGATTGGAAGGGACAATGTTGAAAAATTATCCATGCATATGTTCTGTCAATAATAAAAAAATTAAAAAAAAACATATGCCAACTCAAATTTTACCTTGTTTGTGTATACTGTATTGAATAACTGATACTTTGCAATCACTATCAGTTGGAATGTATTCAATATATTAATCCCACTTTTATTGACTCTGATTTGGTCTTTTTATTGAAAAAAGAATGGATGCATTTTTATGAAGGTTGTACTTGAAAATATCAATTCAATGTAATGGTTTCATATCCCTCCAGAGAAAAATTCTGTCTTATGATCACTTTCAAATAAGCAAAGATGTGAAAGTGGGAATGCCATTGAGTATTTGGATATCAGTGAATCTACTATAGTTTGTTGTTGTTGTTTAAGAAAATTGATAATTTTTATTATTTTAAATTGAAATTTTCTTGTATAAATTAAGCCTATGTAGCTAAGAATAGAAAAAAAATGTCGAAAACTGGGGGGGAAACTTGCATGAACTATCTGTCAGATAGAATATGATTGGGCTGGAATACTGCTGTGGAAATGAGGCTATTAATTTGGAAACACATAGAAAAGCTTGGATTTAAGAAGCAAGATGCTATTCATTTTCAGAAATAAGCATAGCACAATTTTACCTATATGTGCATGAGTGTATATTTGTATGTTTATAGATGTATAGTATATATTTGCATATATATATATATATTTGTATCCACAGTTAATTATAGCCTTGGGGGACAGGGATAGGAAGAGGGGGAAATATAAAAATTACACAGCTAAACAAAAGAAAACTTACAAGGAAAAAAAAAACTAGTCATCTTTGAAAACAATGTATTGTATTCATTTATATAGATTTTCTTGAAATGGAAATTTATTACTTTATATTGAATCCTCTCTTATCTTCTGTTGTGTACATGCCAATTTTTTGTTATTCTTTTCTTATTTTAGACTTAAATTTAAAAGGAGATAATAAATAGTCACTGAACTTTAGTGAGTAGAGAAACATAGTTCACTTTTTTAAAATATCACTGGTAGAATGGAGTAGATTGGCAAGATACTTCAAGTAGGTAGTTCAGTTTCAACTGAGAGGCTACTGGAATAATCTGGTATTTCCAGCCCCATATGTCATGGGGGCTGTTATTGTATGGCTTGAAGAAACTCAGAATAGATATCCTTAGACTCTTCTCTAACTAGCTTTCTACAAGAAAAACTTTAATTACTAACTGGAAAAGGACAAGGAAGTGGAGGACAGAGACTTGGCCATTCTGTTCTCCTCAGAGATAGGAGATACTGAATTGAATTATATTTGTTTGTTCCTTTAAATATTATTAGTCTAAGGTATATGAATTTCAGGTTCTAGCTAACTTTGGATCATTGTTTTAATATCAAGAGAAGAAGGATGCTGAGCTGTATAATTAGAGGCTTTATCCTTTTCCTTCCAAATATCTGTTCCACAATAAAAAACACATAGCAGTTATTAAATTCTTAAAGAAAATCCATTCAAAAATCAAATCAGAGAAAGTATACATAGAACATATATATATACCAATGAACATTGGAACTGGAGTTACACTGGGAAAAACTGATAAGTACCCAAACTTAGGTGATGGCTGTGTAAGAAGAAAAGCGGCACTGGCATCCTGAGAACAATTTGAAACTATGTCCACAAAGCTATCAAACTGTAAATTCTTTTTGATCCAGCAATGTCTCTACTGAGTCTGTATCTCAAAGAGATCATAGAACAAGGATCCCATGTGCAAAAATGTTTGTAGCAGGCCTTTTTGTACTGACAAAAAACTGGAAATTTAATGGCTACCAATCAATTAGAAAATGACAATAAATTGTGTATATTAATGTAATGGAATATTATTGTTCTATAAGAAATGATGAGCGGACTGATTTCAGAAAACCCTGGAAAGACTAACACAAACTGATGCTAAGTGAAGTGAGTAGAACAAAGAGAACATTGTACACAGTGACAAGATTATGTGATGATCAATTGTGATGGGATTGGTTCTTTTCAATAATGAAATGATTCAAAGCAATCCCAATAGACTTAGGATGGAAAGTACCATCCACATTCAGGGAGAAAACTATGAATTGTGTGACTATGTAAACTATAAGGATCAAAACATACATTTTATTTTTTTTTAATTTTTAATAGCTTTTTATTTACAAGTTATATGCATGGGTAATTTTACAGCATTGACAATTGCCAACCTTTTCTTCCAATTTTTCTCCTCCTTCTCCCTGTCCCCCCCAGATGGCAGGATGATGAATACATGTGAAATATTTTAAAGTATAAATTAAATACAAAATAAGTAGACATGTCCAAACTGTTATTTTGCTGAACAAAAAGAATTGGACTTTGAAATATTGTACAATTAGCTTGTGAAGGAAATCAAAAAATGCAAGTGGGTAAAAATATAGGGATTGGGAATTCAATGTAATGGTTCTTAGTCATCTCCCAGAGTTATTTCCCTGGGTGTAGCTGATTCAGTTCATTACTGCTCCATTAGAACTGATTTGGTTCATCTCATTGATGAAGATGGCCAGGTCCATTAGAATTGATCTTCATATAGTATATGTTGTTGAAGTATAGAATGATCTCCTTGGCCCTGCTCATTTCACTCAGCATCAGTTCATGTAAGTCTCTCCAGGCCTTTCTGAAATCATTCTGTTGGTCATTTCTTACCGAACAATAATATTCCATAATATTCATATACCACCATTTATTCAGCCATTCTCCAATTGATAGGCATCTACTCAGTTTCCAGTTTTTGGCCACTACAAAGAGGGCTGCCACAAACATTCTTGCACATACAGGTCCCTTTTCCTTCTTTAAGATCTCTTTGGGATATAAATCCAATAGTAACACTGCTGGATCAAAGGGTATGCACAGTTTGATAACCTTTTGAGCATAGTTCCAAATTGTTCTCCAGAATGGTTGGATAAAACATACATTTTCACTTTTCATTGTTGTGTTGTATGGCTTGCTTGTTTTTTTTTTCTTTCTCGTGTATTTTCCCTTTTGATCTGATTTTTCTTGTGCAGCATGATGAATTATGGAAATATATTTGGAAGAATTGCCCATATTTAGTCTATATCAGATTGCTGCCTCAGGGAGGGAAGAAGGGAGAAAAAGAGAGAAAAAATTGGAACACAAGATTTTGCAAAAGGGGATGTTTAAAACTATCTTTGCATATATTTGGAAAAATAAAATGTCATTAAAAGAGGGCAATGACAAGATTTTGTAGCTAATTGGAGAGGGAGGGTGAAGGATAATAAGGAGTACAGGGTAACTCTAAATTTGTAAACCTTGGAGACTTAAAGAATAGTTGTTCCATCACAAAAGGATGTTTAGAGTCAAGATGTTCCCAGTCTCCCTCAGAAACAACATAACCCAAGCCTCTGAAAGATTCTGAAATGACAAAATCTACCAAAAAACTTAATGAAACAATTCTAACTCATGATAGCTTGGAAGTACTTCAGGAAAGGTCAGTCTCATTAGAATGAAAGGAGAATACAGTCAGGGAAAACCACCCATAGCCATAGCCATGCTGATTTCTGAAATCAGCATTGGAAATCCCTCTATTCTTACTACAGAGGAATATCACAGAACACCAGTGTTGGAACCTCCAGTCCCAACACAAAAAGCAAATTGCAGCCTGAGAAACGAGGCAACAACTGGAGTGTCTTGGTCAGGCTATCTCCAGCACTGTGAGCAAATCATCAAATACCCAGAGGCCCCTATGCTCAAAGCCAAAGCTCAAAAGTTGTACAAAAAGCTGTGGACAGTATCCCCTATGATGCAGAAGTAGAGCTCAACTTTAAAAGTCACAAAATAGGGTGAGGAGAGAAAAAGAAAATAAACAAGAAACAAATAAACAAAAAAGAACCTTAACCATAAAAAGCTACAGGGGAAACCAAAATATCAACTCAGAAGACAAAATGACTACATGTGAAACCTTAAAAGAGATTATAGATTGGTCGCGAGTGCAAAGAGCCTTCTTGGGAGAGCTCATAAAGGACTTTGAAAGTCAAATAAGAGAAATAGATGAAAAATTGAAAAAAGAAATGAGAAGTGTGCAAGAGACAGTAATTCAGAAAAGGAAAGATAAAAGTTGACTGAAGAAAGCAGTATTTTTAAAAGAATTAACCAAATGGGAAAGCTAACTAAAGAAAAAGTACATTAAAAACTATAATTAGGCAAAGGAAGCTAATGACTCGATGAGATCAAGAATCAGTCAAACAAACTTAAAAAAATGAAAAAAATAGGGAGAAAATGTAAAATATCTCATGGGAAAAACAATCGACCTGGAAGTAGACCTAGAAGAGACAATTTTTAAATTATTGGACTACCTGAAAGCCATGATCCAAAAAAGAACCTGAACAGCCTCTTTCAAAAAATCATCAAAGAAAACTGCTGTGATACATTAGAAGCAGATGGCAAAGTGATCATTGAAAGAATCTATTGATCACCTCCTGAAAGAGATCCCATTTAAAAAAAAAAAAAACCTCTATTTTGCTATTCTTGTAGGAAAATTCCAGAACTACAAAGTCAAGGAGAAAAACACCACAAGCTGCCAGAAAGAAATAATTTAAATATCCAAGAGCTACAGTCAGGGTTACCCAGGTGTTAGCAGCTTCTACAACAAAGAATTAGAGGGCCTGAAACACAATATTTTTGAGGCCAAAATAGCTTGGATTACAATCAAGAATCAACTACCTAGCAACACTGAGCTTCATCTTTTAGGGAAGGAGATGGATCTTCAGAGAAGTAGAGGAGTTTCAATCATTTTTGATGAAAAGATCAAAGGAAACAAATTTTAATCTTCAAATATAAAACTCAAGAAAACCAAAAATAAAAGATAAATAAGAAAAATGTTATTAAAAGTTAAGCTGTTTATGTCTCCAAATGGAAATGTAATTTTTGAGAATTGTCTTTTATTAGAGCATTTAAAAGAGGTATACAGACAGAAGGTGTGGATATAAGGTGATTATGAGGTAATGATATTTTTAAAAGACATTAAGAGATAGAAAAGGGATTGTATTGGGAGAAAAGGAAGGGGAGATAAAACGGGATAAATTAAATCACTTGAAGAGGCACAAAAAAACCTATTATAGTAGAGGAAAAGAAGGGAGGAGCATGAACATCATCTAAAGCTTACTTTCATTAGATTTGGCACAAAAAAAAATAATATACACGCTCAGTTATGTACAGAAATTTATCTTACCCTATAGGAGGAGAAATAGAATAGAAGGGAGAGCAAAAACAGTAGGAGAAATGGGTAAGAAAAAGGAAGAATGACAGAATGAAGGGCAAATTGAGGGAGGAGGTGATCAGAAACAAGACACTGAAGAGTAGAGACTGTGTGAAGAGAAAAAAGCATAAACACAATAGAAAATAGGATGAAGGGAAATAGACAGCTAGTAATCATAACTGTAAATGTGAATGGGATGACTTCTCCCATAAAATGGAAGCAGATAACAGAATGGATTAAAAACTAGAATCATACAAAATGTTGTTTACAAGAAATACATTTGAAACATAAAGATACCCAAAGACTAAAGGTAAAAGGTTAGAGCAGAATATATTGTATATACTTCAGCTGAAATTTTTTAAAAAGTAGGGTAAATCTCAGACAAAGCAAAAACAAAAATAGATTTAATTTAAAAAGATAAGAAAGGAAACTACATGTTGCCAAAAGGTCCCATAGACAATGACATAATATCAATACTAAACATATATAATATGCCAAGTGGTAAAGCATCCATATTCTTAGGGAGAAGTTAAGTCAGTTATAACAAAACTATAATAGTGGGGGATCTCAACCTCCTCTAATCATAAAATAAACAAGGAAGAAATTAAGTAGGTGAATAGAATTTGAGGTAAAAAAATTTTTTTTAGATATGAAAGACCTCTGGAGAAAATTAATAGGGATAAAAAGGAATATACCTTTTTTTAATGGGACTTGACACTTACATAGAAATCTCACAATCAAATGCAGAAATATTAAATACAACATTTTTATATCATAATACAATAAAAATTACATACAGTAAAGGGTTTAAGAAAGAAAACTAAAAACTAATTGGAAAATTAAACAATTTAATTCTAAAGAATGAGTGGGTCAAACATCAAAATCATAAAAACAATTAATAATTTCATCCAAGAGAATGACAATTATGAGACAAGATACCCAAATTTATGGAATGCTGCCAAAGTAGCTCTTAGGGGAAATTTTATATCTGTAAATGTTTACATGAATAAAAAAGAGAAAGAGGAAATCAAAGGAGCAGCATACAACTTAAAAAGCGAGGAAAACAACATATTAAAAGCCCTCCAATTAAATACCAAATTAGAAATTCTAAAAATCAAAGGAAAGATTAATAAAATTGAAAGTAAGAAAATTATTGAACTAATTAATAAAACTAAGAATTGGTTTTATGAAAAAACAATAAAATAGATTAGCCTTTAATTAATTTGATTAGAAAAAGGAAAAAAGAAAGCCAAATTGCCAGTACCCAAAATGAAAAAGTTGAACTTACCATCAAGGAAGACAAAATTAAATAATAATTAGGTGCTATCTTGCCCAACTAGATGTAATTTAAATGGATGAATATTAACCAAAAATAAATTGGCCACATTAACAGAAGAAGAAATAAAATACTCAAGTAACTCCATTCTAAAAAAAAAAGAAATTGAACAAGTTATCAATGAACTCCCTAAGAAAAAATATCTGGGGCCAGATGAATTTGTGAGTGAATTCCACCAAACATTTAAAGAATAATTGATTCCAATACTAAATAAACTGTTTAAGGAAATAGACAAAGAAGGAACTCTGCCAAATTCCTCTTATAATACAAATGTGGTTCTGATACCTAAACCAGAAAGAATGAAAACAGAGAAAGAAAATTATAGATCAATCTCCCTAATGAATATTGCTGGAAAAAATTAAATAAAATTATAGTAAAGAGATTTGCAGCAATTCATCACCAGGATAATACGCTATTACCAATTGGGATTTATGCCAAGAATGCATTGAAAAAATTGGTTGAATAGCAGGAAAACTATCAATATAACTGACCATATTAATAAAAAACTAACAAATCATATGATTATCTCAATAGATGCAGAAACAACACCCATTCCTATCACAAAGATGAGAGGGTATAGGAATGAATCAAGTTTTGCTAAAATGATAAGCAGCATCTATTTAAAATCACCAGCAAGCATTATATGTAATGGGTAGAAGATAGAAGCATTTTCTTTTAGATCAGGTGTGAAACAAGGATGCCCATTATTACCACTATTCTTCAATATTATATTAGAAATAGTAGCTTTAGAAATAAGAGGGAAAAACAGAAGTGGAAGGAATTAGAGTAAGCAATGAGGAAACAAAACTATCACTCTGCAGATAATATGTTGGTATAGTTGGAGAATCCTAGAGAATCAACTAAAAACTACTTGAAATAATTAACAACTTTAGTAAAGTTGCAGGATATAAAATTAAATTACATAAATCATTAGCATTTCTACATGTTACCACCAAAATCCAGCAGCAAGAGATAGAGAAATTTCATTTAAATAACTGTATTATTTTATCATTAATATTAAAAATTTGGGAGTTTACCTACCAAGACAAACTCAGAAACTATATGAACAAAATGACAAAACAAAAGGCTAAGAATACCAAGGGAGTTAATGAAAGAAAAATGCAAAGGAGAATGGCCTAGTCATACTAGATCTAAAACTGTATTATAAATTGTCAGTCATTAAAACCATTTGATACTGGCCAAGAAATAGAGTGGTGAATCTGTGAAATATGTCAGGTACACAAACACAATAGTCAATGACTATAAGTAATTTATTGTTTGATAAAATCAAAGACTTCAGCTTCTGGGATAAGAATTCATTATTTGACAAAAATTGCTAGGAAAATTAGAAAAATTATATGATAGAAAATAGGCATAGACCAACATCTCACACCCTATATACTAAAGGTGTGAAATGGGTACATGATTTAGACATAAAGGGTAACACTACAGGTAAATTAGGAGAGCAAGGGATAGTTTACCTTTCAGATTTTTGGAGAAGAGAAGAATTTATCACCACTCAAGAAATAGAGAACATCATAAAATACAAAATGAATAATTTTGATTACCTTAAATTAAAAGGATTTCACAGAAACAAAACCAAGGCAGCCAAGATAAATTTCAGAAAAGCCTAGAAAGACTTATATGAACTGATGCTAAGTGAAGTAGGAAGAACCAGGAAGACACTATACATGGTATGAGCAAAATTGTATGATGGTTAGCCAAGGGGATTCCAATAAACTTTGAATGGAAAATGTCATCTGCTACCAGAGAAAGACCTATTGAAACAGATTGAAGCATTCTATTTTCATCTTGTTTTGTCTTTTTCTTGTTTGTGGTTTTTCCCTTTTGTTCTGATTTTTCTTTCCCAACATTATTCATATGAAAATATGTTAAACATGAATGTATATATATAGCTTATGTCAGACTGCTTACTAGCTTGGGGAAGGGAGAAGTAAAAGAGAGAGAGAAAAAAAATTGAAACTCAAAATCTTACAAAAAGGAATGTTGAAAATTATCTTTATATGTAATTGGAAAGTAACAATAATAAAGTATAATTTAAAAAAAACAAGAAAGGAAGTTTGGAAGAAAGCTAGTTTGGCAAGGAGAAGGAAAGACAATGAATTCTTATTTTGGATATATTGAGTTTGAAATGTCTTTGAGTATTCATCAGGCAACTGGTAATGTAGGACTGAAACTCATGAGAGGAACTATTGCTAAAGATACAATCCTCTTAATATATCTACTATGTGCTAGGTATTGAGCTAAGTGCTAATGATATAAGTAGAAAGAATAAAACAATTCTTACTTGCAAAGACCTTAAATTCAAAGGATAGAGAGATAAGAAGTAATATAGAGCATAAATAAATAACACATGTAGCCATAAATAAGAAGTCAATTAAACAAAGATAGTAAATGTAAAGTAGTTTGAAAGGGAAAGCAACTGTGTTTGGGAGATTGATGAAAAATTTCATGCAGAGGATGGCAATTGAGCTACTTAATAAAGGATGTGTGGACTTCTGCAAGATAGTACATTCCAAGCACAGAAGATAGTATGTACAAAGGCACAGAAATGGAAGTAAGAATGTTATATATAAGATACAGAGAGGAAAACAATTTTGCCAGATCATGATTTCAGAAGGGAAATTAATGTTAATGAGGCCAGATTCTATTGGGTTTTAAAGGAGTGTATATGTTATCCTACTGCCAATTAAGAAGCCACAGAAATTGATTGTAAAAAAGAGCCATATGCTCAGATCTGCACTTAAGGAAAATTACTTTGGCAGCATTGTGTGTGAAAGATTGAAGTAGTGAGAAAACTGCAGTAGGAAGATTAATTGCAATAATATAGTCCAGAAGCAAAGAGGGTCTGATAAGGATCAATTAGGGAAGAATAAAAATATTGCTTTGATGCAATGATAATGCAATTTAAGTTACATAATAGGAAATCAAACTAATGAAAACATACAATTCAATCATACTATTCTTCCAACTCTGTTCAGTAGCTCTATTCCTATGAGTAGGAGTAGAGTCTTCAGATGATAGCTATAGTTTACAAGGAATAAGAGTTAATAAGAAAAGAAAATGAAGGTTTTCAGTGGAGAGAATAAGATGGAGTTGAGTTGGCAAACAATAGATTAATATTAGAAAAGGAGAATATTTAAGTAGGTCTAACTGCCAAAGAACATAATAAAATGTTGAGGTTATTTGATTGGATATGACTGGTGAAAAATTTGGAAGAGGTTACTCCAAGATTATGAATGTTATACACTATAATCACTTTTACTGTTCACGCTACAAATAGAGAGAACCAAATTAGGAGGACTGTATCAAGGGGGAAAGTAAATAAGTTTTCTATTTATTTAGTCTGAAGTGTTGATTTTGTTCTTGTTGAGTCATTTTCTATTATATCTAACTCCTCATGATCCTATTTGGGATTTTCTTGAAAGAGATACTGGAGTGATTTGCTATTTCCTTCTCCAGCTCATTATATAGATGAGGAAACTGAGGCAAATAGGATTAAGGCACTTGTCCAGGATCACACAAGTAGTAAGTGTCTGAGGCCAAAATTGAACCCAAGAAGATAACTCTTCTTGACTCGAGACCTGGCACTCTATCCACTGTGCCACCTAATTTCCCCTTGAGATCTACTTGAAGATATCCTATAGACAATTTAAGATGTAGGTCTAAAACTCAGAAGAACTGTCAGCATTAGACATAAAGATTTGGAATTCATCTGCATAGAAATGGTAGTTGAAGGCATGGGATTGATTGAAATTGCAAAGGGAAAGACTGCAGATAAAAGATAGGGTCAGAATATATCCTTGAAGAATTCCCAGACAAAGGGTTAAATACAGGATGAAAACTACGGGAAGAAAACAGAGAAGGCACATAACAAATTTGCCTTATAAATGTAAACATAATAACTGGTATGATGTTTTAAAGCATCTTATTTGAGACACATTAAAAATGTTTTAAAATGTCTCTAGAATATGGGGAACTAAGAGTTAAATGGGGGAGGGGGGAAGTATGAACGCCATAATGCAATAAAAATTTCTTAACATATCCAGACACCTTATTTAGATGTAAATTCATACCTAATTGTTCTCTATTTTTTACAATAATGAAATGTGAAAACAAAATAGATATGTAATTGCATATGTGTATATTTAAAATGATACCAAAATTTGCATTCCTTTTGAATGTTTGTAAATTGAAAAAAAAAGGTATAAAGTATCTTTAGATAAAAATAGGATGAATATTCTAGTAACAAGTTCAAGCTATATTAAATCTTGTTTTGAAATTCTGAGAGTAACTAGACTTCTTTGCCTGCAAGGAATTGAGGGAATTGTAGTACAAAGGAATCCTCCTGCAGAGGAGGATTATGGGCAAGTGCAGGCATAAGCAGTAGAATGAACTGATGTTGTGTTAAGAAATTTTGAACTGAAGTTTTAGTAACAGTAAGCAGTGCCTTTCCATGTGATGTATAAAGAGGACCTGTGCTTGTTTCTTCTGTAGACTGGGTTGGTCTACAAAAATAGACAAGAAAACTATTCTATCTATTGTGTCTAATCTTTATCTCTAACAAGAGTAGGTGCTTAATAAATGTTTATTAATTGATTGGTCAGTTGATCACTAGTTGATCTTGGTTAAGAAAAGTAGGTTGTGAAGATATTTTTTTTCTTCCTTCCATGTTTCCTTTCTGGATGGGTGTATAAAACAATTTTTAGTCCTTAAAAGTAATTTATTTTCTATTCTGAGTAGTAGTTTTAAAATCTGTGACCTATTTTTAAAATTGACCAATTTTAACTGTTTTTTTCTATATATATATATATATATATATATGTACAAAGGATTATTGTGGAGGAAACTAGTGAATAGCTGGAAATACTCAGAACTAAAACATACAGAATTGTAAACTTTGGTCCAAAATATTAGTTTTCTTTAGCCAAGATGTCTGAGCAAAGTAATGAGAATCTCAGTGATTTTTTGATAAGCTATCTGAAAAGCAGAACTAAATTGGGTCTGAGGCTTTTTCCCCTTTTTCACTAGACTAAAACTGGTTAGGGCCTTTATTACTGTTATTATTATTATTATTATTATTATTACTCAGAAAAAGGCTAGGGCTATTGGATTATGTGTCCTTATTTACTTCTTTTTCCTGTTCTCTGTTCTCTCTGCAGTAAAGGTGTTAAATAGGGAGTAGGAAACACATGGCAGAAGAAGATAAAAATGTAGCTATATCTAGCCAGTAGTACCATAAAATTCCTAAGGTAGGAGCCAAAGAATTAGTACTTTTTATTTCCATTTCTCATATAAAACCAAATACTGCCAGACACTTCCACCTAGTGGTTATAAAAAAAAAAAAAAAAAAAAAAAAAAAAAAAAAAGGAAAGAAAGCAATCTATCTATGACTAATTTATTCATACAACTAAGCCACATGAGCTGCTGGAAAGTATGGTTTTTCCAGCCTAAAAAGGGGTTGAAGTAATCTTAGATTTAGGTGGAATAAAGAAAGAGAATGGAACTCCAGCGGCAACCAGTCATAAGTGAATAACTACAAATATACTGACCAAAAGCAGAAGCAGTGGAAGCCTTATCTCGTTTCCTTATCTTTTTGAAAAGTGATCTGCTCGGAAAGAAGCTTATATTAAACAGTTACTATATTTGCACATACATTTTTCAAATATAGTGCTAAGCCCAGAAGATACAAGAAAGACAAGAAAAGCTCATGCTCTAACAGGTGAGAAATCAGGGAGACATATGAAAAACAAGGTATATATTAAATAAAGGAAAAGCTCCAAGTGGAAGGTAGGATTTTAATTGGAACTTGAAAGAAACCAGAAGGCCAGGATGAAAGCGGATGCCCAGAGCTGAGAAATGCAACGTTTTACAATGCAACTAGACCAAAGACTTATGTGGGGGAAAGGAGGGATGGATGGAGGGTTGAAAAGTATAAGAACAATGAAAAGATGTGGGGAAGATGGAGGTAATGACTTTGAATGTCCAACACAGGATTTTAAATTTGATCCTGGAAATAATAGGAAAACACTTGAGTTAACTGAATCTGGCTGTAACATGTTCAAATCTATGCTTTAGGATAATCACTTTAGTGGTTGAATGGCAGATAAACACCTATACACATTTTCTCGGAATAATAATTTTAAAGGAATAAAATAAAAAATACAAGATTGCAAAGGAAACTATACTGAAATATCGTCTGTAGACAATCACGTGAGATCTAGTGAGCAGCACAAATGATTATAGTTATTTTGAAGCTGTGGTGAAGGTAAATGACCTTTTAGGGCATCTGCAACAAATAAAATATTATATGAAAATATCTTTAATTTCTATTGTGCAGGGTTGTTGTAAAGATCAAATGAGATGATATTTGTAAAGCACATTGCAAATCTTAAAGCACTATATACATTTTAGCCATTATTATTATTATTATTACTGTTAATACTATCATAGTTTGCTGCCTATATTCATAGTTAAAAGCAGTGCTAAATTTCAGTTAGTGGGAGGGATGTAATTTTTTTTATCCCAACCAAATTCTGGAACCTTTAGATATTATGTGTCAGGTTAAGAATTTCTCCTGTTTAGTGAAGTAGCTGAGAAAAAGGTGTGGAATTATTATCAACATAATATAATATAGTTTTTTTCAGCTTTGTTTTTTAAAGAAAAAAAATATGTTTTTATATTGTCCTTCCCTTGCACAAATTTCTTATCTAAAAGAATGAAGATAGGCAAAACTACTCTGTTGCTATGGCCTTCTATGGGCACACCTGATAACAATTGCTCTTGCCAGAATAAGAGGGAAAAAGTGATGACTCTATTCAAAACAGTATCCTGATCCAGATGTGGGATGGCCAGAAGCCAGTATCGTATCAACTCTCTGGTTATTATATCTAGCCTGATCACTCAGTCAAGAATATTTTCTCTAAGACCAAATGTCCCAGACTCTTTGGCAACTTTTCCACTGGGTTATATTGTGAGGAAGCTGGCTAAAAGAGGTGGCTCTTTATATATCATAAAGAAGCACAGGTCTAACGGAGGCACCTCTGTCAAAGGATCCCCTGAAGTCTACAAAGTAACGATGCTGCCTAGTATTGAAAACAGTGCCTAAGTGAGTCTGATGATCAACATCTGACTGAACAAAACATCAAGAGAATTTATTTTCTTTATTAGCACTAAAAATACATTAATACTGACAGCATCAGAGATACCAGAAAGACCATTAGGAAAGAGGAAGAGTATGCTAAAATTTTAACCTCATTATCACATAGTTTCAAAATATTGAGCACTCTCCTCTTTATTTTACATATAAACATTAACTTCCTAGATACATAATATACTTGTTTTCTCTCCCCCCTGAAACTTAGCAAGATCTAATATTTATTTATTAAACTTCTACATCATATTAACTTACATTCATATGTCTTTATATCTTTTTCAATAAAAATTGAAAAGCAACAAAAACTTTGATGATGACAACAGTTCTAGGCATGCTTCAAGTGTAGTGTATGTGTGTATTTCAAAGATCTTTTCTGTCTGAGTAACATTTTTGTCAATTTAATAATTCTGTAAAGGTTTGGTAAATGAATGACATAATTGATTTAATTCATATATAAATGACATGCTATTGATTTCATGAAATTTATTTAATGACTAAAACATTCTTTATTGTTGAACATGGTTGCCAGTAAATTTTTTTTCATGTATTGTTTTCATACTGGTTTATAAGTTAATATGCCAAAGTGAGTTTCCTAAAGTACAAGTCCAAACATATCACTCTTCTACTCAAAAAAATAGTGATTCACTATCCCCCTCAAGGATCAAATATTAAATCCTCTGTCTTTTAATGTCCTTCATCACTTTGCCTCTACACTTTTCCAGTTTTCTTATTCCTCTTCCTTACATATATACACTTGCATACATTTTGTTTCTTACATATGACATTGCATCTTCCTTTTTTATACTTTTTTCTTGACTGTATGAGAATAGGCATACTAATGCACTGTTGATAAATCTAGGAATTGGGGGGAGGAGAGCAGAGCCAAATTGGCAAAGAATAGACAGGTCTTTGAGCTCTTCCTGGCTTCCCTCAGATCAATACCAGATGAAGCCTCTAAATTGGTTTTAGATTGACAGAATCCACAAATATTTGAAGCATAATAAAATTCCAGCAGAAGATATTTTGGAAGAATTCAGGAAAGGTCTGTTTCCATCAGGCAGTTGTGGGGAGGGAGGGGTTTGCTGGCCAGCACAAGGATAATGGAGTGTAGTGCAGAGAGACTCAAGGCAGAAGGGCTTTCCTGTGCTGGGGGAATCTACTGGGAGATTCATAGCAGAAATACAGCAGAGTTTGCTACTTTGTCCTAGTTCAGAAGCCAGTGAATCAGCAGACCATCTGTGAGACCTCCAACATAACTACAGAAGACAAATAGTGAGCCCCTGAATGCCAGCATAACAAGCAGGACTTGACCATGCCCACTCAGCATGGGAAGGAAATTGGCAGCCCTAGCCCTAGGACAACGTGAAGCTGCTGTCACCTGTAGAGGAAGCTTGGAACAATCTCCCACTTGCCCTAAGAGCAGACCAATCTTTAAAAATGAGCAAAAAAAGCAAATAGACTGCTGACCATAGATAGCTTTTATGGAAACACAAAAGTACAGACTTCAAATCCTGAGGACACTAAGGGCAAAACATCTCCAGATGAAGCCTCAAAGAGAGATACAAATTGGTCTTTAAGTCACAAGTCTTTCTTGGAAAAATTCAGAAAAGATCTTAAAAGAGAGTTGGAAGAAAAATGGGGAAAGCAAATGAGAGCTCTGCAAAAGGAAACGCAAAAATTGTCTGCAGAAAATCAGCTTAAAGAATAGTTTTTGTGAAATGGAAAAAGAAAACAAGGCCTTGAAAAATAGAATTTCTGAAATGGAAAAAAAATCCAACGTACAAAACCAACTCATTTAAAAGTTTAATTGGCCAAATGCAAAAGGAGGTAAAAAAGGTAGATGAAAAAAATAACTCACCAAAAATTAGAACTGAAAAAATGGAAATGAATGACTCAATGAGATATAAAGGATCAAACAAAAAAATGTTTTAAAAATAGAAGAAAATATAAAATACTACATTGGAAAAACAACTGATCTGGAAAATAGATCCAGGAGATACAATCTAAAAATTACTGGACTTTCTGAAAACTATGATGATGAAAAAGAGTAGACAACATCTTTCAGGAAATCAAGGAAACCTACGCATATATCTTAGAACCAGTGGGTAAATGGCCACTGAAAGAATTTACCAATCACCTTCTGAAAGAAACCCCAAAATGAAAACTCCAAGAAGACCCCAAAATGATAATCCCAAAATGATAACTCCAAGGAATATCATAGCTAAATTTCAGAATTATCAGATCACAGAGAAAATACCGCAAGCAGCTAGAAACAATTCAAATATTGAGGTTTACCCAGGACCTAGCAGTTTCCACTTTAAAGGATCAAAGGGCCTGGAATATGACATTCTGCATAAATGTTGCAAAGGAGCTTGGACTGCAGCCAAGAATCAACCATCCAGCAAAATTAAGCATTATCTTTCAGGGGGAAAGATGAATATTCAATGAAATAGGGGATTTTCATTTATGTTTTGTGAAAAGACAAGAACTGAACAGAAAAACTGATCTTCAAATATAGAACTCAAGAAAGAAAAGGAAAAGGGGAGCGGGGAGACTATGATAGATCTAGGAATTGGTCCTACTAACTTGGAAATTAATTAAAAACTATGCATTTGGTAGGAATTGGATAAGGAGCATGTTATCAGAATGGTAGGAAGAAGTATAGTCAAACTCCACTGCCCAGAACTCTGCAAACAAATTTAGAAATTTGCCAGATTAAATCATCACAGAAAAGATATTAACAGTTTTTTCTGAGCATAAAAGTTTTTGATCCTCTATCCATACCTCATTTACAAATAATTTAGAATGATATTTCTATTTGCAAGTGAGTAAAGTACTTTGAATCCTGGAATACTTTTGAGCTTGAAATGTTCTGATAGAACTCCAAAATAGTTAGTAGTAAATTATCTAAGGGCAAGGAATATATCTAGAATTAAGGGGATGAGGAAATTTTGATACAGTTTGTGGTGACTGAGCTTATATTTATAATAACATAATTTATATTAATGAGCTTATAAATATTATATTAGTATTTATAAAAAACTGCCACACTAAGTGGCAGTAACTAAGATTGTAACATGATTTTATATTTTAAAGAGAAAATATTACCAGCATTTTGATATTCTCATAGAACCCTAATTATCATAAAAAATATATCATCAAGTTTCCACAAAATACAATTTAAGTAGCATTCGTTTATAAGGTGTTTATGACTGAGTCAGCAGGATAGTTTAAGAAGAGACATAAGTAGAATGAGGATATCAGATTTTTGCTACCAAGCAGGAAGTTTTTTTTTCTTTTTTTAATTAAAACTTTTTATTTTTAAAACATATGCATGGATAATTTTTCAACATTGACCCTTGTCAAACATTGTGTTCCAAATTTCCCTCCTCCTTCCCACTCCCTCCCATAGATGGCAAGTAATCCAGTATATGTTAAACACGTAATTCTTCTATACATATTTCTACAATTATCCTGCTACACAAGGAAAATCAGACCAAAAAGGAAAAAATGAGAAAGATAACAAAATGCAAGCAAACAACAACAAAAAGTAAAAACATTAAGTTATGGTCTACACTCAGTTCCCACAGACTTCTCTCTAGATGTAGATGGCTCTTTTCATCACAACACCATGGAACTTGTCTGAATCATCTCATTGTGAAAAAAAGACACATCTATTAGAATGGATCATCATATAATCTTGTTGCTGCCATATACAGTGATCTCCTGGTTCTGTTCATTTCACTTAGCATCAGTTCATGTAAGTATCTTCAGGCTTCTCTGAAATCATCCTGCTGATCATTTCTTATAGAACAATAATATTCCATAACATTCATATACCATAACTTATTTAGCCATTCTCCAACTGATGGGCATCCACTCAGTCTCCAGTTTCTTTAGGCCAGAATTTTAAGGGCACAAGCAGCACCACCTAGTGGTATACTTCCTGCCCAAATGGTCAGAAATCCTCTTCTAATGTCTGTTATTATCTCTGAAGTTTGCCCCGGGTACAAAAATTGCTGGTTACTATTCTGAAAGAAATTATATAAACAAATCTCTTTAAGTACCTATCAAATCCATGCTCATTTGCACTGTTTGTTTCATTTTTTGCAAACAAGTAAACAAGTAAGACATAAAATATTTGAATATGGGATAAAAGCAATCACAATCATAAGCTAATTTTAAGTGTTACTTGTGGTATGTCTAAAGCATGAAATAATATAAATAGCCTCAAAAACAAAAGTCAAGTTGCTAAAAAATAGTCTCATGCTTGATAAATGTCAGTCAGGACTTACACCCAAAACATTAGTTTTATCTTAAATTTATAATCTGCTTGTGTGTGTGTGTGTGTGTGTGTGTGTGTGTGTATGTGTGTGTGTGTAAGGTTTATGTCAATAAATAAATCTAGACAAAAATATTGCAGGCATTTTTAAAGTTTAATGATTCACTGCAAACACTTCCATTGACCTCAAGAGAATATTAGTATTTGATTTATTGGCTATTCTGCTTATGTAGTATTTTTGCATTTCTATACCTTCATTTTTCTTCTATATTTGCAGGTTTTATCTGCTTTTCTTTTATTTGAATTATTACAATCCATTTCTAGTAGCTCTAAAGCCAGATATCCTACTGAAAAGAAATTTAATCTCCGATGATTTTTTTTTTAAAGCTACGGAGGAAATATAATTCAACTGTTGAAAAGACCGGCAGAAAAAGACAATAAAAGTAGGTTTAAAAAGAAAAAGGAACTTAGATCATAAGTAGAAGGATCTACCATTATTAGGTATGCTACAATATCCTAAAAAAGTGGTTTGTTCTGAATTTTTGCTAAAACCTATATTAAAATAAGTATAATAGGCTCACAAGGACATGATTTAACTTTAATTTTTTCTGTAGATAAAAGAAATCTTAAACATTTTCTTTAGCAACTAAAATTGAAATTAAGTAACAGGTGTTATATCAGAGTACCATTTTAAAAATAACTGCCTTTAGTACTTTTTAAAAATTTACATCATCATCATCATAGCAACATAAAAATAGTGCTACATACTGTGCTAAATTATCACCTCATCTGATGCTTACAATAACCTGGGAGGTAGGTACCATTATTATCACCATTTTACAGATCAGGAAATCAAGACAAACAGAGAATAAGTGGCTTGCTCAGGATAACACAGCTAATAAGTAGCTAAAGTCAGACCCTAGGCCCAACTAATGTACCAGTTTAAAAAAGAAAAATCAGCCTGTTTTATTTTTCAAGAAGACTTTTCAGTATTTCTTTACTTTTCTCAAGTGTAATTTGAGAAATTTGGAATTTCTCAATGTGTTTTCAACTGGATATTTTTGCTAATCACTACTTATTTTGGGAGAGTGGTGAGGCAACTGGAGTTAAGTGTCTTGCCCAAGGTTACACAGCTAGAAAGTTTTAAGGTCTCTGCACCATCTAGCTACCCCTAATCACTCCTCATGAAATAAATAAGAGTGCTACTCTTAGGAGATTGTTCAGTGGACTAGAAACAATCATGCTTTTTGGTCATGATGTTGATTTTAATCAAGAAAAAAAAGTAGGAAAATAATTATTTTAAAAAGTTTTCACAACTAAACTTGTGTAATCAACCTCATTAAAGATTTTACCAAACTTTTACGGGATGGTGTAAATGATAAGGTAAATTTGTATTCAAATTCATGGAAATTTTCAAATCTGTTTCTCATTTAGTTGTCCCCAAAAATAATAATTTCATTTGTAAACAGCTGTATCATAATCAGCCCTATTGTAGTCTATAGAATTCCATAAAAAAGAACATTATATTTGAAAAAAATAGAAATTGCATTAATCCAGTGCATTTCATTGATTAGTTTCTGCATCCTAATACACAACCTAACATAATGAGAGATTTAAAGGAGAATTTAATCTTGTGTCCAAATATAACATTACTTTAAACATGAAGTCATCTAAACATCTGTCTCCAATATATCTCTAGGGATTTAAATCAAAAGTCTGCTAAACACATACAATCATTTTGAAAATAAATAACAGAACAAATTTTGTCTTGATTATGATTATCAAGCATTTTAAAAGGAAACATTTATTTTAATAAGAAAAGTTTGTACTAATTTAACCTCTATTGACATTAAGTTAAAATAGTTTCATACAAAGAAAAAGAACTATATTTTGCTTTATAGCCTGCTTATATTCTGCATACTTATTCCTTCTTTCCTCTAAATTTTTAAGTGTGAGGCCAAAAACAACTTTCAAACCATTATTAATGTTTTACCACTCAGTGATTGAAAGACCCATAAAGTGTTTAATAAATAATTCTTTTTGAACTTGACTTCCTCTAAAATAACTGTGAATCACAGACAAGAAAGACATTTTACTTCAGTTCCTCTTAATAAAAAATAGAACAAGTTAATTATAAAAGATATTTAACATAACAATCGTCAGACCAATATTTTTGGTAGGGAGGAAATAATATGTATCTAAAATCAGGATTTACTACTAATAATGTCAAATTTATAACATCTATTAAAAGTCATCTGTGCCTTATGCTTGTACTATCCAAATTAAAAAAAACAAAAAAAAAAAACAAAAAAAGACACCTAGGGGCAGCTGGATGATACAATGGATAGAGCACCAGCCCTGAGGTCAGGAGGACCCAAGTTTAAATCTGGTCTCAGACACTTAACGCTTCCTAGCTGTGTGACCCTGGGCAAGGCACTTAATCCCAATTACCCCAGCAAAAAGTAAACAATAACAACAACAAAAACTCAACAAAGCTGAGGTTGCCTCAAAAATTAAGTATTAAACATGAATTAACTTTAAAATAAAATAAAATCTGAATGTAGCCATCAGAATAGAAATGAATGCTTCCTACTGAGAATCTGATGAAATAAAAAAAGTAATAGATAAAAATTTGAGGGAATAGAGATTAAGATTGTATTCTTTGTTGTAGCAGAAGTCAACATTCAGCTGTTATATGAATTTGTGTGCATGGTTATCATGTATCTACATGTATCTTTTACAAAACATTTTTCTCTAGTGTATATATGGTGACAATAGTGTGTCCCAAGTAATCCATTTGAATTCTTTGCTCCTTCTTGTCGGAGTCAAATGAAAAAGATATATACATATATATGTACATGTATACATATACACATATATATATATTTGTATTTTATGATGGATCTGTGATGCACTGAGAATTAACAAAGTTTTCTGAAGAAACTATGCTTATTGAAGAAAAGAAAAAAAGATTAAAAGCATATTTCATCAGAGGATTGCACTTCACTCTTAAATTTAAAGAATAAAAAGAAGATTTGTGAAAGACTACTTAATAGCAGAAGTAAAATAAATGGTGGAACTTTGTTTCCAGAAAAAGTAATCTGTAGTTAACAGTGATCTGTAACAAAGATAAAGTATCTCTGGCAATTATCTTTCTCATAGCTACAATATCATAAATAATTATAGATACAGAGGGCAAAGCCAAAATAGCAGAGAAGGCACACAAGACTTTCTAAGCTTCTCTCATGCCCTCACGACCAACTATTAAATTCAGCCTCAAAAATAGCACTTGACTTGTAAAACCCATGAAGTTTAGAAGCACAACAACTTACCAGCCAAAGACAATCTGGAAGATCACCAGGAAAGGTTTGTCCTTAGAGGCCAGGAACAGACCAGCACAGGGAAAGAGAGACTAGCATCAGGAGCAGACAAGGGGCAGGGGTTACTTTTGTGACTACAGACGACTCTCCCATAGGCTAACTGTTCTGTCTTAATTATAAAGCAGTAAACTAGCAGAGAAATTACAGCCAAAGACAGAGGGTACTCTCTAAAAAACACCAGAACCTAATAAGATCTGGCTATAACCACCCAAAACCAGAAGTGACTCAGCATAGACCATAACACAGTCCTGTAGCCACATTCTGCAGTATGGGGCTTTAGCAGGGGCAGTTACAAATCTGCATGGCAGGGGGGCACAGCCCGGGGCAGTCTCTAATCTGAACAGTGGGGGTCTTGGCCTGAGGCAATAGAATTTTCACAGCTCAAACATGCTTCCCTGGGCAGGGACACTTCTGGTTCCTGCAGGACTATTCGCTGATCAGCCACTAATACCTACAGCCCCACAATTTGGCCTGGAGTAGTGACACTTTCACTGCTCAGCTTCTAACCCCAGGGCAGTCATTAACCTGCACAGCAGGGTTCATTGCAGGGCACTTGAGCCTGAGTTACTTCAGGTGGGGAACTCTTTCCCAGACCACTCCCATACCTTGCTGCTCTTTGTAGCCGGTTGGCAGGACACCTATCCATCCATACACCTATCTCTGTTCTGCAGAGGAAGCTGGTAAGCTCCTGTCCTGAAGGCAGACCCTACAGGATTTTTTTTAAAAAGAGTTAAAAAATCAAAAGGACGAAGGATAGCTTCTATACAGAAAGAGAACAGGTTTTCAACCCCAAGGAAACTAATAGCAGACAGTCTCCAGACAATTGTTGGTCCCCAACACAAAAGGTTCTCCTAGAAGAGACTATTAAAAACCTTAAAAGAGAACTAGAAGAAAAAATGGGGAAAGGAAAGAGAAGCTATGCAAGAGAGCAACAAATTTCTAAAATGTGAGTTGGAAAAAGTAAAAAACTCCCAAGAAGAGCAGGGAAACAGAATTTATGAACTGGAAAAGGTTACAAATTCCCAAAAAAAGTAGGATTTTTGAATTGGAAAAAGAAAATAACTCACTAAAAAAATTAGTGAAATGGAAAAAAATTACATACAACAAAACAACTCATTTAAAAACTCAATTGGATAAATACAAAAAAGTTTTTAAAAAGCTAGTGAAGAAAATAACTCATTAAAAATCAGAACTGAACAAATAGAAATGAATGATTGGTTGAGACATCAAGAATCAGTCAAGCAAAATAAAAAAAATATGAAATATTAGAAAAAAAGTTAAAAAATCTACTTGGAAAAATAACAGACCTCAAATATAGAGCTAAGAGAGATAATCTAAGGATTATTGGACATCCCAAAAATTATGATGAAAAAAAGGAGCCTGGATACTGTTTTACAACAAATCATCAAAGATGACTTCTGGCCAAGATGACAGCGAGGAGGCACACAGCTGTGTAAGCTCCACGTTTTCTCTCAGAATCCATCTCATTACAAGCCTTTGAATTAATGCTTGACTGAAAAAAAAAAAAAAACCTTACAAATAGTTACCAAGAGAAGACATCTTTGAGATTTGAAAAGAAAGGTCTGTTTTTGCTTGAGGGCAAGGACAGTTTTAGATTGGCGCAGGCTGAGGGCAGTGGCAGCGGGAGCTCGGCAGGCAGCTAACAGCCAAGCAGACAGGAGAGGGGTGGGGTGGGATCTCAGCATCTCTTCAGGTAGAGCATTGCTACAGGTTTGGATACTTTGCCCTGGCAGCAAGTCAGTAGCCCAACAGAGAAGCTAAAAAAAACGAGGGGTGAAGAATACAATGCCAAACAGCTGGAGTTTCTCCGGACCTGGCCACCCCTCCCCCACAGCATCTCAGCATGCTCTTGCAGACACAGTACAGTCCTGCTAGTAACTCGCTGCTGCCCTCACAGTCTGTAGAGGAAGCTTGGTAACACTACCCAGTCCCTCCCCACCAAAAAGCAGATTCCATTTGGGTTTTTTTTTTTCTTTTTTTCTTTGCTAGTTTGTCTCTGATTGTTTTCTGACAAAATGAGCAAAAAAAATGAAAAGGACCTAACAATTGACAGCTTTTATATGGACAGAAAGCAGACTCTAAACCTTGAGGAGACTAAAAACAGACTGTCTCCAGGTGAATCCCCACAGGAGAAGATCATCTGTTCCTCAGCACACATGAATCTCATAGAGAAAATTTAAAAAGGTCTCACAAGAGAGCTAGAAGAAAAATGGGAAAAGGAGAGGGAGGCTTGGCAAGAGAGTCTAGAGAAGTCATCCCACTCATTTAAAGAGAGTATTGATAAAGAAATCAAATCCTTGAAAAATAGAATTAGTGAACTGGAAACAGAAAATAGCTCTCAAAAAAATAAAATTGGTGAAATGGAAAAAAATTCAATACAGCAAAACAACAAAATTGGACAATTAGAAAAACATATAAAAAAAAGTGAGTGAAGAAAACACTTCAGTGAAAATCAGAATAGAACAAGTGGAATTGAATGACTCGAGGAAACAAGAAGAATCAATTAAGCAAAACCAAAAAAATCAAACAATGGAGAAAAATATGAAATACCTTCTTGGGAAAACAACAGACCTGGAAAATAGGTCTAGCAGAGACAATCTGAGAATTATTGGACTCCCAGAAAAATATGATGAAAAAAGGAGCCTGGACACTATTTTCCAGGAAATTATCAAAGAGAACTGCCCAGAAGTCATAGAAACAGAGGGTAAAATAGATGTTGAAAGGATTCATGGAGCACTTACTTAAAGGGATCCTAAAATCAAAACACCAAGAAATATAGTGGCCAAATGCCAGAACCCTCAAACAAAGGAAAAAATACTCCAAGCGGCTAGAAAAACCCAATTCAAATATGGAGGAGCCACAATAAGGTTCACCCAGGATCTCACAGCATCCACATTAAAAGATCAAAGAACCTGGACTATTATATTCCAAAAGGCTAAGGAACTCGGTATGCAACCAAAAATAACTTACCCAGCCAGAATGAGCATCTTTTTCCAGGGAAGAAGATGGTCATTCAACGAAATAAGTGACTTTCACCTATTTTTGATGAAAAAACCAGAACTTAACAAGAAGTTTGATCTACAAATATAGAACTCAAGAGAAACCTAAAAAGGTAAAAAGGAATCTTGGGAACTATATTTCTGCTATAAAGATGAATAAAGAATACATGTATACCTTGTTCTAGAACCTAGAGGTGGAAAGGACATTGTACCAGAAAAAGTGTAAAGTGGGGGTACTGCATCTCAAAAAGAGGCAAAGGAAACCTATTATATCTGAGAGAAAGAATGGACGGGGATGAATATACTGGGTATTTTACTGCCATCAGAATTGGCTTTAAGAGAAAAATTGTAGACATATTCAATTTATGGTGAAACTTCTCCTACCTCATTGAAAAGTGAGAAGGGAAAAATGAAAAGGGAAAGACTAAGCTAAGCAGAAGGAAATACAGAAACTATGAGGGAAAGGAGTAAGATAGGGGGAGGAACTCTAAGGCGGGGGAGGGGGAGCAAAGGGGAGGGATACTAAAAAGGGAGGGCTGTGAGAAGCAAGTGGTGCTCTCAAGTTTAATACTGGGAAGGGGGGAAGGGGGTAAGAAGGAAGAAAAGCATAAACAGGGGTTAACAAGATGGCAAGTAATACAGAATTGGTAATTTTAACCATAAATATGAACGGGGTAAACTCCCCCATAAAGAGGAAGCAGTTAGCAGAATGGATTAAAAGCCAGAATCCTACAATATGTTGTTTACAGGAAACACATGTGAAGCAGGGAGATACATGCAGAGTAAAGGTAAAAGGTTGGAGCAAAATATACTATGTTTCAGGTGAAGTCAAAAAAGCAGGAGTAGCCATCCTTATCTCAGATCAAGCAAAAACAAAAATTGATTTAATTAAAAGAGATAAGGAAGGGCACTATACCTTGCTAAAGGGTACTATAGAAAATGAAGCAATATCAATACTAAACATATATGCACCAAGTAGTATAGCATCTAACTTCCTAAAGGAGAAGTTAAGAGAGTTGCAAGAAGAAATAGACAGCAAAACTATAATAGTGGGAAAGCTCAATCTTCCACTCTCAGAATTGGATAAATCAAACCACAAAACAAATAAGAAAAAATTAAAGAGGTAAATAGAATAATAGAAAAATTAAATATGATAGATCTTTGGAGAAAATTGAATGGTGACAGAAAGAAGTACACTTTCTTTTCAGCAGTTCATGGAACCAATACAAAAATTAACTATATATTAGGATATAAAAAGCTCAAAATTAAATGCAGGAAGGCAGAAATAGTAAATGCTTTCTTTTCAGATTACAATGCAATAAAAACTACATTCAACAAAAAATTATGGGTAAATACACCAAAAAGTAATTGGAAACTAAATAATCTCATGTTAAAGAATGATTGGATGAAACAGCAAATTATAGACACAATTAATAATTTCACTCAAGATAATGACAATGATGAGACATCATGCCAAAATTTGTGGATGCAGCCAAAGCAGTAATAGGGGGAAATTTTATATCTTTAGAGGCTTACTTGAATAAAATAGAGAAAGAAAAGATCAATGAACTGGGCTTCCAACTTTAAAAAGCTAGAAAAATACCAAATTAAAAAACCCCAATCAAATACTAAACTTGAAATTCTGAAATTAAAAGGAGAAATTAATAATATCAAAAGTAAAAAAAAAACTATTGAATTAATAAATAAAACTAAGAGTTGGTTTTATAAAAAAACAAATAAAATAGATAAACTTTTGGTAAATCTGATTAGAGAAAGGAAAGAGGAAAATGAAATTGTTAGTCTTAACAATAAAAAGGGGGAACTTTCAACTAATGAAGAGGAAATTAGAACAATAATATGAAGTTACTTTGCCCAACTTTCTGCCAATAGATTTGATAACTTAAGTGAAATGGATGACTACCTCCAAAAATATAGGCTTCCCAGATTAACAGAGGAGAAAGTAAATTGCTTAAATAGTTCCATCTCAGAAAAAGAAATAGAACAAGCTATTAATCAACTCCCTAAGAAAAAATCCCCAGGACCAGATGGATTTACATGTGAATTCTACCAAACATTTGAAGAACAATTAGCCCCAATGCTATATAAACTATTTGAAAAAAAAAAAGGGAATGAAGAAGTACTACCAAATTCCTTTTTATGACACAGACATGGTACTGATACCTAAACCAGGTAGGCTGAAAACAGAGAAAGAAAATTATAGACCAATCTCCCTAATGAATATCGATGCTAAAATGTTAAATAAAATATTAGCAAAATGACTACAGAAAATCATCCCCAGAATCCCCAGAATAATACACCATGATCAAGTAGCATTTATACCAGGAATGCAAAGGCTGGTACAATATTAGGAAAACTATTAACATGATTGACCATATCAATAACCAAATTAACAAAAACCATATGATCTTCTCAATAGATGCAGAAAAAGCACTTGATAAAATCCAACATCCATTCCTATTAACAACACATGAGAGTATAGGAATAAACGGTCTTTTCCTTAAAATAAATAATAGCATCTATTTAAAATCATGAGTAAGCATCATATGTAATGGGGAAAAACTGCAACCATTCCCAATAAGATCAGGAGTGAAACAAGTTTGCCCACTATCACTGTTACTATTCAATATTGTATTAGAAATGCCAACTTTGGCAATAAGAGCTGAGAAAGAAATTAAAGGAAGTAGAGTAGGTAATGAGCAAACCAAATTATCATTCTTTACTGATGGTATGATGGTATACTTAGGGAAGCCCAGAAATTCTACTAAAAAGCTATTAGAAATATTACACACCTTTATCAAAGTTGCAGAATACAAAATAAACACACATAAGTCATCAGTATTCTTATATATCACTAATAAAATCCAACAGTTAGAGTTACAAAGTTCCATTTAAAGTAACTATTGAGAGTTTAAAATATTTAAGAATCTATCTGCCAAGGGAAAATCAGAAACTATATGAGCAAAACTACAAAACCCTTCTCACACAAATAAAGTCAGATCTAACCAATTGGGAAAATATTAAATGCTCTTGGATAGGGCGAGCAAATATCATAAAGATGAAAATACTACCTAAACTAATCTATTTATTTAGTGTTATACCAATCAGACTCCCAAAAAACTATTTTAATGACCTAGAAAAAATAACAACAAAGTTCATATGCAAAAAAAAAAGGTCAAGAATTTCAAGGGAATTAATGAAAAGAAAATCAAATGAAGGTGGCCTAGCTGTACCAGATCTAAAATTATATTATAAAGCAGAGGTTACCAAAACCATTTGGTATTGAATAAGAAATAGACTAGTTGATCAGTGGAATAGGTTATGTTCAAAGGACAAAACAGTCAATAATTATAGCAACCTAGTGTTTGACAAACCCAAAGACCCCAGCTTTTGGGATAAGAACTCACTGTTTGACAAAAATTGCTGGGAAAATTGGAAATTAGTATGGCAGAAACTAGGCATTGACCCACACTTAACACTGTGTACACCAAGATAAGGTCAAAATGGGTTCATGACCTAGGCATAAAGAATGAGATTATAAATAAATTGAAAAAGCATACGTTAGTTTACCTCTCAGACCTGTGGAAGAGGAAGGAATATGACCAAAGAAGAACTAGAGATCATT
Source organism: Sarcophilus harrisii (assembly GCF_902635505.1). Classification (NCBI taxonomy): domain Eukaryota; kingdom Metazoa; phylum Chordata; class Mammalia; order Dasyuromorphia; family Dasyuridae; genus Sarcophilus; species Sarcophilus harrisii. The sequence goes on from NC_045427.1 coordinate 337,450,313, forward strand.
ATTGATCACAAAATAGAAAAAATTGATTATATCAAATTGAAAAGGTTTTGTACAAACAAAACTTATGCAAACAAGATTAAAAGGGAAGCAATAAACTGGGAAAACATTTTTACAGTCAAAGGTTCTGACAAAGACCTCATTTCCAAAATATATAGAGAATTGACTCTACTTTATAAGAAATCAAGCCATTCTTCAATTGATAAATGGTCAAAGGATATGAACAGACAATTCTCAGACGAAGAAATTGAAACTATTTCTAGCCATATGAAAAGATGCTCCAAGTCATTATTAATCAGAGAAATGCAAATTAAGACAACTCTAAGATATCACTACATACCTGTCAGATTGGCTAGAACGACAGGGAAAGATAATGCAGAATGCTGGAGGGGATGTGGGAAAACTGGGACAGTGATACATTGTTGGTGGAATTTTGAATACATCTAGCTGTTCTGAAGAGCAATTTGGAATTATGCTTAAAAGTCTATCAAACTGTGCATACCCTTTGACTCAGCAATGTTACTACTGGCTTATATCCCAAAAAGATTTTAAAGAAGGCAAAAGGCCTGTATGTGCAAGACTGTTTGTATCAGCCCTCTTTGTCGTGGCCAGAAACTGGAAACTGAGTGGATGCCCATCAATTGGAGAATGGCTGAATAAATTGTGGTATATGAATATTATGGAATATTATTGTTCCATAAGAAATGACCAGCAGGTTGATTTCAGAAAGGCCTGAAGAGACTTACATGAACTGATGCTGAGTGAAATGAACAGGACCAGAAAATCATTATATACTTCAACAACAATACTATATGATGATCAATTCTGATGGACAAGGCCCCCTTCAACAATGAAGATGAACCAAATCAGTTCCAATAGAGCAGTAATGAACTGAACCAGCTACATTCAGGGAAAGAATTCTGGGAGATGACTATGAACCACTACATAGAATTTCCAATCCCTCTATTTTTGTCTGCCTGCATTTTTCATTTCTTTCACAGGCTTATTGTACACTATTTCAAAGTCCGACTCTTTTTTTATACAGCAAATTAAGTGTTTGGACACACATACATATATTGTATTTAACTTATACTTTAACATATTTAACATGTGTTGGTCAACCTGCCATCTGGGGGAAGTGGGGAAAGGAGGAAGGAGGGAAAAAGTTGGAACAAAAGGATTTGCAACTATCAATGCTGAAAAATTACCTATGCATAGATCTTGTAAATAAAAAGGTATAATAATAAAAAACAAGCTAAATTCAAATGCCAAAAAAAAATAATTATAGATACGCAAACATGATTTCCTTAGAACTTGAAATTATGAGAATGACTATAGAAATGAATAGAGTAGCAGGCAGAGGAGTAAACTACAACAAAGTGTACAAATTCCTTGAGACATATTTTACTTATATATCAGAGCTTATTCTTCAAATTCTGTTTCAACAAAGGAAAGAAAAAATTAAAATATGATATAATAAAAGCAAAACAAGGATCTTCATCTTATCCTTCAAAACTTAGAATAATTTTAAAAGAAAAAACATGTAGTCCTAATGGTACTAATGGTTTCCAAACATTCCTTTAAAAAAAAATCTCAGTTGAATACAATCTTTAAATGACATGAGAAACTTGTAAAAGTAAATAAATCTGAGCAACTTGAAAGGTTAAATGATGATCTATTGCTTACATTCTAAGCAATCATCCTTTCAGAAATGTACCATCTTCAAATGTCAAAGAAGGAATAAAGGAAGATAAATCCAAGGGCTGTGTGTATTAAAATAAATGGAGATTTTTTAAAAAGGGAATTGATAAGGAAAAGATTGAGCCAGAAAGAGAAACTTACTATTTCTAGAAACTAGGTATGATGGGATAAGCTCAAGATTAAGGATAAGTTAAGTAAGCATATTATGAGCTTCAATTTTATTGAAGCCAGGCAAGTGGAGAGGGAGTGATAAAGAGTCTAGCATAAAAATACAATAAAGTAAAATCAAGGAACAGAACAAGAAAAGAGAATATTGTACCACAGTTCTCTTTTATTATCCTGACTCAGTTTCCCTAATTATCCTAACTCAGTTTCCCTAAATTGTCCTGCCTCAGTTACTAATTGTTCTGCTCAATCTTGTAAAATCTCTTAATCATCAGAATATTTGATAAGGATAAAAGATCTTATATTTTAGAATATCAAAATGCCTCTCCCCATCCCAAGTATCAGAATATTAGATATTGTCTTATCAAGATGCCTCTCCCCATCTCTGGGGTGCCTCCCCCCATTATGTCATCCCCATCTCTGGTGGCTCCCCTCACCTTGTCAGAGTCCTGTTCCCCCTCTCAGCACCCTGACTCCACCCCTGCCTTGGTCTACATGGTGTCTGAGCTGTGTGTGTGAGAGTGTGTGTGTGTGTGTGTGTGTGTGTGTGTGTGTGTGAGATTGAGAACTTACATTGTTGCTGGATTCTTGGAGATGATAGTCTCATTCAGCCCTGGGACCAAATGATGGATCCATTTGGTCCCAGTAAAGTTCTCCATTTCAAATAAAATGCTAATAACTCTCTAATCTCTATCTTGTCTCAGTTTCTCCAGTATTACAAGAAAGAAAAAGGGTGGCATTAAGAGAGAATGTAAGCTGCATAAGGCAATATCAGTTTAAAAAAAACTTCAGTTTTGCATGGATATGAGTGTGGATGTGTCTATGTGGGTATTAGTGTACATAAAAGAGAGAGAGAGAGAAAGAAAGAAGAGAGAGAGAGAGAGAGAGAATAGAGAGAAAGAGAGAGAGAGAAGAGAGAGAAAGAAAGAGAGAGAGAAAGAAAGAGAGAGGGAGGGAGGGAGGGAGAGAGGGAGGGAAGGAGGGAGAGAAAAAGAGAGAGAGAGAGAGAATTCATTGAATCAGTGAAGAGAAGGGAAAAAAAAAAAGATTAGTGTTATACATTTCCATATACAGATTTCTAATGCTGACTTCCTTTCCTTTCTTTTTTCCATTTAAACAGGGAATTTAGATGTACAGCAAAGAGAAGAAACATTATAATAGATGAAGGAAAAAACTAACAATCATAATCATGGATATTCATGACATTGAACTCATCCTTAAAATGGAAAAGAGTAACAGAAGGCATAAGAAAGCAAAAATTAATAATATTTTATTATAAGAAACACATTTGAAACATATATATGTTGGAGTCCAGCTCCAATGAAAACTGAGAGTGTGGATATCCAAGGCCAGGCAGAAGATGTGCTTTGCAGTCTTCATTTTATTAATCTGAATGCCAGCTTAATATATCTTTTAGGCTAGTGTAACAACATTACTAGCCAGGGTTAATGTACATTCCATACTTTGACATTTCAGTATCCTCCCCAACCATCAATACCAAAATACTTACCAACACAGAATTGTAGATAATCTAATTGTGATGCTCATCAACATCAACAGAATTGTAAATAGCTGCAATGTTTTATCAATGCTGAGGTACTTGTCGAAATAGTAGTAAATAGAAGAAATTATCATTCTAATATATTTACCTCAATAATTTCTTGTTAAGGGATAAATAGTATACTTAAAATGCCTTGTTTCTATTGCATGCATTCTCCATCAAGATTATCCTGATTTTTACCCACTATGTCTTTACAATTATTAGGGAAATAGTAAGCCAACTTGGGCATGGACCTACTGTCACTCTAAATCTAACAGGTGACCTAGTATGATCATGGACCCACTGGCCTTCTGCATATATATTCTCACACAGTTAAGATGAAAGACTGGAATAAAATCTATTAAATCTTCACTGAATAAAAAAAAAAGCATGACTATTAGATAATCATGGTTTTAAACAGGAAATAACAAACATAGACATAATTAAGAGAAACAAGTAATAATAGTACTAATTTGCTTCAGGATACCAGATAATTAAATACTACTAATATTGTTGTACCATAGTTCCCTTTTAATGTCCTGATACAGTTTCTCTAATTGTCATATTTAGTTACTCTGCCTCAGATTATAAGCATTCCCTCTTAATGTTTGATGAGATAAAGGTTTTATATCTTTAGGTTATAATTATTCCTTCTTAGTGTTTGACAGGATAAAGGTCTATCCATTTTAGACATCATTAGAATATCAGTAACCTCTCCAATACCTCCCTCCATTATGTCATCCTAAGTGCCTCCCCCCATTAGGTTATCCCCATCCAGGTACCTCCCCTATTATGTCATTGTTTTTGTTATCCTGTAAAAGAGGCCTGCTGTCTGATATTCAGGGTTGGATTCTTTAAGACGATAGTCTCGTTCAGCCCAAACATGGATCATTTGGTCCCAGTAAATCTCTCCATTTAATAAACTATTAAATTGTGTGTTCTCTAATCTCTGTCATGCTCAGTTTCTCTGGCATTACAATATTAAATAAAGATATATTAAATGAAATAACCACTAAATACTGGAAGGCAAAACTATTCAAACTATTCAGAAAAATAGAAAGTAAAACAGTAATTGCTGAGGTCAAAATTCTCCTTCAGCCTAGAAGTTACTAGAAATGATGTACTAAGACTCTTTGGTCCCCTGATCTTTGTGGGGGACCTAGGTCAGAAAACACTGTATCTTCTCATTCTGGTTTACCTCCCCCCCAACACACACATCCTTAATTCACCTGAACATCACTCTTTAGTTTCTATCCCCTGAAAACTTCTGAGATAATTACCACCCTTAATTCACCAGGAGATTACTCTTTCAGGTCACCACCCTCTACCCTTAATTCATCTGGAAAGTACTCTCTAGACCATCATTTTCAATCCATAATTCAGCCAGAGACTGATCCCTAACTCTGGGCTAACTCTTCTGTAGCCCAGAAGATAAATAAAATTAAACTTTGTCTCTCAATTCTCTGCTAATTTCCTAATTAAAATCTTAGCCTACTGAGAGCCTCTCAGTGTCAATAAACCATCTTTTGCCAACCATAACTTGGAGACTGAGACTGCAAATTCTTTCAAAAAACCTGTGACACTGGCCTAGGGACCCCCAAACACTGTTAACGTGTCTCATCCCTCAACAGAAGGATAAGAAGAAAAAAGTTAATAATCTGAGTAGAAAGTTTAAAAAATTAGAAAAATAATCTAATAATTTTTGACATCAGTCATTGTGAATTGTAAGGTTTATACATATTTTTCAACTTTGTACTGTATAGTTACAAAATCTGATCCTGTTCTAAAGAACAAATAACTAATTATTAAGTGTCTACAACATAATAAAATTTTTGATAAGGGAAACTTGGAGAAACAATACAGAGTTAAATGAAAAACAAATTAATCAAACTTAAAGAATGAATAAGTGAAGGAAAAAAGATATAGAAATAATATAACATTGTGCCACAACTCCCTTTTATTGTCCTGACTCAGTTTCCCCAATTGTCCTGACTCACTTTCCTTAAATTGTCCTGCCTTGGGTTCCTTGAATTGTTCTGTTTCAGTTCCTAATTTTTCTGCTCAATCCTGCAGCACCATCCTTCCCTCCTAAATCATGATACTCCAGATAAAAAGAAAGACCTTCTATCTTAGAAATCATCAGAATGTTGGGTGCCTTTCCCCATCCCAACTTATCAGAATATCCCATGCCTCCCCCCATCCTGTCAGAACCAGATTGATAGTCTGTTCCTGCTCTCAGCGCTGTAACTCCACCCCTGCCTGGGTCTACTTCTGTAGCTGAGCCACCTGAATATATATGTCATTGAGAAATCACATTGATTGCTGGATGCTTTGGACATCAGCCCTGGGGGCAGTATGCCCCCAGTACAATCTCTCCCTTTCAAATAAAATATTAAAAATTCTCTAATCTTTATCTTGCCTCAGTTTCTCCGGCATTACATTTTGGAGGCTTCCCACCAAGATATAGAAAATGAGAGCAGGATTAGAGATTAGAGACCTTTGGGTCTCCACCTTGGACCTCAGGGTGGTTGAGAATCTGGGGTCTTACAGGATAGTTTACCTCTCAGACCTGAGGAAGAGGAAGGAATTTATGACCAAAGAAGAACTAGAGATCATTACTGATCACAAAATAGAAACTTTTGACTATATCAAACTGAAAAGTTTTTGTACAACAAAACTAATGCAGACAAGATAAGAAGGGAAGTAATAAACTGAAAATATTTTTATAGTCAAAAGTTCTGATAAAGGCCTCATTTCCAAAATATATAGAGAATTGACTCTAATTTATAAAAAATTAAGCCATTCTCTAATTGATAAATGATCAAAGGATATGAACAGACAATTCTCAGATGAAGAAATTGAAACTATTTCTAGTCATATGAAAAGATGCTCCAAGTCACTATTAATCAGAGAAATGCAAATTAAGACAACTCTGAGATACCACTTCACACCTGTCAGACTGGCTAGAATGACAGGGAAAGATAATGCGGAATGTTGAAAGGGATGTGGGAAAACAGGGACACTAATACAATTGTTGGTGGAACTGTGAATACATTCAGCCATTCTGGACAGCAATTTGGAACTATGCTCAAAAAGTTATCAAACTGTGCATACCCTTTGATCCAGTAGTGTTACTACTGGGCTTATATCCCAAAGAGATCATAAAGAATGGAAAGAGGGACCTGTATATGCACGAATGTTTGTGGCAGCCCTCTTTGTAGTGGCTAGAAACTGGAAACTGAGTGGATGCCCATCAATTGGAGAATGGCTGAATAAATTGTGATATATGAATATTATGGAATATTATTGTTCTGTAAGAAATGACCAACAGGATGATTTCAGAAAGGCCTGGAGAGACTTACACGAACTGATGCTGAGTGAAATGAGCAGGGCCAAGAGATCATTATATACTTCAACAACAATACTATATGATGACCAGTTCTGATGGACCTGGCCATCCTCAGCAATGAGATCAACCAAATCATTTCCAATGGATCAGTAATGAACTGAACCAGCTACGCCCAGCGAAAGAACTCTGGGAGATGACTAAAAATCATTACATTGAATTCCCAATTCCTATATTTTTGCCCACCTGCATTTTTGATTTCCTTCACAAGCTACAATATTTCAGAGTCTGATTCTTTTTGTACAGCAAAATAACGGTTTGATCATGTATACTTATTGTGTATCTAATTTATATTTTAATATATTTAACATCTACTGGCCATCCTGCCATCTGGGGGAGGGGGTGGGTGGAAGGAGGGGAACAATTGGAACAAGAGGTTTGGCAATTGTCAATGCTGTAAAGTTACCCATACATATAACCTATAAATAAAAGGCTATTAAATAAATAAATTTTAAAAAAGAGAGAGAGAATCTGGGTTCTTGGCCTGGAGAGTCTGGCCCTCTGAATTTCTCTAGAATCTCCAGGAAAGAGAGCAGTTTTCAACCACAACCATGCCGGATGGTGGACACTTCCATTTTGGCTACAGAAGGATGGAGAAATGTTGAGTAGGGGTCACGAGTTAGGAGAAATGCCACATGGAATAGGGGAAGGGTGGAAAGGAGACCATGTGAAATCCCCTTCTCCCAATTAAGCCTGATTATGAAGGGTGGCCAAGTGGAATCCTTCCCCTTTGCTTCCCCAACAAGTGATTTTCCAAGATAGGCCCACTTTTAAGTTAATTGACTGAATATTGTTTCTTTTCCTTTTTTTTTTTTTAATAGCTTTTTATTTACAAGTTATATGCATGGGTAATTTTACAGCATTGACAATTGCCAAACCTTTTGTTCCAATTTTTCCCCTTCTTCCCCCCACCCCCTCCCCTAGATGGCAGGATGACCAATACATGTTAAATATATTAGAGTATAAATTAAAAACAAAATAAGTATACATCTCCAAACCATTATTTTGCTGTACAAAAAGAATCGGACTCCAAAATATTGTACAGTTAGCCTGTGAAGGAAATCAAAAATGCAGGTGGGCAAAAATATAGGGATTGGGAATTCGATGTAATGGTTCTTAGTCATCTCCCAGAGTTTTTTTGCTGGGTGTAGCTGGTTCAGTTCATTACTGCTCCATTGGAACCGATTTGGTTCATCTCATTGTTGGAGATGGCCAGGTCCATCAGAGTTGATCATCATATAGTATTATTGTTGAAGTATATAATGAGCTTCTGGTCCTGCTCATTTCACTCTGCATCAATTCATGTAAGTCTCTCCAGGCCTTTCTGAAATCATCCTCTTGGTCGTCTCTTACTAAACAATAATATTCCATATTTGAATATTGTTTCTTTAGATACATAATGATTTCCTTGGTTAAGGAATATGGTCATAAATGTGATCTATAATTTGGTAGGATTATTTCTAAAATTTTAATTGATAATTTTAAGAATCTTTCAGATTCCCTTATGTGGTATTAGGATATTCTGTATAAATTTTAATTGATTGTATTGGGTCATCCTGAGGTTATTTAAAGGGCCTCTGAAAATAATAGTTTTTCTTTGACCCTTTGAAAATGTTTCTGTTATGGACAATATGCAATTTGGAATATTTGTCTATGTATTGGGTATTTTAAAAGGAAACTAATATTTGTGTATAATGTTCATTTGTGAAACATCTACTTGGATATGAAAGATAATTGTTCTAAAATGTGAACTTACTGGGACAAATTTTTTACTGTTATATTGATAACAGTCATTGATAAGGTCATAGTAAATATCTCCTTGGGATTTATCTGAAACTTTGGTTAATAGAATTTGTCATTGGAGGTAAAATTTCTTGCACTTATAATTAATGCTATTTGGAAATTTTAAAGCTCCACCTTCTGATATGCTGAAGGTTGAGTTTTAACTGCTTATGTTATGTTATAGTTATGTCCCTGCATTTTTTTCTGCTATGACTGATTTCTATGATCAGAGCAATGGTTAATAAGAAACTGTTAATTCAGTTCAATTATGTCATACCTTGCTGTTTCCAATTGGGTTATTATGTAATCATTATATCCTAAATACTTGGGCAAATAAGTATTTAGGCTGATCATCTATCTGTTACTGGATATTGTGTCTGTGATATTGAAGTATTTTTAAAGGACAATTAACAGTGGTCTGTGAAATCTAACTCCTGTTTTTTATTGGGACTACAAGCATTTACTTGTCCTGTGAAACAAACTCATTTCTTCACATAGGAAGCTGTTGGCTCTTCACATTTTGCAGCAGTTTTGTGAACCAAGTCTTTCTATCTCAGACTAACCTTTATTTGTTATATTTTTCTGGTTCTAGATTTTGGTCAAATTACAGATATTGACTTGCTTCTTGAACCTAGATCACCTTTGGTTGTCAGCATACCACACCATACCCATCCCTATAATGTCCAGACTAGTTCCCTGGAGGGCCTCAGGATCAGCCAGTCAGAATAAATCAAAGTCCTTGGTTTCTAGGGGAAGAAGGAGGCAGGCAAGCTACCAGTTGGCTTGCCAAAGATGTATCCTGGATTCTAGAGTCTGGAGCTGCCAGCCCCTCGCCTCCTTGTCCTGCCGCCAAGTGTCCTTGATTTCTCTCCCTACATCCCTCCAATCCTTCCTACAATTATCTCATTACTACCCATTCAGCAGGCACAGATCATGAGGAGAACCATCATCTAAATATGTACCAATAGAGCCATTATCTTAAATTGAATAGGTAATTGTCCTTAAGTGCTCTCTTATCTGATTCAAGCACACCTTTTTCAGAGTTTCAGCCCTCTACATCTCCCACTTTTTTTTCTTTTGGAACACAGATGCTCATGCTCTCCCTGAATTGTCAGGGAAGTGAGAACCCCCAAAAAGGATGTGATCATTCCCCCCCCCAACTTCTCAGGGAAGGAGGTGAAAACATCAGAAAAGAGATGATCACCCTCCCCCCCACCCCTGACTTCTTAGGAAGGGAGGTGAAAGCACTAAAAAAGAGATGATCACACCCTCCCTGACTTTTCAGGAAAGGAGATGAAAAACACCAAAGGGAAGTGGGAAGTCAAGCCAGATATTGGTAATGGGTTTCTGGGCTGAAGAGTCTTACTAGAAACAAATATGCACAAACCCATCAGCGTGGGATGTATTACACAAACATAGCAATAAAGCACAGGCTAGTAGTAATGACTCTCCCCACAATTGGCACAAGCTCAATGTGGTGTGACAAATATGAATTGTACACTCAAGTAGTGATATAACAAACAATATGAATCAACATGGTATTGTAAAAGATTTCCAGAAGTCCTAGAAGGAGGGAACGTAGATAATAATCATACATACACCTCCTTCAGCGGCCAAGAGATAGTTCAAATACAATCTATTGTCCATTATTTTATGTGTCAGGGAATCCAATGATCCCTGCAACTTTTTGAAATCCTGCAACAGTCTTATTATGTATCAGGGAATCCAATGATTCCTGCAGATTTTGAAGTTCCCATCACGTCTCAGGGATTCCAATGATTCCTGGGGTTAAAAGTCCTTGGGAGACTTCAAAGAAGTCCTGTATCAGTCTCATTAACAATTTTTGATGTCCATGAGTCAATTGCCATAACTGCCATGCTCTTTCAGTGGGGGGCACAATCAGTGATGGAACCATCCGATGTCTCTTGGGTCTTCTCCTTCATTTCAAGGGTCTACTCTATCTCTCTCTGATGGACAAGGATAATACTTCTCATTAGCACCCATCTGATTCCTTCTCCATCTGTAGAGATACAAGCAAACCCTCTCCCCCAAGCAGTTAACCTATCTGGTCTCTTCCATTCAACACTTTCTGGATCTCTCCACATCACCTGGCAATTATCTAAATATAGTGGAGCTACTTGCACTAGACCCTGCCCTTCCGGTGGGTTATAAAACCTGTCTGCTGGAGCCAGTGCATCTTTATCAAAAATCAAGAAGTTAATAGTATAAAGAGCTAGATTTAGAAGTTCTCTAGGGTTACCTGGGCCTCCCCCTTACTTTTGTTTTTGGAGGAGCATCTTGATGTCTTTGTTTCTCCTCTCTACTATTGCTTGTCCTTGAGGATTAAAAGGTATGCCAATGGTGTGTAAAATCTGATACTGTGCACAAAAGTATGCAAAATGTTTAGAAGTATATGACGGTCCATTATCTGTTTTTATTGCTTGTGGCACACCCATAATTGCAAATGCTTGTACAAGTAATTTAGTGACCACTCAAGCTGTCTCTTTTGCTGCTGGTATTACAAAAGTGAATCCTGGAAAGGTGTCTACTACAACATGGATAAAAGACAGAAGAGCAAAAGATTTATAATGGGTCCATTTGCCAAATTTCATTGACAAATTTCAAATCATGAAGGTTCTTCCCTGGAGGGAGTGTAAGAGCATGGAAAGGAAGGCAAGCTGGACAGGCTTTTACTGTGCACCTAGCTTCCTCTTTTGTTATCTCAAATTGCAAATGTAAAGCTCCAGCAGCCTGATGATATTTAGAATGAGATTCTTGGGCCACCTAAAATAAAGGAGTATTGGCCAACATGGTTAGAAGACTATCTGCCTTTGAATTACCATCAAAAATAGGACCTGAAAGTCCACTATGTGAATGGACATGCAAGATATAAATCTTAGCTGGATGCTTTCTCATTTGCTCTTGAAGTTCTTTAAAAAGCTGATATATATTAGAAGCTACAAATTTTATTTGGACTGTGGAAATTCTTTGTACCACACCTACTGAATAAGCCAAATCAAATATTATATTTATATCTCCTGGATAATAAGTAAGAGCTAGAATGATTGTATACAATTCTTTCTGCTGAGTGGACTGAAAAGGAGTTCTGACTACTCTCTTTATACTTCAGTCATGAGAGTATACAGCACAAATGTTACGTTTGGATGCATCTGTAAAAATAGTTGATCCTTTAAGAGGAACTTTAGAAATCTTTTCTTCAAGAATCCATTGCCAATTATGTAATAGTTGGGTTATCTTTAATAGAGACCCGTGTGTAAAATTTGGAGTTGTCGTCAATAAAATTTGCCACTCTGGGATGGTTTCACAGCATACATTAATTTGTGCTTATTATACCATATGGTATACTTTGTTTGTTTGCTTTTACTGGGGAAGTAAAGATATAAGATCAGAAAAGGACTGGATCATGGTGAAAAAGTGAGGCTGTGGAAAAATTTCCCAAAGATCAAGAGAACAGCACTGAATAATGGCTTTGAATATAGGCTTAGAATATAGGAATACCAAAAAGTAGGAAAAGAAGTTTAATGACATAGTTCAAGTACTTCAAAAATTAATCTAGGGCTAATCTGGGGAGCAAAACTTAGTTGCATCACATAGCCCAGTGTATGATCCACTGATAGAAGCACAAGAATAGCCCACAATACATTTATGTGTAATGTTCTCTGTTTTGGTTTTCTTGGGGTCTCAGGAAGCAGGCTTTGTTTCAGCTCAGTAATCACAACAAGAGTAGCCAGGGGTTAAAGTCCAAATTCTTTATTATCTCTTTCAAAGTCTTGTCTCCTTTCCTGGGGCCCGGTTGCTTTCTTAGAGGCCTTCTGGAGTCTTGGGTTCAGTGAAAAAGCTAAGGAGGAGAGCGTGCCACCAAGGTGGTGTGAGATGAGATGAATGTGGGTCCAAGGGCTTGTGCTCCATCCTGCAGCCTTCTGTCCACTTGTCTTCTTTGGCTCTGTGAATCTCTCTGAATGAATCCTAGTTGAGACTCCTAGTTTTATATGCTCTACACTGAGTATAAATTAATCATTATATCATTAGGAAACCATTATTTGTTGTAAGATTAAATCTATCATACTGAACCATGCTAAATTAGATAACCATTGTATTTATCAATTCCATTGACTTAGCACCTTGTAAGAATCCTTTGTTTCAAGTTCAGAGTTCTAGCCCATAACACCTATGGTAAAAAAAAAAAAAAATAAGTATTGATTCTACTGATAAACAGGAAGCATTTTTGTTAAATGTTTAAGGATCTTGATGTATGAATTGACATGCAAATATAATTAAATTATCACCTGCCATTTTATTTTCTTTTAAAGATGCTTAACAATTTGATTAACTTGATTTAAAATATAGTTTGAAAAATTTTAGTCATCACAATGACTAAAATCTGTTTTAAAAGAAACAAAAAAAGTCATCCTGCCATCTTGTGGATAAGATTTGTACTCTCGAGACAATAGACCTAGAGCTTATAGGAACTCCAGAAGCCGTCTGGGACTTCTTTATAGTGAAGATAAGGAAAATGAGATCTGGGGGTCCAAGGTCCTCCTTGCAGAATTTGAACCCCATTCCTTTGGCTCTAGAGTGTGAGTTCTTTCCAATGTACCATTTGCTCTTTTCATTTAATTCTTTAATAACACAAAAACAAAAAAGTATAAATTTGCTCATTTGGTATATTTTAAAACAAAATTTTCTACTTGAAAGGTTACTAAATAGAAAAATCATTTTTCACATCAATTTAACTAATTTAACCTGTATTCATCATCTGTTGTATAGAAAGAGGTTCTGTGATAGGCAAAAGTATGGACAAACTTTCTACAGTAAGACATATTCCCCACTTGGTTTAAGTCTATCCCAGTATCCTAGGATTAAGAAGAAGTACAGGGCACTAGCTCTTGAATCAGGATGACCTGAGACATACTCAGACACTGAGTAGCTGTGTAATCCTGGTGGGAGAAAAAGAGAAAGAAAGAGGGAGCGAGTGGGAGAGAGTTAGGCACAACTAATAGTACTGGACATTCCATGTCTTTCATCTCATCTGTCTGATGCAGGCAAGTTTTTCATCCCTAACAATTTCCAAATTCACAGTCTACCCCCGACCATTTCTATTTTTGAATAACACTACAACATACTCTTGCAATCATAGGAATCTAGGCAGAAATACATCCACTTTTCAGAATGATTATTTTCAGAGACAGTTCCTTCCTAACAACATAACAAAATATAGGAAGACAGCACCATCTATGGATCAAAACAAGAGCTTAACTGATGTCAGCGAGCAAAGCAGTCACTGAGGCCTAGAAAAAAACACTGAAATGATTTAGACTATTATCATTCAAAATGTAACTATACCATTTGTTCTCTAGTTTTTCTTAACCTATTTAGACATTCATCAACAAATAAAAAGTTTAACTACTGCTTTCATCATTTGTCATTACTTTATAGATTGGTACATTTGGTGAGCAAAGCATTGGTAGAATTTGAAAAAAGACCAGAACCCTGAGTTTTATAAATATCATAATTGTTACTATTATTGCTATTTATTTGTCTTACTTTGGATCTAATTTAAATCAGGAATAGATTTAGAAGGGTTTTTTCAATATAAAAGAAAAATTTAAATTTTTCCTCAGTTGTCTAATCCTAGCATAGTTTTTTGTCTAACCTAAATCAACCAGACAAAAACACAAAATACAAGACAGACAGAATGATTATATATATAGTAGATAACTTTCCTCCATTTACCAACCTGAAAATTATTTTAACATCCAAACATTAGAGCAAGAAAGGTGAATCATAATGATTCATTTTGAAATCAGAAAACTGCTTACTCTAAAATTACCTATGTTCTCTTAATCATCAAATCTGATAGTCTTTTTTCAATCACCATTATTTTGAATTCTCTGAAGTTTTTGACTTAGACCACTTTGTCTGTTGTCCACACTTTCCTCCTAAACATTCTCTTCTTTGGGTTCTTCTGATATTAATCTCTCCTGTTTCTCATCTTACCTGTCTTACCACTCCTCAGTCTCCTTTGCTGACTTATCAATCGGATGATACTATCTTATTCTGAGTATCCTCCAGGCTTTCTCCTGGGCCCTGATTTTTTTTTTCCTATATATACTTTCTCAATTGGTGACACTGTTAGCTCTCATGGGTTTACTTGTTATCTATCTCTATGCAGATGACTCTCAAATATATACATAATATATCCCAAAGGGCTTTGTGAAGTTTTAACCTTAAAATTGCACAAAGACTTTGGGGACATCTGTATATACAGCCCCAGTCAATCCCTCAACTGAGTTTTAGTTCTACAACTTCTATATTGCCTATTGAATATTTAAAATTAGATGTTACAGAGACATCACAAATGTAACATTTCCACTCGAAAAAATGTATCTTTCCCCTCAAAATTGTTCCTATATTTTCCTATTTCTGTTAAGAGTAGAAACTTTATTCCAGTATCCCAAGTTCTACACTTGGAACACTTCACTTTCTTTCATCTTTAACTATTGACAAATCCTGTTATTTCTATCTGTAAATCTCTCATGAATGTCCAATTTTCATTATTTACATGATGACCACATTACTTAGCTATCTTCTTACCTGTACTATTGTTGTGATCTCCTCACTGTCTCCCTTCTGAAGTCTCCCTGATCAAATTGATCTTTATAAATAGCAAAGTAATTTTCTTGAAGCGCAACTCTGACCTTGTCATTCCCTTATTCAGTAAACTCCATTGGCTTCCTATTGCCTCTAGGATCAAATTCAAAGTCCTCTGTTTATTATTTAAAGCCCTTTACAACCTCATCCCAAACTACCTATCCCAACTTCATTAGAATTACTTCCCAATCATTATGATGAAAATAAACTGACTTTATTGCCATTCCTCACACATGATTTCCTGTCTCTGTACCTTTGAAACACTGGCTGTCCCCAATGTCTAGAATATATTCTCTCTTCCTCACTACTTCAGAGAATACCCTACTATTGTAGCACCCTTTCTGTAGCCACTTTTCAATTTACAGTTTGGGGTCACCAGAAGGTAGCTAATTACTATTCTCTCTGAATTCTAAAGGTTTTAAAGGCTTTATAAGTTGGATTTCTAGTATTTTCATGCAAAAGTCCCCATTGGTGAAATCACCATCAGCAATCAGAGAACTAAACAAAATGGTATTTAGAAAACAGTATTCACTAAAATGGTTCTAATAAAAGCAAATGGTACAAAACAATCCCCTTAAAACCAAAGGCATATTCTCCCACAAATACTAATCATAGATAGGAAAAGGAGACACAAATTTGAAAAGTATAATGATAATGAAGCACATTTATAGAGAATATTTGTGGTAAAGGAGGTTACAACTTCTTCACTAACAGTTCTTTTTTTTCCTTCCTATAGTCTTCATGTAGTTCCTCTATGTATAGCTCTTTTTTCTGGACAGGCCACTAAGCTAGGATCCCAGAACTTGTGCCTTTCTAAAAACCATAGCTAGTACTCCTCTCAAACATGGGAGATCATATTTCTTGACTCATGATGAATCAAGAATCATGATTCTTGTTTGTCTTCAACATGCCTTGTAGGACTTTCCATGCTGTCAGGCAGTACTGCTTATTTGAGGCACTGCTATTATTGCTACTCAACTCCAACTATGGATGGAATATCTGATGGAAGCATGGTAATTTCAAAAATGCACAAGGTTACCTACATTTCTATCTAAAAATACTCATTAGCCTAAAATCAGGAAAGAACAGCAACAAAAAGACAGAGATAGTCAGTCATATTTACTATCACAACTACCAGGTTAAAAACAGGATACCTTTTTTCCCTCTCTCAGTGTGGCAGTTCAAAGTAGTCCTGCCTCCTTAAAAAGCCTGGTAAGAAATTCATATTTTCCTGCTGAATGATTCAGCAAATGTAAAAGGGCAATGTGTGTGCAAATTGTTTCATTTCCATGCCCATTCATTAACAACTCAACAAACCTTGTGTGCTCAGTTCTTCAAATTCTGCCACCAATTGGAAGAATTTTCATCATTACATCATACAAGCTTCTTAAACACACATGGCAAAAACTGATTCCTCAAACTTCCACATATTTGATTAAAGCCAAGGCATGTTTTATATAACCAGGGAGGACAGGTAAAATAATTTGAAGATGAGTTTTAAGCATTCATCCATATGAATCCCTCAAGTTGTTAGTGCTGTCTCTTTGAAAATTACATTTTATTTATTTTACATTTTTTCTGTATATATTTGTATACATGCAAGCTATCTCACTCTGATAGGATGCAGGGATTATTACCTTTTATTTTTGCATCAGTGTCTGGAATATTGTGTTTAATAAATACTTGTTGATTGATTCATGAAACCTGCTTTAATTAATGGCTGGAACTTCCTAAGTTCCAGGGGGAACTATCAACTTAATTAATGCTATATGATAAAACCACTGAAGGACATGAAAACATATTATAGAATCACAGGATTAAGATAAAAGTATGGAAAATTTAAGTTACTTGCCTGAGGTTAGAAACTTAGTGCCCGAGTCAGAATTAGACTTTAAGTCTCCAGACTCCTGATTCATGATCTTTCCACAACTTTATACCATCTCTCAGTTAAATATATTCTATTTACTAATCCTTAATTAAACTCATGACTTTAATAGTACTATATCCTTTCTACATTCAAATTTACTCAAAAAAAAAAAAAAAAAGCTGAACTTCTGTCCTTGCCTGATTTCACCTATCTCTCTCCCTCAAAGTTGCTTTGTATGTATTTCATGCACATTTTATCTTCTAGTAGAATATAACATCCATGAGAGAAATGATTCTTTCATTTTGTCTTAGTATCTTCAGCACCTAGCACAGTACATAATAAGTCTTCAAAAAAATTTGTTATTGAAATATTGAAACCTCTACTGAAATAAGGTTTTATATTTGGTCACAAGGATCTTCCAAAGAAGCCAAATTCATTGGCTTCTTGTCAATTACAGCTTTGAAAGGTTTTATGATGTTGTACAGTCTGTAAATAAGAGCTTCCCTAAAAATGCAGTACAGCTCTTTCCCATTCCCAGAAACTTTTCACTTGATGACTAAAAAATCTAAGTGCTATCTCTTCTTTTCCTATAAAACTGCTCCAACAATTCCAAGTATCAGAGATAATAATGTAGAATTCTAGATGGGGGAGGGTTTTAAGTAATTAAATTTCAAAATTGGAATAAGAAGCAAAAGCCATTTCGTATCATAGTATAACCAGAAGCAATGTATGATGATTACTGTTTTCAGCCATTACTAAAATAAGCTAATTACATATTAAATAATTGGCAATTTTAAACAAAATGTATTATAATAAAAAATTCTGAATAGTAACATTTAACCTATAAATGGGCTGCTATAATATGCTACAGTGAAATCTAAGTTTTTATCTCATTTCTTTAATGCATTCATACAGACAGTATGCATACAATATGACATATTTCAAGAAATGTTACAGTGTATGCAGATATATTTATTTTATAAAAGAATTAGAAAGAATTAGAATTAGAATTTATACAACATGAAATAAGAAACCCAGTTCAAAAACAAAAACAAAACCTGTGTATCAAGAGCTATCTTGGATCACATGATGTTCCAACTTGCAATAAGAGGTATTTCTAGAAAAAGGCTGTGTTTCTATTTGGTTCTCAGGAATGTATACTGTTTCTGAAGCCAAGAAACCCTTAAAGTGCATAGGACATAAGTCCACACCTTTATTTTTGTAATTAAAATATTTATATCCACCATTTCCCTGCTTTTTTAGATGATCCTTAACCTCAATTCTTTTTTTAAAAAATTGATTTTTTTTCCTGTATGATCAAGAATGATGGATAGATAAACAAGTATATACTATATAAAAGTATATCTTTGCTTATTTTATTGTTCAGTTATTTTTTTAGTTAATATACTCTCTTCTTGATCCCATTTGGGGTTTAAGAAAAAAGATATTGGAATGGTTTGCCATTTCTTTCTCTGGTTCATTTTACAGATGAGGAAACTGAAACAAACTGGCTTAAGTGACTTGTCCAGGGCCACAAAGCTAATAAGTATCTGAGGCCAGATTTAAACTCAGGAAGAAGTCTTCCTTATTTCAGATCCAGCATTCTACTGTGCTATCTACCTGTGTCCAGAGAAATGTGTAAGTTTTAATAACTTTAAGTGCACTGAAACTTTTGGGACACACTTTGGAACACACTATATATATGTAAATATTATATATGTATATATATATATATATATGCATGTGTATTTGAGTGTATGCATGTGTGTATATATATAAATATATGTGTGTATGATTTAAATATATACATGCATATACATATATATAATTTTCTTCACAATACTCTTTTAAGGCATTTAATTCAAGTCCTATTATCAAATAAATATCAGGTATTAAAGTGTCTAATCCCAGAACATATTATGACTGTCATGAGGTAAGATTTTAAACTGAGTCTCATGAGTTCAAAATTCTTTTCCCTATATTTGTTGACTTAAAGAAGCTCTGTGGCAAATGTTTTTGTAAAATTGCAACACACATCATATATTTCTCTTTTGTATCTTTTTTAAATCCAAATTATCTTAAAGCATGACAATATTTTAATTGGAACAACTATTCCAGGTAGGCATTTTATAAATCTGAACAAAGCTGTTTCTTCTGCTAAAATGGGCATTAAATGGACATTTATTTTTTCTCCTTAACACTGGGAAATGAGTTTCTGTATCCTTTTGATGGATTTTGTTAGGAAAGATATATTCACCTGTTTCACTACCATTTTTTTTTTGGCTGAGGCAATCCGGGTTAAGTAACTTGCCCAGGGTCACAAGCTAGGAAATGTTAAGTGTCTGAGACCCAATTTGAACTCAGATACCCTCCTGACTTCAGGGCTGGTGCTCTATCCACTGTGCCACCTAACTGCCCCTACAATCTTCTTTTTGTTAGCAAACAAATGGCAATTCTCTAAACCACAAACATCTAAAAATATTAGTTATCCAAAACACATGTGGTCCTTTGCAACAAAACAGAAATTTTCCTTCATTCCTTACTAAGGAATTTCTCATTCCTTAAGGAACGAGCCAATTTACTAAGCAGTGCAATTTAAAGTCAAAAGGGAAATTTATGTAAATACTGCTGACTAAGGAGTCATTTTTTTTTATCATTTAATGTGTATTAAAGTAAAAAGTTTACAAGCTGTAAGGAAT
The DNA here is from genome assembly GCF_902635505.1 of Sarcophilus harrisii. Taxonomy (NCBI): domain Eukaryota; kingdom Metazoa; phylum Chordata; class Mammalia; order Dasyuromorphia; family Dasyuridae; genus Sarcophilus; species Sarcophilus harrisii. Next base: position 337,470,142 of record NC_045427.1, read on the forward strand.
TAGCTCTAGTGATCTCTATTAGAAGTTTGGAAAAATCAGGAAATATAATTACATAATTATCTCTTACTTGGAAGATAGAATGAACCATGTAAATTTAAAATATTGTAATTCTTATTCTTCTCACTAGAAAATTCTATCAAATTTGACAACTACTTAAGAATTTTTCTAAACAAATAGATTATTTTACTGCAATATTAGAAAAATCTTTTTTAATATTTTGAAAAACTAAAGCAACTAACAAATAAAGATAAATTTCTAAATGATGATCAGTCTACCACCAGGAATGATTTACAATGGTTGAAATACAGAAATGAAAATGATTGAGTATTCCCTCTAAGTTACATTACTAATTAGGCAGTAGTGCCTTGATCTTCATCTAAGATAATTATTAACTGAATCAGAGAATAGGGTGTTGCTAAAAGAGCCATCTTTTCCAATTTACCTTCTCCACAGAAGCAGATAACATCATCTTGTAGAAGTTTCTAAAGCTGGTGGCTCTCTTCTGCCTTTCTGTCTCTTTCTATAAGCATAGTTCAGAGACCAATTATGTCTATACTTTGAGGATAATCCTTGGGGATAATCCTAAATTTGATAGTCCCTTAGAGATAAAAAGTTCCGGAGTTTCAAAAGTAGGTATTGGTCTCTTAAAGTGAAATCTCAAATATAATCATCTTTGGAAAATGAAGAGTTTCCTCAACAAAGAATTTTCCTAAAGATGCTAAGGAACCAAAGCAATATGATTCAGGTGAGGGAATAAGAGAGGCAAAAGATATGGATGCTATCAATCATGTAATTGCTGTTCAGAGAGAACATGCTTCTGTCCATTATTGATCAACTGGAACTGAATTAGATGGGCAAAAACTGTCTTACCTTTCTTTTCCCCCCAGATTTTTAACACAGAGCCAAAAAAAAAATTAAATCAAATTAACACAGTGCTGCCTGGTAGAAAGTAGATGCTTAATAACTGTTTACTGACTAAACATGTATTTATACTAGAGCAATGCAATTAACATTTTATATTATATACTAATTATATATGTAATATAATATAATGGCCTTTTATTAATTCAAACTATATGTGTGTAAAACATATAGGATTCAATATATATGTGTGTGTATGTATATATTCTAGTTCAGATGACTAGTGGATATCTATATAAAAAAATGTTCATACAGCAATGAGCTAAATATACTGAGAGATGGTGTCATTATTTTTGTTGTTCTTGTTCAGTCATGCCCAGCTCTTCATGACCCCATTTGAGATTTGCTTGGCAAAGATACTGGAACAATTTACCATTTCCTTCCCAGCTCATTTTACAGATGAGGAAACTAAAGTGACTTGCCCAAGGTCACCCATTTAGTGTCACAGGCCAACTTTGAGCTCAGGAAGATCAATTTTCCTGACGCCAAGCCCAGCAGCTACCTAAATTGTAATTATTAATGCTACTGTAAATATTTTTATTTAAAATGTCACATACAATCCAACATAAAGTTTTCATCATCCTATACATTATATTACAATTTCCCATGTCAGTAATAATCTACAAGCCACAATTTAAGTAAATCATTACCAATAAAAAAAGTCCTAAATGTTTTGAGGATAGTGTTCAAAGTTTTTCATGAAGTATGTGGGTGTATGTGTGTGCATTACATTAAATTTATGTTTTGGTTTATGCCAGTTATTGCGGTTTCTCTAAGCAGATCCTATGACAATATTCACATAAAATCCTGTAATGTTTCTGCTAGAGGAATCAGTTTCAATTATACTTTGTGAAAGGAAGAGTCATTTGCTGCCTGGATAAATCAAAGTTAAAAAATCTACAGTAAACAAGAATCAGCATTATAAATGCACGGTTTCTGACACATTTATTTTTTTTCTTCACTCACTAAAAACAGATAAAGCCAGCACCTGAAGCCAAAGCGAAATATTGGGCTTTATTCAATTCACTAAGAGCTAGCCATCCCCCAAACCAGAAAAACTTCGGCTATGGGCATTAGCAAATGAGCCTATGCAGAACCCCTGGAAAGCAGTCAGAAACGAAGCTTTACTAAGAAAATTGTAAGTGGGAATCTCTAAAACACTTCTCAGGGAGTTTCCAGGTCTACCTTACCTGCTGAGCCTCCAATCAGGATCTGCTGAGCTTCCCTCCCAAAGCCTCCTCCTGCTCCGCCAGCCTTTGCAGACATCCTCACTTTCAAAAAGGAGGCTTAGGAACCTCTCAAAAATCAAAAAACAGCAGGGGTGGGGAGCAGTTTCTTTAAGGAATTTGAGGGAGGAAACTTGCTAACCTTGAAGGCTGGAAGAAACGTTTGGAGATTTTAGTGTTGCTGCAGAAACCAAAAGCAGCAACAATTCTTAATCCCACTTGACCATTGCACTCCCTCCAAGTCTGAATAACGTGATTTGATGCTGCAGATCTAGCTAGTCCCTCTAGCTTGGGCCATAGAATGTTTCTCTATCTGATCTCTCCTAAAGTGTCATGTAAAGTTGGAAAGGCTGGTTTGGTTTGTATAACATTAATGAAAAATATCCCTGGCTTAGAAATCAAACTGAAGATCTTAGTTTTGACATTTGTCCACTTGGTTTGCAATTATTTTACAAATAAATCAATAACCTTAAAAAGAACTTTTTTGAATTCTTGTAATGGTTAAAGATTAGCCTTGCCATTTCATGGAAGTTTGATATTTGAATAAAACACAGAAATATAATTTTCTTTTTACTTCTTATTTTAGATTCCTTTAGCAGTCCATTTATTCTAGATTTCTTTTATGTTAAATGCTTTGCGATATTTGACATTTATATGAGATTTTAATTTTCACATATCACCTCTTTTGAGCCTCAGAAGTATCACGTAAAACAGTTCATTTTACAAATTAGTAAAATTTAGACTTTGGATATCTAAGCAAATGTCACACAGTTAAGTGTAAGAGGAAGAATTTATATTCTGAATGTTTTCTGAAAACCAAGGTTCCTTGCTCTAGCTCCTATACTCCACAACTCTATTACATTCAGCTTACAATAGCACTGGCTTCGATTTCATAGCCAATCATTTCATTTGATCTTTGTGTTCCAGATTAGTAAAATACATAAATTGTATTAAGACCTAATGAAATCATATTGGTAATAGTTTATAACTGATACCTCAGGGTTTCCATGAATAGGAAACCATAAGCTTCTTTCTCCTTTGCTCATCTCCTATCCCAAAAGGGGGTGAAACAAGAACTAAATAATTTGGACAAATCTCAGAGGGATATTCCCTCACCAGAGACAGAGAATGGGAAATAAGGAAATGAGAGGAAATAAGGAAAAAAAGTGGCTTACCAGCCCTTTCCAGCAGCTGTTGTGGCTTCTCTTGACTCACTCTCCTGTATGGCCCAACAAAACAATTCTCTGTACCTCATCTGACTCTCAGCATCTTTTTTTAATGCCAAGTACTTGCCAGGGAATCTTATGAACTATAGTTTTAAAAAAAGAAGAAAAAGAATCTTTTCTGTATGGTAGGTACAATCCCACATCAATATCACCAAGAAGAAGCAATAGTCTACCTATTTTAAGATTACGTTATGAGTTTAAATGTTAAGTTTTCCATTTTGCTCTCATGATCCTTTTTTCAGCCTATCAATCTTTCCTGACTTCTCCCAATTGGCTATAAATTGGGGGAATTGAATAAAACGTTAAGAAATTATGAACATCAGAAATACAGGAAAATTTAGAAATCTTTGCATTATCTGATACAAGATAAGCAAAATCAAGAAAATGACTTGGACGTCAAATATAAAGTGACAATAAACGACTCAAACTATAACCTGCTTTCCAGCTTTCCTGACTCATCAGATTATTCCAGGTCCTAAAAACATCTGAGTTAATTCCCATACACTTTGCACTTTGGTGTCTCCCCCTTTCCCTTCAGATTTCTAAGTTTGTGACCAGTGTCCCCTCTGGGTACTTTTGCTTGGAATATATTGATTGCTGGCTCTGCATTTAAAGAACTATTAGGCAGGAATATCTTTGGAGTTGAAGTAGCTTCGAAAGGGAAATTGAGGAGGCAAAGTAAGAGGAGGGCCATCTAACTTCCTCTAGTCTTCCTTTTCATGAATGACTTCATTTTGGAAACTGTCCTTCATTTCATAGAAAAATAGGAATTTTATATTCATGTTCATTTGGTATTTTAAAAGTTCTTTTTCTATCTTTTTCTTGCACAAATCAATAAAACACAGTTCCTGTTATGGACTAGATAAATGTAATGTCCTGACTTAGGAGAGCCATTACACATTATCTCATTAAGTATCCATATCACATTAAGTCTATGTTTAGAGAACCATTATCTCACACTGAGTAAGTGCTTAACTATAAGCACCCTGCTGTACTTGATTCCAGTACATCTTTTCAGAGTTCTAGCCCTCTACATCTCCTGCTTTCTTTTGTTTTAGAACACAGGTGGTCATGCCCTCCCTGACTTCTCAGAAAGGAAGGCGAAAACACCAAAAAAGAGATGATCACATCCTCCCTGATTTCTCAGGAACATGAAAACACCGAACCAGATATTGTTAGTAGGTTTCCTCTGGGCTGAAATTGAAACAGGTACACATAAATCCATCAGCATGGGAGGTATTACACAAGCACATAGTAATGTAACTCAGGCTAGTAGTACATGAATCAACAATATGAATATACATGTCCATAAGTCCGAAAAGGAAGGTATATAACATACACCTCCTTCAGCAGCCAAGACATAGTTCAAAACTAATGTATTGTCCATTACTTCATGTGTCAAGGAATCCAATGATTCCTACAAGTTTTGAAGTCCTACAACAGTCTCATCATGTGTCAGGGAATCCAATGATTCCTGTGGATTTTGAAATCCTGCAACAGTCTTATCAACAATTTTTGATGTCCATGAATCAATTGTCATAACTAACATGCTCTTTCAGTGGTTGGCAGAGTCAGCGATGGAACCATCAGATGTTTCTTGGTTCTTCTCTTTTGTTTCAAGAGTCTCTCTTTGATGGACAAGACGGAGAAGATGATGGACAAGAACTCATCTGATTCCTTCTCCATCTGTAGAGATACAAGCAAACCCTCTCTCCCAAGCAGTTAACCTATCTGGTCCCTTCTATTCACCACTTTCTAGATGTCTCCACATCACCTGGCTATTATCTAAAGAGTGGAGCTGCTGACGTTGGACACTGCCCTTCCAGCAGGTTATAAAACCTATCTGCTGGAACCAGTGCATCTTTATCAAAAATCAAAAAGTTAATAGTATAGAGAGCTAAATTTAGAAGTTCTCTAGGGTTACCTGTGCCTCCCCCTTTCTTTTGTTTTTGAAGGAGCATCTTGATGTCTCTTTCTCCTCTCTATTATTGCTTGTCCTTGAGGATTAAAAGGTATGACAGGGGTGCGTAAAATCTCATATGTAAGGGTTAAAAAGCCTCTAGAAGCAAGGAATGCGGTTCAAGGCATGTGGAAGGACCTGAAGGATGAGAGGTACTGAGGTGCAGGCAAGTCCTACGTGGAGGTGGGGCATAGCCTGAGGAGGTGCTGTCTGACCCCAGGTACTACACCTCCTTTCTTAGTGACCTCAAAGCCTAGCATGCCTCCTTCCTTCTTCTTGGGCCAATCCCTGTTGGAATCTTTACAAAGTGTTAAGCCATTAGAGTTGATAGAGACAATAATTATCTAATTTAGCATGGTTCAATATGATTGATTTGATCTTAGAAGGACATATTTTGGGCCAGAACTTGAAACAAGGTACTAAGTACAACTGATAGAAACAATGCTTGTGTTCACACCTTAAAGAGCTCATAGAAGCAAGGAATATTTAAGTACTCATTGGAGTTCACATGTTTGGGAGATTTCAGGGTTTAGAAAGAGATATCTGAATTCACACCTCCCTTGAAGCTCTTAAGGTCAGAGAGCATACTGGGAGATATCCCACAATCCCACTCTCAGAGAAGCAGCATAAATACAGCTCCAGTGATCCACTCGTAAGAATTTCTCCGGAACATTGAATGGGGTCAGAGAAGAGCACTCTGGGAGGAAACCCACAAGCCCTCTCTTCGAGGCAAGAGAGATTCATTGCATCTTCCACCTTGGTGTTGGCTGGAGGCTGAAGAAAGCAGAGGCAGGAGCAAAGAACAAAGCTGCAAGAGCTCTTGGAACCAAGAAAAGAGATAGGCCTCAACTAACCAGGCTATTTTGGAAGGAGAAAATAAACGTTTGCATTTTTGCCAGCTGACTGCGATTTTGGATGATTATTTACTTGTAACTGAAACTAAAGCTGCCTCCAGAAAATCTCCCCAAGAAACCTGCTTTCTCCCAGAGAGAACGATCTTATATTTTAAAAAAGAAAAAAACACCAACAAATCCCATTATGCCAGGTTCCTAGAGGACATCCCCTTCCCCCAGAACCTCAGGGGGGTGTAAATATGTGCTATCTAAGAATAAAGTTCTCTGTTGCTTCACCCCTACCTCCTGATGGTCTTTCTCTATGGGATCCAGGTTGGTGCCCGAAGACGGATAAGTGTGGCCTAGCTGAGCCATTGAGGAACAGGTATTAAGAGTAGCTCAAAGGGGAGCTACCAGTTTAGAATAGTTCATAAGGGTGTGACACTGATACTGTGCACAAAAGTATGCAAAATGTTTAAAAGTATGTGCAGGTCTCTTATCTGTTTTTATTGCTTATGGCACACCCATAATTGCAAATGTTTGTATAAGGAATTCAGTGACTACTGGAGCTGTCTCTTTTGCTGCTGGTATTGCAAAAATGAATCCTGAAAAGGTGTCTACTACAACATGGATAAAAGACAGAGGACCAAAAGATTTATAATGGGTCACCATTCATTTGCCAAATTTCATTGGGTCTCAAACCATGACGGTTCTTCCCTGGAGGGAGTGTAGGAACATGGAAAGGAAGGCAAACTGTACAGGCTTTTACTATGCTTCTAGCTTCCTCTTTTGTTATCTCAAATTGCAAACATAAAGTTCCAGCAGCCTGAAAATACTTAGAATGAGATTCTTGGGCCATCTGAAATAAAGGAATATTGGCCAACATGGTTAGAAGGCTATCTGTCTTTGAATTTCCATAAAATATAAAACCTGGAAATCCACTATGAGAGTGGACATGCAAGATATAAATCTTACCTGGATGCTTTCTCACTTGTTCTTGAAGTTCCTTAAAGAGCTGATATATATTAGAAGCTACAAATTTTATTTGGGCTGTGGCAATTCTTTGTACCACACCTACTAAACAGGCCGAATCAGATACTATGTTTACATCTCCTGGATAATAAATAAGAGCTAGCATGATTGCATACAATTCATTCTGATGAGTGGACTGAAAAGGAGTTCCGACTACTCTCTTTCATGACAATATACAGCACAAATGTTGTTTCAATGCATCTATAAAGATACTTGGTCCTTTAAGAGAAGCCTTAGAAACTTTTATGTCAAAAATCCATTGCCAATTATGTAATAGTTGGGTTATCTTTAATGGAGACCTGTGTGTAAAATTTGGAGCTGTGGCCAGTAAAATTTGCCTCTCTGGGATGTTTTCACAGCATACATTAATATGTGTATTTGTATAAAGGTGTATATCTTGTCACATCTTCTCCCAGATAATTGTACTTTAATGTACACTTAATGGCCTTTAATAAAATCCTAGCCACAAGCACTGGGTAAGCAGTAAGGTTTTGCTCTGGCTGTACATGGAGGGTCACGCACTTGATCATACTGTGTCCTTGATGAAGGACTGCTGTGGATGCCTCTTTTGTAGCAAACGCTGATATTTCCAAGGGTTTTTGAAGTAACTCTTTCAACCACATTGGATAAAGTCAGTTCAACCTCTCACAAAGCCTCATAAGCTTCTTTTGTAAGCTGGTATGGTGAGTTTAAAGCAGTGTCTCCCCTTAAAATGTCATATAATGGTTGTAATTGATAGTTAGTTAAGCCTAACATGGGACACATGCATTGGATATCTCCTATCAGTTTCTGAAAGTCATTTAAAAAGTTCAACTTCTCTGTTCTTAAAGAAAGTTAGCACCCTAGGATATATTTCATATCCTAAATATTGAAAAGGAGTGTGCCTTTGAATTTTTTCTGGAGCTATGTGTAATTTGTAATTCCTTAGTGTTTCTATGGTCTTTTGCAGACATGTTTCTAACATTTGCTCCTTCAGATGCACACCCTAAAATATCATTCATGTAATGTAACAACATAACTTTTGGAAATGTTTTTCTTTCTGGAGTAAGAGCAGCAGCCACATATATTTGACATATAGTAGGGCTATTTTTCATTCCCTGTGGCAAAACTGTCCATTCATATCTTTTATAAGGCTCAGCTATTAACACTGGGTACTGAAAAGGCAAATCTTTTCATATCCTTCTTATCTAGAGGGATAGAATAGAAACAATATTTAATGTCTATAACTCAAAGAGACCATTATCTAGGCAACTGAGTAGGAGATGGAAGTCCAGACTGAAGAATTCCCATAGTTTCCATCTGTTCATTTACTTTTATTAAATTAGTCAACATCCTCTATTTTCTAGATTTCTTTTTAACAACAAATACATGGGAATTCCAAGGACTTAGAGAAGGTTATGTGTCCTTTGTCAAGTTGCTACTGTACTATATCTAATAGGTCTGAATTTTTCCTTTTTTTTTTTTTTTTTTTTTAGAACTTGTGGTATTCTTTAAAACCAATTGTATTATATTGTACATAAGGAATGTTTCCTCAGGAATTGAATCAGGACCCATGGCTTTATAATATTCAATTAGCTGCTCTCCCAGTAGTTCCCACATATCTGGCTCTAATTTTTCTTCCTTAGAGATCCAAGGAGATGTGCACTCTAATATATTTAAGAGTCCAGTGATCTGCTTCCAAATTGCCAACAAATCTTGCTTCTTTATTAACCTAACAGTGCATTCTACACACTTCTCTTGGAATGGGGGAGACTTTTTTCTTAGTATTTGCCCCATTTCAGTTGAAAAAGGAAAGTGATTAGTTTAGCCCTTACCAAACCAAACTATTTCTGTGTCACAAGGATTTCTCCACTGAGCGTATGATCATGTCAGTCAAATTGATATGTGCCTTGCTTTGCATTTCTAGGGCCCCACATTTGGATGCAAAAATGTAATGTCTGGGCTAGCTATCTGGAAGATCTCTGGACGGGCCTTGGTCTTTAGGTGGAGAAGTGATGAAGGCAGGAGGGCTACCATGAGGCCGGAGTCTGGAATCTGGAGTCTCAAGTCTTCTCTGTGTCTGTGACTGAGTAAGTCTTCTGAGTCTAAAACTACCTTAAATACCTCAGTACAGTTACATCACTACAGCATACTTAGCATGTGTCAACTGTTAGGAGAGCCATTACATCACCATATCACATTAAATATATGTTTAGAGAACCATTTTTTTCATATTGAGTAGGTGCTTAATTATAAGCACCCTGCTGTCCTTGATTCAAGTATACCTTTTCAGAGTTCCAGTCCTCTACAGATACTATTCTTCAACAATAATGAAATAGAATATCACCCTAATTCTAAGACTAATGCAAACTACTGGGTTTTTTTCCCTGATATAACATAGTTAATTCTAGGCACCCCTGTCTTTTCTCAACCAGGCTTGTTACATTTTACCTTTTACCCCTCTCAGGGTTCTCAGGTAAATCGAAGGGGTTGGTATTTACTTTCTTTCATTTCCCCTGAAACCTCAGGGGTGTAATCCTCCCTATATTACCTCAATGGGGAAAAGGATGGTTGGACAGGGTTTGACACACAATATAGTTTCTACATAGTACTGGTTCCACCAAGTTGATGTCCAAAGCCAGCATTATTACTAACTAGTCTTTGTTTCTCAGGACTTGCTGCTAGGCTAACTGTAATATCTGGTCTTGAATTTGCAGACTACTGTATCCCTGGGATTGAATGTCCAACTCCAAGAACCTAGAATGGAAAAGAATGAATGAAAAAAGATGCAAGACTTGAGCTGATTTCTTAGAAACATGTGACTTCAGAGGAAGAACAAGGAAATTCCAAAGTCTTTCCTCCTTATGTGAGAGGAAAATCATCTCTTTGCTTATATTTGTAACCCTACCACAATGCTTGGAATATTGTAAATGCTTAATTATAACTGCTTGTTGCCTGCCTGCTTTGGGAGTATATAGCCAGTGGAGATATAACATGTGCTTTGGGTTTACTCCCTCAAATCACACTTATATTGGCCCATTAGTCCTCAGTGTGGTAATTACTATCAAAAGTTTTGAAAGTAATACTTTAACTCACAAGATCTTATCAATATGCTTCTTGTTAACAGATACCCAGAAGGCTCAACTAGTTCTTAGAGAAAACATTCAGGTTCTTAGTGTCCCACTAGTCAAAATGTCTCCCTGTAAAAGCATATACACATCTCTCTAATGATGATATGAAGCCATTCAAATGCTGCTGGTTAACTATGATCAGACCTGGAAAGAGGATTCAATAATCAGACATTGGATGCGTGGAAACTTCAAGGCTAGGTACCTCTGTGAAATTTACATTATTGATTATTGATTGATTAATGATTAAGAACTATAATTAAACACTGGAATCAATACTTATGGATCAGATTTAGATTTGACTTTATAGGCTTCACTGGCTAACTTTGAAAGAGTTTAATTTCTCCATTCTGCAGGGTATAGCTTAAACTACAAAGATTTACAGAAATGAGGGAAAAGGAAAGTAAAGATAAGTCAACCTGGTCATGAGATGTTTGCCTAGCACCAGGTCTCTTTAGTGTTAGGTGGTGCCTGACATAGAACTTTCCAGAGGATGTTGATCAATTTTACATTTTTCTTATTACCATGGGTGACCAAATGTAAGCACACTTTCCTGCTTTTGTCTAGTTTATATTACTAAGCCTTATGTAACCAAAGGAATAAAAAGCTTCTTTGTCAGATATATTTCTGACTAGTGTGGAGCTTGAGACCTCATTTTATTGGCAGTTGCTAGCATTGCTAATAAACTGATTGCCTCATTTTCTCTTTGTTGCAGATTCTTATCACCACAATTGGTGAATTGAGTGTGGGACCCAGGCTTGCTGGGGTCACTTCCACTAAGGTAGTCTCTTAGAGATCTCCAATAAGACTGACCCTAAGATTAAATTTCTTCCCTAAGCCTTGATCCAAAATTGATCTGAATCAATCTAAGTACCTGAATGGGAGATTTTGTAAACTAGACAAAAGTTTTTCTGTTTTGATAGAGCAGTCTCTGATAAAGAAAGAAGAAACTCTATTGGAGACAGAATAATTTCTTACAGAAGAAAGGGAAGAAGATTTATATTCTCCAAATTAAAGAATCTCTTTTACAGATAGAATAGCATCTCCTAAATCTAGAAAAAGTTTTGAGGCACTTAGACAATATTATACAAACAGAATTACAAAATAAAAAAGGACCTTAAAGTTTATTGTGTACTTTAAGCTTTTAACAAAACTTCAAATAAGAAAGCAAAAATTTAACCACATATTGAAGGAAAACTTTTTTACTTTGCCACAGCAAAATAAGTCAGCTGTTAATACAACTGAGTTCATCTAAACTCTTTTTAATATTATTATTAAACTTTGTTTTTAATTTATGGAATAAAACAAGCATTTCCCAATGTAATACAATAAAAAAAAATGATTGCATGTGAAATTGAAAATCTAATATGTACAACTTCCCATTTCTTTGAAATATGCTACAGAGATTATAAATAAATTAGAGGAACACAGGATAGTTTACCTCTCAGATCTGTGGAAGAGGAAGGAATTTCTAATCAAAGAAGAACTAGAGATCATTACTGATCACAAAATAGAAAATTTCAGTTTCCCTTTATGATAGATACCCCTCTGTTCAGATCCTCAAGTTCACCAATAAAAATCACCTTATACCAGAGCAGCACTATTCCAAATTATCTGTGATAAGCATGGAAGAAAGAATCAATCTATAAAAGGAATGAAAGAAGAAAAGAACAAATAATTTATTATCTACCTACTAAGAGTCCAGGCACTGTCCCAAGCACTTTATTAATATCATCTCATGTAATCTTCACAACAATCCTGGGTTTTTATAATGATAGATGGTAGATGATATTATCATCCCTGTTTTATAGTTGAAGAAACTGAGATAGAAAGAAGTTCAGTGACTTACACATAGCTAGTAAGTTTTTTTTAAATCCAAATTTGGACTTAAACCTTTTTGATTCTAGGCTCATGTTCCATCTACTGCATCACCCATTTGACTGTAAAGAACCTCTCCAGTCATTTTAGAACCTGCTAGGCCCAAAACTAGAAAGCTAACCTAGAACCAGGGTTGGCAAAGCCTTCAACGATGAAGCCTATCTCTTTTGAAGACTACAATCTGCTGAAGCTGCCACTAATTCACAAAGTTTCTGGTCACTGGATGGCTGAATACTCTTCCAATTTGGCCTGGCTCTTTTCTTAGCAAAGCTTAAGGCCTTCTAAATCAACATACTGATCTCCTCATACATGACAACAGTATATAGTGGGAGCCTGATTTGGTACCTCCTAGTCAAAAATAGGTTGTTGTTTTTTTCTTAAGGAGAGAAAAAAAAGGAAAGAAAGATAAAAGAAAAAGGGAAAGGAAAAAAAAAGAAAAAGAATTTTTCAAATTGTTCTGGAAAAGGACTAAAATGATATCACAACATTAAAGTCAAGTTACAATGTTATATAGTTGATCAACCAATACAATTTTAGAATGTTTTACTGTGGATTGGGTACAAATAATCCATATGAATCATATAGATAGCAAGAACAATAGTTAGAAAACATTTCTCTCTAAAACCTGAAGTATATTCACCTACAAAGACACAAAGAGTCAGGCGCTTAGGAGGGGTTAGGCAGGGAAAATCATTATAAAGAAAGTAGGAAATACATAAGGTCAAGACAATTCACAATTTTGGATGAACTTGACATCCTTTTGGTCTATAGAGAATTGTCACAAATTTCACTATGGTGAAGGGTGAAGCATCAGTGAACAAGTCATTTCTATTTAGGCTCGCTTGTTCTATCTGAGATTATTTTTCATAGAATATGGCAGTTCTGATGGATGGTTTTGATGAGGTGTGAGAATTGAGGGTAAGAGATCCCTTAGCAGCAATGGGATCCCTTTTAGCTGGTGGTAGGTTTTGAGAAAGAATTTGCAAACACTACTTTCTTTTCAATGGGCAGCTGTTTTATCTGCCACCTCTACCCTGAGTGTTAGCTAAGTATTACTATGCTCTATCAAAAAGTATTATAATGCTTTTTGAATTCTACTGTGCTCTCTCAAAAAATGTAGAGAGGAGGCTAGGATTTAGGCTAGCATTGACAACAAGCTTACCAGTTAAGTTTCTTCAGGTTTGTCAATTACCAAGCAGGGGATAAAAGTAGCTTCTTCAATAATTTTTCCTAATCCAGAGCTGGGCTCCTTTGGTAAAATATTCTATCATAATTTATGGTGATCACCTGCAACATGCTATAATTGCATTTGCTATTGCCAGTCTCGCCTAATTCCCAGGGTGTCAGAGAAATCTCTGGTAAATATTAATATCAAGCTTACCTTTTCCTGAGGCCTTCAGAAATCATCTGGCTGCTATCTTATATGGATGCAGTTAAAGCACAACAGAGCACCTGTATGTAAAAAATTACCCTGTTATGGGTTCTGTCAATAAAAAGTTACAATTATGAAAAAAAAAAGTCAAGGGGAAATAATCTCTAAACTGTAAGCTGATTATTAGGTCTATAACCTCAAAGAGATTAAAAAAAAAGGGGGGGGGGAAGAACCCATGTCTGACACACATACACACACAACTCATATACACATATATACATATATGTATGCATATATATGCACATATTTATACATGTATATTTATAGTAGTTTTTTCACACACAAAAAAGTATATACAAGGGAGAAAATAGTTTAGAAGGAAATACAGAGCTGGTAATCATAACTGTGAATGTGAATGGGATGAACTTTCCCATAAAATGGAAGCAAATAGCAGAATGGATTAAAAAACAGAATTTTACAATATGTTATTTACAAGAAACACATTTGTCACAGAGAGACACATATAGAATAAAGGTAAAAGGCTGGAGCCAAATTTATTATGTTTCGGCCGAAGCAAAAAAGAAAAAAAAACAACAGGGTAGCAATTCTGTCTTCAGATAAAGCAAAAGTAAAAATAGATCTAATTAAGAGATCTAAAGAAGAAATTATATCTTATTTAAGGGTACCCTAAACAATGAAGTAGTAATAATACTAAATGTATATGCACCAAGTGGTAGAACATACAGATTCGTAGAGAAGACATTAAGCCAATTACAGGAAGAAATAGCAAAATCATATTGGTGAAGGGCTTTTACCTTCCCTTCTCAGAATGAGACAACTCTAACCACAAAATAAACAAGAAAGAAATCAGAGTTTAATAGCATTCTAGAAAATCTAGCTATGACAGACCTTTGGAGAAAATGAATAGAGACAGAAAGGAATACACATTTTTCTCAGTGATATATGGCACCTACACAAAAATTGTCTACGTATTAGGGCATAAAACCTCACAATCAAATGCAAAAAGGCAGAAATAGTAAATTTTTCCTTTTCAGATCACAATTCAATAAAAATTATATTAAATAAAGACCAGGGAAAGATAGAATAAAAACCAATGGAAAATTAAATAATCTAATTCTAAAGAATGAGTAGGACAAGCATCAAAACACAGAAACAATGCATAATTTCATCCAGGAGAATGACAATAATGAAACAACATACCAAAACCTATGGGACTCAGACAAAGCAGTTCTTAAGGGAAATTTTATATCTCTAAATAATGAATAAAATGGAGAAAGAGGAGATCAATGAATTGGACATGCACCTAAAAAAGCTAGAAAAGAAACAAATTAAAAAAACCTCAATAAAATACCAAATTTGAAACTCAAAGGAGAGATTAATAAAATTGAAACTAAAAAAACAACCTAGTGAATTAATTAATAAACTAAGAGTTGGTTTTATGGGAGGAAAAAAAAACAATAAAATAGATAAACCTTTGGTTAATTTGAATAGAAAACAGAAAGAAAAAATCCAAATCATCAACATCAAAAAAGAAAAGGGTGAATTTTGCCCAACTGTATGGCAGTATATCTTATAATCTAATCTAAATGCATGAATATTTACAAAAATATAAATTGCCCAGATTAACAGAAGTGGAAATAAATTACTCAAATAGTGCCAATTTAGAAAAAAGAAATTGAACTCCCTAAGAAAAAATCTCCAGAGCCAGATGAAGGTAATGTAATATTATTGTTCTATAAAAAATAATGAACACTATGATTTAGAAAGGCCTGGAAAGATTTACATGAATTGATGTTGAGCAAAGCAAGTAGAACCAGGAATACATTGTACACAATAACAGCAAGAATGTGCGATGATCAATTGTGAAAGGCTTGGTTCTTCCCAATAGTTCAGTGATCCAAGGCAATCCCAATAGACTTTGGACAGAAAATGCCATCTACATACAGAAAAATAACTATGGGGATTGAATGTAAATCAATACATGCTATATTCACTTATTTCTCTGTTTTTTCCCCTCTCCCATGGTTTTCCCTTTTGCTCTGATTTTTCTCCCCCAACATGATTCATAAAGTGATGTGTATTAAAAATGAATTGATTAAATAAAAATAAATAAGTAAAAAGAAGTTCATGGAAAATAAAGAGTCTGGTGAGCTATGGTTCATGGGGTCTGAAAGCATCCTGCTTGTCATACCCTTTAACACAATAACAATTCACCACAATCATATATCCCAGCTTGTTTAGGTATTTTCCAATTGATGGGCATCTCTTTTATTTCTAATTCTTAAGCACCACAAGGACTAGTATAAATATTTTGTACAAATAAGTTTTTTAATGTCTTTTTAAAAAAATTTACCTTTATAAACATAGCCCTAGCAGTGGTATTGCTGAATAAAAGGATATGCACAATTTTATAGACTAAATTGCTCTCCAGAATGGTTTCATCAGTTTACAACTCCACCAAGAGTAAATTGGTTTCCCTGTTTTCTCACATTCCTTCAAATATCTATCATTTTCTTTCTTTTTTTTTTTTTTTTTGTCATACTGGAAAATCTAATAGATGTGAAGTGGTAACTCAGAGTTGTTTTAATATGCATTTCTCTAATCAGTAGTGAATTAGAGCATTTTTTTCATATGATTATAGATAACTTTGATTTCTTTGTCTGAAAACTGCCTCTTAATATCCTCCAACCATTTATCAATTGGGAAATGACTTAAATTTTTAAAATTTGACTCAATTATTTACATATTTGAGAAATGAGCTGAACCAAGAGAACATTGTGCATAGTAACAACAAGATCATGTGATGATAAGCTGTGTTGGACTTGGGTCTTTTCAATAATGAAATTATTCAAGGCAATTCCAATAATCTTGTGATGAAAAGTGCCATCCATAGCTAGGCAAAAAACTATGAAGACTGAATGTGAATCAAAGCATAGCCTTTTCATCTCTTTGTTGTAGTTGTTTGCTTGATTTTTTTCTTTCTTGTGAATGAATATTGCTTGCTGTTTTGAGGAATGGAAAAAGGGAAGGAAAGAGAAAAATTTAGAACAGAAAGTTTTGCAAAGGTGAATATTAAAAACTGTCTGCATATAATAAAAATACTAGTAATTTTTTTTTTAAATCAGGTGAAACAATACTTTAGTCCAAGAAATTTGGAAGATCAGGAAGAAAAGATCAGTCTTTCTCAGGTAAAAGAAGAATGCAATCCAGGACAGCAAGCTAGCAGCAAGCTTTGCTTCAGCAAAAGAGCAGGAGGTCTTAAGCCCCAGTGGAATGGAACAGCAAAACATCAACACCCATCCCTCCCCTACTCCCTCCATGTGATTTAACATAGTCAGAAGAGGCAGACTCCAGATTTAAGAATTTCACATACTTCAGTGTAACACTAGGGAAATGCAAAACATCCTACCAGCTTCTGCACATGACAGAAACTAGTAATGAGCAAGCTGCTAGACTCCTGTGGCCTCCAACAGCACTATCCATCATCCACTCAATCCCCTTAGCACAGCATCAAACATAAGGGTCCCCAGGGGCCTCAGAGAAACATCAGTACAGCACCAGATAAATAAGTAGGGCCTGTAGCCCCTGGTACAAGAAATTTGAAAGTGTGTTCCTTCTACACTAAAAACAGAGTTCAAATTAAAAAAAAAAAAAAAAAAAAAAAAAAAAAAAAAAAAAAAAAAAAAAAAAAAAAAAAAAAAAAAAAAGGGAAAAAACCAATACCTCATGGAAAAACAATCGATCTGGAAAATAGAACAAGGAGGCAATATCAGAATCATCAAACTACCTGAAAGCCATAATCAAAAGAGGAAACCTGTAAAGTATTTTTTCAAAAAAATACCAATTATGTTTTAGTATCTTGGAGAGGTAAAATAGACATTGAAAAAAATCTAATCACCTCAGAAGAGATCCCAAAATCAAAACTCCAAGGAACATCTGTTTACCTGTTCTGTCTGTCTGTGTTAGCATCTGGATTCTCAGAATAATAAAATGCCGATGGGCATTAAATTCTAAGAATGGTATCAACAGGACGCTGGATGTTTTGGGTGTCTTCTAAGACATTTAATTTGAATGTCTTTTGATGATAAAATCTGAATGTTTCTGAACACTATCTGGTTCTGTGTGCCAGTGGCACAACTTTGGTTGTGAGTGCCTTTGGGCACTATCTGGTTATATCTGGGCATTCTCTGTGAAGGCAGAGAAATGCCCCACATGGGACGTGGAAGCTTAGAAAAACTCCATTTGGATTTTGGCAGGGAAGAATCTCAAGCTGAAACAAACTTCTCTTGGAGCTATTCCTGGGGGAAAACCCTAGTCTGTATATGTTAAATGTTTTGTTTAATGTTGTAATTGTGCAGTCTATGTCTGTGTGATTTATGTTCTGTTTTCTGTGTGTCTGTTTTGTTGATTTAAAAGCTCTATTAAAGTTTTAAGAACAATGATTAAGAATTGATTATTTCAATGTTGCAATTGTGTTTAGTATAAAAATTTGCTTGTGATTTTAAACTTTTTAACTTGTTGTATAATTTGTAAATAAAAGAAACAGGAAAGGGAGGTTGCAACCAGGGAAACTGAAGCAGGACAATTTAGGGTAATTGAATCAGGACAATAAAAGGGAACTGTGGCACAACAGTATGATTTCACATTATAATATCATGCTGCTTGCCTTTTCAAGGAGTGGGCAGGGACATGAAAGAGAGAGTTTGGAACTTTTTTAAAATTAATGTTTAAAAGGTTTTCACATTTAATTGGGAAATATTTAATAAAACAAATAACAAATTTTACAAAAAAGAAAGGAGGCTTTTCTTATTTATGTCCTCCCTACTTTAAGTAGACAGCACAGAGAATTGTGAAACAATTATTTAATTTTTCAGCTACAAATCAGATCCTTAGGGTACTATAGTAAAGCTCATTTTTACAGATCGGGAAACAGAGAGTTTCCTGACTCCATGCTTGTATTTTATCTATTGTGCTACCTAACTGTCTAGTCCTTTGCCTTTTGGATTTGCTCTTTTCTGTTCTAGTAGGCAGGTAGGTGGCAGAATGCTGGGCTTGGGAAGGTATTGATGTAAATTGTGTCCCCCTTGACTTTTGGAGGTGAACTCTGAATCTCTCCTCTGACAGAGACCCACCCTTCAGGGCAGTTAAGTGGTTTCATTCTATTGAAAGATTAGCCTGGGACCATAACCAGTAGCTATAACACCTCCTTAAGTGATCTCATTCAGTAGGAGATCTGGGCCTGATTATTCCTATTGAGTAGCTTGAAACTCCAACATAAGTAGTCTCTTTTCAACAGGAAATCTAGGCCTGGTGGCATTGGCAACATTGAGGGATTCTCCTTCAATTTTGAATGGAAGCTCTAGTTTCAGACTGCTATAAAGGACTATTCTGAACTCCAGTTTTTTGCAGAAGTCTGAAATAGGAATTATGCTTTGCCAATGGAGCTCTCTTCTTGGCAAAGCTGCCTGCCAGGACTCCTGCCTGCTTTGAAGAGACCTTCTTCTTAGTGATAACCTTTTGTTATTTCTCTGCCAGGACCTCTTGCCACTAAGGAATCTGTCTTCCTGGCATAGCTGGCTTCTCAGTGCCAATAAACTTCCCTTTTGCCATTCAGACTTTCTGGGTTCATGAATTCTTTCAAGTTGGATCTGAGTGCCAAGGGGATTCCCACCCCAATCTCACAACTCTCTACACTGCCACTAACTGCATCATTAGCATCTACTTTTAAGGTTATTTTGAGGATATATTATTTTATACTTGTAAAGCATGGAGCTTTAAAGTGCTATATAAATGCTAGCTTAAAAGCTAGTGTAGGTGAAAGATTTTTCAGTCTGAGTTTTTGTGACTCCATTTGGGGTTTTCTTGACAGAGATATTGGAGGGTTTGCAATTCCTTCTTCAGCTCATTTCACAGATGAGTAAACTGAGGCTGTTAACAGGCTGTGACTTGCCTAGGGTCATACATATAATGTCGCAGGAATATGGAACATAAACTTAGAAAAACTTTGAGAGAATGTGGAGGTCATGGAGGTCCATAGTTCTTGGAGTCACAAAGTGGACTGAAGGACTGAACAACTACAAAGGCAAGAGATTAGCTTTGAAAGATTAGTAATTGTGAAGTTTGAGTTTAGGCTGGGTTTTAGAGCCAAAGCCTTGTTGCCTCTAGAAGTGAAATACAGCTCCCCTCTTCTAAGGACCTGGGCCAACAGAAACTGAGGACTCAAAAGGTAATCATGCCACATTTGACATGAACTTGATGGGGCCAATACTATGTCAACACTGAGCAAAGTTTTCAGTCCATATTCCCTAAATCATTTAGTGGTATTTAGTGGTAAGGGCTCAGAGTACGCTCCTAAGTTTTTTAGGGGGAAATATTTATATTTTGGTTCCTGCTACTATCTATGAGTTAATATTTCTTTGTACAAAACTAATTTATGTTAAGTGGTTAAACAGAATTGTTGTCTAGCCACAGGAGAGCTCAGCTGGTTCAGGATTCTAAGAGAAAGTTTTGAAGAGAAACCATAAAAGTTCAACAAGGGCCTAAAGAGCCCTGAGGGGATATTCCATGGGCAAGCAGAGCAAGTGACTGTTTCATAGTCAGGGCCAGAAGTTGCAGCTAAGCCCTCCCTATCCCGGTATACAATAAGAGAAAGGCCTAGATGGACGAGGGAAGCCATATGGCAAAGCAGAGACTGGTCCAAAACCCCATTCTTACAGTGTAACCAGTCAAGATCTTGTCCTTCAGCTTATCTTTTAATTAATTATTATTATTATTATTATTTTACAACCAATTCCCATTCAATAGAAGTACTCAGGAGGGAATTAAAAACGTGCCACTTATGAGGGGCCCCGCTGCTCCATGGATCTCTTTTCTGAAACCTCTTATCAGCAAGCTATACCAAAGACAAGTACTCCTTAGCAAACCCTCAGGATGGGTTCTCCATTATAGACTTCCCCTCTTTTTTAAGCCGCTCCAGTATCAGACCAAACGGAAGCAATCCAAGGCGCCCAGCTTCCATTTACGCCTCAGGACCGCCCTCCCCCGATTCGCGCATGCTCCTTCGGATTAACTCGTCTCTCTATCGCCGCCTCTACACCCCTCCACTTCAGGCCCCGGCGCATGCTCCGGCAAAATTCCTTCGCCTCTTCGTTTTCCGGAGTGCGCACGCGCCACCATCTGTCCGACTTAGCATTTTTTTTTTTCCGGCTGGGAGAGGAAGAAGAACTGGGGAGGAGGGAGAAGGAGGCGGGTCTGGCCCTTTCTCGAGCCGCGATTGGTCAATTGGGAGGCGTCGGCATAGAAAACTCTGCGCGCAACTCACCGGGGCTGGGGGAGGTGCCGGGCGGAGCGCAGGTAAAGGGTTATCCCTAGGGACTGGGCGCGGACCGTGGGGCCACGGGGAGGAGGCAGGTTTCCGGCCTCCGGCCGACCTATGGAGGGATATACTCTTTGGAGGAGTAGCCGAGGATGGCTATTGGCGGCCACGTCCTCGGGCACTTAATGGGTGCGAGTAGTTCTCGTTTGCCGCCGGGCTTCGGTGATGATGAGGAGAGAGAGATGGGAGGAGGGGGAATGGGGGAGGCGGTGGGCAGGGAGCCCCTCCTCGTGTGGCGGTTTTATGAAAAGAGACATTAGATGTTTTTCAGTCTTCCCCTCTTTCCTCTCCGCCTTAATTCCCTGTTGAGTAGCATTTGGCAAAGGGGAAGCAACCCAGAATTTAAAAAGTTGGAGTACTTCAGGCAGACACTTAGTGTATTCTCGAGCAGATGATTGACTCTCTCCCTGAGCTTTAGGGAACTGTCTGCAACTTGTTAAGGCGATGGACTCCAGGAACTGAATCCATGTGAATGAATGGTAGTCACTTTTGAACATCATCATCCTAAGTTCATCTTTGAAGTAATGGTACCTTGTTCCGTTGGTGAATTTCCTATCTGACCCACAAATCGACTAAGCTAAACAGAAAGACGTGGGCTTGCAGCATTGCAGTAAAGCAATACGGTGTCCATCCAGCTATTAGCTGGCACAACCAACTCCCAGACGATCCTGTTTGTATAGAGTGACTTTATCTCTCCAACCTCTGGGCATCTTTAAAAATGTTTTGAAATATAGATTAGCGTAGCAACATTGCAGTAAAAATAATACGGTGCAACTTTATAGTTTACGGAAATTTACCCCCTTATTTTTTTGGTGGGGAAAGGGAGAATGGTTATTATTTAAACTACGGAATGGTAACCAGAGTGGGCTATTATTTTAAACAAGCTCATGGATTGAAATTCTGGTCAATGGTTCTGACACCTTTCTTTGCAATTACGTGGGAATCTATTCTAGGTATATAATTAGATACTCGGCTCTAAAAATAATGCTAGATTATTATTATTTTTTGGTAACCTGTCCTCAACAATTCTTAGGATGACATATTTTTGTGTATGACAAGAATAATAGAGAAACTGCCAAAAAAGTTAGTTAATGTATATATATGGTGGTCAGATGCTTCATTTAGATACCTTCAGTTGGATATGTAATTAGTTGAATAGTATACCTAAACAGTAGTCATTAATGGTTTGATATCAATTTAGAAGGGATTCTACTATTACTGGATGGGATCCTGTGCTGTTGAACATTTTTATCAAAGACTTGAATTAATCATTTAGCTAGCATTAAGCATACTCTCCAGTAAAGGAAACTGGTTAAGTGATTTGTCCTAAGGCTCATATAGCTCCTAAGTGTCTGAAGTTGGTTTGGAACTCATCTTCCTGACTTCAGACTCAGGACTCCATATTGTCTTGCTGCTTGCTTCTAGAGGGGAGTAGAATTGTTCCCTTAGGCCCCACAGGGTAAACAAGGCCAGTTACAATATTTTATCCATCTTTAAGGTTCTATTGTCACTGCAAGACAATTTTAAAAAGTTTATTCTTCCCTAATTATTTTATTTGGGCAGTTTGGTGTCTCAGTGGATTGAATGTCAGCCCTGGAATCAGAAAGATTGATCTTCTTGAATTCAAATCTGGCCTTAGACACTGTCTGCTTCAATTCCTCTTCCATGCAATAAGTTGGAGAAGGAATGGCAAATCATTCTAGGATCTTTGCCAAGAAACCTTCAAAATGGTCTCACAAAGAGTTATATATGATTGAAAAATGACTGAAAAACTGATTTACTTAGTCCCCACAGAAATAATTCCAAACCTCTTCCCTCCACAAGCCCTCCTGTTGCAGTGATTCCCTACTTCCAATTTAGGAGCTTGCCTTTCTTAACTGAAAAAAAATCCCAGTCTTTCTTCCTTTTCTGTGGTATTTGGCAACTATATGGTCCTTCTTTTTGCCTGTGTGACCTCTTGTATATTAACTTTTCCCTTTCTTTCTTCTCTATTGAATTATATCTTTAATCTTATTCCTTCTCTCTTGAATCTTTAGCCTCTTCCAGTTAACTGACATCAAACATGCCAAAGTCTCCCTTGTGATGTGGACTTTGAACTTATTCTCTTCCCATATCAGGAGAAACCCATCTAACTACTATCTGGCATAACCAACTCCCACACTATCCTGTTTGTATAGAGTGACTTTAAGGATGGAATTCTTTATCAGCCTCTGTTATCTATCCCTTCAACCTCTGGGCATTTTTAAACATACTTTGAAATATTGATTAGCATAGCTTTTCACAGATTTGAAACCTGGTCTGCTGGGCCTTCATCATCCCTCTGAGCTTCCAAATTCTTCCTTTGCTACTTCCCCTCCTCCTTTGAGAAACCCCCAAACATATTTCTCCTAATAAAAAAAAATGTGCTCATGATGAAGATCTTTGCTAAGACTTTTTCAGGAGTAAACATGATTTTAGGTACTCTCTCCTCATAGTTCTTCTCTTTAATGACATCTTTCTCCTTTTAGTCTGCTCTCTGGATTTAGCCTACCAGTTTAGTGGCCTACTCATACTTTATGGCATATTCCTTTAATGGATTCTTCCAAACTCCTTTCCTTGGTAATCCTATTGTTCTCTCAACTCTATTTCATATTTACCACCCTTAATGCCTATTTTACTTCTTCATTTTGTCGATAACCTCTTCTCAATAAATTTCCCCTTTTGGCAAAGAGAGTGGCCATTGTGAATTTGTAACATGTTTGAATTACCCTGACCTGTCTGAAAAAAAAAAAAAAATTCGTAATATCCTTCCAGCCCTTCAAATTGTTGTCTTGTATCTCTCTTTCCTTTATCTGCTAAAATCCTTAAAAAGTTGGTAATACTTTAAGTGTTTTCTTTTTCCAAATACATACAAAGATAGTTTTCGCTTTTGCAAAACTGTGTTCCAAATTTTTTCCCTTCCCTTCCTATTAGCAATCCAATATAGATTAAACATATGCAATTCTTCTAAGCATATTTCCATATTCATCAGATTGCACAAGAAAAATCAGATCAAAAAGAAAAAAAAAATGAGAAAGAAAAAAAATCAACTAAACAACAACAAAAGGTGGAAATACTATGCTTTGATCTACTTTCAGTCTCCATAATTCTCTCTCTGGATGTGGATACCACTTTTTATTACAAGTGTATTGGAAATGCCTTGAGCCATCTCAATGTTGAAAAGAGCCAAATCCATTAGAATTAATCATTACATACTCTTCTTGTTATTGTGTGCAGTATTCTCTTGGTTTTGCTCATTTCCCTCATATCAGTCTTCCTAGACTTTTCTGAAATCAGCCAGCTCATCATATTTTAATAAAGCATTTCATCACATTCATATACCATAACTTAGTCAACCATTCACCAACAGATGAACATCCACTCAGTTTTCAGTTCCTTGCCACCAAAAAGAGGCCTGCAACAAACAGTTTTCTATATATGAGTTCTTTTTCCTCTTTTATCATATCTTTGGGGTACAGACTCGGTACAGTATCTGTATCTGTATCTGCTGTGTCAAAGAGTATACATAGTAAAAATTTGGAGAGTAATTTAGAATGATTCCCAAATCACTATCATACTGTGCGTACAATAGTGATTTGGGAATCATTCTAAATTGCTCTCCAAAATGGTTGGGTCATTTAGTGTCCCAGTTTTCCCATATCACCTCCAATATCTATTATTATCTATTGTCATCTTAAACAATTTGAAGAGTGTGAAGTGGTACCTGAGAATTGTCTTAATTTGCATTTCTCTAATTGATAATGAATTAGAATTTTTTCATATGACTAGAAATGGTTTAAATTTCTTCATCTGTACACTGTCTATATTTGACCATTTATCAGCTGGGTAATGGCTTGTATTCTTATAAATTTGAGTCAATCTTCTATATGTTTTAGAAATGAGGCCTTAAGTTGATAATACTTTCTATCTCTGCTTTCTCATTCACTGCTCCCCTTTCTTTCTTTCCTTTTAAATTCTTCTTTGCAATCCATCACTGATTAAAATTTACTTTGCTTTTGGCTAATCTGCCCTTGAATCTACTTTCCTTCTTAAACTGGTTCCTTTTTGTAAAGTCCAAGCTAGCTCCCTGGAGGCCTCAGGATCAGCCAGAGTCAGGATAAGCAAAAGTTCTTGGTCTTTAGGGGGAGAAGTGAAGGAGATGGACAAAACTTCCAGCAGTTTTGCCAAGGATGCCTCCTTGATTCTAGAGACCAGAATCTCCACACTTTTCTACTCCTCGTCCTGTGGCCAAGTGCAGTTCTCTT
The DNA here is from genome assembly GCF_902635505.1 of Sarcophilus harrisii. Taxonomy (NCBI): domain Eukaryota; kingdom Metazoa; phylum Chordata; class Mammalia; order Dasyuromorphia; family Dasyuridae; genus Sarcophilus; species Sarcophilus harrisii. The sequence continues at coordinate 337,495,376 of NC_045427.1, forward strand.
GCCTCTCTTACCCCACCACCTAATCCTTACCTACAATTCTCTTAACCCCAAACATTAAGCTGGCATTAACTGTGAGAAGAGCAATTCCAAACATATGCTGTCATTGGCGAATAGGTAATTAGCCTTAAGTACTCAGTTGTCTGATTCAAGTGCACCTATTCAGAGTTTCAGCCCTTTACATCTCCTGCTTTCTTTTGTTTTAGAACACAGTTGGTCACACCATCCTTGGCTTCTCAGGGAGGTGAGAATCCCAAAAAGGAAGTGCTCAATTCCCCCCTGACTTCTCAGAGAAGGAGATAAAAAACACCAAAAGGAAGTGGGGAGTCAAGCCAGATATTGTTAGTGGGTTTTCTGGCTGAAGGGTCTTACTAGAAACAGATATGCACAAATCCATCAGCATGGGAGGTATTACACAAGCACATAGCAATAAAGCACAGACTATTAGTGATGGCTCTCCCCACAGCTGGTGCAGGCTCAATGTGGTGAAACAAACATGAATTACAATTCATGCAAGTAGTGATATAACAAACAATATGAATTAACATGGTATTGTAAAAGATTTCCAGAAGTCCTAAAAAGAGGGTATGTAAATAACAATCACACATACGCCTCCTTCAGCAGCCAAGAGATAGTCCAAAACCAATCTATTGTTCATTACTTCATGTGTCAGGGAATCCAATAATACCTGTAAGTTTTTGAAGTCCTGTCACAGTCTTTTTATGTGTTAGAGAATCCAATGATTCCTGCAGATTTTGAAGTCCTGCAACAGTTTTATCATTTCTCAGAGAATCCAATGATTCCTGAGGGTTTTCAAGTCCTACAGCAGTCTTATCATGTCTTAGAGAATCCAATGATTCTTGAGGGTTTTCCAGTCCTACAATAATCTTTTCATATCTCAGGGATTCCAATGATTCCTGAGGGTTTTGAAGTTCAACAGTTTTTGATGTCCATTAGTCAATCGCCATAACTGCCACGCTCTTTCAGTGGTGGGCACAGTCAGCGACAGAACCACCCAATGTTTCTTGGAGGGTCTCCTCCATCTCTCTCTGATGGACAAGGCAAATACGGCTCGTTGGCACCCATCTGATTCCTTTTCCATCTGTAGAGATACAAGCAAACCCTCTGCCCCAAGCAGTTAACTTATCTTGTCCCTTCCATCACCACTTTCTGGATCTCTCCACATCACCTGATGATTATCTAAAGATAGTGGAACCGCTTGCACTGGACACTGCCTTTCAGTTGGGTTATAAAACCTGTCTGCCTCAGCCAGTGCACTTTGTCAAAAATCAAGAAGTTAATAGTATAAAGAGCTAAATTTAGAAGTTCTCTAGTGTTACCTGTGGCTCTCCCCTCTTTTGTTTTTGGAGGAGCGTTTTAATGTCTCTGTTTCTCCTCTCTACTATTGCCTATCCTTGACGACTAAAGGGTATGCCAGTGGTGGGTAAAATCTTACACTGTGCACAAAAGTGTGCAAAATGTTTAGAAGTATATTCAGATCCATTATCTGTTTTTATTGTTTGTGGCAACTATAATTGCAAATTCTTGTATAAGGAACTTAGTGACCACTCGGGCTGTCTCTTTTGCTGCTGGTATTGCAAAAGTGAATCCTGAAAAGGTGTCTACCACAACATAGATAAAAAACAGATGACCAAAAGATTTAATATGGGTCACATTGATTGCCAAATTTCATTGGGTCTCAAACCATGAGGGTTCTTCCCTGGAGGGAGCTGTAGGAGCATGGAAAGGAAGGCAAGCTATACAGACATTTGCTATGCTCCTAGCTTTCTCTTTTGTTATTTCAAATTGCAAATGTAAAGCTAGAGCAGCCTGATGATATTTAGAATGAGATTCTTGGGCTTCTTGAAATAAAGGAGTATTGGCCAACATGGTTAGAAGGCTATCTGCCTTTGAATTACCATCAAAAATAGCACCTGAAAGTCCACTATGTAAATGGACATGCAAGATATAAATCTTACCTGGATGCTTTCTCATCTGCTTTTGAAGTTCCTTAAAGAGCTGATATATATTAGAAGCTACAAATTTTATTTGGGCTGTGGCAATTCTTTGTACCATACCTAATGAATGGGCCGCATCAGGTATTATAGTTATATCTCCTGAATAATAAGTAAGAGCTAGCATGATTGCATACCATTCATTCTTCTGAGTTGATTGAAAAGGAGTTCTGACTACTCTCTTTATTGTTAAATCATGAGAGCATACAGAACAAATACTATGTTTGGATGCATCTGTAAAGATAGTTGGTCCTTTAAGAGGAATGTTAGAAACCTTTTCTTCAAGAATCCATTGCCAATTATGTAATAGCTGGGTTATCTTTAATGGAGACCTGTGTGTAAAATTTGGAGCCATGGCTAATAAAATTTGCCACTCTGGGATGGTTTCACAGCATACATTAATTTGTGCATTAGTATAAAAGACCTTGTCAGGTCTTATCTCAGATAACTGTACTGCTCGCTTAATGGCCTTTAATAAAATTCTAGCCACAAGCACAGTATAAGGAGTAAGGCTTTGCTCTGGTTGTGCTAGGAGGTTCACCCACTCTATCACACTGTCTCCTTGATGAAGGACTGCTGTGGGTGCCTCTTCTGTAGCAAAAACTGATATTTCCAAGAGTTTTTGAGTGATTCTTTCAACCACATTGGATAAAGCCAGTTCACCTTCTCTCAAAGCTTCTTGAGCTTCTTTTGTAAGTTGACATGGTAAGTTTAAAGCACTGTTTCCCCTTAAAATGTCATATAGTTTTTGCAATTGATAGGTAGTAAAATCTAACATTGGACGCATCCATTGGCTATCTCCTATCAATTTCTGAAAGTCATTTAAGGTGTTTCGCTTCTCTGTTCTTGAGGAAAGTTTTTGTACTGTAAGCACCTTAGGGTATACTTCATATCCTAACTATTGAAAAGGAGCACGTCTTTGAATTTTTTCTGGAGCTATATACAATTTGTAGTTCCTTAGCATTTCTATGGTCTTTTGTAGACATGCTTCTAATGTTTGTTCCTCATGTGCCCATCCCAATATATCATGGATGTAATGTAATAACATTACTTTTGGAAATGCTTTTCTTACTGGAGTAAGAGAAGCAGCAACATACATTTGACACATAGTAGGGCTATTTTTCATTCTCTGTGGCAAAACTGTCTATTCATAGCTTTTATAAGGTTCAGCTAAGTTAATGCTGGGCACTGAAAAGGCAAATCTTAATGTCTATAACCCAAAGAGGCCATTCTCTAGTCAGTTGAGTAGGAGATGGAAGTCCAGGCTGAAGAGTTCCTATAGTTTCCATCTGTTCATTTACTTTTCTTAAATCAGTCAATATTCTCCGTTTTGTAGATTTTTGTCTTACAACAAATAACAGGGAATTCCAAGGACTTAGAGAAGGTTGTAAGTGTCCTTGGTCAAGTTGCTCCAGTACTATATCTAATAAGGCCTGAATTTTAGCTTTGGCTAAGGGCCACTGTTCTGTCCACACTGGTGTATCAGTTTTCCACTGAATAGGAACAGGTGAGAGTGTCGATAGGCCTTCAACAGCAGCCCTGCCTAAAAAACCGAAGTACTCATTTGTAATCCTAATTGTTGTAAAATGTCTCCTCTCACAGACTGATGGGTTTTTTTCAATTATAAAAAGAATAAAAATTCCTGTTTCACCTTCAAAAGTTCATCTCAAAGGGGTAGCACTAACTTCAGCTGCTGTTGATCCTCCTAAGCCAGACATATAGGTGTCTGCCTTAATCTTTGGCCAGAGACTGGGCCATTTGGCACCTCTAATGCCTGTACAATCTGCACCTGTGTCTACCAATCCTTCTAATGGTATGCCATTTATGTAGATAGTGAGCATAGGATGGTCCTATGCTGCTGTCCAGAATATTACTGGATTCTGTTGCTTAGAGTCAGAATCTGGGCAACTATTACCAGATTGCCTGTTAGGAGTCTGTATCAGTAAACCTGATGCTACTACTTCTCCTGATTGATAAATCACACATTGTCTACCTGTATTAGTGACTAGAATATTTATCTACACATTCCCCAGTTTCCCACATCAATGTATGGATGAACTCTGTTTTGTAAGTACTTTCAGGAAATGAAATGGTCAAGCCTGGAGGCAAAGGATCCATAGGCTGGATAGGAACAGATTTCACCTCTCCAGGGGGTATCTCAGTTGTCCCAGCTGCATACAACTCCATTGTCCACAATTGTAATCCCTTTCTCCCATCAGATTGCTTCCTGGCTGATTGATAGTGTAATCCTTTTCAGCCATCAGATTGCTTCCTGGCTAATTGGTCATGTCTGGGTATTGAACTTCTTTTTTTTTTTAATTAATTAATTTTTTATTTATTATAATAACTTTTTATTGACAGAATCCATGCCAGGGTAATTTTTTACAACATTATCCCTTGCACTCACTTCTGTTCCGATTTTTCCCCTCTCTCCCTCCACCTCCTCCCCTAGATGGCAAGCAGTCCTATATATGTTAAATATGTTGCAGTATATCCTAGATACAATATATGTATGCAGAACCAAACCAAACTTTCTTGTTGCACAGGATGAGTTGGATTCAGAAGGTAAAAATAACCTGGGAAGAAAAACAAAAATGCAAACAGTTTACATTCATTTCCCAGTGTTCTTTCTTTGGGTGTAGCTGCTTCTGTTGATCATTGATCAATTGGAACTAAATTAGGTCTCTTTGTCAAAGAAATCCACTTCCATCAGAATACATCTTCATACAGTATTGTTGTTGAAGTATATAATGATCTCCTGATTCTGCTCATTTCACTTAACATCAGTTCATGTAAATCTCTACAAACCTCTCTGTATTCATCCTGCTGGTCATTTCTTACAGAACAATAACATTCCATAACATTCACATACTACAATTTACCCAACCATTCTCCGATTGATGGGCATCCATTCATTTTCCAGTTTCTAGCCACTACAAACAGGGCTGCCACAAACATTTTGGCACATACAGGTCTCTTTCCCTTCTTTAGTATCTCTTTGGGGTATAAGCCCAGTAGTAGCACTGCTGGGTCAAAGGGTATGCACAGTTTGATAACTTTTTGGGCATAATTTGGGTATTGAACTTCTAAAGGCTCTCTGGGTATAGCATTGGCTGCCATCATGCCCCAGGTGTTTTTTTTTTTTTTTTGCTTTGGGCCCTGGGGCTGGGCCCCTCATACTGTTTCCCTGAATCAGTCTACATTCTGATGCCCAATGCATTTTGGACACGGGTTTTGGGTCTTGTTCTCCCACCCTGTTTTCTCACTCTGTCTCTATGCCAACATTGAGCTGTCAGATGCCCTACTTTGCCACTTTGAAAGCATTAACAAGTCTCTCTGTGTAATGTTCTTCTGTAAAATATAAAGTTCTTGAGGAGCAGGTTTCTTGGAGGGCGTCTGGAGGCAGCCTTCATTTCAGTTCAGAGTGATCACCTGAAATGCAGCCAGGGATTAAAGTTCAAATGCTTTATTATTTCTATCCAAATCTTATCTCCTTCACTTGGGGTTCAGCTAGTTTTCTGGAAGCCTTCTGGATCTCAGGTTCAGTGTTCTCCACAGGATAGCCTGTCACCACTTCTCTGTCTTCCTTTGTTCTGCCTGACTGCCGTCTCTGGCTTGTGAATCTCCCGGAGTCAATCCTGGTGGAGGCTCCTAGCTTATATATGCTCCCTTAAAGGTGTGAATCTTGTGGAACTGTAGTAAGTACTAAGTACATCTAGAGAATTGTTAAGCACCCTGCTAAACAACCATTGTCTCTATTAATTCCACTGATTTAGGAACAGATTTCATCTCTCCAGGGGATATCTCAGTTGTCCCAGCTGCATACAACTCCATTTTCCCCAATTCTAATATCTCTGGAAGTCCCTTGCCAAAAGACACCCTGCCTTCCCATGTTCGGATCTTGGGAAGTCTGCATCATAGCCTGGCTATAAAAGGTATTTGTGCCCACTGTGGCACAGCATCTATGATCTCCTCTAAAGGAGCATCCTTGTGTAGTCCTAGTATAATTCTTTTACAAACCTCATTAGCATTTTCTTTAGCAAGTTACCTTATTATAATTTCTGTTGCTACATTTTCACCAATAGTTCATATGACAGCTGTTTGCAAACATCCCACAAAATCAGCAAAGGGTTCATTTGGCCCTTGTGCTATTTTCATGAAGGCTTCTCTTTTGTCCTAGATAAAAACCCCATGCTTTGATAGCAGTAGAAGCAATTTGCTTATATGCTGCTATGGGGTAATTAATCTGTATTGAAGGGTCTGCATAAGAACCTACACCTTTCAGTTGGTCATAGGTGATGGGAGTATTAACTCCACTTTGACTATTTCGTTGGGCTTGTATCCTACAGAGCTTACTATATTCAGAAAGCCATAACAAGTTTTGTCCAGGTTCTAAGTATGTTCTTGCTATAGATTTCCAGTCACTAGGGGTTAAAATTTCATAAGCCAAATTCTATAATAACATCTTAACATAAGCTGATATATCCCCATAAAGAGTGCAAACCCTTTTCAGGTCTAGATCAAAAGGAGTGTGTCTGCTACTTTCTCGACCTGAAGAATACATTTTTATTCTCAAATCAGCTGTATTCTGGTTTTCCTCTGTGGCTTTAAGTAGTGCCTTTTGCAATCTAGTAATAGGAGAGAGTAATTGCTGGGGGTGGGAGGAGGTGCTGGTGATATCACTGCCCCTCCCACTCCTCTTCCTCCCTCCACCCAGGAAGGTGAAGTTGATTGGGGTAGGGGGGATCAAGAGTCTGCTTTGGTATTATGTGGAGTTGAAGCTGGGCTATGAGAGTGAGCACCATGCCCTTCAAGTTCACTTGAGTCCTCATGCTCTCTGGCAATATTGCCATTAATCCGTCCTTTGTCTTCCTCTTTTTCCTCACACTTCCTCATCTGACGGTTCTTAAAACTTTTCTTTTTTCTACAACTTGCGGGATTCTTTAAGGCCATTTGTATTAAGTTGTACATATAGAATATTTCCTTGGAAATTGAATCAGGACATTATCATTGTAGTATTCACATAGTTGATCTCCTACACGTTTCCAATTACCCACCTCTATTTCTTCTTCCTTGAAGAACCAAGGGAATGTACATTCTAATATATCCATGAGCCCATCAGCCTGCTCCCAAGTTACAATCAAACTCTGTCTCTTTATCAGTCTGAGTATGCTTCCTATAGATCTTCCTTAGGGGGAAGGTTGGGGGGGGGGGAATCTTTTCCTAATATCTGCCCCATTTCAGCTAGAAAATGAGAGTTGCTAGTTTAACTCCTAACAAAGTAAGTTCCCCATTCGTCTATTAAAATACTCACCCTATTTCCTGCTCACCTGGTACTTCAGTGAAATTAGGGTCCTTGGTTCACACATTGGGAACCGAAATGGTTCCTTTTTGTAAAGTCCAAGCTAGCTCCCTGGAGGCCTCAGGATCAGCCAGAGTAAGGATAAGCAAAAGTTCTTGGTCTTTTAAAGGGGAGAAGTGAAGGAGATGGACAAAACTTCCAGGAGTTTTGCCAAGGATCTCTCCTTGATTCTAGAATCCAGAATCTCCACACTTTTCTCCTCCTTGTCCTATGGTCAAGTGCAGTTCTCTTGCCTCTCTTACTCCACCCCCTAATCCTTACCTACAATTCTCTTAACCCCAAACATTGAGCCAGCATTAAAGGTGAGAAGAGGAATTCCAAACATATGCTAATAGTCATTGTCGAATAGGTAATTAGCCTTAAGTGCTCAACTGTCTGAGTCAAGTGTACCTATTCAGAGTTTCAGCCCTTTACACCTTTTTTATTTTCATATTGAATGAAATGCATTTCTTCATCCAACCATTTTATGTGTGTGTGTGTGTGTGTGTGAAAGAGAGAGCATGAGAAAGAGAGACTCTTCTTTTCCTTTTTGACTGTTTCAGATAAAAGTAAAATTCGTGTCACATGTTCTTTCTACCCTTTCTTCCTTTGTATATACAGTTATCCCTTCCACATTTCAACTTTTCCCATTGCAATTTTGATGTATCATTAGTCAGTATAAGAAATTAAATGGGAATTTTGGAGGAGTTTTGCAACAAAAAGAGTGAAAACGTTATGTAATGTTCCATACTCAGTTCCGTCAGTTCTCTCTTTGGGTGTAGATGGCTCTCTTCATCACAAGATCATTGGAACTGACCTTAGTCATCTCACTGTTGAAAAGAGCCATGTCCATCATAATTGATCTTCATTTAATCTTGTGGTTTCCATGTACAGTGATCTGGTTGTGCTCACTTCACTTAGCATCAGTTCATTTAAGTCTCTCCAGGTTTCTCTGAAGTCATCCTGTTGATTGCTTCTTATATAACAATTCTATTCCATAACATTCATATGCTATAACTTATTCAGCCATTCTCCAATTGATGGGTATCCACTCAATTTCAGTTTCTTGCCACTAAGAAAAAGGCTGCCACAAATATTTTTGCGCATGTGTGTCCCTTTCCCTCCTTTATGGTCTGCTTGGGATATAAGCCTAGTAGAAACACAGCTGGTTCAAAGAATATGCACAGTCCTTTGGGCATTGTTCCAAATTGATTTCCAGAATGATTGTATCAATTCACAACTCTATCTACAATGTATTAGTATCCCAGTTTTCTCACATCTCCTCCAACATTCATCATCACCTTTTGTTGTCATTTTAGCCAATTTGAGAGAGCCAATTCAGAGTTGTCTTAATTTGCATATCTCTGATCAATAGTAATATAGAGAACCTTTTTATGTGACTAGAAACGATTTCAATTTTTTCATCTGAAAATTGTCTATTCATATCCTTTGACCATATATCAATTGGAGAATGGCTTAAATTCTTAAAAATTTATTTTAGAAATGAGATCTTAATCAGAACCCTTGAATGTAAAAAAAATTTTCCCAGGTTTTTCCTTCCCTTCTAATCTTATTTACATTGGTTTTGTTTGTACAAAAACTTTTTAACTTATTATAATAAAAATTATCCATTTTGTATTCAATAATGTACTCCAGTTCTTCTTTGGCCACAAATTCCTTCTTTCTTCACAGATCTGAGAAGTATACTATCCTTTGTTCTCCTGATTTGCTTATGTCTAACTCTTAATGTCTAACATGAAGCTATTTTGACTTATCTTGGGACATGGAAGTAGATGTGAATCAAGGCTTAGTTTCTGCCATACAAATTTTCAATTTTCCCAGCGGTTTTTGTCAAATAGTGAGTACTTATCCTAAAAGCTGGTGTCTTTGGCTTTGTTGAGCAATAGATTATAACCTATTCCACTGATTGACTACTCTTGTTGCTTAGTCAGTACCAAATAGTTTTGATGACCACTGCTTTATAATATAGCTTTAGGTCTGATACAGCTAGGTCACCTTCATTTGCATTTTTTCATTAATTTCCTCGAAATTCTTGACCTTTTGTTCTTGTAGATGAACTTTGTTATTTTTTCTAGCTCTGTAAAGTAATTTCTTGGGAGTTTGATTGGTATGGCACTGAATAAGTAGATTAATTTAGGTAATATTGTCATTTTTAGCTCATATTAGCTCAACCTATCCATGAGCATTTGATATTTTTCCAGTTGATTAGATCTGACTTTATTTGTATGGAAAGTGTTTTGTCGTTGTGTTCATATAGTCCTGACTTTGCCTTAGGAAGTAGACTCCCAAATATTTTATATTATCTATCGTTATTTTAAATGTAATTTCTTTATATCTCTTGCTGATGGACTTTGTTGGTAACATATAGAAATGCTGATGACTTGGGTAGATTCCATTTGAGAGGACAATCCAAGTATAAACCCATAGTAAGTCATTTTTTTTCAGCCTGACATAGGAAAACAGATGTGTTGAGACAGTGGAGGAATAGGATCTAGCCAGGAGGGCAACTTGCTGAGTCTTCTAAGGGCTCTCAACTGATATCTAGAACTGTATTCGAGGACAAGAAGAGGTACTAGATAAAAGGAGCTTGATGCTCCTTTAATGAAATTAATGAACAAGTGTTCAGAAATAAGTGCCAACTGGTAGTTTTCTTGCTTATACCCCAATACTGGGTACCACATTCCCCAGAATAGCACAGGATTTATCCATGCCCACACAGGAAGTCAGTTACACCAGTCCCAGGGCAGCATGAAGCTGTTGTCTCCTGTAGAGGAAGCTTAAAACAATCTTCCTTTTGCCCTAAGAGCAGACCTCAACTTTTAAAAATGAGCAAAATCCGAGTGCTGAACATAGATAGCTTTTATAGAGACAGAAAACTGATCTCAAACCCTGAGGATACTAAAGGTAAATCATCTCCAGATAAACCCTCAAAGGGTGATATGAGTTGGTCTCCATCTCACAAGGCTCTTTTGGAAGAATTCAGGAAGCATCTTAAAAAAGAGAAGAAAAATGAGAAAAGGAAATGAGAACTTTGTTGGAGAGTTTGGAAAAGGAAACAAATTATCTGAAAAAACTCCTTTAAAAATAGATTTAGAGAAATGGAAAAAGCATATAACTCCTTACAGAATAAAGTTGATGAAATGGAAAAATCATATAATTCCTAATAAAACTCATTGAAAAACAGAATTTGTGAAATGGAAAAAAACCCAATGAACAAAACATTTAAAAGTTCAATTGACCAAATGAAAAAAGAGATTTTAAAAAACCTAACTGAAGAAAATAATTTATTAAAAATTAGAATTCAATAAATGGAAGTGAGTGATTTAATGAGACATAAAGACTCAGTCAAACAAAACCAAAAAAATAGAAGAAAATGTAAAATTCCATAGTGGAAAAACAACTGACCCAGAAATAAATCCAGGAGATAAAATCTAAAAATTATTGGGCTTCCTGAAAACCATGATGAAAAGAAAAGGAGTAGACAACATCTTTCAGGAAATCATCAAGGCAAACCTGCCTTGATATCCTAGAACTAGAGGACTAAATGGCCATTGAAAAAACTCACCAATCACCTCCTGAAAGAGACCCCAAAATGAAAATTCCAAAGAATTTCATAGCTAAATTTCAGAATTATCAGATCAACAAGAAAATGTTGCAAGTAGCCAGAAAGAAACAATTCAAATATTGAGGAACTACAATCAAAATTATCTCAGACCCAGCAGTTTCTACTTTAAAGGTTTGAAGAATCTGAAATATGATATTTATTAAAGGCAAAGGAACTTGGATTGCAGCTAAGAATCAACTATCCAGCAAAATTAAGCATTATTTTTTAGGGAAAAAGATAGACATTCAATGAAACTGATGAATTTCTTTTATTTCTAATGAGACCAGAGCTGAACAGAAAATTTGATCTTCAAAAACAGAACATAAGAGAAGCATAAAAAGGTAAAAAGGAAAGAAAAAATAACTTTATTTTAAAAGTTATAAAACTTACATCTGTATATGGGAATATGGTATATTTAATATTGAGAACTGTATTTCTGATAGGGGTATATGTAGAAGGTGTAAGTATGATTTGATTTTTTTGTGGTGATAGAAGAAAGAAATTGGAAGTGGAAAGAGGATTGTACTGGAAGAAGAGGAAAAGGGAGGTAAAATAGGGTAAATTACATCTCATGAAGAAGCCAAAAAAAAAAAAAACAAAACTTAAAATTGAGGGAAAGAAGAGAGGGGGATGAGCACTGTGTAAACCTTGCTCTCATTGGATTTGGGTCAAAGAGAGAATATTAGTCATATTTAGCTCAGAAAAACTTGTCTCACTTTATAAGGAAGTAGGAGATGAAAGGGGAAAGCAAGGAAGGGAGACTAATAGAAGGGAAAACAGAAGTAGTAAGGGAAAGGCATAAGAAAGAGGGAAGGACTGTAAAAGGTTAGGGTGATGCTCAGAAGTGAAATAGGAAAAGGAAAGAGAAAAATATAACTTGGGGGAAATAAGATGGTGGGAAATACATAGTAAATTTAACTATGAATGTGAATGGGATGAATTCTCATGAAACAGAAGCAAATAGCAGACTGGATTAAAAGTCAGAATCCTACAATATGTTGCTTACAAGAAATACATTTCAAGCGGAATGATATGTGCAGAACAAAGGTAAAAGGTTGGAGCAGAATCTATTATGCTGAAGCTGAAGTAAAAAAAAAAAAAAAAAAAAAAAAAAGCAGTGGTAGTAATCCTGATCTCAGATAAAGCAAAAGCAAAAATAGATCCAATTAAAAGAGATAAGGAGGGAAACTACATTTTGCTAAAATAGATACTAAAGTAATATCAGTACTAAACTAAACCCAAGTGGTACAGCACTGAAATTCTTAGAGAAGTTAAGAGAGCTGCAAGAAGTGGGCGATCTCACTCTCACTCTCTCAGAATTAGTTCAATCGAACCACAAAATAAATATGAAAGAAGTTAAGGAGGTAAATAGAATTTTAGAAAAGTTAGTTATGAGAAAATTGAATGGAGACAGAAAGGTATATAGGGTTGTGGTTTTTTTTTTTTTTTTTTTGGCAGTACATGCAACCTACACAAAAATTGACCATGAATTAGGGCATAAAAACCTCAAAATCAAATGCACAAAAGTAAAACTATTAAATTCACCTTTGCCAGATGATGATAAAATAAAAATTACATATAATAAAATGCCAGGGAATAATAGACCAAAAATTAATTGGAAACTATAAGCAATCTAATCCTAAAGAATGAGTGGGTGAAACAAACAAATAATAGACCCAATTAATAATTTCATCCAAGAGAATGACTAAGTAACAAGTAAGTAAAATTTATGAGATGGTAATTATGGGCCAGAACTTGAAACAGAGTGCTAGGTCACTGGAATTGATAGAAACAATGCTTATGTACTTGGTTCTCACCTTTGGAGTTCACACCTTTGGGAGAGTTCACACATCAGCTCACACAGAGTTCACACCTCTCACACCTTTAGAGTTCACACCTTTAAGAGAGTTCATACATTGGAGTTCACACCTTTGGAGAGCATATATAAGCTAGGAGCCTCAACTAGAATTGACTTTGGGAGATTCACAAGTCAGGATTCAGTCGAGCAGATTCACAAGTCCAGGAGATTCACAAATCAGGAATCCACAATCCCATTCTCGGAGGAGGAGTCAATTCATTCCATATATCACCTTTGTGCTGACTGGAGGTTTTGAATTCAGAGAAAGCGAGAGGGTGAAGCTGGCAGAGGCAAAAGACTAGCGGCAAGAGCTCTTGGAACCAAGGAGAGAGATAGGCCTCTAAGAAAAGACTGGGCTATTTTGGAAATGGACAATAAAGGATTGGACTTTAACTCCTGGCTGCATTTGAGGTGATTATTACACTGAACTGAAACTAAGGCTGCCTCCAGAAGCCCCCCAAGAAACCTGCTCCCAGAGAATGATTATATTTTAGAGAAGAGAACATTACAGGATGCAGCCAAAAGCAGCCAGAGAGTTTATATCTCTAGATGCTTACTTGCATAAACTAGAGAAAGAGAAAATCAATGAATTGGATATGCAACTAAAAAAGCTAAAAAAAGAACAAATTAAAACTTCCCAACTAAATACCAAATTTGAAATTTGGAAAATAAAACAGGGTTGCTCACTATCACCCTTATTATTCAATATTGTATTAGAAATGTTATCTATGGCAATAAGAGAAGAAAATAAATTCGGAAAATAAAATTGAAAGTAAGAAAACTATTGAACTCATAAACAAAACTAAGAGTTGGTTTTATGAAAAATCCAACAAAATAGATTAAATTTTATTTAAATTGACTAGAAAAAGGAAAGAAGAAAATCAGATTGTTAGTATCAAAAATTAAAAGGGTGAACTTTCCACCACTGAAGAGCAATAATTAGGAGCTATTTTGCCCAAGTGTATGCCAATAAATCTGATCTAAAATGAAATAGATGAATACTTACAAAAATATAGATTGTCCAGATTAACAGAGGAGAAAATAATACTTAAATAGTTCCATTTTAGCAAAAGAAAGTGAACAAGCTATTAATCAACCCTCTAAGAAAAAAAAAAAAGCCAGATGGATTTACATGTGAATTCTATGAAGCATTCAACAAACAATTTTTTCCACATTATACAATGTATTTGAAAAAAATTGGGGAAAAAGAAGTTTAACCAAATTCTTTTTATGACACAGATATGGTGCTGATACCTAACCAAGCTGTGTTAAAACAGAAACTTGGACCAATTTCTCTAATGAATATTGATGCAAAAATCTTAAATAAAAAATTAGCAAAGAGATTACATACAGCAAGTTCTCTCTAAGATAATACAGCATAACCAATTAGGATTTATGCCAGAAATGCAGAACTGATTCAATATTAAGAAACCTATTAGTATAATTGACTATATCAATAACCAAACTAATGATTATCTCCATAGATGCAGAAAAAAGCATTTGACAAAATCCAACACTTATTCCTATTAAAAACACTAGAGAGTATAGGAATAAATGGAGTTTTCCTTAAAATGATCAGTAGAATCTATTTAAAACCATGAGCAAGCATCATATGTAATGGGGATAAAATAAAAGCATTCCCAATAAGATCAAGGATGAAACAGGGTTGCTTACTATCATCCTTATAATTCAATATTGTATTAGAAATGTTAGCTATGGCAATAAGAGAAGAAAAATAAAGGACTTAGAGTAGGTAATGAGGGATGCAAATTAACATTCTTTGCAGATGATATGATGGTATACTTAGAGAATCAACTAAAAAAAACTACTAGAAGCAATTCACAACTTTAGCAGAGTTGCAATGCAACACAAATCCACATAAATTATCAGTATTTTTATGTGTTACCAACAAAGTCCAGCAGTAATTAATAAAAAGAGAAATTCCCTTTAAAATAACTGTAGATACTATAAATTATTTGGGAATCTACCTCCCAAGGCAGAGTTAGGAACTATATGAACACAAGTACAAAACACCTTGCGCACAAATAAAGTCAGATCTAATCAATAGGAAAAATACCTAGTTCTCATGGATGTACTGAGCCAATTTAATAAAAATGACAGCACGACCTAAATTAATCTAGTGATTCAGTGCCATACTAATCAAACTGCCAAAAATTTATTTTACAAAGGTAGCAAAAATGATAAAAGTTCAACTGAAAGAACAAAATGTCAAGAATTTTAAGGGAATTAAATGAAAAAATGCAAATGAAGGTGACTTCCCTAAACCAGACTTAAAAATATATTATAAAGCAATGGTTATCAAAATCATTTTATTCTGGGTTAGAAAGAATAGTTGATCAGCGGAATAGGTTAGGTTCACAAGAGAAATAGTCAATCATTATGATAATCTACTGTTTGATTAATCCAAAGACTTCAGCTTCTACGATAACTCACTATTTGACAAAAATTGCTCAGAAAATTAGAAATTAGTATACAGAAACTAAACATAGGCTTATACCTAACATCCTATATGAAGATAAGGTCAAAATGGGATCATGATTTAGAGAATAAGAGTGATATTATAAGCAAATTAGGAGAACAAAAGATAGTCTGCCTCTGAGATCTACGGAAAAGAAAAGAATTTGTGGCCAAAGAAGAACTAGAGTACATTATGACATGCAAAATAGATAAGTTTGATTATATTAAGTCAAAAAGTTTTTGTACACACAAAACCAATGCAGGCAAGATTAGAAAGGAAGCAAAAAACTGGGGAGGGAGGAATCAGAATTGGGGTTCTGATAAAAGTCCTCATTTCTAAAATGTATAGAGAATTGACTCAAATTTATAATAGTTCAAGCCATTCTCCAGTTGACAAATTGTCAAAGGATATGAACAGACAGTTTTCAGATGAAGAAATTAAAATCATTTCTAGTTACATGAAAAAATGCACTAAATCATTATTGATCAAAGAAATGCAAATTAAGACCACTCTGAGTTAAGATGGCAAGAAAAGATAATGATGAATGTTGGAGGGGATGTGGGAAAATTGAGACACTAATACATTATTAGTGGAGTTGTGAACTGATCCAACCATTCTGGAATCCAGTTTGGAACTATGCCCATATGGCTATTAAATTGTGCATACCCTTTGATCTAGCAGTATCTCTGCTGGGTCTGTTTTCCAAAGAGATCATAAAAAAGGAAAAAAGGACCTATGCAAAATGTTTGTGGCAGCCTTTTTAGTTGTGACAAGAATCTGGAAACTGAATGGATTCCCATCAGTTGGAGAATGATATATAAATGTTATGGAATATTATTGTTCCATAAGAAACAGTCAGTAGGAGGATTTCAGAGAGATCTGGAGAGACTTACATGAACTGATGCTAAGTGAAGTGCTTGTACACAGTACCTTGTACACAATAATAGCAAGATTATTTGATGATCAATTCTGACAGATGTGGCTTTTTTCAATTAGGAAGTGATTTAGACTGGTTCCACTGGTCTTGTGGTAATGGTCTCTGCACGCAGAGAGAGGACTGTGGGGATTGAGTGTGGATCACAACATAGTATTTTCACTTTTTTATTGTTGTTTGCTTGCATTTTGTTTTTGTTCTCATTTTTTTTCTTTTTGATCTGATTTTTCTTGTGCAGCATGATATTGTCGAAATATGTGTAGAAGAATTGCACATGTTTTAACTTCTGTTGGATTACTTTCTGTCTAGGGAAGGTGGTGAGGGGAAGAGAGGGGAAAAAACTTTGGAATATAAGATTTTGAATGTTGAAAATTACCTATGCATATGTTTTGAAAATAAAATGCTTTAATAAAAAATTTTCAAAGCAAGTAGTTATATCTTTCAAACTGTGGATTATTAAACATTTGAGTTGTTAACTGTGGATTAATTTCTGCTGACATATTAGCCTTCATCAATGAAAGGATAATTTGTGAGCAAAAAACAAACAAAAACATTGAATAGAAGGTCAAATGGTATCCTTATCAGATTTATAACTGACAAAACCTGTGATGGATAATTACTGATTCTGAATGCTAGTCACAATTCAGTGTATGTTATTTAGCATTGTAGTTTTGACATATTTTGTGGTGAATTAAACCTTCTGTCCTACAGTCCTCCCTCCTCACCCCTGCCTTTGTTTCATCTTTACTTCTGACATTTGAAGACAGTTGTCTTGAATAAATTTGAAAATAAATTTGATGTATGATAATTAGCTTTTTAAAAAAAGTTGCATTTTTCTTCCAATTCCTTATATTATCTCTTGGCTTCTTATTATTATGGTCCAGGTAGACTCCATTCAACTGAGGAAATCTATTGATCTATCAATAATATACATCTTATGTGCTTTGGGATATTATTCAGGATTCTATTTTTATTGTATAGGATTCATTTTTGATAGGTTGGTAAATTGATAATCCATGTGTTTGGTAGTTCATCTTATATAAGATTGGTTGGTTTCATACTGAATTAAGCATGTAATTTATATGTTGTTAGTTACCTTTGAAATTTCTTTCCTGAGTAAAATTGTACAATTATTTTGTAGGCTCTTTAGACTTCCTATGAAGAGATCCCAGAAATCCTGATCCTGACAAATATAGGGGATATCATATAATCAACAACTTATACAATTTGAAACTTTTTCTATTTTAGCAGGCTATTTTACTCTAATGGAAAGTTTTGGGTTATGAGAGTAATTTGTAGATGGTGTGTGTGTGTGTATACAGATTAGATGCACGAATTATAGATATAATGTTTTTATGCTAGAAAATTCAAAGCGGGTTTTTATTTTTTAGGAAATAACGCCCTTTCAAGTGAGTACTGAAAATATTTTTAGTAACACAATGTCCAGGTAAGATTGCATTTTTTGTCTTTAAAGGAACATGTAATATAACAATATTTTAACAATTGTGGAAAGAACTTGTTTTCTTGAATGTCATCTGAATGACAATTCATGTTTCTGCATTAATTTTCATGGTTATTTAGATCCAGTGGTCTGTATGTATTATAATCTAAAGGTATTTAGAATCCTTTTGTATTGTGTAGTTTCTCTAAAGTAGTTTTTAAGTATTAATTGCCTCCTTCCCTCTGCAATTCTCTGTAAATCTTGAAATTAATTAGTAATGTAATGATTTTTGAAGTATTGAAATAAGGAATATAAATTGTTTACTAGTTCAATAGAAATTTATGCAGTGACTATAATTTGTGTTTAATCGATTGCCATTCTGGATGCTGCATATTTTCCAAAGTAATACGTTTTATTCAATATCATGAGCTGGCACAGTGTGGGTAAGATTACTTTAATTTACTTTGATAAGTAAGAAACTGCTTAAGGGGTTTTATTCATAAAAACTCAGTGTTATTAATTCTTTATAATTCTTTACTTGTAAGAGGTCCTAGCCATAGTATTACTAATTGTCTTTGCTACTTTTTGTATTGTATAAAAATTGATTGATTTATATTGCATATTATTTGTCTAGAATGTATATATAATAATCCTCAATTGCTTTTTCATGGTATGTGAAGAACTTTCTTTCATAGTTAATTTAAATTAATTTTTCTGAAAAAAGCACCAATTTTAATTGCTGTCAAATAATTTTTTTGTTGTCAAATATAGTGTATAAAAAATCTTATAACTAATACATACATTGGTTTTCAAAAATGATTCTTATTTTGAACACAAATCTTCAAAAGTATAGCCTCCTTTTTTTTTTCTAAGATCATAAATCATTTCACCCAGGTTTTTTTTCCTTTCTTTTTATTTTTTCCTGCTTTCTACTTGTTACTCTTTGAATATCTGAAACTCAATAATATATAGTGGAATAGAACCAACTTTCTTCACCTTTTTTTGTAATGGGCTTTTTTTGTAATGGGCTTCATGGCAGTCAGGTTAATTCTTTGGACACCTTGTCAAAATAGTGCTTCTAAATCATATAATCACAGACACACACAGATGCACACATATACTATATATATATATATTTATATACATATACATACATACATATATATGTGTGTGTGTATATATATATATATATATATATATATATATATATATATATATATATACTGTATGTGTATATGTGAAGATCGCGTATTTTAAAATCAGCAGGAGTCAAGAATTCAGGTTAGGGGAAAATTGTCAGTCTTTATTCTCAGTGAAGAAGGATCAGAGGTGGAAGATAATCGGCAATAGCAATGTGTGCAGCTGAGTCAAGAAGCTAGCTAGATCAGCAGCCACACGACCAGCAGCTAGGAGAATGGAACCCAGGCCCAATCTCTCCCAGCTTCTCTTCCTGTCTCTCTCTCTGCCTCCACCCACCAAAATCATCATTTCCTATACAACACATCAGGACTTGCACGGAGAGTGGGCAGGGACCATTCTTTATCCAATCATGTATATTAATAGAGTATAGCCCAATTACTATTTAGCCTCACGTACTTGGGACCTCAGAGCATCAACTCAAACCTCAGCCCATTACATGTATATACAGAGGAATACAAGAGGAAGCCACTTTTAATGATGGAGAAAAATTTTGAAAAAAAACATAAAATCATGTATCCTTTATTAAGATCTGCTACAGTTAAACAATGTCTAAAAGCAAGACTCATTCATTTTGTTTCTGAAATTATCAAAGATTTTCTTCATAGAATTATGTGTTGACTATTACTTGATTTTCTGAGTTTTTTGAATGTCAAAATGGACATAATTCTGCTTATTTCATAATCTATTTAATATATGCTATTATGATTGAATGTTAGCTGAGTAAACAGAGGATTAACTTTTTTTCATTACTAAAATCCATCTATAGAATCTTACTCTGATGCCTCATTTTGGCATAGAGATGACCTCAAGTTTTTAAAGGTTATGCACTGGAATGTAAGCGTTGACAGGTTCTACCATGATAGAAAGGCTTTAAAGACAGACAGATGTCAGAATGTAGTCTTCAGGCTAACTCTCTAGAGGACTTGGGGACCAGCCTTGATCTTAGTGCAGGAATGCAGGAGGCAGGATAGTCACCACAAGGCTGGTCAAAGATAGAATTTAAAGAATATAAAGAGTGATATCATATACAGAAGAGCAAGAGAACAATTACCTTTCATGATCATGATCAAACAAGAGTTATAGCAGAAGATCAAATTGACATTTTGTTGATGTAAAATTAAAATTTTTCCCCTCCAAAGCCAACATAGCTAAAATGAAGAGGAAAATTTTCTTCCAGTTAAATTTCCTTGATTTGGATTTTCTTTTTTTCTTTTCTTTTTTTTTTTTTTTTGGCTTTTTTATTTTCAAAATATATACATAGTTTTCAACATTCACCTTTGCGAAAGCTTGTGTTCCAAATTTTTTCTCCCTCTGCCCACTTTTCCCCTAGTAATCCAATGTATGTTAAACATGTGCAATTGTTCTACACATATTCCCGTAATTGTCATACTGTACAAGAAAAGTCAGATCAAAAAGGGAAAAAAAAGAGAAAGAAAACGAAGAGCAGGCAAACAACAACAAAAAAGGTGAAAATAATTACGTTGTGTTCCACATTCAGTCCCCACAACTCTCTTTCTGGATGCAGATGGCTCTCTCCATCACAATTCCATTGGAATTGGCCTGTATCACCTCATTGTTGAAAGAGCCACGTCCATCAGAATTGATCATCGCATAATCTTGTTGCTGTGTATAACGATCTCCTAGTTCTACTCACTTCACTTAGTATCAGTTCATGTAAATCTTTCCAGGCCTTTCTGAAATCATTCTGTTGATCTTTTCTTGTAGAACAATAATATATGGATTTTATTTCTATGATATATAAAGAACTGATTCAAATTTATATAAAGGGGCAACTAGATACTCATTGGATAGAGCACTGGCCCTGAATTCAGGAGGACTTGAGTTTAAATTTGGCCTCAGACACTTAATACTTCTTAGCTGAGCAAGTCACTTAACCCCGATTTCCTCAAACAAAACAAAACAAAAAAATTTATATGATTACGTTTCCCCAATTGATAAATGGTCAAAGCATATGAACAGTTAAGTTTTTAGAGAAAGAAATCGAAGTTATCGCTTTTATAACTATATCAATAAACATGAAAAATGCTTCAAATTAATAATTTGAGAAATAAAAATCATGACTATTCTCATCAGCCTGCTATTCATTGTATTGGAAAAGTTGTTTAAAAAAAATAATATATGTCAGAGACACTCTAGGGTGTAATCATTTTAATGGAAACTGTTAGTGAAACTTTGAATTTGTCCAACCATTGTGGAAAACAATTTGGAACTGGGCCCAAAAGTCATTAACTGTCCTGTTTTGTTTGGCTTAGTGATTCTGTTACTAAAGATACCTTAAAGAGAGCAAAGAAAATGATCTATATGAACAAATGGAGTCAACATGCATTTATTGAATGCTGGGCAGCTGGGTAACACAGTGGATAGAGTGTCTTTGATTAGGAAGCTTCACTTTTGGCCCCAGTTGCAACCCTGAACAAATGAGGTTAAGACCTCTGTTTGCTCCAGTTTGCTCAGTTATAAAAATGGGTATAATAATAGCATCTGTGTTGCAGGGTTGTGGTGAGGATCAAATGAGATACTTATAAAGTTCTTTGCACATTGTTTGGAACATAGTAAATACTATATCATTGACTGTTCCCTTTCCTTCCCCTCCTCTTCTCCCCCTCTTCCAGTTCAGTTCCATGTACTGGGAATTCAAAGAAAAGCAAAAATAGTTTGCTTTTCAAGGAGTGATGAGGAAGGCAGCATGTAAACAACTATATACAAAGATGATAAACACAAGATAAAATGAAGATAACCAACAAAGGGAAGACACTAACATTCAGGGAGTAGAAGCTGGGATTTTAGCCTAGAAATTAAAGAAGTCATGAAACCAGGAGACAGAGATGAAGAAAGAGAGAATGTTTATAATAGATTTTTTTTTAGTAGAAAAAGAATTGGAATCTAAGGGAATGAATTGGAGAAGAGGGAGAAAAACTAAGTAATTGATAATTGAAAAAACTGTTTAGTAAAATAAAATAAGTCGGGAGCCAAAGTTCCATTTTAGCTCTAAAATAGATGTCCTTTCGCAGAACTGGCTCAGTGGATAGAGTGTTGGATCTAGTATCAGAAAAATAAGTTCAAATGTGGCTGATGCTACATAGATATGTGACCCTGGGTATGTCACATAACCTGTATTTGACTTGGTTTGTAAACTAAAATGAGAATAACAGCACTTACCTCTTAGAATTGTGAGAATCAACTAAGATAATATAAAACACTTAGCTCAGTTCTTGTCCATAGTAGGCTCTAGTTTCTTTCCTTTCTGAACAATTATCCTAGTCCCTTTCCTAAAATGATAGCCTTTCATATATTTAAAGATACCTATTATATCCTTTAAAAGTTTTCTCTTTTATTTTATGAAATCCTGAGAGAAGATATTTTAAACTCTGAGAGCAACATATGTAAAAGGAATAGAAAGAATGAATGAAATATCTTGTATAGAGAACAGCAGATAGATCACTGCCTAAAGCATTAAGTGTTGGAGGCTTAAGAGGCTTATGCTAGAAAACACTTTATTCAGTAATCAGGGTGAGGTTAATAAGAGATGAGTCAATTGATGTCAAATAAGGACATCCAGCTAATCATGACTAAATGAATGACATTTATGGTACTCTTTTTTTTTTAAATAGAGTTTCATTTGGTAACATTTCTACTTTTCACAGAAAAGAAAATATAATCCAAAATTTTCTCATAAAATTGAGGAAAAGGGTTTTTTAAGAAGCATGATTGATATTTTAAGTTGATTTATATGCCTTAAAATTTTATTATAGAAATAAAATGATTAAATGAATTCATTCAGTATTTAGACCTCTATATAATACACTAATTTGTATTATTCATTTTGAAAAATGACTTAATGAGATTCTTGGTCATCTCAATGTTTTCTGTAATTTGATTTCAGTAACTTGGTAAGACATTTAGTTTTTTGTCTTTAATTTTTTCATGTAAATAAGCAAAAAGCAAAGCAAAACCAAATCATGTTAATCAAAATATTTCTATGAAAGTACTTTGATTTTTCAAATTCTTATAAACAGTAGTGATAATATCAGTGAAAATTTAAATAATTTAGTAGGCATATGGATTAAGGCAATGTAGATGGTTATATATTATGAATATAAAATTGCTTTATTTTTCATTGCTTTTTTTTTGCCACCAAATTTATTGTGACTGTATGTTTAGCCACTAGATGGAGTTGCATGCAAATGAGATTTAATCTATAGGCTCATAATTACTATTATACTGTAATTGATATCAAAATACTGATACTACATATAAATCAAAAATACAATTAAAAAAACTTTTACATTTATAATTATCAATCTTGTATTAAATTAAACTACAATTCAAACTAACTAATTTGTTGTTCTTTGAATACAGTAATTGTACTATTGACTCCCCCTTATTAGGATATGGATCTTAATGATGAAAATTATGATTTTGCAGAGATCTTTTCACTTTCTTACTTAGTTCTTTTTGTGAGAAGTCATATGCATTTTCAAAACATGTAGTTAGAATTGGAAGTAGAATTTGAGGCCATGGGATTGACTGAACAAAATTTAGTGGTACTTATGAAGAAAAAACCCATGATCAAAATCTTTTGGCATCATGCCCCAATAACTAAGATTTATTTTGATATTTTGGAAGACCTATGATTTAATCTGTGTAAATACTTTCTTTACAACTTCATATTAATGCCCACATCTTACCCAACATTATTCTTTTTTTTAACTAATGCTGTACTTATGCTTCCTATTTTTTAAAAGAATTATATATGGATATAATTAAGTTCAGCAAAACCAATGGAAAGTGACTGCATCAGATAATATATGTGATATCCTATCTCTATAGTTATTCTCCTTTTCAAGGAAAGGAGAGAAATAAATTTTTTTTAATCTGTCTTCAAAGCCAAGATTGATCATTTGTCTTATACTGTTTGGCTTCATTTTAGTATTCATTTACCTTAATGTAGTCATCACCTGCATTTTATTAGTTATGATTACTTCACTTTGAATAAATTAATATCATTCCCCTCATGTGATTCTCAAGGAAGATGAGCTACTGAGGGAATTCTGAGTAATTGGAAAGGCAGAAAAGCCTCAGTATCTTAAGTCTCAGGATAGGTTGCATGTAAGAAGCTTATTGCTGGGGGCGGAGCCAAGATGGCGGAGAAGACACACGCGACTTTCTAAGCTCTTCTCTTACCCTCGTTACCAATATTATATCGAGCCTCAAAAATAGTCTCTGACTGCTACAATCTGGAAAGATAAGAAGTAGAACAACTCCACCTGCCAAAGAAAATCTGCAGTCTCGCCAAAAAGGTTGGTTACGGGGCCAGGGGGAGATCGCGCAGACGGGAGAGAAATTAGGGTTCCGAGGAGAGTCTCAAACCGAGGGTGAAAGCACAGATCTCAGCATTCGCGCCGAGCCCCAACCCCGCAGTAAGGGCTTCTTCCTTGGGTAGTTGTGATCCTGCACGGCAGGAGGACGAGCCCGGTTAGCCTCCAATCTGCACAGTGGGAGCTCGGCTTGGGGCCATAGAGCTTTTCCAGGGCCGATTTGATTGGGCAGAGACACTGGGACAGAGTTCCGGCGGTTCGCGGTCTGCGCCCAGCTGCTAATACTCACAGTCCCACAAGAGGCTCCGCCGGGGCAGTGACACTTTCACCACTTAGTCTCTAGCCTAGGGCAATCGATAATCCACTCAGCCCTACTTAGCCGCTTTGATAGCTCCGGCTAGTGCTGAATCCACTTCCTGTTGGGGGAAGGGAAAACTCACCCAGAGCACTCCCATACCCTGGAGCGGAAATCGCTGTAATCTTTCCCTGCTCTGCAGAGGAAGCTGGTAACCCCTGCCTAGGAGACCTACCCTAAAGGCTTTAAAACATGAATAAAAGATGAAAAGAACAATCGACAGCTTCTATGCAGAAAAAGAGCAGGTCAGCAAACCTGAAGAGACCTCAAACAGCAAAATGCATCAGACTGTCCTCCTTTACATAATGCTCCTAAGAAGAGACCATTAAAAGTCTCAAAAGAGAGTTAGAAGATAAATGGGGAAAGGAAAGAGAAGCCTTACAAGAGAGCAACAACTTCCCTGAAATACGAATTGAAAAGTTAAAATTCCCAGGAAGTGCAAATTGGTGAATTGGAAAAAATAAAAAAATCACAGGAAAGTAAGAATTGTGAATTGAAAAATAAAGAATTCACTAGAAAGTAGGATCCGTGAATTGAAAAGACAAAGAACACGCAAGAAAGTAGGATCGTGAATTGAAAAGAAAATAATTCACTAAAAAAAAATTAGTGAAATGGAAAAAATTCCACAGACCAAAACAATACATTCAAAACTCAATTGGACAATACAGAAAGAAGTAAAAAAGCTAATGAAGAAAATAATTCTTTAAAAAATTAGAACTGAACAAATTGAAACTAATGATGCATTGAGACAGCAAGAATCAGTCACAAAACCAAAAAAATGACAAACTGAAAACCATGAATTATCTACTTGCTAAAATGACAGACTTGGAAAAATAGATCTAGGAGAGATAATCTGAGGATTATTGGACTTTCCGAAAACTATGATGAAAATAAGAGCCTAGATACTATTTTACAAGAAATCATCAAAGAGAACTGCCCAGATGTAATAGAATCAGAAGGTAAAATAGGCATTGAAAGAATTCATCTAACACCTTCTGAAAGAAACCCTAAAATAAAAACACCAAGGAATATTGTGGCAAAATTTCAGAACTATCAGATAAAGGAAAAATTTTACAAGCAGCCAAAAACCATTTAAATACGAGGTGCCACAATAAGGATCACCCAGGATCTGGCTGCCTCTACATTAAAGGAAAGAAGGGCCTGGAATATGATATCTGAAAGGCACAAGAACTTGGGATGCAGCCAAGAATAAACTACCAGCTAAGCTGAGCATTTTCTTCCAGGGAAGAAGATGGACATTTAATGAAACAAATGAATTCCATTTGTTTCTGAAGAAAACCAGAATTAAAACAAAAATTTGATCTCCAAGAATAGAACTCAAGAGATGCAGAAAAAGGTAAAATAACTCTTTGAGAATTGTATTTCTGTTGTGGATATACAAAAAATACATGTAAAATTTGATAGTACTGATATAACATAAAAAGGGAAGTAGATATGGAAAAGGGATGATGGCAGAATAAGGTGGGAAGGAGGGATAAAAAGAGGGAAACCACATCCCACAAAGAGGCTAAGGAAACTTATCATATCTGAGGGAATTTAGAGAGGGGAGGAACATTGTGTGAATCTTTACCTCATCAGAGTTGGCTCAAAGGAAAAATAATTGACATTTGTTTTAGAGAAAATTCTCCTCCCTCATTAAAAACGTGGGGAGAGGAAAAGGGAAAAGAAAAGAGTAATAAGGGAAGGAAGGGGGAAAGACCTCAAAGGGGGGAGGGAGGGATTATAAAGAGGATAAGCATCGTGATACAAGAGGGGTACATAAGCTTAAAGGGGAAAGAGGGTTGGGGGAGGCAAGAATAAGTAAAGCACAATCTGGGGTTATTAGGATGGCAGAAATACAGATTTAGTAATTCTAACTGCAAATGTGAATGGGATGAACTCCCCATAAAGAGGAGGCAGATAGCAGACTGGATCAAAAGTCAGAACCTCACAATATGTTGTTTACAAGAAACACATTTAAAGCAGGGGATACATAGAGTAAAGGTAAAAGGCTGGAGCAAAATCTATTATGCTTCAGGTGAAGTCAAAATAGGGTAGCATCCTATCTCAGATCAAGCAAAAGTAAAAATCTGATCTAATTAAAAGAGATAAGGAAGGAAACTACATCCTGCAAAGGGTAGCATAAACAACGAAGCAATATCAATATTAAACATATATGCACCAAGTGGTATGGCACCTCAGCTTCCTAAAGGAGAAGTTAAGAGAGTTGCAAGAAGAAATAGACAACAAAACTGTAATAGTAGGAGATCTCAACCTTGCAATCCTAGAATTAGACAACCAAACCACAAAACAAATAAGAAAGAAATTAAAGAAGTAAACAGAATATTAGAAAAATTAGGTATGTTGGATCTTTGGAGAAAATTGAATGGAGATAGAAGGAATATACTTTCTTCTCAGCAGTTCATGGAACCTATTCAAAATTGACCATATATTAGGACATAAAGACCTCAAATTAAATGCAAGAAAGCAGAAATAGTAAATGCTTTCTTTTCAGATCATGATGCAATAAAAACTCATTCAACAAAAAAATTAGGGGAAATAGACCAAAAAGTAATTGAAACTAAACAATCTCCTCTTAAAGAATGATTGGGTGAAGCAGCAAATTATAGATACAATTAATAATTTCACTCAAGATAATGATAATGATGAGACATCATACCAAAATTTGTGGGATGCAGCCAAAGCGGTAATAA
Organism: Sarcophilus harrisii; assembly: GCF_902635505.1. Lineage (NCBI taxonomy): Eukaryota > Metazoa > Chordata > Mammalia > Dasyuromorphia > Dasyuridae > Sarcophilus > Sarcophilus harrisii. The sequence continues at coordinate 337,522,674 of NC_045427.1, forward strand.
GAGGGAATTTTATATCCTTAGAGGCTTACTTGAATAAAACAGAGAAAGAAAAGATTAATGAATTGGGCTTGCAACTAAAAAACTAAAAGACCAAATTAAAACCCTAATCAAATACATAAATTGAAATTCTAAAATTAAAAGGAGAAATTAAAATATTGAAAGTAAAAAATCTATTGAACTAATTAATAAAACTAAGAGTTGGTTCTATGAAAAGCCAATAAAATAGATGCTTTTGGTAAATCTGATTAGAAAAAGGAGGGAGGAAAATGAAATTAGTAGTCTTAAAAATGAAAAGGGAGAACTTTCCACCAAGGAAGAGGAAATTAGAGAAATAATAAGGAGTTATTTTGCTCAACTTTATGCCAATAAATTTGATAACCTAAATGAAATGGATGACTACCCAAAAAATATAGACTTCCCAGACTAAATGAGGAGGAAGTAAATTGCTTGAATAGTCCCATTTCAGAAAAGAAATAGAACAGGCAATTAAACAACTCCCTAAGAAAAAATCCCTAGGACCAGATGGATTTAATGTGAATTTTACCAAACATTTAAAGAACAATTGGCCCCAATGCTATATATAAATTATTTGATAAAATAGGGAATGAAGGAGTCCTACCAAATTCCTTCTATGACACAGACATGGTAATTGATACCTAAACCAGGTAGGCTGAAAACAGAGAAAGAAAATTATAGACCAATCTCCCTAATGAATATTGATGCTAAAATCTTAAATAAGATATTAGCAAAAGACTACAGAAAATCATCTCCAAGATAATACACTATGATCAAGTAGGATTTATACCAGGAATGCATGGGCTGGTTCTAATATTAGGAAAACTATCAATATAATTGGCCATGTTATAAACAAATTAACAAAACCATATGATCATCTCAATAGATGCAGAAAAAGCATTTGATAAAATCCAACATCCATTCCTATTAAAAACACTTAGAGTATAGGAATAAATGGACTTTTCCTTAAAATAATCAGCACTCTATTTAAAACCATCAGTAAGCATCATATGTAACTGGAGACAAACTGCAACCATTCCTAATAAGATCTGGAGTGAAACAAGTTGCTGCCCACTATCACTGTACTTATTTAATATTGTATTAGAAACGCTAGCTATAGCAATAAGAGCTGAGAAAGAGATTAAAGGAATAAGAATAGGCAATGAGGAAGCCAAATTATCACCTCTTGCGATGACATGATGGTATACTTAGAGAACCCTAGAGATTCTGCTAAAAAGTTATTAGAAATAATCCACAACTTTAGCAAAGTTGTTGGTTATAAAATAAACCCACATAAGTCATCAGCATTCTTATATGTCACTAATAAAATCCAACAGTCATAGTTACAAAGAGAAATTCCATTTAAAGTAACTACTGATAATATAAAATATTTAGGAATCTATCTGCTAAGGGAAAATCAGAAACTTTATGAGCAAAATTACAGACCACTTTTCACACAAATTAAGTCTGATCTAACCAATTGAAAATATTAAATGCTCTTGGATAGGGCAGAAATATATAAAGATGACAATATTACCTTAAACTAATCTATTTATTTAGCGCTATACCAATCAGACTCCTAAAAACTATTTTAATGACCTAGAAAAATAACAACAAAGTTCATATGGAAAACAAAAGGTCAAGAATTTCAAGGAATTAATGAAAAAATCAAATGATGGTGGCTTAGCTGTACCAGATCTAAAATTATATTATAGAGCAGCAGTTACCAAAACTATTTGTATTGGCTATAGGAATAGATTAGTTGATCAGTGGAATAGAGTAGGTCAGGGATAAAACAGTCAACAAATATAGCAACCTAGTCTTTGATAAACCCAAAGATCCCAGCTTTGGGATAAGAACTTACTGTTTGATAAAAATTGCTGGGAAAATTGGAAACTAATATGGCAGAAACTAGGCATTGATCCATACTTAACGCCGTACACCAAGATAAGGTCAAAATGGGTTATGACCTAGGATAAAGAATGAAATCATTAATAAATTAGAGGAACATAGGATAGTTTACATCTCAGACCTGTGGAAGGGGAAGGTCTTTATGACCAAAGCAGAACTAGAGATCATTACTGACCACAAAATAGAAAATTTGATTATACCAAACTGAAAAGTTTTTGTACAAACAAATCTAATGCAGACAAGATTAGAAGGGAAGCTAATAAACTGGGAAAAATATTTTTACAGTCAAAGGTTCTGATAAGGCCTCATTTCCAAAATATATAGAGAATTAACTCTAATTTATAAAAAATCAGCCATTTCTCCAATTGAAAATGGTCAAGTTGATATGAACAGACAATTCTCAGATGAAGAAATTGAAACTATTTCTAGTCATATGAAAAGATGCTCCAAGTCATTATTAATCTGAGAAATGCAAATTAAGACAACTCTAAGATACCACTTACACACCTGTCAGATTGGCTAAAATGACAGGAAAAAATAATGATGATTGTTGGAGGGATGTGGGAAAACTGGGACATTGATTCATTGTTGGTGGAGTTGTGAACGAATCCAACCATTTTGAGAGTAGTTTGGAACTATGCTCAAAAAGTTATCAAACCGTGCATACCCTTTGATCCAGCAGTGTTACTACTGGGATTATATCCCAAAGAGATTATAAAGAAGGAAAGGGACCTGTATGTGCACGAATGTTTGTGGCAGCCCTTTTGTAGTGGCTAGAAACTGAAACTGAATGGATGTCCATCAGTTGGAGAATGGCTGAATAAATTGTGGTATATGAAAATTATGGAATATTACTGTTCTGTAAGAAATGACCAACAGGATGATTTCCAGAAAGGCCTGGAGAGACTTACACAACTGATGCTGAGTGAAATGAGCAGGACCAGGAGATCATTATATACTCAACAACAATACTAGATGATGACCAGTTCTGATGGATCAGGCCATCCTCAGCAACAAGATCAACCAAATCATTTCTAATGGAGCAGTAATGAACTGAACCAGCTATACCCAGAAAAGAACTCTGGGGGATGACTAAAACCATTACATTGAATTCTAATCCCTATATTTATGCACACCTGCATTTTTGATTTCTTCACAAGCTTAATTGTACAATAATTCAGAGTCTGATTCTTTTTGTACAGCAAAATAATGTTTTGGTCATGTATACTTATTATGTATCTAAGTTATATTTTAATATATTTAACATCTACTGGTCATCCTGCCATTTAGGGAGGGGTGGGGGTAAGAGGTGAAAAATTGGAACAAGAGGTTTGGCAATTGTTAATGCTGTAAAGTTACCCATGTATATATCCTGTAAATAAAAGGCTATTAAATTAAAAAAAAAAATAAAAAATAAAAAATAAAAATCATCCTTAAGAAAAAAAAAAAAAAAAAAGCTTATTGCTTCTTAGTCATTTTATTCCAGAGAGCCATGATGTAGGATGAAGAATTATTGTCTGTGCCAGATACGTCTGTGCTATAGCCCTGATGTCAGGAGCTGCTCCCGCATGTAGGTTAGAACAGGAAATCTGTGACAGTGTAAGAAATGTTATCTGTTCTGTGACTTTATATTCCTGGCCTTGTATTGGTTTACTTTAGACAACTATTATGAATTGCATAGCTTTGGTATCATCCACCATAATGAGATTATTGTTACTTGAGACTTGGCCCTTCCAAAGAGGGTACCAAAAACCTGGAATTTCTGGTTTTTGTTCTCCACATTTTTCTTCTTTTCTCCTGATTATAGTGATTTTTCGCGGTAGTAGTGGTGGTATAGTAATGGTAGAGAATATAATATGTGTTTGTGTGTGTCTCCATGAGTATTATTGTTTTCTTTTTTTTTTTTTTTCCTTCTCTTTTCCCTTCTATAGTGCCTATCTGGAAACAGTTAGATGGCTCAATGTATAGAATACTGGCCCTAGCATTACAAAGACTTATCTTTTTGAGTTCAAATCTTGCTTCAGATATACACTAGCTATGTGCCCCTGGGCAAGTCTCTTAACTCTATTAGTGTTAGTGACTCATCTCTAAAATGAACTGGAGAAAGAAATGGCAAATCACTTAAGTATCTTAAGTATCTTTCCCAAGAAAACTCCAAATGGGGTCACAAAAAATTAGACGTGACTGAAACAACTGAATAACAGCAAGGATTGCCTATACATGGGAGGATTGTCCAATAAAATCTCTAAAAGCAGTTAAATGGTGGAAAGTCCTCTGAGGATACTTAAGATCTTGTCCCTTGTTTCTTGCATTAGGGATTAGCAATAAAGCAACAAAGACCCCTGCTTCTTTTGTAGCTTTCTCTTCTCCACAAGGTCCCACTCAGGTATAATCAAGGCCTCTCCAACTTGGTAGATTTCTGAATATCATGTGAGTCATCATGTCCTTTGGTATATCTTACCCTGATGACATGTGCTTTTCCACATGGAGACAAAGAAGTTTATGACCAGAGAAGCTAATGTCATTCCATTTTTGTTTACATACCATTGCCATGTTTGCATAAATTGAACAACTTTTTTTTTAAACTGTTCAATGATTTATGTGTATCTCATTTGTGCAACATTGAATTTTAACTAAAAATATATTTGCCTTAGAATTTCCTCCATCAGCATTTGAAGAACCATAATGGAAAGAGAACAGTAGATATGGAGGTAAAAAATAAAGGTGTGAATGAGACATCTTGGCCAAAGAGAAGCAAAGGCAACAACTTAAAGGATGAATGAATCTCTAGAAGTCACCCTCTCCGACTTGGAAAATGAATGAACAGAGATAACTTAGATTTCCATAAAAGCAGAATAAATTAAATAGATAAATACTATACTGTAGAAGTAAGTGAAGAAGACTCCCTAGTAAGATCGCCAAATGCAAATTACCACAAAATTATAAAATCCGAGGTTTGAGACTCTAAGGATTCTATTTTATCATCTGTTTCACTGTTCCATACCTTCTGAAAACACAAATGCTCTCACCCTCACACACATATGACACATATACATTTTGCAAGTTTCCATTAGAAAGATCATTAGTTTGGAATGTATGTTTGTAGTGGTAGACCAACTACAAATTTTTTTCAGATTTCATCCCACTGCCAAGGAAAGGGACTTAAGGATTACCAGATGAGCATATATTCAAAGATATAATATGCCATTCTTAAGAGTAGTGTGTAGTTATTTTAAAGGGAAGGTCCTGGGCATCATTCAAGATAAATGGATTTCTACTTTACATTGTTACTATATGAATTGCTACTTCTATAAGTAAGCCATAACAGCCTTTCCCTATTAATAAGTTCATAGAGGGAAAAGAAGATTGGGTGACATCTGTAAATGTGTTAAGGTAGAAATAGTATATAGTATAAAGGATATGGTTCAAATTTGTTACTTCTGAAGTTCTTTCTTTCCAGATGGATTGAAAGGAAATAAAGAAGAAACTTGTAAGATTAAATGGGAGAATAATTCAGAATAGGTTAGGAGATAAGAAATAAGTTAAAACTTCTTGGAAAGTGGTGGTAAAATAGAATGTTACTTAAGCTTGGAGAGTATTGGGGGAAAGAAAGGATTTTGGACAATTTCAATTCAATTCAACAAATATTTAATAAGAACCTGTTATGTGTCCCTGGAACTCTACTGGGTACTGAAGGTACGAAGACAAAAACAAAATTGTTTCTACCCCCAGGGAACTTTTCTATGGGGAAGAAGGGAGGGAACAACTGTATACAGAAAATAGAAAGTGATGAGGTAAATAATATCAAAGCAGTTTCTGAGAGCACAGTTAATTGAGTTATAGGGTAAGGTAAGTCATATGAGTGAAGAAAGTAGAAAATTAAGGAAGGTGGAAGATATATCAATAAATAAAACAGAAAGGAAATTAACAGTGTAAGTAAATTTAGGGTACTTAAAATAAGGCAGATGGGGGGTAGAGGTATGGGGGAATATAGGAAGTCTGTGGAAACAGTTTTACTTAGACTAATTTGACACTAGGTCTATTGCGGGGATATTGGACTGATTTCAAAGAGGAAAGAAATAAAAACTATATAAAAGAAACACAAGTAAATACTACCCTAATCCTAACATCAAATGTGAATAAATTTTAAAAAGCAATAAAACAACAGCAACAAAAATGAATGGTAGAATGATTAAGAAAACAAAATACAATCTTTTTTATAAATAATAAAAATGTGTAAAAAATTAGAAAAATCAAATGAAAGTGACAGGCTGGAAAAAATTTACTATATGTCAAGTATTCTCAAAAAGTAGAACTGGGAATCATGCTATCAAAAAAAAAAACTAAAACATTTATAATATGAGAGATAAGTAAGATAACTATACTTGACTTAAAGGTAACAGATAGTGAAACAATATCATAAATGCCTGTGTACCAAATAGCATAGCATCTACATTTATAAAGGAAAAAAGAGTTGAAATGCAAAAAGACATTGTAACACAGAAATTGTAGGACACTTGAATTTTACTTTCTTAGAGCCAGTTAATCTTTCAGACAGAAAAATGAGAGGAAAATGGAATTGTACACAAATGGGCAAGTGGCTGAAGTTAAATTTGATAGATGTGCCAATTGCATTGTTAAAGAACCTCCATATTTTTCTCCATCTTGTGCTTTTATAGAAACAGACCATGATGTATACAAAAATTAGCAGTGGAAGACATTAAAACTTTTAAACATTTTTATAGACCATAAAGCAATAAAAATATATGTTTTTAATGGTATTTTATTTTTTAAATTACATGCAAAGATAGTTTTCAACATTTACCTTTGCAAAACCTTGTGTTACAAATTTTTCTTCTCTTCCTCCCTCCCCAAGAAGGCAGTCAATCTGATAAGGGTTAAATGTATGCAATTCTCATATTTCCATATTCATCATGCTGAGCAAAAAAAAAAATCAAATGACAAGGGGGGGAACAAACACGAGAAAGGAAAAACAAACAACAACATAAAAGGTGAAAATATTATGCTTTGATCCACATTCAGTCTTCATATTCTCTTCCTGGATATCAGTCATAATTCCCATCCATCATAAGTCTGTTGAAATTACTTTGAATTACCTCATTGTTTTTTTTTATTTATAGCTTTTTATTTACAAGATATATGTAATTATTTTTATTTACAAGATATATGCAATTTTTCAGCGCGAACAAAACCTTTTGTTCCAATTTTTCTCCTTCTTCCCTCACCCTCTCCCCCAGATGGCAGGTAGACCAATACATGTTAAATATGTTAAAGTATATGTTAAATACAATATATGTATACATGTCCATACAGTTATTTTGCTGCACAAGAAAAATTGGACTTTGAAATAATGTACAATTAAGCTGTGAAGGAAATCAAAAATGCAGGTGGATAAAAATAGAGGGATTGGGAATTCTATGTGGTGGTGGTTCACACTCATTTCCCAGAGTTCTTTTACTGGGTGTAACTGCTTCAATTCATTACTTCTCTGTTGAAGCTGATTTCCTTCATCTCATGAATCTCTATTGAAGATAGCCATGTCCACCAGAATTTGATCATCATATAGTATTGTTGTTGAGGTGTATAATGATCTCCTGGTCCTGCTCATTTCACTCAGCATCTGTTGATGTAAGTCTCTTCAGGCCTTTCTAAAATCATCCTGCTGGTCATTTCTTCCAGAACAATAATATTCCATAACATTCATATACCACAATTTATTCAGCCATTCTCCAATTGATGGGCATCCACTCAGTTTCCAGTTTCTGGCCACTACAAAGAGGGCTGCCACAAACATTCTTGCACATATAGGTCCCTTTCCCTTCTTTAAAATCTCTTTGAGCTATAAGCCCAGTAGTAACACTGCTGAATGAAAAGGTATGCACAGTTTGATAACTTTTTGAGCATAGTTCCAAATTGCTCTCCAGAATGGCTGGATGTATTTGCAATTCCACCAACAATGTATCAGTGTCCCAGTTTTCCCACATCCTTTCCAACATTCCACATTATCTTTCCCTGTCATTCTAGCCAATCTGACAGGTGTGTAATGATATCTCAGAGTTGTCTTAATTTGCATTTCTCTGATTAATAATGACTTTGAGCATCTTTTCATATGGCTAGAAATAGTTTCAATTTCTTCATCTGAGAATTGTCTGTTCATATCGTTTGACCATTTATCAGTTGGAGAATGGCTTGATTTCTTACACATTAGAGTCAATTACCTATTTTGGAAATGAGGCCTTTATCAGAACCTTTGACTGTAAAGATGTTTTCCCAGTTTATTGCTTCCCCTCTAATCTTGTCTGCATTAGTTTTGTTTGTACAAAACCTTTTCAGTTTGATATAATCAAAATTTTCTATTTTGTGATCAGTAATGATCTCTAGTTCTTCTTTGGTCAGAAAGAGGTAAATTATGTTCTTCTAATTTACTTATAATCTCATTCTTTATGCCTAGGTCATGAACCCATTTTGACCTTATCTTGGTGTACAGTGTTAATACCTAGTTTCTGCCATACTAATTTCCAATTTTCCCAACAATTTTTGTCAAACAGTAAGTTCTTATTCCAAAAGCTGGGGTCTTTGGGTTTGTCAAACACTAGATTATTAAAGCTATGGACTGTTTTGTCTTTTGAACCTAACCTATTCCACTGATCAACTAGTCTGTTTCTTAGCCAATACCAAATGGTTTGGGTAACCTCTGCTTTATAATGTAATTTTAGATCTGGTACAGCTAGGCTACCTTCATTTGATTTTTTTTTCCATTAATTCCTTTGAAATTCTTGACCTTTTGTTTTTCCATGTGAACTCTGTTATTTTTTCTAGGTCATTAAAATAGTTTTTTGGGGAGTCTGATTTGTATAGCGCTAAATAGATTATTTCAGGTAGTATTGTCATCTTTATTATATTTGCTCATCCTATCCAAGAGCATTTAATATTTTTCCAATTGGTGAGATCTGACTTTATTTTTGTGGAAAGTGTTTTGTAGTTTTGCTTATATAGTTCCTGATTTTTCCTTGGCAGATAGATTCCCAAATATTTTATACTATAGGTAGTTACTTTAAATGGACTTTCTCCTTGTAACTCTAACTGTTGGATTTTGTTATTGATATGTAAGAATGCTGATGACTTATATAGGTTTATTTTGTATCCTGCAACTTTGCTAAAGGTGTGGATTATTTCTAGTAGCTTTTTAGTAGAATCTTTGGGGTTTTCTAAGTATACCATCATATCAGCAAAGAGTGATAATTTGGTTTCCTTATTACCTGATCCAATTCCTTAATCCAATTCCTTTAATCTCTTTCTCAACTCTTATTGCCAAAGCTACCATTTCTAATACAATATTGAATAGTAATGGTGATAGTGGGCAACCTTTGATCTTACTTCCGATTCCTTTTTCTACTTCTGATCTTAATGGGAATTTTCCCCCAATTTTTATCCCCATTTTTATCCCCATTACTTATGATGCTTACTGATGGTTTTAAATGGATGCTACTGATTATTTTAAGGAAGAGTCCATTTATGCATTCAAGTATTTTTTAATAGGAATAGATGTTGGATTTTATCACATGCTTTTTCTGCATCTATTGAGATGATTGTATGGTTTTTGTTAATTTGGTTATCGATATGGTCAATTATACAATAGTTTCCCTAATATTGAACTAGCCCTGGATTCCTGGTATAAATCCTACTTGGTCATGGTATATTATCCTGGGGATGATTTTCTGTAGTCTTTTTGCTATTATTTTATTTAAGATTTTAGCATCAATATTCATTAAGGAGATTAGTCTATAATTTTCTTTCTCTGTTTTCAACCTACCTGGTTTAGGTATCAGTACCATGTCTATGTCATAAAAGGAATTTGGTAGGACTCCTTCATTCCCTATTTTTTTTCCAAATAGTTTATATAGTATTAGAGTTAATTGTTCTTTAAATGTTTGGTAGAATTCACATGTAAATCCGTCTGGTTCTGGGGATTTATTTCCTCCTCTGTTAATCTGGGAAGCCTATATTTTTGAAGGTAGTCATCCATTTCAAATTTATTAAATTTATTGGCATAAAGTTGGGCAAAGTAGCTCCTTATTATTGCTCTAATTTCCTCTTCACTGGTAGAAACTTCTCCCTTTTCATTTTTAAGACTAAACAGTTTGATTTTCAGATTCCTTTTTCTAATCAGATTTACCAAAGGTTTATCTATTTTATTGGTTTTTTGTAAAACTAATTCTTAGTTGTATTTATTAATTCAATAGTTTTTTTTTACTTTCAATATTATTAATTTATCCTTTTAATTTTAGAATTTCAAGTTTAGTATTTGATTGGGGGTTTTTAATTTGGTCTTTTTTTAGCTTTTTAAGTTTCAAGCCCAATTCACTGATCTTCTCTTTCTCTATTTTATTCAAGTAAGCATCTAAAGATATAAAATTTTCTCTTATTACCACTTTGACTGCATCCCACAAATTTATTTAGTTTCCAATTACTTTTTGGTCTAACCCCAAACTAAATCTCATCCCCAAAACAGGGTCATCACGCCTTCCCTGACTGCTCAAAAAAGGAATGAAAACACCATAAAAGGAGGTGATCACGCCTTCCCTGACATCTCAGGAAGGGAGATGAAAATATCAAAGGAAATGAGAAATCAAATCAGATTAGCGGATTTCTGAAGGGGCTCACTCTTAAAAATAGGTACACATAAATCCATCAATATGGGAGGTATTACATATAATTACATAAATTACATAAGCACATAGTAACATAACACAGACTAGTAGTGATATAACAAATAACATGAATCAACATGAGGAATTATACATGTCCATAAGTCCTAGAAATAGTCCAAAAGGAATCTGTTGTCCATTAGTTCATGTTCTAGGAATCCAATAATTCCTGAAAGTTTTGAAGTCTTGCAATAGCCTTATTATGTGTTAGGGAATCCAATGATTTCTGATGGTTTTCAAGTTCTGCAACAGTCTCATTATCAGCCATGCTTTTTCAGTGTCAGATGTTTTTTAGGTCTGCTTTGTTTTCAGGTTTTTCTCTTTTTCTCTCTCTCCCCAGGTGCTCATTGGCACCCATCTGATTCCTTCTCCATCTGTAAAGATACAAGGAAACCCTTTCTCCCAAGCAGTTAACCTATCTAGTCCCCTCTATTTACCACTTTCTAAATCTCTTCTCATCACCTAGTATAATTATACTGAAGCTGCTTACACTGGACACTGTCCTTCTGATGGATTAAAAAAAGCCTATATTCTCTCCAATTGTAATCCTTTTCTCCCTTCTGATTGCTTTTTGCCTGTAGATCATGTAATCCCTTTCTGCTATGTGATTGCTTTTTGGCTTATTGATCACATTAGAGTCCTCAACTTTTAAAGACTCTTTGGGTGTAAACTCAGCTGCCATCATGCCTCACCTGTTTTTTGATTGAGGTCTTGGAGCTAGGCCCCACCTCTCATTTCTCTGGGTCAATCTACAATTTTGAGGCCCGGTGGAAATCTTGTTTGCATTTTATACTCTATCTCTATACCTACATCGGGCTCTCAGATGTCCTATTTTTCCACACTGAAAACATTGACGATTTTCTCTAAAAGTCCCTCACCAAGAGGGACTCTGTCTTCCCACGTTCATCCTAGTCTGGGTATAATAAGCATTTGTGCCCACTGTGGCACAGCGTCTTATGATCTCTTCTAAAGAAGCATCTTTGTGTAGTCCCCATATAATTCTTTTGCAAACCTCATTGGCATTTTCCTTAGCCAGTTATTTTATCATTATTTTTGTACCTGTATTTTCTCCAATGGTTCTTGTGACAGCAGTTTGCAAACATCCCACAAAATCTGCAAAGGGTTCATTAGGACCTTGCTCTATTTTTGTGAAGGCTTCCCTTCAATCTTTCCCTGGGAGGGTACTCAAGCTTTTATAGCAGCAGTAGCAATTTGTTCATTCGCTCTGATGGGGTAATTAATCTGTGCTGAATTCTCTGCACCTGCTAGTTGGTCAAAGGTGATTTGTACATTAACTCCAGTTTGGTTATTGTATTGGGCTTGAATCCTACATAATTCATGATACTCTGAAAGCCACAACAAGTTTTGTCCTGGTTCTAAACATGTTGTTGCTATGGATTTCTAATCACTAGGGATTAAGATTTCATAAGCCAAATTATCTAGTAACATCTTAACATAAGATAATGTAGCCCTATAAAGAGTGCAACCTTTTTTCAAATCCTTGATTTTTTCCAAATCAAAAGGAGTGTATCTTCTCCTTCTTTGAGCTGAAGAGTCAAACTCTTCAATCACAGGGTATGCATTTATTAAGTCAGATACATCCTGTCCTTCATTTTTTTTTTTTTTTTTTGCCTTAACCACTGCTTTTTGTAATCTTGTCATAGGCTGCTTCATAGGTGGTGTTGATTTTGTTACTTCCTCTCCCCCTCTTCCTTCTCCCTCCACCTAGGAAGGATTATTGAGGGAAGGAGATCACGGATATAGGGAATGCGCTAATGACTCCATTCTTATCTGATTCTTCACCCTTTTCACCTAGTTTATTTGGATCCTCCCCCTCCTGCTCTTTCTTCTTTTTCCTTATTCTATAACATATAATTTCCTAAAGCCAATTGTATTAAATTGTATGTATTAAGTGTATCTTTGGAAATTGAATCTTGTTCATTTTTTGTTTTGACATAGTTGCTTTCCTACTAATTTCTATTCTTCTAGATCAAATTCTTTTTCCATAGAGAACCAAGATGTCTACTGTACAGTTTCTAAAAGTTCAGTGATCTGCTCCCAAATTATAATCAAACCTTGGCTTTTCATAATCTCAAAATTCTCTCTACATATTTTCCTTGAATTGGAAAAGAAGGCTGTTTTTTAAACAACTGTCCCATTTTAGCTGAAATACTACTTTAGCCCTTTAACAAAGTTTCCTGGTATTTTTTTTTTTATTTTTTAAATAACTTTTTATTGACAGAACCCATACCAGGGTAATTTTTTACAACATTATCCCTTGTACTCACTTCTGTTCCGATTTTTTCCCTCCCTCCTTCCACCCCCTCCCCCAGATGGCAAGCAGCCCTATACATGTTAAATGTATCACAGTATATCCTAGATACAATTTATGTGTGTAGAACCGAACAGTTCTCTTGTTGCACAAGGAGAATTGGATTCAGAAGGTAGATATAACCTGGGAAGAAAAACAAAAATGCCAACACTTTACATTCATTTCTCAGTGTTCTTTCTTTGGGTGTAGCTGCTTCAGTCCATCATTGATCAATTGAAACTGAGTTAGATCTCTTTGTCAAAGAAATCCACTTCCATCAGAATATATCCTCATACAGTATCTTTGTTGAAGTATATAATGATCTCCTGGTTTGGCTCATTTCACTTAGCATCAGTTCATGTAAATTTCTCCAAGCCTCTCTGTATTCATCCTGCTGTTCATTTCTTACAGAACAATAATATTCCATAACATTCGTACACCACAATTTACCCAACCATTCTCCAATTGATGGGCATCCATTTATTTTCCTGCCACAAACATTTTGGCACATATAGGTCCCTTTCCCTGTTTTAGTATCTTTTTGGGGTATAAGCCCAGTAGTAGCCCTGCTGGATCAAAGGGTATGCACAGTTTGATAACTTTTTGGGCATAATTCTAGATTGCTCTCCAGAATGGTTGGATTCGTTCACAACTCCACCAACAATGCATCAGTGTCCCAGTTTTCCCGCATCCTCTCCAACATTCATCGTTATTTTTTTCTGTCATCTTAGCCAATCTGACAGGTGTGTATGGTATCTCAAAGTTGTCTTCATTTGCATTTCTCTGATCAATAGTGATTTGGAACATTCTTTTCATATGAGTGGAAATAGTTTCAATTTCATCATTTGAAAATTGTCTGTTCATATCTTTTGACTATTTATCAATTGAAGAATGGCTTGATTTCTTATAGAGTCAATTCTCTGTATATTTTGGAAATGAGGCCTTTATCAGAACCTTTAACTGTGAAGTTGTTTTCCCAGTTTGTTGCTTTCCTTCTAATCTTGTTTATATTAGTTTTGTTTGTACAAAGGTTTTTTAATTTGATGTAATCAAAGTTTTTTATTTTGTGATCAATAATGGTCTCCAGTTCATCTTTGGTCACAAATTTCTTCCTCCTCAACAAGTCTGAGAGGTATAACTATCCTATGTTCCTTTAATTTATTTATAATCTCTTTCTTTATGCCTAAATCATGGACCCATTTTGATCTTATCTTGGTATACAGTGTTAAGTGTGGGTCCGTGCCTAATTTCTGCCATACTAATTTCCAGTTATCCCAGCAGTTTTTGTCAAATAATGAATTCTTATCCCCAAAAATTGCTATAGTTAACTATTTTGTCTTGTGAACCTAACCTTTTCCACTGATCAACTAATCTATTTCTTAGCCAATACAAATGGTTTTGGTGACTGCTGCTGTATAATATAGGTTTAGATCAGGTATAACTAGGCCAGCTTCATTTGATTTTTTTTTTTCATTAATTCCCTTCAGATTCTCCATCTTTTGTTCTTCCATATGAATTTTGTTGTTATTTTTTCTAGATCATTAAAATATTTTCTTGGAACTCTTAATTGGTATAGCACTAAATAAATAGATTAGTTTAGGGAGTATTGTCATCTTTATTATATTTACTTGGCCTATCCAAGAGCACTTAATATTTTTCCAATTATTTAAGTCTGACTTCATTTGTGTGGAAAGTTTTTTGTAATTTTGCTCATATAATTCCTGACTTTCCTTTGGTAGATAGATTCCCAAATATTTTATGCTGTCGACAGTTATTTTGAATGGAATTTCTCTTTGTATCTCTTGCTGTTGGAGTTTGTTGGTGATGTATAAAAATGCTGAGGATTTATGGGGATTTATTTTATATCCTGCAACTTTGCTGAAGTTATGAATTATTTCTATTAGAAATAATTCTTATCTAGCTTTTTAGTAGAATCTCTGGGGTTCTCTAAGTATACCATCATATCACCTGCAAAGAGTAATGGTTTTGTTTCCTCATTGCCTACTCTAATTACTTTAATCTCTTTCTCGGCTCTTATTGTGGAGGCTAGCGTTTCTAATACAATATTGAATAATAATGGGGATAGTGGGCAACCTTGCTTCACTCCAGATCTTACTGGGAAAGGTTCCAGTTTTTCCCCATTGCTTATGATGCTTACTGACGGTTTTAAATATATGCTCCTGACAATTTTAAGGAAAAGTTCATTTATTCTTCTACTCTCAAGTGTTTTTTATTAGGAATGGAGGTTGGATTTTATCAAATGCTTTTTCTGCATCTATTGAGATGATCATATGGTTTTTGTTAGTTTGCTTATTGATATAGTCAATTATGCTAATAGTTTTCCTAATACTGAACAAGCCTTGCATTCCTGCTCTAAATCCTACTTGGTCATAATGTATTATCCTGGGGATGATTTTCTGTAATCTTTTTGCTAATATTTTATTTAAGATTTTAGCATCAATATTCATTAGAGAGATTGGTCTATAATTTTCTTTCTCTGTTTTCAGACTACCTGGTTTAGGTATCAGTACCATGTCTGTGTCCTAAAAGGAGTTTGGTAGGACACCTTCAGTCCCTATTTTTTCAGATAGTTTATATAGCATTGGAGTTAATTGTTCTTTAAATGTTTGGTAGAATTCACCTGTAAATCCATCTGGTCCTGGGGATTATTTCTTAGGGAGTTGATTAATAGCTTGTTCTATTTCTTTTTCTAAAATGCTATTATTTAGGATATTTACTTCTTACTCTGTTAATCTGGGCAAGCTGTATTTTTGAAGGTATTCTTCCATTTCATTTAAGTTGTCAAATTTATTGGCATAAAGTTGGGCAAAGTAACTCCTAATTATTGCTCTAATTTCCTCTTCGTTAGTGGTCAGTTCTCCCTTTTCATTTTTAAGACTAACAATTAGATTTTCCTCTTTCCTTTTTATAATCAAATTTACTAAAGGTTTGTCTATTTTGTTGGTGTTTTCATAGAACCAACTCTTAGTTTTATTAATTAATTCAATAGTTTTTTTTTTTACTTTCAACTTTATTGATCTCTCCTTTTACTTTTAGAATTTCAAGTTTAGTGTTTGAATGGGGGTTTTAAATTTGTTCCTTTTCTAGCATTTTTAGTTGCAAGCCCAATTCGTTGACCTTCTCTTTCTCTATTTTATGCAAGTAGGCCTCTAGAGATATGAAATTTCCCGTTATTACCGCTTTGGCTGCATCCCACACATTTTGGTATGACATTTCATTATTGTCATTTTCTTGGGTGAAGTCATTAATTATGTGTATGATTTGCTATTTCAGCCAATCATTCTTTAGTATGAGATTATTTAGTTTTCAATTATTTTTTAGTCTATTTTCCCTTGGCTTTTTGTTGAATGTAATTTTCATTGCATTTTGGTCTGAAAAGGATGCATTTACTATTTCTGCCTTACTGCATTTGAGTTTGAGGTTTCTATGTCCTAATATATGGCCAGTTTTTATATAGGTTCCATGAACTGCTGAAAAGAAAGTGTACTCCTTTCTGTCTCCATTTTGTTTTCTCCAGAGATCTATCATATCTAACTTTTCTAGTAGTCTGTTTACCTTTTTGACTTCTTTCTTATTTATTTTGTGATTTGATTTATCTAAATCTGAGATTGCAAGGTTGAGATCTCCCACTATTATAGTTTTGTTGTCTATTTCTTCTTGCAGCTCTCTTAATTTCTCTTTTAAGAATTTAGATGCTACACCACTTGGTGCATATATGTTTAATATTGATATTCCTTCATTATCTATGCTACCCTTTAGCAAGATATAATGCCCTTCCTTATCTCTTTTAATTAGATTAATTTTTGCTTTTCCTTGATCTGAGATCAGGATGGATACACCTGCTTTTTTCACTTCACCTGAAGCATAGTAGATTCTGCTCCAACCTTTTACCTTTACTCTGTGTGTATCTCCCTGCTTCAGGTGTGTTTCCTGTAAACAACATATTGTAGGATTCTGGCTTTTAATCCATTCTGCTAACTGCTTCCTCTTTATGGGGGAGTTTACCCCATTCACATTTATGGTTAAAATGACTAATTCTGTATTACTTACTATCTTGTTAACCCCTGTTTATGCTTTTCTCCCTTCTTTCCCTCTTACTCCTTTCTCCAGTATTAAACTTGTGAGCACCACTTTCTTCTTACAGCCCTCCCTTTTTAGTATCCCTCCCCCACCCACCTTAGAGTTCCTCCCCCTATCATATTCCTTTTCCTCACAGTTTCCGTATTCCCTTCTGCTTAGCTTATTCCTCTCTTTTCACTTTTCCCTTCCCACTTTTCAATGAGGTGGGAGAAGTCTCACCATAAATAGAATATGTCTAAAATTTTTCTCTTTAAGCCAATTCTGATGGCAGTAAGATACCCAGTATATTCATCCCCCTCCATTCTTTCTCTCAGATATAATAGGTTTCCTTTGCCTCTTTGTGAGATGTAGTATCCCCACTTTACCCTTTTTCTGGTATAATGTCCTTTCCACCTCTAGTTTCTAGAACAAGGTATACAAGTATTCTTTATATATCTTTATAGCAGAAATATAGTTCCCAACATTTCTTTTTACCTTTTTAGGTTTCTCTTGAGTTCTATGTTTGTAGATCATACTTTTTGTTAAGTTCTGGTTTTTTCATCAAAAATAGCTGAAATTCACTTATTTCGTTGAATGACCATCTTCTTCCCTGGAAAAAAGATGCTCATTCTGGCTGGGTAAATTATTTTTGGTTGCATACCGAGTTCTTTAGTTTTTCAGAATATCATATTCCAGGCCCTTCAATCTTTTAATGTGGACACTGCTAGTTCCTGGGTAATCCTTATTGTGGCTTCTGTATATTTGAATTGAGTTTTTCTAGCCGCTTGCAGTATTTTTTCCTTCATCTGAGGATTCTTGCATTTGGCCACTATATTTCTTGGTGTTTTGATTTTAAGATCCCTTTCAGTAGGTGATCGATGAATTTTTTCAATTTATCCTCTGTTTCTATGACTTCTGGGCAGTTCTCTTTGATAATTTCCTGGAAAATAGTGTCCAGGCTGTTTTTTTCATCATATTTTTGAGGGATTCCAATAATTCTGAGATTGTCTCTCCTAGATCTATTTTCCAGGTCGGTTGTTTTCCCAAGAAGTATTTCACATTTTTTCCATTGTTTCATTTTTTGGGTTTTGCTTGACTAATTCTTGTTGTCTCCTTGAGTCATTCAATTCCATTTGTTCGATTTCTGGTTTTCAGTGAAGTATTTTCTTCACTCACTTTTCAAATATCTTTTTCTAATTCTCCAATTGAGTTTTTAAGTGAGTTGTTTTGTTCTATGGAATTTTTTTCCATTTCACCAATTTTATTTTTTAGAGAGCTATTTTTTGTTTCTAGTTTGCTAATTCTGTTTTTCAATGATTTGATTTCTTTATCCACTCTGTCTTTAAATGTGTGGGATGATTCTTTGTATATTTTTGTATTCACCCTAAGTTCTGGGTTGAGGAGAATTTTCCACTAAAATCAGGATCAGAGACTTTTCCATTGAAATTAGGATTGTGTCTGCCTCATGTTGGGTGCCAAAATGCAATATTCTGTCTAAAATGTTATTTTCTCTTGTTGAGGTTTTCTTAGGGTCTCTGAAGGCAGCCTTCCTTTCAGTTTACCACAAATGTAGCCAGGGATTAAAGTCCAAATCCTTTATTATCTCTTTCCAAGTCTTATCTCTTTCATTTGGGGCATGAATAGCTTTCTTAAAGGCCTTCTGGAGTTATTTTCTCCTTCAGAGTTCACTCTGGACTCCGCTAGTTTTTCTGGAGACCTTCTGGATCTTGGTTTCAGTGGAGAAGCTAAGGAGGACGGCCTGCCCTACTGGTCTTCCCTCGTTCTCCTTCTGGCTGAGTTTGTCTGAGCTTATATCCTTTCTCATCATAGGTGTGAATCTTGTGGAACTATAGTTATATAGTAAGTATAATAATATAGTAAGTATTAAGTACATGTACTGAACTAGAGAACTGTTAAGCACCATGCTAAATAACTACTCTCTCTATCAATTCCACTGATTCCAATTCCACCTTGTTTCAAGTTATGGCCCATAAAATATTTATCTCTAGTTTTTTGTTGAATGTAATTTTTATTGCATCGTGATCTGAAAAGAATGCATTTACTATTTCTGCCTTCCTGCATTTAATTTTGAGGTCTTTATGTCCTAATATATTGTCAATTTTTGTATAGGTTCCATGGACTGCTGAAAAGAAAGTATTCTCCTTTCTGTCTCCATTCAGTTTTCTCCAAAGATCTATCATACCTAATTTTTCGAATATACTGTATATTTATATACATACATATATGTATATAAATATATAGTATATTTTTCTAATATACTGCTGTAATTTCTTATTTGTTTTGTGGTTTGATTTATCTAATTCTGAGAGTGCAAGGGTGAGATCTCCCACTATTATAGTTTTGCTCTCTATTTCTTTTTGCAACTCTCTTAACTTCTCCTTTTAGAAGTTAGATGCTATATCACTTGGTGCATATATGTTTAGTATTGATATTGCTTCATTGTCTATGCTATCCTTTAGCAAAATATAGTATCCTTATCTATTTTAATTAGATCAATTTTTGCTTTTGCTTGATCTGAGATAATATGGCTACTCCTGCTTTTTTGACTCACCTGAAGCATAATAGATTCTACTCCAGCCTTTTACCTTTACTCTGTATGTATCTCCCTGCTTTAAATGTGTTTCCTGTAAACAACATATTGTAGAGTTCTGGCTTTTGATCCAGTCTGCTATTGACCTCCATTTTATGGGAGAGTTCATCCCATTCAAATTTATGGTTAAAATTACTACTTCTGTATTTCCTGCCATTTTATTATCCCCAGATTATGCTTTCCTTTTTTTTTTTTTTTTTTTTTTTACCTTCCCTTACCCCCTTCCTGAGTATTAAACTTATGGGTACCACTTGCCTCATGCAGCTCTCCCTCTTTAGAATCCATCCCACCCCCTTTGAATCCCTTCCCCCTTTCTTGTACCTTTCCCTTATTACTCTTTTCCTTTTCCCTTTTCCTTTCCCACTTTTTAATGAGGTAAGAGAAGTTTCTCTGTAAAATAAATATGTCAATTACTTTCTCTTTGAGCCAGCTCTGATGAGAGAAAGATTCACACAATGTTCCTCCCCCTCTCTAAATTTCCTCAGAAATAATATTTCCTTTGCCTCTTCGTGGGATGTATTTTCCCTCTTTTTATCTCCCCTTTTCCCTTTTTCTGAAACTATCCCCTTTCCATTTCAACGTCCTTTTTTATGTTATATATATCAGCAAAATCAAATTATACATGAACTCTTTATGTATATCCATAACACAAATGCAGTTCTCAAGAGTTCTTTTTACCTTTTTCTGCTTCTCTTGAGTCTTATAGTTGGAGGTGAATTTTTTTGTTTAGTTTTGTTTTTTTCCTTAGAAACAAATGGAATTCATCTGTTTCATTAAATGTCCATCTTTTTCCCTGGAAGAAATTGCTCAGCTTAGCTGGGTAGTTTATTCATGGCTGCATTCCAAGTTCTTTTGCGTTTTGGAATATCAGATTCCATGCCCTTTGATCTTTTAGTGGAAGCAGCTAGATCTTGAGTGATCCTGGGGATTTGAATTGTTTTTTTCTGGCTGCTTCTAATATTTTTTCCTTAGTCTAATAGTACTGAAATTTAGCCACAATATTCCTTGTAGTTTTTATTTTAGGATCTTTTTCAGAAGATGTTCGGTGGATTCTTTCAATGCCTGTTTTACCTTCTGATTCTATTACATCTGGACAGTTCTCTTTGGTGATTTCTTGTAAAATAGTAATTAGGCCCTTTTTTTCATCATAATTTTCAGTAAATCCAATAATCCTCAGATTCTCCCTCCTAGATCTATTTTCCGGGTCTGATTTTTTTCCAAGTAGACATTGAACAATTTTTCTATTTTTTCATTTTTTTTTTTTTTTGGTTTTGCTTGACTGATTCTTGATGTCTCAATGAATGATTCATTTCTATTTGTTCAGTTCTGATTTTTAATGAGTTATTTTCTTCATTAGTTTTTTGGGTTTTTTTTTTTTTTTTTTTTTTTTTTTTTTTTTTTTTTTTTTTTTTTTTTTTTTTTTTTTTTTTTTTTTTTTTTTTTTGTTTTTTTTTTTTTTTTTCTTTTTCTTTTTTTTTTTTTTTTTTTTTTTTTTTTTTTACTTTTTGTATATGTCCAATTGAGTTTTAAATATATTGTTTTGCTCTATGGAATTTTTTCCCATTTCACTAATTTTTTTTTACTGAGTTATTTTCTTTTTCCAGTTTACAAATCCTACTTCCTTGGGAGTTCTTTATCTTTTCTAATTCACAAATCCTACTTTTTGGGGAGTTCTTTACCTTTTCCAATTCACATTTCACAAAGTTGTTTTCTTTTTCCATTTTTTCATATTTCTAGAAAAATTTCTTTAAGTGAGTTATAAGCCTTTTCTATACTCTCTTGCATAGCTTCTCTTCCCTTTCCCCATTTTTCTTCTAACTCTCTTTTAAGATTTTTTAATAATTTCTTCTAAGAGAGCCTTTTGTGATGGGTACCAGGTTATATCCCCACTTTGGGCTTTTATCTGGAGACTGTCTACTATTAGTCTCTTGGGGTTTAAAACCTGCTCTTTTTCTGTATAGAAGCTATTGATGGTCCCTTTGGCTTTTTTACTCATTTTTTAAAAAAGCCCTTAGGATCTGTCTTCAGGGCAAGGAGGTACTAGCTTCCTCTGCAGTTCAGTTGTGCTGCTAGAAGTTCTATTGCCCCAGGCAGTGCCCCCTTCCCCTTTTTTTCCCTCTCCCCTTTGCAGAATGGAGGTTGCCTAGGGCTGAGCCCCCCTTGCCTGCAGATTTGTGACTGCCCCAAGCAAAAGCTCCGTGCTACAGAGTGGGGCTGCAAAGCTGTTCTGAGTTCTGTGCTCAGTCACTCACTTCCAGTTTTGGGTAGGTATAGCCAGATCCTGTTAGATTCTGGCAGTTTTTGGAGTATACTCTACCTTTGGCATGATATTCCTTGGAGTTTTCTTTTTGGGCTCCCTTTCAGGAAATGATCTGTGTATTCTTTCAATGGCTATTTTACCCTCTGGTTCTAGGATATCAGCACAGTTTTCCTTGATGATTTCCTGAAAGATATTGTCTAGGGTTTTTTGTTGTTGTTGTTTTTTCATCATGGCTTTCAGGACGTCCAGTAATAGTCTTTTCTGGATCTATTTTCCAGGTCTGTTGTTTTTCCAACTTGTTTTTCAGGTATTTTATATTGTCTTCTATTTTTTCATTTTTTTTGGTTTTGTTTGATTCTTGAGGTCTCATTGAATCATTCACTTGTATTTGTTTAATTCTAATTTCTAATTAATTACTTTTTTCAATTCTTTTATCACTTTTTGGATTTAGCCAATTGAACTTTCATTTATTTATTTTGGAGGCAATTGAAATTAAATGACTTGCCCAGGGTCATACAACTAGGAAGTATTAAGTGTCTGAGGCCAGATTTGAACTCAGGTCCTCCTGACTTCAGAAGCTAGGTGGTGCTTCTCTTTTTGCTCATTTGCTCTCCTGCCCTCCCCGCTATGGTTGATTGAAATAGACTTTCTCTGTAGTTCTTCCAAAATATCTTCTGCTGTGTATTTTGTTACTCTCCAAATATTTGTGGATTCTGTTGCTCCAAAACCAATTCAGAGTTTTTGATTGATCTGAGGGAAGCCAAGAAGAGCTCAGTCTAAGTAAGACCTGTCTTCTTTCTGCCCCTCTCTGCCCCACTGCACTAAAACATTTATTACAGAGAAAACTTTTACCTACAATCATCTCAGTATAGCTTGAATCTAAAAATGAAAAAACAACTTTTATAGCTGTCTCATACCAGATATTCATAATCTCTGAATTTTAGAGAAGTTAAAGCAGATTATCCCTCTTGTCCTATCTTCTATTTAATTTAATCCTGAAGATATTTTAAGTGGGCCTATAGAAGTTAAGCTTACCTTCTAGTATTTTTATTCAATTACATAATACAATCTACCTATGCTGTAGTTCACAGAACACATTTAGTTTAAAAGAATAATACCATGAAGGTGATTTGTTACAGGTCTCTTTCTAATTGAACTCCAATGAAAAAGATGAGAAATATATAATAACAATCAATGTTTATATATGTTTTAAAGTTTTAAAATTGTATATTATCTGAATTAGGTCTTAGAACAGTCTTGTTAGTTAGGTACTAAAGGTATTATCAGCTCCATTTTGCAGATGAGGAAAATGAAACTCAGTTTCTAATATGAGTTTGGCTCACAGTGCTTCTCAGCAATCTTTTTAGTCTACATGTTATTCTGTTTTTCTATATAGTATGCACCACCGTAGCTATTCATTCTCTAGCCTCCTAAGTACTAGCTTTCATTGTAAGAGGAAATTATCTACTTTACTAAGAAAATAGAGTGAGAGCTCTGTTCCCATATTCTATACCTTAAAAATCCATCATTCCCCATATCTTTGTTTTATTGTATAAAACGGATTTGTATTTTTTCCTTGCCAAAGCCAGCCGCTTCCTCAACTTTTGTTTTCTACCTAATTCCTTCTAATCTCCTTCAGGAGTGTAAATATCCAAATATCTCTTTATTTTCTCTTTATCTCCTTGTAATTTACAAATAGATTGCTGTATTTCCTTGTTTAAGAGCAAACAAGGAGTCTTTCATCTTACTCTCACACCCCACTCAAGTCATCACTGCTTATCTCTTGCCCATTTCAGGACAACTTGTAGAAAAGGTTATCTTCATTTTGACATCTGTTTTAATGACCTCATACTGGACTATAACTACCCTGTTCAGAGGTACCAATAATCTCTTAAATTTTTAAATCCAATGGCTTTTAATCAATTTTTATTCTTGTCAATATGTAGCATTTGAAACTATATATTTCTTCTCTTGGATATTGTCTTTTTTCTCAGCTTTCATGACATTTCTTTCTCCTGGTTCTTTTCTTACTTATATGCCTATTTTATACTAGTGTTCAATGCTGGATCATCTTTCATGCATCAAAGTTCTTCTTTATACCCTCTTCTTTCTTGGTGATATCACAACTCCCATGTTCAAGTATCTTTATGCCTAGCTGTAGTCTCTCTTGTGAGGTTCAAGTGTACACACAATCACTGAGCACTTTCTTGACCTCTTCATTTGGATATTCCATAGACATCTCAGTTCAAAATATCCTACATCCTAATAGTAAAGTTTATTAATCTCCCCCACAACCCAATCCTTTTTCATTCTTCTTTATGTTTAGGGTCCTAGTTTTACAGAATGAAAATACTATAAATAGTGTACTATGTATTATAACTCAGGGTTATTCTTGGTTTTTCATTCTCTCTCAATATCTAATCATATGTCAAGTAATGTCCATTTAACCTACATAATGTCCCTTGTGTCTTTCTCCCTGTTCATGCTTATATAGCCATCAACCTTCAGAGCCTCCCTGATATCTTTTTGCATAGATTGTTTGATAACCTTCTAAGTGATCTCCAGTCTCTTTCCATTTTTATCCAGCTTTCATATAACTGGCAAGTTGATATTTCTGTAGTAGAGATCTTACCTTGTTACTATTGAGAAAGCTTCAGTCATTTCTTATCAGTTTAAGAACAAAATATAAAACCTTTAGTTTTGAATTTAAAAGATCCATTCACTGTTTATCTCCATCCTGTCTCATTCCCCTACAGTCATTTTTTTTTAAGACAACTTGGACTCATGCCTCTTCCTTCCACTTGGCATTTCATCTCCAGCATTTTGCAGATTGTCCCCTTTAAAATTCCTATCTTAAAATTTTTAATTACCTTCAAGTTACAACTTCATGTAAAATTCCTTTCCTGGTTTTCTTTGTTATTATTGTTCTTTCTCTTCTCAAATTAATTTGTATTTGGTTAATTTCTTCAGGAGATTATAATATTATGAAGATAAGGGATTGTTTCCCCCAGTTTTTTTTTTTTTTTTTTTGCTTACAGGGCCTATCAGAAATGCTTAATAAATGTTTGTTGAACTAATTTGCCTCTATCTTTTCTAGCACTTTCTGTGATATCAGAAACAAAAATCAAATTAAAATATTCATTGTAAAATTTAGTTTTCTGTTGGAAATAAGACCACAGATTTTAGAGTTTTAAAAAATCTTATCAATAATGTAGTCCTGAAGGGACCCAAGTTCAAATTTTACCTCAGACACTTAGTGACCCCCAGCTGCCTCAGCTAAAAAAAAAAAAAAAAAAAAAAAGAATTTTCTTATTTTACAGAACAAGCAGGCTTAGAGATTGTCAAGGGTCAAACAAATAAGTAGTAGATCATGGATTCAAATTCATTACCTAATTCAAAATCCTTTATTCTTTTCCCTGTGACATGTTGCTTCTTTAATACAATCCAATTATCTGAATAATTTGGGCCAAAATATTTGTGTCCAAACCATGTAAGTATATGATGACAGAAAGTGTTTTGTTATCTTAATACATCCACTTTATTCTTTATAATAAGGGTGTCAAACTCTTGCCCCAGTAACAGCATGCAGCTCTCAAGACTCCAGGTTGTCTGAATGAGATATAATATATAATTAATAAATGTTTTTATAAAATATAATTTTAACAATTATAATTAAGAAATGTTTTTTATAAAACAAACAAAATACAGTAAAACATTTTAATTAGTGGTTTTCTTTAGAGATCTATTTCTATTTGAGTTTGACACTACTGCTCTACAGTACTTTTAGCATATTAGAATAGAGATGCTAATGCTTCTTCATCTGGATTGATTCATTCAACTCTTAATCTGTTATAATACCCACCTAGCTATTGCTCTACTTTTTGATTTGATTTGATTTTTTGCTTGTGACTTAAAATAAATTTAGACAATTTTCAAAAGTGTATTACATACCTGCAAAAAAAGGATTGATTTCTCTACGTGCAAAAAGCATTTCCCAGTAATGAAATTAAAAAGATCCTAAGAGTATTCTGTCCATCCTATGAGTTTAAATTTCCTGCCTGGTTTATTAATGTCCTAAGTAAAAAAGGAAGGCTGCTGCCTCAGGCTGTGCCAGTTGGTATCTGGAATAATGTAGTAAAGATATTTGCTGTGGGAAACATAATTTCTCTCCCATGTGTTCTGGGTTTTATTCAGGCCAATATCTTGGTGATTTAAGCCTGATGTAGGGATGAAATGAGATATTTGTTGGTCATTCAACAATTAACAAAAGCTGATTTACTTAGCTGTAGCAGGGGAAGGATATTCAACAAGGATATTCTTGGAGAACACCATGAGTTGATTCAAGCTGTTTTTAGTATCTTAAAAAACAAAACAAAACAAAACAAAAACTACTCCAAATTGCATGGGAATGAGAAGTTATAGAATAATAATAAGATAATGATATTATAAATAATCATAGTAAGCATTTACGTGGTGCTTTAAAGTTTGCTAAACACTTTACAAATTATCTCACTTTTTCCTCGCAACAGTCCTGGGAGGTATTATTACCAGTTGAGGAAACTGAACTGAAAGAAGTTAAGGGTTAAATAACACATATATTGGAATTCAAATTTGAACTCAGGTCTTCCTGACTCCATGCTAGCACTTTATCTAGTCTGACATTTAGCTGCTTGCTTATTGACTATAAATTTGGGTTCTAAATGATTAACAGGAGTTATATAATTCTTAAACCCAAAAGTAGACATGGTACAATATTTAACATTTTTAAATGTTAGAAAGAAGAAAATATTTCCTCTGTAATTCTTACATTTAAAAATTAGCCATTCTTCAAAGAATTTATGAACTTTTATGTTTTTCTTTCCCTCTACTTTCTAATCACTTTGCACTGTTGAAGTTTTTTGAAAATTCCAAAGTAAAATCTAGAACTTCATTTTAATTTTCCTTGTTTTTATATAAGTAGTTAATCAATAAGCATTCATTAAGAATCTACTATCAGACACTGTGCTAAGTGCTGGAGATAGAAAAAAAAAAGAAGCATTCTCTCAAGGAACTTATATTTTATCAGAGAAAACAAAATATATACCAGTACAAAATATGGATCTTTACAAGTTAATTAAAGCATCTGAAGTGTTTCATTTTCTTTATCAATGTAGAAAGTTCTAGATTAGGAAAACATCTTCCAATGAGCCCAACTCTTTCTCTGTAGTTTCAGAATTATCTGTGCTCTAAGAAGATAAATAATTTTCTTTGAGTCACACAGCTAGTATGTCAATGGCAAATCTTGAAGTCAGATCAAAGAGATTGCTGCTTCTCATAACAGTAGCCTTAAAGAAAGAACTTAGTCCAAACTCCTCATTTTTTAGATAAGGCAAACAAAGATCAGAAAAATTAAGACTTGCTTCTTAATACAATGATGGATTTGGGACAAGAAATTAGTGACTTAACTACAAGGTTCATTATTGTTTTTGTTTTGTTTTTTGTTACCCCCTCCCCATAAATCACACTGCCTTTCCATTTTTCGTCTTCCTTCTTCTCTCATCCTAATATAATAGAATCATATCCAGGCCTTCTGTCCAAATATACTCCTTTCAACAGTCCTAGTGACGATAAAATGCCGGAGGCTTACTGTCATTGTCCCATATAAAGACATTCTTTATTTCCTTAAGATTTCTATCTCATGTGTATCTTTTTTATGCTTTCCTTTTAAGGATTATAATTTAAATGTCAAATTTTCTATTCAATTCTGATTATTTCTCAGGAATATTTTAAGGTCCTCTATTTCATTAATCCATTTTTATTGTTTTGAAGCATTTGCCCCCCTACACAGCTCTTTTTAGGGGGAGGCAATATCTGCATCACACAGCTAGTAAGTGGCAAGTGACTGAGATGGTTTTAGAACTCAGATCCTTCTGACTCCAGGGCTGGCGTTCTAACGTTTGTACCACCCTCTTTTTTTGCCTTTCTTTTTTGAATTCTTCCTCATTTTGTGTCTGGTCTGCATTTTTTCTTTGAGTTTTGCTTGTAGTTGTTTCCAGGTCGTTGTCTTCTGCGTTTGTATCTTGTGCTTCCCTGTCATTGTAGCTTTTTGTTGTCAAGTTCTATTTTTATTTCCTCATTTTCCCAGCCTATTTGGTTCTTCCTTTTGAAGTTAATGGATGATTTGTCTTGCACATTAATATTGTAAATTTTTATTTCAGACATGACATCCTTAGACATATCATTAATATTTCTTCATTTTGTGTTTAGTTTATCCATTAATATCTTTACCTGTAAATTGCTTTCCTCCTCTATTTAGCCCAGGTACTTTGATCCTTTTTATCAATCTGATAAGTAATTGAAAATATCCTTTAAAAATTATCAGCTTCCAATTTTTCATTTTCTATGTGTTAATAAACATTTCTTAATCACTGATAGAATTGCTCTTGACTGAGTCAAGGATAGAATCATGAAACATTTCATTAAAGATTACCACCTAAATTGGTATTGATCATTACCCCACACTCTGAGGAAGGTTAATTAGTCATAAATATTTCTAATGGTATTAACATTAAATCCTTATTTAATTATTTTATCTGGAAAACATTTCGATGAAATTTTTATAGTTATTCTTTTGTTATATACACTCTTTTGTGAATGGTAAAAATGAACAGAACACAAAGTACTTTAACACTGCACTTGGGTTTTTGAAACATGACATTTTACTACCATTAATAACTAGTCCATTTAAAAAGTACAGAACTATTCTCTTTCATCTAAATTTTTTTATATGAGTATTTGTAATAGAGTATGGGAAAAAATCATTAAATGACTTTTTTGCTCCAAGGGAAACTTAAAGCAGTGTGAGTTAGAACTATTATTATAATGATGCTTCATTAGAAGAAGTATTTTGGGAAAAAATTTTTGGGTGGTAATTGTTTTTTAATTGAAAGTAGTGTTCATACCAATTGGCCTTATGGATAGATTCGACTTGCTTTGAACAGTTGTGGGTTTTTGATTTGCCAACAGTTTTTTATTGGATGTGTGGAAATGTAAATCTTTGTTTGAAGAAGTGTGCCCTTGCATCAGAACTTGGCATCCACATTGAATCTTAAGAAAACAAGCTGTTTGTTCCCTGAGGAAACTATTCTAAAAGCTAATTTTGTTTTTATGTACTGTATCCTCCTAGATTAAGTGATTTAGGTTAGCTTGGCCTGGGGCAAAACGTTTCAGAATATTTTAGTAGATCCTGGTATCATATTTACTCTCAGAAAATACTTTAGTTTTCAAGCTTTTCTTCCTTATCAGTAGATTGTATAAACCTTTCCTTTCTCTCTTCCCAGCCCCCAAAATATATGTATTTATAGGGTGAATGTTAAAACTATTTTTAGTGAATAATAGATTTAACACAATTGGGTGATAGGTATACCCTAATTGTCAAGGAAAACAAATTGATTCCTAAAAAGGTTTTTTTCAGATTACAAATTCCTGGAAAATAGAGACTTTTGTCTTGAACATTGCCAAGTCACATGTAGATAAAATATTGAATATTATTTGCTTACTAAACAAGGGAACAGTTAATCACATATGGACTCAAATTTAAAATTCTTATTAGACATTTTAAAGCTGTTTCAGTCTTCACCAAATATTTTTAATGTTAAGTTGCTTATGCTTCTATTTTGAAATAGAGATAATTTTTTCATCATTTTATTTAAGTATTATTAAAAATAAAGCTTAAGCATTTGTAGTATGGTATGTAAAATAAAGATACAGTCACAGAAGTTTATTCAAACAAGAACAAATTAATGCATTGTTTCTCAAAATAATACTAAAAGAAAATTGCAAAAAGTAATAGAGCTATCCAGGAAAGCATCCTGTTCCTCTGATAAAAGAGATAGGTCTCCTGAGGAGTGATGGTCAAAAAGCATTCTTCTGTACTCTACTCTCTACTTTCCAAGCCAGACCTTATGCTTGCTGAAAGGTGTATGTGCCAATTGAAGTATATATTTTTTATTTTTTCTAACTTTCTTTTATTAAGTGGAATTTTATATATTATCCATTATTAGTCTTTTTGAAGTGTCCAACAATCACTAATCTAATGTAGATTACACAGTTCCATCCAGAAATGGAATGTCATAAAATGAAATTTTTCATTATATAAAATACAGGTTTTAAGTTTTTTTTTTTAAATAGCTTTAATAAAGAATTTTTAGTGGGAAAATTATTAACATTTCTCAGGCTATAGGGAATGTCAAAATTTCATTTAATTTTAGAGTCACTTGCACATTCAGATACAAATTATTTTTATTATAGACACCTTTATTACAGATACAGTACTGTAACAGACCCAGACTTTTTTCCTAGTTTTATACTCAAGAGCCAACTCACATAATTAAACTAAAAAGAAAGCTGGGAGAACATGCTATCCAACCTTGTTAGCCAAGATCATTTGCCAAGATGCACAATTCACAGAGGAAAGGTGCAAAAGGTATTTCCTCTCAAAAAAAAAATTTTTTTTTAAATAAATAGCTTTTTTACATTATGAGAAGAGCTTAAAATGCTAAACTAAATGTCTCTTGAAAATAGACATTAGTTATTTTTCCCCTTAGGAATATATTGTTGATTAGCAAAAGACTAATGGAAAGACTTAGGAAATTTTGAATCAATGGGAAACTTTTTACTTTTTAATTAAATTAATTAAAAACTTTTTAGTACTCCAAAAGCAACTCATTTTTTAATGTTCATAATTCCTGGGGTGTGTGGGGGGTGTATGTATGTATGTGTATGTGTGAGTCTGTGTTTGTGTGTGTATAAATGTTCAGAATAATTTTTGTTGACTGAATTTAACTTCATTTCATAGTGAGAAATAGTTACGATTAATTTTTTTCTATATGAACAAGTATTTTGTTTGCAAATTAAGACTAACTTGACAAATAAAAGAAATGAAAGAAGTCAATCCCAATATATACTAATTTTATGGAATAATTTATATTCATATTTGAAAATTTTAAAATAAAGTACAGAAATGAATTTTTTTAAAACAAGTTTTGTTTTTCTTGTGGTAGAAAACCCCACCAAGTTTGATATTTGTTATATACATAGAGATTTTAAAGAGGTTTTTTTAAAAAAAATGTTCATATGATTGAATAAATATTGGTAAATCATATTAATGTTAAAGTAGACAAATATTTTTTATTTGAGAAGAATAAGATAAAAATGATAGGTCTTATTTTAATTTTGAAACACATTTAAAAATACTATATATTTAAGCTTTTGTCATCTATTACTTAAGGTTAACATAAAGGCAGATAATATTTTATGATGGATTTTAATTCCTATGTTCTTGAAATAGTTGATGTTTAAAATAAATATATTTTAATGTTTACTTGTTTACTCAAGGCTTGGAACAATAAAATGGCATTAACATAATACATATACATTTTAATTATTTGAGTGATTAGAAGTATTTTAAAGAATATGCAAATGTCCCATTAAATCTTTTTGAAAGAGTTTTTCTAGTTTAATGTCTAAATCCAAATTCATAAAGAGTTGGAAAAATGAGATGTCTGAGCTATAGGATTCACAGGGATTTCTTATGAAGCCTATTTAATCAGGGTAACACTGTTATTAATATTCATCAAGTCAGCTGGAATACAAATGGCAGACCATGGAGTCTAATTTTTTACTTGGTGAATTTATTAAAAGCGGCTTAAAAAATTAAGGGAATTTAAGTAAATTTGTTAAATATGAAAATCTAGTTAGCAGGAAAAATGTCTTTATAAATTTTCTTTAAAGACCATTTTGCATTGATACCATTTGACATATTTCATTGATAGTAAAAGTAGGAAGATGCATGAATGGGCATTTAAGAGGATTTAAATACATTGGCACATTAATTTTTACATGAATAATAAGTAGTTTCCAAAAGCAATTAACTTACAGTGTACAAGATTTTAATAGGAAAATAAGCCTTTGACATCAAAAGCGCTTTAAACTTAGTAACAGGACTTCAAAGTAATTTGACCTATTTGATTTTTACAGTTTGTACTGTACTTGTTATCAAGCTTATTTATGTTTATGCATAAGAAAAATAATTAGATAAGAATACTTGGTGCCCACCAAATCTTAGTAAAGCTAAACATTTGTGGCAGCAGTTCTGGAGGAGCTCTGAACATTTGCCACACTTTTTTTAGAATGTATGTTATTAGATAGCATCTTTTCTTTTGAAGCAAGTCAGAGGTAAGATTGTGATTTCTCCTAATGCTAAATATAATAAATTTCAATGTAACTTCATTGTCTTTTTCCAGTTTTTTATAAATCAATAGTCATTATTTTACTTATTTAGTTTTTATTTTATTTTACTTATTTAGTTATTATTTTACAAATATCATTGTTTTACTGTTTACAATATAAACTCTTCTTTCCTGTCCAGATAATTTTGTAATACTCTAATTATTTCTATCAAATATCTTTCTTCTGAGGGTCAAAAATATATTACATATAATTTCTTCTTTCTTTCCAGATCTCCAAATTGTGCTTTAATATTACCCAGTTGTATACTATATTTGTATTTAATGTATAAGAAATTATTTTGAACTGAGTTAACTTCAGTTTGCAGACTATATTTTCCTGGAGATGATTTTTATTGTATTTTTTTCTCATTAAAATTAAAATTTACTGTTTTATTATTTGAATCTGGCTTATGAAAGAACATAAAATTTAACTTTAAAACTTTATTAGCTTCTATACAACTACTTGAGTGTGAATTAGAATCCCCAGTAAATTAAATTTTTCACTTAAAATTTTCACTTTTCAGTTGTTAAACTGATATATAGAAAAATTGTAAAATATTTTAATAATTTTATGTTCAATGTTAAATAGATATTTTTGCTGAACATCAGCAAGTTTTACATGATTTTATAAAAAATATATGCAATTGGTATATTAAGCATGTTATATTACTACTCATAATACACACACACACACATATACAATATATACTCATACCTTCATAGTGAGGATGATGGCTCCACAAGTAGTTTTTAATGGTTCAGTGACATTCACTATAATGTCCAGGAGAGGGCAGCATTTTCCTATACCAGGTACATACTGTAAAAGAACATGCCCTCCTTACACTTGTCAATGTTTCTTGTAATTACTCCCAGTATATTTGTTGCTTGCTTATGAATTAACTTGCATTTATGGAACTAAATCATTGCAATCATTTAATTACACCTGAGGAGCTGAACTATAATTGCTTGCTTCCAACTAGGATCTGATATGGCTTGAGCAGTATTAATTTTGTGTTTACTTTTCTGAGTGCTAAAAGCATTAAAATGATTGTGCAATGGGATTACATTTTACTAATTGCTGGCATTCATTAGCTGGGTAAATGGCAAGTACTAATGACTGTATATTGTAGAAGGATAAAATTATATTTTAAAATAGTATATTACTAGCACATTAAGGCCCTAAAGACATGGTTTTAAATACTCCAGAGCTTATTAAATACTGTATTTTCTTCTTGTCTTGTTATATGAATCTATTATTAAAAGAGTCCAATTATTATTAACCTTTTGGGCAATATGTAGGGAAATGGTTTCACTGACTGAAACATTTCTTTGATATTAATAACCTTATATATTTTCAACTAATCCAAAAGCAAATGTAGAACTTAAAAAAGATTGCCAACTTCAAATCAACACAGTTATAGAGAATTAGAAAAGGAAAAGCTTACAGCTTCATTTGAGGATTTCATTTGAGGACTTTTGTAAAGAACTCTGTGTACTATATATAGAGATAACTGCAATTTTTTTCACTGTTAGAAAACTAAAACATTTTAAAAATAGTTTTTGTTCATGTATATAATTTTTTTAATGTAAAAGATATTTCCTACATTTTTATAATAAAAGATGGCCTAAAGAAATCTTACCCATAATCTACATGATTTTTTTTAAATTAGAACTTTAGAAATAAGATTGTTCAGTCCTTGCAAAAGGAAAATGGGTGAGTAGATTGTTTCCACTCTTAGAATTATAAAAGACCACATTAATAATTGATTCTTTTTTGCCATCTTGCAATGATATGTTTCAAATGTAAGCATGGATTGAAATGCAAACTTTTAACACTATTTAAAATTTTGTAGGAGAATTAATGTTTTAATCTATTAATACACTCAACTTTTGGACATATATGATACAGTTTTCTTGGAAAATTATAATAGGTACCAAATTGTATTTTTAAGTTTGTATAAAATTTTAAAAAATTAATGTGTCATACTAGATACATTGCTTTGTTTTATTTATATACATTTTAAATTTCCATTCTATATTATAATCATGTAAAAAGTTTAAAAAGCTTTGAAGTTCTAAAGGTATGTGAAAATATTTAATGTATGGAATTTCTTTATTTTTCAAAAATTTTAAAACAAATCTGAGCCATAAGTTAAAGGTTTAAAAGGGGAATTTTTCACAAATTGAAATTTTAAAAATCCATTAAATCATTGGGCAAATTAAAACATTCCAACTAAAGTAATGAGTTCATTTTTAAAAAATTGAGCAATTACTATTGAATAAATGTAACTAAAGAAAATAACCTCTTTCCTGAGAAAAACTATTTAGCATCAAATATAAAAATAACCAATTTACTATCCTAATAAAACATTTTAGAAAACCATTTGTCTTATAAATTCTGTTTTAAATAAAGCTAAGGAATAGGCTTGTTCTGATATATTATTTTAAGTTTACTTATCTAGAGTTGACTTTACTTTAGCTTTAAAATCTTGGAGCAACAATCAATGACCATGCCAGATCAAACAAGTTCAGAAGTACAAATGGAGAACTGGTCAAAAGGTAAGAACTTTTAAGGTATTAATATATAACCCCAGGTGTTGTACTTGTGCAAGGATTGCAGAATATATTTGTTCTTGCAAATATATTAAAGATTCTGTGTGTGTGTGTGTGCATGTGTGATTAGGGGGATATTCATTTTACCTGGTGACATGTAAAAACAGGTGAGAGGGTAACAACAATTAATAAATAGAAATTTTAGAATATATATTAAGGCCAAAAAGTATCTCCTTAATTTTCTTTTAAGTGATGCTTTCTATTATACTACTGAAACTTTTATCTAGTTCTCCCTTCCAGCAAGTTGATCTCGCAGTGGTCAGATAACTTTTCCTCACATATACTAGTGTATTTTTAAAAAATTTTCTAATGAATGTTCACTCAGTTTCTGCTAACTCTTTTCCAAAAAATTAAGGTGACCAAAAACTTGACATATATGAATATAACATATACATATCTTATAAAATGTATTATAAATAAAAGATGACTATCACTTCAAAAGTTCAGTCTACATAGGACATGAGAGAAATATCTTTGGGTTAAAATGATTATAAGCTATAGCTTTTATTATTTTGTAATAAATAATATGTGTTCTCATTGAGGGAAGGGGATCAAGTCATCATGGATCAGTATTGAAATTCCTGGCTTTTTCTGAATTTCAAAGATTTTTTTTTTAAAGCACAATAGTAGGAAAAAAGTTCTGCTTTTTTAACTACATGTTTTAAAATTATTCTATAGTCTGATGGAAATTGTTAATACAATTTTTGAATAGATATCTGATAATGAATAGCTTTGTATTTCAATTGATAGGGGTTAACAACTTATTAGTTGTTCTTATTTTAAGGGATTTTAAAATTATGCTGTTTATTAAAATTTAAAACCTTTAGGGGTCAGTATATACTAAGAAAGGTTAAAAAGGTTAACTATGCTATATTGACTAACCAAAAAGTCTGCTATATATTAAATATTTTTCATCTGTCACAAAATGGTAAAGATAGTAAGGTTTTTGAAAGCTTAGATAATACATTTTAATTTCCTGAATTTCTTTAAGACAATTTCTGGTTTTTAGTATGTGATAATAAAGCTGTGTTGCTTTGTTGTATTAAATTTTATTTAAAATATGTTTAATTGTGTCTTTTTGTCTTTATATCACTTTTCTACACTATCTCCCTCTTGAATCTTTTTCTGCTAGTAATCACTTTTCAATTGTTATGGTTTGGGATGACTTAAAGAATGGGTGGTATACATGTAGTATACTTTTCAGAAAAATAAATTGTTGCTATATTATTTTTAAGTCAGACTGGAAGAAAATAGGAAAAAGAACATTGAAAATGTTTTAGGTTTCCAGACTCAAGAAAAAAAAATTAGCACTAATTACATGAGATAAAATTATTTCAGGAAATAAATTACTGACATGGGATGACATTGAAAACAATAGTTAGGCTAACTTGCATCTGCTGAGTGGATTACCTTAAAGTAAAAATTGAAATTACTATTTTGTTTTCATTGAACATAGTAACAGCACCATCTCTCACTAAGTAAGCAATTAAAAGAACCCAAAACTTTGTGTTTTATAAACTTTATTTCAGTGGATTTGTGATCTTCTCATTTGTGGCTATTCCATCTAAATGTGGAACTCTATATATATTCCTTTTATCCCGTGTGACTCATGCACACATTTTCTTACAAATTTTCTGAAAGAACTTCACTTAATATACTGCAATACGTGGCTTATGGGCCCATTATTCTTCACTCTTGACTTTGTGAATGTTCCATCTCCTTTTTTTTCAATATACCTCTTTAATGATATATCTTATGGCATTTATGGATAATTTTTCATTGATAGTGTTACAATTTTAATTCTTCAAAATGTGGTCTTTCATGATAAATCTCTTATTTGAAATTCCTGGAAAATATTACATAAGAATAAGAGTAAATGTGCTAAGTGAAATAATATGTATCTATCTCAAAATGACTTAAATGTGTTACTATTATTAAAGAGAAATATTTAAAATTTATTTAAATTCTATTATATATGATCATATACTTGAAATAGGGATGCTTTTAAAATTTATAAGTACTTGATATTTTTATTTACATTTATTACTTTATTATTTTAGGTGATAGCATGTAGAACTAATGGCATTCGTTTACAGTAAAGCAAACTTTTACTTGTATTAAATTTTTTATTTCAATTCAAAATCTTAACACTAATGGTACCCTAGATGCATTTTATAGCAAATATGAATTTGATTATATTTCATTATCCATGTGCCTTAGGAGAGGTTAAAAAAGACATGTCTTCGGACTGATTAAATTTACTGTTTATCTCCACAGGACCTAGTTTAATAGAGTGATAGTGGCTTCTCATGTATTATCATCTAAGAATACTTGAGAGTGGTTCAGGACCATTGGCAGCTGGCCAAAAAAGAGTGATTCATTTCCAGAGGAAATGTGCAAGCTCCAATTGAAAAACGATTGAGGATATAGTCCATTATGGAAAAGAAATCCATTCCTTTAAATACATTTATTAAATCAATTTGGCTTCTGGGATATCTGATTTTTCTACCTCCTATAACTATGATATTACCTTAGGTTTAAATATAAAAACTGATCAAAACAAAACAGAACATAAATCTGCATTTCAAAGAAGATCAAAATTTTAACATATAAATAATAATTTGTTATTAATAATTTGTGTTAATTAGTAGGAAATTTTTATTAAAATGTGATATTAAATAGTATAATAGATGGTTTAGAAATTTTTCTCTTGGAATCTCATAGGATTGTTTTGATTTCAGAACTTTGAATCGGCAAAGATTGATTCACATTTTTAAGTTTATTAAGGATTTTAGTCCATGCTTCTACTACATGACATTTTATTAGTGTAGTGATTTTTAACCATTTTGTGTCATGAATCCTTTTGGCAATCTGAATTCTCTTTAAGAATTATGTTTTTAAGTGCACTAAATGAAATATATAGGATTAGAAAGAAAAACAATTCTATTTTTAAAAAGATACAGTATTCTTTCTCTCCCCTCCCCCAATTTCCAAGTTCATGGACCATTGGGAGAGTTATTTGGAGAATCCCTGTACTCAT
Source organism: Sarcophilus harrisii (assembly GCF_902635505.1). Classification (NCBI taxonomy): domain Eukaryota; kingdom Metazoa; phylum Chordata; class Mammalia; order Dasyuromorphia; family Dasyuridae; genus Sarcophilus; species Sarcophilus harrisii. Next base: position 337,560,512 of record NC_045427.1, read on the forward strand.
GTTACTACTTCTAACAAAATTAGAGCACTAGATTTTTATCTTAAGGTTTGCCTATTAATTATGCTTAATTATTTTTGTAAAATATCAAAGTTGAAAAAAATTTATAGAACTTGTAATATTGTACCAGTACTTTTTAAAGCACTTAATGAATCCATACTGTCATTTTGCTTTGTTTTAAAATTTGCAAAAGGAAAATAAATGTAAAATTTAAAGCAGATGAACCTGTATCTTGACATTTTGATGATAAAAGTTATTTTGTATTTCATTATTCTGATCTGCAGTTTGGAGGAATTTTTTACTTCTTTGTAAATGATATTATAATATTTGAAAAGCCCCCAAAGTTAAAATGTATATTGTATTTTTCATATTAATATTGGGTTTTTAGTGATCAGCTTTGTTTTGGGGAATCTGTTAATTTTAAACAATGAACAATATTAAATTAAACTTATTTCACTATTATATTTATTGTTTATTAAATAGCTAACATAGCTATTTTAAGGATAAATTGATAGGCAGGTAGGTAGTGTAGTATCTTATATAGCATCCTAAGAATTAAGTTTATGTGAACAACTTTATAACATGATAATGTAAAATACATGTTATATCAAAAATTTTTTTCTTTAAATATATTCTTTTCTTCTCTCAAAAGTTCAGAAATATCAAGTTCAGCCTTTTCAGGATAATGAAATCTCATTAATTATTAGTTTTGCTGAACTAACCAAAATACATGGACTCTGTAAGAGTGGAAAAACCAAGCAAACACTTCCTATCCAAAGGTATTATTCCAAAGCTTATTCCTTTTGTGTGCACAAATGTTTCATTCTGCATACATTGTATGAACATAGATCTATATGTAGATCTACCTAGTATTAAGTATATTATAGAGTATATTACTAAGTAAAATTTTGTGAAGAATTTGTACAATTTGAAATTCTTTCCTTTTATAACATGTTAGTGACATAATAGAACAAATAATGGTCATAGTCTTCCTTTCTCTGTCATTTTCAAAATAATCATATTGAACAATATTTACACTATAGCAAATATGATTGTTTGTGTCCAGAAACCATGAGCTGTATTTTATTATCAACTAGTATAGATTAGGACAGGTAAGATGAGCAAATACATACCAAAAATTTATTAAAAAACTAGTCCTTGATCTCTAGGGAATGCAATCCAGTGGTTCTCAAACTTGTTTTCAGTATCTTTATCCTATTAAAAATTATTGAGGATCTCTCCAAAGCGTTTTTATTGATCTGGGTTATATTTATAGACATTTACCATATTGGAAATAAAAACTATTTTTGAATTTGTAGACCATCTAAAAGGGTTTTAGAGATCCCCAGGATTCTCTAGACCATATTTTGAGAACCACTGCATAGAGTATCATCAGAGGATTCACTTGCATCTTTAATAGACCATTTATTCTGTGTCAGTTTTTTATTGGCCCCATATTACCAAGAGCAACTTTTTTCTTTTTTCTTTTTTTTTTTAATTTTTACCAAGAGTGGCCATACAAAACGAACAATTTCTAAGATTATTCTGCCAAAATTTGGGGCACTTTTACATCTTAAAATTTTAGACATAACAGTATATTTGTCACAGTGTGCAACATTTTACTAAGAGCCTAACTAGTGAAAGGGGATTTACCTTTTTATTCATTTGTTTTTTGGAGAAGATAAATTTGAATAAAAAACAACAATTTTTCAATTTTAAAATGATTTGATAATTATACATAGACTGTGTTAATAGCATAAAACCTGTTATTTAAACTAACCTTAATTATGAATAATAAACAGAATATTTACCTATCCCTTATGAGCTGCTGCTGATAATGTAAATTTATTCTTTGACTTTGCACAAATACACTTTTAAGCTGTTGCTTAAACACTTTAAGGTCCTTGGCCAAACAGTTTTAATGATGCCTCTAATATTACGAAAGTGTGACATTTGAGGAATACTTTGTGTAGTTGTGATAACTGGGAATATGTAAACAAAAAAAGAGGACATCTGAGTCATCATGCAACACCTAGATAATGTATAATTTTACTGTCTATAGCCATCTTGATATTTTTTATCTTCCAAAGGCAGGTTTCATTTGGAAACTTAATCTGAGGTTTATTTGGTGGGTCTTGAAATCATAGCTAGGGTTCCCACAGGAAATGGTCCATCCACCAACAGATTAAATGGCAGTCCTGCAGTTGTTAGGGGAGTTCTGCATTTAACACACATGCATACTTATTCAGCAACACTGTGGAGAAAAATTAAAGTAGTAACCCAGGTTTAGGAACAATGTAGCTAAAAAGTCCCATATTTGCTGAATGACAAAGGGTTATATAGCAGCATTTCATTTTATTATTCGTGCTTGAATTTCTTGTTTGCTTTGTTGAGTCTGCTGACGAATACTAATAAATGCCTGCAACAATCCAGACGAGAGATGCCTGGCAACAAAGCTATGCTGTGGACCTCCCTGATCTTCTCCAGTTCACAACCTGACCTTTTGAAAAATTGGCTGGGCTAAGCTGCAGAATTTGGGTGTAATGGTTATTGTTAACTCCAGCTTTAGGATTTATTAATTTGTGTGATCAAGACTTACCTATACTTCAAAGTTTCAAAAGACCAAACACAATCATCCACCCATTAGAACTAACATTGTGTTTCAGTGAATCCCACTTAGCATCTGACTAGTGATTCTTTTATTTTGATGTGTTCAGAATCTAAAGATGCTTTTAAACCGAGAGAGACATGTATAAAGAAGAATGGAGATTTTCTCTAGCTAACTTGATGGTGATAGTCTTTGTAATAATGAATTGTGGAGTTGCTTTTTAATACCAGAAAAAGTATATATGTTCACATGCACAAAAAGTGAGTTACTTACAAACATGATTAACATTAGTACTTCTCTTAAGAATTTGTTTAAAAAAAATTAATCAGTTTTTATTAGGGTTGTCTTAATTTGCATTTTTCTAATCAGATTTAGTTTTGATGTCTTCTGAAAATTGCTTATTCACCTCCAGATGTGTTTTCTTTAGCATTATTTCTCTTGATAAAACCATATTATTTCTGATATTGAATCATTTGATAATTCCAACAGCTTTATTTCTGAGCTATTAGTAGCTTAGGCTGCTGAGAAGGTGGTGTTTGTGAAGTGGCAGTTGGGGAGGTCTGGTTGGTGAGCATCAAAGTATTCACTACATGCAAAAACAGTTGCCAGAAGTTGGCAGGTTATATTTCTATAAGACTTAATTCCATGAATAATGGATGAAAATACTGGTCTATTTTCAGTGCAGGTAGTCTACAGGATACTGCTGTTCCAAGGGCTCTTAGACTCAGTCTGAATAGAGGTACATCTCAAGATGTTAGGGTGATTTGACTTGCCTGGCCAATGCCAATTTTTGCTCTCCTTCAGCATCTTTTGCTACTTCAATGAGACTGGCTTTTGTGCCCTGGGTGGCAATTAGTCAGCAATTGGTGTTTCTGATGACCACTTCATTTCATAAGGTTTGTTTCCTTATCATTTTTGGGGTGGGATGGACATAATGTCAGTGATATAAGGAGCACTACTGTTCCCAAAGCTACTGAGTTTACCTGCAGGAAATATTTAAAAACTCAATTTTTTTCTGTTCCATCACTATTAATTTGGAGGACTGAGCTGGAATTAGGACTGATAGTCTTAGATTGAGGGCACAGCTATTCCCAGGCCTATTGGGTTCAGTGGTACTGGGCAGTCTTTATGAGAATAGGAATGGAGGAAATGGTCCAGTGTTGGTGATGGTTTGATTCTGAGACATGCCTTTTCTTATCTCTTAGTCTAATAGTTATATTACAACTTATCCTCGAATATGTATGTATGCATATGTATATCAATCAATGGATTGAAGTGAAACAGCAAAGTGTGGGCCTGATAATAATAGGAGCTTTAATCCATTCTGTTTTTTCCATCTTAGACTAGTTCACTTTTCCTTAGACAACTTACTTCACTAATTATCCTACCACCATAATCTTTAATGAAATTGAGAGGATTATATGGCCTTGGCTGTGAGTGAAGGCAACAGACACTATTCCAGAAATATGATATGATTGACCTCTTTATAAAAGAAACAAACCTTTCAGATAAGAGAAGTCCAGTCTTTGCTTTGTGGAGGCAAATTCCATATCTGCACAAGAAGGCAACAGTGTTGGTGAGGGGAAGGGCATTTTCTTTGTGTTTTGATAGGAGCAGAGACATATTTTCTAAGACCAATAAGGATATGAAGAGACTATCGCCCATGTGAGGAGGCAGCTTTAAAAAGAGAAGTCCTTACTAAAGAAAGAAGCTGACCCTGAGAGACCTAGTCAGCTTTTTGCCCATTAGAGATGATCTATTACAGGAGAGCTTTTTGAGGATTCACTGAAGCAGGAGTTCTTAGGCAAGCAGCTGCAGTGGGGATACAGGGCATGTACTGGAGTTTAGGAAACCTGAGTTCAAAAATGACCTTAAACACTTATTAGTTGTGTAATACTGAGAAAGTCACTTAACCTCTTCCTGCCTCAATTAGGAAATTGAGGACAACTGTAAATTAAGGATAATTATAGCACCTACTGTTACAGTGTTAATAAGATTCCTTTTCAGCATATTTTTAAATGCATACCATTACAAAAGAACCCAACTGCAAACAGTTTATATAAATTTGTATTATGCAAATTTGACTTTAGATAAAGAATAATGAGAGAAATCCATATTTCAAAAGAATACCTATATTAACTTCATCTACACTACTATGCTCTCTCTCTCTCTACTCTTCAGCTTCTCATTCTGGGACCTCCTGCCCTCCTACAAAAGACAAAAAAACCTAAACCCTTAAAAAAAGTACTTCAAGAGAAAGACCAACTTCTTCTACCCATCCTGTCCTCCTATCTTTTCATCCAACTATGTGTTAGTCCCCATTTGTCTTTTATCAGTCTACTATATACATATATATATATATATATATATATATATATATATATATATATATATCTGTCCTCAGCCTAACATGATTGAATCATGTACTGCCTCTCCTTTCTTTCCTTGCCTACCATCAGGACAAATTCACATTGCTGCAAAAATCACTTTATGTAGAAGTCTATGGAATGATCCACTTAAGTAAAGCAAGAACTGCCTGTATACATTGATTAAAATAAATATATTTTCAAAAGCCTCTGAATCCTAGTAGTTTCAGATATAGAGTTTTACCTATTGTCATTCATATATAAACATTATATATATATATATATATATATATATATATATATATATATATATATAAAATACTTGTGCTTTCCATGGATATTGTTTGTATTTTTTGGGAAAATACACTAAGACTTTTGGGGAAATGTTTTATACTGATTGTCATTAGCATTATATTAAATGCCTTTGCTAATGGTTAACACAAAAGTAGGATCTAGGAAGCCACTCACTGGGTATCTCCTCTAGGGATTCAGTCTACAAATTCAAATGCAAATGTTAGTTTGGAAAGCATCTTGAAGAAGGTGTCCCATATAAATAACTGCAAAAGAGTATATTTTGCTCACTCATAAATTAGCAGGTAACTACTATAATATAGTAATTCTATTATAATATAGAATGATTATAAACTTGGGATGGAAAATGCCATCCTCATCTAGAGAGAGAAATATTGAGATTGAAAATGGATCAGAGCAGAGTTTGTTTTCTTGTTTTTTTTTTTCCTTTCTTGGAGGTTTTTCTCTTTTGATCTGATTTTTTTCTTGTACAGCATGACATGGAAATATGTTTAAAAGAATTGCACTTTTTTAAGTTATATCAGGTTACTTGTTATCTTGGGGAGGTGAGAGAGGAAGAAAAATTTGGAACATAAAGTTTTACAAAAATTAAAAATTGAAAACTATACATATATTTGGGAAAATAAAATACCACTTAAAAGAATAGTATAAGTAGTATGAAAGAATCCATGAATAAAATAAAACATGCCACATGATTCCTTTTAGACTTCCTAATCAAATCAAGGTGAAAACTAATAACTTAAAAAATTTAAAGTAACTTTAAAAATTAAGTCATTTTGATCCACAAACTTGTTTTTAACGATGCCCTTTGTAATTGTATATATTTTATTTATGCATTTAAAAATAATTATTATGAGAAGAGCCCCAAAACAATCAAGAACTCTTAGTTTCTAAATTAATCAAGCTTAAAAATCAATATCTTCTTTTAAAGGAGGTTAGTAAGTATGCAAGTACATATAGGTCAAGGAGAATCAAAATTAAAAAAAAAAACAAACTCAAATATGGAAGACTAAGAAAGTAGACTGCATATTCTTAAAAGTTCAGAAAAAAAAAAGATGATAGGAACTACTTCTCCTAAATGCAAAAAGTTTCTAATTTGTTTTTTTTTTTTTTTTTGCTTTTTTTATTTATTTATTTTTTATTTAATAGCCTTTTATTTACAGGTTATATGCATGGTTAACTTTACAGCATTAACAATTGCCAAACCTCTTGTTCCAATTTTTCACCTCTTACCCCCCACCCCCTCCCCTAGATGGCAGCATGACCAGTAGATGTTAAATACATTAAAATATAAATTAGATATACAATAAGTATACATGACCAAAACATTATTTTGCTGTATAAAAAGAATCAGACTCTGAAATATTGTACAATTAGCTTGTGAAGGAAATCAAAAATGCAGGTGGGCATAAATATAGGGATTGGGAATTCAATGTAATGGTTTTAGTCATCTCCCAGAGTTCTTTCTCTGGGCGTAGCTGGTTCAGTTCATTACTGCTCCATTGGAAATGATTTGGTTGATCTCATTGCTGAGGATGGCCAGGTCCATCAGAACTGGTCATCATATAGTATTGTTGTTGAAGTATATAATGATCTCCTGGTCCTACTCATTTCACTCAGCATCAGTTCGTGTAAGTCTCTCCAGGCCTTTCTGAAATCATCCTATTGGTCATTTCTTACAGAACAGTAATATTCCATAATATTCATATATCACAATTTATTCAGCCATTCTCCAACTGATGGACATCCATTCAGTTTCCAGTTTCTAGCCACTACAAAAAGGGCTGCCACAAACATTCGTGCACATACAGGTCCCTTTCCCTTCTTTATGATCTCTTTGGGATATAAGCCCAGTAGTAACACTGCTGGATCAAAGGGTATGCACAGTTTGATAAAAAAGTTTCTAATTTGAAGAAGCAGTATTGGGCTGAGTTATGGATTTATATTTCTTCTGCTACTCGTTCTATGTCATACTTTACTTGTGAAGTGGAAATAATGGCCTAATACCCCATTCCTATTCAAGTTTGGCTAGTTTTCCCTTAAAAGGTATTGATATCAACTTAATTGATTTTGATGATTAATGACTTAGGCTGGTGATATCACTTATTTGCCTTAGTACAAAATAATGAGGACTCCATGTTTTCTCTGATGCTTGGCTGGCAGACCATGATGGGCAACACTAAGGTGGGAGCACCTTGCTCAGCTGAATCAATTTAAGTTGTTCTTCATAGCCTTTCTTTGCAAGAGATAAGTAAATCCTTTGTCAGCTGTTGAATGACCCCATATCCCATTTTGTCATAGCACTGAACATAAGCTATTAAGGGATTGGCCTGAGTCAGATCCTACCCAAAACAGAGTGCCCTCACTGGCCTCCCTATCAGCTTTATGTGGGGATTCTTTCATTTCAGTGAGCTAGTGTGACATCCCAAGAGCAGAAAGCAGTCCTAAGAATTAAAAGCTGATTCAAAGTAGATGTGAGCCTGGATAGTATAGATGTTTCCTCAGTGGAGTTTCTGAAAAGGAACTCACTAGTTAAAAAGATGAGGCTACAAAAATGGAGATATCTTAAAGATGAGAAGGCTGATGGCATCTAATTTGAAACTAGTTCACAGAGTTATGAATTGCGTTAGTCTGGTGCAAATGAATTAAAAGTCCCCAGGGGAAAAATGAAGAGAGATAATGAATCAACAGCAAAACAAAACAAAAAACTTTAGAATGCTTCAAGAGAATTAGAAAAAGATAAAGAAGAAAAGAGGATGGAAATTAAATCTGAAATTAGAATGGAAATTGAAACCTTCAAAGAACTTAGCATGCAAAAGAATAGCCAATTTAGAATAATAACCATTTTTCCAAGATAGTAAAAACTCAAAAAGAAAATAGGAAGCTCAAAAATCAGATTTGAAAGGAAAATTGACAAACCAGAGCCAAAAGAACCAAAGCAATCGAATTATACAAGTTCTTATCAAATCAAAGAGACTGAGTTTGAGAAAAGAATGTGCCAAAATAACATAATTATCACAAAATTCCCAGAAAAATATGCATATTGTCCTATGGAAAATTTTTTAAAAGGTCTAGAATTGGAAACAGAATGATGTTGATCTATATGTTATCAGATATTAGTCCATAAGTTAATGGCTTAACCTAGGAAGTGGTGCCAAATATGGAATCAAATGGAAAAAATTCAGAGTTTAAGGTCAAACAACAAATATTTCTAATAGTCAAGAGAAACACTTTTAATTCTCATTGAAAATAAATTTCAATTGCCCAGCCCTATTATGAAAAAGAAACAAAAACAAAAACAAAGATTATTACAATATGATCTAAAAAGCCAGGCTGAGCATGATCTACCCTCAAAATAATGTGGTGTTCAAAGCTGAATTTTTAAAATAAAAGGAACTTTAACCATCTTGGAAGTGGGTGGGGAGGGGGACAAAAATTCAAAACATTCCTCCAGGTACATTCTGGATCAGCATGCAAGCACTGCAAACCAAATACAAAAATGGTAAGTAAATATGAAAAGCCTAAATAAGAAACCATTGTGATTCTGGATCGAGATAAAGATGTTTTCTCAAAGATATTCTTATAGTGATAAGAGTTACAAAGAAAGGACATCTAAGGAAGTGAGAATCTAAGAATAAATAGGCTGAATATAGTGTCATGAGGACCTGAATTCAAGCCTTGCCTCTTTCATTTATTGGATTTGTGACATGGAAAAGTCAATCTATCAGGATTCCAGGCAACTCTCAAGAAATATATATTGCACTTGGGTATATGTATTGATAGGAAGAATTTATTTGCCAAGATGCAAATGTCAAGATATTCATAAGCATGAAATTTGAGCTTTATGAGGAGAAAGTCAGAAGAAAGAGATGAATTTCCAGTTCTTGCTTGACCATTATTACGGTATTCAAATTGCACCCCAGCTAATTGCGAATATACCCAAAGGCTTTGTACTAGTCTTCTCTTCTTTCTATATTTCCTTTATGACTCCCATAAACTCCCATAGATTTAATTATATACAGATGACCCCTAGATCTATAATGTCCAGCCATCATCTTTTCCCAAGTTCCAGCCCTCCTATCACTGTTTAATATTTGAAACTGATTATGCTGTGAATATGTCAGATCATCCAAATGGCCATCAAATCCCAGAGTTCATATCTAAACGTATTACTCAGTAATTTTCAGTAGCTTCCTATTGTATCTAGGATCTAATACAAACTTCTCTGGAAAATGGAGCTTTCACCAACTAGAGTAATTATGCCTTTCTACCTCAATTCAACATGATTCCTTTCCATGTACTTTTAACAATTCATCTAAATTGGCCGTGTTATTCTTCATACACTTTGTTTCTGTCTCTATAGCTTTGCATAAACTATTTTTCATTCTTTCTCACCTCTGCCTTAATCTTTGGTTTCCTTCAATGTTGTTCTTAAGTAATATCTTCTCCATGAGGCCTCTGTCTAGAGAGGTGATAGAATCAGAGTACCTATTGAGACAATTATTTTTGGATACAGAAATATATTTTGCTTGATTCTGATTATTTGTGTCAGGATTTATTATTATTTTTTTCTTCTGATAAATTAGAAGGTGGGAACCATATTGATAGGCTGGTCCCTTTTTGTGTACCAGGTAAAGAGTAGTTGCAGATTTGAGGCCTGAGCTTCATACTAGGAAAGAAGCACTCTGGCAACTGTGTCATTTTGAGTCTGGAGTGGAGTCCCAGATCCAATATGGACTGCGGTCAGATTCTGTGGCTTTTTATCAATGTAATGAAGGTCAGGGATCCAAAATTGCCATTGCCAGAAATTATAGGTAGCAACTGTATTCCAGAGGAAGTTCTCTGATTCAACCCATAGACCTAAGCTACATCCTGTACCTGAATAATCAAAACAGGAAGTTCACTCTAATAAAACTGTAGTTTTATTACTTTGAAAATATAAAGCCTTACAATTAGCTGAAAAGCTGGGGACAATACCTGTGCTGTGCTGTCCGCAGAACTGAGCTTCAGCCAGGAGTAAGCTTATAAGCCCAAACCCACCAGGGTCAGTAGCTTGTAAAACTGATCCTTAAGGCATAAATCAGACATCATCCTAGACAAATGTCTTAGGATGTATGGAAAATTTGTACTCCCTGTCCAGAGTTGCCCTTGACATTCTTGAAGAATAAACACTTAATACTTGGAGAAAGGACATTGGAGACTACAAATCAGGTTTCAACAAGCCTCCAAAATTCTTTCCTCTAAATTTACTTTGCCTAGGCCTAGCACAGAGTCCCAATTTATGAAGGAATCCTGGAAAAAAATTTACTCATTTTACAAAAAATTCATCCACATCCTCCTCAAAAACTATTGTGGAGCAAGGGAGCTTCAAGATAGCCTCAGAAAAACAGAAAAGCTCTATAACATCTACAAATAAAGTCTCTAAGAAAATAGATTGACTTCAAGATCAATTGGATTCCTAGAAGAAATCAGACAATAGTTTTAAAATAATATTTAAATGAGAGTTCCAGAGGAAAGATTTAGAAGAATCAGTAGCTTAGTACAAGAAGTGCAAAGTCTAGCCTGAGTAAAAAATTCCATGAAAATTAGAATGGACCAAACAAAAATGTATTCCCCATGAGACTAAAAAAAAATATTAAGTCAAAAAGCTGCAAAAAAAGCATAAGGTTTTTAAAAATATATGACCTGGAAAATTTCAAAACAAAGTAATTTAAGTATCTGAAAACTATGCTAAAAGTCTGGATGTCTTGTTCAAATAAATTATGAATGAAAACTGCCTGTGAGGGAAGGGAATTGAGTGAAGTGGAAGGATTAGGGCACTGCTGTTATTAATACATTCTATTTCTTGGGGGTGAGGTCCTTAAGGTTTTCTAGGGAATCTTTTATTACTGAAATAACTTTAAGGTTCATGGTCAATATTGAACTCTGTGTTCAAGAAGTCTCATACAAGAACTTTCATACCATTAAAACAATGGTATGAGATAAAAACTAAAAGAGAAACAGCTAAAGCAAAATAAAATAAATGAAGAAGTTATTGAATCTGGAAGATTTCTAGAACATCTGTAGTCTAAAAATAATGGATGATGCCAAAGTGTTAAATATAACACTGCAATATTTTAAAAAAATTATCTCAAAGAAAAAGAAAAGGGAAAAAGTAGTCTATTAGGGTAAGAAGACAATGAGGTAGGATTTAGTAACTTATTTAATTGGGGCATGTAAGAAAACAACTGCATGCAAGGAGGAAATGAGCAACTCTTGAATTTCACTTTCATCTGAACCTGGTCACAAAGTCATGAAGATCTAGATGTAAAAATGCATTCACTTAAACAAGCAAATAAGAGGAAATAGGGAGAGGGGGATATAAGAAGGACAGAGTAAAGGAAGAATTAGTTGTAAGTAAAGCAAATTCCAGGCTCTGAGGATGTATCTAAAATGGAAATTTATTCCCGGAGCACCGAAGATGAGAAGTGGAGTAGAGTGGAAATAGATTGCATGAAGCTATATCATTTATCCTGAGCATACTTCTCTCAACATTCTCTTTGGATAGAGGAGGCAAAGTAGAAAAGAGGAGAAATTATTCCCGAATAGAATGGAGGAAAGTAAACAGCTACCATTAGAAATGGGATTGACACCTATAAAATGGAAAGTTGTAGAGTGGATTAGAAAGCAGAATGCAACAGTGAATTGTTTAGAAAAAACACATTTGAAATACAAATTGTCATGAAATTTAAAATAAGATAAGTAATTTTTTTTCAATTTTTCAATTGAAATTAATTTTCAATTAATTTTTTCAATTTTTCAATTAAATGCATAAGAAGAGAATATAATCATACCCCAGACAAGAAAACATGAAAAATGGACTTAATAAAAAAAGATAAATTGGCAAACATCATTATGCTTAAAGGCATCATAGATGTAAATAAATAAATGTCTTTATATAGTTTATGTATGGCTTATATACATGTGTCTGTGCACTTGCATTAAATCTATACAAGTAAAACAAAAAAATTAAAGCCCTAATTGGGAATCTCAATGTGCCCCTTTTAAATGGTCAGATTTTTTTTTTCTGTTGTTTGTTCATTTCCCCATCCTATTACTAGATTTTAACCTCCTTGTTAAAATAGGGCTCTGCTTACAAGGTGTAAGGTTCTAAGCTTCAGGGGTTTTGTGTAGCTTTTTTCAGAGATACTTTTAGGGATCTGTAAATTTGTAGTTCTTCCAAAGTGGTATGATCTAAGGAGAGGTGTTAACGATTCTCCTGGCCTATGCTTTGGTTTGTGAGTGACCATAAGGGCTTGTCTTCTGCCCTTTGAGGAGGGTCCTTGCTCTACTATGGCTGCAAAGACCTCCTCACTCTGAGACTGCCACTCAGGACTGCAACCAACATCCAAGTATGGGCAAAGCAACAGAGTCCTGTCTCAGTGCTAGCAAAAAGATCCCAGGTGATGTCCTGACCAGTTCGTTCTCGTGTTCTCTCTCTCTCTCTCTCTCTCTCTCTCTCTCTCTCTCTCTCTCTCTCTCTCTCTCTCTCTTTCTCTCTCTCCCTCCCTCCCGAGTCCCACGTACACACACATGAAAGAATTTAACGCCTGATTAAAATCTGATAAATTTTAGATGGGATAGATTTCAGTCTGTCTATTCCAGAACCAAAATACATCTTTCTTAACCATGGATGGAAGCTTTACAGAAATTGGCCATTTATAAGAGCATAAAAAACTCACAAATTCAGAAAAACAAAATTTTAATCCAGCCTTTTCTTATCATAGCCTAATAAAATTATATTCAATATAGGATAACTGAAGAATGCATTAAATTAATTGTCAACTAAAAAGCTTTTCTAAGGAATTGGTGTGTCAAAGAACAAATCAGATGTATTTATTTGATAAATCCATAAAAGAAAGGGATAACTATATAATAATGAAATTTTTGGAATGCAGCTCTCAAGAGTAGTGAGGATGAATTTGGGCACTTCATGGGAAAAAAATGGCGATAGACCAGCTTCTTGACACCCTGTGTTCAATTTATCAAGCAAGAAGCCTCTTCCCTATGCAGCATCAAGACAATCTGGGCACGAAGCACAAGAGAAGCAAGGTATATAGTTTTTACAAAAGTTGAGACCAAGACTTACCTAATAAATTCAGGCCTATTGATACCTTTCAGATCTATGAGGAATTAAGCTTCACTCAAGCATAAGCCCCTAATGTAGAAAGTGAGACTGGAGACAAACAAAAACTTAGGTAAATAAAGTAATACTTTACACTGACAGAAGCCTAAACGGTAACTAACTATATCAAATGCAAATAGGTCATCAGGGAAAAAATATTTTAACAGTGGGCACTAATAGAGTCACTAGAATAAGTGAAATTAAAAAAAAATAAGCAAGGAAAGTAAAAAAAAAAAAAAAAAGTAAGAACAGCCATGATTTCCTCTATAATTTATCCTGCAAGAGTAAGAGAATTCTCTAGTAAAAGAATCAAGTTAATTGTTAATTGGAAAATCTAAGGAGAAGAATTTTTTGATATAGGTTACAATAGGAAGACAGGCTTAGGACCATTGATAGATTATAAATTTTGGAGGAGTCCTGCTTCTGTGTATTAGGATAAAGAGAGATTATAAATCCAACTGAGACAAGGACCTAATGCTGACCCATTGGCAGAAATGAAAGCCAAAAATAGCAGTTATTTATCTCTGACCCTTGAAATTATTTGAAGATACTACTTTGAGCTGAAGAGAGTTCCTGCATCTAGGTTCTTTATAGTCTGAGGTGGTGTGTGCTAGGGCAAGGAATAATCTTGGGTCCAGTTTAGACTTGGCCTGAAGCTGGGATCAGGTACAGAAATAAGTAGCACCTTTATTGTCTCTGAGGAGACCCTGGAGGAAGATCATAGATTCATCCTCAGTCCTCTCTCAGTCTAAAGCTGAGTAGCCTCAGGGGAAGTTGTTCAGATCAAGAACAAACATAAAGTTCTGTCATTCTAAATTCATACATTCTTTCAGCTAGCTTATAGTTGTATGTATGTGTGTATATACACACTCACATATATATGTATTAGACTTTCAGATATATATATTAGACAAGATGTGTATATATATGTTTGTATGTAGTCTTTCTGATATATATTAGATTAGACATATACATACATATACATAGTATATACATATATATATGTATATATATATATATATATATATATATATATATAGAATACAAATGAGAATCAAATAAGGCTTCAAAATTCTGTTTCTTAATTCTCAGAGCCTTGACCCTCAACATAAAATTTTAGTTCAGTAAGTAACTGGGACTTCAGTAAGTCCCAGTAAATACTGGAATTCAGTACTGAATTTTAATTCAGTAAGTGCCAATTGGAAGAGAGATTGGAAAGTAAATAAAAAGTCTCTTTATTAACAAATAAATAGAAAAAAATTACCCCAAATATAAAGGGCCATTATGGTGCCAGGGGACTACCAAAACAAACCCAGAAAAAGAGAACTCCAAATTATCTAAAAGCAAAACCTCAAAATAAAATATTGATCCACAAAATCAATTTGCAAAAAGGAGAGCTCTAAAGGAAAGAATTGGATGGCAAAGTTATAAGTATGACTAGAAATGGGTTTAATTTCTTCAACTGAAAATTGTACATATCCTTTGACATTTATTAATTGGAGAATGAATTGTATTTTTATAAATTTGAGTAAATTCTATATTTTAAAAATGAGCTGAAAGGCCTTTTATTGAGGAGCACTGTTTTGAGAAATATTAAATTATAAGCAAGGCAGTGTCACTCCCATTTCACAGAACTGGCCCTGATCTATACCTTCCCTTATATTTTATATCCATCCATTCTCAGTTCATTTTATCCTATTTCTAAAATGGTATTTCCTCCTTCCTACTACCTTTGATATGGCATACCTCTCAGATTTGCTGGGATAGTACATAATCTTGATTCCCTGAAGTGTAATGTAGTTCTGGGAAGAATAATCCTTGCTTTGTTGAAATGCCCACTTCCTGAAATAAAGCTTGTTGCAGACCTCCATCATTCCCGAATTTTTCTGTACTTCTCTTACTTACCATCCTAGAATGACATCTGTCCAATTCCCAGTGCTTTGATACAAATTCTTTTTCTTCATTCATCCCATCCTTATTTTTGTTTTTTTTAACACAGATCCCCAGGCAGAACCAGAAACCAGAAAAATAATTTCCTCCTTTACTCTTGAATTCGGGCCTAGAATATAATTCTAACTTGTGTTTTTGTCTTTTTTTTTTTTGTCTGTTTTTATCTGTATTTTCCCCTTTTCTATTGTTCCCTCAGCTGCAACCACAACAATAACTATAACCACAAAGAATGATTTACTTATGAGCATTTTTATTATGTGGAATATAAATTCACTTCTTCATTTTCCCATCTCTTTTAAGTCTGCTAAATCTTTAACTTCTTGGTTCCTTTTTGTCTCTAGATATTCTCTTTTTGGACCTCAGTGTCAATTAGCACAAAAAGCAACAACATTGATTTCACTGCTTAGTTTTTCTTTTTAATTTTGTTTTAAATTCACTTCTCTTGTTTGGGATGGTTGTTATATTTTATTTTTGTTTTTATTTTTTGCTTGAATGACTTAAATTCTATTTACTTTATCTTTTATCATTCATGTAAATTCTACTTTATCTTTTATCATTCATGATTACACAAATTTGGAAGTATAATGCAGTCTCTGATTTTTAGAATGTAAAGTTCTAGTATTTTTGTTTCTTATAAATGTTGACTAGTTTGATAGCATTCTACTTGTAACAATGCATGTAGTGTGACTTTGATACTGGCAGTCTTTCATATGTTTTATTAATGAAATTTGGAAATTTAACCACAAATTTTCTTAGATATTTAAAACTAGGATTTCTCTTCAGCAATCTAAAGATTATATCAGTCTTTGCCTTCAGTTTCAAGTAATTCCAAGCATTTTTTATTATTCCAGAAATATAATATTAAGAGTTTTTCATTCATATTTTCCCTGGGAAATCTTTTCTATTTCAGCAACTCATGTATAAAATCAGTCTATTTTATATGATATTCATAATTTGATTTACTAGTATTATTTTCTTTTGCTTCAATTATGTCAGATTTTCTCAATCCATATATTTGAATTTCAAATCTGCCATTATATTTTGCAGAACTTTGCTGTTTTGTAAACATTCTTTATAAAATAGAATGCCATGAGTGAGTGAAACTTTTGAGTATGGGAAAAGGAATGATGTACATTAAGTCTAGAAAGATAGGGACAAAGTTTGGAAAGACATTAAAATCGAACACAGGAGTTTATATTTTATCCCAGCGATAACAGGGAACCATTGAAGTTTAATGCTGAATAGGAGTGTGATAGTCAGATCTGAACTTGAAGGAAATAATTTGACAAGTGTGTGGAGGATTTGAGGTTGGATACCAAGATATCAGTTAAAAGGTCATTGGAATGGTTTGGCTGAGGGATCATCATAACTTTAGTTATAATTGTTGTTATGCAAGTAGAGAAAAGGTGAAAAGATACAGATAAAGAAAATGCAGTATTTGGCAAATGTTGAAAAATGGAGTAAAAAATGGACTATGTTATTAAAGATACTGCTAAGATTATGAACTTGAGAGATTGGAAGAATAGGGCATCATTGACAAAAATAGGGAAGTTTGAAAAAGGGGAGGAGCTGTAGGGAAATGAATTTGTTTTGCTCATGTTGATTTTCAGATGTCTTCAGGACATCTGATTTGAAAAATTCAACAAATATATATTGATACAGAAAGATTCCCTAGTAAGACTGGTGTTAGATATATAAATTTGTCAGTTATTTGCATACAGATAGTCATGAGAGCTGATGAGGTATTAAAAAAGTTGGTACAGAGGGAAAAGGCCTCAGACAGGATGATCAATAAAGGCGATTTCTTGATCTATCAGGTCTCATTTTCCTCATTTGTAAAATGACTGTACACTTTAATCTTCAAGATCCCTTCTCACTCTTAAGTTTTATGACTAGCCTATGAAGTTTTTTACATAAATAGCTCCTTGAAAATAAGCCATTTTTATTTATATAACTTCGTTAAGTAAGCATATTTTATAGATAGTGTTTATAATTGTATTTTGTAGTTTTGTAGTTGCTTTTATATAAATCAATATAGAGCTACATTTCAATGATTTTTTTTTTTGCTTTGTTAAGAATATAGTAAACTTCAGATAAAAGATATTCTAGTGGAATAAACTCTAATTATAAAACTTGTGGGGGAAATGGAAAAATATGAAAATCTTGTAAGTATGGAAGAGTTAATACTGTTGTAATAGACCAAAACAGAGTTTTCAGATTATGATTTCTTGAATTGCAGTATGTATCAGATTTTTATATAGATATATCATAACATTTAATTATGATGATGAAATTCTATTTCTCTTCTACTGAATTACTCTGAAATCAAAAGTAGTTGTAAAAATGTTTGTCTTTTAACTTTTTATTTACAGCTGAAACATATTTCAAGACCATAATGCATCATAAGGGGATTACAAATACACTATCCTAGACTAGCTTTGTTTAATCCTCTTTATACAGAAAGTTTCTTTACTATGGAAAATTTTTTCTTATAATGCTCATAAATGTGGTTTTTATTGTTATTTTTATATTTATATCTCTCCTACAAGATTTTTAATAAGCTTCTTGAAGGCAACGTCAATTATCTTTGTGTTATCTTTAGTTGCATATAGTGTTTAAAATGTTATTGGAATGATATTGAACACATGAAAATTATGATGGCTTATATTTATTTTAGCATGTTCTTATTGGGCGATTCCCCATGAGAAATAATATTCTTTGCATAGAAGACTAGTATCCTATCCAGTTCTCCTCAAACTCTTTTTTTATCCCAGAGCTCTGCTACCATAAGAATTAGGAGAGTTTTAGTCACCATTTGAAAACCAAGAATCATTTGTATTAGAATCACAGAAGTTATCACTGTGGTCAGCACTTATATATGTTTATTTGATTTACTCATGTGTTGACTTTTTGAATATTATATAGATAGTGAACTTCTAAAACTTTAACATTAAATCCTTAGAAAATATGTATTATCTTTTTGTACAGCAAAATAACAGTTTGGTCATGTAAAAAAAAAAAGAAAAAAAGAAAATATGTATTATGTAACTTCTAGGTGAGTAGGCAAAATACATGCGAATGCATATGTGTGTGTCTGTATGTATATGTAAGTATGTATGTATATAGTAAGTCACCTTCATTAATATAAAGCAAGGAATAAATTTTACACTTCCTGGCATATAATCCAGTGTTTTTTAGTCCTTCTTTATGTGAATACAAAGAGTGATTGTGGTACTTTTATTCTGTTCCTCTGACCAACAAAAGGAAAACTGGGAAAGTAGAAATGCTCTAAAAATGTTCTCTCTAATCATTTACTCATGGAATTGAATATTAGCTGAAACTATTACATAATAGACTTGCCTACTTAATAGCATTATCATCATAAACAAGCATTATATACAAAACTAAAAGAGCTTCTCTAAAAATCAGATGTATTCATATTTTCAACTTTTAATTTGAATCAAATTGCATTTTTAATTTCAATATTTTTGTTATACAGATATTGTCCAAAGTTGCCAGGAACAAGAGACTATATTGAAAAAGAAAAATTCACAGCCAGATGACCAACTTGTTGCCAATTCTGCTGGATGCATGTACCATGAACATAATAAACTAGCAAAACAGACTTTGTTTGAGAAGACAAAATTTCTGATGGATAACCAGAGGAACTTTCAGGCCATTGACTTCCACCCAGAGGATGATGCAGCATACTCTAACACTGAAAAATTGAAGTGAGTATTTTAAATAGGGGAAAATGTGTAATCTGTTCAGTTTGGGTTGTGTTTCTACTATTGCAGTTTTTATTTGCATTTTTGAATTTGAGGTTTCTGGCATTGTATTCCATCATTTCTTTGGATATATTATGATCTAATCAGTGAACCTGATGTTCTTGGTAATAATACTCCTGGAATTTGCAGTTATCTTATTCCAGAAACATTTTTTGGGAGGATTCTGGGAAGCTGGTGGAATAGGTTGGCAAATTTTAAGCTCTCCCAATTTCCCCACAAATAGAACAAATTTGCACCTCAGGGCAAACATAGACTCATGAAAAATCAAGAAGACTTGGAATAGACCTGGTGTCCTCCTGAGACAGCTGGAGAAGATATGAAGAAAGACCTGGGGCTGGGATTAACCCATGTGAAGTGCAAACATCTTTGGGCTAGCTCTGTAGAAACAGCTAGTGGGGAACCCTGGGGCTAGCTGAGTGTGGCTGGAGCCTCAATAGGAACCTCAGAAACTTTTACCTCCCAAACTGTTTGTAAAATCTGAGTCTGAGTCCAGGAAGATTGAAAGAACCTTGGCTAATTAGGAGTGCCAGGTCCAGTTGTTTTGGAGGCCCTGGGGGAAGAAGGAAGATTCACATCTGTGATTGCATAAGCAGCTGGCAGAGATGCTGGCTGTAGGCACTTGCTGGAGGGTGGAGCTATCAGTTTGGGATTCCTGGTCTGAGGGAGAGCTGAAGATAAGCTTAAGGCACCTTTTCCCCTATCTCAGATTGGAGGTGCTTAATACCTTTTATTTAAAAAAAAATAACCAGCAAACGAGAAAGAAGCCCACATAGAAGCATACTGTGGGAACAAGGAAGAACAAGGTTCATCTTCAGAGGAGGACATTGAAGTAAAAGAAGCTTCTGCCCCAAAGAGTAATGTGAAATGATTCCCTGCCCAGAGAAAATTTATTTTAAAAAAACTCAAAAAAGAATGTAAAAAATCAAAAGAAAGACATTGAGGAAAAGGTAAAAGTAATAAAAATAAAAATATAAATCATCCAATAAAAATAAGAATATTATGGGGGGAAAAGTTAACTAACTAGAAAAGGAGATGGAGAGTCTTAAAGATGAAAATAACTCTTTAAAAATAGAATTGGTTAAGGGAAAGCCAGTGAAGCTATGAGAAACCAAGAAATAACAAAATAGATTATAAAGAATGAAAAAATAGAACAGAAAGTGAAACATAAGAAAAACAATAGATATGGAGAACAGATCAAGAAGAGAAAACAGAAGAATAATTGGACTGCCTAAAAACTGTGACCAGAAAGAAAATCTTGATACAATAATACAGGAAATAATCCAAGAAAATTGTCCCGAAATGATAAAAAATGAGGGGAAAGTAGAAATAGAAAAAATCCACTGATCACCACCTCAATGAGATACTTTGTGAAAAACACATAGGAATATTATTGCCAAAATTTGAAACCCCCAGATCAAAGAGAAAATTTTTCAAGAAACAAGAACAAAAATTAAAAAATACTGGAGTTACAATTAGAATTATACAGGATTTATCAGCAGCCACAATAAAAGACTGACAATCAAAAGAATTAGATTTGTGGCCAAAAATATTATATCCAGCAAATTTATGCATAATATTGAATGAGAAAAAAAGAATATTCATTGAGCTTGTTGATTTTCAGGACTTTCCATCAACCAAAGGCAGACTTAATAGAAAATTTAACATATAAGAGCCAATATCAAAAATTAAGTTCAAGAAACTCAACATGGACAAATTGTTTGTTTGTTTTTACATGGGAAATTTATAGTATATGTTTAAGATTGACATCAATAATATGATAGCTCAAAAGAAAGATTAGGGTAGACTTAAGGTAAAAATAATAATTTTGTTATACAAATGAAATGCAAAGGAAAAATAGACAACAGAGGCATTAAAGGATGAAGGAGGGCTCATAATTCTGAAAATCTACTCCCATTGGGAATGAGTTCAACAGGCACTATATATATATGCTATGAAGGATATAGCACCTTCCAAAACTATAAAGTAATAAGGGGAGAGGAATTGGGTGGACAAAGAAGCCAAGAGTGAGGAAAGAAACCAAAGGAGGGATCCAGGGGCTGGGGGTAGAGTGGGGAGGTGAGGGAGATTAAGTTAATAGCAAGGCAAAGTAGGAGCAGAATTAAAGCAAAGTGTTGGGTTAGAAATTATAATTATTTTTTTTAACTCTTTCTCAGGAAATTATTGTCCAACCATTTAAAAATGATTATTTACACTGTTATATATTTTATTTGTTTTTAAAGTGCTTTTTTAGGGCTATTTTGAAATTATTTTGAAAAGTCCTCCAGAAAATTTTTGGGAGCTTGTCACCAAGAGATGGGATGTAGTGGAAGCTTGGACAAACTTTTATGACTATTGCATCTTCTATTGTGTCCACAGGCCAAATTCTGTCCTACCTCTTGATTTAGTCACACTTAGCAGAAAAGCCAGATGGTTTGAATTATAAAAGGATTTATCTGGGTTTAGTGGTCAATTGTTATAAATATTTTTTCTAAGATAGAACTGCTTATAGAAAACTTCCTTCATTTTCTAACTTAGTGACTAATGAAGGACATTTATATTTTAGGTGCTTTTTCTTCTTGTATTATGCATTTTAAATTACAATTATTAAAGTTATTTTAATTTGATTTTTTATGGTTTACCAGAGCCTAGTACATTTTAAATAATAACAATAATAAAACTTTGAACCTCCTGAATTAAGCCAAATTTATATTTTGAATTTCTCTTATATTTATAAGAAACCTTTATAGCTTTATAATTTTTCATCACGTCTTCCTTGTTAGAAAAGTTAAAACATTTTAGTATAATGATATATTTAATTATAATGATTCAGTTTATGATAATGATAACCATGCATCTTTTGACTTTTTTTGTTTTCTTTATTTTTGCAGTATTATAGAACAGAAAAGCAGTGATCTACTCTGTGATCTTATGGCACCTTTTCACATTACAGAAAATATAGATAAAGACAAGATGATATCACTCCTTCTAAAAGAATTGAATATTCTCAGGACAACCAATAAAAAGGTACATTACAGGTAGTCTGAAAATTGTATGACATTCTATAATTTACTGTCTGTCTTTTAATCCTTTATAACTTAGCTTTATTATTTGTTTTATTTTTACACTTTAGCAATAGCTCTATAGCTTTACTTTTTGGTCTGTTAGATATGTATATGTATAAAATACTTTAAACATGTAACTAGCAAAAAATTTGTTGATTTCTTGCTTTGTTTCTTTTAGAACCATATAAGAACAAAAACTAGTTTTAAATTTTTTTTTAAAAGTATTTTAATTTTTGTTTTATGTTTTACCTTTCTAGTATTTGTAATTGACTTTTCATGTATTGAAATTTGGTAAAAATGTTCCCTTTTCTTTGTTTTTCTTAGGTGATTTCATTCTTATTGAATTAAAGAAAATTATCGTGTTTTTTCACTACTTTCTTTGAATCTTATACCAGTCTTATTCCTTTAATAGACCTTTTTTATTTTATTTACTGTTCCTTTACATTCTTTCTATTCTAATATTTCTGTCTGTTGTACTTAATCATTTTTACTTTCTTGTATCATTCATATCTTTATCAAGATAATGGCATTTCTGATAACTGGAACTGTATTACTCTCCTTGCAGAGAGCCCACATAAAATGGCAAGCAAAAGTTTTAATTTATGTATTTACTTATATCTAGTATAATTTTTAAAAAATGGACCTATGATTTCATTGATATAGAAAGTTCCTAGTGAGGAATCCTTTCTACCAATGCAGACCTGCAATTACTCTGAAACTTAAGAGTTTTTGAAAATTCTTTAGGGCCCTTCCATAGCCAAATGACTTGCCCACAGTGACAAGGCTGTTATGTGTCAGAGGTGGGATTTCAACTTTGATCTTACTTACTCTGATGACAGCTCCTTATTCACTACACCATGTTGCCTCTCAGTCTGCTTAGAATTAGTTATGCATGTTTTAGAATACTATATTCTCTTTATGTTTTTGTAACTGAGGCTCATTGTGGAGAAATTTGAGACTTTCTATAAGGAATAGTTTTCATAACCTCATATATATTAATAGATTACTATGAACCATATCAGCCTTATTTTGTTACTATTTTGAAGACTATATTTTAACATAATTTGTTTCCTTTGTAATCCTATGTATTGTATTTTATGCATTTAAAAAATTATTCTGAGAAGAGGATTCATAGGCTTCAGTAGACTGCAGAGGGATTCATGATAGAAAAATATTTAATCCCTGTTAAAAGAGAACAATAGCACTGATGAAAGTCTAGAAAATTAAAAAAAAAGAAAAACACTAAGGGAGAACTTAATAAGAGTCTTGAAATATATTGAGCAATTTCATATGAGGGAGAGAAAGAAAAGCAGCTCATTCTTTGAGTCAATCTACAAATATTTATTGTATGTCTGCTGTGTAGCAGGCATTGTGCTAGTATTTCCATTTGGTATAGGACAAGAAGACCCTTGAATAGCAGCAATAAAGATTTAGATTAGACTTCAGGATTAACTTTCTAACTTTAAGAGTTATGAGATTTTGGATTCAACTAATAAGAGAGTCTGTAAAAGAGTCACTTTCTCATTTTTTTAAAGTATAGTTAGTACCATAGTTAGTGAATAGTTTTATAAAAGTAAAAAAATGACTTTAATTAGTTCCTGAGGTATATTCAGTTAATACCTATTATGTTAATGATTCTTTTTGTTTCTTCAGCAAACATGATTCTTAGTAGTACTTTATTCATTTTAATGTTATTTTTTGCTTTGACAAAAAAATTTCTGGTTTTGTTCAGAATTTCTATAAACAACTCTTAATTAGTATCAAATATTATAATCTTATAATATTTAGAAATAACATGCGAAATTAAATAATACATTTGAGAGAAAATATAAAATTTTTCTTTGGAGTTGATTATCTATGTTCTGTAAGCCAATCAGATAAGAAATTTCATTTCAACATGTTTTCAGCTTCAAGAAAAACTGGCTCAAGAAAGTAAAGAATTGAAGACACTAAAGCTTGAACTGGAACTCCTAGAGAGAGCAACAGAAGCCAAAATTGCTGAAAAGACAGCAGGTATAGTCGATAAGTATTTGACAGATGGTCATATGGATGATACTTGAGAATGTTATATGACGTGGCTCAGTGAGTGTTAGCTTGTTTGCTAAAGGAGGAGGGATTTGTCGATGAAGCACAAATTTTCATTGGGGGGGGGGGCTGCTGTTTAGAGTTGCTTAGAAAATAGGTGGCTTTAACATCCTGGTACTGGTATTAGTGAGAGCTTTACCTGTATTCATACTGATTTGGGCATTAAATGCATTGTTAACACCATGTCAATCCAATCACAAAAAGGTTGTTTGTTTTGTTGGAAAGGCCTGAACAAACAAGGTGAAATAATGATTACCAGTGCCTCTACCTTTCAACCAGCAGTTCACATACCATTTATTGTTTTAGCTTGTTCAGAGAAGTATTTCTCCTTTGTATGGAGATAGTCACATTCATTGCAAAAATGAGACATTTAGTTACTCAAAAATGTGTTTTCTGTAGTTATTGAATTTTTATCTGATGAAGTGTGTGATAAGGAAGGAGATAATGCTTTTCTAAAAGAAGATTAAAATGTGATTTTAAAAGTGAAAGGCCATGATTGGAAATTATTGCTTTAAAGGATTTGATACGTAACTTCAACACAAGGAGATATTTTTTAAAGATATATAAATGTAATTTAAGTTGATTTTTTTAACTTACTATAATATTAAATAATCCTACAAAGTTATAAGGCTTTTTCATACAAACACATAAGTAGAGAGACTTTGAGAACTGGTTCATGAAGATATTACTTAGCTTAACATTTTCAATATTAATTAAGTTTATGTTAATTATATTATTTAATGTTATTATGTTAATTAATTATTTTTTAATTAGAATGTCTATAAAAGTAACTAGAAAAAAACACAAGAATAAAGGTTTTTCTATAGTAGGAAATTCTCACTAATCTTTAATTTAATTTGGACACATAATGTGGGACTGCAGCACTTAATATCATTTTATAGGTAAGAAGAATATCTCGCCTATAAAATTTTGCTAGAAAGGAAATATCACTAGGAAAATAAAACAAAGAATACTATAAGTACATTCCCCAGATGAATACCAGATGGATTGGCTTTTCCCTTAATGTCAAACTCCCATGTATTTGATTTTTCATCTTATGATGGGAATATGGGAATTACACATATAAAAATGTTATGGTGAAAAAGAGGAATTTAAAAATATGGCTACAAACTAATTTCTTGTCACTCTGGCCTCTGATCATTTGTGCAAATAATTTTGATTTTATTCCAAGCCATATGTTTATTTTGAGATGTTATCTCTGTGTTATAGAAGAAACAGTAACAAGTCACATTTATATAGTATTACAAAATGCTTTCCTTACAACAATCCTCATTATCTCCCTTTTTGACAGATGAAGAAATTAAGTCCCATGGAGATTACATAATTTGCCATGATCTACATAATTAATATAGAACTGGGTTTCTGCCTCCAAAATTAGTATTCTATTATCCCATTCTCCTTGAAAATTATGAAAAATTACTGTTCCTACAATTATTTCACATATAAAGCAAAAACTCAACAGGTGATTATTATCTGAGAGATAAGCTAAAGGCTAAACATGATTTTGTTGTAAAATGCTGAAATATTTAGATTTGTTTTTTAGTTAATATATGATTTAACTCAATTATCTTAAATAATACCAAAATTAAATATTAATTTATATTAATAAAACTTAATTTAAAATATTTATTTCATAAGTATATGATTATCAATTGATTTTGTATAAATAAAATAATCTTTTAAAGTATACATCTTAATATGCAAAACAGCTTTTTAAACATGAAAACCACTATTTTTTAAGTATATATACATATATATTTATTTTCATGCACATAGTGTCTCTCAGTCTGACAGAAATAAAAATGATCTACTTAAAATGAGAGAATGTTATATAGTCTACTAGAAGTAGAGAGTAATAAAATCCTCAAGAAAGCCTTGAGGCTTTCTTCAGTGGCTCAAGAAGTTCAATAAAACTGATCCTCAAATGAACTTTTGAACCTTTACATATTGTCCAATTACAAACTACTTTATACTAGCTCTGTCATTTGTGTGCAAAACTATTGCATTTTTTGTTATGTCAGTATTTTGCAAGGAAAAAAAACCGCTGTAAGATGATGTTTGAATTATAACTAATATTTTATCTTACTAGTACATATGAGATAGAAAATGAATGAAATGTTTATATTATTATTGCTTAGGTTTTTTTCTGCCAAAGTAAGAAAATAGCTTCAGAAAAGCACATCATAAATATATGTATAGACATTTATAAAATAAAAATGTTAGTGTATATTTTGGGAGCACAACCTCAGTAGGAAAGAAAAGCAGGTTAAAATAAAATCTCAGATTGCAAGAAAGGGCAAGAATTGTAAGACTGAGGTTTCTTTGGTGATTCATTCTTAAGGATTTGCAGATATCTTAATTGTTAAAAAAATAAATATTGGTGAAAATATGAAATAGTTATTTAGGGGTTTATTTGACCTGTTTTGGTCTTAAGGCAACTTAGCCCTATAATAACCTTTTATATATCAGGAGAAGAAATGTCAAAATTATAGAATTTGTAATGTTGACATTGTAAATCTTATTTTCCTGTGCAAGAGTTCTCAGATCAAACCCTCTTTATGTTATCTTTGTATTTATTTGCATCATAGGGTATTACTTAATAAAATTTTATTAAAATTCAATAGAATTTATTAAGCATCTCTTATGTGTAAGGAACTCTGTTGTATGTTGGGAATACAAAGACAGAAACCTAAACTGAAATAACACTTCTTGCCCTCAAGGAGTTATATTCCACTGGATTATACATTTGCCTTTTTTTTTTTTTTTTTTTTTTTTTTTTTACTATTTAGGAGCTCTTCCATTGAAGTGTAGACATAGGATGGTGACACAGAAAAGATTTTAAGTACTAGATTTTCATACTAGAGGGAATAAGGAGCCGTTGAAGTTTTTGAATTAGGGAATGACATAATTAGACCTATGGTTTCGGATAGTTTTTTTGTTTGTTTTGCTTTGTTTTTTGAAGATACATTCCAGAAAGGAAAGATTAGAAGGAGAACAATTAGAAGTTTATTTCAGTGCTCTTGACATGAGCAGTCATGTGAGTGAAGGGGAGGATATGTGAACAATCTTGTGAGATATAACAAGATATAAATAAAAGAGAGGGGACAAGGGAGGAAAGAGGGGAGAAGAGAGAGAGAGAGAGAAAGAAAAAGAGAGAGAGAGAGAGAGTGTGTGAGCGAGTTCGCTTGGAATCAATTGCTGTATCTGAAGGTTGATTGAGCAAAGAAAATGGACAACTCTTTTTCTGAAACTAGAGGAAGGGAATAGAGCTGTGGAGCAGGGGAAAATGGAAGCTCAGAACAAATGGTTTATTTATTTATTTTTTTAGTAAAATGAGAGGAGAAGAAGATGAGAGGGAGGTTGGAATGATGATAAAGGATGAATTGGGGAAAAATAACAGGATTACCATTTATCAATGAGGACTTCATCATATCAGCAGATAATGAAGGATTGAAAGAAAAAACAGACTTGCTATAATGGCCTGGGATGGCAGAGTGAGGAAAAGTAGAGTGATCAGAATTCTCAGTGAAAATTGTAGGGGAATTAAAAAAAAAACAAACATGTATACAAATAATGATAATACAAAGTATCAAGTATCTCTCTGCCAGAGCAGAGAAACTGAACAGGTTTATTATATGTGCTAACATTTTTGCATTTTAATCCTGGCTGAGGTAGATTATTTTTCAATCCTAATTTCAGTTACTCCTATTGATTTTTATCCCCAAATTACTTCCTAATGCCCTTCTTTGCTCATAAGCTATTATAGTATTATAATAGAACTATAGACATTCCCTTTTACTTTCTAAAAATTTAGTGTGATCAAAATAATGTTTGATATGTTAATTTGTCAGTGAACATGATTCTTCTTTCTTTTCTTTTCTTCTCCTTCTTCTCTTCCTCCTCCTCTTCCTTTTCTAGTTCTTCCTTTCTCTTTCGCCTCCTGTTTCCTCTTCCCTCCCTCTACCTTCTTTCTTCTTCTCTCCCTCTCCTCTTTTTTCTCCCAACTAGAGAGGTAAACTCACACAAGGTTTACACAAGTAATACCAGTGCTAATTAATACTCAGATTTGAAACAAGTGTCTTTACTTCTTTCCCAGTATTCTTTCTACTATAAATCTTCCTCTACTGTTGCAATATGTGTTTTTTTTCCCCCAACGTCAGATTTTGAGCTGGTGTAGTTGATAGAGCATCAGCCCTGAAGTCAGGAGGACCTGAGGTCAAATCTGGCCTCAGACACTTAACACTTCCAGGGTGTGTCATCCTGCACAAGTCACTTAACCCCAAATGCCTTAGCAGGAAAAAAAAAAATCACCCCTGGTTTATGTAGAAAACCACTATGTATATATGTCAGGAATGTGAAGTGTGTGTGTGTGTGTGTGTGTGTGTGTGTGTGTGTAATTTCTTGCTATTTTCCCCACATTTCAAACATTACTAATCTTTGATTAATATAATCATAGCATGTCTTTATGCCATTCTTTCATTTGATTAAAAAAAATTCTCTTCATGTAAGGAAAGCTTGAAATTTCTTTAAATTGTTAGGTTCTTTAACTTTTTTATCTTTTAGTTTCTAACTTTAAAATCATTGTAATGTCACCATTTATGTCATCAGAATAAGTGGCAGAATATACAGTTTTTATTTACAAGTTAAAAAAGTTGAATGGAAGTGCCATTACACTGTTAATGATTGCAAAGCTAACTTTTAGAGAAAATATAACTGAAAATACATCACATGAAAGACTCATCAACATGATTAAGATTTATTCTAATTGGAAAATAATTTGAGCCCATAAATGTATAGTTAAATAATGTGAATTTACAAAATCATAATGTAATTTTCATTAAAATTTTGGAGAGCAAAGAGACAATAGCATCCTGAAGATATGAAATATATAGCATTTGCCTGGCTCAAAATATGTGCTAATTATTGTAGTCTGAACAGACTATCTAAATATCAAATTGTAAACAAATACTTCAAGGGGAAAATGCATCATGAATATTTCATTGTGATCCTCATTTTTTTCCAATATCACAATATAATGAAATAGTAAATTAAAATAAGGCTCTTTGAGGTGTTATTGAAAGAAAAAAAATGTCAGTTTAGGTAAGATTCTAACAAGATTTAAATTATTTTACAATTGCTTTTGTGTTTTCAGACTTATTATTTGATAGATTACTACTTCCCTATACTAAAATATACTAAAATAGTGTTCTAAAAAGAGTTAATGGAGTCTTTAAAAATACCTTGGTACCTCCTAGTGTCTAAAACAGGCCTGAGGTATGACTGAATTTGTCAGTTCAGAAGGTATTAGTTATGCATGAACTCCTAAATTATAGACATGAACAATATGGGTGAAGCATAAACATGTCTGTATTTCTTTGTAATTAAATAGGATAATCTCTGTGGTCACTTGCAACTCTAAAATGTTGTTAATTATCTAATTCTACTAATATAAGAATAGTGTCACATTATTGTAAAATTTTATATGTGTTAATTTAGTTTCAAAACACTGTACTTTTAAATATGTATATATGTGTGTGTATACACTCACATATATACATACATACATAGTGGAAACCTTTAAGATTTTAGGTATTCAGATATTACTTGCTTTCATCTTGTTAAGCTAAATTTTATCTCCATCATCATAACAACAAATTTAAGTAATGCTTTAAGATTTACAAAATACTTTAGTTGTATCCCTTCACCTCTGACAATTAATTGGGGTTGTTTATGTCTATGCATGCACATTACACATGAATATGAATGTTCATTTAATTATTTCATTTTTGTGAACAGCCTTAGTTCCATAAATTACAATTCATTTTCAGGGTATTTCATCTTAATTATTTTGTCATGTGAAAGTAACATAATGCCTGACACATAGTAGGTACTGTATTAGTCTATTCCATTCCCTAGTTCTCTTCCCTCTATGTCCCCTATAATCCAGGTACTTTTTAGATTTTTATATAAGAATATTTATTGATTCATGATTAAAGAATCTTGTTTACATCTTAATGTAGTTATAAGCTGTATTTCAGATTTTTTTAAAGTCACTTTTCTATTTCCTGAAAAGCTCACTTCAGAGTCCCTGCTCTAGATATTAGTTATTTTTCCTTCTTCCATGTCATCCATTAAAGATTAGCTGAGGAAGGTTGAAGCATGAAGAGATTATGAATGACAGAACAACTCCTGTGGAATAATAATCAGTTTTTGGTATTTAATGCTGTTTGACTTTTGCAGACACATTTCTTATTAACCTTTGGTACAAAGAGAAATCCAGGTTCCTAATATCTCATGGAAAGAATGAATTTGAGATCCTCTTCCAATTAAACTCAAATACAGCCAGTATTGGGCTTTAGCCAAAATAACTTCATAGTTCCCAATTCTTGTTTATTAAAATATATATATATATATACATATATATAATTTATAAACCATGTTATATTACATGGTTTATAAACTATATGCCCACACATATATATATTATATGAATGAATAAACATTTAATTAGTATGTATTCAGAAATCTGATATACAGTATGTCTATTTCTACTTAAATTTTAAGTAGTTTTCATTGTTATGTATTCACTAATTAATATTTTTATTGTATTTATTCATTGTGAAGTCCATTATTTCTTAATTTTTTTCACAGGTCCAATTTTAAACCCTTGATATTTAATATTATTTCTAAAAAATTTCAAATCTTAAAGCAGTTATTAATTTGTAGATGATTGGTATGAAAAGATAAACAGCAAGGGAAAATCTTCCTCAGATATGTAGCCTAAATTTATATATTTCAATTTAAGTTAATGTTAAAAGATCAGGCATATAGCTTATATTCCACATCAAGATTATTTAGAATGTAAATATTAGACAAATTAAAAGTTTTATAATGAAAGTTGCACTTTTCTTCTAGCAAAATGTTAATGTGTATTTTTCACTCTATTTTAGATAATGTTTATCAAAACATAAGCACCTCCTAAATGCAATACAGGTTTTGAAAAAAATACACACTGGACTGTATCATTTTATAATCAGTTGAATTAATTTATTAAGCCAAAATGATAAGCTTAAACCTATCATATATATATTTTTAGTCAATTAAGTACAGCAATTTTTGAATTAAAAAAAATCTGCACATTTGATGAAGCTAAAAGAAGATGAAGAAAATCATGTTTGAAATTCAGTATATTTAGATATATTTAGAATGTTGTTAATATATTTCTATCTCAGTTCTTGAAATTTGTGAACATGATTTTGGATTAATTATAGCAGTGCCGTGTCAAATAATGAAGGGAGACTAGGCCATTCTTCAACAAAAAGGGAGAAATTTTTTTTTCCTGGATAAAAACTTGAATATTCAATGAATTCATTATGGACAACTACATTCAAATTTTAGGATCTAAGCAGTTTTGCTTTTGAATTTAGGCTGATATGAAATGGTCATAAGTAATTTAGGTAAGTACTATATTTGAAGTTTCAAAGATATACTACCAAC
Organism: Sarcophilus harrisii; assembly: GCF_902635505.1. NCBI lineage: Eukaryota > Metazoa > Chordata > Mammalia > Dasyuromorphia > Dasyuridae > Sarcophilus > Sarcophilus harrisii. The sequence continues at coordinate 337,592,362 of NC_045427.1, forward strand.
TAAATGTTTCACAAAAAATAATTAAATCATTTGAATACATTTTTCAAGAACCTGGAACTTAAAATCTTAGTAGAGATATAAAGTTTAAGTGTACTTCTATGTTGTTTTAAATATCCTTATTTTTTCAAGTAAAATGTGATTCAAATAATCTCTATAACATCTAAAAAATGTGTATTTTTGAAACAGATTTTTTTTTCTGATGCTGTTTTGAAATTTCCAGGATAGTATAATTCATCTGTTTTACTTCTAAAATTCATATCATTGTTTTAAAAACAGAATTAGAGAATTAAATGCCTATATTACAAATTATGTAAAATCTGCTGTCTTACATTAATCTGTAATGGCCACAAATTAATATCAGCTGAATGATTCTTAATTTTTTTCATTTTAAATTGTGAAAACTACTCTTTTTATGTAGTTTCTTAAATGGTATCATCCAGTTTTTCTTAGTGATTTTTTTCATTAGTGATCCTAATTATTGAAAAAGAAGAATTTGGCTTTCTGGAAAACGGCATGTTTTGCATTTTTTAAAAGTAACATACAATGATAATATCCCTTTCTGTAAAGCATTTTGGTTCATATCTGTTTTGTTGCTGATCTTCTGAAAAAGGGGGGAAAAAGATATGAATGAATAGGAAAATTACTTAATAGGTATATTTACTTTTTTTTTTTTTTAACAGGAGAAAAAACCCTGTTACCTGATTAGTTTCATCAGATTTCTGCTTCTGGGTCTTTCCTTGGAAAAACTATTATAAGAAATCCAAAATGAAATACAAAAAAAGTACTCAATATATTGATGTGTTATTTGAGTGAAGTACAATTTTGTTGTTTGAACAACAATTTTGTTGATTGAAAGACAATTTTAAATTACATTTTTTTTAGGTTTCCAAAAAAGACAGAAATTATATGCATATTATAGAAATCTTACATTATATGTAAATATTATATCTATTTTTATTTCTGGAATGTATTTTTAGCTAAGAATACATTTTTATCTTCTAATTTGAACCTTTTATCTTTATCTTTTCTTTTTTTTTTTATCATTATATGGATCAAATTGAAAAAAGAAACAACCCCTCCCCCCAAAAAAACACCAGCCAAAAACCTGCTGACCTAGGCTGCATTGTTAAAGCATTATAGTGAACTTATCATTTATATTGGGAGAAATCTTACATCATAAGAGGTTGAAAAATCACTGGTCTTAAAATTTAAACATTCATGAAAAGAATGCTCCTATTATTGACATGAAGATACAATAATGAATTTCAACAAAGAATTGAAATAATTGCTTTAAAAAATTTATAGAAACTTTACATTTTTTGGTATATACTTAGGACTTTACTGGAAATTTGGGGGGGGAAATGCATTATTTTGTGTTTATAGGAAAAATATTCGATTTTATGAAAGATTTATAAATTTGGAAAAGATTTTTGTCTCATTTGTTCATTTTTGTTGAAAAACATTTTGGAGAATTAGCAAATGCAGAATTGGTTCTATGAACTATCACAGTTCTGTTTATTTTGGGGGGAAATCCTTTATTAATATTTGTATTTGTTTTGAATATTGTAGTGTACTGGGTGTTTGGGGGTAGATATTTGATGTGATGAAGTAGATATTTCAAATCCTAATTATTTCTTTCCTTTTCTCTTCCATTTGGCTTTATTTCTATTTACTCAAGCAACATTTAGGTTGTCAGCAAACAGATTCTTATTCCTAGCCCCTCCTTCCCTCAAAGTTGCATTGTCTGGAGAATCATAAACCAATGTTTAAACTAGAATAATTTTCAACATGTTTCTTTGGTACTATATTTTAAAGGTAGTTTTAAAAGTGTTACATGAGTTTGCCAAAAAATTTTTTAAAAATTGAGTTTTACTAAGAAAATATGTGCTCTGCTTTGATTCACTAAACTTATGCTCATTATAGTTCAGTTTTTTCATATTTACTTTTGTCTACATTAGAAAACAATTAGCTTACTAAATAAATTTGAGTATTTGGGGAAAAAATCTACCTTGAGTCTCTTTCATTTGATTAAGCATTATAGGATATTTGATAAGCATGTTTAAAAATGGAGATATCCAAATATTATTGTAAACACCTAATGGTTTGTTTTACCCACAATATAAGTATTTTACTTGGTTGGCTTACATAGTAGCTAATAATATTTGTTAATGTAATTTAACTGCTGTGAACCTTTACTGAACAAATATTGAAATTTATACAAGTCAAAGAAAGAGAATCTCTAATGACTTTTGTTAAAGCTCCTATTTAATAGTTAAGGAGAAAAGTTTGTATGACATACCAGATGTAATTAACAGTAGATTTTACATTTAATAAAAAGAAAGAAGCATGCGTATTTGCTTTATTCATTCCATCATAATTTGCATTAGAGCTGTGAGTGTTTAATGAGCAAATTTCAACTAAAATGCTATATTGATTTTCTAGTGAACTTTGTAATAGTCATCTACCTTCAAAAAACTCACTGTTTACAATTAAATTTTCTTTACTAAAAACAAAAAATGTTTGAGAGTTACATATTGATCTCCTTAAAAGTACTGCGCACTGACAAAAAAAGTTTTTGATGACCTTCATTTCCAATAAAAATTAGGAAATTATTAATAATAACTTTAACTTGTTGATTCCAAAATTTTTACTGCTAGAGCTGCACCCAAGATATAAATGCATTTCTATAATTTTACAGTTTTAAACTCATAACATTCATGCTTTTTAGTAAGTGAAATTTTTAATTTTTTTTTATTCAGGAACTGTGTTTCCAAAATACAAATTAATTATACTTTTCCCAAATCATGTAATTATTGAAGATTATATGATGAGTTTAAAATTTCTCATCTTTAATTTTTTGCAATTTAAAAAAATCTTGCTTTTCTTTCTTGGATTTAGAAGAAGGTTGTTTTGGAAGCATCCTGTAGAAAAAGATGAGTCTCCAATAAGGAGACTGAGGTTCAAATTATGGTGGGAATTCTTGTTCAGGCTGTAATGACCAATTCATATATATTATATATTATATAATAGCATATTATAACAATAGATGATAGTATGTTATTGCTTTAAAAATATATCTATGTCTATACATGTGTCATATATATTGTACATACAAACACCGCCCCCCACACACACACCCCTCCCAAACTCATTGGCCCTTCTTTTATAATAAAAATTCTGATAGGAATAAAAATGCATTTGGTAAAAATCAATCAACATATTTACCAAATCTGAGGGTTTATGCAATAGTCTATGCCCATCATTTGCATTGAAGAAAGGGAAGAGGACTTATATTGTGTTGTTTCATTTTGTTATTCTTTTCATTTACATGATTATAGTTATTGTAAATGAAAGAGTGGCTAAATAAAACATTTATCAATGACTTTTCAAACCACTGAGCTAAATGTTGAGGATATAAAAAAATGAGAATTCTTTTTTTTTACTTTCTATTTGTCTTTGGGTTTTTTTTGTACTTTATTTTCTTCCCAATTACATGAAAATAATATTTAGCATTCATTTTTATAAAGTTTTGAGTTCCAATTTTTTTTCTCTCTCTTCTTCTCTTTCCCTTCCACTTCTCTGAAGATAGTAGACAGTTTGATATAGTTTGTAAATGTTATGTAAAACATATTTCTCAATCAGTCAAGTTGTGAAAGGAAAAACAGATAAAAAGGGGAACAAACTTGAAAAAGAATAAAATAAGTGAAAGAAATGTGCTTCAAAATGCATTCAGGGTTTATTCGTTTTTTATCTGGAATGTGGATAACATTTTCTTTGATGATTTCTTTGTGCTTGTCTTGGATCATTGTGCTATTGAGAAGAGCTGAGTCATTGCTAGTATCACACAATATTGTTGATGCTGTGTAAAATGTTTTCATGTTTCTGTTCATTTCATCCTGCATCAATTTCATATAGTTTTTTCCAAGGTTACCTTTTCATTGATTGCATGACAGTATTATATAACATTCATATACCACAGATTGTTCAGCAATCTCCAATTGGTGGGCATTCCTTCAATTTCTAATAATATGCCATAGATATTTTTTATTTAAAACTCAAATACAAAATATAAAAAGAAACATATTACTGTGTGCACAGCAGAGTATAAGAAGGTTGCAAATGAGACAATAAATTTCTATTTCAAGAAGGTCTCTATAATAAATACTACATATTGTGTTCAGAGCTGTCCATCTTTTCTTAGCTTCTTTGTAGATTTTTTTCAGTTCTCTGCTGAACACTTTTTCCTTTATTATTTTTTTTTTTGCTCTTTCTTCCCCATCTTTCCCCTGCAAAAAGACTATAATTACATGTGGATATATTTGTGTACATTATATATATATATATATATATATGCATATGTGCACATAATACACATATATGTATATTTCAGGTGGTCTTATGTTTTCTCTTCATTGATTTTCCAGATCTGTTGTTTTTTCTTATGAAATATCTCATATTGTGTATTTTTCATTCTTTATATTTTGCTCTATTATTTCTTTAGCTCATATACATATATATATATATACATATATATATATATATATATATATATGTATATATGTAATTTTGCTGGCTTCCCCTTGTGCAATTCTAGTTTTTACGGAGTTATTTTCTTCTGTTAGACTACGGATCTCCTTTTCTATTTATTTGACTTTCTTTTCATAATCTTCTTGGGTTTTTTGGGGAGGATTATTCTTATTTTTTTCCCTCAATCTCTCTCAGTTGATTTTTAAAGTTCTTGAGTTTTTCTGTGAATTCTCTTTGGACAGGTGACCATTTGACATTACTTTTTGGCATAGAAGAGCCATTTCTTTTTCTTCAGTATATTCCTTTGTAAATGAACCCTAGTTTTCCATATTCCCACAGTAACTTTATATGGTTGGGGTCTTTCTTCTTTGCCTGTTTTTTTTTTTTTTTTTAAGCAGATTGTTGATGTAATTCCCTCTAGTCTTGGGATGTGGGGAATAGGTCTTCTGGCCTCAGGTCTTCCTTTTCTTCTCCCCCCTGGCCTGGAACACAAGACCAAGAATTCTGCTCATGATTCCACTCCTTCTGCACTTTCCAGATGTGTATGCTGATTCCTCACTGCCCAAGGCAGTGTCTCAGTAACACAACTGGTCTGACAGTCCTTATCATAAGAGGTTCCCTTAATCTTCCCTGATTCAGATGGAGCAGTCTCTTCATACTTTCTAGCAGAGGAAAATTCTAGCTGGAGTAGCTGGAGCCAATTCTTGTCCCTAATCCAGCGAGATCCAGGGCTAGCTCTAGGATTCAATGATTCCTGTTTCAGTAGAAGTAGCCTGGATATGTTTTCATTTCACAGGGGCCAAATCTCAATCCTATTGTCTTTCTCCAATTAACCTGGGAGGATCACTGTTCTGCCCCAATCCTTACCTGTTTTTGCCTGAGGTACAATTTTGTTTTACTTGTAGGGGAAATCTAGAGAGCTTGGAATTTTCTGACCTATTCTTCTATCTTCCCAGAATCTTCTGTGGTACAAGCCCAATTTTTGTGTAGGTGGCTTGTGCTGTTGAGAAAAAAAAAGTATATTTCTTTCTGGTTCCATTCAGTTTTCTCCTAAAGTCTGTCATATCTTTTCTAAAATTCTCATTATCTCCTAACTTCATTTCTTACTTATTTTTTGTTTACATTTATCAAGTTCTGAGACAATTGAAGTCTTCTTAGTGCAGTTTTGCTATCTAGTTTTTTCATAACTCATTTAATTTCTTTAAAAATTTCAATGCTATATAACTTGGTGCATATGTGTAGCATTAATATTGCTTCATTGTCTGTCTTACCTTTTATTTATTTTTTTTCAAATTGTATTTTTCCCAAATTATACATCAAGAAAATTTTTAGCATTCATTTTTTACAAGATACTGAATTTCAAATTTTTCTTCCTCCTTTCCTCCCCTCTTCTGAAGATGGTAGGCAGTTTGATTTGGTTTGTACATATACTATCATGTAAAAAAATATTTCCCTGTTAGTCATAATTTTGAAATAAGAAACAGATCAAAACAAAAATGTGAGAAAGAATATGGTAAGTGAAAAAATCATGCTTTGATCTGTATTCAGTCCTTCAATTCTTTATCCGATATTCAATAACATTTTTCTCCATGAGTCCTTTGTACTTCTCTTGAGTCATTGTTTTGCTGCAAAGAGCTGAATCAGTCCTTGTTAATTATCACACGATTCTGTATCCTCAATATCTTTTATATACTGTGTATAAGATTTTCATGGTTCTAATCATTTCTTTTTAAAAATATTTTTGTTTATTTTTAATACACATTGCTTTATGATTCATGTTGGGAGAGAAAAATCAGACCAAATAAGAAAAAACCATGGGAAAGAGAAAAAAAAAGAAGCAAAAATAGCTGATTTACATTCAGTCTCCTTAGTTCTTTCTGTGGTTGCAGATGGCATTTTTTGCCCAAAGTCTATTGGGATTCCTTTGGATCACTGAGAAGAATCAAGCCTTTCATAGTTGATCATCACACATTCTTGCTGTTATTGTAAACAAAGTGTTCCTGGTTCTGTTGTTCACTCTGCATCAGTTCATGTAAATCTTAACAGGCTTTTCTATAATCAACTTGTTCATCACTTTTTATAGAATAATATTGCATTACCTACATGTACCCCATGTACAATTTCTTCAGCCCTTTCCCAATGGATGGACATCCACTCTTTTTTCAATTCTTTGCTACCACAAAAAGAGCTGCTATAAATATGTTTGCATATGTGAGAACTTTTCCCTCTTTTATGATTTCCTTGGGATATAGACCCAGTAATGGCACTGCTGTGTCAAAGGATATGCAGAATTTGAAAGCCCTTTGGGCATACTTCCAGATTGCTCTCCAGAATGGTTAGATCATTTCACAACTCCACCAACAATGTATTGGTATCCCAGTTTTCCCATACGCTCTTCAACATTTAACATGATCCTTTCCTATCATCTTAGCCAATCTTAGACATACGAAGTGGTACCTCAGATTTGTTTTAATTTGAATTTCTCTAATCAATAGTGATTTAGAGCATTTTTTTCATGAGTATAGCTGACTTTAATTTCATCATCTGAAAGTTACCTGTTCACATCCTCCTTTGACCATTTATCAATTGAGGAATGACATGTATTCTTATAAATTTGACACAGTTCTTTATATATTTTAGAATTGAGACCTTTGGGGGGGGGGCAGATCCAAGATGGTGGAGAGGACACACACTTCTTTCTGAGCTCTGCTTCAACCCTCTAAATACTAAATGTACAATTCAGCTTCTGAAATAGTGATAGACTGATGGAATTCACAAATATTGGGAGTGCAGCAAATTAGCAGCAAAAGATAATTTTGAAAATCATCAGAAAAGGTCTGTTTTGATCAGGCATGGGAATGGGAGAAGGCCAGGCAAAGATACAAAGGCCACTGCACACTGAGCAGACAGGAGTTGGGTACAGTCTCTGTGGGATAGAGAATCTACAGGGAGGACTCTATCACAGTGTTGGATACTCTGCCCTGTTTGCAAGCCACTAGATTATCAGAGAAGTTATAAAATATCTAACACAAACATAAAAGGTAAAGAGTGTATCCCAAAGTGCTAGAGTCTCACCAGAACTGGTCATACCTACCCAGCACTGGGAGTGACTCAGCATGATCCCAACACAAGTGCTATAGCTTCCTGTTCTATAGAGGAATCTTGGAACCTCCTTCCCTAAAAGCAGATCCCAATTTTTTTTTAAATGAGTAAAAAGGCAAAGTGAGCTCTAACTATAGTCAGCTTCTATAGTGAAAGAGAATAGATTTCAAACCCTGAGGAGACTAAAAGCAGTTTGTCTCCAGATGAAGCACCAAAGAGTGATATAACTTGGTCCCTGCCACACAAGGTTCTCCTAGAAAAAACTTAAAAGGTTCATAAAAGAGAGCTAAAAGAAAAATGGGGTAAGGAAAGGAAAACTCTGTAAAAGAGTCTGGAAAAGGCATATAACTTATTAAAAGAAAGATTTGATAAAGTGGAAAAAGAAAACAACTCCCTGAAATGGGAAATGGGAAAGGTAAAGAATTCCCAGGAAAACAGAATTTGTGAATTGGAAAAGGAAAATAACTCCTTAAAAAATTGTGAAATGGAAAAAAAATGCCATAGAACAAAACAACTCATTTAAAAACTCAATTGGAAAATTTAAAAAAGGAAGTTAAAAAAAGTAAATGAAGAAAATAATTCATTAAAAATCAGAATTGAACCAATGGAAATGAATGTCTTGAGATATCAAGAATCAGTCAGGCAAAACCAAACAATGAAAAAATAGAAAAAAAAAGTTAAATACCTGCCTGGGAAAAGAACAGACTTGGAAAATAGATCTAGGAGAGGGAATCTAAGGATTATTGGACTCCCTGAAAATCATGATATAAAAAGAACCTAGACACTATTTTTCTGAAAATCATCAAAGAGAACTGCCCAGATGTCATAGAATCTGAAGGTAAAATAGCCATTGAAAGAATTGATCGAACACCTACTGAAAGAGACCCCACAATTAAAATTCCAAGGAATATTGTGACTAAATTTCAGAACTATCATACCAAGGAAAAATATTCCAAGCAACCAGAAAAAAACAATTCAAATACCAAAGGAGCCACAATAAGGATCACTTAGGATCTAGCAGTTTCAACATTAAAGGATCAAAGCATTTTCTTCCAGGGAAGAAGATGGGCATTCAATGAAATAGGTGAATTCCACTTATTTCTAATAGAAAAAAACAGAGCTATACAAAAAATTTGACCTCCAAATGTAGGACTCGTGAGAAGCATGAAAAGGTAAAAAGAATCTTGAGAGCTGTATTTCTGTTATGGGCATACATAGACAGTGTGTGTATAATTTGATTTTACCATTATAATATAAAAAAGGAACTAGAAATGAGAAGGAGATTGTACCATAAAAAGGAAAAAGTGGAGGTAAAAAGAAGGAAATTACATCTCACAAAAAGGCAAAGGAAACCTGTTGTACCTGATGGAAAGAAGACAGGGGGATGAACATTGTGTGACTCTTACTCTCATCAGATTTGGCTCAAAGAGAAAATTAATATTAGACATATTTGGTTTACAGAGAAACTTCTCTCACCTCATTGAAAAGTGGGAGGGGAAAAATGAAAAGGGAAGGAGTGGGCTAAATAGAAGAAAATAGAGAAATAGGGGAAAAGCATGGGGAAGGGGGAGAGACTCAAATGGGGAGGGATTCTAAAGGGAGAGGGCTGCTTGAGGCAAGTAGTGCCCATAAGTTTAATACTGGGGAGGAGGTTAAGGGGGAAAGTATAGAGAAAAGTATAATCTGGGAATAATAAAATGGCAGGAAATACAGAATTAGTAGTTTTAACTGTAAATGTGAATGGGGTGAATTCTCCCATGAAGCAGAGGCCGATTAAAAGCCAGAATCCTACAATATGTTTACAGGAAACACATTTAAAGCATAAAGAGTAAAGGTAAAAGGCTTGTGCATAATCTATTATGCTTCAGGGAAGGTAAAAAAAAAAAGCAGGGGTAGCCATCCTGATCTCAGATCAAGCAAAAGCAAAAATTGATCTAATTAAAAGAGATAAGGAAGGAAACTATATCTTCCTAAAGGGTACCATAGATAATGAAGCAATATCAATATTAAATATATATACACCAAGTGGTAGAGTATATCTAAATTCCTAAAGGAGAAGTTAAGAGAGCTACAAGAAGAAATAGACAGCAAAACTATAATAGTAGGAGATCTCAACCTGGCACTCTCAGAACTAGATAAATCAAAGCACAAAATAAATAAGAAAGAAGTAAAAGAAGCAAATAGAATACTAGAAAAGTTAGATCTTTGGAGAAAACTGAATGAAAAGAGAAAAGAGTACACTTTCTTCTCGGGAGTTCATGGAATCTATACAAAAATTGACCATATATTAGGATATAAGGACCTCAAAATCAAATGCAAAAAGGCAGAAATAGTAAATGCATTCTTTTCAGGTCACAATGCAATAATTTCATCCAAGAAAATGATAATAATGAGACAACGTATCAAAATTTGTGAGATGCAGTGAAAGTGGTAATAATAGTATCTCTAGAGGCTTACTTGCATAAAATAGAGAAAGAGAAGATCAGTAAATTGAACTTACAACTAAAAAAAGCTAGAAAAAGAGCAAATTAACCCCTCCCCCAAACAAATACTAAATTTGAAATTCTAAAAGTAAAAGGAGAGATTAATAAATTTGAAAGTAAAAAAAAAAACTATTGAATTAAATAAAACTAAGAGTTGATTTTATGAAAAAAAATAGATAAACCTTTGGTAAATTTGATTAAAAAAAGGAAAGAGGAAAATCAAACTGTTACTCTTAAAAAAAGGGAGAACTCTCAACTAAAGAAGATGAAATTAGAGCAATAATTAGGAGTTACTTTGCCCAACTATATGCCAATAAATTCAATAATCTAAGTGAAGTGGAAGAACACCTACAAAAATATAAATTGCCCACATTAACAGAGGGGGAAGGAAATTGCTTAAATAGTCCCATCTTAGAAAAAAAAGAAACAAAACAAGCTATTAATCAACTCCCTAGGAAAAAATCCCCAGGATATATGTGAATTCTACCAAATATTTAAAGAATAATTAATATACTGTATAAATTATTTGAAAAAATAGGAAATGAGGGAGTCCTACCAAATTCCTTTTATGACACACATATGGTACTGATAACCCAAGGCAGTTAGGATGAAAACAGAGAAAGAAAATTATAGACCAATCTCCCTAATGAATATTGATACAAAAATTTAAATAAAATATTAGCAAAGAGATTACAGAAAATCATCCCCAGGATAATACACCATGACCAAGTAGGATTTATACCAGAAATGCAGGGATGGTTCAATAGTAGGAAAACTATTAGCATAATTGACTATATTAATAACCAAACCATATGATCATCTCAATAGATGCAGAAAAAGCATTTGATGAAATCCAATAGCCATTCCTATGAAAAAAACACTAGAGTATAGGAATAAATGGACTTTTCTTTAAAATAGTCAGTAGTATCTATTCAAAACCATAAGTAAGCATCATATAAAATGGAGATAAACTGGAACCATTCCCAATAAGATCAGGAATGAAACAAGGTTGCCCACTATCACCTTTATTCTTCAATATTGTATTAGAAATGCTAGCTTTGGCAATAAAAGAAGAAAAAGAGATTAAAAGAATTAAAGTAGGTAATGAGGAAATCAAATTATCACTCTTTGCAGATGATATGATGGTATACTTAGAGAACCCCAGAGATTCTACTAAAAAGCTATTACAAATAATCAACACCTTTAGCAAAGTTGCAGGATACAAAATAAACCCACATAAATCATCAACATTTTTGTATATCACTAACAAAATCCAACAGCAAGAGATATAAAGAGAAATTCCATTTAAAATAACTGTCAATAATATAAAATATTTGGGAATCTCTCTGCCAAGGGAAAGTCAGTAATTATATGAGCAAAACTACAAAACACTTTCCACACAAATAAAGTTAGATCTGAACAATTGGGAACATTTTAATATCCTCTTGGATAGGTCAAGCAAATATAATAATGATGACAACGCTACCTAAACTAATCTATTTATTTAGTCCTATGCCAATCAAACTCCCAAGAAACTATCTTACTGACCTAGAAAAAATAACATCAAAATTCATTTGGAAGAACAAAACGCCAAAAATTTCAAGGGAACTGATGAAAAAAAAAAAATCAAATGAAGGTGGCCTACCTGTACCAGATCTAAAATTATATTATAAAGAAGCAGTCATCAAAACCATTTGGTACTGGCTAAGAAACAGAGTATTTGATCAGTGGAATAGGTTAGGTTCACAGGACAAAATAGTCAATAACTATAGCAATCTTGTGTTTGACAAAACCAAGGACCCCAGCTTTTGGGATAAGAATTCACTATTTGACAACAATTGCTGGGAAAATTGGATATTAGCATGGCAGAAACTAGGCACTGATCCACACTTAATACCGTATGCCAAGATAAAGACAAAATGGGTTCATGATCTAGGCATGAAGAATGAGATTATAAATAAATTAGAAAAATATAAGATAGTTTAACCTGTCAGGCCTGTGGAGGAGGGAGGGATTTGTGACCAAAGAAGAACTGGAGATCATTATTGACCACAAAATAGAAAATTTCTATCATATTAAGTTAAAAAGGTTTTGTACAAACAAAACTAATACAGACAAGATTAGAAGGGAAACAATAAACTGGGAAAACATCTTCACAGTTAAAGGTTCTGATAAAGGCCTCATGTCCAAAATATATAGAGACAAGCCATTCTCCAATTGGTAAATGGTCAAAGCATGTGAACAGAATTTTCAGATAAAGAAATTGAAACTTTCTAGTCATATGAAAAAATGCTCCAAATCATATTTGTAGTGTGCTTTCTAGATCCCCCACACTGGGGTACCAAAACATACTGTACGGACTAGCTCTCTGGAGGACATCGGGACCAGCCCGAGTCCTTGGTCGTAGTGGAGGAGGGATGAAGTCAGGAAACTCAAGAGGATGGTCAAAGATAGAGTCCATTTATTTCAAGTGCTTTCATTCCTTAAATACCTTAATAGGATTACATCCCTACAGCACAATGAGTATGCGCTAACTATAGAACTATTATAGCACCACAACACACTGTGCAAGTGCTAAGGTAGCATCACATCACCACAGCACACTGCACATGTGATAACTATATAACACCTTGCTATTGATATGTAAATTCCTCTTAAATAAGTGTCTCTTGCTTCAAGTAGAACACAGGTAGTTATGCCCTCCCTGATTTCTCAGGAAAGGTGAAAGGAACCAAAGGGAAATTGTGACTTTTCAGGAAGGGAGGTGGGCACCAAAGGGAAATGGGTAGCCAAATCAGATATTGTCAGCAGGTTCCCTCTAGACTGAAGGGTATACTTTACCCAGAGTTTCCCCAGTATCTGCAGCCCTCTACATCTCCCACTTTCTTTTATTTTAGTTGAAATAGGTATACATAAATCCATCAGCATGGGAGGTATTACAGAAGCATGTAGTAATATAACACAGGCCAGTAGTGATGTAACAACAACATGAATCAACATGAGGAATCACAATGCAAGTAGTGATATAACAAATAATATGAATCAGCATGAGGAATCACACATGAAAGTATTGATGTCACAAACAATATGAATCAACAAGGTATTATATCAGATTTCCAAGACTCTTAAAAGCAGGGTATATAAATAACCACACATACACCTCCTTCAGCAGCCAAGAAGTAGTCCAAAACCAAACTATTGTCCATCATTTCACGTGTCAGGGAATCCAATGATTCTTGCAAGTTTTGAAGTCCTGCATCAATCTCATCATGTGTCGGGGAATCCCAGGACTCCTGAAGGTTTTGAAGTCCTTCGATAGTCTCATTAACAATTTTTGACGTTCATGAATCAATTGCTATACACAGGGTTAATTGCCAAATTCTTTCAGTGGCACATGGAGTCAGAGATGGAACTACCCAGTGTTTCTTGGGTCTTCTTCATTTTGAGCATCTTCTCTTTTTGTGTCTGTCTCTGATGGACAAGGTGGATACAGCTCGCTGGCACTATCTGATTCCTTCTCCATCTGTAGAGATACAAGCAAACTCTCTTCCCCAAGCAGTGAACCTATCTGGTCTCTTTCATTCACCACTTTCTGCATCTCTCCACATCATCTGGCAATTATCTAAAGATAGTGGAGCTGCTCACACTGGACACTGTCCTTCTGGTGGGTTATGAAACCTGTTTGCAGGAGCATGTGCATCTCCATCAAAAATAAAAAAAAAATAGTATAAAGGGCTAAGTTTAGAAGTTCTCTAGGTTTACCTGGGACTCCCCACTCCCCCTTTTGTTTCTGGAGGACCCATCTTGATGTCTCTGTTTCTCCTCTCTACTATTGCCTGTCCTTGAGGATTAAAATGTATGGCAGTGGTGTGTAAAATCTGATACCGTGCACAAAAGTGTGCAAAATGTTTAGAAGTATATGCAGGTTCATTATCTGTTTTTATTGCTTGTGGCACACCCATAATTGCAAAAGCTTGTATAAGGAATTCAGTGACCACTTGGGCTATCTATTTTGCTGCTGTATTGCAAAAGCAAATCCAGAAAAGGTGTCCACTACAACATGAATAAAAGACAGACGACCAACAGATTTATAATGGATCACATCCACTTGCCAATTTTCACTGGGTCTCAAACCATGAGGGTCCTTCCATTGGAAGGAGCAGTGGAATGTAGAAAGGAAGGAAAGCTGTATAGGCTTTTATTATGCTCGTAGCTTCCTCTTTTCTTAACTCAAATTGCAAACTTAAAGCTCAAGCACCCTGATGATATTTAGAATAAGATTCTTAGGCTACCTGAAATAAAGAAGTATTGGCTAACATGGTTAGAAGGCTATCTGCCTTTGAATTTCCATTAAAAAAGTAGGTCCTGGAAGTCCACTATGAAAGTGGACATCCAAGATATAAATCTTTCCTAGATTCTTTCTTACTTGCTCTTGAATTTCCTTAAAGAGCTGATATATATTAGAGGCTACACATTTTATTTGAACTGGGGCAGTTCTTGGTACTACACCAACTGAATAAGCCACATCAGATATTATATTTACATCTCCTGGATAATAAGTAAGAGCTAGCATAACTGCATACAATTCATTCTGCTGAGTGGACTGAAAGGAAATTCTCTTTATAGCTAAGTTATGAGAGCATACACACAAATATTATGTTTGGATGCATCTGTAAAGATAGTTGGTCCTTTAAGAGGAACCTTAGAAATATTTTCTTTAAAAATCCATCACCAATTATGTAATAGCCAGCTTATCTTTAATGGAGACCCATGTATGAAATTTGGAGCTGTGGCCAATAAAACTTGCCACTCTGGGATGGTTTCACAATGTACATTAATTTGTGCTTTAGTATAAAAGGTGTATATCTTGTCAGGTCTTATCCCAGATAATTGTACTGCTCGTTTAATGGCCTTTAATAAAATTCTAGCCACAAGCACTGAGTAAGGAGTAAGGCTTTGTTCTGGTTGTGCTGGGAGGTTAACCCATTCTATCATGCTGTCTCCTTGATGAAGGGCTGGTGTGGGTGCTTCTTTTATAGCAAAAACTGATATTTCCAAGGCTTTTTGAGTGACTCTTTCAACCACATTGGATAAAGCCAGTTCAACTTCTCTCAAAGCCTCTTGAGCTTCTTTTATAAGCTGGCATAGTGAGTCTAAAACAGTGTCTCCCCTTAAGATGCCATATAATGGTTGTAATTGATAAGTAGTTAAGTCTAACACTGGACACATCCAGTGGATATCTCCTATCAATTTCTGAAAGTAATTTAAGATGTTCAGTTTTTCTGTTCTTAAAGAAAGTTTTTGTATATAGCATCTTATGATATACTTCATATCCTAAATATTGAAATGGAGTGTGCCTTTGAATTTTTCCTGGGGCTGTATACAATTTGTAATTCCTTAATGTTTCTATGGTCTTTTGTATACATGCTTCTAACATTTGCTCCTTAGGTACACACCCCAAGAGATCATCCATGTAATGTAACAACATAACTTTTGGAAATGCTTTTTTTAACTGCAGTAAGAGCAGCAGCCACATACCTTTGACACACAGTAATGCTATTTTTTCATTCCCTGTTGCAAAACTGTTCATTCAAATCTTTTATAAGGCTCAGCTAAATTAATGCTGGGCACTGCAAGGGCAAATCTTTTCATATCTTCTTTATCCAGAGGGATAAAATAGAAAGAGTCCTTACTGTCTATAACCCAAAAAGGCCATTCCCTAGGCAATTGAGTAGGAGATGGAAGCCTAGGCTGAAGAGTTCCCATAATTTCCATCTGTTCATTCACTTTTCTGAAATCAGTCAACATCCTCCATTTTCCAGATTTCTTTCTTTTTTTAAAGCAAATACAAGAGATTCCAAGGACATAGAGATGGTGTAAATGTCCTTGGTAAAGTTGTTCTTGTACTATATTCAATAAGGCCTGAATTTTTTCACTTGTTAGGGGCCACTTTTTCATCCGCGCTAGTCTTATCAGTTTTCCATTGAATGGAAACAAGTGAGAGTGCAAGTAGGCCTTCAATAGCAGCCTTGCCTAAAAAGCCGAAGTATGCAATTGTAATCCTAACTATTCTAAGAGGTTTCTTCCCCATAGATTGATGGGGATTTTATTTACTACAAAAGAAGTAAAAACTTCTGTTTTACCTTCAAATATCCATCTCAAAGGGGTAGCACTAATTTCAGCTACTATTGATCCTTCTATGCCAGACATATGGCTGTCTGCCTTAATGTTTGGCCAATGACTGGGCCAAATGGCACCTCTTATGACTGTACTATCTGCATCCATGTCTACCAACTCTTTCAATGGTATGCCTTTTATATAGATAGTGAGCATAGGATGTCAGTTTTAACAGATGCAGTCCAGAATATTCCTGGATTGTGTTGTTGGGAGTCAAAATCTAGGTAAATATCCCAAAAGTTTCCTATCAGGAGTATGGTACTACTTCTCCTGGGTGATAAGTCACACATTGTCTACCTGTATTAGTGACTGAGATATTAGCTACACATTCCCCAGTTTCCCAAATCATTGTATGGATGAACAATGTTTTGTAAGCACTCTCAGGAGGTGAAATGGTCAAGCCTACTGTGTGTGGAGGCAAGGGATCTATATGGACAGAGACAGTTTTCAGCTCTCCAGGGGATATCTCAGTAGTTCCAGTGGCATACAGCTCTATTCCCCTTAATTGTAATCCCTTTCCCTCATCAAGTTGCTTCTTGGCTGACTGATCATGTTGGAGTACTGAACTTTTAAGACTCTCAGGTGTAACAGTGACTGCCATCATTCCCCAAGTGTTTTTTGCCTGGGTCCCTGGAGCCTAGCCCTGCCTCTCATAATGAGTACATAGGGGGTGGGCAAAACTGCTCCAATGGTGGTGCTAATAGTGTCATTGCCCCTCCCACTCCTCCTCCTCCCACCCAGGAAGGCAGAATTGAGGGAGGAGGGTCAGGAGATGGGGAATACCCTAAGGGCATATGCTGGGCTATAGGCAGAATTGAAACTCAGCTTTGAATGTGAAAAGCACCACATCCCTTCTCATTAGCAAGGTACTTAATGTACTTAATTCCTTTTCTGCCCAACTTGCCATGGTATTTAAAATACTTAACTCTTTTTCCCCACCCAATTAGCAATGCCCTGCAGATCTCCTAAAGTAGTAACACCAAAATAAATCAGCAAATTGCTAAGAAAAAAAAAAAAAAGACTTCCTTAGCTCTGCTCCAGGTGCTGTACTCTTTGAGGCTTCAGGCACCAACTCTGTTTTTCTCCTCAGACTTCCTTGTCTGGCTGCCCCAGTTAAAAATCTTTCCAGGTTTTAAAACTTTTAGGATTCCTTAAAATTGGTTTTAACCCCTGGTATTCTTTTAGTTCTTGTAATATCCACTCTCATAGTGGACTTCCAGGTCCCATATTTGATGGCAATTCAAAGGCAGACAGCCTTCTAACTATGTTGGTCAATACCCCTTTGTTCCACGAAGCCCAGGCATCTCATTCTAAATATCATCAGACTGCTCGAGCTTTACGTTTACAATTTGGAATAACAAGAGAGGAAGCTAGGAGCATAGTAAAAGCCTGTATGGCTTGCCTTCCTTTCCACGCTCCTACACTGCCTCCAGGGAAGAACCCTCATGGTTTGAGACCCAATGAAATCTGGCAAATGGATGTGACCCATTATGAATCTTTTGATCGTCTGTCTTTCATCCACGTTGTGGTAGACACCTTTTCAGGATTCACTTTTGCAATGCCAGCAGCAAAAGAGACAGCTCCAGTAGTCACTGAATTCCTCATACAAGCATTTGCCATTATGGGTGTGCCACAAGCAATAAAAACAGACAATGGTCCTGCTTATACTTCGAAACATTTTGCACACTTTTGTGCACAGTATAAGATTTTACACACCACGGGCATACCTTTCAATCCTCAAGGACAGGCAATAGTGGAGAGGAGAAACAGAGATATTAAGATGCTCCTCCAAAAACAAAAGAAAGGAGGAGCCACAGGTAACCCTAGAGAACTTCTAAATCTAGCCCTTTATACTATTAACTTCTTGATTTTTGACAAAGATGCACTGGCTCCGGCAGATAGGTTTTATAACCGACCAGAAGGGCAGTGTTCAGTGCGAGCAGCTCCACTATCTTTAGATAATTGCCAGGTGATGTGGAGAGACCCAGAAAGTGGTGAATGGAAAGGCTAACTGCTTTGGGGAGAGGTTTGCTTGTATCTCTACAGGTGGAGAAGGAATCAGATGGGTGCCAACGAGCCATATTTGCCTTGTCCATCACAGAGAGACTGAGCAGACCCTTGAAACAAAGGAGACGACCCAAGAAATATCAGGTGGTTCTGTTGCTGATTGTGCTCACCATTGAAAGAGCGTGGCAGTTATGGCGTTTGACTCATGGACATCAAAGATTGTGGGACTTCAAAACCCTCAGGAATCATTGGATTCTCTGAGACATAGGACTCGAAAACCCTCAGGAATCATTGGATTCTCTGAGCCATAGGACTTGAAAACCCTCAGGAATCATTGGATTCTCTGAGACATAGGACTTGAAAACTCTCA
Source organism: Sarcophilus harrisii (assembly GCF_902635505.1). Classification (NCBI taxonomy): domain Eukaryota; kingdom Metazoa; phylum Chordata; class Mammalia; order Dasyuromorphia; family Dasyuridae; genus Sarcophilus; species Sarcophilus harrisii. The sequence continues at coordinate 337,611,028 of NC_045427.1, forward strand.
GGAATCATTGGGTTCTCTGAGAAATGATAAGACTGTTACAGGACTTCAAAATCTGCTGGAATCATTGGATTCCCTAACACATAAAAAGACTTTTGCAGGACTTCAAAAACTCAGGGGGATCATTGGATTCCCTGACATGTGAAACAATGGACAATAGATTGGTTTTGGACTATCTCTTGGCTGCTGAAGAAGGTGTATGTGTGACTGTTGTATACATACCCTCCTTCTAGGACTTCTGGTGATCTTTTCCAACACCATGTTGATTTATATTGTTTGCTATTCCGCTACTTGCATGTACAATTCATGTTTGTTACACCACATTGAGCCTGCATTGACTGTGCGGAGAGTCATCCCTAATAGCCTCTGCGTTATTGCTATGTGCTTGTGTAATACCTCCCATGCTGATGGGTTTGCGCATAATAAGACCCTTCAGCCCAGAAACCTGCTAGCAACCCCCATTTCCCTTTGGTGCTTTTCATCTCCCTTCCTGAGATGTCAGGGAGGGTGTGATCATCTCCTTTTTAGTGCTTTCACTGCCTTTCCTGAGAAGTCAGGGAGGCTGTGATCACCTCCTTTTCGGTGCTTTCACCTCCTTCCCTGAGAAGTTAGGGAGGCTCTGATCACCTCCCCTTGGGGGCTCTGACCTCCCTGAGGAGTCGGGGATGGCATGACCACCTGTGTTCTAAAATAAAAGAAAGCAGGAGATGTAATGGGCTGAAGCTTGAGTTGATGCACTGAGGTCCCAAGTACATGAGGCTAAATAGTAATTGGACTAGACTCTATTAATATACATGATTGGATAAAGAATGGTCCCTGCCCACTCTCTGTGCAAGTCCTGATGTGTTGTACAGGAAATGACGATTTTGTGGGTGAGGCAGAGAGAACAGGAAGAAGCTGGGAGAGATTGGGCCTGGGTTCCATTCTCCTGGCTGCTGGTCGTGTGGCTGCGGGTCTAGCTAGCTTCTTGACTCAGCTGCACACATTGCTATCGCCGATTCTCTTCCACCTCCAATCCTTCTTCACTGAGAATAAAGACTGACGATTTTCCCCTAACCTGAACTCCGGACTCCTGCTGATTTTAAAAATACACGGTCTTCACAAGTTCTCCCACTAACTTTCACTTCTCTAACTCTAATCTCACTCCCTTAAAGAACCAATGAAACATACCCTTCTGAGAACCTGAGAACTCATTGATCTGCTTCTGAGTTACCAATAAACTTTTCTTCTCTGTTAACCTAACTAAACATACTTCATACCTCCCTAGGAAGGGAGGCTTATTTCTTCTTATCTGCTTCATTTTGACTGAAACATAAAATTGCCATTACCTAATCTTGCTGCTTGGTTATTTTTATACTAATCCTATTTCTGGGTCATAGGGACTTCTCCACTGAACTTGGCTGATCCCGTCATTCCAGCTGATTTGTGCCCTTCTTTGCAAGGCCCTGTGTTTCTAAGGGCCCCACGTTGGGTGCCAACCATAATGTACTTTCTAGAGTCCCCAAGTTGGGGTGATAAAATATACTGTTGCTTTCTAGAGCCCCCACGTTGGGGTACCAAAATATACCATCTGGACTAGCTCTCTGGAGGACCTTGGGACCAGCCTGAGTCCTTGATCTTAGTGGAGGAGTGATGAAGGCAGGAGACTCACAAGGATGATATAAAGATGGAGTCTGTTTATTTCAAGTTCTCTCAGCCCTTAAATATCTTAGTGGGATTACATCACTACAGCACACTAAGCATGTGCCAACTGTAGAACTATTACATCACCACAGCATGTTGCACAAGTGCTAACTCTGATAGCATTACATCACCCCAGCACAGTATCTGACTTCTCAGGAAGGGAGGTGGGCACCAAAGGAAAATGGGGAGCCAAACGAGACTGTTAAGATCGTATATTTTAAGATCAGCACGAGACAGGAATTCAGGTTAGGGAAAATCGTCAGTCTTTATTCTCAGTGAAGAAGGATCGGAGGTGGAAGAGAATCGGCGATAGCAATGTGTGCAGCTGAGTCAAGAAGATAGCTCCACTAGCAGCCACACAACCAGCAGCTCGGAGTCTCGAACTCAGCCCAATCTCTCCCCACTTGTCTTCCTCCCTCTCTCTCTGCCTCCACCCACCAAAATCGTCATTTCCTATACAACACATCAGGACTTGCAAGGAGAATGGGCAGGGACCATTCTTAATCCAATCATGTATATTAATAGAGTATAGCCCAATTACTATCTAGCCTCATGTACTTGGGACCTCAGTGCATCAGCTCAAACCTCAGCCCATTACATTTCCTGCTCTTTTATTTTAGAACACGGTGGTCATGCCATCCCTGATTCCTCAGGGAGGTCAGAGCCCCAAGGGAGGTGATCAGAGCCTCCCTAACTTCTCAGGGAAGGAGGTGAAAGCACCGAAAGGAGGTGATCACAGCCTCCTGACTTCTCAGGAAAGGCGGTGAAAGCACTAAAAGGAGATGATCACGCCCTTCCTGACATCTCAGGAAGGGAGATGAAAAGCACCAGAGGGAAATGGAGGTTGCTAGCGGCTTTCTGGGCTGAAGGGTCTTATTATGCACAAACCCATCAGCATGGGAGGTATTACACAAGCACATAGCAATAACGCAGAGGTATTAGGGATGACCCTCCCTCAGTCAGTGCAGGCTCGATGTGGTGTAACAAACATGAATTGTACACACAAGTAGCAGAATAGCAAACAATATAAATCAACATGGTGTTGGAAAAGATCACCAGAAGTGCTAGGAGGAGGGTATGTAAACAACAGTCACACATAACCTTTTAGCAGCCAAGAGATAGTCCAAAACCAATCTATTGTCCATTGTTTCACATGTCAAGGAATCCAATGATCCCCCTGAGTTTTTGAAGTCCTGAAAAGTCTTTTATGTGTTAGGGAATCCAATGATTCCAGCAGATTTTGAAGTGTTGTAACAGTCTTATCATTTCTCAGAGAATCCAATGATTCCTGAGAGTTTTCAATCCTATGTCTCAGAGAATCCAATGATTCCTGAGGGTTTTCAAGTCCTATGTCTCAGAGAATCCAATGATTCCTGAGAGTTTTCAAGTCCTATGGCTCAGAGAATCCAATGATTCCTGAGGGTTTTCAAGTCCTATGTCTCAGAGAATCCAATGATTCCTGAGAGTTTTAAGTCCTATGGCTCAGAGAATCCAATGATTCCTGAGGGTTTTGAGTCCTATGGCTCAGAGAATCCAATGATTCCTGAGGGTTTTGAAGTCCCACAATCTTTGATGTCCATGAGTCAAACGCCATAACTGCCACGCTCTTTCAATGGTGAGCACAATCAGCAACAGACACCTGATATTTCTTGGGTCTTCTCTTTGTTTCAAAGGTCTGCTCGATCTCTCTGCGATGGACAAGGCGAATTTGGCTCGTTGGCACCCATCTGATTCCTTCTCCACCTGTAGAGACTAAAGCAAACCCTCTCCCAAAGCAGTTAGCCTATCTGGTCCTTTCCATTCACCACTTTCTGGGTCTCTCCACATCACCTGGCGATTATCTAAAGATAGTGGAGCTGTTTCGACTGAACACTGACCTTCCGGTGGGTTATAAAACCTGTCAGCCGGAGCCAGTGCATCTTTGTCAAAATCAAGAAGTTAATAGTATAAAGAGCTAGATTTAGAAGTTCTCTAGGGTTACCTGTGGCTCCTTTCTTTTGTTTTTGGAGGAGCGTCTTAATATCTCTGTTTCTCCTCTCCACTATTGTTCTGTCCTTGAGGATTAAAAGGATGCCTGTGGTGTGTAAAATCTTATACTGTGACAAAAGTGTGCAAAATGTTTCGAAGTATAAGCAGGACCATTGTCTGTTTTATTGCTTGTGGCACACCCATAATGGCAAATGCTTGTATGAGGAATTCAGTGACCACAGGGCTGTCTCTTTTGCTGCTGGCATTGCAAAAGTGAATCCTGAAAAGGTGTCTACCACAACATGGATGAAAGACAGACGACCAAAAGATTTATAATGGGTCACATCCATTTGCCAGATTTCATTGGGTCTCAAACTACGAGGGTTCTTCCCTGAGGCAGTGTAGGAGCGTGGAAAGGAAGGCAAGCCGACAGGCTTTTACTATGCTCCTAGCTTCCTCTTTGTTATTCCAAATTGTGAAACGTAAAGCTCAGCAGCCTGATGATATTTAGAATGAGATGCCTGAGCTTCTTGGAACAAAGGGGTATTGACCAACATAGTTAGAAGGCTATCTGCCTTTGAATTGCCATCAAATATGGGACCTGGAAGTCCACTATGAGAATGGACTTGTAATATATAGATCTTACCTGGATGTTTTCTCACTTGCTCTTGAAGTTTCTTAAAGAGCTGATATATATTAGAGGCTGCAAATTTTATTTGGGCTGTGGCAATTCTTTGTACCACACCTACTGAATAGGCCGAATCAGATATTATATTTATGTCTCCTGGATAATAAGTAAGAGCTAGAATGATCGCATACAATTCATTCTGCTGAGTGGACTGAAAAGGAGTTCTGACTACTCTCTTTATAGTTAGATCATGAGAGTACACAGCACAAATATTATGTTTGGATGCATCCGTGAAGATTGTTGGTCCTTGAAGAGGAACTTTAGAAACTTTTTCTTCAAGAGTCCATCGCCAATTATGTAATAGTCTAGTTATCTTTAATGGAGACCCATGTAAAAATTTGGAGCCATGGCTAATAAAATTTGCCACTCTGGGATGGTCTCACAACACACATTAATTTGTGTATTGGTATAAAAGGTGTATATCTTATCAGGTCTTGTCCCAGATAATTGTACTGCTGGCTTAGTGGCCTTTAATAAAATTCTAGCCACAAGCACTGGGTAGGGGTGTAAGGCTTTGATCTGGTTGTGCTGGGAGGTTCACCCACTCTATCACACTGTGTCCTTGATGAAGGACTGCTGTGGGTGCCTCTTGTTTCTTTACTACAGCAGGGGCCGGAGCCACCTTCTTCCCCTTGGCCTTCTTCCCTTTCTCTCTGCCTCCACCCACCAAAATCGTCATTTCCTATACAACACATCAGGACTTGCAAGGAGAATGGGCAGGGACCATTCTTAATCCAATCATGTATATTAATAGAGTATAGCCCAATTACTATCTAGCCTCATGTACTTGGGACCTCAGTGCATCAGCTCAAACCTCAAATATACCATCTGGACTAGCTCTCTGGAGGACCTTGGGACCAGCCTGAGTCCTTGATCTTAGTGGAGGAGTGATGAAGGCAGGAGACTCACAAGGATGATATAAAGATGGAGTCTGTTTATTTCAAGTTCTCTCAGCCCTTAAATATCTTAGTGGGATTACATCACTACAGCACACTAAGCATGTGCCAACTGTAGAACTATTACATCACCACAGCATGTTGCACAAGTGCTAACTCTGATAGCATTACATCACCCCAGCACAGTATCTGACTTCTCAGGAAGGGAGGTGGGCACCAAAGGAAAATGGGGAGCCAAACGAGACTATCTGTGGCCCTCTACAATTATTGATCAGAAAAATACAAATTAAGACAACTCTGAGATACCTCTGTACATCTCTCAGATTGGCTAAGATAACAGGAAAAGATTATGACGAATGTTAGAGGGGATGTTGGAAAACTAGGACACTGATACATTGTTGGTGGAATTGTGAACAGATGCAACCATTCTGGAGAGCAGTTAGGAACTATGCTCAAAAATTATCAAATTGTGCATACCCTTTGATACAGCAGTGTTACTGCTAGGCTTATATCCAAAAGAGATCTTAAAGAAGGGAAAGGGTCCCACATGTGCAAAAATGTTTGTGGCAGCCCTTTTTGTAGTGGCTAGAAACTGGAAATTGAATGGATGCCCATCAATTGAAGAAAGGCTGAATAAATTGTGGTATATGAATGTTATAGAATATTATTGTTCTGTAAGAAATGACCAGCAGGATGAGTTCAGGGAGGGCTGGAGAGACTTATACGAATTGATGATAAGTGAAATAAGCAGAACCAGGAGATCATTATACACAGCAACAACAAGTTTATATGATAATCAGCTCTGATGGATGTGGTTCTCTTCAACAATGAGATGATTCAAACCAATTCCAATTGTTCAGTAAAGAAGAGAATCAGCTACACCCAGGAGAGAACTATGGGAAATGAGTGTGGATCACAACATAGCATTTCTACTCTTTCTGCTATTGTTTGCTTGCATTTTTGTTTTCCTTCTTAAGTTTTTTCTTTCTTTCTAGATTCCCATTTTCCTCATGCAGCACTGTATAAATATGTATACATATATTGGATTTAACATATATGTTAACATATTTAACATATATTGAACTACCTGACATCTAAGGGGAGGTGGTGGGGGGAAGGAGGGGGAAAGTTGGAATAGAAGGTTTTGCAAGGGTCAATGTTGAAAAATTACCCATGCATATGTTTTGTAAATAAAAAGCTATAATAATAATAAATAAAAGAATTGAGACCTTTATCAGAAATATTAGTTGTAAAATTTTTTTCTCAGCTTTGTACTTCCCTTTTAATTTTGTTTGTGCTGGTTTTGTTCGTGCAAAAACTTTTTAATTTAATGTAATCCAAGTTGTCCACTTTGCCTTTCATATTGTTCTGTAGTTCTTCTTTGGCCATAAATTCCTACATTCTGCAATGATCTGATAGGTTAATTTTCCCTTGTTCTAATTTGTTTGTGGTATTACCCTTTTTGTCCAAATCACCTGATTTTGATATAGGGTGTGAGATGTAGGTCTATACTAAGTTTCTAACATATTATTTTCCAGTTTTCCCAGAAAATTTTGTCAAATAGTGAGTTGTTATTCCATATGCTGAAGTTTGGGAGTTTATCAAGTAATGGATTACTGTAGGCCTTGCTTATTGTGTCATTTGTATCTATTTCATTGATTATCTGATCTATTTCTTAGTCAGTACCAAATGCTTCTGATGACTGTTGCTTTATAATATAGTTTTAGATTTGGTACTGCTAAGACAGCATCTTTGCATTTTTTTTTCATTAATTTCCTTGATATTCTTGACCTTTTGTTCTTCTAGATGAATTTTACTATTTTTTCTAGTTCTATAAAATAATGTTTTGGCTCATTGATTGATATGGCATTGAACAAGTACAACAATTTAGGCAATACATTTTTATGGTATTAGTCCCGACTAGCCATGAATAATTTATATTTTTCTAAATGTTTAAATCTGATTTATTTGTGTGAAAAGTATTTTGTTTGGTTTTTGCATACTTAACCACCAATCTTGAAAACTTCAATATTTAAACAAAGCCATTAGAGGGATTAAGGCCTCACCCTGATAATCTCTGTAGTTCTCTCTCTTAATGTAGATGGCATTTTCCATCCCAAGTCTTATTGAAATTGTCTTAAATCGTGTCATTGTTGAAAAGAGCTAAGTCCATCATAGTTGATCATCACATAATCTTGCTACTGTGAAAAATGTTCTCTTGATTCTGCTCACTTCACTCAGCATCAGTTTATGTAAGTTTTTCCAGGCTCTTCTGAAATCAGCCTGCTTATCATTTCTTGTAGAACAATAATGTTCTATTACATTCATATACCATAACTTATTCAGCCATTCCCCAACTTATGGGCATCCATGCAATTTCCAGTTTCTTGCCATCACAAAAAGGGCTACTACAAACATATTTGCATATGTGGGTCCTCTTTCCTTTTTTATGATCTCTTTGGGATACAGACACAGTAGAAACATTGCTGGATCAAATATTAAAGAATTTTTTTCCACATGACTTTATTTTCTTCATCTGGAAATTGTTCATATTCTTTGACTAATAATCAATTGGAGAATGGCTTGTGTTTTTATAAATTTGAATCAATTCTCTATATTTTAGAAATGAGGCCTTTATCAGAACCCTGGTTATAAAATTTTTTCTTAAGTTTTCTGCTTATAATCTACTCTTTGCTACATCGATTTTGTTTGTACAAAAACCTTTCAATTTACTTTAATCAGAATTATCCATTTTGCATTTCATAATGTTCTTTAGTTCATCTTTGATCATCTTTCTTCTCCACAGATTTGACAGGTAGGCTATCTTTTGTTATCTTTATACTATATATATATAGTATAAATATATAGTATATGTATATATGTAAATGTATATGTATATGTATATATACTTTATACAAGGCTATCTTTAAGAAATTAAAATGTCTTTCCAAATAATGTCCTAGGAGAAATCTGAAGTTTTACAATTTAAAAGACTCTTCAAGAATGTATTTTATGTTTTCAGTTAGTTTTTCCGAATTGAATGCATATGCAAAATATAGATTTAGCTTATTGTTTCAGTGCCTCATTTCTAAAACTCTTGCAGTAGTTATTTATAGTGATGATTTCTATAGGAATTACATTACTTTTAGATCAATTCAATTGAATATACATGTATTTATTAAAACAGAGTTTACTGTTTCCTTTACATTGATTTTCTATCTCTCTTTCAGTGTTTTTAAGTATGAATTATTTATTTTTACAGCTCTGGTTGAAGAAATCTATTTTGCACAGAGGGAACGTGATGAAGCTATCATGTCTAGACTCCAATTAGCCAATGAGGAGAAAGATGAAGCCATTTCACGAGCCAGGGAACTTGAGAAATATCTGAAAGAGTATGTATGCATTTGTAAATAATATAAATTATAAGAAATCTTGTCTAGACATCATATGGTGATCACATAGTGTTAAATGAAGTCTTGTACTTATCTAATTATTTTCCAATATTATTGATTCCTTGCCTGAAAGATGATTGTTGACATGTCATTTTTCACTCATGTCCAACTTTTCATGATAGTTTTTGAAGTTTTCTGGAGAAAGATACTTGAGTGATTTGTTTTTCCTTCTCCAGATCATTTTTACAATTGAGAAACTGAGACAAAGAGAGTTAAGTGACTTATGCAGGGTGATACAGTATAGGCTCAATTTAAACTCCAGAAGATGTTTTGCTTATTTCAGGCCCAGCATTCTTAACCGCCTTAATAAACAAATTAGACAACAGCTCTTTACTTTGTTTGGCACATTTGAGTTTCTCTCTTCTTCCTCGATTTAACATTATTTATCTTACATTATTTTCTTCTTGGACACCTCTTTGTCCATTAACTCTAATAATAACAATTTCTTAATTCTCAACTTAATTTCTATTTAGCCCTGTACTCCTACTTTCCCTGTTCCCTGCTTAATAGTATGATTGCTCCTCTGCACTTAATTATTTTCTCCTAGATTTTCATGTATCTTACTCAGACACTCATATTTCATTATTTTTATTTTTGAAATTTTTTAATTTATTGCATTTACTATTTCCAGATTGCATTTAAAAACATTTTTCAAAAATCATTTTATTCTCAATTCTTGAAACAAAACAAGCACATCACACAACAAAAAAGGTGACCTAGTATGAAACCACAAATCTACCATGTACAGCATACTATTCCTTTTAAATATATAATAAAGTCACCATGTAAATTTCTTAATTATTTTTCCTTACTCCTTGTCCCTGCAAATTGGCTTCTACTAAACATAACTAGATATACATATGTAAAATTATTCTATACTTCTGTTTATCACTTCTTTTTTTAGATATAGATAAGCAACCTTCTTCATATGTCTTTCATAGTTAATTTTTTAAGAATTACTTGAAATTTTTTTAGTTTCAAATTATTTTTTTATTCCTGCCCTTCCTCAGTCCTTGAGAAGGCAAGCAGTTTTACATATGATGTCATGCAAACCATATTTCCATATTAACCATATTTGAAAAAAAAACACAAAATAAAAAAAATATGCTTTCATCTCCATTTAGAGTTCATCAGTTTTCTCTCTGTAGGTAGATAACATTTTTCAAAATGGGTCTTTTTGGAATTGTCTTGCATCATTGTTTTCATCAAAGTAGCTAAATCTTTCACCATTGATTATCTGTATAATATTGCTGTAAATGTGTACAAAGTTTTATAGCACTTTAGGTGTAGTTTCAAATTGAGCAAAATGGTTATTGCAGTTCATAATTATACCAACAGTATTTTAGTGTTCTACTTCTTTCACATCTCTAACATTTGTCATTTTCCTTTTATGTCATGTTTTTTTTTTTAATTTAATAGCCTTTTATTTACAGGTTATATGCATGGGTAACTGTACAGCGTTAACAATTGCCAAACCTCTTGTTCCAGTTTTTCACCTCTTACCCCCCACCCCCTCCCCTAGATGGCGGGATGACCAGTAGATGTTAAATACATTAAAATATAAATTAGATACACAATAAGTATACATGACCAAAACATTATTTTGCTGTATAAAAAGAATCAGACTCTGAAATATTGTACAATTAGCTTGTGAAGGAAATCAAAAATGCAGGTGGGCATAAATATAGGGATTGGGAATTCAATGTAATGGTTTTTAGTCATCTCCCAGAGTTCTTTTTCTGGGCATAGCTAGTTCAGTTCATTACTGCTCCATTAGAAATGATTTGGTTGATCTCGTTGCTGAGGATGGCCTGGTCCATCAGAACTGGTCATCATATAGTATTGTTGTTGAAGTATATAATGATCTCCTGGTCCTGCTCATTTCACTCAGCATCAGTTCGTGTAAGTCTCTCCAGGCCTTTCTGAAATCATCCTGTTGGTCATTTCTTACAGAACAGTAATATTCCATAATTTTCATATACCACAATTTATTCAGCCCATTCTCCAGCTGATGGACATCCATTCAGTTTCCAGTTTCTAGCCACTACAAAAAGGGCTGCCACAAACATTCGTGCACATACAGGTCCCTTTCCCTTCTTTATAATCTCTTTGGGATATAAGCCCAGTAGTAACACTGCTGGATCAAAGGGTATGCACAGTTTGATAACTTTTTGAGCATAATTCCAAACTATTCTCCAAAATGGTTGGATTTGTTCACAACTCCACCAACAATGCATCAATGTCCCAGTTTTCCCACATCCCCTCCAACAATCATCATTATTTTTTCCTGTCATCTTAGCCAATCTGACAGGTGTGTAGTGGTATCTTAGAGTTGTCTTAATTTGCATTTCTCTGATTAATAATGACTTGGAGCATCTTTTCATATGTTATGTCATGTTTTGACTAGAAATTCTTTAGGTCTACCCCTTCCAGATTCATTTAACTAATTATTTAGATTTTTTTTTTTTGGAGTAGGTAAAAGAGGAGATTCTTTGCTTCTATTGCAACTTTAATCACTGAATAGGTAAAACAGACCTGTTGAAGACCTTAGCTTAAAAAGATGAAAGTCTCCCGTTTCATCCAGGACCATTTCCAGTCACTCAAATCTATATCTGGCCACTGGACCCTAGCTCTGGAGAGGAAACTGTGGCAGATGATCTTGCACAACCCTCCTTTACTTAAATACAATTCACTTGCATGTCATGGCATCACCTCTCTGATGTCATGGTCCTCTTCAAGAATGAAGGACCAACAACATGTTACCCAGTCTGATAGGTGTGAGACAGTATCACTGAGTTGTTTTAATTTGCATTTCTTTAATTAGAAGTGATTTAGAGCATTTTTCCATGAAACCATTGATAGTTTTGATTTCTTCTTCTTAAAAGTACTAGTTCATATCCTTTTATCATTTATCAGCTGGGGAATGATTTTTATTTTTATTAATTTGGCTCAATTTCCTATATATTTGAGAAACTATATTTTTATTAGAGAAATGCTTTATGTTTTTCCTCCATTTTCCTGGTTTCCTTCTAATTTCAGCTGTATTAATTTTGTGTCTGTTAAAATTTTTAAATTTCATGTAATCTTTTTTATTTATTGTGATCCTCTCTCTCTTATTTGTTTGGTCATACATTTTTCTTTTATCCATGATCTGACAGATACCTTTTCTATGTTCCTCCAATTTACTTATGATATTACCTTTTAAGGCTAAATCTTTTATTCAGTTTTACTTACCCATTTTTATCCCTTTGGTATATGTTGTAAGATCTTGGTCTATGCCTGCATTTTGCTGATCTTCTTTCTACTTTTCCCATAAATTTTTGTCAGATGTTGAGTTCTTATTTCAAACATTTGCATCTTTAGTTTTCTTTCTGGCTGCTTGAAGTATTTTCTCTTTTTACTTGAGATTTCTGAATTTTGGCTGTAATATTCCTGGGAATTTGCATTTTGAGATGTCTTGCTGGTAGTGATTGGTGAATGCTTTAAATTTCTATTTTACCCTCTGGTTTGCAGTTTCCTTGATGAAGAAATAATCTTTCATTCTTTTAAAAATTGTTTTGATTTATTTAATTTTTAATTTGTGTAATAAAACAAGCATTTACATAACATTATATAATAAAAATATGATTACACAAAACTGCATATCTATTGGGTACAACTTGCTATTTCTTTTAAATATATAATAAAGTCATGCAAAATTTTCTCTTTTATCTTCCTTCCTCCTCAACTTAGAAATGGCTACCATTAGACACAAATATGTATATATATATGTGAATATATATGTACACACATATATATATATATCTGTATGGATGTATTAAAATAATTCTATATAGATAGCATCTTCCTTCATAATACCTTTATAGTTAATTTGGGCATTTATAATAGTCAAAATGATTATTCATTCAAAGTTGTTGCTGTTATTTTATACGTCATTCTCTTGTTGTTATTCATTTCCCTTTTCATTATTTTGTGCAAGTCTGTGTTTTCCTAAGGTCGTCAAGCTTATCATTTATTGTAGCACAGTAATATTTTATCATAATCAGATACTAAAACTTGTTCATCCATTCTTCGATTGCTGGACATCCCTGAAACTTCCAGTTCTTTGCCACAACAAAGAAATCTGTTTTATACATTTTGGAATACATACATACATACATACATATATATATATATATATATAAAATTTTCCTTTTTCCTGATCATCTTGGCAAACAGACCTAGCAGTAGTATTGCTGAGTCAAAGAGAATAGGCAGTTTAATAACACTTTGGACATAATTCCACATTGCTCTCCAAAATGATTGGATCAGTTCACAGGTCAACCAACAATGGATTACTGTTCCAATTTTTCCATATCTCCTCCAACATTTGTCACTTTTGTCTTCAATCATTTTTAGCCAATCTGATGATATAAGATGGTATTTCAGGGTTGCTTTAATTTGCATTTCTTTAATCAGTAGTTATTCAGAGCATTTTTATATGAGCATAAATTGTTTTGATTACCTGTTCATGTCTTTTAATCACTTAACAATTGGAAAATGACTCATAAATTTTTTTTTAATAATTATAACTTTTTTATTGACAGAACCCATGCCTGGGTAATTTTTTACAACATTATCCTTGCACTCACTTCTGTTCGACTTTTCTTCTCCTTCCCTCCACCCCCTCCCCCAAATGGCAATCAGTCCTATATATCTTAAATGTGAATGACTCATAGATTTGACAAAGTTCCTTATATATTTAATAGAGGGGACTTTTATGTGAGAAATGGCCTATAGTGTTTCCCTTCAATTTTCTGCTTTTCTTCTGATCTTTGAATTTTGTTTTATTTGTTCAAATGCTTAACATATTTGGAATTATTCATATTACCCTCAAAATGCTATCTCTTATTTATTCATAAATCATTTATCTAGCCATAAGTCTAAAAATATTATGTTCTATTTTCTTGTAATATCTCTTTTTATATTTAGATCATGTATCCATTTTGACCTTATCTTGGTAAAAGGTGTAAAATATTGGTTTAATGATTAATTTATGCCATATTGCTTTTCAATTTTCCCATCAATTTTTATAAAACAATGAATTCTTATTCCAAATTCTTGAGTCTTTTATTTGCAAAATACAAATAAATTATATATATAAAGTATATACTTTGTTCCACCACCAATCTACCCTAGATGATTTTATATATATATATATATATATATATATATATATATGTGTGTGTGTGTGTGTGTGTGTGTGTATACTCTTTTTTTTTTTTTACCTTGGGTTTCAATAATTCTTAAATTATCAGTTCTCTATGTATTTTCCAGGTCAGTTCTTTATTTTTCCAAAGATATATATTTTCTTTTATTTAAAAATTTTTTTTCTAATTTTGTTTTATTGTTTCATGATTTCTCATGTAATCATTAGCTTCAACTTTCTAAATACTATTTCTGTTTTCTATTTTTTTTAAGAATTATTTTCTTTAGTGAGATTTTGTACCTCCATTTGTATTTGAGCAACTCTGCCTTTCAGGGTATTATTTTCTTCAGTATTTTTGTGCCTCTTTTACCAACAAATTAATTTTTTTCATAATTCTCTGCTTTCATTTCTTTATCTAATTTTACATCTACCATTCTTATTTGAATTTGAATTTTTAAAAAATTTCTCCTAGGGTTTGTTTCCAATTTACATTTTTTTCCCCTTTGAGCCATTTTTGATTTTAGCTGTTTTGACTTCAATGGCTTCTTCTGAGTTTCTTTCTTGATTTTATCTGTCATCATAATAGCTTTTTATGGCTAGTTTCTTCTTTTGTTATTGTTGGATATACATTATTTCACACTGTTCTTGATTTGGAACTTTATGTTAATAATAGACTCTTTTCCTCTCATTTGTGGGGAGGGTGAAGGGTTGGGAGAACAATGTCCCAAACTTTAGGCTTTTTTGTATTTCTCTTTTCAGACTAGTTCTGGGGGTTTGCAAGTTTTTGATGCTACTAACATGTTATGATCTAAGAAGACATGTCTTTACTCAGGAAGAATCCTTTGAGATTCTTTGAGACTGCAGTCAATATTGCTCCCTAGACCTCCTGCTTCTTTGGTTCCCCCAAATGATATTTTTCTTCAAAATCTCTGATCTCTTAGAACAAAAGTGATGATGTCCCTCATTCTTGATCCCTGTTGACCAAAATCAGTACTGTGTTCCTCAGGGCTTCCATTCTCTCTTGACTAATAGTGTTTCTCTCCATGTTTGAACTATGACCTAGAAGAGAGTATAAGAATTGGATTTGCCAAACAGTGTCTAGTTCTGCTTTTAATTCTAGGACAGAGGTCTCCTGTAGTCTCTTTTTGATCAGTTTTCAGGGCCTCTTATGAATTCTGGGTTGAGAACTCTCAAAAATGTTGCTGCTCCTTCTTTCACCATCACCTGGTTCCTGCCTCTCAGTTTCATCCACATGAGTTCTGAGCCAGGCTTCATCCATGTGTAACCATTCTCTCTATTTTCCTATGCTGTCTTGATCTGGAAAAATGTCTCTCTTTGCCCTTTTGTCACTCTAGAATTGACTTGAGGTATTATTTTAAAATTGTTTGGAGTGGAATGTTAGGAGAGCTCAGGTGAATGCTTTCTCTATTCTGCCATCTTGTCTTTGTCCCCGAAAGTTTTAATATTTTCTAAAATAGTATTTCTACAAAAATAAATTGTATTAGTCCAATGTTCTATAATTAACCAAAAGGCATTTTTCATTTCCTATACTCTTTCTAGTTCCATGTAAGGTGTCATGAGAGAAGAACAGTCTTAGTTTTCACTACTCAGGATTCACTTCAGGATTTCTTTAAACTTTTTGATGTCCTAGACTCTTTTGGCAATCTATGCAACCTTTTAAAAATTATATTGAAGTTCATTTGTTAAATATTTTAAAAACAAAGTCATAGACTTGAAGTAAGGAACTCTCACTCTATTTATTACTGACAGAATTAGCAGGATATAATAGAAAAGAAACTATGCTTTTTTATTATTATAACTTTTTATTGACAGAACATATGCATGGGTAATTTTTTACAACATTATCTCTTGCACTCACTTATGTTCCGACTTTTCCCTTTCCTCCCTCCACCCACTCCCCTGGATGGCAGGAAGTCTTATACATGTTAAATATGTTATAGTATATCCTAGATACAATATATGTGTGCAGAACTATACGGTTCTCTTGTTGCACAAGAAGAATTGGATTCAGAAGGTGTTGTGTGATTTTAGGGAAAAGTTCGGATTTGCTTCTACAAATGACGCTCTCGGACTCAGTCAAAGTGAAAGTAAAATTTAATTACACAGTACATGGAGTAGAGTGTTTACAATATTAATTACACAATACATGGAATAGAATGCTTACAATAACAACTAATACAGCAAATAATACATAAAAGACAAAGAATAATGAGAATTATGATTAGGATAGCAGATAGAGAGAATACTTCACCAATCGGGGGAGCTCCAACTCTAATTGACTTATATTGGCTGGGAAACCCCGGTAATTCAGCCTTTGAGTCCCAAACAGGAAAATCCTAGGCAGATCGTCATCTCCATAGGTGAGATTTCAAATAGAGAATGTTTTACCTGCCTTTTATAGGAATCAGAACAAAGAAGGCTTTGAGCCAAGTAAAGGCATCATATAAGACAGGGAATTACCAGCAAGGGCTCCAGGTGGTTGTAGTCAAGTGTTATATCGACAAGGAGTCCTTATCGACAGCAACTGTTCCAAGGAGTGGGGAGTTCCTGGAATCATGTATTTGGAGCTAAAACACATGTGGTACGTTCCCAGCTTATAGGTTAAAAAATGGTCACGTTCTCATGGGAGAAGGAGCTAAAACACCTGGTCTTATGGGTTAGGGAATGGTCAAGTTCCCACAGGAGAAAGAGCAAAAACATATGCTCTTATGGGTGAGAGAATGGTCAAGTTCTCACAGAAGTCACATCATACCTTGATTAGGTTCACATGGTTCACATGGGGATTAGGTTTACATGGCGAAAGTCATTCACATGGAGATTGGGTTCACATGGTTCAGATGGAGATTAGGTTTACATGGGGAAAGTCACGTTCTTACAATGATTTGAAATGAACTTACTAATAATATGGAGATTTCCTATTCAGAAGGTAAAAATAACCTGGGAAAAAAAACAAAAAATGCACACAGTTCACACTCATTTCCCAGTGTTCCTTCTCTGGGTGTACCTGATTCTGTCCATCATTGATCAATTGGAACTTGTGATAACCACGTATTTTAAAATCAGCCTGAGTCAGGAATTCAGGTTAAGGGCAAATCTTCAATCTTTATTCTTAGTAGAGGTGAAGAAGGATTGGAGGTAAAGGGAGATTAGCAATGTCAGCAGCTGTGTCAAGAAGCCAGCTAGACCAGAAGCCACGAGACCAGAAGCCACCAGAGCAGAACCCACCAGCAGTCTCTCTCTGCCTCTCTTCCTGCCCCTCTGCCTCCACCCACCAAAATCGTCATTTCCTATACAACACATCAGGACTTGCACAGAGAGTGGGCGGGGGCCATTCTTTCTCCAAGCATATATATTAATAGAATATAGTCCAATTACTATTTAGCCTGATGTGCTTGGGATCTCAGTGCATCAACTCAAGCCTTAGCCCATTACAGGAACTGAATTGGATCTTCTCTTTGTCGAAGATATCCACTTCCATCAGAATACATCCTCATACACTATTGTTGTTGAAATGTACAATGATCTCCTGGTTCTGCTCATTTCACTCAGTGTCAGTTCATATAAGTCTTTCCAAGCCTCTCTGTATTCATCCTGCTGGTCATTGTTTACAGAACAATAATGTTCCATAACATTCATATACCACCATTTGCCCAACCATTCTCCAATTGATAGGCATAATTCCATTTTCCAGTGTCTAGCCACTACACAAAGGGCTGCCACAAACATTTTGGCCCATACAGATGCCTTTCCCTTCTTTAGTATCTCTTTAGGATATAAACCCAATAGTAACACTGCTGGATCAAAGGGTATGCACAGTTTGATAACTTTTTGGACATAATTCCCGATTGCTTTCCAGAATTCTTGGATTCATTCACAACTCCAACAGCAATGCATCAGTGTCCCAGTTTTTTCACATCCCCTCCAACATTCATCATTATTTTTTCTTGGCATCTTAGCCAATCTGACAGGTGTGTAGTGGTATCTCAGAGTTGTCTTAATTTGTATTTCTTTGATCAATAGTGATTTAGAACACCCTTTCATATGGGTAGAAATAATTTCAATTTCCTCATCTGACAATTGTCTGTTCATATCCTTTGACCATTTATTAATTGAAGAATGGCTTGATTTCTTATAAATTAGAGTCAATTCTCTATATATTTTGGAAATGAGGCCTTTATCAGAATCATTAACTGTAAAAATGTTTTCCCAGTTTGTTATTTCCCTTCTAATTTTGTTTGCATTAGTTTTGTTTGTACAAAGGCTTTTTAATTTAATATAATAAAAATTTTCTATTTTGTGATCAATGATGATCTCTAGTTCTTTAATCACCAATTCCTTCCTCCTCCGTAAGTCTGAGAGGTGAACTATCCTATGTTCCTCTAATTTATTTATAATCTCATTCTTTTTTTATTATACCTTTTTATTTACACATTATATGCATGGGTAATTTTACAGCATTGACAATTGCCAAAACTTTTGTACCAATTTTTCCCCTCCTTCCCCTCACCCTCTCCCCAGATAGCAGGTTGACCAATACATGTTAAATATGTTAAAGTATAAATTAAACACAATATTAGTATACATGTTCAAACAGTTATTTTGCTGTACAAAAAGAATCAGACTTTGAAATAATGTACAATTAGCCTGTGAAAGAAATAAAAAATGCAGGTGGACAAAAATAGAGGGATTCAGAATTCTATGTAGTGGTTCATAGTCATCTCCCAGAGTTCTTTTGCTGGGTGTAGCTGGTTCAATTCATTAGTGCTCTATTGGAACTGATTTGATTCATCTCATTGTTGAAGAGAGCCATGTCCATCAGAATTGCTCATCATATAGTATTGTTGTTGAAGTATATAATGATCTCCTGATCCTGCTCATTTCACTCAGCATCAGTTCATGTAAGTCTCTCCAGATCTTTCTGAAATCATTCTCTTGGTCATTTCTTTCAGAATAATAATATTTCATAATATTCATGTACCACAATTTATCAAACATTCTCCAATTGATGGGCATCCACTCAGTTTCCAGTTTCTGGCTATTACAAAGAGGGCTGCTACAAACATTCTTACACATACAGGTCCCTTTCCTTTCTTTAAAATCTCTTTGGGATATAAGCCCAGTAGTAACACTGCTGGATCAAAGGGTATGCACAGTTTGATAGCTTTTTGAGCATAGTTCCAAATTGCTCTCCACAATGGCTGGATCCATTCACAGTTCCACCAACAGTATATCAGTGTTCCAGTTTTTCCACATCCTTTCCAACATTCATCATTATCTTTTCCTGTCATCTTAGCCAATCTGACAGGTATGTAGTGGTGTGTCAGAGTTGTTTAATTTGCATTTCTTTGATCAATAGTGATTTGAAGTACCTTTTCATATACTAGAAATAATTTCAATTTTATCATCTGACAAGTGTCTGTTCATATACTTTGACCATTTATCAATCAAAGAATGGCTTGATTTCTTATAAATTAGAGTCAATTCTATATGTTTTGGAAATGAGGCCTTTATCAGAACCTTTACCTGTAAAAATGTTTTCCCAGTTTATTGTTTCCCTTCTAATCTTGTCTGCATTAGTTTTGTTTGTACAAAAACTTTTCAATTTGATATAATCAAAATTTTCTATTTTGTAGTCAGTAGTGATCTCTGGTTCTTCTCTGGTCATAAATTTCTTCTTCTTCCACAGGTCTGAGAGGTAAACTATCCTATGTTCCTCTAATTTGTTTATGATCTCATTCTTTATGCCTAGGTCATGAACCCATTTTGACCTTATTTTCGTGTACAGTGTTAAGTGTGGGTCAATGCCTAGTTTCTGCCACACTGAATTCCAATTTTCCTTGCAATTTTTGTCAAACAGTGAGTTCTTATCCCCAAAGCTGGGGTCTTTGGATTTGTCAAATACTAGATCATTAATGTTATTGACTGTTTTGTCCTCTATACCTAACCTATTCCACTGATCAACTAGTCTATTTCTTAGTCAATACCAAATGGTTTTGGTAACTGCTGCTTTATAATATAATTTTAGATCAGATACAGGTAGGCCACCTTCATTTGATTTTTTTTCATTAATTCCCTTGAAATTCTTGACCTTTTGTTTTTCCATATGAACTTTATTGTTATTTTTTCTAGGTCATTAAAATAGTTTTTTTGGGCGTCTGATTGATATAGCTCTAAATAAATAGATTAGTTTAGGTAGTATTGTCATCTTTATTATATTTGCTTACCCTATCCAAGAGCATTTAATATTTTTCCAATTAGTTATGTCAGACTTAGTTTCTGATTTTTCCTTGGCAGATAGATTCCTAAATATTTTATTCTATTGGTAGTTACTTTAAATGGAATTTCTCTTTGTAACTCTAACTGTTGGATTTTGTTAGTGATATATAATAATGCTGATGACTTATGTGCGTTTATTTTGTATCCTGCACCTTTGCTAAAGGTGTAGATTATTTCTAATAGCTTTTTAGTAGAATCTCTAGGGTTCTCTACGTATACCATCATATCATTAGCAAACAGTGATAATTTGGTTTCCTCTATAATCTTGTTTTTTATGCCTAAATCATGGACCCATTTTGATCTTAACGTGGTGTACAATGTTAAGCGTGGGTTCATGACTAATTTCTGCCATACTAATTTCCAGTTTTCCCAACAGTTTTTGTCAAATAATGAATTCTTATTCCAAAAGTTGAGATCTTTGGATTTGTCAATCACTAGATTGCTATAGTTATTGACTATTTTGTCCTGTGAACTTAACCTATTCCACTGATCAACTAATCTATTCTTTAACCAATACCAAATGGTTTTGGTAACTGCTGCTCTACACTATAATTTTAGATCTGGTACAGCTAAGCCAACTTCATTTGATTTTTTTTTTCATTAATTCCCTTGAGATTCTCCACCTTTTGTTCTTCCATATGAATTTTGTTATTTTTTCTAGGTCATTAAAATAATTTCTTGGGAGTCTGATTGGTATAGCACTAAATAAATAGATTAGTTTAGGGAGTATTGTCATCTTTATTTTATTCACTTGGCCTATCCAAGAGCACTTAATATTTTTCCAGTTATTTAAATCTGACTGTGTGTGGAAAGTGTTTTGTAATTTTGCTCATCTAATTCTTGACTTTCCTTTAGTAGATAGATTCCCAAATAATTTATGCTATCAACAGTTATTTTGAATGGAATTTCTCTTTGTATCTCTTGCTGTTGGATTTTGTTGGTGGTGTATAAAAATGCTGAGGATTTATGTGGGTTTATTTTGTATCCTGCACTTTTGCTAAAATTGTGAATTATTTCTTTTTTAGCTTTTTAGTAGAATCTCTGGGGTTCCCTAAGTATACTATCATATCACCTGCAAAGGGTGATAATTTGGTTTCCTCATTACCTACTCTAATTCCTTTAATCTCTTTCTCAACTCTTATTGTCGAGGCTAGCGAGAAACTGTTTCCAATTGTGGAAATTGGATTCAGATTTCTGTTTTCTTCTTTGCCATCTGGGTGAACCAAAAAAGGCCCTGGTTTCCTAATATATAAATATAATTTTACTATATTATCCCAAAATTCTCTTCCATTTTAAGTGCATTGATCTTATAAGTGATCCCTTTACCTTCAAAGAACTTAAAATTTGCTTGGGTAGACAAAATAAACACACATAAAACTAAAAAAATGGCTTATATTTTGCTGAAACAGTTCAATTTGTCAATTGATCTAACTTAAAAGAAATATATAGCAGTTCATCATATTAATAAGTTTCTGTAGCATTAAAATCCCTTTGGAAGAATAATCTATATGTTCTTTTTTCCTTTCTCCATTAACCTTCATCCAGAATGTAGAGTATGTTCAAGGAAGACTATCACCTCTGGTGTGAGGGCTGCCAAGCTCTTTGCAGGGTTGCTTTCTACCTTTGATGTCCAGTGATTCACCCAAATCTCGATCATGTACAGTAACCACTTGGTAAATCATTTAAGCAGATGCACCAAACCAGGTTGAGGGTAACTGAAAGGTCTCACATCTTTCAGTTAGTTAAAAAGGTACCTGCCCCAAGGATGTGAAAACATCCTCCAGCAGAATAGGAAGATGAGAAAAATTTGTTGTGGCAGCTATGAAGGTGGCTGAAACTGACACTGCAAATACTAACATTTTTCGTTGCCAATACTTAACTTTTGTCTTGACAAAAGACTTTGATGGCTCTAGAAGTGAGAGTGAGGAAGACAGCTTTGTGAAACTCTGTCTCACTTAAGTCCAGTTCATGTTCAAATTAAAAGGCTATTTTTACCTGTGTCAAAGTCATTTGGTGACAGGCAAGTGATGCCTGGGAACTGTAGTCCCAATCCTGCACACTG
This sequence comes from Sarcophilus harrisii, assembly GCF_902635505.1. Lineage (NCBI taxonomy): Eukaryota > Metazoa > Chordata > Mammalia > Dasyuromorphia > Dasyuridae > Sarcophilus > Sarcophilus harrisii. The sequence goes on from NC_045427.1 coordinate 337,633,259, forward strand.
ATGGCCATAAGGTCATCTCCTCACTGGACTGAAACAACTTGGGATTTGGCAGTCTCCTGAGTAGCTGAGTAGCCATTTTAAAGCCACTATTTGCTTTCTAGAGTGATGAAAGGGCTAGAAAAAGTACTCTAAAGATTGACTGTTTCATTCAATTTATAGTGCCAGGAGGAAATCTTACTCTGTGGTAGAAAGACAAGATAATGTACAAAATCTTTTGTGAAGATTCATCATTTCTATATCCAGTAAACCTGAAAGACAAACAGTTGTCATTGTGAAAGAAGTCAACAGGTATCAAAGTCAATAGCAATTCTGAGTAAAACAAGGCTGGCAAATGAAGGCCACTTTACTTGTGTCATAGCTGGATTTACATGTGAATTCTACCAAACATTTAAAGAACAATTAACTCCAATGCTATATAAAACTATTTGCAAAATAGGGAATGAAGGAGTCCTACCAAACTCCTTTTACGACACAGACATGGTACTGATACCTAAACCAGGTAGGCTGAAAACAGAGAAAGAAAATTATAGACCAATCTCCCTAATGAATATTGATGCTAAAATCTTAAATAAAATATTAGCAAAAAGATTACAGAAAATCATCCCCAGGATAATACACTATGACCAAGTAGGATTTATACAAGGAATGCAGGGCAGGTTCAATATTAGGAAAACTATTAGTATAATCATCTATATCAATAACCAAACTAACAAAAACCACATGATCATCTTAATAGATGCAGAAAAAGCATTTGATAAAATCCAACATCCATTCTTAATAAAAACACTTGAGAGTATAGGAATAAATAGACTTTTTCTTAAAATTGTCAGGAGAACATATTTAAAACGGTCAGTAAGCCTCATATGCAATGGGGAAAAACTGGAACCTTTCCCAGTAAGATCTGGAGTAAAGCAAGGTTGCCCATTATCACCATTATTATTCAATATTTTATTAGAAACACTAGCCTCGGCAATAAGAGTCGAGAAAGAGATTAAAGGAATTAGAGTAGGCAATGAGGAAACCAAACTATCACTCTTTGCAGATGATATGATGGTATACTTAGAGAACCCCAGAGATTCTACTAAAAAGCTATTAGAAATAATTGATAACTTTAGCAAAGTTGCAGCATATAAAATAAATCCCCATAAATCCTCAGCATTTTTATATATCACCAATAAACTCCAACAGCAAGAGATACGAAGAGAAATTCCATTCGAAATAACTGTTGATAGCATAAAATATTTGGGAATCTATCTATCAAAGGAAAGTCAGGAATTATATGAGCAAAATTACAAAAAAACATTCCACATAAATAAAGTCAGACTTAAATAATTGGAAAAATATTAAGTGCTCTTGGATAGGGCGAGCGAATATAATAAAGATGACAAGACTCCCTAAACTAATCTATTTATTTAGTGCTATACCAACAGACTTCCAAGAAAATAGTTTAATGATCTAGAAAAAATAAGAACAAAATTCATATGGAGCAATAAAAGGTCGAAAATATCAAGGGAATTAATGAAAAAAAAATCAAATGAAGGTGACCTAGCTATACCTTATCTAAAACTATATTATAAAGCAGCTGTCACCAAAACCATTTAGTATTGGCTAAGAAATAGATTAGTTGATCAGTAGAACAGGTTAGATTCACAAATCAGAATAGTCAATTATAGCAATCTAATGTTTGACAAACCCAAAGATCCTAACTTTGGGGATAAGAATTCATTATTTGAGAAAAACTGCTGGGATAACTGGAAATTAGTATGGCAGAAATTAGGCATGGACCCACACTTAACACCATATATCAAGATAAGATCAAAATAGGTCCATGGTTTAGGCATAAAGAACAAGATTATAAATAAATTAGAGGAACATAAGATAGTTTATCTCTCAGACCTGTGGAGGAAGCAGGAATTGGTGACCAAAGACGAACTAGAGACCACTATTGATCACAAAATAGAAAATTTTGATTACATCAAATTAAAAAGCCTTTGTACAAACAAAACTAATGCAAACAAGATCAGAAGGGAAGCAACAAACTGGGAAAACATCTTCACAGTTAAAGGTTCTGATAAAGGCCTCATTTCCAAAATATATAGAGAATTGACTCTAATTTACAAGAAATCAAACCATTCTCCAATTGATAAATGGTCAAAGGATATGAACAGACAATTTTCAGATGATGAAGTTGAAACTATTACCACTCATATGAAAGAATGTTCCAAATCACTATTGATCAGAGATATGCAAATTAAAACAACTCTGAGATACCACTACACACCTGTCAGATTGGCTAAGATGACAGGAAAAAATAATGATGATTGTTGGAGGGAAGGAGGGAAAACTGGGATACTGATATATTGCTGGTGGAGTTGTGAACAAATCCAACCATTCTGGAGAGCAATTTGGAACTGTGCGCAAAAGTTATCAAACTGTGCATACCCTTTGATCCAGCAGTGCTACTACTGGGCTTATACCCCAAAGAGATACTAGAGAAGGGAAAGGGTCCTGTATGTGCTAAAATATTTGTGGCAGCCCTGTTTGTAATGGCTAGAAACTGGAAAATGAATGGATGCCCATCAGTTGGAGAATGGTTGAGTAAACTGTGGTATATGAAGGTTATGGAATATTATTGTTCTGTATGAAATGACCAGCAGGATGAATACAGAGAGGCTTGGAGAGAGTTACATGAACTGATGCTAAGTGAAATAAGCAGAACCAGGAGATCATTATATACTTCAACAATGATACTGTATGAAGATGTATTCTGATGGAAGTGGATTTCTTCGACAAAGAGACCTAACTCAGTTTCAGTTGACCAATGATGGACAGAAGCAGCTACACCCAAAGAAAGAACACTGGGAAATGAATGTAAACTATTTGCATTTTTGTTTTTCTTTCTGGGTTATTTCTACCTTCTGAATCCAATTCTCCCTGTGCAAAAAGAGAACTGTTCAGTTCTGGACACATATATTGTATCTAGGATATACTGAGACATATTTAACATATATAGGACTGCTTGCCATCTAGGGGAGGGGGTGGAGGGAGAGAGGGGAAAAATCCGAATAGAAGTGAGTGCAAGGGATAATGTTGTAAAAAAAAATTGCCCTGTCATGGGTTCTGTCAATAAAACGTTATTATAAAAATTAAAAAAGTAAATTAAAAATAAAAAAGAGTGGGCAATAAGAAAAAAAATTATACATTCATCATTTTTGAAATCTAAAAAAAAAAATGTGTCAGTGGATAAGCAAGAGGACTGAATTTCACTTTCCATCCCCAAGAAAAAATTCTGGCAAATAAAGCTTTACCTTATAAAACAACAACAACAACAACAACAAAACATCAAGAGTGGTTAGTTGAAAATGATGAGGAAATTCAGAAACTGACAAATGAAAAATGAGAACTCCACAGGATTTACAATCAAGATAGTTCATCCACCTCTAAGAAAGAAGCATTTAACTTTTTCAAAAGTAAAGTGCAAATAAAGTTTAGAGAGATACAGGATTCTTGGCTTAGTAAGAAAGCAGATGGAATTCAGTTTTACCTTGATAATATATTACATTGATAATAAGAATCCTAGTGCTGATTCTACTCCAGCTAAGATTTACAGGGCAGGTGGACTGCTGTTCATATAAAAAAGCTCACTGAAATTTTCCAGGTTACATAGATCATCCTGCAGGAATTCAAGGATGCTTCCATTGTTCATTTCTATAAAGGCAAAGGAAATACCTTGTCTTGTGACAATCACAGGAAGGCTCTTTCTTAGTTATCATCAGCAAGATTGTTGCCAGAGTCCTTTATCCAGAAAATAGTCATCCTTTACTCAGAAGATGGTCATCTATTTGAGAGTCAGTGTAGCTTTAGAAAGAGGTGAGGAATGGTTGATGTGATATTTGCTGCTCGACAGCTCATAGAGAAATGGCAGGATTAGAACAGATGTCTGTACATAGTATTCATCAGTCTTACCAAGGACTGTGATATTTTCAGTTGTGAAAACTTGTAGGAAATTTTGGCAAAATTTGGTAACCTGGAAAAAGCTTTCAGTATTGTATGTCATTTTCGTGATAGCTTACTTATACAGACTTTTGCATTTTCCCAAGCACCAATGAGTGAAGCAAGATTTTTTTCCTTCTCCCATGCTTTTTGGCATGATTTTTTTTTTTTTAGCAATATTGTCAAATGCCTTTAATGAGGGTAAAAAGGGCATTGAGATCAGCTACCATGCTGATGATAAATTATTTAACTTGAAAAGTGTGGTGTTCTTTTTCCAAAACACAGCCAGGTGATAAATGTTCAGATCTTTTATTGTGTCTTTCAATATAACCCGGTTAGCTCAGAGCCTATCCCTCTGCTTGGTTCCAAGAGCTCTTGAAGCTTTGTCCTTGGCTTTTGCCTCTGCTTTCTTCAGCCTCCAGCCAGCACCAAGTTGGAAGATGCAATGAATCTCTTGCCTCAAAGATAGGGCTTGTGGGCTTCCTCCCAGAGTGCTCCTCTCTGACCCCAGTCAATGTTCGCAAGAAAACTCTCTCAAGCTCTAAGAGCTTCCTGTATATATATGATCTCCCAAAGGTTAACTCCTCCTTCTGGAGCGAGAGGGATTCTGGGTTATCTCCCAAAGTGCTCTCTAGCCCTAAGGGAGGTGTGAATTCGGATATCTCATACTAAGCCTGAAATCTCCCAAACGTGTGAACTCCATTGAGTACTTAGATACTTATGAGCTCTCTAAAGGTATGAACACAAGCATTGTTTCCATCAGTTGTACTTAGTACCTTGTTTCAAGTTCTGACCCAAAATATCTCCTTCTAAGATCAAATCAATCATATTGAACCATGCTAAATTAGATAATTATTGTTTCTATCAACTCTAATGGCTTAACAGTTTGTAAAGATTCCAACAGAAAAGATACAGGCCAAGAGTAAAGGAAGAGTTGATACATGACATAAATATTAACATACAGATATATATGTGTGTGTTTATATTTTTTGTTTAAGATTATTGTGCAGTCAGTGCAGCCTTTAAAGTTGAGATGAAACAAATTATGTATCAGTTCTCTTCTATTTGTTCTAATTTTGGTCTAGTAGTTAATACGAAATAAACACAGGTTCTCCAGCTGGCGTCACACCAATCATACTATCAGCTATAGTAAAAGAAGAAATTTTGAATGCTGTGGATAAGTTCACTGATCTTAGCAGTATACTTTCCAAGGATGTACACATAAATGATGAGGGTGATACACATATTGTCAGAGCTAGTTCATTCTTTGGGAGGCTTTAAAAAATATGGAATAGAAGTATTAGACTGCCTACCAAACTGAATATCTACAGAGCCATTGTAATGATCTCATTCTTATGTGAGTTTGAAACTTGGATAGTATATCAGCAGCATGCTAGAAAACAGAATTGCTTCATTTGAATTGTCTGAATTGAATTCTGAAGGCCACGTGACAAGATAAGGTACATTAAAGTCCCTTCATGAGCCAAATTATTAAGTATTCAAATTCTGTTGCAGAGAGCCAACACCATGGGCTGACTGACCACATTTTTTGAATTTTCAATATTTGCCTAAAAATGTGTTGTACAGACTCACACGAGGTAATTGAATGTCAAAAGTAATACAAAGACACTCTCAAGGTCTCTCTGAAAAGCTCTGCAATTAATTTCATGACATGGGAGACATTGGCAAAGGATCATAGAGTTTGGTATGCCTACATCAAAGAAGTTGCTGTGTTCTATGAGTAAACCAAAATTGCAGTAGCTCAAAAGAAATGTCAAATGTACAGATGTAAAGACATCTCCACTCCAAATGTTCATGTAAAATATTTGTGCTCAACATGTGGTAGAATCCCTTCAGAGCTTTATGTTGATGTCATGATTATAATATAGTGATGTCATTTCAATCCTCTTTAAGTAAAAAGGGACAAAAAAGGGCTATAAAACTTATACCCTTTAATTCAGCAGTGTTTCTATGAGTTTGTATCCCAAAGAGATCATAGAAAAGGAAAAAGGACCCACAATGTACAAAAAAGTTTGTAGCAACCCTTTTTGTAGTGGCAAGGAACTGGAAATTGTGTGGATGGCCATCAGTTGGGAAATGGTTGAATAAATTATGGTATATGAATGTAATGGAATATTATTGTACTATAAGAAATGATGAGCAGACTGATTTCAGAAAAATCTGGAAAAACTTACAAGAACTGATACTAAGTGAAATGAGTAGAATCAAGAGAACATAGCAACAAGATTATGTAATGATGATCTGTGATGGATTTGGCTCTTTTCAACAATGAGGTGATTGATTCAAGGTAATTCCAATAAACTTGTGATGGAAAGAGCTTTCCACATCCAGAGAGAAAACTATGGAGATTGTATGTGGATCAAGGCATAGTAATTTAACCCTTTTTTGTTGTTATTGTTTGTTTTCTTGTTGTTTTTTTCTCATGTTTTCCCCTCTTTTAACGTGATTTTTCTTGCATAGCCTGACAAATATGGAAATATGTTTTTAAAAATTGCACATTTAACCTATATTATTTTGCTTACTGTCTATGAAAGTGTTGAGAGGGAGGAAAAATTCAGAACACAAAGTTTTGCAAAAATGAATGTTGAAAACTATCTTTGTATTTGGAAAAATAAAAAAGCTATTAAACAAAGTAGAAAGAAAGAAGGAAAACAACCAAGTCATTCATACTTCACTCTTTTCAGTCTGGCTACTGAAACTGCTGTCTCCAAGGTTGCTCTTGACATCCTTATTGCTACATCCAGTGACCTTTATCCACCTGTAGTCTTCATCTTCCTCTTCCTTTTTGCAGCATTTGAGGATTTTGTCCTGCTCCTTGATCTTTTCTTTCCTTGGATTCTGTTATATTGCTCTGTACTGTTTCTTCTGCTTCACTATTTGATCTTTCCCCCCCTTTTCCTCTAAATGTGAACATCTTTGTAGCTTATTATTTTCTCCATTACATTTTCTATGTTAGCTGTCTCATATTCTTCCATAGTTTTAATCATCACTTCAGTGAAGATGATTTGCCATTCTTCTAATCAACTGAGTTATTCTTTCTTGACACCCCTTTATTTTAGCCTCCAAATTAATCAACTGACTGATAAATTTTATTGATTTTATCCCCAAAAAAGAACTGGCACCATCCAGTCCTTTTTATTTCTATTACCTCTATTATTGTCTCTTCTCACTTTGATTACTTGTTCTTTTTTTTTTCTTCCTAAGAAATCATTCCACAGCACAAAGTCTGATCATGTCACTCTTCTTTGGGAATATGCACTGCCAAATAAGTAATTCCTTAGCATGTTTCTAGATCCTATATAATTTGACTCCAATCTTCCTTTACAGTTTTATTTCAAATATTCCCATCTGCCCACATACTCAATACTTCGGCCATTCTGGCTGGACTATTCACCATATAATTCTGCTTGGTAGTCATTCATGGACTCCTACACTGTTAACAGTCCTAGATTTACCACAAGGCTTAACATCCCATGTCACTCTTCCCTTTCCTTCCCTGGCCACCTCCCCTTATTTGTTGCTTCCCTGTGCTAGAATATTAATACTTTGAGGGCTTTGCTATTGCATTTGTATTCTTAGCACTCAGTCTGATGTTTATATCTACTTTTTGATTGTCTCCTCTCTTTTGTGAGCTTTCTAAATTGCCATTTCCTTCAAGAAGTTCTCTGATCCTCTTGGTAAGTCATTCTTCCTTTCTTGAAATTTTCAGGATATTGATTAATTTATGCAATTAATAATTTTATGTCACTTATTTTAGTTAATTGTGTACAATCCATGTTCTGATTAAATTATAAATTACTTATGATTAGACATGATGCCTTTTGGGAGTATGGTAGAGAATGAAGAGAAGTAATCTCATTGTTTGAAATGAATTATTTTTATTCAAATGAATATTACCTCATTTTAGGAAGGAATGTATTTCATTGATGGAGAAATTGTTTTGGAATTGCATTTAGAGTCAATTTACAAGACATATAGGGGAACCAGTTCCATTCCTTTATTGTGACACTTAATTTTGTTTTGTTTTGTTTTGTTTTATTTAATTTTTAAGATATTTTTCCTTTTTTTTTTTTAATACATGACCAAATTGTTATTTTGCTGTACAAAAAGAATCAGACTCTGAAATATTGTACAATTAGCTTGTGAAGGAAATCAAAAATGCAGGTGGGCAAAAATATAGGGATTGGGAATTCAGTGTAATGGTTTTTAGTCATCTCCCAGAGTTCTTTCTCTGGGCGTAGCTGGTTCAGTTCATTACTGCTCCATTGGAAATGATTTGGTTGATCTCATTGCTGAAGATGGCCAGATCCATCAGAATTGGTCATCATATAGTATTGTTGTTGAAGTATATAATGATCTCCTGGTCCTGCTCATTTCACTCAGCATCAGTTCGTGTAAGTCTCTCCAGGCCTTTCTGAAATCATCCTGTTGGTCATTTCTTACAGAACAATAATATTCCATAATATTCATATACCACAATTTATTCAGTCATTCTCCAACTGATGGACATCCACTCAGTTTCTAGTTTCTAGCCACTACAAAGAGGGCTGCCACAAACATTCGTGCACATACAGGTCCCTTTCCCTTCTTTATGATCTCTTTGGGATATAAGCCCAGTAGTAACACTGCTAGATCAAAGGATATGCAGAGTTTGATAACTTTTTGAGCATAGTTCCAAACTGCTCTCCAGAATGGTTGGATTCGTTCACAACTCCACCAACAATGTATCAGTGTCCCAGTTTTCCCGCATCCCCTCCAACAATATATTTTTCCTAATACACATGGAAATGATTTTTAATATTTTTTGTTTTTGTTTTTACTTTGAATTACAAATTTACTTTTTAGTAGTATAGACTATAACCTTTCTAATTCTATATGATTCTTGTTAATTTCTTCTGTGAATTCTCCATCAAGAATCCTGACAAGATACTTTTGGCCTTCTTTTTTATCTTTTTACTGTATTGTCTTACCCTAACAGCAATGGGGTTATTTACTTGAATTGGGGCTACTTACTGTATTAATTTCAATGAGAACTCATTTTTTGAGTTCTAGAAATTTTAAAATGAGGAGATGTGGTCAATTTCTCCTATGAATTTTACTTACTACGTAGGTGGTGACAAAAGCCTCTTTACAGAACTGATTAAGTAGTAAGTCAGCATCCTAGTAAAGGGAGAAGAAGAACATTCCATGGACAACAATTTCTGTCCAAACTAAATACATTAAATAATAATGAATATAGTTGACTAGAACCTCAAGAAGTCTATACACAGGAAGGATATTGTGAATCTCCAAATCTGAGTTCAGCTTAGGATGATGGTGTGGAAGCTGTAAAAGTATGACTATAAACATTCCATTTTTGCCTTATTGTACAGGAAAAGTTCTAAGTCTTATATGTTATACCACTTGTTATTGGGACTACAGTGTAGTTATTCCTGGGGAAGCAAGACATTATATATTTTTTAATAAAATTTTCGTTTTCCAAATACATGTAAAGATAGTTTTCACCATTCACCTTTGCAAAACTTTGCATTCCAATTTTTTCCCTCCCTTCATGAAGACAGCAAGCAATTCAGTATAGGTTAAACATATGCAATTCATTTAAACATATTTCCATATTTATCATGCTGCACAAGAAAAATCAGATCAAAAAAGGAAAAAGTCATGAGAAAGACAAAAAAACAAGCAAGCAACAACAACATAAAAATAAAAATACTGTTCTTTGATCCACATTCAGTCTCTAAAGTTCTCTTTATGAAGCGATTGGTTCTTTCCATCATGAATCTATTGGTATTGCCTTGGATCACCTCATTGTTGAAAAGAGCCAAGTCTATCACAGTTGTTCATTACATAATTTTGTTACTGTGTACGATATTCTCTTGGTTCTGCTTACTTCAGTCAGCATCAGTTCATGTATGTCTTTCCAGGCTTTTTTTTTTTTAAATCAGTCTGTTAACCATTTGTTAGAGAACATTAATATTCATATGACATAATTTGTTCATCCATTTCCCAAATGATGTGCATCCACTCATTTTCCAGTTCTTTGACACTACAAAAGGGGCTGCTACAAACATTATTGTGCATGTGAGTCATTTTCCTTCTTTTGTGATCTCTTTGGATTACAGTAGAAACATTGCTGGATCAAAGAGTATCACAGTTTGATAGTTCTTTGGGCATAGTTCCAAATTGATCTCTAGAATTGCTGGATCAGTTCCCAATTCCATCAACAGTGTATTAAGTATCCCTGTTTTCCCACATCCCCTCCAACATTTATCATTATCTTTTGCTTTCGTTTTAAGTTGACAATATTAAAACCAATCTGAAAGGTGTGTAATGGTACTTCAAAGTTGCCTTAATTTGTATTTCTCTTATCAGTAGTGTTTTAGAGCATTTTTTCATATCACTAGAAATTAATTTCTTCATCTGAAAATTGTCTATTCATATCCTTTGACCATTTATCAATTGGATAATGATTTGTATTGTTTTTAATAATTATAACTTTTTATTGACAGAACCCATGCCTGGGTAGGTTTTTACAACATTATCCCTTGCACTCATTTCTGTTTCAACTTTTCCCCTCCTTCCCTCCTCCCCCTCCCCCAGATGGTAAGTAGTCCTATACATGTTAAATATGTCACAGTATATCCTAGATACAATATATGTGTGCAGAACCAAACAGGTCTCTTGTTGCACAGGAAGAATTGGATTCAGAAGATAAAAATAACCCGGGAAGAAAAACAAAAATGCAAACAGTTTACATTCATTTCCCAGTGTTCTTTCTTTGGGTGTAGCTGCTTCTGTTCATCATTGATCAATTGAAACTGAGTTAGATCTTGTCTTTGTCAAAGAAATCCACTTCCATCAGAATACATCCTCATACAGTATCATTGTTGAAGTATATGATGATCTCCTGGTTCTGCTCATTTCACTTAGCATCAGTTCATGTAAGTCTCTCCAAGGAATGGCTTATATTCTTACAAATTTGAATCAGCTCTCTATATCATTTAGAAATGAGACCTTTTTCAAGTCTAACTGTAAATTTTCTTCCCCAGATTACTCCTTTCCTTCTAATCTTTACTGCATTGCTTTTGTTTGTGCAAAACCACTTTTAATTTAATGCACTCAAAGTTATCCATTTGACATTTCATAATGTTCTTTATTTCTTCTTTGGCCATAAATATGTCCCTTCTCTACAGATCTGAGACTATTCCTTGTTCTCTTAATTTGTTTATAATATCACTCTTTATGTCTAAATCATGAATCTATTTTGACCTTATCTTGGGTAGGGTGTTTGTTGTTGGTCAGTGCCCAGTGCGTGCCATACTATTTTCCAATTTTCTCAGCATTTTTGTCAAATAATTCTTCTTCCAGAAGTCTTTGGGATTTTCAAATACTAGATTACTATACTCTTTGATTATTGTTTCTTAACCTATTTGAATCACTGTTTGACTACTCTATTTTTTTTAAATTTAATTTTTTATTATTATTATTATTTTTTTTGCTGAAGCAGTAGGGTTTAAGTGACTTGCTCAGGGTCATACAGTTGGGCAGTGTTAAGTGTTTGAGGCTGCATTTGAACTTAGGTTCTCATAACTTCAGGGCTGGTGTTGTATCCACTGTACCATCTAGCTGTCTCCACTATTCTATTTCTTAGCTAGTACTAAATGGTTTTGATCACTGCCACTTTATAATACAGTTTTAAGTCTTGTACTGCTAGGCCATTTTTCTTTGCATTTTTTTTTTTCATTAATTCCCTTGAATTTTTGACCTTTTGTTCTTCCAGATGAATTTTTCTAATTTTTTTCTAAGTCTATACTTTCTTGACAGTTTGATTTATTTAGGTAGAAATTGTCAATTTTATTGTATTATCTTGGCTTACCCATGAACACTTGATATTTTCCAGTTGTTTACATCTAACTTTATTTTTTATTATTATATCTTTTTTTACAAAACTTTTTATTTACAAAATATATGCATAGGTAATTTTTTCAACATTGACCCTTGCAAAACCTGCTGTTCCAAATTTTCCCCTCCTTCCCTCCACTTCTTCCCCTAGATGGCAGGTAGTCTAATATTTGTTAAGTATGTTAAATTACATGTTAAATACAATATATGTTTATACAGTTATCTTGCTGCACAAAAAAAAATCGGATCTAGAAAGAAAATAAAAATCTGAGAAGGAAAACAAAAATGCAAGCAAACAATAACAGAAAGAGTGAAAATATTATGTTGTGGTCCACACTCAGTTCCCATAGTCCTCTCTCTGGGTGTAGATGGCTCTCTTCATCACAAGATCATTGGAACTGGTTTGAATCAACTCATTCTTGAAGAGAGCCACATCCATCAGAATTGATCATCACATAGTCTTCTTGTTGCCAGGTATAATGACCTCCTGGTTCTGCTCATTTCACTTAGCATCAGTTCATGTAAATCTCTCCAGGCCTCTCTGTAATCATCCTGTTGGTCATTTCTTACAGAATAATAATATTCCATAACATTCATATACCATAATTTATTCAGCCATTCTCCAATTGATGGGAATCTATTCAATTTCCAGTTTCTAGACATTATGAAAAGGCTGCTACAAACATTTTTGCACACGTGGGTCCCTTTCTTTTCTTTAAGCTCTTTTTGGGATATAAACCCAGTAGTCAAAGGGTATGTACAGTTTGATAACTTTTTGAGCATATTTCCAAATTGCTCTCCAGAATGGTTGGATTCATTCACAGTTCCACCAACAATGTATCAGTGTCCCAGTTTTCCCACATCCCTTCCAACATTCGTCATTATCTTTTCCTGTCATCTTAGCCATAGATCTAACTTTATTTGTGTGAATTGTTTTGTCATTGTGTTCATAGAGTTCCTGGCTTTGTCTTGGCAGGTAAACTGTCAAATATTTTATATTACTATAATTATTTTCAGTAGGGTTTCTCTTTTTTTCTCTTGCTGCTGGGCTTGTTGATAACACAAGAAATGACCAATGATTTATGTGGGTTTATTTTATATCCTGCGGTTTTGCTAAAATTGTTCAATTTTTTCTAATAGTTTTGTTGGTTCTCTAGGATTCTTTAAATATGCCATCTTATTTGCCGAGTGATAGTTTTGTTTGTTCATTACCTACTCTCATTTTTTCAAATTCTTTTTCTTTTATTGCTCAACCTAACATTTCTAATACAGTATTGAATAATAGTGGTGATAGTGGCAACTTTATTTCACCTCTGATCTTATTGGGAATACTTCCATCTTATCCCAATTACAAATAATACTTGCTAATGCTTTTAGATAGATGCTATTTATCATTTTTAAAAAAACTCCATTCATTTCTATGCTCTCTAGTATTTTTAATTAGGAATGGGTGTTGCATTTTGTCAAATGCTTTTTCTCCTTCTATTGAGATAATTATATGATTTCTGTTAATTTGGTTATTGATAGTCAATTATGCAGATGGTTTTCCGGATATTGAATCAGTCCTCCATACATAGTCATAACATTTTATCATAGAGTATTATTCTGGTGATAAATTGTAATCTCTTTGCTTATATTTTATTTAAGATTTTTGCATCAATATTCATTAGGACAATTAGTTTATATTTTTTTCTCTATTTTGGCCCTTCCTGATTTAGGTATCAGCAGCATATCTGTGTCATAAAAAATGGTAGACTCCTTTTTTTCTTATTTTTCCAAATAGTTTATATAGTATTGGAATTAATTATTTAAATATTTGGTAGAATCATTTGTAAATTTATCTGGCCCTGGAAATTTTTTTGTAGGGAGTTCATTAATTGCTTGTTCAATTTCTTTTTCTAAATTTCCATATCTTAAGCTGGGCAATCTAAATTTTTGTGCATATTCATCCATTTTGATTGTCAGATATATTGACATACAATTGGATAAAATAACTCCAAATTATTTCCTTAATTTCCTTTTCATTGGTGGCAAGTTCAATCTTTTCATTTTTGATATTGGTAATTTGGTTTTCTTTCATTTTTCTAATCAAATTATCCAAAAAGTTATCTATTTTTTTTAACAAAACCAACTCTTAGCTTTCTTACTTTCAATTTTATTAATTTCTCCTTTGAGTTTCATAATTCCTCATTCTTCATTAATTCTTATTTGTATTTATTTTTTTCTAGTAGTATGCCAAATTCATTGATCTTTTCTTCTTCTGTTTTTTTCATGTAAGAATATTGCAATATAAAATTTCCCCTAACAACTGCTTTGGCTGCATCCCATAAGGTTTGGAATGTCATCTCATCATTATCTTGGATGAAATTATTGATTTTTTCTATTTGTTTTGCCCACGTTTGTTTTAAGATTAGATTATTTAGTTTCAAAATAATTTTTGGTCATGATCTGAAAAGGATACATTTACTATTTCTGCCTTTCAGCTTTTGATTGTGAGATTTTAAAAATATTGGTCAATTTTTGTATAGGTACCAACAAAGCATATTTTTACAATATATATTTGTAGATGTTTTGAGCTTTGTAATTGGTTGATGGAAGGAGGGAATGGGGAAATAAGGAAGAGTCTAATTGAGCTACGGCTGACTTTGAAGTTGTTCTGATAGAGATATGAGGTTGTTATTTCAGTTTGTTTTTTTCCTGGTCTTGGTTAGACTCCCAAGAAACAATCTTGTTCATAAGGTCATAAACTCATACAAAGAATAAAGATGCCAAAGTTTATTTATTGCCTGATTTCCTCATTTAACTACTAACTTTCCTTTTCCATTTGTTAGAATCTAAACATGCAGTAAACAGGTTATCATTCATTTAACACTTTGAGTTCATTGTTTCATTTACTGAAATTTCATTGATATATATATATATATATATATATATATATATATATATATATATATATATATATATATCAGCATTTACTCAGTATTAAAAGAGACACAAACACTCGATTCTATCCTTTGCTCTCATAACAGGATTGGCTGGGAAGAAACAAAAAGAATAAGGAACAGATGTTAGACTAAAATATTTTCCCCATCAGTGATAATAGGTAACACCTCAGTTCCTAGTGAGCTATATAAGAAAGTGAAAAAGATATGAAAGAAGACAAAGATAGATAAATGGATGCATCAGATCAAATCTATGAAAAGAAATTCATATTTAAGACAATAAAAATTTGAGATTTCAAGAGATCCCTTCTTAGATAGCTAAAATACAATGATAATAAATGACTAGAAAAAAATCACAAATGGAATTATTTACTAAAAATGTTATAAAGAGGACATCAGTAATTACTGTACCACATGCCTACTTTATTTATCACATGTATAAAAATGTTATTGAGAATAAACTACATCTATCAAGGGAATGCTTGATGAAAATATGACCAGGAGATTTTTAAACAATTTTCCAAACTAGATCACATCTTTGTATCTTAAAAAGTTCAGAGGTATACAGAACAGCACTGTGTTTACTGTTTGTTGATTATTTTTTAAAAAAGTATTTGGCTTAATAGAACAAAATTAAGTTTTAAAGGCTCTCTTCCACCAAGGAAGCTCACATGCATATGTTAAGATAATAAAATTCATAGTCACAACTTGTATGTGCACATTGTAAGTGCTATGGGAGTTCAAATTACCAGGGAAAAAGATTACCAGATTTCATAAAGCTTCATAGATTTTCTTCCCTTTTAGCTCTCTACAATCCTTGGCTTTGTAGCTGGAGGTGTACGTTTTAATGGGAAGTCTTGATATAAAAAAAAAATCAACTCATTATGAGGAAGAAGTAAATTTTTTAACCAAGTTGTATGATTCCCTTCCTCATCTTTCCCCCCAATTTCTTTCTTTTCTTTTTCTTATTTGCTGTTATCTGTGATCTAGCTCCCCTCCTTCTGTAAGGTTTTCCAATTTTTCTATTATTAGTCCATTATATGTTTATCCTTCTCTTGATCTACAGAACAAATTAGGATACAAATTAAAAATAATTTACAACACACATGCTTACAAACTAAAGTTTTTTTTGAATGTTCTTTAAAATTTTATTTTTAACATATAATACCAGTAAAGATAATACTTAGAGAATAACAGCAAGTATTCTGGGTTTTTCTGGTTAAGGGTCACTAGTTCATTTCATTATTTGAGGTCAGAACTGCTGTCCACACACTGTATAAGGTGAATGACTGTGGGTTCAGAAAAAAGGCAGGCATTGACTGATTTAGTGATAAAATGAGAAATGTGACATTTCATGCATGGATCTCTTGACTTAGAGTGTAAGGTTGTCAGGCAGAATTTGCACTGTATTGGAAATCAATTGAAACTTGAGCCCACAGACATTTACTTCAGCAAAATTCTTACTAATTGTCATGAATATGTAGAGTTGAAAATAATGCAGAATAATTCAAAATTGTCAAGGTTGCATGCGGTTAATTTATATTAATATGTAATAATTTACGGATTTATCACTACCTTACATAGAGTAGCTAGTATTTAAAGATTTAAAATCTTTGCAATATTTCCCAAAACTACCATTAAATATGTTGAATTAAAAAGTAAATCTGAATACTACAATTTTTTTCATTTAAATGTTTTTAAATTCTTACAAACATTTATTTCAGTTTATTGCTCTTACTATATAATTATTATAAGAAATATACACAATGGACCTAATTCATCAATCTTTAAATTCACTTTTAATATAGATTTCTAGTTTCCATTATACGTTAAGAATGCTAACTCAAAAAATATATCACAGTATATAGAATTTTATGCTCATCATAGAATATAAAATCTGAGACTTTTTCATTTCTCAAAAATGCTTCATAATTTGAGATAATAATTTCACCTATAAAGCCTTCTTTCCTGAAACAAATTAGAGGCAGTGGAGTGAAGTGAAATGGAAAAATAAGACTTAGGAAACTGGTTTTGAATATAATCTCTGACACTTCAAATATTTGTTAATTGAACATTATGTACTGGGCCCTCTGCCAAGTGCTATGGATGTAAAAACAAAAACAAATAGTTGCTCCTGAAGGAATTTATATTCGTTTGGGGGGAGAGGGAGTCAACATATATCATGAATAAGTAAATACAAGGTATTTTAAGGAAGGAGAGAACATCTGATTTATGAGTGAATCAGAGAAGGATTCTATTAAGAGTTGGCACCTGAACTTAATTAAGGAAGACAACATCTGAGAGGCAGGTAATACATTGTGAAAATATGAAGACAGGAGGTGACATTGAATTCATGGAATATCCAGTCTATTTATCAGTGTCCAAATTAGGTGGCATGCCAAGTCTGTGAATTCTAGATGGTTGTGTGAGAGAGACTAAATAGGGAATTTTTATTTTATCCCAGAGGCAGTAAGAAAACCCTCACATTTTTTAAGCAGGGTAGTAACATTGAAAAAACTTTAATTTTAAGAAAATCGTTTAGGCAACCGTGTGCACTTTTCTTAGTTATTTGTCTTCTTAATTATATTTTAGCAGTCAAATCTCTGCTGCTCTTAACGTGAATAACTACCTCATCTTCCAGCATATCACTCCTCCATTGCCATCCATGATATTGCTTGTTCTGGATATTATCTAGACTTTATAACTACTCTTCTTTTTGTCTCCTCTTATCACCTAGCTCTATTCTCTCAAAGGATATATCCTGGGCCTTCCACTCTTTCTAAATTCTCTTAATTTTCTTATCAACTCCAGTGAATCCATGTAATGCTCATTTCTATGGAATTGACTTCCAAAAGTATATAACCAGCCCTACTATCACTATTCAAATCCATGCCCATATCACTAGTTATCCAGATGTTGCTGCCTCGATGTTGTAGTTAAGGAATGGAAATTTTTAGTAATTTTGAAGAGATATTTTTGGTAAGTTATTGAGGTCAGAATCAGTATGTTGGTTGACAACTGTTGACACAGAAGTAAGTGGTTGTAAGGATTGAAATGAGCATTTTTTTCCTCTGTGATTTTGACTTAATAAAGAATAAGATGATACTTTGAACAGTAGGTAAGAACAACATCTACTTGGGTCCTCCATCAAAAAAGCTAGGCGGGTTCTTTCTCTAAAAAGTAAGCAGTCATTTAATCTTGATTGGCCCAAGACGCCAAGATCCATGTGTTGTTCCTGATAACATAGCTTCCTAGTTATCTAAGGAACAAATGAGGCCAGAATAAATGTATTCAGTTCCCTTCAGACTTTTATACTTTTACTTAATGTGCTTTTGTGGTTCAAGTTACCACATCCTACCATGGTAACCAGATATGTTTCTATATGGAGATGAAGGATGCCATGTGTACCTAAGGAAAGTTGTATGAGGTTGTTGATTCTCCTTTAAGTACTACTGTTTTTTGAGTGCGTCATTTCATCCACGGTCTAATCTGCAGTACAACACTGGCCTTTGTCAGTCTTGTCCTACTGCTTGTGGTAATAATTGAGGCAGAATTGGATCACACTGTTATTGTGGCTCACATCATTGTCAAAGTGAAAGAAGGATTATGCATATGTGGATAAAGATGATATTGAATCAAATATTCCCTGCTTATTTTTAATATTTCATGAGAAGCTTGATAGTATGAACGCAATGAAAGTAAACTGGCTTAACACACTCAGCAACTAAAGAGAGAGCTCTTTGTTTTTAATAAAGATTATGTAATGAAGATAACAGGGCAGCTAGTGGACCTGATAATAGTACAGATGAAAAAGGTGATGCTAATGATGTCAAAGAACACCAGCAGGTAACAGGCAGACCAATTTTTTTTTTTTTTTACTGGAAAATGTATGATAGCATGGATAAATGGAAATAAAGATGAAAAGTAAAAATCAGTCAGTCTGATTTGCCATATTACTACACTGACTAGGTGATAAGGGGCGAGGGACAGAAGGTGGATGACTTTTCATTATCTAGGATCTGGAGAAGTTACAGGTCTAAGTAGCAACCTAATGAGTCATTAGGAGAATAGTTAATGAGCATGTGGCTAAATGGAGTTGATTCAGAATTCCTTTCTGTATCAGAGTTTTAAAAGTTCAGGCATATTAAGGAAGACTTGTTTTGGCAAAGCTAGTTACAACATCAACAACAACAATGTCCTTTGTCCATGTTTAGATCATTAAGATGAGAGTCTACAAGAAAGGGGATAACATTTTAAAAGATGGGTTTGATAGATTGGATCTAATGGAAGAAGGGAAAAGGACAAGAACTTGCCATATCTTGTGATAAGTCTGCTTTCAGGGCAATTAGATCCCCTATTCTGGATGTTTCTCTTCCTGTTTGATTTTAGCTTTAGCTTTACATCCTGTAAAATACAATCCAAATTGGACATGTGGGATTGTTATGGTTCCAGTAGACTCATCAAGACACTCCACATTCCACAGATAGTTAGGAGGATGATTAGAAGAGACACTGAATAAAGAGGAATAATGGCTCCTGGGGATTAGGTTACCTGTGTAGGATCCTTAGATTTTTTTTTTTTTTGAGTTTGTTAGTCTTTGAATAGAGAAAAACTGAAACATTTGAAGCTATCCCAAGACACTGCTTACTAAACTATCATATCCTTTGAGAAGTGAAAGCTATTTTCTCCTTGGTTATGGAGATGAGAGAAGATAGAATATGTCAGCTATGCTAAGTTCTCTTTAAAAATATGTTGTATAGTGGTAATGATAATAACATAGCTGATATTCATGTAGAGCTTTAATGTTTCTAAAGCACTTGTTATTATATCCACTTAAAGATTAGATAGATAAATATCAAGTGATTTCCAAGTTTACATAGATCATAAGTGTCTAAATTTGGATTTGAATTAAAGTCATCTTCAATCTATCTATCACTCTATCCATAATAGCTAACTGCCAAATAACAATGCCATTTGGCCATTGATGCCATAAATGGTGTCTGGCATCCTACAGTAGATTAAAAGAATGAAATAAAGTTGTTTCAACTGTCATTGTAACTGTTTTTCATAGTATTTAATTTTCTCCAATTATATGTAAAAACAATTTTACCTTTTTATTTTTTGAATAACTTTTTATTAACAGAGCCCATGCCTGGGTAATTTTTTTTTTTTACAACATTATCGCTTGCACTCACTTCTGTTCTGACTTTTCCCTTCCCTCCTTAGACCGCCTCCCCCAAATGGCAAGCAGTTCTATACAAGTTAAATATGTTACAGTGTATACGAGATACAATATATGTGTGAAGAACTGAACAGTTCTCTTGTTGCACAGGAAGTATTGGATTCAGAAGGTAAAAATAACCCGGGAAGAAAGACCAAAATGCAAGCAGTTTACATTCATTTCCCAGTGTTCTTTCTTTGGGTGTAGCTGCTTCTGTCCTTCATTGATCAAGTGAAACTGAGTTACATCTCTTTGTCGAAGAAATCCACTTCCATCAGAATATATCCTCATATAGTATCATTGTTGAAGTATATAATGATCTCCTGGTTCTGCTCGTTTCACTTAGCATCAGTTCATCTAAGACTCACCAATGCTCTCTGTATTCATCCTGTTCTTACAGAACAATAATATTCCATAATATTCATATACCACAGTTTACTCAACCATTCTCTAGTTGATGGGCATCCATTCATTTTCCAGCTTCTAGCCACTACAAACAGAGCTGCCACAAACATTTTGGCACATACAGGTCACTTTCCCTTCTTTAATATCTCTTTGGGATATAAGCCCAGTAGAAACACTGCTGGATCAAAGGGTATACACAGTTTGATAACTTTTTGAGCATAGTTCCAAATTGCTCTCCAGAATGGCTGAATGTGTTCACAGTTCCACCAACAATGTATCAGTGTCCCTGTTTTGCCAGATCCCCTCCAACGTTCTGCATTATCTTTCCCTGTCATTCTAGCCAATCTGACAAGTGTGTAGTGGTATCTCAGAGTCGTCTTAATTTGCATTTCTCTGATTAATAATGATTTGGAGCATCTTTTCATATGGCTAGAAATAGTTTCAATTTCTTTGTCTGAGAATTGTCTGTTCATATCCTTTGACCATTTATCAATTGGAGAATGGCTTGATTTCTTTTAAATTAGAGTCAATTCTCTATATATTTTGGAAATGAGGCCTTTATCAGAACCTTTGATGTAAAAAATGTTTTCCCAGCTTATTGTTTCCCTTCTAATCTTTTCTGCATTAGTGTTGTTTGTACAAAAACTTTTTAATTTGATATAATCAAAATTTTCTATTTTGTAGTCAATAGTGATCTCTAGTTCTTCTTTGGTCATAAATTCCTTCCTCTTCCACAGGTTTGAGAGGTAAACTATCCTATGCTCTACTAATTTATTTATAATCTCATTCTTTATCACTAGATCATGAACCCATTTTGACCTTATCTTGGTGTACGGTGTGTTAAGTGTGGGTCAATGCCTAGTTTCTACCATACTAATTTCCAATTTTACCAGCAATTTTTGTCAAATAATGCATTCTTATCTCAAAACTGGGGTCTTTGGGTTTATCAAACACTAGATAATTAAAGTTATTGGCTGTTTTGTCCTTTGAACCTAACCTATTCCATTGATCAACTAGTCTATTTCTTAGCCGATACCAGATGGTTTTAGTAACCCCTGCTTTATAATATAATTTTAGATCCGTTACAGGTAGGCCACCTTCATTTGATTTTTTTTTTTCATTAATTCCCTTGAAATTCTTGACCTTTTGTTTTTCCACATGAACTTTGTTGTTATTTTTTCTAGGTCATCAAAATAGTTTTTGGGAAGTCTGATTGGTATAGCGCTAAATAAATAGATTAGTTTAGGTAGTATTGTCATCTTAATTATATTTGCTCACCCAATCCAAGAGCATTTAATTCTTTTCTAGTTGGTTAGATCAGACTTAATTTTTGTGGAAAGTGTTTTGTAGTTTTGCTCATAAAGTTTCTGATTTTCCCTTGGCACATGGATTCCTAAATATTTTATACTAACAGTAGTTACTTTAAATGGAATTTCTCTTTGTAACTTTGACTGTTGGATTTTGTTAGTGATATATAAGAATGATGATGAGTTATGTGGGTTTATTTTATAACCAGCAACTTTGCTAAAGCTGTAGATTATTTCTAATAACTTTTTAGTAGAATCTCTGGGGTTCTCTAAGTATACCATCATATCATCAGCAAAGAGTGATAATTTGGTTTCCTCATTGCCTATTCTTGTTCCTTTAATCTCTTTCTCAGCTCTGATTGCCAAAGGTAGCATTTCTAATACAATATTAAATAGTAACGGTGATAGTGGGCAACCTTGTTTCACTCCTGATCTCATTGGGAATGGTTGCAGTTTTTCCCCATTACATATGATGCTTACTGCTGGTTTTAAATAGATACTACTGATTATTTTAAGGAAAAGTCCATTTATTCCTATACTCTCAAGTGTTTTTAATAGGAATGGATGTTGGATTTTATCAAATGCTTTTTCTGCATCTATTGAGATGATCATATGTTTTTGTTAATTTGGTTATTAATATGGCCAATTATACTCATATTTTTCCTAATATTGAACCAGCCCTGCATTCCTGGTATAAATCCTACTTGATCGTGATATATTATCCTGGGGATGATTTTCTGTAGTCTTTTTGCTAAATTTTTATTTAAGATTTTAGCATCAATATTCATTAGGGAGATTGGTCTATAATTTTCTAAGTAACCCCTTATTATTTCTTTAATTTCCTCTTCATTGGTGGAAAGTTCTCCTTTTTCATTTTTAAGACTACTAATTTGATTTTCTTCTCTCCTTTTTCTAATCAGATTTACCAAAGGTTTATCAATTTTATTGGTTTTTTTCATAAAACCAACTCTTAGTTTTATTTATTAGTTCAATAGTTTTTTTACTTTCAATATTATTAATTTCTCCTTTTAATTTTAGAATTTCAAGTTTTAGTAATTGATTGGGGATTTTTAATTTGGGTAAAGGTTGGTTTGATAAGGTGTATATGGTCTGTAAATTTACCTCGTTGGGAAGTAATTAGTATATGTAATAAGTAGAGGGCTGTGATGACTGTGTTGATACCTAATAGGATGAGCGAAAAGTTAGATCAGGAGAATGAAGTTATAATTACTAAGAGCCCTCCTAGAAGGTTGATGGAAGGAGGTTGAGCTAGGTTGGCTAGACTTGCTAACAATCATCAGGCATATATTAGTGGAAGAATTACTTGGAGTCCTCGAGTTAGGATAAGGGTTCGGCTGTGGATGTGTTCGTAGTTTGGGTTGGCTAGACAGAAAAGTATTGAGGAGGTGAGACCGTGGGTGATTATTAGCACAGTGGCACCCATGAAGCCTATAGGAGATTGTATAAGGGCTGCAATGATTACTAAACCTATATGGCTGACGGAGGAATATGCGATGAGTGATTTAAGATCTGTTTGTCATAAGCAAATAGAGCTTGTTATAATTATGCCTCAGAGAGATAGGATTATAAATGGGTAACATAAAGTTGATGTAGTTGGTTCTGTGAAGGCTGTATTGTAATAAACCACCAGCTTTAGAGAATAGGCTAAACATAACCCGGGGGGCTTCCAAAAGTTTAGGCAGTCAAAGATGGAGGCCATAGTGGTATTTTACTATAAATCTATTTGCAGGCATATCATATGGAAGTCGATATAGAAGTGTCAGCGTAGGGATACTGTTTATAGTAAGTATGTGAAGGGAGCCTAGATTGTTTATTAGGTAAAAGTAAGCTACTAGAAGGAAAAGGGCCTACTAGTTGAAAAAAATATAGACCGCATTAGTCGTTGTTTTGGCTACCTCATGTGTTAAATAATAAGTTGGGGATTATGTATTTGAATAAGAAAAAATAAATTTATTGATAGGGAAAAATATATTAGGGAAATTGGAGGATAATAAGTTAATTAATAAATTTTTTTAAACAAACTTTTAGATGGTTTTATAATATTAATGGAAAATCCCAATTAGAAAATAGTGGGCCATAAAATCCAAAGGGAGAAAACTATTTAATTTAAACCCAAGTCAATTGTGATAGAATAGGTTACTAAATGCCAATAATAAACTTGTGTAATGGTTTAATTCATAAAATTTTTTGGACATCATATTAGGGGAATAAGTATAAATGTTGATGTAAAAATTTTTAAATTTTATTTAAATTTTGAGTATCATTACCATGGGTTTTAATTTTTTATAATAAATAAACTCTCCTCTTCCAATAAAATTAAAATTAATTTTATAGATATTGAAATATATAAGTGGGTAATTAAGTTTATGAATAAAGGACAATATTATTCCTTCTAGACTAAAGGGTTGATATTAAGTTATCGGAATTAAAACCCTTGAGGGCTAATAAAAACAATTAGGTTTAGGTTAATAGGGAGCATAAGATATTCAGGGGGTAGAACCATGATTTATTAGTCAAAATCAATTATCTTAATTTTAGATTAAAAAACCATTCGGTTCATTCAAGGCCTTTTGAAACCCTGGTTTAGGACCTCCTGTACAGGATATGATGGATTCTAAAAAGGGAAATTGGTATAGGTATTGGATACTAGGGCAGGGTAGGAAAGGTCTATCAAATAATAGGAATTAATACAACTAGGAAAATTTTTTGAAAAGGAAGATGGGGGCAGGGATCAAATCCAATTCATAAGGGCTAATTTTTTCTAGGTACAAAAAGTTGTGGTAATCAGAAAATAAGGCACATGGTTTGCCAGAAGAGTTGATTAGGAAGTTAATATTAGGTTAATTTTTTCTTTTTAAGAACTTAATGATTAAAACTGTACTAATTATACTAGAAAATAGCCTCATCAGTAGATGGAACATAGAAATAGTCATAGGACATCTACAAAGTGTCAATATCAGGCTGCAGCTTCAAATAAGTTTGTGATTAAATGGTAGAAGGTTGTCGAAGGAGGCAACGATTAGAACAAAACCAATTTAGTGTAAACCATGAAAACCATTCCCAAAGAATGTTGACCCGTAAATCCATCAGAGATAGTAAAGGGGCTTATAGTATTTAGCGATGATTGTAAATATCCAAAGAATGGTATTAAAATTAATTATTTTTTACTTTACCTTCTATTAGGCTATGATGTTCCAAATGATGGAACCCTTGATATGCCCTTTTAACTTCCATAGAGTCTAAAGGAGCTGGTATCAAACTTTGCCATCACCCAACACCTTGTTTCCCCCCCAGGTTACAGGTGACTAACATTGACCAAAACGAAAGTTTGCTAAATCATAATAAATAAGGGTTGGTAAATCTTCCAGCCACCACAGTCATCATTAACCCAAATTAACGAAGACGCGTAAAGGGTATTTAACATACAACCTACCAAAAAAGTTAAAAACTCACTGCTGTAATACAGTTGATATTAAAATACACAACTTAATACTTTACCCATCTGAAACACAAAAACTAACACAAACTGGGATTAGAAGACCCCACTATGTTAAAGGAAACCCAGGTAATTAAATAAAAAATTACCGAAGAATCAACCACTCTTAAAACTCAAAAGGGACTTGGGGTGCCCTAGAACCTTTCTATAATCAATAAACCCCATACCCCACCCCTTCTCCTTATCATCTATAACCATCATCACTCACCCCAAAATTTAAAAAAAAATCAAACCATAAAACTTAAAAAAATTTAGCATATGAAAGGAACAATGGCTACATTTTCAATTAGAACATAATGGATTTCTCCAGAAAAGGATTTGAATAAATTAAAATAAATTTATTAAATTCAAAATGCACACAATCCCCCCTAAAAAATAACCTTCAATACCTAATTAGAATTCAAGAAAAAATCTAAATTTTTTTCTTTTTAATTCAAGCCCAATTCATTACCCCCTCTTTCTTATTTTTTCGAAACCTCTAGGTTAAAATTTTTTATTCTGCTTTCTATCCCCAAATTTTGGAATTCTCCGTTAGTAAATTATTAATTTGTCTATAATTTTTTTTCACCCAATCATTCTTTTAAATAAATTTTTTTCCAATACTTTTTCTATTTACACCTAACTTTTTGTTGAATTTTTTTTGCATTTTATCTAAAAAAAAACATTATTTTCCCTTCCTCAATTAATTTTAAAGGGTCTTTATTCCTATATATGGTCATTTTTTTAAGGTTCCAAACCAGAAAAAATACTTCTTTCTGTCACCATTATTTCTCCAAATCTATCATACCTAATTTTTCTAATATTCTATTTATTATTTTCTTTTTGTTTTTATTTATTTATCTAAATCTGAAAATTCAAATTAGATTCCCCCTATTATAGTTTTTTGTATTTTTCTCAAAACTCTCTTAACTTCCTTTAGAAATTAACTCTATACCACGGTCTATATTTTAATACTATATTCCTTCATTGTCTATATACCTTTTAGCAAATATATTTTCCTTCCTTATCCAATTAAAATTTTTTTTTTACATCAAAAGGATGCACCCTTTTTTTACCACCAAGCATAATAATTCTGCCCCCTTTTACCTTTACTTTAAATTATCTCCCTTTTTAAATTTTCCAAACAAATATTTTTCTGACTTTTATCCAATTGCATCCCCCCTCTTTATGGGGAAGTTCATCCCATTCACATTTACGGCTAAAATTACTAATTCTATATTTCCTGCCATCCTAATATCCCCAGATTATGCTTTCCTTTTTCTTGTCCTCCTTCCCCCCTTCCTTAGTATTAAACTTATTGGTCCCACTTGCATCACCCAGTTCTCCCTCTTTATTATCCCTCCCTCTTCCCTTTGAATCCCTTTCCCTTTCTTGTACCCTTCCCTTATTGCTCTTTTCCTTTTCCCTTTTCCTCTCCCACTTTTTAATGAGGTGAGAGAAGATTCTCTGTAAAACAAATATGTCAATTATTTCCTCTTTGAGCCAACTCTGATGAGAGTAAGATTCGCACAATGTTCCTCCCCCTCTCTAAGTTCCCTCAGATATGATAGATTTCCTTTGCCTCGTTGTGGGATGTAGTTTCCCTCTTTTCATCTCCCCTTTTCCCTTTTTCTGACATTATCCCCTTTCCATTTCTACTTCCCTTTTTTATGCTATATCAGTAAAATCAAATTATACATGTTGTTTTTATGTATATCCACAACAGAAATACAGTTTTCAAGAGTTCCTTTTACCTTTTTTTACTTGTCTTGAGTTCTGTTGTTGGAGATCAAATTTTTTGTTTAAGTCTGGTTTTTTCTTTAGAAACAGATGGAATTCCTCTGTTTCATTAAATGTTCATCTTCCATGGAAAACAATGCTCAGCTTAGCTGGGTAGTTTATTCTTGGCTGCATTCCAAGTTCTTTTGCCCTTTGGAATATCAAATTACAGGCCCTTCGATCCTTTAATGTTGAGGCAGTCAGATCTTGTGTGACTCTTATTGTGGCACCTTGGTATTTGAACTGTTTTTTTCTGGCTGCTTGTAGAATTTTTTCTTTAGTCTGAAAATTCTGAAGTTTGGCCACAATATTCCTCAGAGTCTTTATTTTAGGGTCTTTTTCAGAAGGTGTTCGATGTATTCTTTCAGTGCCTATTTTACCTTTTGGTTCTATTACTTCTGGTCAGTTCTCTTTAATGATTTCCTGTAAAATAATATCTAGGCTCTTTTTTTCATCATAATTTTTGGGTAGTCCGATGATCCTTAGGTTATCTCTCCTAGATCTATTTTCCATGTCTGTTGTTTTTCCAAGTAAATATTTGACATTTTTTCCAATATTTCATTTTTTTGGCTTTGCTTGACTGATTCTTGTCTCCTTGAGTCATTCAATTCCATTTGTTTGATTTTCATTTTCAATGAAGTATTTTCTCCACTCACTTTTTAAATATCTTTTTCTAATTGTCCAATTGAGTTGTTTTGTTCTATGGAATTTTTTTCCATTTCACCAATTTTACTTTTTAGAGAGCTATTTTCTGTTTCCAGTTCACTAATCCTATTTTTCAAGGATTTGATTTCTTTATCCACTCTGTCTTTAAATGAGTGGGATGATTTCTCCAGACTCTCTTGCCAAGCCTCCCCTCCTTTTCCAATCTTTCTTCTAGCTCTCTTGTGAGAGACTTTTTTAATTTCTTCTATGAGATTCATCTGTGCTGAGGAACAGATGATCTCCTCCTGTGGGGATTCACCTGGAGACAGTCAGCTTTTAGTCTCCTTAGGGTTTAGAGTCTGCTCTCTGTCCGTATAAAAGCTGTCAGTCGTTAAGGTCCTTTTCAATTTTTTGCTCATTTTGTCAGAGAAGAATCAGAGATAAAGTAGTAAAGAAAAAAAGAAAAAAACCCCCAATGGAATCTGCCTTTTTGGGGGGAGGGGCTGGTGGTGCTACCAAGCTTCCTCTACAGACTGCAGGGGGCAGCAGCAAGGCACTAGCAGGACTGTGCTATGCCTGTGCTTCGAGACTCTGAGAGGGTGCTGAGACACTGTGGGGGAGGGGTGGCCAGGTCCCAAGAGACTCCAGCTGTTTGGGGTTGTATTCTTCCACCCCCGGTGTTTTTAGCTTCTCTGCTGGGCTACTGACTTGCTGCCAGGGCAAAGTATCCAATCCTGTAGCAAAGCTCTCCCCACAGAAACGGCTGAGATCACTCCCCACTCCCCTTTGGTCTGCTCGGCTGTGAACTGCCTGCCGAGCTCTCACTGCTGCTGCCAGCCCTCAGCCTGTGCCCAATCTAAAACTGTCCTGCCCTCGGGCAAAAACAGACCTTTCCTGGCGAATTTCAAGGATGTCTTCTCTTGGTAACTATTTGTGGGTTTTTTTTTTTCAGTCAAGCATTAATTCAAAGGTTTGTCATGAAATGAATTCTGAGAGAAAACAGGAAGCTTACACAGCTGTGTGCCTCCTCTCCACCATCTTGGCCAGAAGTCGATCTGATTTTTCTTGTGCAGCATGATAATTGTGGAAATATGTATAGAAAATTACACATGTTTAACATTAAAAAGAATCAAATTTTCCATTCAATTTTGACCTTTTCAACAGGAGTATTTTGAAGTCTCCTATTTCTTTGAATGATCATTTTTCCACCTGAAAGATTATGTCCAGTTTTGCTGAGTAGTTGATTTTTTGGTTATAATACAAGCTCCTTTAACTTCTAGAATATCATATTCTAAGCCTTCTGAAAATTTAATGTAGAAGCTTCTAAATGTTCTCCTTGATATTTGGATTGTTTCTTTCTGGCTACTTGCAGTATTTTCTCCTTGACCTGAGAGTTCTAGAAATTTGTTATATTATTTCTGGGATTTTTCATTTTTAAATCTTTTTCAAGAGTGGTTTCAATTAATATTTTACTTTTTGGTCCTAGATAATTTCTTGAAAGATGCCATCTAGGTCCTCCTTTTGATTAGAGCTTTCAGTTGACTACTTTTCTCTATTGGATCTGATTTCAAGGTCAGTTTTTTTTTTTTTTTCCAAGAGGTATTTTTACATGTTCTTCTATTTTTTTCATTCTTTTGCATTTGTTTGATTTTTGATTTTTCTTGCCCCATTCTAACTTTTAAGGTGTTGTTTTTCTCAAATAGATTTTTTTAACCGATTATACTTTTTAAGTTATTTTCTTCATTGGATTTTTAAATCTCCTTTTCCATTTGCTAATTTTACTTTTTAAGAGTTGTTTTCTTCATTTTTGTACATTTTCCCATTTTGTGTGCATCTGTTACCAGATTCTTAACTCATTTTTCATGATTCTCTTGTATAATTATTATCTTTTCCTAATTTTTCTTCTCATTTCTTATTTGATTTTAATGTCCTTTACGAGAATTGGAAATTGAGAGGATGGTAACCAATTGAGGAATGATCGAATAAAGTTATTACTTATATTATTGTTATATTATATTTCAAATATATATAATATGTTATATATAATATGATGTTATTTATATATTAAGTTTTGTTCTCCCACCATTCCATATTAGTCATGTTGTAAAAAAAAATAGAGACTAAAAAAAGAAAGTAAAAGAAAAAGTAAGCTGGAATCTGTATTCATATTCCATCAGTTCTTTATATTATATAATATATATGTTATATTCCAAATCTCTCAGAAAAACCTGGAAAGACTTACATCAACTAATGCAAAATGAAAGGAGCCAAACCATGAGAATCTTGTGTACAGTACCAGCAATATTTTATGAAAATCATTGCAAATAACTTAGCCGTTCTTGGCAGTGAAGTGACACAAGACAACTCTGAATGACTGATGATGAAAAATGATATCCATCTCCAGAGAACGAACTGATGGAGTCTGAATACAGATTCCAGCATACTTTTTCTTTTACTTTCTTTACTTTTTTTTTTCCTTTGGTGTACTATTTTTTTTTTAACAACATGACTAATATGGAATTACTTAGCTTCTCAATGATGGGAGGAAGAAAAGAGGGAGAGAATTTGCAACTCAACTTTTTAAAATGAGTAAGTGGGGGAAAACAAAATATAGAATTTTTAAAAAATCATGTTGAAAATCTTTCTAGAAGATTTTTGGGGCATGAGACCAATTCATATTTCTCTTTTAGGCTTCTTTTTAGGCAAGTTACTTGACCCCAATTGTCTCAGCAACAACAAAAACAACAACAAAAACTCAAAAAAGATTTTAAAAATCAAATGACATTGAGAAAAAACTAAAACTAAAAACCATTCAAGAAAAACAAGAAGATTGTGAAAAAAAATTAGAACTGAGTAAGGGAATATAAAAAAGGTGCAGAGCAGAGAACAAAAGTACAAGGAAGTAAAGAAAAGATTGACACTCATGAATATAATTTCTTCCACCATTATATATTTTCTGGAACTGGTAATTTATTGTTATATATTTTGAACCCTCCCTGATGTTCTCCCGTTTTGTTTTGCATTCCTTTTCTGTTTTTCTTTTTCTAATTCTGGTTTTAAAAAAATTTAAATGCCTATATGTGAAGCCTAAAAGTTGATTGGCCTAGGGTCATATAGTGAGGAAGCATTAAGTATCTGAGGCAAGATTTGAACTCAGGTCCTCCTGACTTCAGGGCTGGTACTTTATCTACTTATTGTGCCATCTAGCTGCCTATACCCAATTCTAATTTTCAATTATTTTTGTCTTTGATACTGTATCTCTTTTTCTACTTGGTTAGTTTTTTTTTTCATAATCTTGTTTTTCTTGGATGGTTTTTAGTTTTAGTTTGTCTTCAATGTCTGTCATTTGATTTTTAAATTCTTTTTTGAGTTCATTAATTCTCTCTAGAATGAGATCTGTTTAACATCATTCTGGGGGTAGAAGAAACTTTTTTTTTTATTTCAGTGTCCTCTGAAGATAAACCTCAGCCTTTCCTATTTCTATAGAAAGTTTCTATGATTGGGTTCTTTCTTCTTTGCCCTTTTTCTTTCTTTCTTTCTTTTTTTTTTCTTTTTTTTTTTTTTTTTTTTTTTGATGAGAACTATTACCGCAAGTTCTTCTAATTGTGAGATAAGGAGCTGGTGCCTTTAGCTTCACGTCAGTTCTCCCCTTTGATCTGGAACCCTAAACCAAGAACTCCATCCTCCTGAAAGTGCTAACAGCCAGAACTTCTCTGCCCCACTATTTCTGCACTTCTTGGCTTTCTATAGTAGGGTTTTTTATTATTTTTTTTGCTCATTTTCCAGGCTATTTTCTGACTTTTAAAGTTGAACTCAATCCTGGGATATAGGAGACACACACCTTTTTGCACTGGGAGCCAAATGCCTGGTTATGGGCTTGTTGCACCAGGGCCTCCCGGGCTGATGATGCAGCTGTTGTGTGAGGTGATCCAGGGCTGATAGCTTGCCTGTTGCTCTGGGGCTGCAAGCTCTTTAACTGTCCCAGCTGTGCTATTGGGCAGTTGAGCCAGGACCATAGAAATATGGTTGCAGTTTTGTTCAAGGACTAGTAACCTTCCACTGATTTGCAGGACACTCTCAGCACTAGTCTGCACTCTCCTTTAATCTAAATGAGCAGATCTTATCTGCAGTTCTTCTAAATTATTAACATACCTAAAGGTATGTTAATACTTTCGAGTCTGGGAGAACCTATATATTCCTTATTCTGAGTAATTGTGATAGATCCATTTTACTCACAAGTCTACTTTTTTCAAATCAGGCCCTGAAGAGACTCTGTAAGATCTAAATGGGCTGTCCAGTGTTTTCTCCTCATGGATCCATAAGACACTGTGGACTATGTATTTTTGGAATTCTTTGTTCTTATAGATCAGGATATATAGAACCTTTGGCAACAGCTTAGAGTTGGCTGTAATAAATAACTATTAGGCTAACAATTTGCCACCTTTGAAAAGCAGTTACACTAAATAGATGACACAACTAAACGTATGACAAAAGCCCTCTTTGTTCTGAGTTGAATAATGTAAGATGGCATCTCTCAGTATATGTGTAGAAGAGAAAAGGAATTCTCTTGGATAGTCATGGGTAGCAAGGGCAATTCATTCATATAGCAACCAGTGTAATTCTGTTATGAGTTGAGGCCTTGAGTCCCTGAATATTCCACTAGTTTAATCAGTGCTATTCTGCCTGATTCACCAATGACTATTGCCTGCTGTTACAGCAAGAAAACCACTGAATTTCTGTCACTAATAATATAGTAATTGTTGGATGGGGTGCTGTCAAACACAGTAGGTTGAACTATAAAGTCAAATGTCATATTAATGAAAGAAATTTGAAGAATGAATCAAATAAGATATTCGTATATACCAATTCCTCAGCAGTGTCCATAATCCTGGTTGAGTGGTTTGTGGTTTAGTGAACACACAGACTTGCTCTGTGAGGCCAGAAGCAATGCAGAACCAATTGACAGATTGACACTCTTTCCTCTTTCAGGGTAAGAGATATACCCTTGCTAATCAACATCTTCATAATCATCTAATTATCAGGATACAGTGTAACATTTCTGAGATCCAGATCCAAAACAAATCAATACCAGCCTCAAAAGGAAAAGGTCTCTCCAATTCAATGATTTCTCAGATTAAGGCCGCTTCCTTCGGAGACTTATAATTTAGGAAAAGTTGCCTTTAGACAGTCTTTTCCTGACAATTACCTGAGCTTCAAGATTTTTCCTCCTTTAGAGGGCTCCAAATATCTTGAAGAAATGGCTTTATCCTCTTTATCAGAATGGTTCAGCATCTTCTTCCTAGAAAGAACTGGGAGAATTAAAAGGTAGTATTGCTTTTTAATGGCATAGGGAAAGTAGAAATGAAGTCCTATAACATATTTAGTCGTAATTCTAAATTGTTAGATGAAGATGAGAGTAATTCCTTAGCAGCCCCCATGAAAGAAAGATGAAACCCTCAATAGAAACCTTTAAAGAAGCATAATTTTGCATTGCTTCCTCTCCCTCCCTCCAGGTAGAAGAACTTCTTGTTTCTTAGATCAGTAATCACTGAGTCTCCATGTCATGCTGGCACTAGGACTGATTGTATGTAAGTGGTGAGAATTGGTGACCTTGCCAGAAGTTCTATCATTTGAAGCCTGTTATTATGGCTCTTATCTCTGGTACTGCTCCTATTCATTATCAGTACTTTACATTATAACTACCCACTATCAGCTGTAAAGATTTACTATCACAAACAAAATAAGTCATTGTTGAAATCTGGATTCATTGTTTCCAAAGGAGAGAGGTGAAGTCTGAGACTTGTAGTCTTCATTTTCTTCCTTGCTTTTTCAAGGGATTGTATGTTAAATTATTTCCCTTTTTGTTTTCTTTGGCTTTTTGTTATATTCCTGGTTTACTTTTTGAGTTTGTTTTTTCTCCTATTTCTGCTTCTTCTGGGCTTCTTGAGTACACAAGATTAGAGTTTTCCAGTAATGTCCCCAAAGTAACATGAATGGTAGAAGGCCTTCTAGAATATTGTTAGCACCTTGCCACTAAGGGATGAGGTGCTAAAAAAGCGTCTCTAAAAGAGTTTCTTGATATACATATCACTGTTATTTCCATAAAAGGAAAGGAAGTTTTACCTGAGACTTTATTGGCCCAGGAGGCTAAAACAAAGCAAGTAGCCCTTAACAAGGATTCCTCATTACCTAAGGGCATTTTAGAAACTAAGGAATAAGGAGCCCTTAAGATTTGATGGATGTTCCATTTCTGTGCTGATCAGACACATTTTTCTATGATGATGGGAACTATATATCCCCTGTTCTAATGCTTATATCTCTATTGACTCTCCTTTTCATGCTGTGGCTAAATAAACATCTTTTTATTAAGTGCTAAATTTATGAATTATCTCATTTCATTATTTTTGTGTGTGTTGTTTATTTTGTTTTTTACTTTTATTGTTTTCTTTATTTTTCTGGTTATACAAGTAAGTTAGTTTTTTTAAAAAAAAATACATATTTCTTTATGAATTATGTTGGAAGAGAAAAATCAGAACAAAAGGAAAAAAAAACGGAAGAAAAAGAAAAAAAAAGTAAACATAACATGTGTTGATTTACATTCATTCTCCATAGTTCTCTCTCTGGATGCAGATGATGATTTCTATCCAAAGTTTATTGGAATTGCCTTAGATCACTGAACCACTGATAAGAACCAAGTCTTTCTTAATTGATCACTACACAATCTTGCTGTTAAATTGTACATTTTTGTTACTGGTTCTAATTGCTTCACTCAGCATCTGTTTGTGTAAATCTTTCCAGGCCTTTCTAAAATCAGTTTGTTCATCATTTTTTTATAGAACAATAATATTCCATTACTTTCATATACCATTACTTATTCAGGCATTCTCCAACTGATGGGCATCTACTCACTTTTCAATTCTTTGCCACCACAAAAAGAATATTACAAGCATTTTTTGCATGTGTGGGTTCTTTTCCCTCCTTTATGATTTCCTTGAAATACTGATCTAGTAGTAGCACTGCTGGATCAAGCAGTATGCACAGTTTGATGGCCCTTTGGGTATAGTTCCAAATTTCTCTCCAGAATAACTTGATCATTTCACAACTCCACCAACAATGCTAGTGTCCTAATTTTCTCCCATCTCTTCCAATGTTTACTGTTATCTTTTCCTGTCCTCTTAGCCAATGTGAAAGGTATGAGATAGTACTTCAGAGTTGTTTTAATTTGCATTTGTCTAATCAATAGTTATTTAAAGCATCTTTTCATATGACTATAAATATCTTTAAATTTATTATCTGAAAATTGTCTGTTCATACCCTTTTGACCAATTATCAATTGGGAAATAACTTGTATATTTATAAATTTGACATAGTTCTTTTTAATATTTTAGAAATGAGATCTTTATCAGAAACATTGGCTATAAAATTTTTTCCGAGCTTTCTCTTAACCTTCTAATCTTGGTTGCTTTTGATTTGTTTATGCAAAACCTTTAAAATGTAATGTAATCAAAATTATACATTTTGCATTTCATAATATTCTCTAGTTCTTCTTTGGTCATAAATTCCTCCCTTCTCCAAAGATCTGATAGGTAAACTATCTCTTGCTCTCCTAATGTACTTATGGTATCACCCTTTACAGCCAAATCATGTATTCATTTTGACCTTATTTTGGTACAGGTTGTGTGATATATATCTATGCTAAGATTCTGACATTAATTTCCAGTTTTCCCAGAAATTTTTATGTAGTAGTGAGTTTTTATCTCAAAAGCTGAAGTTTTGGGATTTATCAAATACTTACTAGATTACTATTGTCATTGATTATTGTATCATGTGTTGCTAACCTATTCCACTGATGAACCACTTTATTTCTTAACCAGCACCAAATGGTTTTGATGACTGCTGCTTTATAATACTTTTAGGTCTAGTATTACTAGGCCACCATCCTTTGCAATTTTTTTTTCATTAATTCCCTTGATATTCTTGACCTTTTGTTCTTCCAGATGAATTTTATTATTTTTTTTCTAGCTCTATAAAATGATCTTTTGGCAGTTTGATTGGTATGGTACTGAATAAGTGGACAATTTAAGCAGAATTGTAATTTTTATTGTATTAGCTTGGCCTAGCCTTGAGCAATTGATATTTTTACAATTGTTTAGATCAGACTTTATTTGTATGAGTAGTGTTTTGTAATTGTGCTCATAAAAAGTTCCTGTTCTTAGCAGGTAGATGCCTGCCAAGGTGCATTTTGTCTACATTTATTTTAAATGGATTTTTTCTTTCTAACTCTTCCTGCTAGGCTTTGTCAGTAATATGTAGAAATGCTGATGATTTGTGTGAGTTTATTTTATCTCCCATAACTTTGCTAAAACTATTAATTGCTTCAAATAGGTTTTTGGATGATTCTCTAGGATTTTCTAAGTATTTCATATCATCTAAAAAGAGTGATAGTTTTATCTCCTCATTTCCTATTTTAATTCCTTAATTTCTTTTTCTTTTCTTATTGCTAAGGCCAACATTTATAGTACAATATTTAATAATAATGGTCAAAATAGGCATCTTTGTTTCACCCAGATCTTATTGGGAATGCCTCCAGCTTCTTTCTATTACAAATTATGTTTGCTGATAGTTTTAGATAGTTGCTGCTTATCATTTTAAGGAAAACTTCCTTTATCCCTGTGGTCTCTAGTGCTTCTAATAGGAATAGATGGTGTATTTTGTTAAAAAAAAAAAAAAAAAAAAAAAAGCTTTTTCTACATCTATTGAGATTATGATATTATTTTTGTTAGTTTTGATATTGATAATTTTCCTTATATTGAACCAGCCCTGCATTCCTAGTGTAAATCCCACTTGTTCATAGTGTAATATCTTTCTGATAAGTTGTAATGTTTTTGGAAATGTTTTATTTAACATTTTTTCAACAATATTCATTAAGAAAGATTGATCTGTAATTTTCTTTCTCTATTTTGGCTCTTCCTGGTTTAGGTATCAGTACCGTATTTGTATCATAGAAGATCATTGGCCGTACTTCTTTCTCTAGTTTTCCAAATAGTTTACATAGTATTGGAATTAATTATTCCTTAAATGTTTGGTAAAATTCACTTGTAGATCTATTTGACTCTGGACAATTTTTTCTTAGGGAGTTCATTGATGGCTTATTCATTTTAATATTTTTCTTAAATGGGGCTACTTAAGTATTTTACTTCCTCTTCTTTTAATCTAGGCATTTTATATATTAGCAAATATCCATTTCAGTTAGAATGTTAGGTTTGCTAACATGTAGTTGGGCAAAATAGCTCCTCATTATTCCTTTAATTTCTTTTTCATTTGTGGTAAGTTCATTCTTTTTATTTTTGATACTGGTAATTTGTTGTTGTTTTTTTTTCTTTTTTCTAATCAAATTAACCAAAGCTTTATCTATTTTGTTGTTGTTTTTTCAGAAAGCCTACTTTTAGTTTTATTAATTATTCAATAGTTTTCTTAGTTTCAATTTTATTAATCTTTAAGTTACAAAATTACTCTTTTGGTATTTAATTAGAGATTTTTACTTTGTTCTTTTTCTAGCTTTTTAAGGCACATGCCCAATTCATTGATCTTCTCTTTCTCTAATTTATTAAGATAACTATTTAGAGATATAAAATTTTCCCTAAGAACTGCTTTGGCATCATCCCATAGGTTTTGGTATGTTGTCTCATTACTGTCATTCTCTTAGATGAAATATTGTTTTTATGATTTGTTGTTTAACCAATTCATTCTTTAAAATTAGATTTTTTAAGTTCCAATTGGTTTTTAATGCATCTTTCCATGGTCTTTGTTGAATATAATATCATTGCCTTATGATCTGAAAAGGAAGCATTTATTATTTCTGCCCATCTATCTTTGATTGTGAGGTTTTTATGCCCTAATATAGTCAGTTTTTGTGTTGGTGTTATGAATTGCTGAGAAAAAGGTGTATTCCTTTTTGTCCCATTCAATATTCTTCAGAATTCTACCAGATTTAAGTTTTCTAGGATTCTATTTACTTCCCTATTTTCTTTCTTGTTTATTTTGTGGTTGGATTTGTATAATTTTGAGAGGGAATGGTTGAGGTCCCCCACTAATATAGTTTTCCTTTCTATTTCTTCCTGTAACTGACTTAATTTCTTTGAGAATTTAGATGCATATACATTTAATATTGATGTTACTTCATTGTCTATGTCTATGTTACTCTTTAACAAGATGTAATTTCCTTCCTTACCCCTTTAAAAATTATTTATTTCTATTAAAGATTTTTAATTTTTGAAAGCTACTTATGGATAATTCTTTAACAATAACCCTTGCAAAATCTTGTGTTCCAATTTTTTCCCACCTTCCCCCACCCTCTCCCCTAGATATCCACTAATCTAATATATGATAAACATGGTAAAAATATATGTTAAATCCAATATATGCATACATATTTATACAATTATCTTGCTGCACGAGAAAAATCAAATCAAAAAGGGGAAAAACGAGAAAGAAAATAAAATCCAAACAAACCAATAAAGAAAGTGAAGATGCTATGTTGTGATCTACACTGAGTTCCTACAGTCTTCTCTCTGGATACAGATGGCTCTCTTCATCACAAGATCATTGGAACTGGTCTGAATCATTTCATTGTTAAAAAGTGCCATGTCCATCAGAATTGATCACCCTCTGTAATTCATTCACAACACCCTCTGTCCATGTATGCCCTTTCTAACTAACCCAATAACAGATGCAGTTCTTAAAGAGTTATAGATATCATTGTTCCATTTAGTAATATAAACAGTTTAACCTTTAAATAATACCTTTTTCACTGTCTACCTTTCTATGTTTCTCTTAAGTTCTGTGTTTGAAGATCAAATTTTCAATTTTGTTCTGTTTTTTTTTCTTTTTTTCTCTTTTTTTAATAAAAGCTTTTTTATTATTTTATTTTTAAAATATTTTATTATTTTATTTTTTATTAAAGCTTTTTATTTACAAAACATGCATGATTAATTTTTCAACATTGACCCTTGCAAAAACCCTTTCTGTTCAAAATTTTTCCCTCTCCCCTAGATGGCAGGTAGTCCAATACATGTTAAATATGTTAAAATATATGTTAAATCCAAAATATGTATACATAAATATATAAATATGTATACATCTTTATACAGTTATCTTGCTATACAAGAAAAATCAGATCTAGAAAGAAAAAAAAAAACGAGAAATAAAACAAATTGCAAGCAAACATCAAAAAAAAGTGTGAAAATGCTATGTTGTGGTTCATACTCAGTTCTCACAGTCATTCTCTGTGTGTATATGGTTTTCTTCATCACTGAACAATTGGAACTGGTTTGAATCATCTCATTGTTGAAGAGAGTCATGTCTATCAGAATTGATCATCATATAGTCTTGTCATGTATAATGAACACCTGGTTGTGCTCATTTCACTTAGTGTTAGTTCATGTTAGTCTCTCCAGGACTCTCTGAAATCATCTTGCTGGTCGTTTCTTACAGAACAATAATATTCCATAGCATTCATATACCATAATTTATTCAGCCATTCTCCAATTGATGGGCATCCACTCAGATACCAATTTCTTGCCACTACAAAGAGGGTTGCGTTAAAAATATTTTTGCACATGTATCTCTTGCTGTTGGATTTTGTTAGTGATGTATAAACATGCTGATGATTTATGTGGATTTAGTTTCTATCCTACAACTTTGCTAAAGTTATCAATTGTTTCTAATAATTTTTTAGTTAATTTTCTTGAGTTCTTTAAGTATATCATATCATCTGCAAAGAGTGATAATTTGGTTTCTTCATTACCAATTCTAATTCCTTTAATCTCTTTTTTTTCTCTTATTGCAAAGCTAGCATGTCTAATAAAATATGGAATGATAATGGTGATAGTGGGCAGCCTTGCTTCACCCCGATCTTATTGCGAATGGTTCCAGTTTATTACCATTATATAAGATGCTTGCTGATGGTTTTAAATAGATGCTACAGACTATTTTAAGGAAAAGTCCATTTATTCCTATACTCTCTAGTGTTTTTAATAGGAATGGGCATTGGATTTCATCAAATTTTTTTTCTGCATCTATTGAGATAATTATACTTTTTAATTACTTGTTTTTATTGAAAAAACATATGCATGGGTAATTTTTCAACACTGATCCTTGCAAAAACGTCTGTTCCAACTTTTCCCCTCTTTTCCCCCAACCCCTCCCATAGATGGCAGGTAGTCCCACACATGTTAAATATGTTAAAATATATGTTAAATACAATATATGTATACATATTTATACCATTGTCTTGCTATACAAGAAAAATCAGATTTAGAAAGAAGGTTAAAAGTAGCCTGGGAAGAAAAAACAAATGCAAGCAAACAATACCAGAAAGAGTATAAATGCTTTGTTGTGGTTCACACTCATTTCCCAGTGATCTTTTTCTGGGTGTAGCTGGTTCTGTTCATTACTCATCAATTGAAACTGATTTGGATCCTCTCATTGTTGAAGATATCCACTTCCATCAGAATTGATCCTCATATAATATTGTTGTTGAAGTATACAATGCTCTCCTGGTCCTGTTCATTTCACTTAGCATCAGTTCATGTAAGTCTCTCCAAGCCTGTCTGTATTCATCCTACTGGTCATTTCTTACAGAACAATATTCCATAGCATTCATATACCACAATTTATCCAGCCATTCTCCAATTGATGGGCATCCATTCAATATCCAGTTTGTAGGTACTACAAAAAGGGCTGGTACAAACATTTTTGCACATACAGGTCCCTTTCCCTTCTTTAATATCTCTTTGAGAAATAAGCCTAGTAGTAACACTGCTAGATCAAAGGGTACGCACACTTTGATAACTTTTTAAGCATAGTTCCAAATTGCTCTCCAGAATGGTTGGATCCATTCACAACTCCACCAACAATGCAGTTTCCCCAGATTCCCTGCAACATTTTCCTGTCATCTTAGCCAATCTAATAGGTGTGTAGTGGTATCTCAGAGTTGTCTTAATTTGCATTTCTCTGATCAATAATGATTTGGAACACCTTTTCATATGTGTAGAAATAGTTTCAATTTCATCATCTGAAAATTGTCTATTCATATCCTTTGACCATTTATCAATTGGAGAATAGCTTGATTTCTTATAAATTTGAGTCAATTCTCTCTATATTTTGGAAATTAGGCCTTTATCAGAACCTTTAACTGTAAAGATGTTTTCCTAGTTTATTGCTTCCCTTCTAATCTTGTCTGCATTAGTTTTGTTTGTACAAAAGCTTTTAAACTTATAATCAAAATTTTCTATTTTGTGATAAATAATGATTTCTAGTTCTTCTTTGGTCACAAATTCCTTCCTCCTCCACAGGTCTGAGAGGTAAACTATCCTATGTTCTTCTAATTAATTTATAATGTCATTCTTTATGCCTAGATCATGAACCCATTTTGATCTTATCTTAATGTATGGTGGTAAGTATAGGTCAATGCCCTGGTTTCTGTCATATTAATTTCCAGTTTTCCAAGTAGTTTTTGTCAAATAGTACGTTCTTATCCTAAAAGTTGGGATAATTTCACTAGAAACTAGATTCAAACTAATCAAACACTAGATTGCTATAATTATTGACTAATTTGTCCTGTGAACCTAATTTATTCCACTGATCAACTAGTCTATTTCGTAGCCAATACCAACTAGTTTTGGTGACTGCTGCTTTATAATATAGTTTTAGATTAGGTACAGCTAGGCAATCTTCATTTGATTTTTTTTCATTAATTCCCTTGAAATTCTTGACCTTTTGTTCTTCTAGATGAATTTTGTTTTTATTTTTTCTAGGTCATTAAAATAGTTTCTTGGGAGTCTGATTGATATAGCACTAAATAAATAAGATTAGTTTAGGTAGTATTGTCATCTTTATTATATTCACTCGACCTGTCCAGGAGCACTTGATATTTTTCCAGTTGTTTAGATCTGACTTTATTTTTGTAGAAAGTGTTTTGTAGTTTTGCTCATATAGATCCTAACTTTCCCTTGGCAGATAGATTCCCAAATATTTTGTACTTATTGACAGTAATTTTAAATGGAATTACTCTTCGTATCTCTTGCTATTGGATTTTGTTAGTGATGTATAAAAATGCTGATGATTTATGTGGATTTATTTTGTATTCTGCAACTTTGCTAAAGTTGTAGATTATTTCTAATAGCTTTTTAGTAGAATATCTGGGGTTCTCTAAGTATACCATCATATCATCTGCAAAGAGTGATAATGTGGTTTCCTCATTACCTATTCTAATTCCCTTAATTTCTTTTTCATCTCTTATTGCTAAAGCTAGCATCTCTAACGCAATATTGAAGAGTAATGGTGATAGTGAGCAACTCTGTTTCACTCCTGATTTTATTGGGAATGGTTTCAGTTTATCACCATTACATATGATGCTTACTGGTTTACAGATGATACTGATGGTTTTAAATAGGTGCTACAGACTACTTTAAGGAAAAATCGATTTATTCCTATACTCTCTAGTGTTTTTTTTTTTTTAATAAGAATGGGTACTGGATTTTATCAAATACTTTTTCAGCATCTATTGAGATGATCATATGGTTTTTGTTAATTTGATTGTTGATATGTTAATAGCTTTCCTATATTGAACCAGCCCTGGGGATGATTTTCTGTAATCTTTTTGCTAATACATTATTTAAGATTTTTACATCAATATGCATTAGGGAGATTAGTCTATAATTTTCTTTTTCTGATTTCATTCTACCTGGTTTAGGTATCAGTACCATGTCTGTGTCATAAAAGGAATTTGGTAGGACTTCTTTATTCCCTATTTTTTCAGATAGTTTATATAGCATTTGAGTTAATTGTTCTTTAAATGTTTGGCAGAATTCACATGTAAATCCATCTGATCCTGGGGGTTTTTTCTTAGGGAGTTAATAGCTTGGACTATTTAACTAATTTATTTCTTTCTCTGTTAAACTGGGCAAGCTATATTTTTTGAAGGTATTCTTCCATTTCATTAAAGTTATCAAATTTATTGGCACAAAGTTGGGCAAACTAACTCCTAGTTATCACTCTAATTTACTCTTCATTAGTGGAAAGTTCTCCCATTTCATTTTTAAGACTAATAATTTGATTTTCTTCTTTCCTTTTTCTAATCAAATTTACCAGGGCTTTATCTATTTTATTAGTTTGTTCATAGTAACAACTCTTAGTTTTATTTATTAATTCAATAGTTTTTTTACTTTCAATTTTATTAATCTGTCCTTTTATTTTTAGAATTTCAAGTTTAGTTTTTGATTGGGGTTTTTTAATTTGTCCTTTGTCTAACTTTTTTAGTTGCAAGCCTAATTCATTGACTTTCTCTTTTTCTATTTTATGCAAGTAGGCCTCTAGAGATATAAAATTTTCCCTTATTACCACTTTGGCTGCATTTCACACATTTTGATATGTCTTCTCATTAATGTCATTCTCTTGGGTGAAATTATTAATTGTGTCTATGATTCTAGGATGAGATTATTTAGTTTCCAATTAATTTTTAGTCTGTTTTCCCCTGGCTTTTTATTGAACATAATTTTTATTGAGTCATGATCTGAAAAGAATGCATTTACTATTTCTGCCTTTTTGAATTTGAATTTGTGGTCTTTATAGCCTAATATATGGTCAATTTTGTATAGCTGCCATGGACTGCCGGGAAGAAAGTGTACTCCTTTCTGTCTCCATTTAGCTTTCTCCAAAGATTTACCATACCT
Source organism: Sarcophilus harrisii (assembly GCF_902635505.1). Taxonomy (NCBI): domain Eukaryota; kingdom Metazoa; phylum Chordata; class Mammalia; order Dasyuromorphia; family Dasyuridae; genus Sarcophilus; species Sarcophilus harrisii. The sequence continues at coordinate 337,676,704 of NC_045427.1, forward strand.
AACTTTTCTAGTATTCTATTTACCTCTTTAACTTCTTTCTTATTTATTTTGTGGTTTGATTTATCTAGTTCTGAGAGTGCAAGGTTGAGATCTCCCACTATTATATAGTTTTGCTGTCTATTTCTTCTTGCAACTCTCTTAACTTTTCCTTTAGGAATTTAGACACTATACTACTTGGTGCATATATGTTTAGTATTGATATTGCTTCATTATCTATGTTGCCCTGTAGTAAGATTTAGTGCCCTTCCATATCTCTTTTAATTAGATCAGTTTTGCTTTTACTTGATCTTAGATCAGGATGGCTAGCTACCTTTGCTTTTTTTTTTTTTATTTCACCTGAAGCATAATAGATTCTGCTCTAGGCTTTTACTTTTATTCTGTATGTATTGCCCTGCTTAAAGTGTATTTCCTGTAGACAACATATTGTAGGATTCTAACTTTTAATCCAGTCTGCTATCTGCCTCTGCTTTATGGGTGAGTTTACCCCATTCACATTTATGGTTAAAATTACTAATTCTGTATTTCCTGCCATCTTATTAACCCCAGATTATGCTTTTCTCTTTCCTTTTCCCCTTACCTCCCTCCACAGTATTAAACTTATGAGCTCCACTTGCCTCACACAGCCCTCCCTCTTTAGGATCCCCCCTTTCCCTTTAGAGTCCCTCCTGTTTTCTTAAACCTCTCCCTTTCAATTTCTGTATTCCCTTCTATTTATCCTACCTATTCCCTTTTCCTTTTTCCCTTTTCCCCTCCTACTTTTCAATGAGGTGGGAGAAGTTTCTCAGTAAACTGAATATGTCTCATAATTTCTCTTTGAGCCAATTGTGATGATAGTATGATTCACTCTATGATCATCCCCCTCCTTTTTTTCCCTCAGATATAATAGGTTTCCTTTGCCTCAAATGCCTCACAGAGATGTAGTTTCCCTCTTTTTACCTCCACTTTTCTCTTTTTCTGGTACAATTTCCTTTCCACCTCTAGATCCTTTTTTATATTATGACAGTAAACCAAATTATACATGTACTCTTTATGTATACCCATAACAGAAATACAGTTCTCAAGAGTTCTTTTTATGCTTCTCTTGAGTCTTGTATTTGGAAGTCAAACTTTTTGTTTAGCTCTGTTTTTTTTTTTCATCAGAAATATTTGGAATTCACCTATTTCAATGAATGTCCATCTTCCCTGGAAGAAAATGCTCAGTTAGCAGGGTAGTTTATTCTTGGCTGCATACCAATTTCCTTTGCCTTTCAAAATATCATATTCCAGGCCCTTCAATCCTTTAATGTGGAAGCTGCTAGATCCTGAGTGATCCTTATTGTGGCGCCTCAGTATTTGAATTGTTTTTTTTTTTTTTTTCCCTGACAGCTTGTAGTATGTTTCCCTTGGTCTGATTGTTCTGTAATTTAGCCACAATATTTCTTGGAGTTTTAATTTTGAGATTTCTTTCTGTAGGTGATCAATGAATTTTTTTCAATGTCTATTTTACCTTCTCTTTCTATGGCATCTGGGCAGTTCTCTTTGATGATTTCCTGAAAAATAGTATCTAGGCTCTTTTTTTCATCATGTATTTCAGGGAGTCCAATAATGGTTAAATTGTCTCTCGTAGATCTATTTTCCAGGTCAGTTGTTTTCCCCATTAGGTATTTTGCATTTTTTCTATTTTTTTATTTTTTATTTTTTGTTTTGCTTGACTGATTCTTCTTGTCTCATTGAATCATTCATTTTCATTTGTTCAATTCTGAATTTTAGTGAGTTATTTTCTTAATTTACTTTTTTTTACTTCTTTTTGTATTTGTCCTATTGAAGTTTTGAATGAGTTGTTTTGTTCTATGAATTTTTTTTCCATTTCGTAAATTCCATTTTTAATGGAGTTATTTTCCTTTTCCATTTCACAAATTTTGTTTTTTAAGAAGTTATTTTCTTTTTCTGTTTCACAAATTTTCTTTTTCTGGGAGCTGTTTTCTTTTTCTAGTTCATCAAATCTATCTTTTAATGAGTTATATGCTTTTTCCATATTACTATGTCTATTTTGTGTTGCCTTTTCCAGACTCTCTTGCAAGGCTTTCATTACCTTTCTCCATTTTTCCTCTAGCTCTCTTTTAAGATCTTTTCTAATTTCCTCTAGGAAAGCCTTATGTGATGGCGACCAGATTATTTCATTCCTGGGAGCTTCATCTGGAAACAATCTGCTTGTAGTCTCCTCAGGATTTGAAATCTGTTCTCTTTTGCCATAAAAGCTGTCAATTGTTAGAGTCCTCTTTACTTTTTTACTCATTTTTAAAAAGTTAATGTAAGGTTTGCCTTTAGGGTGGGAGAGGTTTTCCAAGCGAGGGCAGCTTTTTTGGGTCAGTGCTAATTCACTCCTGGTGCTGGTTCTGCCACTTGAAGTTATTAGCAATGCCCTGAGGCTCTGTGCCTGTTGCTTGGTGTTTGTGGTCCAAGTCTGCTCAGGCACCTTAAGACTGCACTGCTCCCAGATTCTGAGTTTCCTGAGATGGCATTTGTGGTCAGCTGCCTGTGTCTGCTTCCAATTGAAGGAGAGCTTCTCTGCTCAGCTTCCTCCCACAAACTCTCTGCCCCATGGAAGTCTCCCGGCCACACTGAGACTCTTCTGTCCTGGGGCTCTGCTCGGTCTACACTGGTGTTTGTGGTCAGCTGTTTGTGCTTTGCTTCCTCTCTCCCATTTCTGATTGAAACAGATCTTTCCTGCTCTGTTTTCTCCCTTTAGATTCTCTGCCCCAGGACACTGAGTTATCTGTACTGGCTACCTCCCTCCCATTTCCAATTGAAAGAGATCTTTTTTGGCGATCTTTGAAATTATCTTCTGCTGATAATTTGTTGCACTCCCAATATTTGTGGGTTCCACCCATCCAGACCTAATTCAGAGGCTAGATTTCTTAATTATTGTGAGGGTTGTAAAGAAGGTCAGAGAGAAATGTGTGTCATCTCTGCCATCTTGGCTCTAACTCCCAATAATTATGTTTTTTTGTTAATTTGGTATTGATATAGCCAATTATGCCAATAGTTTTCCTAATAGTTTTCCAGTCCAGCATTCCTGATGTAAATCGTACTTGGTCACAGTGTATTATCCTGGGGATGATTTTCTTTAATCTTTTTGCTTATATTTTATTCCAGATTTTTGCATCAATATTAATTAGGGGGATTGGTCTATAATTTTCTTTCTATGTTTTCGTCCTACAGGGTTTAGGTATCAGTATCATGTCTGTGTCATAAATGGAATTTGGTAGGACTCCTTCATTCCCTATTTTTTCATATACTTTATAGAGTATTAGAGTTAATTGTTCTTTAAATGTTTGGTAGAGTTCACATTTAAATCCATCTGTTCCTGGGGATTTTTTCTTAGGGAGTTGATGAATAGCTTGTTCTATTTCTTTTTCTAAAATGGTACTATTTAGGTATTTTATTTCCTCTTCTGTTAATCTGAGCAATCTGTATTTTTGTAGCTATTCTTCCATTTCACTTAGGTTAATAATTTCATTGGCATAAAGGTGCGCAAAATAACTCCTAATTTTTGTTCTAATTTCCTCTTCATGGTGCACAGTTCTCCCTTTTCATTATTGAGACTAACAATTTGATTTTCCTCTTTCCTTTTTCTAATCAAATTAACTAAAGGTTTGTCTATTTTATTGTTTTTTTTTTCATAAAATCAACTTCTAGTTTTATTTAGTAATTTAATAGTTGTTTTTCTTTCAATTTTTATTAATCTCTCCTTTTATTTTTAGAATTAAATTTGTTATTTCAAGGTTTTTAATTTGTTCTTTTTCTAGGTTTTTTAGTTGCAAGCACAATTTATTTTCTCTTTCTCTATTTTATGCAAGTAAGCATCTACAGATATAAAAATTTCCCCTTATTACCACTTTGGTTCTGCACACATATATTGTATCTAGGATATACTGAGACATATTCAACATATATAGGACTGCTTGCCATTTAGGTGAGGGGGTGGTGGGAGAGAGGGGAAAAATTGGAACAGAAGTGAATGCAAGGTATAATGTTGTAAAAAATCCCACAAATTTTGGTATGTTGTCTCGTTATTGTCATTTTCTTGGATGAAATTATTAATAGTATCTCTGTAGTTTTCTGTTTCACCCATTCATTCTTTAGGATGAGATTATTTAATTTCTAATTACGTTTTGGTCTATTTTCTCCAGGTCTTATTTGTATTTTTATTGCATCATGAGCTGAAAAAATGCATTTATTCTTTTTGCCTTTTTGCATTTGATTTTGAGGGTTTTGTGCCCTAATACATGGTCAGTTTTTGTATAAATTCCATAAACTGCTGAGAAAAAGTAAATTTCTTTCTGTCTCCATTTAATTTTCTCCAAAGATCTATCATACCTAACCTTTCTAACATTTTTTTACCTCCTTAATTCATTTCTTATTTATTTTGTCATTCAATTTATCTAGTTCTGAGAGAGCAAGGTTGAGAACCCTCACTAGTATAGTTTTATGTTTGTTTCTTCTTGCATCTCTCTTAACTTCTCCTCTAGGAATTCCCATGCTATACCACTTGCTACATATATGTTTAGTATTGATATTGCTTTATTATCTATGGTACCCTTTAGTAAGATATAGTTTTCCTTCCTTATCTCTTTTAATTAGATCTATCTTTGCTTTTATTTGATCTGAGATCAGGATTGCTACCCCTGCTTTTTGTCCCTTCATCTGAAGCATAATATATTCTGTTCCAGCCCTTTACCTTCACTCTGTATGTATCACTATGCTTTAAATGTGTTTCTTGTAAATAACATATTATAGGATCTGGCTTTTAATCCAGTCTGCTTGCTTCAGTTTTATGGGGAAATTCATCCCATTCACATTCAGAGTTAAAATAACTAATTCTGTATTTCTGTAATTCTGTATTAACATTTTCCATGTTATTTACCCTAAGTTATGCTTTTCTCTTTGCTATCCCTCTTTCTTTCTCCCAGTATTTTGCTTTTGATGACCACCTCCCTCAAACAGTCTTTCCCCTTTTGAGCCCCTCCCCCCTTTTTACACCTTCCCCTAATTCTTCTGTTTTCTCTTCTATTAGTCTTTCCCTTTCTTTTCCCCCTTTCCCTCCTACTTCTCTATAAGGTGAGCCAAGTTTCTGTTTGATACCAAATATGTCTTATATTCTCTCTTAGAGCCAAATCTGATGAGAGTAGGATTCATGCAATGCTCATCCTCCTCCTTTCTTTCCCTCAATTATAATAGGTTTTCTTTGCCTCTTCTTGATATGTAATTTCCCTTATTTTACCTCCTTTTTCCTCTTCTTCCAATATGATTCCCTTTCCACCTCTAGTTTCTTTTTCATATTATCATAATAAAATCAAATTATACCCACATTCTCTAAGTATACCCATAACAGAAATATAGTTCTCAAGAGTTCTTTCCTTTTTGCCTTTTTATACTTCTCTTGAATTCTGTCTTTGGAGATAAATTTTTTTGTTCAGTCCTGTTCTTTTCATTAGAAATAGGTGAAATTCGCCTATATCATTGAATGTCCATCTTCTTCCCTGAAAGATAATGCTCATTTTAGCTAGATAACTTATTCTTGGATCTAATCCCAGTTGCTTTGCTTTTTCAGAATATCAGATTCCAAGCCCTTCAAACCTTTAAGGTAGAAGCTGCTTGGTCCTGAATAATCAAAATTATGGCTCCTTATTTAAATTGTTTCTTGCTGGCTGCTTGCAGTATCTTTTCCTTGGTATGATAGTTCTTAAATTTAGCTATGATATTCCTTGGGGATTTAATTTTTGGGTCTGTTTCAGGAGGTCATCAGTGGATTCTTTCAATGGCTATTTTACCTTCTGATTCTACAATATCAGGCAGTTTTCTTTTATGATTCCCTGTAAGATAGCACCTAGCTTCTTTTTTTTAAAATCATGATTTTCAGGAAGCCCAATAATCCTTAGATTGTCTCTCTTACATCTATTTTCTAGGTCAGTTGTTTTTCCTAGGAGATAGTTCATATTTTCTTCTATTTTTTTGTTTTTGTTTTTGTTTGTTTGATTCTTTATGTCTTATTGAGTTATTCACTTCCATTTCTTTAATTCTAATTTTTAGTGTATTATTTTCTTCAGTTACCTTTTTTACCTCCTTTTGCAATTGACCAATTAAATTTTTTTGTTCATTGCATTCTTTTTCCATTTTTTTCCATTCCTTCTTGCAATGATTTCATTTAATTTCCCCATTTTTCTTCTAACTCTCTTTTAAGATCCTTTATTAATTCTACTGATTGATTTTCAGTGCTGGATAATGGCAGCTAAGTCTGGCATTCTTCTGGGTCTTAGTGGTTTACAATTGCCAAGTCACCTGCTTGTAACCAAGACAGAGTGCCCAAAAAGGCTCACAGAAGATTCCCAGGTGTGTGGAACCTACAATTCTCTAACTCTCCACACCATCTTCTTTTTTTTAATATTTATTTCTTTTTTTATTATAATAACTTTTTATTGACAGTACCCATGCCAGGATAAGTTTTTACAACATTATATCTTGCACTCACTTCTGTTCCAATTTTCCCCTCTCTCCCACCACCCCCTTCCCTAGATGGCAAGCAGTCCTATATAATTGAATATGTCTCAGTATATCCTAGATACAATATATGTGTGCAGAACCAAACAGTTCTCTTGTTGCACAAAAAGAATTGGATTCAGAAGATAAAAATAACCTGAGAAGAAAGACAAAAATGCAAACAGTTTACATTCATTTCCCAGTGTTTTTTCTTTGGGTGTAGCTGCTTCTGTCCATCATTGATCAATTGAAACTGAATTAGGTCTCTTTGTCAAAGAAATCCACTTCCATCAGAATATATCTTCATACAGTATCATTGTTGAAGTATATAATGATCTCCTGGTTCTGCTCATTTCACTTAGCATCAGTTCATGGAAGTCTCTCCAAGCCTCTCTGTATTCATCCTGCTGGTCATTTCTTACAGAACAATAATATTCCATATATTCATATGCCACAATTTACCCAACCATTCTCCAATTGAAGGTCATCCATTCATTTTCCAGTTTCTAGCCACTACAAACAGGGCTGCTACAAATATTTTGACACATACAGGTCCCTTTCCCTTCTTTAGTATCTCCTTGGGATATAAGCCCAGTAGTAGCACTGCTGGGTCAAAGGGTATGCACAATTTGATAACTTTTTGGGCATAATTCCAGATTGCTCTCCAGAATGGTTGGATTCGTTCACAGCTCCACCAACAATGCATCAGTGTCCCTGTTTTCCCACATCCCCTCCAACATTCGTCGTTACTTTTTCCTGTCATCTTAGCCAATCTGACAGGTGTATAGTGGTATCTCAGAGTTTTCTTAATTTGCATTTATCTGATCAATAGTGATTTGGAACACTTTCATATGAGTGGTAATAGTTTCAATTTCATCATCTGAAAATTGTCTATTCATTTTCTTTGACCATTTATCAATTGGAGAATGGCTTGATTTCTTATAAATTAGAGTCAATTCTCTATATATTTTGGAAATGAGGCCTTTATCAGAACCTTTAACTGTGAAGATGTTTTCCCAGTTTGTTGCTTCCCTTCTAATCTTATTGCATTAGTTTTGTTTGTACAAAGGCTTTTTAATTTGATGTGATCAAAATTTTCTGTTTTTTGATCAATAATGGTCTATATGATCTGTCTGTTGCTATGACAAAATACTGGAAAAAAAGCATTCATTGATAAAATTTTATAAATTTTCACATTTATAACTTGTCATATTGTAATACATGAACTTGTTTTTGGGGCATGAATTTATATTGCTATTTGCAAGTTTTTTCCCAGTATTTTGAAACAAATTGTGAATTTTATTTACTATGATTTGAGATTTCCTATACACTTTAAAATAAATTCTCAATTTAAAAAAATCAGTTAAAAGGAATGATTGGCATAAATTTTTAAATAAAAAGTATAGAAAAGTATAACAATTTTTTTTGTAAGAAAGGAGACATTGACTTTGGAAACTACTGTTTTATTCAATTCATTGTTTTCTTCCTCACTTGAATCCTTTGTGTTTGTTATAAGAATTCTGTCCTTGAGAATATCCATTCCCCTTTAATCTAATTTGTCCTCTAAAATCTTAGTTTATAGATTTCCTTTTCAAAAAGTAATGTCTAGTTGTATTTTCCCCTTTTTGTACTTGAGTGGCTTTTTTTTTAACTAAATTCATTGGTCAGGATGATTATTTCAAAGGAAAACTGATGTATATAGGAAATGTTTGCTTTCTATTTCAGTGTTATGAAATGGGAAGGGAGAAAGAAAGTCTTAGTTATCTGTAATGGTCAAGATCTTTCAGCCACCCTTTAACTTTTACATTTTTTTTTTAACAAAGACAAGGAGCTTTTCAGCTAAAGGTATCAGGGTAATATAATTAAACTTAACATTAAAAACACTACCTTATTTTATTTGAGATACTCAAAAAAAAGAGGAAATGAATACAGTTTCCTTAAGGAAAAAAAAAAGCCAGTCTAGGAATAAATATAATGAGTTCCAGTACTTCTATCGCTGGGGAACTTTCTTCATCTAAGCACATATGAACAATTGATCCTTGTAGTCATATATAGTAGTAAACATTAATAACTTAACAGTCTGAAGTCAGTGCTGAAGATATGGAGTATTATTGAAAGATGAAGTCGAGCAGGTGGCACTTTAATATGTTCAGTGTTATGGTTGACTCTAAAGACTAGTCGAATGAAATTACTTGAGGTTCTAAAGATTTAAAAAGCGAACTCATTTTGCTGCACTAAGGAAATGCTACTGATCAGGCTTTCTGTGTTCCTTTTTTTTTTAGGCTAGAAAATATTAACCCTGAAGAAAATGACATGGTAAGCCATTCTCTGAGGAGATTTTTTTGATGTCAGTCATATATCTTAGAGGCTTAAGTTCAATTGAGTGGGTTTCAAGGACTAAGAAGTGGGAAAAAGAAAAATTGACACACTAATAATGTACATCTTTGCTTCAATATAAAAATTCAATAACTTCATTCCATCAATTTACCATTCACATATGCCTATTAATTAAAACCTATATTAAATAAAATATATTAAAACTTTATGTAGGACTAACATATAATGCTGTTGGTAGACATTACAGGAATTACTGAACAGAATAAACAATGCAGACACAGGGAGTGCTATCCAGAGTAATGGAGCTGTAATTATGGATCGAATATACAAGATCAAGGAATGTAAAGAGAAAATAACTACTGAGAAAATGAAGGCAGTGATTGAGGAACGTGATGCTGCTTTGTCTAAGGTGAGTTTCTGTTTATCTGGAAAAAGTTCATAATAATTTTCTCCCTCTTTAACAGAAAAAAAAATCAGTTGGATATCAAATCAGCTTTGTTTTGAACAACTTTGATTTTCAAATAACTTTTTTATGCAATAGGCCTGGTATATTTATGTTTACATATTATATCTCCCCTTTTAAAATATATTTTCTATGCTAAGTGGATATACTAGTTTATAAGCAGTATTTATACTTAAAAATATCACTACTTATTTAGTCATCAAATTAATGTTCAGCTACTTGTGCATAGTTGATTTAGTTTAAGAATGTGGTCAATAAGTACTTTTAGAAGACAAACCATATAAATGGCTCCTAATAAGAAAACAAAACCCAGATATTTTATGTCTAATCTTAAAAATATATGTTTTAAACATATCTATATCTATATATATTTATGTGTGTATCATTTATCCACTTCCTTATCTTCTATCTTTACACTTTTCTATCCACCTACCTATCTATTGGAAGCATGATATAATAAATACAAGCTGAACTTAGAGTCAGGAAAACCTGACCTGAGATGAATTTAAATCTTACTGAAAGCACTTATTATCTCTGTGACCCTAAATAAATCACTTATAAACTTTCTTGATCTAATTTCTTTTCTATAGGGTGACTGGTGGTTGGGGGGGCAGTGAGAATGGGAATGGATTACATGGCCTCAAAGGCCCCTCTTGGTTCTAGATCTCTGTTCTTTTGATTGGCTAATTCACTCTATTTGTGGAGAAAGTAGGTTTGATTTAATAGTTCAAAATGAAAAAAAATTAAGGAAATAATTCTATTTCTTTCTATTAAATACAAGACCTCCAGTTGACTAGGACATAATGAGATCTTAGATATCTTTTAAGTGTTTCCATAGTAGGTAAGAATCAGCTATAATAAGCAAATCCATTGTTCGAATAGATCAGTGATCTCTGAAAGATGAAAGAAAACATGAGTAATAATAGAGTAGTAGAAAAGGGAGAATTTCCTAATTTTCATAGAACAAATTTATTGGAGGCTATAGGATACTGAATTTAATTTTGAGTTTTTGTGAAATTGTTGAAGATATTATTAAAGGGTTGTTTAGAGTAAGATTTTTAAACTTTTTCTTCTCACAACCCCTTTGTAAAGTTTAAATTATGGGTCACAATTCTATATGAGGTCTCATAATCGAATATGGGGGATTGTAAAAGTATGATATATTATCAGTATGAATTTACTGATCATACTTTTACAATCCCCCATAATTTAAGAAGCTGGGGTTTAGAGAACATCTGGAGAAGTAGTAATCACAAAGCTGTAATCTTATTCGTAATTTTGTTAAAACGGGAAAATAATTTTTTTGTTAGTGTTAATAGTTCAATAGGTCTGGAAAAGTCCAATATAGAATCTAGTTAGTTTTTAGCAAAGCATTTAATAAAACTTAATTATGCTGTTTTTTTGTGGATAAGATGGTGAAATGTGGCCTTGATTTTTGAGTCAAACTGATTTTAAACTAGTTGAATAGTTGGACCCAAAGTGCAATAATTACTGATTTCAGGCCAATTTAGAAGTTCTCTTATAGAGTATCCCAATAATGTTTGCTCCTATACAGTTGTGATATTTTTCATAATGCTTTCCATAAAAACATACATGATTTGAAAATGATACAAAAATAAAACTGATAGCCAAATATTGGAATCCAAATAGATCTTGATAGGCTGGGATGTTAAACCAAGTATTTTAAAACTTAATAGGGTTAAATGGACTTGGATTCAAATAATCACCTCAAGTACAAGATGAAGTGGTTGGAAACTTATCTGATAAAAAAAATCTAGAGCTGGAGATCTTAGTGTGTGTGTATATGTATGTGTGGTCATGGACCCTTTCTCAATCTGATGAAACTTATGGACTCCTGCTTAGAATAAGGTTTCTAATTACATAAAATAACAACAAGCATTATAAAGGAAACAAATTATGTCCAAATAAAGATGTAATTTTTTTCCTATTCAAGGACACTGAAACCTGGCTTTAGTGTTTTGTGACAGTAGAAAAGCTAATATTCTTTTAACCTTCATTAAGATGGCATAGTATTCTGATGTAGGAAAGTGACAAGTGAAAATCCTTTTGAGAACTCTGCCCTGGTCAGGCCATACATGGAATATGTTCCCTTCTGTTCTGGGTTTATCATTTTCAGAAGAAATTTTAAGTTGGAGTTTCTTATATCAATGAAACCACAGATTAAGTCCTTATCCCTTATGATTTAATTAGTGTTATATTTTTGAGAATATGTTTTGGGATGTTATAATCAAATGAAATGATATATGTGAAGTAATTTGTATCTTAAAGTGCCTTATAAGTTCTAATAACTATCATCTTCATTTATATGATGATGATCATCATCATTATTAATTATTTGTGATCATGAAACAATGCAGGAGAGACAGAATTACAAAAAGGAAAAGAAAAATCAAATGCAAGGAGGTAGAAATAAACAGAACACATTTGGGAGATAGTTAAGAGATTAACTTGACCAGATTGCATGTTGCAAGGTATACTTTAATGGTTTTGGATATATGCTTATATGATGCAGTTGGGTCAGATTACAAAAAAAATTACAAAGTTGATGATGGAGGTGTTGGAGAACCATTATAGGTTATTAAGTAACAACAAAAAATCGGTATTTTGGGAAGAGCAGTCATTCATATACTGTTACATTTCAAATTAGAAATGATGTTTCTTTTGATGATTATTGATGATAAATAGAAAGGAGTTCATATTTTATTACCTCTGCATGACACTTTTACAAAAATTGGGACAGAAAACCCTTATATACAAATGTGTAAAAATAAAAATTGTCTTTTGTGTAATACAGTAAAATTTATAGTCAATAAAGACACTTGGATTAAGAAAATCACTAGAGACTAATTTAATCCTAAAGAATTGGTGGGTTAATCAGTAAGCATCATATGCAATGGGGAAAAACTGGAATCTTTCCTGGTAAGATATGGAGTGAAGCAAGGTTGCCCACTGTCACCATTATTATTCAATATTGTACTAGAAACACTAGCCTCGGCAATAAGAGTCGAGAAAGAGATTAAAGGAATCAGAATAGGCAGTAAGGAAACCAAGCTATCACGCTTTGCAGATGATATGATGGTATACCTAGAGAACCCTAGAGATTCTACGAAAAAGCTATTAGAAATAATCCATAACTTTAGCAAAGTTGCAGGTTATAAAATAAATCCCCATAAATCCTCAGCATTTTTATACATCACCAACAAACTCCAACAGCAAGCAATACAAAGAGAAATTCCATTCAGAATAACTGTCGACAGCATAAAATATTTGGGAATCTATCTACCAAAGGAAAGTCAGGAATTATATGAGCAAAATTACAAAAAACTTTCCACACAAATAAAGTCAGACTTACACAATTGGAAAAATATTAAGTGCTCCTGGATAGGTCAAGCGAATATAATAAAGATGACAATACTCCCTAAACTAATTATTTATTTAGTGCTATACCAATCAGACTTCCAAGAAAATATTTTAATGATCTAGAAAAAATAACAACAAAATTCATATGGAATAATAAAAGGTCAAGAATCTCAAAAGAATTAATGAAAAAAAAAAATCAAATGAAGGTGGCCTAGCTGTACCTGATCTAAAACTATATCATAAAGTAGCAGTCACCAAAACCATTTGGTATTGGCTAAGAAATAGATTAGTTGATCAGTGGAACAGGTTAGGATCACAAGACAGAATAGTCAATTATAGCAATTTAGTGTTTGACAAATCCAAAGATCCTAACTTTTGGGATAAGAATTCATTATTTGACAAAAACTGCTGGGATAACTGGAAATTAGTATTGCAGAAATTAGGCATGGACCCACACTTAACACCATATACCAATATAAGATCAAAATAGGTCCATGACTTAGCCATAAAGAGCGAGATTATAAACAAATTGGAGGAACATAGGATAGTTTATCTCTCAGACTTGTGGAGGCGGAAGAAATTTGTGACTAAAGACAAACTAGAGACCATTATTGATCACAAAATAGAAAATTTTGATTACATCAAATTAAAAAGCTTCTGTACAAACAAAACTAATGTAAACAAGATTAGAAGGGAAGCAACAAACTGGGAGAACATCTTCACAGTTAAAGGTTCTGATAAAGGCCTCATTTCCAAAATATATAGAGAATTGACTCTAATTTATAAGAAACCAAGCCATTCTCCAATTGATAAATGGTCAAAGGATATGAACAGACAATTTTCAGACGATGAAATTGAAATTATTACCACTCATATGAAAGAGTGTTCAAAATCATTATTAATCAGAAAAATGCAAATTAAGACAACTCTGAGATACCACTACACACCTGTCAGATTGGCTAAAATGACAGGAAAAAATAATGATGATTGTTGGAGGGGATGCAGGAAAACTGGGACACTGATACATTGTTGGTGGAGCTGTGAACGAATCCAACCATTCTGGAGAGGAATCTGGAATTATGCCCAAAAAGTTATCAAACTGTGCATACCCTTTGATCCAGCAGTGTCTCTACTGGGCTTATACCCCAAGGAGATACTAAAGAAGGGAAAGGGACCAATATGTGCCAAAATGTTTATGGCAGCCCTGTTTGTAGTGGCTAGAAGCTGGAAACTGAGTAGATGCCCATCAATTGGAGAATGGTTGGGTAAATTGTGGTATATGAATGTTATGGAATATTATTGTTCTGTAAGAAATGACCAGCAGGATGAATACAGAGAGGCTTGGAGAGAATTACATGAACTGATGCTAAGTGAAATGAGCAGAACCAAGAGATCATTATATATGTCAACAACGATACTGTATGAAGATGTAATCTGATGGAAGTGGATTTCTTTGAAAAAGAGACCTAATTCAGTTTCAATTGATCAATGATGGACAGAAGCAACTACACCCAAAGAAAGAACACTGGGAAATGAATGTAAACTGTTTGCAATTTTGTTTTGCTTCCTGGGTTATTTTTACCTTCTGAATCCAATTCTCCCTGTGCAACAAGAAAACTTTTTGGATCTGTACACATACATTGTATCTAGGATATACTAGGACATATTCAACATATATAGGACTGCTTGCCATCTAGGGGAGGGGGTGGAGGGTGGGAAGGAAAAATTGGAACAGAAGTGAGTGCAAGGGATAATGTTGTAAAAAAATTACCCTGGCATGGATTCTGTCAATAAAAAGTTACTATAATTAAAAAAAAAAAAGAATTGGTGGGTTAAAAAACAACTCATTAAAAAGGGAAAATTTTATCAAAGTAAATGACAACAATGAAATGATATACCATAATTTATGGGATTCAGTTAAAGCAGTCTTGAGGAGAAAATTCATGTCCTCAAATGAAAAGTTATTCACCTTTTTTCCCTTAGACACCTTTCCCAGTCTGGTGAAGTCTATGGATATCTGCTCAGAATAATGTTGTTAATTGCACAAAATGAAATTAAATTTGATTGCAAAAGAAACTAATGATGTTGAAATATTTTCCTCAATTTTTTTTCCAAAAAAGTTCGTGGATCTCACAGTAAGAACTTTTTCTCTACACTTTCATTAATAAACAAAATAAAAAAAATTTAAAATGAATCAAAAAATTTCATATGCAGCTAAAAAAATAGACAAGCAACAAATATCCCACAACTGAATAGCAAAATAGAAGTTTTGAAAACCATAGGAAAGGTTAATAAAATTAAAAGTAAAAATAAAGCATATCAAATTGAAAAATAAAACCAGGAGCTCTTTGTTTTGAAAAAAAAGCAATGAAACAGATAAACAGTAATTCAATTTGATTTTTAAAATATAGATGAAAATCAAATTCATTTTAAAAAATAAAAAATGAATATTCACAATAGTTGAAAGAAGGAAAAATATCACAAACTACTTTGCCTAATTATATATGCCCCCTAAATTTATAACTTAGATGAAATGAATACTTAAAAATATAAATTATCCAGAATAAAGGAAGAAGAAATAGATTATTTTAATAATACTTATTAGAAAGAAGAAATTGAACAAGTCATAAATAAACTCTAAAGAAAACTAAAACTTTAGAAAAAATAAACTTACAAGTGAATTCTCTCAGATATTCAAGTAGCAATTAATTCTAAAATTACATAAAATTTTTGCAAAAATAGGATAAAAAGAGCTTTCCAGAATTATTCTATGATATAGGTAGGTCTTCATATCTAAATTAGAGAGACCAACCAGAAAAAGAAAGTTTAGACTAATATATCTAAAGAATATTAACATAGAAATATTAGGTAAAATAAAAATTGTGCAACAACATATTAAAAAGTGACAGGGATGAAGGCAGGAGTCAGGTGGAAGGGATGGTGGAGAAGCAGGCATGGGGCATTATAAGTAGAGCCACATAGCACTCCACCTAGAAATGAATCCATTGCATTGTAAAACTACTTTATAAAATGGTAAATTGGAGAGGTCATAGAGAGGGTATGTGATATATCTAAGTTAAATTGAGGGCTCATAATAAGGGGAAAGTGATTTCCATGATATTTCAGGAAGAAAAGGAAAATGAATGAGGAAGAAGATTAAGAACTGAAAGAGGAAGATAAAATGAGGTGACCTTGTGTTTGTGTTGGAGATTTCACTGACAAATGATTTTTTGTGTGAAGAGAGATGTTTCGTGAAAGAATATGGGGACTATGTGCTTCTCGTTGCCTGAGAAGGTTTGGTACTTGAAAAGTCCACTCATCATGTTTGGGTGGTGATAGTGAGTAAGTTGGAATTCCTGTGGGTAACTGGTGTCCGGGGTAGTAGGAGAGCATATACCTTGGGAGATTTTGAGGCAAATGGGGAAGAAAGTTGACCAGGTAGAAAGTGTAGGTCAGAAGTAGGTAACATAATCAGGGAAATCAGGGTAAGACTTTGCTGTAGGATAGTGTCTTCTCTGGTATCTGTAAGAAATGGTATTTTTCTGAAAATGAGGCACAAAAAAGGAGAAATCTATGGGCAATTGAAGGCAAAGAGAGAATGAATAGAATGAGAGAAATCTTCTCTGAAAAGGGGCGCAAAAATGGAATTTAAAAAAAAGGAATGAATAGGATTAATTGAAGGGGAGGAGAGAAAGAAGGCATCCTTTTAAACAGATTGAAAAATCATATTAGTATTTCTGAGCACAAAGATAATACATGGAATTGCAAAAAAAAACAAATAATAATTAATGCAACAAAAATAGTCTTGATTTAGGGACAGAAACAAAGGACTTTGACAGACTTAGCAGCAAAATACTAAATAATAAGTGGATCAAAGAACAAACCAAAGAAACAATCAAGTTATATGAAAGAAAATGATAAGAATGAAAGACTATACCTAAATTTTAGAATGCAGGTAAAACAGCAGTCAAAGAAAAAAATTCATTTTTCTATAAACATATTAACAAAATAGAAAAAATACACTTAATGAACTGAATATTCATTTTTAAATTAGCAGGCCATTTTGTTTTCTTTCTCATGTTTTTTTCCTTTTTGATCTGATTTTTCTTGTGCAGCAAAATAAGTGTATAAATATATATGTGTGTATATATATGTGTGTGTATATATGTATATATGTATATATGTATATAATGTGTGTGTGTATATATATATATACACACATATAGGTTATTTGTCATCTAGGGGAGGGGATGGGAGAAGGAGAGGAAGATTTGGAATACAAAGTTTTGCAAAAGTCAATGTTGAAAAATTATCCATGCATATGTTTTGAAAATAAAAAACTTTAATAATGATAATAATAAAAAACAAGTAAAGGCACCCATCTGAAAAAAAAATAAAATTAGCAAGCTACTAAAAAATAAATCCATGTAAGCATAAGTGAAGATATTTAAAATTAAAGGAGACACTTCTGCAGGCAAAACCAAGATGGTGAAGTAGAATAACAACCACTCAAACTCTCCTAAATATTTCTCTCCAATAATCTTTAAAATAATGTTTCAGGTTGAATTTTGGAATGGAAGATCCAACAAAAGAATATGAGACTGTATTCCTCTTCAAGACAGCATGGGAGATTAGAATGACAGATGTGTGAAAAAATTGGTAGAATAGGGTTATTTTGGGAGGCTAGTCTGGCGTACATGTGGGAAAAACACCAGTAGTGGGATTAGATAGTAAAAACAGAAATAGCAACTTTGGGAGTTCTCAAGTCAGAGATGGTAAGAAAAACTGGACAAATGGTCAAAAATATTACATTACAGGGTGTGCTTGTCCTGAATGTAGGACCATATGTTATTTGGCAATTCCATTGCTTATAACCTCTTCTGGGTTACAGTTCAAGGATAGAAAGGAGTACTTTTGGTCAAGAGAGAGTGGGAGTCTTGAGGAGCAATTGTTTGGCAACTCCATTGCCTATAACCACTTCAGAGTCATGGTTCAAGGGCAGAGAGGAGCAATTTCTTTTTTTTTTTTTATTAAAGCTTTTTATTTTTCAAAACATGTGTGGACAATTCTTCAATATTAGTCCTTGAAAAACCTTGTGTTTCAATTTTCCCTCCCTTCCTCTACACCCTTCCTTAGATGGCAAGTAGTCCAATATATGTTAAACATGAATACTAATACAATTTTTATTTATTTATACAATTATTTGCAGCACAAGAAAAATCAAATCAAATTAGTAAAAAAAAAAAAAATAACCAAAATAAAATGCAAGCAAGCAACAACAAAAAGAGTGAAAATGCTTTGTTGTGAACCACATTCAGTTCCCACAGTCCTTTCTCTGGGCTCTCTTCATCACTGAATAATTGGAACTAGTTTGAATCATCTCATTGTTGAAGAGAGCCACATCTATCAGAATTGATCATCCTATAATCTTTTTGCTGTGTATCTCTTGGTTGCTCATTTCACTTAGCTTCAGTTCATGTAGGTCTCTCCAGGTGTCTCTGAGAAAGAGTATTGTTTCCAATCGTAAGGGAGGATGGACCCTGAAGAACAGTATTGATTATGCAATCCCAAAGATTAGAGCTCCTTTCTGGGAAAGGAACAGAGTAAATACCAAAAGAACAATGACCATACATACCTCTCCCCAGAATATATCATAGTAAAAGCACTGCAAATTTCTAAACCCCCAGAACTGGCTCTGAAAGCAGCAGTATAAAAGAGCCTCTCCACCCCCATGAAATAGAGCCCAGCATTAACATAAAATAGGGTGGAAAAATGCACAAATAATAAAAACAGACTCTCACAAAGAAAAGATACCATGGTAACAGGGAAGATAAGGAAACAAAAGAAGACAATAAAGTCAAAATAGTCACAGGCTTAAACCTCAAAAAATGTGAAGTTCAAGAATTCCTGGAAGAGATCAAAAAAAACTAAAGAAAATAAAACCTTAATATATGAATGTAATAGAATATTATTTTTCTATAAGAAATGACAAGCATATGGTTGATTTCAGAAAAGCCTGGAAAGACTTAAATGAACTGATGCTAAGTGAAGTGAATAGAACAAGAGAACATTGTATAAACCTTGTATACCACAACAAGATTATGTGGTGATTAACTGTGATGGGCTTGGCTTTTTTTAACAGTGAGGTAGGTGATTCAAGGCAATTCCAATAGTCTTGTGATGGAACGAGCCATCTGTATCCACCAAATATGACCCAAAGCATAATATTTTCACCTTTTGTTGTTGTTTGTTTGCTTGCTTGGTTTTTTTTTTCTCTCTTGATCTTTTTTTTTTTTTTGTACCACATGACAAATATGGAAATGTTTATGGAACTGCATATGTTTAACCTGTGTTGGATTGCTTGTTGTCTAGGAGAAGTGGGGAAATGGGAAGAGGGAGAAAAATTTGGAACACAAGGTTTTGCAAAGGTAAATGTTGAAAATTATCTTTGCATGTATTTGGGAAAATATTGTAAAAAAAGAAAAGAAAATCTTTAAAAAGGACAGAAAACTGTATATTTTTTCATCTAGTTAGTTCTGTATCCCAAAGAGATCATGAAAGATAAATATTTAAAAAGAAAAGTACCAATGTGTACAAAAATATTTACAGCAGCTCACTTTGTGGTAGCAAAGAATTGAAATTTTTCATTTTAAATTGTCATCAGACAGACCAATGTAAACAAACAAAAAACCCCAACAAAATAGATAAATCATTGGTTAATTTGATATCTTAGAAAAAGAAAGAAAACCAAATTACTAGGATCAAAAACGAAAATGTACCTTAATGAAGATAAATGAAAGCTGTTATTGCCCGTTATGCCAATAAAAGTCACAATCTAAGTGAACTAAATGACTACAAAATACAAAATTTTCAGATTAATAGAAGAGAAAATAGAATACATAACTAACCTTATCTCTGAAAACAAAATTGAATGAAACATCAGTAAACTCTTTAAGAAAAAATTTCTCAGAACCAGATGGATTTACATATGAATTCTATGAAACATTTAAAGAACAATTTATCCCAATTCTTTGTAAACTATTTTGAAAAATAGACATAGAAGTCCTAAAAGATTCTTTTTGTGACATAAATATCATGCTGACATCTAAGCCAGGAAAAGCCCCCCAAAAAAGAAAGCAAACTAAGACCAATTTCCCTAATTGAATATTGATTCAAAAATTTTTTTAATACTTGTAAGGAGATTGTAGCAGTATATCACCAAAATCATTTACTCTAACCATGTTGGATTTTATACCAGTATTGCAGGACTGGTTCAATATTAGTAGATACAGAAAAGGCTTTTTGACAAAATACAAAACTTATCCTTATTAAAAAATACTAGAAACTATAAGAATCAGTGTAACTTAAAATCTTAAGTATCTATCTGAAACCAAAAACCAAGCACTCTTTGTAATGGACATAAATTTGAAACCTTTCTAATAAGATTAGGACTAAAGCTTATCACTACTAATTACAGCAACAAGACTAGAAAAAGAAATTTAGGGTTAGAATTAAACAAGTAATGAGGAAGCAAAAAATCACCTTTTGCATATATAATAGTATACTCAGAGAATCAAAAAAAAACCCAAATTGAAACCACAACTTGAGCAATATTACAGGGTATAAAATAAACCCACTTAAATTCTCAGCATTTTTATATACTGTCAACAAAACCCAGCAAGAAGAAATGGGAAGATAAATTCCATTTAAAATGACTTCACACAATATAAACTGTTTAGGAGTCTGCTTATGAAGAAAAATGCATTGATTATATATCATTTTCATATGCATATATAGATATACATGTGTATATGTATACAATTTCATAACACTTTCTGACAAGCAGATTTGGTAGAAAATAGTCTTTGACCAGAGGTAAAAATGAATGAATGATTTAGACAAAAAAGGTAGTACTATAAATAAACTAGAACATGAAAAAATATATATCTGTCAGATCTATGGATAAGGGAGTTTATTTTTAATTTATTTATTCACTTTTATTTAAAACTTAAATAGAAAATAGAAAAAAGGAAATAAAGGAAAAATTGTCATAAAGCAGAACATAAAAGAGGATTCAAAATATGTAACAAAATTCAATTTCAAGATAGCTTATATAATAATAAAACCCATTGCATTTAAAATTGTCCATCTTTGCTTGCTTGTAGGTTTTCTTTTGCTTTCTGCTGTGTATTTTTTATTTTATTCTTTTCACCCTTTCTTCCCCTTTCCCTTCCTAAGTAGGCTACAATTAAACACAGATATATTTCTGTCTATATAAATAGATATATAGACACATATACATGCATGTGTACATATATTCACATTCTCTCCTTTCCTATTCCTGGTAACTTTTTACTTTACTTCTCCTCACTAACTTGTCTCGCTTTTATTTGATCCCACCCCAAGAATCCCTCTAGAATCCTCTCCCTTCATTTTTTTTCTTCTTCTTTATCCCTTTCTCAGTAATCTATGTACCTTATACCCATTAATCTACTCAACCCTTTTACAGTTCACATTATCTTATTCCCTCTCCCTCTTATTTCTTTATAGATTTTGAAGGATGTTATATACCCTTCTGTGTGTGTATGTGTGTGTGTGTGTGTGTGTGTGTGTGTGTGTGTGTGTGTGTAGAGGGCCAGAACTCTGGAGAAGTATACTTGAAACAAGGATACTTACAACAAGGTGTTAATTCAGTAGAAATGATGAGATGATGGTTCTCTACTTTACATATATATATTTAGTATAGTTATATACTAAGTATACATAGTATATATACTAAGGTATGGTGATATAATGGTTCTCTAGTTCACACATATTCAATATGCTGTAATGATGTAATTGTACTAAGGTATATAAGGGCTGAGACGAATGAAAATGAGATATTCCATCTTTGACCATCCTTCTGGTGGCTCTCCTGCCTCCTGCACTCCTCCACTAAGATCAAGACTGGGTCAGACTGTGAGAGATATAGATTGTAAAGGATACAGACTGTGAAGTAGACAATAAAGACTCTAGACTCTATTCCTGACCATTCTCATCGTGTCTATCCTGCTGAGACCAAGACTTGTCTGGAGGACCTCCAGAAAACTAACCTGAATATTATGTCTGTGTGTGTATAAAATGCCCTTCTTGATATATATGGTTCCTTCTCTAAATCACTCTTGATATGACAAGGATTTCAGAATTACCAGTCCTCCCTGCTCTTCTAATTCCTCTGTATCAGTTCTTGCTCTCACACTTCATTTTTATAACATAATTACTGTTCTTACCATTTCCTACATGGTTTTGCTTTTAATAATTACATTATACTCAACTCTACCCTATTCTTTCTTTTAGGATACCCAAATACTAGTGACAACCTTACAAATAGTTTACATTTCTACATAAAAAACCATAAAAAAATTGTCCTTATTTATTTAGTTCTTTGAAATTAGTATTTGACATTGATGCTCAAAGATTAAATTTTCTATTCAGTTCACGTTTGTTTACAACAAAATCCTGAAAATCTGGCACTTCATTGAATTTTTATTTTTTTATTCAATATTATACTTAATTTTGCTGGATATAATATTTTTGGCAGTAATCCTAGTTCTTTTGATTGTCAATATATAATATTCCTGGACCTATTTTTTTTATTATAACCACCAATAGGTCTTGCGTAACTCTAATTGTAACTCCAGCAAATTTGAATTTTTTGTGGTTGCTGCTTGTCAAATTTTCTTTTTAATCTGGGAGTTTCAAAATTTAACAATTCTTGTATGTTTTCCTTGTAAAAGGATCTCTTTTAGGTAATGACTGGTGGATTTTTTTTTATTTCTGTTTTCCCTCTTGTAGGAAAATTTTCTTTGATTATTTCTTATATATTTATATATATTGTATATTTTTTGTATATCAGGGTTCTTTTTTTGGTGATAGCTTTCAGATAATCCAATTATTCTTACATTTTCTCTTTTTGATTATTCTTCAGATGTTCTTTTTTTTTATGAGATGTCTTATGTGCGCTTCTGTTTTATATATTCTTTATATCATATCATATTATATCATATCATATCATATCATATCATATCATATCATATTATATTATATTATATTATATTATATTATATTATATTATATTATATCTTTACTGGCTTCCCCTTGGCCAATTCTAATTTTCAGAGTCCTTTTCTTCTTTAGACTTTGGATCCCCTTTTTTAATTGGTAGACTTTCTTTTCATAATCTTGTTTTTCTTGGATTGTTCAGGGATTTTGGGGGGGATTGTTTTTAGATTTTTTTTTCAATCTTTCTTACTTTACTTTAAAAATCTTTTAAAATTTCTTTTTTGAATTCTTTTTGGGATGATAACCATTTAACATTACTTTTTGAAGTAGGAGAGACTTTTTTAAATCAATATACTCTCTGAAGATGAACCCCACTCTTCCCTATTTCCATAGTAATTTTCTGTAGTTGAGTTCTTTCTCCTTTGTTTATTTTATTTATTTATTCTTATTTAAGAACTTGTTAGTGTAATTACCTTTAATCTTGTGGTAGGGAAGGATGGTGCTTTTTGATTTCTTTCCAAAACCAAGAATCCCACTCTTGTATAGGTGTCTTCAGCCATCAGCTTCCTTGTTCCACTACTTCTGCATTCAGGGTATAACTGATATAGGGAGTGATTCCCTCTTATCCAGGGTGGCATCTTAGAAACCCAGCTGGGCCCAGTATTTATCAGCCAAGGTTCTCTCACTCTTTCTGGAGTGACTATTTCTCAGGTAAAAGTTCATGTAGTTAGAACTCAGGCTATTTTCAAATTCAGCTAGAGCTAGCCTGGGGATGGTCACATTTCACAGTGGCCAAAGCTCCATGTTCTGGGGTCTTTCTTAGGTTCTTGGGGTCTTTTTCAGTTATCCTAGGAGAACCCCTGTTCTGCCCCAAGTCTAATTTGTTTTTTGCTTGCCTACATTCACTTTGAGTTACAATTTTGTTTTCTCTGTGGGGGAAATCTGAAGAGCTTGGAATTTTCTGACCTACTCTGCTATCTTTCCAAAATACTCTTAAGAGTTTATAATTAAACAAGAGATAAAGGAAATTAGGGGAAGTAAAATAAGGTAATGTAGAATTTTGTTCAGTCATTTTAACTTGTGCCTGACTTTTTGTGACAGCACGTGTGGATTCTTGCCAAAGATACTATACTAGTTTGCCATTTCTTTCTCCAAGTCATTTTGCAGAAGAAAAAACTGAGGAAAACACAGTCAAATAAATTTCTAAGGTCACACAACTAGTATTGTCAGGCTAGATTTGAATTCAGGAAAATGCATCTTCTTGACAATGCTTAAAATTCTTTCTGCAATTCTACCTTGCTGCTTGTTAATTTTTTAAGTAGTATTTCTTCCCATTACATGTCAAGACAATTTTTCCCATTCACTTTTACAAGACTTTAAGTTCCAAATTTTTCTCACTGCCTCCCTCTCTTCCTCCTAAAATGTTAGGCAACTTAATACAGGTTGTACACATGTTTTCATATAAAACATATTTCTTTATTAGCCACAGTTGTGAAAGAAGAAACAGATCAAAAGAAAAATAAACATGAGCAAAAATAAAATAAGTGGAAAAAGTATGTTTTGATCTGTATTCAGAATTCAACAGTTCTTTTTCTGGAAGTAGATAGCATTTTCCTTTTTTTAGTCATTTGTGCTTGTTTTGGCTCATTATGTTGCTAATCATCATACAATGTTTTCCTGCTTCTGCTCATTTCTCTTTGCATCAGTTTGTACAAGTCTTTCGAGTTTTTTCTGAAATCTGCCTGTTCATAATTTATTATTGCACAACAGGATTCTATTGCATTCATATTCCACAGCTTGTTCAATCATTCCCTAATTGATGTGCTTCTACTCAGTTTCTACTATATTGCACCAAGAAAAGAGTTGCTAAAAGGGTTTAATTTTGCACATGTAGTTCCTTTCCTCTTTCACTGCTATCTCTTTGGGTTACAAGCCTGTTAATGACATTACTGGATCAGATGATTTGCACAGTTTAGTTGCCTTTGGGCATAATTCCAAATTGCTCTCCAGAATGGTTGGATCAGTTCACAATTCCAGAACAGTTCATTAGTATCCAAGTTTTCCCACATTCTCTCTAAAATTTACCATTTTCCTTTTTTTGTCATATTAGTCAATCTTTGAGGTGTGAGGTAGTACCACAGAATTGTTTTAATTTGTGTTTCTCTAACAAAAATAATTTAGAGCACTTCTTCATATGCTTATAATTTTGATTTCTTTATGAAAACTGCTTTTTCATATTCTTTGGCCATTTATCATTTGGGGAATTGCAAGTATTCTTATAGATTTGATTTAATTTTTTATATATTTGGGAAATGAGTCTTGAATCAGGATATTTTCTATAAAGATTGTTTCTTAGCTTTCTCCTTTTCTTGGCTACACTGGTTTTGTTCATGCAAAAGCTTTTTAATTTAATATAATCAAAGGTATATATTTTGCATTTTACAATGCTCTTTGTCATAACCTGTAACTTACTTAATTTCTCCTTTAAAAGAGAAAATTAAATTCTTAACAATTTGGATTTTATACCACTTAACACATATATATTTAATATCAAACACTTCACAGTCTATGGTATGTATCTCTTAGCAAAATTTAGCTTCCTTCCTTATCTCTTTTAATTAGGTTTATTTATTTATTTTTTTTGTTTGGCTAAGATCAGGATTGCTACCCCTACTTTTTTACTTCAGCTGAAGCACAATAGATTCTGCTCCAGCCTCTTACTTTTCCTCTGTGTGTGTCCCTTGGCTTAAAGTGTATTTCTTGTAAACAATATATAGTATAACAATCTGGGTTTTTATCCTCTCTGCTATCTGCTTCTATTTTAAGAGAGAGTTCATCCCAATCACATTCATAGTATGATTACCAACTATGTATTTCCTTTCATCCTATTTTTCCTCCTGTTTTTTCTCTCTTCCCTTTTATCTTTTCTTTCTCTATCAATGTTTTGCTTCTGTATACTGTCTCTCCTGTCAGTCACCACTCTCCCAACCTTTACACAATCTCTTCCCCTTCTGTTTTCCTCTCAGGTAAGACAGATTTTTATATTCAAATCATTGTGTATATTATTCACTTTTTAAACCAAGACTGAGGAGGGTAATGTATCAGTATTCAAGTTTTCCCATATCCCCTCCAACATTCAGCATTATCTTTTCCTGTCATCCTAAACAATCTGACAGGTATGTAGTGGTATCTCAGAGTTGTCTTAATTTGCATTTCTCTGATTAATAATGACCCAGAGCATCTATTCATATGGCT
Source organism: Sarcophilus harrisii (assembly GCF_902635505.1). NCBI lineage: Eukaryota > Metazoa > Chordata > Mammalia > Dasyuromorphia > Dasyuridae > Sarcophilus > Sarcophilus harrisii. The sequence continues at coordinate 337,702,700 of NC_045427.1, forward strand.
AGAAATAGTTTCAATTTCTTCATCTGAAAATTGTCAGTTCATATTCTTTCATCCTTTGTCAATTGGAGAATGTCTTGATTTCTTATAAATCTATTTATTATATCTCTATATATTTTGGAAATAAGGCCTTTATCAGAACCTTTGGCTGTAAAAATCTTTCCCCAGTTTATTGCTTCCTTCTAATCTTGTGTGCATTACTTTTGTTTGTACAAAAGCTTTTCAATTTGATATAATCAAAATTTTATATTTTGTGATCAATAATGATCTCTAGTTCTGCTTTGGTCACAAATTCCTTCCTCCTCCATAGGTCTGAGAGGTAAACAATCCAATGTTCTTCTAATGTATTTATAATCTCATTCTTTATGCCTAGAAAATGAACCCATTTTGACCTTATCTTGGTGTATGGTGTTAAGTATGGGTCCATGCCTAGTTTCTGCCACACTAATTTCCAATTTTCCCAACAGTTTTCATCAAACAGTGAATTCTTATCCCAAAAGCTAGGGTCTTTGGATTTGTCAAACACTAGATTATTAAGGTTATTGACTATTTTGTCCTTTGAACCTAAACTATTCCACTGATCAACCAGTCTATTTCTTAGCCAATACCAAATGGTTTTGGTGACTGCTTCTGTATAATATAGTTTTAGATCTGTACAGCTAGACCACCTGCATTTGGTTGTTTTTTCATTAGTTCCCTTGAAAGTTTTGACCTTTTGTTCTTCCAGATGAATTTTGTTGTTATTTTTTCTAGGTCATTAAAATAGTTTTTTTTTGGAAGTCTGATTGGTATAGCACTAAATAAATAGATTAGTTTGGGTAGTATTGTTATCTTTATGATATTTGCTTGACCTATCCAAGATCATTTAATATTTTTCCAATTGGTTAGATCTGATTTTATTTGTGTGCAAAAGTGTTTTGTAGTTTTGTTCATATAATTCCTGACTTTCCCTTGGCAGATAGATTCCCAAATATTTTATACTATCAGCAGTTACTTTAAATGGAATTACTCTTTGTAACTCTAACTGTTGGATTTTGTTAGTGATATATAAGAATGCTAATGACTTATGTGAGTTTATTTTGTATCCTGCAACTTTGCTAAAGGTGTGGATTATTTGTAATAGCTTTTTAGTAGAATCTCTGGTGTTCTCTAAGTATATCATCATATCATCAGCAAGACTGAAAAGTTGGTTTCTTCATTACCTACTCTACTTCCTTTAATTTCTTTCTCAGTACTTATTGCCAAAGCTAGCATTTCTAATTACAATATTAAATAGTAATAGTGATAGTGGGCAACCTTGTTTCACTCTTGATCTTATTGGGAATGATTCCAGTTTATCCCCATTACATATGCTGGGTACTGATGGTATTAAATAGATGCTACTGATTATTTTAAGGAAAAGTCCATTTATTCCTATACTCTCAAGTGTTTTTATTAGGAATGGATGTTGGATTTTATCAAATCCTATTTCTGCATCTATTGAGATGATCATATGGTTTTTGTTATTTTGGTTATTGATATAGTCAATTATGCTAATAGTTTTCCTAATATTGAACCAGCCCTGCATTCCCAGTATAAATCCTACTTGATCATAGTATATTATCCTGGGGATGATTTTCTGTAATCTTTTTGCTAATATTTTATTTAAGATTTTAGTATTAATATTCATTAGGGAGATTGGTCTATAATTTTCTTTCTCTGTTTTCAACCTACCTGGTTTCGGTATCAGTACCATGTTTGTGTCATAAAAGGAATTTTGTAGGACTCCTTTATTCCCTATTTTTTCAAATAGTTTATATAACATTGAAGTTAATTGTTCTTTAAATGTTTGGTAGAATTCACATCTAAAATCATCTGGTCCTGGTGATTTTTTTCTTAGGGAGTTTGTTAATAGCTTGTTCTATTTCTTTTTCTAAAATGGGACTGTTTAAGCAATTTACTTCCTCCTCTGTTAATCTGGGATGCCTACATTTTTGAAGGTAGTCATCCATTTCACTTAAGTTATCAAATTTATTGGCATAAAGTTGAGCAAAGTAACTCTAATTATTGCTCTAATTTCCTCTTCATTGGTAGAAAGTTCTCCCTTTTCATTTTTAAGACTAACAATTTGATTTTCCTATTTCCTTTTTCTAATCAGATTTACCAAAGGTTTATCTATTTTGTGTTTTTTTTTTCATAAAGCCAACTCTTAGTTTTATTTATTAATTCAATAGTGCTTTTGCTTTCAATTTTATTAATTTCTCTTTTTAATTTCAGAATTTGAAGTTTAATATTTGATTGGGGGTTTTAATTTGGTTGTTTTTCTAGCTTTTTAAGTGGCAAGCCCAATTCATTGACCTCTTTCTCTATTTTATTCAAGTAAGCCTCTAAAGATATAAAATTTCTCTTTGTTACCACTTTGGCTGCATCCTACAAATTTTGGTATGTTGTCTCATTGTTGTCATTCTCTTGGGTGAAATTATTAATTGTGTTTATGATTTGCTGTTTCACCCAATCAATCTTTAGGATGAGATTACTTTGTTTCCAATTACTTTTTGGTCTATTTACCCCTAGCTTTTTGTTGAATGTAGTTTTTATTGCATCATGATCTGAAAAGAATGCATTTACTATTTCTGCCTTTCTGCATTTAATTTTGAGGTCTTTATGTCTTAATATATGGTCAGTTTTTATATAGGTTCCATGAACTGTTGAGAAGAAAGTGTATTCCTTTCTGTCTCCATTCAGTTTTCTCCAAAGATCTATCATACCTAACTTTTCTAATATTCCTTTTACCTCTCATTTTTCTTATTTGTTTTGTGGTTTGATTTATCTAATTCTGAGAGTGCAAGATTGAGATCTCCCACTATTATAGTTTTGCTGTCTATTTCTTTTTGCAACTCTCTTAACTTCTCCTTTAGGAAGTTTGGTGCTATACCACTTGGTGCATATATGTTTAGTATTGATATTGCTTCATTGTCTATGCTACCCTTTAGCAAGATATAATTTCCTTCCTTATCTCTTTTAATTAGATTGATTTTTGCTTTTGCTTGATCTGAGATAAGGATGGCTACCCCTGCTTTTTTGACTTCACCTGAAGCATAATAAATACTGCTCCAACCTTTTACCTTTACTGTGTATGTATCTCCCTGCTTTAAATGTGTTTCCTGCAAACAACAGGATTCTGCAGGATTCTGGCTTTTTATACAGTCCACTTTATGGGAAAGTTCATCCCATTCACATTTACAGTTAAAATTACTAGTTCTGTATTTCCTGTCATCTAAATATCCCCAGATTATGCTTTTCTTTTTCTTATCTCCCTTACTCCCCTCCCCAGTATTAAACTTATGGGCACCATTTACCTCAGGCAACTCTCCCTCTTTATAGTCCCTCCCACCTCCTTTGAATCTCTTCCCCTTTCTTATACCTTTCCCTTATTATCTTTTCCTTTTCCCTTTTCCTCTCCCGCTTTTTAATGGTGAGAGAAATTTCTCTGTAAACCAGATATGTCAGTTGTTTTCTCTTTGAGCCAAATCTGATGAGAGTAAATTCACACTGTGTTCCTCCCCCTCCCTAAATTCCCTCAGATATGATAGATTTCCTTTGTCTCTTTGTGGGGTGTAGTTTCCCTCTTTTTATCTCCTCTTTTCCCTTTTTCTGATACTATCCCCTTTCCATTTCTATTTCCCCTTTTTTATATTATATCAGTAAAATCAAATTATACATTCACTCTTTATGTATGTTCATAATGGAAAAAAATGGTTCTTGAGAGTTCTTTTTACTTTTTTCTGCTTCTCTTTGAGTCTTATAGTTGGAGGTCAGTTTTTTGTTTAGTTTTGCATTTTTCATTAGTAACAAGTGGAATTCACCTGTTTCATTAAATGTTCATCTTCTTCCCTGGAAGAAAATGCTCAGCTTAGCTGGGTAGTTTATTCTTAGTTGCATTTCAAGTTGCATTCTTTTACCTTTTGGAATAGTAGTTCTAAAATTTAGTATATATTCCTTGGGGTTTTTATTTTAGGATTTTTCAGAAGGTGTTTGATGAACTCTTTCAATGCTTATTTTACCTTCTGATTCTACTACATCTGGGCAGTTCTCTTTGATGATTTCTTGTAAAACAGTGTCTAGGCTCCTTTTTTATCATATTTTTCAGGAAGTCCAATAATCCTTAGATTATCTTTCCTAGATATATTTTCCATGTCTGGAAATATTTAACATTTTTTTATTTTTTCATTTTTTTGGTTTTGGTTGATTGAGTCTTGATGATTCAATGAATCATCATTTCTATTTGTTCAGTTCTAATTTTTAATGAGTTATTTTCTTCATTAGCTTTTTTTATTTCTTTTTGTATATGTCCAAATGAGTTGTTTTGGTCTATGGAATTTTTTTCCATTTCACTAATTTTTTTAATGAGTTATTTTCTTTTTCCAATTCACAAATTCTACTTTCCTCGGAGTTCTTTATCTTTTCCAATTAACAAATCCTACTTTTCTGGGAGTTCTTTTTCTTTTCCAGTTCACAAAACCTGTTTCCCTGGGAGTTCTTTACCTTTTCCAATACACATTTCGGGAAGTTGTTTTCTTTTTACACTTTATCAAATTTTTCTTTAAGTAAATAATATGCATTTTCCATGCTCTCTTGCAGAGCTTCTCTTTCCTTTCTCCATTTTTCTTCTACTTCTCTTTTAAGATCTTTTATAATTTCTTCTAGGAGAGCCTGGGAACCAGGTTACATCTCCCTTTGGAATTTTATCTGGAGACTTTCTGTATAGAAGCTATCAATCATTAATATACACTTGGTCTTTTACTCATTTTTTAAAAGCCCTTAAGGTCTGCCTTCAGGACAAGGAGATTACCAGCCTCCTCTGCAAAGCAAGGATAGCTATATAGATTGTAGCTGTCCTGAAAACAGGCTGCTAAGAGAGGCTGAGCTGCAGAAGTGGTCTGGGAATAGCTCCACACAATGGAAGTGTCTCTCCCCTGGGAATAGTCTGGCTGTGCAAATCAGTGGCTGCCCTAGGGCTAGTGGCTGAGCAGCAAAAATCCTGCTGTGTGCCAGTCAGCACCTGGGAAGCACAGTAGTGCTGTGCAAGTTCTATTCCCCTGGCAGAGCCCTCTTGCTATGCAGATTTGTGGCTGCCCAGGGCAGAGCCCCCCTGGTGATCAGAAGTGTAACTCCTCTGGGCAAAAGCCTCATGCTGTAGAATGCAGCTGCAGAGCTGTTCTACTCATGAGTACTGTCTTTTCTTTACTTCTTTGTAAATTGTTCTTTTGTTCTCTGCTGTGCACTTTATTTACTTTACTCTTTCCCCCCTTTTCATCCCTCCTACTACCCCCAAGCAGGCTATAGTTAAAAAAAGATATTTATATATACACATATATAGATAATATGCATACATACATATACATTTACACACACACACATACCCCACATGTCTTTCCTATCCCTGCTAACTCTTTTATTAAATTCTGCTACATAACTTGGCTCACTGTTACTTAACCTCCCCCTTCCTTGTCTCTCCCTCACCCTTTGCTTTCCCATCCATTTATGCCTCCTACCTTATTTCTTCATTGATTTTTGAGGTACTATACCCTTTATGGTATATATGTAACACTATCCATTGAACCAATTTCCAATGCGAATAAATTTTTAGAACTACAAGCCCTCCTCCCCACTTTAACACCTTTGTGTCTATTCTTTCTCTGCACCTCATTTATATTACATGATTGCTATTTTTACCTTTACTCTGCCAATCTTTCTTTCAAGCTTATCCTATTGTTGATGTAAATCTTAAACATAAAGTGTATATTTTCTTTCTTTCTTTCTTTCTTTTTTGGCTAAGGCAGTTGGGATTAAGTGACTTGCCCAGGGTCACACAGCTAGGAAGTTTTAAGTGTCTGAGGCCAGATTTGAACTCAGGTCCTCCTGACTTCACAGCTGGTGCTCTATCCACTGCATCACCTAGCTGCCCCTATATTTTCCATGTTAAAAAAATCATAAACAATTTGTCCATTTTTGAACAGTTTGTCCATATTGAATTCTTTAAAATTGCCCTTTGATATTGGCTCCTATATGTTACATTTCCCATTAAGTTTGGATTTAGTTGATAAAATGTACTAAAACTGTGCAAGTTCGTTGAATGTTGATTTTTTTCTCACTCAAAGTTATAGATAATTTTGCTGGATATGATATTTTTGGCCTCAGGCCAAAATTTTTTTACTTTTGCTTGCTATTAGATATGATTCCAAGACCTGTGGACTTTTATTGTAGCTACTGATAAGTCTTGTACAATTCTAATTGTAGCTTCAACATATTTGAGTTTTTTTCCATGTTTCTTGCGAAATTTTCTCTTTGATCTTGGGGGGTTTTAAAATTTGGCAATAATATTCCTATGTAATTTCCACAAAAATTCTCTTTGAGATGTGATTGGTAAATTTTTTTATTTCCTGCATTATTGTGTTAAAGTTCTCTTTTTGGTCACAACTTTCTGGCAGTCCATATTTTCTCTTCTTAATCTGTTTCTCCAGATCTGTTGAGTTTTTTTTAATGAAATGTTTTACACTCTCTTTTATTTTCTCATTCTTTATAATCTGTTTTGTTATTTCTTGATCTCTCATAATTTACTGACATCCCCTTGCCAGATTCTACTTTTCAAAGAATTATTTTCATCTATGAGACTCTGTATCTCCTTTTCTAAGTGGTTAACTTTTTTCATATTTTTCTAAGTTTTTCTTGAATGGTTTTATTTTTTTTTCTTTAGTTTTTCCTCAATGTCTCTCATTTCATTTCCGAATTCTCTTTTGAGTTCTTCCATAAATTCTCTCTAGTGGGGAGCCATATCATGTTATACTTTGGGGTAGTTTGTTTGTTTATTATTATTATTATTTATATTATCAGTGGCTTCCTCTGAAGATGAAGTCCAGTCTTCCCTGGTCCCATAATATGGTTCAATGGTGGGGTGTTTTCTTCTTTGCCAGTTCATTTTTTTTAATAAGAGGTATTAGTGTAAGCACCTCTAATCATCGGGTGTGGGGAAATGGTGCCTCAAGCTTCTGTTCAGCTCTCCCCTCTGACTAGGAACCCCAAACCAAGAGTTCCACCCTCCTACAAGTGCCCATAGAAAGTAGTGGCCATGCCCTGCTGCTTCTGCACTCACCAAGTGCTGGTTCCTTCTCACCCAGGATTACATCTCAGCAGCACAACTGGGCCTGATGGTCCCAATCAGCCAAGATTTACTCTGTTTTCCAGGACTCAAACCCACACTTGATAAATAGTCTGAGAGGTAAAAGTCTCTATGGCTCCTTCTGAGGCTCCATCACAAGAAGATAGCATAAGGGATCCCCATTTTATGTTTCTGTGGAGTTAGCCTGGAGGTGTTTCCACTTCAGATAAGTTAATTAGGGGTTGGCATCTTTCTTCAGATCTTGTTGAGTTATATTAGGAGGACCCCTGTTCTGACCCAAGTCTTCCAGGTTTTTCACCAGTCTAGTGCAAATTTATTCTATTTGTGGAGGAAATTGGGAGAGTTTTAAATTTACCAACCTACTCTGCCATCTTCTCAAAATCCTCCCCCCAATAATTTCTTGAAAAATGCTGTTCAGGTCCTCTTTTTTATTACAGCTTTCAGATAGTCCAATAGTTGTAACATTGTCTCTCCTGGATCCATTTTCTAGATCAGTGTTCTTTTTCCCCCCCATGATATATTTTACATTTTCTTTTATTTCTTCATTCTTTTGAACTTGTTTGTTTGATTCATGATGTCTGATGGAGTCATTAGCTTCCATTTGCCCAATTCTAACTTTTAAGGAGTTGTTTTTATCAGTAACTTTTTAAATTTCTTTTTCCATTTGAGCAATTCCACTTTTTAAGCAATTTTCCAAGCTTTTGACTTTTTCTTCATAGTTTTTTTTTTGTATTATTCTTATTTCTTTCCCCAATTTTGTTCTATCTCTCTTATATGACTTTTGAACTATTTTTGAATTCTTTCATCAATTCTTTCTGGACTTGAGAACACTTTCTGTTTTTCTTTGAAGTTTTGTCCATAGGTGTTTTGATCTTCCTATCACCATATCTTTTTTTGTAGTCAGATTCTTGTTGGTGTTAGTGTTCTTCTTTCTGTTTTCCAGAACATAAGGGGCACAGTCTCAGGTTTCTTATGCTAAGCTACATGCTTTGCCTATTATCTGATGCTTCACTGATGTTACTAAGGCCCACAATAGACCCTCGTATCTGGCACTGTTGGCACCTGTAGAATTGGATTCTTAGATTGGAGTTTGCCCGTTTTGCTGGCTGTGCTGAGTAATTTTTTTGGGGGGAGGTTCTTGTATTGATGTTTGCCCTCTACCACACAGGGGCTTAGGATTTACTACTGGTTTGCTGAAATGCTTCTTATCCTGGAATGTTTTCTCTTTTTGCCCAAGGGAAACAGACTTTTGTGATGATTTTGCATATTTCTTGGGCTACAAAATGATTTCTATCTTTTTGTTGGTTATACTGTTCCAGGATTCATTTTGGAGTGTTATATTATGGTTATTTAGAATTGAATGTGGGGAAGTTACTGCTATATACTGCTTACTCCCCCACCTTTATTTCTGAAAGATCTATCCATTAATTTTTATTTGATTAAATGTAATGAAAAGGCTTTTGGAGAAACAAAATATAGCTCAATTTAGAAGGAAAACAGGAAATTGGGGGAAAGTTTTTTCAATAATTTTGTCTGATGGAAGCCTAATTTCCCAATTATGAAGGGAAATGAATCAAATTTATAAAAGTAAGAATCATAAATTTATTCAAACATCATTCATTGTGATCTAGTGGGATGCAAATGAGAATCAGTGATGGTTCATCATTAGGAAAACTTTCAGTATCCCAAACTAAATGATTATCTTTATATATGCAGAAAATGTCTATGTCAAATTAAAAACAAACAAACAAAAACAACCCAATACTACAAATTATAGGCAAAAGAGTATCTTTTTAAAAATTTCAAAGAATCCATCCATCCAAAATCTAAACTGAGAATCTTATGCAATGGGGATCCACTAGAACCTTCTCCAATAAATATAGGAGGAAATCGAGAAGGTTCAATTTCTAAATTATTATTTGATATCATTGTGGAAATATTAAACATATCAAGAAGACAATACAAATATATTAAAGATAGAAAGAGAAGATAAAAAACTTAACCCTATATGCTGTTGATATAATGACAACCTTTGAAAATTCCAGGAATTAGCAAATATGCTAATCAAAAGTTTTAGACTACAAAGTAAACCTTCAATAATCAATTTCCTTTCTGTAGGATAATCACAAAATCCATGAAGCAAAAGTAAAAGAGGAAACATACAGATACAGATATAGATATAAATAGATATAGATATATAAACTATAAAATGCCTAAAATATATTGGAAAGTACCTACCAAAGCACACAAAAGACTTGTGTAGACTGTACAGAGTGTTCCTTAAAGAAATAAAGGACAATTTAAATAGTTGGAACTGTTCCAATATATTAAAAAAGAAGTGTCCCCAATTCAATTTATACTTTTAATTCCATAATAACCCAGTTACTAAGGGGATACTTTTTGGATCTAGTTGAGTCCATAATTTTGTTTTTACATTTTCTCCATTTCTAACCCAAAGAATGAAACAGAAAGAATGAAATTAAAACAGTAGTGCTTTTTCTTTTACCTACTAAGTTTAAAAAATTAGTGTGAAGGAAGAGAGAGAATTAATGAGTTTTCTTAAGGTCTTACTTTTATTTCAGTTCTAAATCTTACTAGGACTGCTATAACCTGCTCTATAGCATCTATTAGTGTTGGACATAGAATTTCATCTTTTATATTCCAAGGACATTGGAATTTTCTGGTCCTCTTTAGGAGTAAATCGGATTTGTATCAACAATATCTATCCCACTGATTATAGATAAGAAATTATACTGTTATTCTTTTACTTCTATTTTGTCTGCCAAGAAGTCACCTTTTCAGCATGAAAGATATTTTTTAAAATACATAATAGGGAAATAATTGCCCCAAAAAAGGAAATATAATTGATTCTGTTAAATTTAGGTTACTTGAAATAGGTGATACAACCTTAGTTAATGAAAGGCCTTGTGATTTCATTGACTAAGCTACTCTGGGCTTTTATTGATTGATTGATTTATATTTTTGTTCAGAGATGAAGAGAGCCATCTACACCCATAGAGAGAATTGTGGGAACAGAGTGTGAAACACAACATAGCATTCTCACTCTTTCTGTTATTTGCTTGCATTATCTTTTCTTTTTCAGTTTTTCTTTTTCTTCCTTCTTGATCTGATTTTTCTTGTACAAGATAACTGTATAAATATGTATACATATATAAGATCTAACATGTATTTCAACATATTTAACATGTAGTGGACTACCTGCCAGCTAGGGAAAGGGGTGGGGAGAAGGAGGGGAAAATTTGGAACGAAAGGTCAACATTGGAAAAATTACCCATGTATATGCTTTGTAAATAAAAAGCTTTAATTATCACATCATAATATTTAGATTTCAACTTCAAGTATTTTCCAGCTTTTATTGATGCCTAAAAAGAAAATATGAGTGTGTATATGTGTGTGTGTGTGTGTGTGTATATATATATATATATATATATATATATATATATCACAATTGAATTTTCCTTATTGACCATTCTAATATGTCTTTTTTAACCCAAAAAGGAGAAAAATGTTTTTTCAAAGGAAAATTTTTAAATAAAAATAAACTGACATATTTTGTCTATTTTTAAAATTGATTAATCTATTTTTACCTAGTAATCTATTTCCAAATTTACTAGTTGGCAATGTATTATATAGTTCCTTTAGTTAGCAACTAATTGTTATATTCTTACAGTATTTTACAAAATCATATTTGATAATAGAACTGCCACTGAAAAGTGAAGAAGTTGGAAAGCTGCTGCAGGAATATTCTTATGGGGTGGGGAGGCAATGTTTACTAGTCTTCAAATTGAGGAAATATCATAAAGGTAATTTCAGGTCTAATTCTTCCTTTTGAAACAATAGTACAGATAAATGAAGATCAAATGTTTACTATGTTTTCAGTTATAACTTGTCATGAAAAGATATTTTGAAATCAAACTGCAGGTTTGTAAAGATTGGGCTCCTTGTGTAAGAAAAGCAATAATTTTATGACTGGCACATTGTTGTCTCTTTAATACACTTTGCTATAATACTAACACAATTGGCAAGCACACCTGCTTGTACAGGTTTTAATGATTTGATCACATCCTGCTATGCAAGAACATGCTTATGACTATCCCTGTATAAGGTTGGCATTTTTCCAGTTAATCGTCTGAAGTACATTCTACATGCCTTGTTTAGCAAGAGAAATCTCTTTAAAAAATTTTTAAATAATTTTTTCCAATTACATGTAAAGACAATTTTTAATATTCGTTTTTAAAATTTTTGAGTTTTTAATTCTCTTCCTCGCCCCACCTTCTTTCTGAGACAGTAATCAGTCTCAGATGTTATAAACATGAAATCATGCAAAACAGCAAGACAAAGACAAAAAAAGAAAAGCAAAAATGAAGAAAGTGAAAAATAGCATGCTTTAATCTGCCTTCAGACTCCATCAAATTTTTCTGTGGATGTGGATGGCATTTTTTCATGAGTCCTTTGAAATTGATGAGGATCTTTGTATTACTGAGAAAAGCAGTTATTCATCATACATTGCTCATATTATGTATAGTGTTCTCACTTCACATCAGTTAATGTAAGTCCTTCCAGGTTTTTCTGAAATCATCTTCCTAGTCATTTCTTATAGCATTATAATATTTTTTGCAATTATATACTCCAGTTGATAATCATCCCCTCAATTTCAAATTCTTTTTTTTTTATTTAATAGCCTTTTATTTACAGGTTATATGCATGGGTAACTTTACAGCATTAACAATTGCCAAACCTCTTGTTCCAATTTTTCACCTCGTACCCCCCACCCCCTCCCCCAGATGTCAGGATGACGAGTAGATGTTAAATATATTAAAATATAAATTAGATACACAATAAGTATACATGACCAAACCATTATTTTGCTGTACAAAAAGAATCAGACTCTGAAATATTGTACAATTAGCTTGAGAAGGAAATCAAAAATGCAGGTAGGCATAAATATAGGGATTGGGAATTCAATGTAATGGTTTTTAGTCATCTCCCAGAGTTCTTTCTCTGGGCGTAGCTGGTTCAGTTCATTACTGCTCCATTGGAAATGATTTAGTTGATCTCGTTGCTGAGGATGGCCAGGTCCATCAGAACTGGTCATCATATAGTATTGTTGTTGAAGTATATAATGATCACCTGGTCCTGCTCGTTTCACTCAGCATCAGTTCGTGTAAGTCTCTCCAGGCCTTTCTGAAATTATCCTGTTGGTCATTTCTTACAGAACAATAATATTCCATAATATTCATATACCACAATTTATTCAGCCATTCTCCAACTGATGGGCATCCATTCAGTTTCCAGTTTCTAGTCACTACAAAAAGGGCTGCCACAAACAATCGTGCATAAACAGGTCCCTTTCCCTTCTTTATAATCTCTTTGGGATATAAGCCCAGTAGGAACACTGCTGGATCAAAGGGTATGCACAGTTTGATAACTTTTTGAGCATAGTTCCAAACTACTCTCCAGAATGGTTGGATTCGTTCACAACTCCACCAACAATGCATCATCAATTTCAAATTCTTTGCCATTCCAAAAAAGAGCTGGTATAAATATTTTTGTACAGATAAGTCCTTTCCCTCATTTCTTTTTTTTTGGGAGGGGGAGGGTTTTGATACAGTCCTAATAGTGGTGTTTCTAGATCAAATGGTGTGCACAGTTTTCTAGCCTTTTGGACATGGATGGTTGAATCAGTTCACAATTCCAGTTTCTAATTTTCCCACATCCCTTTCAGCATTTTTCATTTTTGTTTTCTGTCATATTATTGGCAACAGGATTTTCAAAGTGATCATGCAAATAGTCTCAAAGTGAGTATATAGTGTAAGATGCCTGATTTGGTAGATAGGGCACTGACAGTAGAGTCTAGAAGACAATGATTCAGGCATGCAGTGACCCTGGTCAAGTTATTTTAATCTCTTTGTGCAAAAATTTCCACATCTGTTAAAAAAAAAAAAAAAAAGAGGTTGAATCCAAAAATCTTCTAAAGTTCTTTCTAGCCCTATATCTGTAAACCTTTGATTTTTAGCATGTCGAATTAATAAATGGAAATATGTATTTAATTCTGTTTCATGAAAAGAAGTTTCTTTTGAAGATGAATATAAAGTTTTTTTCCTCTAATTCAGAGGAAATATATTTCTTCTAATATGATGTTTGGTAAAGCATTTGGCATTTTCTGGGTGCCTAATACCATAGTATTGTAGTCACAATATGTGATTTAAATCAGGAAAACTGAATTAAAACAGACTAAAAGGATTTGGCCACAAAGAATAGTAAAATAGAATAAAACAAGTTTCTGGAAAGTTACTCCCCTATAAATCAAATTTTACATACTTAGCTGCTACTTAGGCATAATAGTAATACTGGGAAGAAATATCTTCCTTCCTCCCCTCATTTTTTTATGAAGCAATTAATTTATATCATCTATCCTTAGGAGACTGATCCAAGTAAGAAATCTGAAAAGAGACAGGTTCCTCATGTGTCTTACAAGTTCAATAAAAAAAAATTAAAAACACCTGCTAGAGTTATAACTAGGAACATAAATCAGCAACCAGAGGGAGAATGCACAGTAATCAAGAGACAGAGACAATGCTGAAGCAAACAATTTCAGTAGGCTATGAGAAAACAGTTACAGAATCTCAAGGTTGGAGGTACAGGGTTTGACCTATTTCCACTTATTTACATAGTTTTCTTTTAAGGTAGGCATGCAAAAAGGGGCAAGAAAGGGAACCAGCCATTCCATCAAAAATTGTGTCAGGGAAAGGTCAGTTATGTACAGAGTACAGAGGTAAGAAGATTAAACAGACTTCTTTCTGTCTTCATTTACATCTACATCTATTTCATCCCATACTACTAAAAGGATCTAAATCCTGACCCTTGCAGAAGGTTCCAATCCAGGAACTGAGTCTGGAAAAATGAATAAACAGAGGAATACTTCAAATGCAATAAATAAATCCTGTGGATTAAGAGAAATTCAAAAAGTAGGAACATAAAAAAGAGAATAATTCCACAGAAAATAAAAATAAAAGATCAGAAAAAAAATCTCACAAGGAGATCAAGAGTAGACTCATAAAAAAAGACACATTGTATTTACAGGAAAAATAGGGCAACCTTAAAATTGGAGCAATATTCATTATCCAAGAGAGGAGCAATTAATACAATAAAAATTTCAGTGATACATAAATTAATTTACTTATTTAATATATCAATCAAACTACCAAAGAAAATATAATAACAAAATTCACTTGGAGGAAGAAAAAGTTAAGAATCTTAAGGGAAATAATGGGGAAAAAGTGGGAAAGAGGGAGGCCTAACACTACCCAATCTCAAACAAGTATTTCAAAATAATAATCACCAAATAGTTTGATACTATTAAAAATATAGAGGTCATATCAGTAAGCAAAACAAAGAGGATCCACAAAATAGAGAAGCAAAAGAATCCAATAGCCCAGTGTTCAATAAATCTCCAAATACCAGCTGACCTTTATTTCAGGGTTAGGACTGACAATAACTGGTGGGAAAATTAGACTATAATTCTGCAGAAATTACATTTAGATCAACATATGCCAAGGTAAATTAAAAATGAATACATAAAAGATTATAGAAGGACAAATAAGATGTTACCTTTCTAATGATGGGACAAGAATTCTTGATCAAATAAGTATTCATTCAAAGAGAAAGAGAAAAAGAAGACAAACTGACAATTTTAAATACATTAAAATTCTTTTAGATTTTATAATATCTTTATTTTTCAAAATACACACAAAGATAATTTTCAGCATTCACCCTTGTAACACTTTATGTTCCCAGTTTTTCTCCCTCCCACTCTACCTGCCCCCTCCCCTAGACAGCAGGTAATCCAATATAGGTTAATTTCCCCAATTATCATGATACACAAGAAAAATCAGATCAAAAAGGATAAAAATGAGAAAGATAAAAAAAAAGCAGCAAGCAAACAACAACCAAAAAAAAGGTGAAAATATTATGTTGTTGAAGATGATTTCAGAAAGGCCTGGAGAGACTTACATGAACTGATGTTGAGCAGGAATGAATTGAACCAGCTACACCCAGTGAAAGAACTCTGGGAGATGATTAAGAACAATTACATAGAATTCTCAATCCCTTTATTTTTGTCCATCTGCATTTTTCATTTCCTTCACAGGCTAATTGTACACTATTTCAGAGTCCAATGCTTTTTGTACAGCAAAATAACTGTTTGGACATGTATACATATTTTGTATTTAATTTATACTTTAACATATTTAACATGTATTGGTCAACCTGCCATCTGGGGGAGAGGATGGGGGGGAAGGAAGGGAAAAATTGGAACAAAACGTTTGGCAATTGTCAATGCTATAAAATTATCCATGTGTATAACTTATGTTGTAATCCACATTCAGTACCCATAGTCCTCTCTGAATGCAGATGGCTCACTCCATCACAGGTCTATTGGAACTGGCCTGAATCATCTCATTGCTGAAAAGAGCAGAGACTGTTACAATTGATCATCACATAATCTTGTGAATACATTAAATTTTAAAATCTTTTGCACAAAATCAATTTAAAATTAGAACATTAAAAAGAAAAGTTAACTTGGGAAAAATCCTTATGGTAAATTTTTCTAATAGAGGTCTCGAGATATATAAGGATATAACTTAAATTAATAGGAAAAAAGCTTTACCTAATAGATAAATGTCCCAAAGAACAGAAACAGTTCTCAAAAGAAGAAATCTAAGTTATACCCATATGTAAATTATGCATGTTTAAAAATTCTTGAAATCATTAATTCATAGAAATGCAAATTAAAGCAACTTTAGCAATCAATGAAGCAAATCCTTTGTTACACTATCAGGTTGGCAAAATTGACAAAAAAAAAAAAGAAATATCAGATATTAGATCAGCTCTGGGAAAACAGGCACATAAATGTACTATTAAGTATGAATTTGATCAGTCATTCTGGAAAGCAATTTGAAACAAGATTCCCTCAAAATTCCCTAAAGTGTGATATAACTCAGCAATAGCACCATTAGGTAGATATTTCCAAAAAAATCTAAGAAATAGGAAAAGGTACCAAAGGTAAGTGAGTGTGTGTGTGTGTGTGTGTGTGTATTCACACATATTTCTGGCAGTTATTTTTGTAGAGGCAAAAAACTGAGCTAGATGTTCCTTAAATTGTGAGATGAATCAACAAATAAGAATATAATGGAATAATTTCATACTATAAGAAATCACTAAAGAGAATGAAAGAAATTTAAGAACTGATACAGAATAAAGATTTTTAAATGAAATTTATACTATAACAGAATTGTAAAAATGAATGATTTTGAAAGTCTAAAGAACTTTGATCAATAGAATGATAATAATAATTGTGAATGTGAATGGGATGAACTCTCTCATAAAATGGAAATAAATAGCAAAATGAATTAAAAACAGAATCCTACAATATGTTTTTTTTTTTACAAGAAACACATTTAAAACAGAGAAAAAAAGTAAAAAGCTGGAGCACATTTTATTATGCTTCAGCCACAGCAATAAAAAAGAAAAGCAGGGATAGCAATTCTAATCTCAGATAAAGCAAAAGTAAAAATTGATCTAATTAAAAAAGCTGAGAAAGAAAATTACATCTTAGTAAAGGATACCATAAACAATGAAGTAATGATACTAAATGTATATGCACCAAGAGGTAAAGCATTCAAATCTTAGAGAAGATGTAAAGTAACCTACAAGAATAACATCTCCATTTTAAAATTAGATAAATCTAAACACAAAATAAAATAAGAAGAAAATTAGGGAGGTTAAGAAAATTTTAGAAAATTAGAGATGATAGGGGACTTCCAGCCAAGATGGTGGCAAGGAGGCACACAGCTGTGTAAGCTCCATGTTTTCTCTCAGAATCCATCTCACTACAAGCCTCTGAATTAATGCTTGACTGAAAAAAAATCCCATGAATAGTTACCAAGAGAAGACATCCTTGAGATTCCACAGGAAAGGTCTGTTTTTGCTCAAGGGCAGGGACAGTTTTAGATTGGGCACAGGCTGAGGGCAGGCAGCGGCTCAGCAGGCAGCTCACAGCCAAGCAGACGGGAGTGGGGTGGGGTGAGATCTCAGCCGTCTCTGTGGGGAGAGCTTTGCTACAGGATCAGATACTTTGCCCTGGCAGCAAGTCAGTAGCCCAGCAGAGAAGCTAAAAACGCCAGGGGTGAAGAATACAACTCCAAACAGTTGGAGTTTCTCAGTACCTGGCCACCCCTCCCCCACAGTGTCTCAGCACGCTCTCAGAGTCTTGGAGCACAGGTGCAGCACAGTCCTGCTAGTGCCTCACTGCTGTCCCCTCCCCCCACTGCAATCTGTAGAGGAAGCTCGGTAACACCACCCAGCCCCTCCCCCCAAAAAAAGCAGATTCCATTTGGGGTTTTTTCTTTTTTTCTTTGCTAGTTTGTCTCTGATTCTTCTCTGACAAAATGAGCAAAAAATTGAAAAGGACCTTAATGATTGACAGCTTCTACATGGATAGAGAGCAGACTCTAAACCCTGAGGAGACTAAAAACAGACTGTCTCCAGGTGAATCCCCAAAGGAGGAGATTGGCTACTCCTCAGCATAGATGAACCTCATAGAAGAAATTAAAAAGGCCAAGAAGTCATAGAAACAGAGGGTAAAATAGACACTGAAAGAATTCATTGATCACCTACTGAAAGGGATACTCAAATATACTGGCCAAATGCCAGAACCCTCAAATGAAGGAAAAAATACTGCAAGTGACTAGAAAAACCCAATTCAAAAATAGAGGAGCCACAATAAGGATTACCCAAGATCTAGCAGCATGATAGATCTCTGGAGAAAATGAAATGGAGACAGAAAGGAATACACTTTCTTTTGAGCAGTTCATAGAACCTATACAAAAATAGACCAAATATTAGGACATAAAAACCTCAAACTCAAATGCAGTAAGGCAAAAATAGTAAAGGCATCCTTTTCAGACCACTATACAATAAAAATTACATTCAACAAAAAGCCAGGGGAAAGTAGACCAAAGAATAATTGGAAACTAAATAATCTCATACTAAAGAATGATTGGGTGAAACAGCAAATCATAGACATAATTAATAACTTCACCCAAGAAAACAACAATAATGAGACATCATATCAAAATGTGTAGGACGTAGCCAAACAGGTAATAAGGTGAAATTTCATATTTCTAGAGACCTACTTGCATAAAATAGAGAAAGAGAAGGTCAATGAATTGGGCTTACAACTAAAAATGCTAGAAAAGGAACAAATTAAAAACCCCCAGTCAAACGCTAAACTTGAAATTCTAAAAATAAAAGGAGAGATCAATAAAATTGAAAGTAAAAAAAACTATTGAATTAATTAATAAAACTAAGAGTTGGTTCTATGAAAAAAACAACAAAATAGACAAACCCTTAGTAAATCTGATTAAAAAAAGGAAAGAGGAAAATCAAATTCTTAGTCTTAAAAATGAAAGGGGAGAACTCACCACTAACGAAGAGGAAATTAGAGCAATAATTAGGAATTACTTTGCCCAAATTTATGGCAATAAATTCAACAACCTAAATGAAATGGAAGAATACCTTCAAAAATATAGCTTGCCCAGATTAACAGAGGAAGAAGTAAATATCCTAAACAGTCCCATCTTAGAAAAAAAAAAAATAGAACAAGCTATTAACCAGCTCCCTAAGAAAAAATCGCCAGGTCAAGATGGATTTATATGTGAATTCTACCAAACATTTAAAGAATTATTAATTCCAATGCAATATAAACTACTTGAAAAAATAGGGATTGAAGGAGGCCTACCAAACTCCTTTTATGACACAGACATGGTACTGATACCTAAATCAGGTAGGCTGAAAATAGAGAAAGAAAATTATAGACCAATGTCCCTAATTAATATTGATTCTAAAATCTTAAATAAAATATTAGCAAAAAGATTACAGAAAATCATCCCCAGGATAATACACTATGACCAAGTAGGATTTATACCAGGAATGCAGGGCTGGTTCAATATTAAGAAAACCATTAGCATAATTGGCTATATCAATAAACAAACTAACAAAAACCATATGATCATCTCAATAGATGCAGAAAAAGCATTTGATAAAATCCAATATGCATTCCTAATAAAAACACTTGAGAGTATAGGAATAAATGGACTTTTTCTTAAAATAGTCAGGAGCATATATTTAAAACCATCAGTAAGCATCATATTCAATGGGGAAAAATTGGAACCTTTCCCAGTAAGATCTGGAGTGAAACAAGGTTGCCCACTATCACCATTATTATTCAATATTGTATTAGAAACACTAGCCTTGGCAATAAGAGTCGAGAAAAAGATTAAAGGGTTATGAGGAAATGAGGCAATGAGGAAATCAAACTATCACTCTTTGCAGATGATATGATGGTATACTTAGAGAACCCTGGAGATTCTACTAAAAAGCTATTAGAAATAATTCATAACTTTAGCAAAGTTGCAGGGTATAAAATAAATCCCCATAAATCCTCAGCATTTTTATACATCACCAACAAAATCCAACAGCAAGAGATACAAAGAGAAATTCCATTCCAAATAACTGTCAACAGCATAAAATATTTGGGAATCTATCTATCAAAGGAAAGTCAGGAATTATATGAGCAAAATTACAAAAAAAACTTTCCACACAAATAAAGTCAGACTTAAATAATTGGGAAAATATTAAGTGCTCCTGGATAGGCCGAGCGAATATAATAAAGATGACAATACTCCCTAAACTAATCTATTTATTTAGTGCTATACCTATCAGATTTCCAAGAAAATATTTTAATGATCTAGAAAAAATAACAACAAAATTCATATGGAATAATAAAAGGTTGAGAATGTCAAGGGAATTAATGAAAAAATAAAATCAAATGAAGGTGGCCTAGCTGTACCTGATCTAAAACTATATTATAAAGCAACAGTCACCAAAACCATTTGTATTGGCTAAGAAATAGATTAGTTGATCAGTGGAACAAGTTAGGTTCACAAGACAGAATAGTCAACTATAGCAATCTAGTGTTTGACAAACCCAAAGATCCTAATTTTGGGGATAAGAATTCATTATTTGACAAAAACTGCTGGGCTAACTGGAAACTAGTATGGTAGAAATTAGGCATGGACTCACACTTAACACCATATATCAAGATAAGATCAAAATGGGTCCATGATTTAGGCATACAGAATAAGATTATAAATTAATTAGACGAACATAGAATAGTTTATCTCTCAGATCTGTGGAAGAGGAAAAAATTTGTGACCAAAGATGAACTAGAGACCATTATTGATCACAAAATAGAAAATTTTGATTACATCAAATTAAAAAGCTTTTGTACAAACAAAACTAATGCAAACAAGATTAGAAGGGAAGAAACAAACTGGGAAAACATCTTCACAGTTAACGGTTCTGATAAAGGCCTCATTTCCAAAATATATAGAAAATTGAATCTAATTTATAAAAAACCAAGCCATTCTCCAATTGATAAATTGTCCACGGATGTGAACAGACAATTTTCAGATGAGGAAATTAAAACTATTGCCACTCATATGAAAGAGTGTTCCAAATCACTATTAATCAGAGAAATGCAAATTAAGACAACTCTGAGATACCACTACACACCTGTCAGATTGGCTAAGATGACAAGAAAAAATAACAACGAATGTTGGAGGGGATGCGGGAAAATTGGGACACTGATACATTGTTGGTGGAGTTGTGAATGCATCCATCCATTCTGGAGAGCAATCTGGAATTATGCCCCAAAATTTATGAAACTGCATACCCTTTGACCCAGCCATGCTACTACTGGACTTATACCCCAAGGAGATACTAAAGAAGGGAAGGGACCTGTATGTGCCAAAATGTTTGTGGCAGCCCTGTTTGTAGTGACTGGAAACTGGAAAATGAATGGATGCCCATCAATTGGAGAATGGTTGGGTAAATTGCGGTATATGAATGTTATGGAATATTATTGTTCTGTAAGAAATGACCAGCAGGATGAATACTAAGAGGCTTGGAGAGACTTACATGAACTGATGCTTAGTGAAATGAGCACAACCAGGAGATCATTATATACTTCAACAATGATACTATATGAAGATGTATTCTGATGGAAGTGGATTTCTTTGACAAAGAGACCTAATACAGTTTCAATTGATCAATGATGGATAGAAGTAGCTACATCCCCCAAAAAAAAGAACACTGGGAAATGAATGTAAACTGTTTGCATTTTTGTTTTTCTTCCCAGGTTATTTTTACCTTCTGAATCCAATTCTCCCTGTGCAACAAGAGAACTGTTTGGTTCTGCACACATATATTGAATCTAGAATATACTGTGACATATTCAACATATATAGGACTGCTTGCCATCTAGGGGAGGGGGTGGAGGGAGAGAGGGGAAAAAATTGGAACAGAAGTGAGTGCAAGGGATAATGTAAAAAATTATCCTGGCATGGGTTCTGTCAATAAAAAGTCATTATAATAATAAAAAAAATTAGAGCTGATAGACCTCCAGAGAAAATTGAATAGGGACAGAAAGGAATGCTTTTTTCTCAGTACTACTCAGCACCTACACAAAAACTGACTATGTATTAGGGCATAAAACCTTCACAATTAAATGTAGAAGGGCAGAAATAGCAAATCCTTCCCTTTTTTGACCATGTTGCAATAAAAATTATATTCAAGGGGGCAGCTTGATGAACAGTGGTTAGAACCCATCCCTGAAGTCAGGAGGACCTGAGTTCAAATTTGGCTGTAGAAACGTAATACTTAGCAGCTGTATAGCCCTAAGCAAGTCACTTAACTCTCTTTGCCTCTCAAGAAAAACTTAATATTCAATAAAGGGAAAGATAGACTAAAAACCAATTGCAAATTAAATAATCTATAAAAAATGGGTGGCAGTGGAGTTTAGATGGCAGAGAGGAGACACATCTTTATCTGAGTTTTGCTTTAAATCAACACCAAGTCAAGCCTCTGAACTGGTGGTAGAGTGACAGAACCCACAAATATTTGGAGAGTAACAAATTTCCAGCACAAGATATTTTGGAAGAAGTTCAAAATATCTTACGCTGGAAATTTGTTTCTTGAGAACTATATTTCTGTTATGGGTATACTTAGAAAGAGCAGGTATAATTTGATTTTATTGTGATAATATAAAAGAGAAACTAGAAGTGGAAAGAGTATTGTATTGGAAAAAGAGGAAAATGGAGGTAAGATGAGGGAAATCATATCTCATAAAGAAACAAAAATAGAGGTATTATAATTGAAGAAAGGTCAGGGGATGAACAGTGTGTGAATCTTAATCTTATCAGATTTGGATAAGAAATCCGAATGGTTAGGAGAGAATATTAGATATATTTAGTTTCACAGAGAAACTTGTCTCATCTTATAGGGAAGTGAGATGGATAAGGGAAAAGGGGAAGCTAATAGAAGAGAAAACAGAAGTAGTAGGGGAAAGATATAAGAAAGAGGGAGAGGCTCAAAAGGGGAAGGTCTTTGTTTGAGGGAGGGGGGGATCAGAAGCAAAATACTGGGGAGGAGGGAAAGGGGGAAAGGAAAGAGAAAAGTATAATTTGGAAAAAATAAGATGTAGGGAAATACAGAATTACTCATTTTAACTGTGAATGTGAATGGAATGAACTCTTCCATAAAATGGAAGTGGATAGCACCAATCTCTTTTTGATTCTGGAGTCCAGAATCTCCACCTTTCTCCTCCTCATCCTTTTGCCAAGTGAAATCCAATGATTCCTGAGGGTTTTCAAGTCCTACAACAGTTTTAACATGTCTCAGGAATTCCAATGATTCCTGAGGGTTTTGAAGTACTGGATCAGTCTCATTAACAATTTTTGATGTCCATGAATCAATTGCTATAATTGCCATGCTCTTTCAGTGGTGGGCACAGTCAGCGATGGAACCACCCAGTGTTTCTTGGGTCTTCTCCTTTGTTTCAAGGGTCTACTCCATCTCTCTCCAATGAACAAGGTGAATACAGCTCATTGGCATCCATCTGATTCCTTCTCCATCTGTAGAGATACAAGCAAACCCTCTTCCCCAAGCAGTTAACCTATCTGGTCCCTTCCACTCAACATTTTCAACACCTGGTGATTATCTAAAGGTAGTGGAGCTGTTTGCACTAGACACTGCCCTTTTGGTGGGTTACAAAACCTGGCTGCCAGAGCCAGTACATCTTTGTCAAAAATCAAGAAATTAATAGTATAAAGTGCTAAATTTAGAAGTTCTCTAGGGTTACCTGTGGCTTCCCCTTTCTCCTCTCTACTATTGCCTGTCCTTGAGGATTAAAGGGTATGCCAGTGTTGTGTAAAATCTTATACTGTGTGCAAAGGTGTGCAAAATGTTTAGAAATATATACAGGTTCATTATCTGTTTTTATTGCTTGTAGCACACCCATAATTGCAAATAATTGTGTAAGGAATTCAGTGACCACTCAGGCTTGTCTCTTTTGCTGCTGGTATTGCAAAAGTAAATCCTGAAAAGGTGTCTATTACAATAACATGGATAAAAGAGAGACAGTCAAAAGATTTATAATGGGTCACATCCATTTGCCAAAATTCACTGGATCTCAAACCACAAAGGTTCTTCCTTGGAGGGAGTGTAGGAGAGTGAGAAGGAAGGCAAGCTGTACAGACTTTTACTATGCTCCTAGCTTTCTCTGGTTATTCCAAGTTGGAAACGTAAAGCTCAAGTAGCCTGATGATACTTAAAATGAGATTCTTAGGCTTCCTGAAATAAAGATGTATTGGCCAACATAGTTAGAATCCTATCTGCCTTTGAATTACCATCAAAAATAGGGCCTGGAAGTCCACTATGAGAGTGGAATGCAAGATATAAATCTTACCTGGATGCTTTCTCACTTGCTCTTGAAGTTCCTTAAAGAGCTGATATATATTAGAAGCTACAAATTTTATTTAGGCTGTGGCAATTCTTTTTATCACACCTACTGAATAGGCCTAATCAGATATTATATTTATATCTTCTGGATAATAAGTAAGAGCTAGAATGATTGCATACAATTCATTCTGCAGAGTGGACTGAAAAGGAGTTCTGACTACTCTCTTTATAGTTAAGTCACGAGAGTATATAGCACAAATATTATTTTTGGGTGCATCTGTAAAAATAGTTGGTCCTTTAAGAGGAACTTTAGAAACCTTTTCTTCAAGAATCCATCGCCAATTATGTAATAGTCTGGTTTTCTTTAATGGAGACCCATATGTAAAATTTGGAGCTGTGGCCAATAAAATTTGCCACTCTGGGATGGTTTCACAGAATACATTAATTTGTGCATCAGTATAAAAGGTGTATATCTTGTCAGGTCTTATCCCAGATAATTGTACTGCTTGCCACAAGCACTGGGTAAGGAGTAAGGTTTTGTTCTGGCTGTTTTGGAAGGTTCATGCACTCTGTCACACTCTCTCCTTGATGAAAGACTGCTGTGGGTGCCTCTTGTGTAGCAAAAAAATGATATTTCCAAGGGTTTTTGAGTGACTCTTTCAACCACATTGGATAAAGCCAGGTCAACTTCTCCCAAAGCCTCTTGAGCTTTTTTTATAAGCTGGCCTCTTAAAATGTCATACAATGGTTGCAATTGATAGGTAGTCAAGCCTAACACTGGACTCATCCATTGGTTATCTCCTATCAATCTCTGAAAGTCATTTAAGGTGATTAGCTTCTCTGTTCTTAAGGAAAGTTTTTGCATTGTAAGCACCTTAGGGAATACTTCAAATCTTAAATATTGAAAAGGAGCATGTCTTTGAATTTTTTCTGGACCTATATGCAATTTGTAGTTCCTTAGTGTTTTTATGGTCTTTTGTAGACATGCTTTTAACATTTGCTCCTCTGGTGCACATCCCAATATATCATCCATGTAATGTAATAACATTATTTTTGGAAATGTTTTTCTTACTGGAGTAAGAGCAGCAACAACATACATTTGACACATAGTAGGGCTGTTTTTCATTCCCTATGACAAAACTGTCCATTCTTATCTCTTATAAGGCTCAGCTAAGTTAACGCTGGGCACTGAAAAGGCAAATCTTTTCATATCCTCCTTATCTGGAGGGATAGAATAGAAACAGTCCTTAATGTCTGTAACCCAAAAAGACTATTCTCTAGGCAATTGAGTAGGAGATGGAAGTCCAGGCTGAAGACTTCCATCTGTTTATTTACTTTTCTTAAATCAGTCAACGTCCTCCATTTTCCAGATTTCTTTCTTACAACAAATACAGGGGAATTCCAAGGACTTAGGGAAGGTTGTAAGTGTCCTTGGTCAAGTTGCTCCTGTATTATATCTAATAAGGCCTGAATTTTATCACTAGCTAAGGGCCACACTGGTGTATTAGTTTTCCATTGAATAGGAACAAGTGAAAGTGTTGGCAGGCCCTTCAACAGCAGCCCTAATTGTTGTAAAATGTCTCTTCCCCACAGGTTGATGGGAAGTTTTTCAAGTATAAAACAAGTAAAAATGCCTGTTTTGCCTTCAAAAGTCCATCTCAAAGAGGTAGCACTAACTTCAACTGTTATTGATCCTTCTACGCCAGACATGTAGTTGTCTGCCTTAACCTTTGGCCAGTTACTGGGCCAGTGAGCACCTCTACTAACTATACAATCTGCACCTGTGTCTACCAATCCTTCTAATGATATGCCATTTATACCCTCCCTATGACCCTCCCATTATGACCCTGAGCACAGGAGGGTCAGCTGTAACTGCTGCAGTCCAGAATATTCCTGGATTTTGTTGGTTGGAGTTAGAATCTGGGCAACTATCACCAGATTGCTTATTAGGAGTCTGTATCAGTAAACCTGATGATACTACTTGTCCTAGTTGATAAGTCACACATTGTCTACCTGCATTAGTGACTGGGATATTATCTACACATTCTCCAGTTTCCCACATCAGTGTATGGATGAACACGATTTTGTAAGTAGTTTCAGGAGGTGAAATGGTCAAGCCTAATGTGCCTGGAGGCAAGGGATCCATAGGCTCAAAAGCACCAGATTTCACCTCTCCAGGGGATATCTGCATACAACTCTATTCTCCCCAATTGTAATCTTTTTCTCTCATCAGGTTGCTTCCTGGCTGATTGATTGTGTAATCCCTTTCTCCCATCAGATTGCTTCTTGACTCATCTGTCTTGTCTGAGTACTGAACTTCTAAATGCTCTCTGGGTGTAACATTGGCTGCCATCATGCCACAAGTATTTTTTGTTTTGGGTCCTGGGGCTGGGCCTCCCATCACATTTCCCTGAATCAGTCTACATTCTGATACCCAATGGAAGCCTATGTTGCATTTTGGACATGTGGTTTGGGGTCTTGTTCTCCTACCCTGTTTTCTCACTCTGTCTCTATGCCAACATTGAGCTTTCACATGCCCTACTTTACCATATTGACAGAATTGATGAGTCTCTTTAGAAGTCCCTTGCTAAAAGGGACTCTGTCTTGCCATGTTTGGATCTTGGGAAGTCTGCATCATAGTCTGGATATAACAGGTATTTGGGCCCACTGTGGCACAGCATCTTATGATCTCCTCTAAAGGAGCATCCTTGTGTAATCCTAGTATAATTCTTTTATAAACCTCATTAGCATTTTCTTTAGCAAGTTGCCTTATCTTAATTTCTATTTATGCATTTTCACTAAAAGTTTGTATGACAGCTGTCTGCAGATGTCCCACAAAATCAGCAAAGGGTTCATTTGGCCCTTGTGCTATTTTCATGAAAGCCTGTCCTCTGTCCTGTTTACCTGGATAAAACCCTATGCTTTGATAGCAGCAGAAGCAATTTGCTCATATGCTACTATGGGGTAATTAATCTGTGCTGAAGTGTCTCATAAAAACCTATACCTGTTAGTTGATCACAGGTGATTGGAGTATTAACACCAGCCTGCCTATTTTGTTGGACTTGTATCCTACAAAGTTCATTATATTCTGAAAACCATAACAAGTTTTGTCCAGGTTCTAAGCATGTCCTTCCTATAGATTTCCAATCACTAGGGATTACAATTTCATAAGCTAAATTCTGTAATAACATCTTAACATAAGATGATGTAGCCCCATAAATATTGCAAGCTTTTTTCAGATCTTTGATAATTTCTAGATTAAAAGGAGTATATCTTCTTCTTTCTTGACCTGAAGAGTCATGCTCTATTTCTGTTTCTATTTCTATTCTCAAATCAGCTGTATTCTGTCCTTCTTCTTTGGCTTTAAGTAGTACTCTTTGTAATCTAGTCATAGGAGGGAGTAATCACTCCTGGGGAGATGATGCTGATGATGTCACTGCCCCTCCCACTCCTCCTCCTGCCTTCACCCAGGAAGGTGAAGTTGATGGGGGATGGTCAACAGCCTGCCCGAGTGTGGGCAGAAGTGAAGCTGGGCTGTGAGAATAAGAATCACCACACCCTTCAAGTTCACTTAACTCCTCATGCCCTCTGGTGATATTTCCATTAATCTCTCCTTTCACATCCTCTTTCTCCTCACATTTCCTTATGTGGCTGTTCTTAAAACTGGAGTCTGATTGGTATAGCACTAAATAAATAGATTAGTTTCGGTAATAAAGTCATCTTTATTATATTTGCTTGACCTATCCAAGAGCACTTAATAGTTTTCCAATTGTTTAGTCTCACTTTATTTGGGTGGAAAGTGTTTTGTAGTTTTGCTCATATAGTTCTTGACTTTCTCTTGGCAGATAGATTCCCAAATATTTTATACTATCAACAGTTATTTTAAATGGGATTTCTCTTTGTATCTCTTGCTATTATATTTTGTTAGTGATGTTTAAAAATGCTGATGATTTATGTGGATTTATTTTGTATCCTGCAACTTTGCTAAAGTTGTAGATTATTTCTAATAGCTTTTTAGTAGAATTGTGGGGTTCTTTAAGTATACATCATATCATCTGCAAAGAGTGATGATTTGGTTCCCTCATTATCTACTCTAATTCCTTTAATCTCTTTTTCATCTCTTATTTTAGAAGCTAGCATTTCTAATACAATATTTAATAATAATGGTGATAGATGACAACCTTGTTTATCTTCTGATTTTATTGGGAATGGTTCCAGTTTATCACCATTACATATGATGCTTACTGATGGTTTTAAATAGATGCTACTGACTGTTTTAAGGAAAAATCAGTTCATTCCTATACTCTCAATGTTTTTTTTATTAGAATGGGTGTTGGATTTTATCAAATTTTTTCTGCATCTATTGAGATGGTCATGTGGTTTTTGTTAATTTGATTATTAATATAGTGTTATGAGACATAACTTGAAACAAGGTGTTAACTCACTGGAATTGATAGAAACAATGCTTAAGTTTACACCTTTAGGAGTTCACACATTAGCTCAAACATTAGAGTTCACAAGTCCAGGAGATTTACAAAGTTACACCTCCCACAATCCCACTCTCAGAGGAGGAGTCAACCTTTGAGTTTACATCTCTAAAAGAGCATAAAAGGAGTTGAGTCAGTGGGTGAGTCTGAGGAGATTGAGAAGGTAGAGACTGCAGTTGGACAGAACTGGGGATTCGGGAGAGGAGAGGCTGAAGCTGGCAGAAGCAGAGGCAAAGGATTAGCAACAAGAGCTGTTGGAACCAAGCAAAGCTTACCAGGCTATTTAGGAAGAGACAATAAGGAACTACTTTAACATCTGGCTGCATTTGAGGTGATTATTCCTTTGAACTGAAACTAAGCCTGCCTCCAGAAGCCCCCCAGGAAACCTGCTCCCAGAGAACCATCATATTTTTAGAAAAGAAGAAGAGAACACTACAATATAGTCAATTATGTTAATAATTTTCCTAATATTGAATCAGACCTACATTCCTGGTATAAATTTTACTTGGTCATAGTATATTATCCTGGGGGTGATTTTCTGTAATCTTTTTGCTAATTTTTTATTTAAGATTTTTGCATCAATGTTCATTAGGGAGATTGGTCTATAATTTTCTTTTTCTATTTTCAACCTACTTGGTTTAGGTATCAGTACCATGTCTGTGTCATAAAAGGAATTTGGTAGGACTCTTTGATCCCTGTTTTTTCAAATAGGTTTTATAGCATTAGAGTTAATTGTTCTTTAAATGTTTGGTAGAATTCACATGTAAATCCATCTGGTCCTGGGGATTTTTTCTTAGGGAATTAATAGCTTGTTTTATTTCTTTTTCTAAAATGCTCTTATCTACTTTCAATGGGTACCTTCTCTTCTCTTTCCTTTGGCTTTCAGCTTTCTTTTGTGTGTTACCTTGTCCTATTTGATTGTAAGCTTCTTGAGAGGAGGGACTATATTCATTTTTCATTTTTATATTCTCCCATAATTAGCATTATTCCTGGAACGTAGTAAGCATTTACCAAATATTTACTGACTGAAAAACTTTATTAATTGATGAATGATTGGAGATAGAAATTTGTGGAGAACAACAGAGGTATCTGAGTCACCATCATGAGAATTCATGACTTCACTGTTTAGTGGCTGAATGACTATAAGGCAAAAATATGTTGCACAAGTCTCTGTAGACAAGAAGACTCCAATAAGGAATTCATTACTTTAAAAAAAAATGAGCATTTATTAAATATCTGTCCTTTTCCAGGCACTGTACTGTTTTGCAAATATTATTTTATTTTATTCTCACAGCAATTCTGAGAGGTCAGTGATATTATTATCCCCATTTTATACATGAAGAAAGTGAGATAGGAAGAAGTTAAATTACTTACTCAGCATTATAAATCCTGGATATGTTTCAGCCTCAATTCAGTCTACGGTGACTCCCAGTGTAGGAATCCAACCACTGTACCACTCAAGTAATCTAGTGTTAGGTTTAATAAGTACAGTAATTACAAAGTAGTTATCAGCATGATTTTTTTGAGATATCTGCAACAACATCTCTAATGTGATATGAAAATATCTGTGATTTCTAAAAGAGGGGACAAAGTTGTATTGTTCTTGTTAACTCTCTGGAGGTCCTCCAAATGGGCCGTGGTTTCAGTGGAAGAATTCAGGAGTCAAAATAGCCACCATAAGACTGATCAAAGATGGAATCTCTGTGTCTGACTTTGTCCTTAGTTTAACTACTCTATTACAATTATATCAATTGTAGAACTATTTCATCACCATGCTAAGTACTAAGTATATATAAACTAGATAACCATTGTATTATCAATTCTACTGAGTTAACACCTTGTTGTAGGGTTAAATCAATCATACTTAACTAGAGAACTGACATGCTAAACTAGATAACCATTGTCTTATCAATTCCACTGAGTTAAAGCTTTGTTTCAAGTATGCTTCTCCAGAATTCTGGCTCTCTACATTTCCCACTTTCTTTTGTTTTGGAACATAGGTGATCATGCCTTCCCTGACTTCTCAGAAAGGGGGTTAAAAACACTAAAAAAGGAGGTGATCACACGCTCCCTGACATCTCAGGAAGAGAGGTGAAAACACCAAAGGGAAATGGGGAATAAAACCAGATTTTGTAGTGGGTTTCTGAAGGGTCTTACTTGAAACATATATACATAAATCCATCAGCATGGATTATAGTATTACACAGGCACATAGTAATATAACACAGGCTAGTAGTGATATAATAAACAACATAGATCAACATGAGAAATTATACATGTCCATAAGTCCTAGAAATAGTTATTTGTCTGTTGTCAATTACTTTATATGTCAGGGAATCCAATGAGTCCTGCCAGTTTTGAAGTTCTCTAACAGTCTTATCAACAATTTTGATGTTCATGAGTCAATTGCCATACACATTGGGTTAACTGTCATGCTTTTTGAGTGGCACATGTAGTCATAGATGGAACTACCTGATGTTTCTTGAGTTTTCTCCTTTGTTTTAAGGTTTTTCATTTTTTCTGTCTCTCTCTAATGGACAAGGCGAATACAGTTTGTTGGCATCCATATGATTCCTTTTCCATCTACAGAGATACAAGCAAACCCTCTCCCCCAAGCAGTTAACCTATCTGATCCATTCCATTCACCACTTTCTGGATCTCTCCACATCACCTGGCATTTATATTAGAGCTACTTGCACTGGACACTGCCCTTCTGTTGGGTTATAAAACCTGTATTCTTCCCAATTGTAATCCTTTTTTCCCATCAGGCTGCTTTTTGACTGATTGATCATATCAGAGTACTGAAGTTCTAAAGACTCTCTGGGTATAACCTCAGTTGCCATCATGCCCCACCTAATTTTTTTGCCTGGGGCCCTGGAGGTGGGCCCCACCTCTCATTTCCCTGAGTCAGTCTACTTCTAATGCCCAATGGAAGCCTCTGTTGCATTTTGGACTTAGGATTTTGGGTCTTATTCTCTCACCCTGTCTTCTCATTCTATCTCTATGCCAACATTGAGCTTTCAGATGCCCTACTTGACTACATTTCCAGTTTCTCTGGAAGTCCCTTGCCAAAAGGCACCCTGTCTTCCCATGTTCTGCATCATAGGCTGGGAATAAAAGGTATTTGTGACCACTGTGGCACAGTGACTTATGATCTCATCTAAAGGAGCATCCTTGTGTAGTCCTAGTGCAATTCTCCTACAAACCTCATTAGCATTTTCTCTAGCAAGTTGTTTTATCATTATTCCTGTTGCTGCATTTTCACCAGTAGTTCATATGACAGCTGTCTGCAGACGTCCCACAAGTGGACAAAGTTGCTTCATGGGTGGTGCTGATTGTGTCTCTGCCCCTCCCCCTTCTTCTCCTTCTATCCATAAAGGGTTAATCGAGGGGGGTAGGTCAGGGGATGGGGAATGCTCTAATGGCTCCTGCTGGGAAGCATCAGAATTCCTTAATTTAATCAGCATTGTACTTAACTCCTTTCTTATCTAATTCTTCATGCTTTTCAGCTGTTTTATCAGTACTATCGCCTTCTCCTCTTTCTTCTTTTTCCTAATTCTAATACTTATGTAATTCCTTAAAGCCAATTGAATTAGGTTATAGATAGATAGATAGATAGATAGATAGTTTTCTTTAGGAATTGAATCAGGACCATTATCATTGTAATATTCAATTAGTTGCTTTCCTACTAGTTTTCACTTATTCAGCTCTGATTCTTTTTCTTTGGAGAACCAAGGAGACATGTACTATGTTCATTGTTCTGCTTCCAGGTTACAATCAAACTTTGGGTTTTTATTAGCTTAATCCTAATTTCCAGGTCACAGAGACCTTTCCACTAAACTCAGGAACGTGTCAGTCTGGCTGCTGAGTGTAAATACTTATCCTCATATTAGGCGCCAAAATGTATTGTTCTGGTTAACTCTCTGGAGGTTCTCCAAATGGTCCTTAGTTTCAGTGGAGGAATACAGGAGACAGGAGAGCCACCATGAGGGTGAGCAAAGATGGAATCTCTGTGGCTGACTTTGTCCTCAGTTTAAATACTCTATTACAATTACATCAATTGTAAAACTATTACATCACTATGCTAAGTACTAAGTATATGTAAACTAGATAACCATTGTATTATCAATTCTACTGAGTTAACCTCTTGTTGTAGGATTAAATCAATCATTCTGAACTAGAGAACTCACATGCTATACTAGATAACCATTGTCTTATCAATTCCACTGAAATAACACTTTGTTTCAAGTATGCTTCTCCAGAGTTCTGGCTCTCTACAAAAAGTCACAAAGGCTATAATACTATTGTGATTTATTGCTTTTATCCATAATGGAAAGAGAAATTAAATTTTGATTAATGGTTTATAGCAAATATAGATGCAATGTTTTCCTATTCAAGTTAATGGACCTCAAAAACATGTCACTTACCTATCAGGTCTCAGCTTAATGTCCCCTAATTAAAAGGGACTAGAAGTGGGGAAAGGGAGACCATAAAGCCCTTTTAAATAATGTGGGAACTGAGCTGAGTCTTGAAGGAAACTAACATTCTGGGTATGGAGAACAGCTCTATTTGATAAAAATTATTGGCAAAATAGGAAATTAGTGTGCCAGAAATTAGATATAGCCCATTCAGTCATCTATGAAGTGACTCTTATGTGCCAGGCATTTTGTTAGGCAACCAACTAAATGAACTAATTTAACATTATAAGAACTTATAAAGATGACAAAATTATAGGATCACAAAATAAATTACATTTTTAATCTATGGATAGTGGAAGTATTTGTGATAAAATAAGGTGATAAAGAGGGTCACAGAAGTTAAAATAGAAATTTTTTATTTCTATACATCTATATATAAAAGTTTTGTGTATATTCTCTATATATTGTATATGTATTCTATATATAGAAGTTTTTGTATAAAATATTTTTCTGATGAGATGTTTCACTTTCTCTTCTTTTTTTTTTCATTCTTTTCATTTTGTTTTATGATTGCTTGGTGTCTTAGAACATCATTAGATTTCCTTTTCCCCATTCTAGTTTTCAAGAAATTATTTTCTTCCTCAAGTTTTTGATTCTCTTTCACATGTTCAATTTATATTGAATTGCTTGCTGTTTAGGAGAAGAGGAAAGTAGAAAGGGAGGGAGAAAAATTTGGACCACAATATTTTGAAAGGCTGAATGTTGAAAAGTATCGTTGCATGTATTTTGAAAATTAAAATGCTATTATAAAGAAAGCCAAAAAAGTTTTAGATTCTCTGTTTCAAGTTGATTGACTTTCTTTCCATAATTTTCTTGATTTGGGGGGACAAAGACCAATCCAAAAAAAAAATCAAGAAAAACCCAGTGTAACTAAAATAAGAGAAATGGGTAAATGGGAAAACAATTTTTGTATCCAATTTCTTTGAGAATGCCTAGCATTTCAAGGCATTTTTCCCTGGTGATTTATTATAATATTGTATTAAGTATTTAGTGGCTGCAAATTATATCTCTTCTCTGCCCTGGAACTAAAAGAACTCTCACTCCTCTGCTACAGCACTCACCAGGTATGTTGCAACTTCTTTCTCCACACAGCCTAGGACATATCTGCTCAGCACAGCTGTGCTTAGTTTCCCTCAGCTGTGGAAGGTCCTTCTATCTTCTACTTGGCTATCAGACCCTAAACTGTCCACAAGATGTAAGTCCTTGCTTCTCACCACAGCTGCTTCAGGGCTTATTGTATGTTGATTCTTCAGATTGAGCCTGGAGGTATTTGCACTTGGTGAAGAAAAGCTCAGGGAAGATAAAGTATTTTCTGGAGTCTTCCCAAATTGTCTTAGCAGGACAACTGCTTTGCCCCATATTTATTTCTGTTGCCCTGAGGTGAATTTCTGTTTCTTTGTTGTAATTTTTGTGGAGGAAATTTGGAGAGATGAAAGTTTTCTGACTTACCCTATCATTTTTTAAAGAATCTTCTCTATTTTTCATTATTACCTAGTGCATATATAGACACACACACACACGCACAATTTTTTTTTTTTAGATTTCAGATTTGGAGAAATTTGTAAAATTTAAATTCTGTCAGTTAATAAGCAATATGCTTAGGGCTACAAAGAAAAGCATAATAACAAACCTTGCCAAGAAAATTCTGGTTTTTGGAGATGAGTATGTTATATGATACCATTGTCACTGGATTGAAAAGTATCTAAAAGATAGTAAAGTGTTATAAAATGAGAAAGATAGGAAGGGGAAATTTATAAAAGGCTTTAAAAAAAAGTGATTTTTTTATTATTATGTGGCAAGAACTTTACTAAGTAGGAGGTAAGTGCTCTTATTATTCCTGTTTAGCAGTTGAAGAAACTGAGGTAAATAGAATGAATAACTTACCCAGAATGACATAGTTAGTAAGCATCAGAATCCAGGTTTGGATTGTTATTCCTTAGTCCAAACCAGCATTCTGTCTTCTGAGCCACCAAGTGTCTCTCTTGGCTTTAAAAGCCAAACAGAATTTTACAAACAGGATCATATGATCCTGGAGGTATTAGAGAATCATTGGCAGTTCCTCTACTATCTTGTTTATTGGGTGATTTTTGTAATCTCAACTTTGCCCTTATAATTAAAAAATAAACTAACTTAATCTGCTAAGGTAGCAAAAGCATAAATTTAGAGATATGCTGAAATGGCCAAATACAGTGACAAAGTGTAATTGTTAACAGAATAGCTAACAATGTATACATATTTCAGTATTGTTGAATATGTGGAAGATAGACAATTAATTATTGGAAGAATTACAAATTGCTACAGATAATTTTGAAGTAATGTTCAACAAATCACAGTACTGATTAAACTGTCTTACAAGAAATTTGCTAAAAAATTCTATCTCAAAAATATTATAAAAATAACCTGTTTGGAACAGTATTACTCTCTATAATATAAAATATTAATAGGATATATATATAGTGTTGCTATAAAAAAAATAGTTGGAGAACATCTGAAAAGATTATGATATATTAGTGTGTGTGGTACAGAGACCGTAACCCTTATAGTCTTGTGAGAAGCAGCAAGTCCAGAAAAAGGAGGCCAAATTCACAGGAGAGCTCAGTTAATAAGCAAGTACTTCCCAACCCCTCTCCAAAATCCCCTTATGCAAAACTTTTAGTCTAAATTGACTCATGCAGTTACTTTTCCCTTATATAGTGGGTGAGGCAATAATGAGCTGACTAGGGAAGAGGTAACTACACAAAAAGTTTCGCTTATTCAAGGTCACATAAAAAAAAAAAAAGCAAAACTGAGGCCTAAGGCTTCTCTTACTTTAGCAGACAGTTTCTGAGAAACCACATTGCTTGCCCCACACATTATATCGTATAATACCATAAAATATGAAACCTAAATGCTACTACTGTTATTATTATGAATGAACCTATACAATGTTCTGAAATATTAAATAAATAGAACCAGAGAGGTGTACATACTGTGACTTTAAAAAAGAAAAGTAGAAAGAAGGAAAAAAGAACCAAAAGCAGTAGAACTAAGAAAAACTTTTGCATGTTGGCTTGAGGTCTACAAAATTGGAAACAGAACCTATACAAAAATGAACAAAAACTATCATATCTGCTTCACAAAATGGAAGCTGTAATGACCAATGTTAGAAGAGAGTGAGCCTTGAGGTTGGATTTTATAAAGTAAACAAATGATTTTTAAATCCATAAAGTCGATAACAAAGTCTGGAAGCTAATGAAGACAAGGTAGGTTTGCCCCTTCATAAAATGGAAACTCCTTTAGTAACTCACTGTTAGTTGAAGGGAGGTAGTAATTATACAAGTATTATAAAGGGATTGTTTTTGGCACAGGGAACAGGCCATAAGGGTGATAGAAAGTGCTAAGGCAAGAAATTTGATCACCCTCTCATTTGTATGTTTGTTTTTCTTGTTGGTTACTAAATTTAAAATGATTAGAAAAACTTAAAACAAGAAAAAAATTGTCAGATATATTTTCAACTTGTAGAGCATTAAAAAAAAACACAATACAAAATATCTGGTCTTAGTAGACTCATACTTTCAACATGTAACCTCTTTTAAGGCTATGGAAAAAAAACAAAACAAAGCTATTTTGCTTGCAAATTGGTACATCTTCTTAAATACTCTATTGCCCTTTGTAATGCTACCATTTCCCCCTGATATCAAAGTATTGGAAGATTTCTTCTTCTACAAAGTCAGTTCTGTTCTTTGAAACTATTTAAGTATGATTACTAAATACCTGAGCACAGGAACTGTGTTTTGTCTCTTTTATCTCATTTCCCCTTTGTCTAAATAATTTAAATTTGAATTACAAAACAGTAGATTAATAAGTTTCATGATTTTGAAAAACAATTTACTTTATAATTACAAGAGGTAAAAATTTATATGGGTACTAAATAGATCATGGATAATTTTGAACAGGAAAGAAACTTAACCATCCCTCTATAATAAGAAAGAAATCTTATCTTGTCTTTATATATGAAATTAATTCTATTGATCACCTTAATCCAATTTCCTCAAACTGAGTTTACAAAATAGTTTAAGCAAATTTTTTTAAAAAATTACTGTTTTCTTTTATATGCTCATTATTGAGCTGTTGATAAACTCAATTTTAAGTTTAGAAACATAGGGGTTTGCTACTTTTTAAAGTAATAAATTCATCTCCCCGACTTATATAAACAAAAAGCATCAAAAGTTAAAAAATATATGAATATGGATTATTAAAGTTCCCACATTAGAGGTGTCTATCCAAAAGATTCAATAAATTTGAAAATGAACATTCTCTGCATCAAGGCTGCATTTCATCTTCTGTGATAATGCTTCTACATATGCATACAATTTAGCCTGATTACTGATTGATTCATCTGTCATAACTAAGCTCAAGGCTCACACTAATCAAATTTTCAAATCACTATCTAGAATTTAAATATTTGATTTCAAAACCTTGGATTGCTTTGAAAGAGGAGGGAAAATGATTTGTACTTTTTATTAGGGACTTGTTTCAAAATCTCATGGGAGAAATTCCCAAAGTACTTATTGAGACAATTTTAGGAATTTTCAATTTATTTTGAATAAATGCAAGTTGATAAAGTTGTAATAATATTATAGGTAAACTAAGTCCATTATTTTGAAATCCTTTTTTTATAATAGCTTTTTCTTTACAAGTTATATGCATGGGTAATTTTACAGCATTGACAATTGCCAAATCTTTTGTTCCAATTTTTTCCCTCCTTTCCCCCACCCCCTTCCCCAGATGGCAGGACGACCAGTAGATGTTAAATATATTAAAGTATAAATTAAATTCAAACTAAGCATACATGACCAAACTGTTATTTTGCTGTACAAAAAGAATCGGACTCTGAAATATTGTACAATTACCCTGTGAAGGAAGTCCAAAATGCGGACAGGAAAAATATAGGGATTGGGATTCAATTTAATGGTTGAAATCCTTTTAAATAAAGCTCTTTATAAAGCATATTTCTAGCAGCATGTAATTGTAAAATTTTAGTTAGATGTATGAATTACAGAAATGACATGTTCACTCTTACCATGATTTTAAAAATTCTTAACAGTATATGTAAAAATATATTCATTTTATCAAACTTTAAATAAAATATCCTTTCCAGAAGACTATGTACTTTATTGAGGGCTAACCCATTCTTAGACAAGTCTCTTTCTAGTTTAGGTCTAAGTCCATACCAGAAGACAGACATTCAGGGCAGGAAAGGGATGTTCATCTATGACATAGTCTTGATTGAACCAAGCAATTTTTTTTGTATTGGTATTGTTCATCCAATTGGTTCTGGTCAAATGCTCAGGAGGAACTGCAGCTGTACCAGAAAGCTAGTCTGAACCTTAATCCTTTTAGTTAGTCAAGAGTGGAGGGTACTTTGAATATCTTTTAAAAGAAAAACTAGCTTAGCTTATATGGAATAGGCTTTAGAATTAACTATCCCATAGAACATTAGCCCTAAAGTCAGGAAGAACTTGATTTCAAATCCAACCTCAGACACTTAACACTTAGTTGTGTGATCCAGGACAAGTCCACAATTGCCTAGTAAAAATAAATAAATAAATAAAAACTAGCATTTCTTATTTCAATGATTGCTAGGTTTTACACCAGGCAATAATGTATAAGTACCCCACAATAAACAATGCAATAAGGAAAAGGAAAAAAAATATCCGGCCTTCCTTTTTTTCTAGGACCTTTATCTCTGATCATTCAGCTGCTGCTGGGACCATGGATGCTGCCTGCTACCATTCCCTGGGGCTTGAACTGTCCTCTCTGAGAATTGCCATGGATTCTATTACTTCCCTTTATACTTTTATTCTGAAGGAATACATTCCTCAATTCTAGACTGATTTGTATAGTAGCTTTTCAAAGCTTAAAATGATTAATTGGAGAATTTCTTTTCATGAAAATTTGGGGTACTATTACAATGGCACAATGAGAATGTTTTATGTGTATGCTTTTAAGATTTGACTAACCATTCTTTTATCCAGAAGGTTATCCAAATAGGAGAAAAGATGGTCACATATCTTTATTTTGCCAACAGAATGTGGTATTTAACTAGTTCTCAGTAAGCCAAAGAAGTATCTCTTATTTTAAAGGGCATATCATGTTCTCTTGTTACAGTATTTTGAACATTATTATATATGTGTATGTATGTATGTATACATATGTGTGTATACATTCTTGGATCAGCTACCTCATGTATTACTTTAGATAAAACTGTTCTATCTTTTGGCAAATACTTTACCTTTCAGCAAATACCTAGTTACCTTTTCCTAGTTATGGCTCTAGTGATGTTTGTCTGATATTCTTTTCCCTGTCCAAAGTCATCTATGCATACATATTATGCACAAAAATACACATATTTATTATAACTCTTTATAGAACTCCTATGAAATATTCAATGATATACTGTGTTTTGTGGTACTTTTTTGAGAATAAGTGATTGTTTTAACATATGCTGTTTTTTTGAGCATATATAAAATTTGAGTTTTCTTTCTCTTGTTTAAAGATTTGACTGTGATTTGATTGGTACTTTAAAATCTTTGGGAAACACATGTTCCAAAAGAAAATAAAAGACAAACACTTAAGTAGTTTACAATTTTATTGAGATTATAACATTTATATTAGTAAATAAAACATTTAAACCAGGAGGAATCATCTATGATCCTATGAATATGGTAACTAAACAAGAGATTAATACTCTCCAGGGATAACTGCCACCCAATGAATGCTCACATGTGGTGTTCATTTAAAGGGGATAAAATGTATTTCTATTCTTTTTTGGTTTTGTTTGTTTTTATTGTAAAAATCGTCACCTTGACATTTAGTTTATAATGTTGTTTATTTGTGGATTTTAAGAAAATCTATTGAAGCTTAATTAAGAAGCAATTCATTACAATGATCTTATTGACAGAATTCTGTTTTCCTAGCCAATTACTCCAGGATTCAGCATTACGAGGTTACATTTGTACACAAAAGATCAAAATATTTAGTCTCAGATTAATTTGCATTAATAATGGAAGCAAATTTATAATTTCAGATATGTATCTTTTCTGTTGAAAACATTGTAAAAGAAAAGTGAGCTAGATATTAGCAAAAAACAAAAACCAAGAAACAAACAAACAAAAAAAACCTTCAGGTGTTATAGACCAATGTCCCTAATTAATATTGATGCTAAAACCTTAAATAAAAGATTAGCAAAAAGATTACAGAAAGTCATCCCCAGGATAATACACTATGACCAAGCAGGATTTATACCAGGAATGCAGGGCTAGTTCAATATTAGGAAAACTATTAGCATAATTGACTATATCAATAACCAAACTAACAAAAACTATATGATCATATCATCTCAATAGATGCAGAAAAAGCATTTGATAAAATCCAACATCCATTCCTAATAAAAACATTTTAGAGTATAGGAATAAATGGATTCCGAATGTCTCCAGCCAGCACCAAGATGAAAGTTGGAATGAATCTGTCTTGTCTCTGAGAGAGGGCTTCTGGCTCTCAATCTCCCAGAGTGCTCCTCTGTCTGTCCCAGAGTGCCTCTGTGTGTGTCCCAGAGTGCTCTTTGGCCCTGGGAGTTTGGGCTTCTTCTGAACTGAACTGACACTCCCCTTTCAATCTTTTCAGCTGAACTTCCCACTGAGCCTCTGTCAGCTTCTTATATATGATCTCCCAAAGGTTGACTCCTCCTCTGAGAGAATGGGATTATGGGATCTGAAAGTGGGATTATAGGTTTCTGATTTGTGAATCTCCCCAAAGTGTGAACTCCAATGAATACTTAAATATATTAGTGAGCTAGAAGATTTGCCAAATACCATGCTGAATTAGGCAACTGACTTATCACTTTGTAAGGATTCTAACAGGGAGGTTGGCTTTTTGTTTTTTATTCTGAGAGATTTATATAAATTTTGATCTTTTCTTTGATAAATTAGTGGTTTGAAACAGAGCAAGTGATTGAGCTCCCACCTCATGTGTGTAAGTATATATTTATATGTTTGTTTTGCCTGAATTAAAAAAAAGTAATAAATACTATGAAAACAGGATCATACATTTAGACTGGGAAGGGATTTAGAGACTATTTAGTCTAATTCTCTCCTCCTACTCATGGCACATATTTTACCGATGAAGAAACAAAGTACCCTTTCACTGTTGTGAATGTCCTTCCTCTGGTATGGTTAAAATAGAGTTACACCTAATGATATGATTTGTTCAAGAGCACACAAATAGTAAGTAGCACTACTGAGATTGGAACCTAGGTCATTCAATCATAAGATTATAGTTCTAGAGATTAGAAGGACCTCAGAGACCAACTAATCCAGTCTCTTCATATTTTAGATAAAGCAACTGCAAAATTGGGAGATAAATGGCTTGCTCAAAGTTACAAAGATTGTAATAATTCGAGATGGGGCTTGAACTCAGATTATATGACAGTGAAGTCTCTGCTCTTCCTCCCACATTATTATATTACTGTTATAATTATTATACTTTTAAATTATTTTTAAATAATATACTTTTATATTATTATAATACTTTTATTATAATGCTTATAATGACATAATGAGGATGTTTATATGTGTGCTATTATAATAATTTTAAAATAACATAATAAAAATGAAGACTGCAGTTTTAAAACTATTTCATAACACCTGAAGGCTTTTTCGGTTTGTTTGTTTCTTGGTTTTTGTTTTTTGCTAATATCTAGCAATATCAGCTAATATTTAGCAATATCTAGCTAATATCTAGCAATTACAATTACATGCTGCTAGAAATATGCTTTATGGAGAATTTTATTTAAAAGGATTTAAAAATAATGGACCTAATTTACCTATAATATTACTACAACTTTATCAACTTGCATTTTTCTTAAAATAGTCAGGAGCATATATTTAAAACCATCAGTAAGCATCATATGCAATGGGGAAAAACTGGAACCTTTCCCAGTAAGATCTGGAGTGAAGCAAGGTTGCCCACTATCACCATTATTATTCAATATTGTATTAGAAACACTAGCCTCGGCAATAAGAGTCGAGAAAGAGATTAAAGGGTTATGAGGAAATGAGGCAATGAGGAAATCAAACTATCACTCTTTGCAGATGATGGTATACTTAGAGAACCCCAGAGATTCTACTAAAAAGCTATTAGAAATAATTCATAACTTTAGCAAAGTTGCAGGTTATAAAATAAATCCCCATAAATCCTCAGCATTTTTATACATCACCAACAAAATCCAACAGCAAGAGATACAAAGAGAAATTATTCAAAATAACTTCAACAAAATAAAATATTTGGGAATCTGTCACCAAAGGAAAGTCAGGAATTATAAGCAAAATTATAAAAACTTTACAAAAAAGTCAGACTTAAATAATTAAAAAATTTAAATTCCCTGGATAGGCCGGAATATAATAAAAGATGACAGTATCCCTAAACTAATCATATTTGGTGCTATACCAACAATTCAAGAAAATATTTTAAATCTAGAAAAATAACAAAAAATTCATATGGAATAAAAAAGGTCTAGAATCTCAAAAGAATTAATGAAAAAAAAAATAAATGAATGGCCTAGCTGTACCTGATCTAAAACTATATTATAAAGCAGCAGTCACCAAAACCATTTGGGTTTGGCTAAGAAATGATTAGTTGATCAGGAACAGGGTAGGTTACAAGACAGAATAGTCAACATAAATCTATTTTGACAAACCCAAAGATCCTAACTTTGAATAAGAATTCATTATTTGAAAAACTTGGGATAACTGGAAATTAGTATTAAGAAATTAGGCATGGACCCACACTTAACACCAATACCAAGATAAGATCAAAATGGGTCCATGATTTAGTATAAAGAATGGATTATAAATAAATTGGAGGAAATAGGATGTTTATTCTCAACCTTGGAAGAGGAAGAAATTTGTGACCAAAAGGAAAGACCATTATTGATCAAAATGAAAATTTTATTTAATAATTAAAAAGCTTTTTACAAACAAAACCAAACAAGATTAGAAGGAAGCAACAAACTTGGAAAACATCGTTACAGTTAAAGGTTCTGATAAAGGTCTCATTTCCAAAATATATAGAGAACTGACTCTAATTTATAAGAAACTAAGCCAATCTCCAGTTGACAAATGGTGAAAGGATATGAACAGACAATTTTCAGATGATGAAATTGAAACTATTACCACTCATATGAAAGAGTGTTCCAACTCATTATTAATCAGAGAAATGCAAATTAAGACAACTCTGAGATAACACTACACACCTGTCAGATTGGCTAAGATTACAGGAAAAAATAATGATGATTGTTGGAGGGGATGAAGGAAAACTGGGACACTGATATATTGTTGGTGGAGTTGTGAACGAATCCAACCATTCTGGAGAGCAATCTGGAATTATGCCCAAAAAGTTATCAAACTGTGCATACCCTTTGACCCAGCAGTGCTACTACTGGGCTTATATCCCAAGGAGATACTAAAGAAGGGAAAGGGACCTGTATGTGCCAAAATGTTTGTGGCAGCCCTGTTTATAGTGGCTAGAAACTGGAAAATGAATGAATGCCCATCAGTTGGAGAATAGTTGGGTAAGGGTATATGAATGTTATGGAATATTATTGTTCTGTAAGAAATGACCAGCAGGATGAATACAGAGAGACTTGGAAAGACTTACATGAACTGATGCTAAGTGAAATGAGCAGAACCAGGAGATCATTATATACGTCAACAACGATACTGTATGAAGATGTAATCTGATGGAAGTGGATTTCTTTGACAAAGAGCCCTAATTCAGTTTCAATTGACAATAGAGCCCTAATTCAGTTGATCAATGATGGACAGAATCAGCTACACCCAAAGAAAAAACACTGAGAAATGAATTTGTAGGTAAAGAATTTGTAGTTTTGCTCATAAAGTTTCTGATTTTCCCTTGGCAGATAGATTCCTAAATATTTTATACTATCAGTAGTTACTTTAAATGGAATTTCTTTGTAACTCTGACTGTTGGATTTGTAGTGATATATAAGAATGCTGATGACTTATGTGGGTTTATTTTATAACCAGCAACTTTGCTAAAGTACCAACAATGTTTTTTAAGCCATTCTTCTCATCATTGTATTTCTGTGCCTCTTTTATCATTTGATATATTCTGGTTTTTAAGGTTTTATTTTCTTCAGTATGTTTTGCTTCTCCTTTATCAACCTGTTAATTCTTTTTTTCATTATTTTCTTGCATTGCTATCATTTCTCTTCCCATTTTTTCTCTATTTCTCTTATTTGATTTTTAAAATCCATTTTGAGCCTTTCCCAGAATTCTTTTGGAGCCTCAGACCAATTCACATTTTTCTTTGAAGCTTTAGATAGAACAGTTTTGATTTTATTGTTTTCTTCTGAGTTTGTTTTGATCATCCTTGTCACTAAGATCAGGATATATATATATATATATTATATATTTGTCTATTTATATATACATATAAATAACTCTTGTTACATATTCTTTTTTCCAGACTATTACTTGACTTATGACTTCATATTAAAATTGGCCTCTGGTCCCAGGGTATAAGAGGCCTGTCCCAAGCTTCAGGTTTTTGGGGGCAGCTTCTTTTAAGATTCTGTTGGTTTTTTGTTTTTCCAATGTGGTATGATCTAAGCAGAGGTGTTTTTACTGCTCTCCTTGCCTGTGCTCTGTCTGTAAGTGACTACAAGCATTCTTTTCTGCCTTGGAACTGTGACCATGTTCCCTGCTCCCTTATCACAAAATTCT
Organism: Sarcophilus harrisii; assembly: GCF_902635505.1. NCBI lineage: Eukaryota > Metazoa > Chordata > Mammalia > Dasyuromorphia > Dasyuridae > Sarcophilus > Sarcophilus harrisii. Next base: position 337,747,485 of record NC_045427.1, read on the forward strand.
GGTGTGGTGATTGCTCTTCCTTGCCCTGGGATTACAATCCATATCTGAGTATGTGCAATGCAACAGTCTTAAACTAGTGTCAACAAAGGGACTCCTCTAATTTAGTTCTGGTGAATTGTTCAATTCCTTTACCTTCTATAGAACTGAAATTTCCATTAGCTGCCATTGCAGCCATTGATTCATTCATTTCAAAGGTCTGCTGATAGACCTTTCATGCCAACCTTCTAAATTATCTTTAGAATTTACTTTGAGGTATTTTTTTTTTTTTGCTGAGGCAATTGGGGTTAAGTGACTTGCCCAGGTTAACACAGCTAGGAAGTACTAAGTATCTGAGACCAGACTTGAACTCAGGTCCTCCTGATTTCAGGGCTGGTACATCTACTGCACCATCTAGCTGCCCCACTTTGAGATATTTTTTTCAATTGTTTGGAAGAAAACTTGGGAGAGCTCAGGTGAGTCCCTGATTTTTTTTCCCTACCATGTTCACAACAGAGCTTGACATAAATTTATAATGTACCTTATTGTCCTGATTATACAACTTCCTCCAGCTACATTCAATAGCTTGTCAGAAGAAGCAGAAGATGATGAGAAGATGTTGAGAGTAATCCAGGTCTGATATGAACAGACAATTCTTAGATGAAGAAATTGAAACTATTTCTAGTCATATGAAAAGATGCTCCAAGTCATTATTAATCAGAGAAATGCAAATTAAGACAACTCTGAGATACCACTACACACCTGTCAGATTGGCTAAGATGACAGGAAAAAATAATGATGATTGCTGGAGGGGATGTGGGAAAACTGGGACATTGATTCATGGTTGGTGGAGTTGTGAACGAATCCAACCATTTTGGAGAGTAGTTTGGAACTATGCTCAAAAAGTTATCAAACTGTGCATACCCTTTGATCCAGCAGTGTTACTACTGGGATTATATCCCAAAGAGATTATAAAGAAGGGAAAGGGACCTGTATGTGCACGAATGTTTGTGGCAGCCCTTTTTGTAGTGGCTAGAAACTGGAAACTGAATGGATGTCCATCAGTTGGAGAATGGCTGAATAAATTGTGGTATATGAAAATTATGGAATATTACTGTTCTGTAAGAAATGACCAACAGGATGATTTCAGAAAGGCCTGGAGAGACTTACACGAACTGATGCTGAGTGAAATGAGCAGGACCAGGAGATCATTATATACTTCAACAACAATACTAGATGATGACCAGTTCTGATGGATCAGGCCATCCTCAGCAACGAGATCAACCAAATCATTTCTAATGGAGCAGTAATGAACTGAACTAGCTATACCCAGAAAAAGAACTCTGGGAGATGACTAAAACCATTACATTGAATTCCAATCCCTATATTTATGCACACCTGCATTTTGATTTCCTTCACAAGCTAATTGTACAATAATTCAGAATCTGATTCTTTTGTACAGCAAAATAATGTTTTGGTCATGTATACTTATTGTGTATCTAAGTTATATTTTAATATATTTAACATCTACTGGTCATCCTGCCATTTAGGGAGGGTGGGGGGTAAGAGGTGAAAAATTGGAACAAGAGGTTTGGCAATTGTTAATGCTGTAAAGTTACCCATGTATATATCCTGTAAATAAAAGGCTATTAAAAAAAAAAAAAGAGAGTAATCCAGGTCTAAGATTTGAGAAGAGATGATCAATGATAGACATGAGAGCAATCTGAGAATAGTAGAAGCAAAATAGCTAATTGATAAGAGTTGAAATTAGAAAGGGAAGAAAATAACGGGAAGAAAAGAAAGAATCAAGCATGGTCTGAGAAGGTGAAGTTAAAGAGGAGTGAGGTATAGGGAGACATGGATTGATAGGATGTTACTTAGAGGAATAACTGGATTTCTAATTAAAAAGAAAAAAACTTTTGTGAAAATGATTCATGATTATCCATATGTGGGACTATTTTTGAATGAAAAATTTAAGTGGGTTCAGGAATTGAGTGCTTTGAGGCTTTGAAAAGATCATCAATGCAGAATTTGAAATATTCTGGTATAAGGAAAATAGTTGTTGAGGAGAAAAAGATGATCCAAATGATGAACTTCTTGCAAAAGGAGGGAGAATGACTGAAATACTGGTATGAAACAGTCACTGAGATTTTGATTGAGTGGAAATTTTTGACTAAGTGCACTCGAAATAGGAGGTTTTGACTGATGATAGTATAGGGAAAGTCTGAAGTAGCTGTAAAATCTCCCTTTTCAAGGAGATGAGAGAAAGTATAATCAGTGCCAGAAAAAAATACTTTGAAATACCATAGCACCAGGGAAACATTTCTCAATGAAGGTTTCATTTTAGGCTGGTAGATGCAAGGAGTATGAGAGAAAGAAACCCAGGATGAATAAAAGTTTCTTTACTGGAGAATGGAAATTCTAGAAGGCACAGTGGAAAGGGTAGAAGGGATTATAGTGAGGACATAAGTAGAATGGGACTGAGAAGGAGTAGAATAACTGAAAGGGAGATAAGGACTAGGGATAGTTCTTATATGTCTGTGATTGGTTAACACAGGGATAAGGGGAGAAATAAGAGATTGGAAGTCATTGACCATAGAGCAATAGTATATTACAACAGTCACAAAGGGATGGTGGTTACTTTGGCAAGCAAAGCTCATTGTTAGACCAAGCCTGGGTCTCCTGCTTGTGCAGCTGCTTCCCTTCCAGACTATCTAGGGAAAGGGGATGGCAGTTGTCAGGGGTCCTCCCAAGGTCAACAGAGAGCATTCAGTGGCCAGAATTGGCTGTTCTGAGAATTATTCTATTCTTAGCAACCGCTCCTACAGAAAAATAGTTCAGATTTTTCTGTCAATGCATATTTGTTTAAATTGTATTGGGGGCAGGGAGGAATTGGAAATGAATAGATATTCTATACCTTATATACCTTTCTATTCCTCATCTCCATTTTGAGGAAAACATGAGCCTAACCAATACTTCAAGTAATTTTCCTCAAGGTTCTAAGGAGTATAAAACTACAGATCTAGAAAAAGAGAAAGACCTTTCTTTTCAGGGCTGAGTCCTCCCAGGATTAAACCCAAATGACATACTCCCTTGAATCCAAAGCTAAGAAAAGTCCCTAAAGAGGGATAAGGCAAGTGCTCCCAAACCACTGGCCCTATGATTTTGTTTGTTACAAATTTCATAAATAAATATGGGCAAGGTATGATTGGAAATAATTGTTCTGAAAAAATATAGATGTTTCTGTTTACTTTAATCTCCATGAATCAGCAAAATTATGAGGTAGCCAGTTCTTGAACATAGTAACACTTAATAAATGGTGGTTGCTGCTGTTGTTGCTATTGATGATGATCATGATGATCATGATAATGAGGTAGCCAAGTTCATTTAAAGACAGGGAAGGATGAGTTAGGATAAAGATCTTTATATGGTGCAAAATGCTTGTGGCAGCCCTTTTTATAGTGGCTAGAAACTGGAAACTGAATGAATGTCCATTAGTTGGAGAATGGCTGAATTTCTTATAAATTTGAGTCCCTTCTCTATATAATTTGGAAATGAGGCCTTTATCAGAACCTTTGAATATAAAAATGTTTTCCCAGTTGATTGCTTCCCTTCTAATCCTGTTTGCTGTGAAGGTTTTCTGGAGGCAGACTTAGTCTCAGTTGAAATAAATAATTACTCCAAAATCTCAGCCAGCTGGTAAAAATGCAAACGTTTATTTCTCCTTCCAAATTAGCCCGGTTAGTTGAGGCCTATCTCTCTGCCTGGCTCCAAGAGATCTTGCAGCTTTGTCCTTGGCTTCTGCCTCTGCTTTCTTCAGCCTCTAGCCAGCTGGAAGTTGGAAGATGCAATGAATCTCTCTTGCCTCGAAGATAGGCCTTGTAGGCTTTTCTTCCAGAGTGTTTTGTCTCCGAGCCCCATCGATGTTCCGGAGAATATTCTCTTGAGTCGCTCACTGGAACTGTATTTATGCTACTTCTCTGAGAGTGGGATTGTGGGATATCTCCCAGCATGCTCTCTGAAATCTCCCAAACATGTGAACTCCATTGAGTGCTTAGATACTTATGAGCTCTGTAAAGGTGTGAACACAAGCATTGTTTCCATCAGTTGTACTTAGTACCTAGTTCAAGTTCTGGCCCAGATTAAATCAACTCCAATGGCTTAACACTTTGTAAAGATTCCAACAATATGGTGCAGCTTCTGGTTTCTCAAGAACACTGATATCATTGCCACAGAATGTCTTTTCAAAGAATGAAAATTAAACTTATTTCTTTCAATAGATGTCTTCAGACTCTCTCAAAAATTCACTTACCAAGAATCTGTTCCTCATCTCTTAAAGGTATAGTAACAGTAACTAATATCTCTGTGAAAGGGCCTTTTTATGCTAGAGTTATTCATGTGCATATTATTTCCTTAAGGACGTGATACACCTAATGAAGACTGGTACTAAAATATTTGCCTGTAGTCTTATAAGCTTAATCAAAGAAAGGTAAGGTTCTCAATTGGTTTTTTGGAGGTCTTGGACCAGCCTTCCTTCCAGCAAAATAATCACCACAAGAATAGCTAGGTGTTAAAGCCCAAATCCTTTATTATCTCCTTCACAATCTAGTTTCCTTGCCTGAGGCCCAGGCCAGCTTTCTGGAGAGCCTTTCAGACCAGTCTTCAGACCAGGGGAAGTACAGAAGGCCAGCCCCCACGGTGGTGTGAGATGAAGTGAATCTCTCTGAGTCTGAAGATTTGTGCTTCAGCCTCCAGCCACCACAAACGTGGATGATGGAATGAATGTATCTCCAGGTCATTTCTGAGTCTGTAGGTCAGGCCCCCTTCTGAGTCTCTCTCCGAATCCTTCTGAGTCTGTCTCTCGCTCTGACAGGCCTTTGTCTCAGTGGGGGAAGTACAGGAAGCCAGGCCACTAGGAGCCTGATGAAGATGGAATCAATCTTTCTCGTTGGCTCCAAGAGCTTGAACTCCCGCCTCCAGTCCTCTGTGTTCTCTGGCTCTGAATCTGTCTGAGGCTCCTAGCTTACATGTTCTCTTATAATTACATTATCATAAGTGTGAATCTTGTAGAACTATATTAAGTACTAAGTACATGTACTGAGCTAGAGAACTAGTAAGCATCATGCTAAACTAGATAACCATTGTCTTTATCAATTCCACTGGCTTAATACCTTGTAAGAATCCTTGTGTCAAGTTCAGAGTTCTGGCCCATAACATCTACCTACACCAAGATAAATGCTATATACATTTCTACCTATATTTTAGAAATAAATAAGACAGTGAAAAATACCAAGAAATTTTCAGGAGACAAAATCTAAAAGAGCAGCCAATAATAATTAATATGATATTTATGTAGCACATTGTATATTATCTTATTTGATCCTCTCAATAATCTTCATTTTATTGAAGAGGAAATTGAGGCTGAGAAGTTATTTAACTTGCCCAGGGTCACATAGTCTGAAGAAGGACTATCTTAAACTCTCCCAGACCTTCCTGACTCCAAGTCTAATATTCTATCTTCTGTGCCACCTCAGTACTTTATGTTTATTTCACCAAACACAAATGCAAAAGAATAAGTAGGACCGGGGCATCTAGGTAGCACAGTAGATAAAGCACCAGTCCTGAAGTCAGGAGGACCTGAGTTTAAATCTGTTCTCAGACACTTAACACTTCCTAGCTTTGTGACCCTGGGCAAGTCACTTAACTCCAATTGCTTCAGGAAAAAAAAAGTAGAACTTCAGATGTGAATGGGATTCTCTTAAAGGACAGTTCTCTTGCCTTCCATTTTCTCTGCCAAGGTGGCATCTTTGACTAGGAGTAGACAAAACAGAAATAGCTAATAGGGAGTTGAAGTATTAAGAGAGATCTCCTACCTGTCATTGATGAGTTCAAGACACCAAGCCCAAGTTAACTACTTTTCAGGTTATGAAAAGGATGGGCAAATGTGATTACTAGCTTATTTTGCATTAACTTGGAAAATGTATACACCAAAACATTTATAAAATTCACTACCTTTAGTAGCATTTTTTAGTGATAGCAAAATAGTAATAATATAGATGTCTGTAAACCAAAGTCAAATTGGGATATATGAATGTAATGGAATATTATTGTGCTATAAGAAATAAGGAATTTAATAAATTTGGAAAAGCAAAAGAAAAAAATCTACATTAACTGATGCAAATTGAAGTAAGCAGAGTCAAAAGAACAGTATACACAATAACTATAATAATTCAAATGGACAGAACAGCTACAAAATACTTAAAAGTATATGTTTCAAAATTATAAAGAATTAATGTATAACTCCAAAGAAGAAATATAAGATATCTGCACAAGTAGTAGATTCAGAAGTGCATTATGTTGCACATGTTTTCAGTCTTTTTCTTTTTGGTGATCCCTTTTGCTGACTTTTTCTCTTCTTTTTTCCTTTAAAAACATGCTTTTAATATTCTTTAAAAGGTTTTAAAATATATAGGATGGCTTTCTGGTAGCTTTTGGGAGGAAGGAAGAATTTAAAAGATGCATCATCAATAAAACTTATTTTAAATAATAAAAGTAATAAACAGTGGAACAGGGTACAACAGAATGAGAGAGAGAGAGAGAGAAATTATCATTTTTTAAAAAGATAATGTTATTTACATTCAGTAGCACCAGCTACTTTCTATTCACAAACAATATATTTGACACCTAAGTGCTGTCAGTTGGTTCAATATCAGAAACTGATATGGTTTTATTAATGGACATGATGTAAGGAAGAGGCATTACCATCCACTTTGCCTTGGAATACGAAGGATCACTGTGCTGTCCATCAGATTTGAAGTTGAAATCTCCTCTATGTGCTATTGGAATATGAGCTCTTTGAGAGTAGAGATTGTCTCTGTTTTCTATCAGTATCTCAGTTGCTTAGCATATAGTAACCACCCAATAAAGGTGTATTGTTATTGCAATTGTTTTCATTTATTCATTCTTGCAAGCTAAAATAAGCTAAACGTAAATGCCAGGAAAAATTCTAAAACTACACTAAGTTAAATAATTTACCACCATTAATTAGACATATAGCTTTATGTGTATGTATGAAATTGCTATATTTCATTTTTAATGATCATGACTTTTAATTTTCTGGGGTTTTTTATTATTTATATTCTTTAAATTATCAAGAATCTAAACTGAAATAACAGTTGTTTGGTGGCTTTTTACCTATTTGGAGGTGAAGATAAGTGCATGTGAGGACCAGGTTACATCATGTTTAATTTGTTTTTTCCTGTTTCTGAGTCCTACAGTTATAGAATTTATAGATTTTGCTTTTAAAATAATTTACTCAGGTATTTATTTTGAACTTGCTCCATAATAATGAATCTTAAAAGTTTCTAAGTATGTAAATTACACGTAAATATATTTTATATTTAGAAGTGAAAATAAAATTAATAAAAAGTGATAATCATAACATAAAATGTTTTATTAGGATTTTGATGTAATTTCTCTAAAATTATTAGAAATGAAGAATATGATCTTGTTTAAGCAAATGTCAAATAAATGGTAAACAATTCATTTAATTAGATAATAATCTAAACTATTTTACATAGTTACCTTAATATAATAAAAAAAGGTTCATTTTAATGAATTAAAAAGGAATTAAGAAAAATGTATTTCTTCAGTATTATTTTATCTTTAGATTAAACATTGCTTTTTCAGAAGCTTTTCTTTTGCTAAGATACCTTATCTTTTAGAAAAAAAATGATTGTGTTATTTACATCAATCCATGTGGCTTGTTATTAAAAAAAAAATATGCTATAGCTCCTTTACTTAATGGGATTCTTTTCTCGTTGCAGTGCAAACGGCTAGAGCAGGAGCTTCATCATCTGAAAGAGCAGAACCAGACTTCGGCAAACAACATAAGACATCTGACTGCTGAAAACAATCAAGAACGTGCTCTGAAGGTAAATCTCCATTCCTTCTTGTAGGCAAATTAAGGTTATAAGTCCTTGGTGCCAGCTTTCTGTGCTGCATATATCAGTTGTGTACATTTCAGCAGAAGTGAGCTGTGGTGTTTGCCAACAACCCCTTCTTTAAACACAGATACAGAACCCTTCTGTTATGGTATTATTTTATTTGTGTGTGTGTGTGTGTGTGTGTGTGTTTGTGTGCATGCACAAAAACAACATAGAATAATATATTCTCAGAATTGTTGAGGCATTTTTATGGAAATTTTTTGCTATCACTTTATTCATTTTCTGTTTGTGTACTATTGTTGTTTAGTGATATTAATCAAATTAACATGTATCTTTAAATGTGGATCTCTACTTATAACTATCTCATAGATCAATAATAACATAACTTGTTCATATAATTATTCATATAATTGATACTTTTTTAAAAAAAGTATCTTAAAAAAGTTTAATTGGTAAGAAGAGGTTAAAAGAAGCAAAAACAATAAATATACTTTGACTTTTTTCAAATGTTAAGACAAACTTGGTATTTCATATTTATAAACCCAACTCTGTCATTATGACTTGTAATTAATTATAGAAGTCCAGTTCCATTTTAAAGATAGGTATATATCTTTATTTCCTGGTATATGTGTTTATAAAACACAGACACACACACACACACATATATATATATTTGTATATGCATACATACATATGCATAAACATATATCTCCAAATAGGATATTTTGTACGTATATTTCTGGGGTTTTTTCCTAATTGAAAAAAAATGAGCACATTGAGAAAATAGATATTATTGCAGTCTCACTTTACTTAGGACATCTTGCAAATACCAGAATACAATGATTATTTTCATGGCTAGAAAAGGAAGCTTAGTTATAGAAAAAAATAGAAGTAAACCATTTCATTAACTGATAGTTTTGACCCTTCCAATTCTGAATGCAATGATATTGTTCTCACTTCCCAAGTGTTTATGATTTAGATAACCTGAAATTCTGGGCATAACTAAACTAGAACTAGGAATGATACTTCAATAGCATGATCATTGAAACTTATCCTTATCATTAATATTAAAGTTGCTACTTGAAAAGTATTTTTGAAAGCATATATTTCATTAATCAGATTTTCAAAGTAATATCATGAGCACTTTATATTGGACTTTCAACTTGTGTCACTGGTGATTAAATTTCTATATTTATATAATTAAATTAACTAAGTACAACAAACATTTTTATAGAATTATAATTTAGAGATTTTGTAGCCATTGTAAATGATTATAAAGTATTTGTCGTTAACATAAATAAAAATAACTTTAGTATATAGTATGCTTCATTAGAAATTATTTTCTGACATCATGTCTTTAATTCCCCCTACCCTTCTTTTGTTTCAAATTCTGAGCATATATTAGTAAGTTGGATATGAGTTTTTTTTAAGTTCTGTATGACTACATATAACATTTTCATTAAATGGTATCAAATGATTTATTACTCAAATTTTGGAAATGAATAGATAAATTATAAAAACCTAAAACTATTTTAATCTGATAAATATTAAAGAGTACATGTATAATTACTATTAGTAATAAAAATACATGGAAGACAAATTCTGTTCACAACTCTAGCTGTGTGGCTTCAGACAAATTGCTAAGGCTATTTCCTTATCTGTAAAATGAACAGTTAAACTAAATCTCGGAGATCCATTCCAGCCCAGTTTCTATGATCAATACTTTGGTTCAATAGCACCAGAATCTTTTCGGGAATTCTTTTTCAGTTCAACAAGTACTGCTGAGATTATCATATTCAAGATTGAGCTGAACCAATCACTGTCTATTACTCAGAACTAACAGCTCCTTCCTTAAGGAGCAAGTTTATATATGTGTTCTGTTTTTTTTTCTTTTTTAAAAGATAAAGTAGAGATATTTGTGCTTTGTTTAAAAACTTAAATTTTCAACAGCTTTTGGCCCTTGCCATCCATTGGATGATTAATATTCTCTCTAGAACCAGATGTTTTTCCTAAGGACTTCTTAATTTTCCATAAACACACTCATTTTTTCCTGTTAGCCATTTTATATGCATGAAAATTATTTGGTATCTTTGTTTAGCTTTCTGTTGAAGGTGAAATGTTAAGGAGTAGTATTCAAAACACAAGAATCATATCAGGTATCAAACAATATTTTATTAGAGGTATGAATGACTTGAGGCAGTATTCCTTATTTGAGAGAGAAAAAAGGTATACTGATTTATGCTTGAGGTTTAGTAGGAGATTATAATGTATAATTTGCCTTAATTTATAAATCCAAATTCTTTTTAAAAATTAAACTGTAATTAAACTCTATAAAATTTCTCATTTATTAGGGAACCCCAAATATGTAATGAGATATTTGATTGTCCAAAATTTTAAAGCATACTAACCATATGCTTATTTTTCAGTTTTAAATAGTTTTCCATTCTTTCCTTAATGATTTTTTTGGCATATAAATTAACTTATTAAGAAGAAAATAGCCTGTAGAATTTTTCTATTTACTATCTATATTAAAGCCAGATAATATTTATAAAACACTTAACACAGGACCTGACACATAGTAGGAATTACATAATTGCTTGTTTGCTCCTCGCACCCTATTACTTATTATCACTTCCACCAATGAGAGTCACTGACTAGAAAAAGAAAATTTGTTTAAATATTTAGAGATGAGCTTGAAATAAAGTTTTTCATTGATGCATGAATTGTTTATATATTTGATCTCTTTCCATTAGCTTAGACAATTGAGGATAACTGAATTTTACTTAATAAGTTCTTTTTTTCTAAAAATATTGAGGGGGCAGATTGTATGTGGGGGGGGGGGGGATTTTGGAATAGAAATAGACATTCACGGACAAATTAAGTGGGAGAATTTGACCACTATATATGATGGTGATGAAATGCCCATCCTTTTAAAAGTTATATGATTAGTAGACCGTAGGATGTTTGAAAATAGAATGAATTCCAGTTCAAACTGCTTAGAATTGAAATGGGTACAAGATACAAGAATAAACATCTACTGGGATGTAATTGACTCAATTTAGGAAGAACTGTGACTCAAAGAATTCCAAGAAATATCATAGAATCATAGCTTTAAAATTGAAAGGAATCGTATCATCCAACTCTTCATTTTATAGCTAAGGATACAGAGGCCCAGAAATGTCAAGTGATTTATTCCAGGTTAAATAGGTAATTAAGTACCAAAGCTGAGATTTGATTTGGGACCACTGAGTACAAATTCATTGCTTTTTACTTAATAGCATAATAACTGAATACTACTTAAAAAAAGAATACATGAGCCCACCAATTCAAGGCATATATGTGTTTTTTCCTTATTTATGAATATATTTGAGAGATCAAACCCATTGCATAAGTCCCTCCTCTTTGGTGGAAAATGGTTGAAGAACTCAAGCAAATGAAACTCTGTAGCTATTTCATGCATCTATGTAAGTCATACCTAGACACACTTTTGAGGAGACACATAACTTACATGAGCAATGTGCACACACACACACACACACACACACACACACAGACACACCTTGCATGTGGGAGTTCATTTGCAAGAACAGAGCAATAATTCCTGGTTTCTTATTTCTGAAAGAAATAATTGGTTCTTTTAAAGCCTTAGTCATTCTATGTTATCTTTCTGAGATTCCGAAATGTTTGCTATGATTAATTTTGTCTCCCTAAAGGATTTTATGGTCCCATTCTGGAAAACACATTTTGTCTACATTTTTTTAAGTCTTAGGAAGCAGATCTTCTTTGAAGGAACAGGCAATTTTGTTTAATTTTAATTGTAACTTAGATTTTCTTAATGTATTTAAACATTTTGTTTCATAGGGACTTTTTGATATTAAGCTGCTTTCTTTATTTTGAAAAGAAAACAAACAAATGAAAATCATAATTGACAGCACTGATTTAGCTAAGAAAACGAATTGTATAATCCATACCTGATCATAAAAAGGGGGTAGCTGAAGAAAAATATTTCAGTTCTTTTTCTGAATTTTCCCAAGGTCAGTGAAATTTTTTATAAATAAATTTTATAGAGAAATTACTTTAACAAAATATACATGTATATACAAAATAGAAATAAATTTGCTTTACAGGTAGTTGTAGAAAAGCTATACTATTTGAGTACAAATGTATTTTCATTAATTACATGTGATAAATACATGTGATCCATTATAAAATTTGGATGTGAATTTGTTAAACAAAAATTCCTCCAACTAATTCAGGTCATATTTGCAAATCTCCATTTTAACATTATTCTTGTGTGTTTCTCTACAATTTAATCATAAAGCAGCCGTTATTTAATAAGATAAATCACTTTACATATTAAAGAAGGTTTTCAAATTTGAACAAATTTAGACTGAGACAGGTAGGGGTTAAAAAACAACCAAACTATTACAAAAAGAAAATGCAGTGGAACAAAATTTTCCTAAAGGAACTGTGCTAGGTGCTGAAGGATACAAAGACAAAAAACAAACAGGCCCTGCCTTCAAAGAACATTTGTTTCTAGTATAACTGCACACTCTGACTTTCCCTGTGGGCAAAGTTTTGAAATCTAACTATGAATTCTGGGAATTATGGTCCCAGAAAGATTTTGTATTCTCTCTGATTTGAGATTATCTGAGGAATCTCTTCATGGACAAATCAAGTTAATAAGAAGCTGAGAATGAAATCCCAAAAGCAAGTATGATAGCTGAGGTAGAAAAGTTGGAATCCAGGTTTGGAGCTGATTAAATGCACAGGTAGTGATACAATACTATTCCAAGAGAAATCCCTGCAGGCATATTATAATATGAGCTTATATATAGCTCCTGAATATTGCAGGTTTGGTTTCATCTGTCAGAGACTCTGCTCATTAGGGAAAAAAAATGATTGAAATTGTTGGAAATTGCTGTTTGATGTTCCTTAAGATAAACAAAAGGACAGTGAAGTTGTTTAACTCCTCTTTTCCCGTGCCTATACTTGGAAGACATTTATTTGCAACACTTTTTTCTCTAAATATTGTTCTTGTCTCTTTTTTTAATTATAGCATTTTATTTACAAGATATATGCATGTGTAATTTTTCAGCATTGACAATTGCAAAACCTTTTGTTCCAATTTTTTCCCTCCTTCCCCACACTACCTCCCCCAGATGGCAGGTTGACCAATACATATTAAATATGTTAAAGTATATATTAAAGACAATATATGTATATATGTCCATACAGTTATTTTGCTATACAAAAAGAATCAGACTTTGAAATAGCGTAAATTAACCTGTGAAGGAAATGAAAAATGCAGGAGGACAAAAATAGAAGGATTGGGAATTCTATGTAATGTTCATACTCATTTCCCAGAGTTCTTTCACTGGTTGTAGCTGGTTCAATTCATTACTACTCTATTGGAACTGATTTGGTTCATCTCATTGTTGAAGAGGGCCATGTCCTTCAGAATTGATCATCATATAGTATTGTTGTTGAAGTATATAACGATCTCCTGGCCCTGCTCATTTTACTCAGCATCAGTTTATTCAGTCCTCCAGGCCTTTCTGAAATCATCCTGTTAGTCATTTCTTACAGAACAATAATATTCCATAACATTCATATACCACAATTTATTCAGCCATTCTCCATTTCATGGGCATCCACTCAGTTTCCAGTTTCTGGCCACTACAAAGATGGCTGCCACAAACATTCTTGCACATACAGGTCCCTTTTCCTTCTTTAAGATCTCTTTGGGATATAAGCCCAGTAGTAATACTGCTGGATCAAAGGGTATGCAAAATTTGATAACTTTTTGAGCATAGTTCCAAATCACTCTCCAGAATGGCTGGATGCATTCACAATTCCACCAATAATGTATCAGTGTCCTAGTTTTCCCACATCCCCTCCAACATTCCACATAATTTTTCCCTGTCATTCTAGCCAATCTGATAGGTGTGTAGTGCTATTTCAGAGTTGTCTTCATTTACATTTCTCTGATTAATAATTGTAGTGTTCTTCTTCTTTTTCTAAAATATATGATAGTTCTCTGTGGGAGCAGGTTTCTTGGGGAGGTTTCTGGAGGCAGCCTTTATTTCAGTTCCAAGTAATAATCACCTCAAACGCAGCCAGGGATTTATATACAGTCTTTTATTGTCTCTTCCAAAATAGCCCATTTAGTTTTCTTAGAGGCCTATCTCTCAGCTTGGTTCCAAGAATTCTTGCAGCTTGTCCTTTGTCGCCGCCAGCTCCCTCTGAATCTTGGTTCTACACCTCTGAAGACTTCGTTCTGCCCAACTGCAGTCTCTAATTTGTCAATCTCTTAAACTGACTGACTGACTGAAGCTCTAAGAGCTTCTTATATATGATCTCTTAAAGGTGTGAACCCAGAGGTTAACTCCTCCTCTGAGAGAGTGGGATTGTGGGTTTCTGACTTGTGAGTCTCCCAAACTTGTGAACTCCAATGTGTGAGCTAATGTGTGAACTCTCAAAAGTGTGAGCTCTAATGTGTGAATTCTCCCAAAGGTGTAAATCCTAAGCACACAAGCATTGTTTCCATCAAATCTAATGAGTTAACACCTTGTTTCAAGTTCTGGCCCATAACATCTCCCACTTTCTTTTGATTTAGAACATAGGTGGTCATGACTTCCCTGACTTCTCAAGGAGGTGAGAACCCCTAAAAAGAAGGTGATCATGCCTTCCCTGACTTTCCAAAAAAGGAGTCACAACACCATGAAAAGAAGGTGGTCACACCCTCCCTGACTTCTCAGGAAGGGAGATGAAAACACCAAAGGAAATGGGAAATCAAATCAGATTAGCAGGTTTCTAAAGGGGCTCATATACATAAATCCATCAATATGGGAGGCATTATACATAATTATATAAATAACATAAGCACATAGCAATATAACACAGGCTAGTAGTAATGTAACAAGTAACATGAATCAACATGAGAATTTATACATGTCCAAAAGTCCTAGAAATAGTCCAAAAGGAATCCATTGTCCATTAGTTCATGTGCCAGGAATCCAATAATTCTTGCAAGCTTTGAAGTACTGCAATAACCTCATCAACAATTTTTCATCTCAAGGAATTCAATGATTCCTACCCGTTTTCAAGTCCTTGAAAGAGTCTCATCTTATGTTAGGGAATCTAATGATTCCTGAAGATTTTAAAGTCTTTTAACAGTCTCATTGTCAACCATGCTCTTTCAGTGTCAGATATTTCTTAAATCTTCTCCTCTGTTTTGAGGTTTTTCTCCTTTTCTGTCTCTCTCCAGGTGTTCGTTGCCACCCATCTGTTTCCTTCTCTATCTGTAGGAACACAAGCAAACACTCTCTCCCAGGCAGTTGACCTATTTAATTCCCTTCTTTTTACCACTTTTTGGATTTCTCCTCATCATCTGTAAGTTACATTGGAGCTGTTTGCACTGAACAATGCCCTGTTGGGTTAAAAAGCCTGTGTTCTCCCCAACTGTAATCCTGACTGCTTTTCTGTTGGTTGATCACATCAGAGTCCTGTACTTCTAAAGACTCTCTGGGTATAACCTCAGATGTCATCATACTCCATCTGTCTTTTGTATATCTTGGAGTGGGGCCTGGCCTCTCATTTCGTTGGGTCAGTCTGCATTCTGAGGCCCAGTGGAAGCCTTAGTTGCATTTTGGACATGGGGTTTTAGGTTTTCTCTCACCCTGTCTTCTCACTCTATCTCCATATCTACAATGAGCTCTCAAATGTCCAACTTTTCCACACTGAAAGCATCTATGACTTTCTCTAGAAGTCCCTTGCCAAGAGGGACTCTGTCTTCCCATGTTCATCATAGTTTGGGTATAATAAGCATTTGTGCCCACTGTGGCACAGCGTCTTATGATCTCCTCTAAAGGAGCTTCTTTGTCTAGTTCCCATATAATTCTTTTGCAAATCTCATTGGCATTTTCCTTAGCCAGATGTCTGGTCATTATTTCTGTAACTGCATTATCTCCAGTGGTTCTTATGACAGCTGTTTGCAAATGTCCCACAAAATCTGCAAATGGTTCTTTGGGGCCTTGTTCTATTTTTGTGAAGGCTTTACATCCATCTTTCTGTCCGGGGAGAGAACTCCAAGCTTTTATTGCAGCCTTAGAAATTTGCTCATACACTGTAATGAGATAATACATCTGTTCTGAATTCTCTCCATACTGAACTTCACCAGCTAATTGGTCAAAAGCTATTTGTACATTAGCTCCTGTTTGCCTATTGCCTTGGGCTTGAACCTTACATAATTCATGATACTTTGAAAGCCAGAACAAGTTTTGTCCAGGTTCTAAATATGTCCTTGCTCTGGATTTCTAATCACTTGGGGTTAAGATTTCATATGACAAACTATCTAGTAACACCTAAGTAACAATAAGATGATGTAGCCCCATAAAGAGTGCAAACCTTTTTTAAACCCTTAATTTTTTTTCCAAATTAAATGGAGTGTATCTTCTCCCTTTTTGACTTGAAGAATCAAGCTCTTCAATCACAGGATATGCATTTATAAAATCAGATGCATCTTGACCTTCATTTTTGCCTTAATTAATGCCTTTTCTAATCTTGTCACAGGCTCCTTAATAGATGGTTCTGATTGCATTACTGCCTCTCCCCCTCCTCCTTCTCTCTCCACCCATGAAGAATTAATTGAGGGGGGAGGGTCATGAGATGAGGAATGAGCTAATTTCTCCTGCTGTGAGGTATCACACTCAAAATTGTACTTATCTTCATTATTATCTGATTCTTCCTCCTTTTTACTTAGTTTAGTTGGCACTTCTCCCTCCTGCTCTTTCTTCTTTTTCCTTATTCTAACAGTTATATAATTTCCTAAAGCCAGTTGTATTAAATTATATGTATTAAGTATATTTTTGAAAATTGAGTTTGGATTGGAATTGTAGTATTCTCCTAGTTGCTCTCCTACTAATTTCCACTTGTCTAGATCCAATTCTTTTTCCATAAAGAACCAAGGAGTTGTGTACTTTACACTTTCTAAAAGTTCAGTGATCTGCTCCAAAATTATAATCAAACCTTGGCTTTTCATAACCTTGATAATGCTCTCTAAACATTTTCCTTGAAGAGAAACAGAAGGCTGTTTTCTAAACATCTGTCCCATATTAGCTGAAATTCTACTTTAACAGTTTTAACAAAATTTCTTTGTTGTATTCACCCTAATTTCTGGGTAGAGGAGACTTTTCTACTGAATTAGAATCAGAGGCTTTTCCAAATTTTGCCAAACTGTAGTGTTCTTCGTTTTCTAAAATATATGATGGTTCTCTGTGAGAGCAGGTTTCTTGGGAAGATTTCTGGAGGCAGCCTTTGTTTCAGTTCAGCCTCAAATGCAGCCAGGGATTTATATACAGTCTTTTATTGTCTCTTCCAAAATAGCCCATTTAGTTTTCTTAGAGGCCTATCTCTCAGCTTGGTTCCAAGAACTCTTGCAGCTTGTCCTTTGTCGCCTCCAGCTCCCTCTGAATCTTGGTTCTACTCCTCTGAAGACTTCGTTCTGCCCAACTGCAATCTCTAATTTGTCAATCTCTCAAACTGACTGACTGACTGACTGAAGCTCTAAGAGCTTCTTATATATGATCTCTTAAAGGTGTGAACCCAAAGGTTGACTCCTCCTCTGAGAGAGTGGGATTGTGGGTTTCTGACTTGTGAATCTCCCAAACTTGTGAACTCCAATGTGTGAGCTAATGTGTGAACTCTCAAAAGTGTGAGCTCTAATGTGTGAATTCTCCCAAAGGTGTAAATCCTAAGCACACAAGCATTGTTTTCATCAACTCTAATGAGTTAACACCTTGTTTCAAGTTCTGACCCATAACAAATAATGATTTGGAGCATCTCTTCATATGGCTAGAAAGAGTTTCAATTTCTTTGTCTGAAATTGTCTGTTCATATGCTTTGACCATTTATCAATTGGAGTATGGCTTGGTTTCTTATAAATTAGAGTCAATTCTCTATATATTTTGGAAATGAGTCATTTATCAGAACCCAGTTTATTGGTTCGCTTCTAATCTTGTCTGCATTAGTTTTGGTTGTACAAAAACTTTTCAATTTGATATAATAAAAATTTTCTATTTTGTGGCCAATAATGATCTCTAGTTCTTCTTTGGTCATAAATTCCTTCCTCTTCCACAGGTCTGAGAGGTAGACTCTCTTATGTTCTTCTGATTTATTTATAATCTCATTCTTTATGCCTAGATCATGAACTCATTTTGACCTTATCTTGGTGTATGGTGTTAAGTGTGAGTCCATGCCTAGTTTCTGCCATACTAATTTCAAATTTTCCCAGCATTTTTTGTCAAACAGTGAATTCTTATCCCAGAAGCTGGGGTCTTTGAGTTTGTCAAACATGAGATTATTAAAGTTATTGACTATTTTGTCCTTTGAGCCTAACCTACTCATCAACTAGTCTATTTCTTAGTCAATACCAAATGGTTTTGGTAATCACTGCTTTATAATGTAAATTTAGATCTGGTATAGCTAGGCCACCTTCATTTGATTTTTTTTCATTAGTTCCCTTGAAATTCTTGACCTTTTGTTTTTCCATATAAACTATGTTGTAATTTTTCTATGTCATTAAAATAGTTTTTGGGGGAGGCTGATTGGTATAGCGCTAAATAAATAGATTATTTTAGGTGGTATTGTCATCTTTATTATATTTGCTCACCCCATGGGAGAGCATTTAATGTTTTTCCAATTGGTTAGATCTGAAATTATTTGTGTGGAAAGTGTTTTGTAGTTTTGCTCATATACTTCCTGATTTTCCCTAGGCAGATAGATTCCCAAATATTTTATACTATGGGTAGTTACTTTAAATGGAATTTCTTTTTGTAACTAACAGTTGGATTTTGTTAGTTTTATATAAGAATGCTGATGACTTGTGTGGATTTATTTTATATCCTGCAACATTGCTAAAGGTGTGGATTATTTCTAATAGCTTTTTAGTAGGATCTCTGTCATCATGTCATCAGCAAAGAGCGATAATTTGGTTTCCTCATTACCTACTCTAATTCCTTTAATCTCTTTCTCAACTCTTATTGCCAAAGCTAACATTTCTAATACAATATTGAATAGTAAGGGTGATAGTGGGCAACCTTGTTTCACTCCTGATCTTACTGGGAATGGTTCCAGTTTATCACCATTACATATGATGCTTACTGATGGTTTTAAATAAATGCTACTGATTATTTTAAGGAAAATCCCATTTATTCCTATACTCTCAAGTATTTTTAATAGGAATGGATGTTGGATTTTATCAAATGCTTTTTCTGCATCTATTGAGATGATCATATGTTTTTTGTTAATTTGGTTATTGATATGGTCAATTATACTAATAGTTTTTCTATTATTGAACTGGTTCAATAACCAATAATTGAACCAGCCCTGCATTCCTGGTATAAATCCTGCTTGATCATGGTGTATTATGCTGGGGATGATTTTCTGTACACTTTTTGCTAACATTTTATGTAAGATTTTAGCATCAATATTCATAATTTTCCTTTTCTTGTTTTCATCTTACCTAGTCTCATCATCTCACTACCATGTCTCTGTCGTAAAAGGAATTTGGTATGACTCTTTCATTAGCTATTTTTTCAAATAGTTTATATAGCATTGGAGGTAATTGTTCTTTAAATGTTTGGTATAATTCACATGAAAATCCATCTGGTACTGCGGATTTTTTCTTAGGGAATTGATTAATAGCTTGTTCTATTTTTTTTTCTGAAATGGGACTATTTAACCAATTTACTTCCTCTTCTGTTAATCTGGGATGCGTATATTTTTGGAGGTAGTCATCCATTTCAGTTAGGTTATCAAATTTATTGGCATAAAGTTGGGCAAAGTAACTCCTTATTATTACTCTAATTTGCTCTTCTTTTTTTATTATTATAATAACTTTTTATTGACAGAACCTTTGCCAGGGTAATTTTTTACAACACTATCCCTTACACTGCTATTCCGATTTTCCCCCTCTCTCCCCGACCCCCTCCCCTATATGGCAAGCAGTCCTATATATGTCAAATGTGTCACAGTATATCCTATATATAATATATGTGTGCGAACTGAACAGTTCTCTTCTTGCCCAGGGAGAATTGGATTCAGAAGGTAAAAATAACCCAGGAAGAAAAACAAAAAATGCAAACAGTTTACATTCATTTCCCACTGTTCTTTCTTTGGGTGTAGCTGCTTCTGTACATCATTGGTCAACTGAAACTGAGGTAGGTCTCTTTGTCAAAGAAATCCACTTCCATCAGAATACATCTTCATATAGTATCATTGTTGAAGTATATAATGATCTCCTGGTTGTGCTCATTTCACTTAGCATCAGTTCATGTAAGTCTCTCCAAGCCTCTCTGTATTCATCCTGCTGGTCATTTCTTATAGAACAATAATATTCCATAACATTCATATACCACAATTTACCCAACCATTCTCCAGTTGATGGGCATCCATTCAGTTTCCAGTTTCTAGCCACGACAAAAAGAGCTGCCACAAACATTTTGGCACATACAGGTCCCTTTCCCTTCTTTAGTATCTCTTTTGGATATAAGCCCAGTGGTAGCACTGCTAGATCAAAGGGTATGCACAGTTTGATAACTTTTTGGGAATAATTCCAGATTGCTCACCAGAATAATTGGATTCATTCACAACTCCACCAACAATGCATCAGTGTTTCAGTTTTCCCGCAGCCCCTCCAATATTCATCATTATTTTTTCCTGTCATCTTAGCCAATCTGACAAGTGTGTAATGGTATTCTCAGAGTTGTCTTAATTTGCATTTCTCTGTACAATAGTGATTTGGAACACTCTTTCATATAAGTGGTAATAGTTTCAATTTCATCATCTGAAAATTTTCTGTTCATACCCGGGGACAAAATTAATCAATTGGAGAATGGCTTGATTTCTTATAAATTAGAGTCAATTCTCTATATATTTTGGAAATGAGGCCTTTATCAGAACCTTTATCAGTGAAGATGTTTTCCCAGTTCATTGCTTCCCTTCTAATCTTGTTTGTATTAGTTTTGTTTGTACAAAAGCTTTTTAATTTGATATAATCAAATTTTCTATTTTGTGATCAATAATGGTCTCTAATTCATCTTTGGTCACAGATTTCTTCTTCCTCCACAAGTCTGAGAGATAAACTATCCTATGTTCCTCTAATTTATTTATAATCTCGTTCTTTATTCCTAAATCATGGAGCCATTTTGATCTTATGTTGGTATACGGTGTTTAGTGTGGGTCCATGCCTAATTTCTGCCATACTAATTTCCAGTTATCCCAGCAGTTTTTGTCAAATAATGAATTCTTATCCTAAAACTTCGATCTTTGGGTTTGTCAAACACTAGATTTTTATAGCTGATTATTTTGTCTTGTGAATCTAACCTATTCCACTGATCAACTCATGTATTTCTTAGCGATGGTTTTGGTGACTGCTGCTTTATAATATAGTTTTAGATCGGGTACAGCTAGGCTACCTTTATTTCATTTTTTTTTCATTGATTCCCTTGAGATTCTCGACCTTTTATTATTCCATATAAATTTTGTTGTTATTTTTTCTACATCATTAAAATATTTTCGTGGAAGTTTGATTGGTATAGCACTAAATAAATAGATTAGTTTAGGGAGGATTATCATCTTTATTATATTTGCTTGGCCTTAATATTTTTCCAATTATTTAAGTCTGACTTTATTTGTGTGGAAGGTTTTTTGTAATTTTGCTCATATAATTCCTGACTTTCCTTTGGTAGATAGATTCCCAAATATTTTATGCTGTTGACAGTTGTTTTGAATGGAATTTCTCTTTGTATCTCTTGCTATTGGATTTTGTTGGTGATGTATAAAAATGTTGAGGATTTATGGGGATTTATTTTGTATCCTGCAACTTTGCTAAAGTTATAAATGATTTCTCATAGCTTTTTAATAGAATTTCTGAGGTTCTCCAGGTATACCATCATACCATCTTCAAAGAGTGATAGTTTGTTTTCCTCATTGCCTATTCTAATTCCTTTAATCTCTTTCTTGACTCTTATTTCTAATTTAATTCTAATTTCTAATACAGTATTGAATAATATTGGTGAAAATGGGCAACTTTACTTCACTCCAGATCTTACTGGGAAAGGTTCCAGTTTTACCCCATTGCATATGATGCTTACTGACAGTTTTAAATATATCCTCCTGACAGTTTTAAGAAAAAATTCATTTATTCCTATAGTCTCAAGTGTTTTTATTAGAAATGGATGTTGGATTTTATCAAATGCTTTTTCTGCATCTATTGAGATGATCATGTGGTTTTTGTTAGTTTTGTTATTGATATAGTCGATTATGCTAATAGTTTTCCTAATATTGAACCAGCCCTGCATTCCTTGTATAACTCCTACTTGGTTATAGTGTATTATCCTGGGGATGATTTTCTGTAATCTATTTGCTAACATCTTATGTAAGATTTTACCATCAATATTCATTAGTGAGATTGGTCTATAATTTTCTTTCTCTGTTTTCAGCCTACCTGGTTTAGGTATCAGTACCATGTCTGTGTCGTAAAAGGAGTTTGGTAGGACTCCTTCAATCCTATTTTTTAAAATAGTTTATATAGCATTGGAGTTAATTATTCTTTAAATGTTTGGTAGAATTCACATGTAACTCCATCTGGTCCTGGGGATTTTTCTTAGGAAATTGGTTAATAGTTTGTCCTTTTTCTTTTTCTAAGATGGGACTGTTTAGAATATGTACTTCTTCCTCTGTTAATCTGGACAAGCTATATTTTTGAAGGTATTCTTCCATTTCATTTAATTTGTCGAATTTATTGGCATAAAGTTGGGCAAAGTAACTCCTAATTATTGCTCTAATTTCCTCTTCATTAGTGGCGAGTTCTCCCTTTTCATTTTTAAGACTAACAATTGATTTTCCTCTTTCCTTTTTTTAATCAGATTCCCTAAGGGTTTGTCTATTTTGTTGGTTTTTTCATAGAACCAACTCTTAGTTTTATTAATTCAGTAGTTTGTTTTACTGTCAATTTTATTGATTTCTCCTTTTATTTTTAGAATTTCTAGTTTAGTGTTTGACTTAGGTTTGTAATTTGTTCCTTTTCTACATTTTTAGTGTGCCCAATTCATTGACCTTCTCTTTCTCTATTTTATGCAAATAGGCCTCTTTGGTATGCTGTCTAATTATTGTCGTTTTCTTGGGTGAAGTTATTAATTATGTCTATGATTTGCTGTTTCACTCAATCATTCTTTAGTATGAGGTTATTTAGTTTCCAATCAGTTTTTGGTCTACTTTCCTCTGGCTTTTTGTTGAATGTAATTTTCACTGCATTGTGGTCTGAAAAGGATGCATTTACTATTTCTTCCTTACTGCATTTGAGTTTGAGGTCTTTATGTCCTAATATATGGTCAATTTTTGTATGGGTTCCATGAAGTGCTGAAAAGAAAGTGTACTCCTTTCTGTCTCCATTTCATTTTCTCCAGAGTTCTATCATATCTAACTTTTCTAGTATTCTATTTACCTCTTTGACTTCTTTCTTATTTATTTTGTGGTTTGATTTATCTAATTCTTAGAATGCAAAGTTGAGATCTCCCACTATTATAATTTTGCTGTCTCTTCTTGCAGCCCTCTTAATTTCTCTTTTAAGAATTTAGATGCTAAAACCAACTCTTAGTTTATTTATTAGTTCAATAGTTTTTATTTACTTTCAATATTATTAATTTCTCCTTTTAATTTTAGAATTTCAAATTTAGTAATTGATTGGGGATTTTTAATTTGGTCTTTTTCTAGCTTTTTAAGTTGTAAGCCCAATTCATTGATCTTCTCTTTCTTTATTTTATTCAAGTAAGCCTCTAAGGATATAAAATTCCCCCTTACTACTAATTTCGCTGCATCCCACAAATTTTGGTATGCTGTCTCACCATTGTCATTATCTTGAGTGAAAATATTAATTGTGTCTATAATTTGCTGTTTCACCCAATCATTCTTTAAGATGAGATTATTTAGTTTCCAATTACTTTTTGGTCTATTTACACCTAAAATTTTGTCGAATGTAGTTTTTATTGCATTGTGATCTGAAAAGAAAGCATTTACTATTTCTGCCTTCCTGCATTTAATTTTGAGGTTTTTATGTCCTAATATATGGTCAATTTTTGTGTAGGCTCCATGAACTGCTGAAAAGCAAGTATACTCCTTCCTGTCACCATTCAGTTTTCTCTAGAGATCTATCATACTTAATTTTTCTAATATTCTATTTACCTCTTTAATTTCTTTCTTATTTGTTTTGTGATTTGATTTATATAAACCTGAGAGTCGAAGATTGAAATCTCCAGCTATTTTAGTTTTGCTGTCTATTTCTTCTTGCAACTCTCTTAACTTCTCATTTAGGAAGTTAGATGCTATATCACTTGGTGCACATATGTTTAATACTGATATTGCTTCATTGTCTATAGTACCTTTGAGCAAGGTATAGTTTCCTTCCTTATCACTTTTAATTAGATCAATTTTTGCTTTTGCTTGATCTGAGATAAGGATGGCTACCCTGCTTTTTTGACTTCACTTGAAGCATAATGGATTCTACTCCAGCCTTTTACCTTTACTCTGTATGTATCTCCCTGTTTTAAATGTGTTTCTTGTAAACACCATATTGTTGGGTTCTGACTTTTGATCCAGTCTGCTATCCACCTCTGCTTTATGGGAGAGTTCATCCCATTTACATTTATGGTTAAAATTACTACTTCTGTATTTTCTGCCATCATATTATCCCCACATTATACTTTTCTTTTTCTTTTTTTCTTTTTTTTATTTATTATAATAATTTTTTAATGACAGAACCCATGCCAGGGTAATTTTTTAAAACATTATCCCTTGAACTCACTTCTATTATCCACATCCTCTTTATGGGAGAGTTCATCCCATTCACATTTATGGTTAAAATTACTAATTCTGTATTTCCTGCCATCCTAATATCCCCATATTATGCTTTTCTTTTGCTTGCCCTACTTCCCCCCTTTCCTAGTATTAAACTAATTGGTCCCACTTGCATTACCCAGCTCTTCCTCTTTATTATCCCTCCCTCTTCCCTTTGAATCCCTTCCCCTTTCTTGTACCCTTCCTGTATTACTCTTTTTCCTTTTCCCTTTTCCTCTCCCACTTTTTAATGAGGTGAGAGAAGATTCTCTGTAAAACAAATATGTCAATTATTTCCTCTTTGAGCCAACTCTAATGAGAGTAAGACTCGCACAATGTTCCTCCCCTTCTCTGTGTTCCCTCAGATGATAGGTTTTCTTTGCCTCATCATCACATGTAGTTTCCCTCTTTTTATTTCCCCTTTTCCTTTTTTCTGACACTATCCCTTTTTACATTTCTAGTTCCCTTTTTTATGTTTTATCAGTAAAATCAAATTATACATGTGGTTTTTATATATATGCACAACAGAAATACAGTTCTCAAGAGTTCCTTTTACCTTTTTCTACTTTTCTTGAGTTCTGTTGTTGGAGATCAAATTTTTTGTTCAAGTCTGGTTTTTTCCTTAGAAACAGATGGAATTCCTCCGTTTCATTAAATGTCCATCTTTTTCCATGGAAAAAAATGCTCAGCTTAGCTGGGTAGTTTATTCCTGGATGCATTCCAACTTCTTAACCTTTCAGGATATCAAATTCCAGGCCCTTCAATCCTTTAATGTTGAGGCAGCCAGATCTTGTGTGACCCTTATTGTGGCACCTCAGTATTTGAACTGTTTTTTCCTGACTGCTTGTAAAATTTTCTCTTTAATCTGAAAATTATGAAATTTGGCCAAAATATTCCTTGGAGTCTTTATTTTAGGGTCTTTTTCAGAAGGTGTTCCATGGATTCTTTCAACACCTATTTTACCTTCCGGTTCTATTACTTCTGGGCAGTTCTCTTTGATGATTTCCTGTAAAATAGTATCTAGGCTCTTTTATTCATCATAATTTTTGGGTAGTTCTATGATCCTCAGTTTTTTTCAAATAGTTATTAAAATACTTTATTAATAACCAAAGTAACAAAAACCATATGATCATCTCAATAGATTCAGAAAAAGCATTTGATGAAATCCAACATCCATTCCTATTAAAAACACTTGAGACTATAGGAATAAATGGACTTTTCTTTAAAATAATCAGTACCATCTATTTAAAACCAGCAGTAAGCATCATATGTAATGGGGACAAACTGCAACCATTCCCAGTAAGATCAGGAGTGAAGCAAGGTTGCTCACTATCACCATTACTATTTAATATTGTATTAGAAATGCTAGCTTTGGCAATAAAAGTTGAGAAAGAGATTAAAGGAATAAGAACAGGCAATGAGGAAACCAAATTATCACTCTTTGCTGAAGAAATGACGGTATACTTAAAGAACCCCAGAGAGTCTACTAAAAAGTTATTAGGCACAATCCACACCTTTAGCAAAGTTGCTGGTTATAAAGTAAACCCACATAAGTCATTACCATTCTTATATACCACTAACAAAACCCAACATTTAGAGTTACAAAGAGAAATTCCATTTAAAGTAACTACTGATTGTATAAAATATTTAGTAATCTATCTGCCAAGGGAAAAATCACAAACTTTATGAGCAAAACTACAAAACACTTTCCACACAAATTAAGTCTTATCTAACCAACTGGAAAAATATTAAATGCTCTTGGATTGGGCGAGCAAATATAATAAAGATGACAATACTACCTAAACTAATCTATTTATTTAGCGCTATACCAATCAGACTCCCAATAAACTATTTTGATAACCTAGAAAAAATACCAACAAAGTTCATATGGAAAAACAAAATGTTAAGAATTTCAAGGGAATTGATGAAAAAAAAAATCAAATGAAGGTGGCCTAGCTGAACCAGATCTAAAATTATATTATAAAGCAGTGTTACTAAAACCATTTGGTATTGGCTAAAAATAGACTAGTTGATCAATGGAATAGGTTAGGTTCAAAGGACAAAACAGCCAATAACTTTAATTATATAGTGTTTGAGAAACCCAAAGACCCCAGTTTTTGGGATAAGAATGCATTGTTGATAAAAATTGATGGGAAAATTGGAAATTAGTATGGCTGAAACTAGGCATTGACCCACACGTAACACCATACACAAAGATAAGGTTAAAATGGATTCATGACCTATGCAAAAAGAATTAGATTATAAATAAATTGGAAGAGCATAGGATAGTTTCCCTCTCAAGACTTGTGGAGGAGGAAGGAATTTATGACCAAAGAACTAGAGATCATCCCTCTAGATGACTCTAGACTACAAAATACAAAATTTTGATTATATCAAATTGAAAAGTTTTTGTATAAACAAAACTAATGCAGGCAAGATTAGAAGGGAAACAATAAACTGGGAAAACATTTTTACATTCAAAGGTTCTGATAAGGCCTCATTTGCAAAATATAGAGAGAATTGATTCTAATTTATAAGAAATCAAAACATTCTCCAATTAATAAATGGCCAAAGGATATGAACAGACAATTTTCAGATGATGAAATTGAAACTATTACCACTCATATGAAAGAGTATTCCAAATCACTATTGATCAGAGAAATGCAAATTACGACAACTCTGAGATACCACTACACACCTGTCAGATTGTTAGAATGATAGGGAAAGATAATGCGGAATGCTGGAGGGGATGTGGGAAAACAGGGACACTGATACATTTTTAGTGGAATTATGAACACATCCAGCCATTTGGGAGATCAATTTGGAACTATGCTCAAAAAGTTATCAAACTGTGCATACCCTTTGATCCAGCAGTGTTTCTACTAGGCTTATACCCCAAAGAGATTCTAAAGAAAGGAAAGGGACCTGTATGTGCCAAAATGTGGCAGCCCTGTTTGTAGTGGCTAGCAGCTGGAAAAAGAATGGATGCCATCAACTGGAGAATGGTTGGGTAAATTGTGGTATATAAATGTTATGGAATATTATTGTTCTGTAAGAAACGACCAGCAGGATGAATACAGAGAGGATTGGTGAGACTTCCGTGAACTGATGCTGAGTGAAATGAGCAAAACCAGGAGATCATTATATACCTCAACAACAATACCATATGAGGATATATTCTGATGGAAGTAGATTTCTTTGACAAAGAGAAGATCTAACTCAGTTTTAATTGATCAAGGATGGACAGAAGCAGCTATACCCAAAGAAAGAATACTAAGAAATGAATGTAAACTGCTCGCATTTTTGTTTTTCTTCCCATGTTTTTTATACCTTCTAAATCCAATTCTCCCTGAGCAACAAGATATTGCACACATATATTGTATCTAAGATCTGCTGTAACTATTTAACATGCATAGGACTGCTTGCCATCTGGGGGAGGCATTGGAGGGAGGAAAGAGAAAAATCAGAACAGAAGTCAGTGCAAGGGATAATGTTTTAAAAAATTACCCTGGCATGGGTTCTGTCAATAAAAAGTTATTTAAAAAAAAAGATTACCAAAAATACTTTTAATAAAAAAATTTGCTAAGTAATAATAAAAAGAAGAATTTAAATGCTACACTACTTGCTGCATATATGTTTAAGACTGATATTGCTTCATTATCTATGCTTCCCTTTAGCAAGATATAGTGCCCTTCTTTGTCTCTTTTAATTAGATCAATTTTTGCTTTTGCTTGATCTGAGATCAGAATGGCTACCCCTGCTCTTTTGACTTCACCTGAAGCATAGTAGATTTTGCTCCAATCTTTTACCTTTACTCTGCATGTATCTCCCTGCTTCACGTGTGTTTCCTCTAAACAACATATTGTAGGATTCTTGTTGGAATCTTTTCAAACTGTTAAGCCATTAGAGTTGATAGAGACAATAATTATCTAATTTAGCATGCTTCAGTGTGATTGATTTGATCTTAGAAGTAGATATTTTGAGCCAGAACTTGAAACAAGGTACTAAGTACAACTGATAGAAACTATGCTTGTGTTCACACCTTTAGAGAGCTCATAGAAGCAAGAAATATTTAAGTACTCATTGGAGTTCACATGTTTGGGAGATTTCAGGGTTTAGAAAGAGACTTTGGACATGTGTAAATTCTTCACGTCGATTCATGTTATTTGTTAACATTACTCCTAGCCTGTGTTATATTGCTATATGCTTATGTAATTATGTGTAATGCCTCCCATATTGGTGGATTTACATACACCTTGTTTCATACCTTGTTTCAAGTTCTGGCCCAAAATATCTCCTTCTAACATCAAGTCAATCATATTGAACCATGCTAAATTAGATAATTATTGTCTCTATCAACTCTAATAGCTTAACAGTTTGTAAAGATTCCAACAGATTCTGGCTTTTAATACATTCTGCTAATAGCTTCCTCTTTATGGGGGAGTTTACCCCGTTCACATTTATGGTTAAAATTACCAATTCTTCATTACTTGCCATCTTGTTAACCCCTGTTTATGCTTTTCTACTTTCTTTCCCGCTTACCCCCCTTCCTAGTATTAAACTTGTGAGCACCACTTTCTTCTCACAGCCCTCCCTTTTTAGTATCCCTCCTCCCCACCTTAGAGTTCCTCCCCCTATCTCACTCCTTTCCCTTACAGTTTCTGTATTTCCTTCTGCTTAGCTTATTCCTTCCCTTTTCACTTTTCCATTCTCATTTTTCAATGAGAAGTTTCACCATAAATTGAATGTGTCTAAAATTATTCTCTTAAAGCCAATTCTGATGGCAGTAAGATACCCACTATATTCATCCCCCTCCCTTCTTTCTCTCAGATATAATAGGGTTCCTTTGCCTCTTTGTGAGATGTAGTACCCTCACTTTACCCTTTTTCTGGAACAATGTCCTTTCTACCTCTAGTTTCTAGAACAAGTTATACATGTATTCTTTATACATCTTTATAGCAGAAATATAGTTCCCAAGATTTTATTTTACCTTTTTAGATTTCTCTTGAATTCTATATTTGTAGATCAAACTTTTTGTTAAATTCTGCTTTTTTCATCAGAAATAGATGAAATTCACTTATTTCATTGAATGTCCATCTTCTTCCCTAGAAAAAGATGCTCATTCTGGCTGGGTAAGTTATTTTTGGTTGCATACTGAGTTACTGAGCCTTTCAGAATATCATATTCCAGGCCCTTTGATCTTTTAATGTGGATGCTGCTAGATCCTGGGTAATCCTTATTGTGGCTCCACTATATTTGAATTGGATTTTTCTAGCCCCTTGCAGTATTTTTTCCTTCCTCTGAGGGTTCTGGCATTTGGCCACTATATTTCTTGGTGTTTTGATTTTAGGGTCCCTTTCGGTAGGTGATCAATGAATTCTTTCAATCTATTTTACCCTCTGTTTCTATAACTTCTGGGCAGTTCTCTTTGATAATTTCCTGGAAAATAGTGTCCAGGCTCTTCTTTTCATGATATTTTTCTGGGAGTCCAATAATTTTCAGATTGTCTCTCCTAGATCTATTTTCCAGGTCAATTGTTTTCCCGAGAAGGTATTTCACATTTTTTCCATTGTTTGATTTTTTGGCTTTGCTTGACTGATTCTTGTTTCCTTGAGTCACTCAATTCTATTTGTTTGATTCTCATTTTCTTTTTTTTTTTTAATTTAATAGCCTTTTATTTACAGGATATAAACATGGGTAACTTTACAGCATTAACAATTGCCAAACCTCTTGTTCCAATTTTTCACCTGTTATACCCCCCCACCCTCTCCCCTAGATGGCAGGATGACCAGTAGATGTTAAATATATTAAAATATAAATTAGATACACAATAAGTATACCCGACCAAAACGTTATTTTGCTGTAGAAAAAGCATCAGACTCTGAAATATTGTACAATTAGCTTGTGAAGGAAATCAAAAATGCAGGTGTGCATAAATATAGGGATTGGGAATTCAATGTAATGGTTTTTAGTCTTCTCCCAGAGTTCTTTTTCTGGGCATAGCTAGTTCAGTTCATTACTGCTCCATTAGAAATGATTTGGTTGATCTCGTTGCTGAGGATGGCCTGGTCCATCAGAACTGGTCATCATATAGTATTGTTGTTGAAGTATATAATGATCTCCTGGTCCTGCTCATTTCACTCAGCATCAGTTCGTGTAAGTCTCTCCAGGCCTTTCTGAAATTATCCTGTTGGTCATTTCTTACAGAACAGTAATATTCCATAATTTTCATATACCACAATTTATTCAACCATTCTCCAACTGATGGACATCCATTCAGTTTCCAGTTTTTAGCCACTACAAAAAGGGCTGCCACAAACATTCGTGCACATACAGGTCCCTTTCCCTTCTGATTCTCATTTTCAATGAAGTATTTTCTTCACTCACTTTTTTTATATCTTTTTCTAATTGTCCAATTGAGTTGTTTTGTTCTATGAAATTTTTTTCCATTTCACCAATTTTATTTTTTAGAGAGCTATTTTCTGTTTCCAGTTCGCTAATCCTATTTTTTAAGGATTTGATTTCTTTATCCACTCAGTCTTTAAATGAGTGGGATGACTTCTCCAGACTCTCTTGCCAAGACTCCCTCTCCTTTTCCCATTTTTCTTCTAGCTCTCTTGTGAGAGCCTTTTTAATTTCTTCTATGAGATTCATCTGTGCTGAGGAACAAATGATCTCCTCTTGTGGGGTTTCACCTGGAGACAGTCTGTTTTTTATTCTCCTCAGGGTTTAGAGTCTGTTCTTTATCCGTATAGAAGCTGTCAATGGTTAAGGTCCTTTTCCATTTTTTTGCTCATTTTGTCAGAGAAAAATCAGAGACAAACTAGCAAAGAAAAAGGAAAAAAACCCCAAATGGAATCTACTTTTTTTGGGGAGAGGCGCTGGGTGGTCTTACCAAGTTTCCTCTATAGACTCAGAGTATGGGAGGGAAGAGGGGGTGGCAGCAGCGAGACACTATTAGCACTGTTAGCACTATTAGCCTGTGCTATGAGACTCTGAGAGCGTGCTGAGACACTTTGCGGGAGGGGTGGTCAAGTCTGGAGAGATTCCAGCTGTTTGGGATTGTATTCTTTACCCCTTATGTTTTTAGCTTCTCTGCTGGGCTACTGACTTGTTGCCAGGGCAAAGTATCCAATCCTATAGCAAAGCTCCCCCGCAGAGACAGCTGAGATCACACTCCACCCCCCTCTGGTCTGCTCAGCTGTGAGCTGTCTACAATGCTCTTGCTGCCGCTGCCTGCCCTCAGCCTGCACCCAATCTAAAACCGACCCCACCCTCAAGCAAACACAGATTCCTTGCAAAGTTAAAATGTATATAAAGTTAATATATATTATATATTATAGTTAAAAAGTTTTTGTAGAAACAAAATTAATGCAGCCAAGATTAGAAAGGAAGCAATAAATTGGGAAAACATTTTATATTCAAGGGCTCTGATAAGGGTCTTATTTCTAAAATACATAGAGGATTGACTCAAATTTGAAACACTTCAATCCATTCCCCAGTTGATAAATGGTCAAAGGATATGAATGGACAATTTTCAGATGAAGAAATTGAAACCACTACAATTTTGTTTCTACAAAACCTTTTTAACTTAATATAACCAAAATTATCTATTTGGTGTTCAGTAATGAGCTCCAGTTCTTCTTTGGTCACAAATTCCTTTCTTCTCTACATATCTGAGAAGTAAGCTATCCTATATTCTTCTAATTTGCTATATAATGTCACTCTTTATATCTAAATCATGAACCCAATTTGACTTTATCTTGGTATACGGTGTTAGGAGTGTGTCATTGCCTAGTTTATGCAATACTAGTTTTCAATTTTCCCAGATTTTGTCAAATAGTGAGTTCTTATCCCAAAAGCTGGGCTCTTTGGGTTTGTCAAACACTAAATTACTATAGTCATTGACTATTTTAACTTGTGAACCTAACCTATTGCAATGATTGACTACTCTATTTCTTAGCCAATAATAAATGGTTTTAATGACTGCTGCTTTATATCGTTTTAGGTCTGGCACAGTTAGGCCACCTTCACTGACTTTTTTTTTTCCATTAATTCCCTTGAAATTCTTGATTTGTTGTTTCACCCATTCATTCTTTAGAATTAGATTATTTAGTTTCTGATTGATTTTTGGTCTATTTTCTCCTAGCCTTTTATTGAACATATCTGAAGAAAATGCATTTACTATTTCTGCCTTTCTGCATTTGATTTGGAGGTCTTTATGCCCTAAATATATGGTCAATTTTTTGTATAGACTCCATGAATTGCTTAGGAAAAAGTATAATACTTTCTGTCTTCCATTCAAGTTTCTCCAAAGTTCTGTCATACCTAATTTTTTTAAAATTTTATTTACCTCCTTAACTTTTTTCTTATTTATTTTGTGGCTCAATTTGTCTAGTTTTGATAGAGCAAGGTTGAGATCTCCCACTTGTATAGTTTTGCTGTCTGTTTCTTCTTGCAGCTCTCTTAACTTCTCTAGAAATTTTGATGCTATATCATTTGATGCATATATAATTAGTATTTATATTACTTAATTATCTATGGCACCCTTTAGCAAGATATAGTTTCCTTCCTTATCTCTTTTAATTAAACCTCTTTTTGCTTTTGTTTTATCTGAGATCAGGATTGCTGCCCCTACTTTTTTTATTTCCCCTGCAGCACAATAGATTATACTTCAGCCTTTTACCTTTACAATGTATGTATCACTCTGCTTTATGTGTTTCTTGTGAACCACTTATTGTAGGATTCTTGCTTTTAATCCAGTTGGCTATCCACTTCTGTTTTTATGAGACAGTTCATCCCATTCCTATTCACAGTTCAAATGACTAATTCTCTATTTCCTGCCATCTTATTAAGCCCAAGTTATGCTTTTCTTTTTCTTTTTCCTCTTTACCTCCTCCCCAGTATTTTGCTTCTGATCCCCACCTCTCTCAAGCAACTCTCCTTTCCAGCCCTGCTTCCTTTGTGTTTTCCCCTATTTCTGTTTTCCCTTCTATTAACCTCCCCATTTCCTTTCCCCTTTTTCCTCCTTGTCCCCTATAAAGTGCGACAAGTTCCTCTGTGACCAAATATGTCTAGTATTCTCTCTTTGAGCAAATCTGATGAAACTAAGATTCACACAATGGTCATCACCCTTCTTTCCCTCAATTATGATAGGTCTGCTTTGCCTCTTCATGAGATGTAATTTCTTTCATTTTACCTCTATTTTACTCTTTTTCCAATATAATCCCCTTTCTACCTCTAGTTTCTTTTTTTATTTTATCACAGTAAAATCAAATTATATCTGCACTAAGTATACACATAACAAAAATATAATTCTTAAGAGTTCTTTCCTTTTTGCCTTTTTATGCTTTTCTTGAGTTTTATATTTGGAAATGAAATTTTTTCTTCAGCTCTGGTCTTTTCAACAGAAATAAAAGAAAATTACCTGTATCATTGCATGTCTTTAGCTGGAGAGTTGCTGCAATCCACGTTCCTTTGCCTTTCTGAATATGAGATTCTAGTCTCCGGATCCTTTAAGGTGGAAGCTGCTAGATCCTGGGTAGTACCAGATGTGGCTCTCGTATTTGAATTAATTGTTTCTGGCTGCTTGCAATATTTTTTTCTTGGTCCAATAATTCTAAAATTTAGCTATGATATTCCTTGAGTTTTCATTTTGGGGTCTCTTTCACGAGACGATCAGTGAATTCTTTGCTATTTTACCTTCTGATTCTAGGACATCAGAGAAGTTTTCCTTGATGATTTCCTGAAATATAATGTGTAGGTTCTCTTTTTCATCATGGTTTTCAGCAAGTCCAATAATCCTTAGATTGTCTCTCTTATTTCTATTTTCCAGGTTAGTTGTTTTTCCATTGAAATAGTTTACATTTTCTTTTATTTTATCTTTTTTTTTTTTTTTTTTGGTTTTGTTTGATTGATTCTTAATGTCTCATTGAGTCATTCATTTCCATTTGTTCAGTTCTAATTTTTAGTGAATTATTTTCTTCAGTTACCTTTTTTAACTTCTTTTGCATTTGGTCAATTGAATTTTTAAATGAATTGTTTTGTTCTATGATTTTTTTTTCATTTCCCAAATTCTGTTTTTTAAGGAATTGTTTTCTTTTTCCAATTTGCCCATTCTATTTTGTAAGGAGTTTTCTTAAGATGATTTTTGTGATTCCTTTTCCAAACCCTCTTGCAAAATTCTCTTTTCCTTTCCCCATTTCTTTTCTAACTCTCTTTTAAGATCTTTTTTGAATTCTTCCAAAAGAGCCTTGTGAGATGGGGACGAATTCATATCTGGGGCTTCATCTAATAATGAGCTGCTTTTAGTGTCCTCAGGGTTTGAAATCTGTTCTCTTTCTCCATAAAAACTATCTATGGTCAGAATTCTTTTCACTTTTTTGATCATTTTTATAAAAGGTTGAGGTCTGCTTTGAGAGCAAAGGGGATATTGTGCCAAGCTTTCTCTAAAAGACATTGTGGCTGCACTGGGTCAGTACTGACTAACTTTCAGTGCTGTGTAGTCAAGACCAAGTTCCGATATTCTAGAGTTTAGGGGCTCACTATTTGCCTTTTGTATTTGTGTTGAATGTCTTACAGCTATCCTACTTATCTGACTTGCAACCAGGAGAGAGTAGCCAACACTGCTGTAGATTCCTCCTGGTAGATTCCTTGTCATATGGAGCCCACACCATTCTGGGTCTCTGCACTGCCTGGACTCAGGTTTCCCATGTGGCTGCTTGCTCTTGGCCTGCTTCTCTTCATGCCCAGTTGAAACAGACCTTTTCTGAAGATCTTCTAAATTATCTTCTGTTGGAAATTGTTACACTCCAAATATTTCTGGGTTCTGCAAAGAGGTTTGATTTGCTGTCAATTTAAAGGACATGGATAGAGCTCAGAAAAAGACATGTCTCCTTTCCACCATCTTGGCTCTACCCCTAATCTTTTTATTTTCAAAACATATGCATAAATAATTTTCAACATTCACCATTCTAAAATCTTTTGTTCCAAATATTTTCCCTCCACTTCTTCCCTAGAAGGAAAGTAATCCAATATATGTTGAATATGTGCAAATCTTCTATACGTATTTCTACAGTTAGGCTGCACAAGAAAAATAAGCTCAAAAAGGAAAAAAAGAGAAAGAAAACAAAATGCAAGCAAACAACTGCAAAAAGAGTGAAAATAGTATCTTATGATCCACTCTCAGGCCCCACAGTCCTCTGTCTGTGTGTGAATGGTTCTTTTCATCACAATATCATTGTAACTCTCCTGAATCATCTCATTGGGTGAAAAGAACCATGTCCATCAGAATTAATCATCACATAATCTTGCTGTTGCTGTGTACAATGATCTGGTTCTATTCACTTCACTTAGCATCAGTTCATGTAAGTCTTTCCAGGCCTCTCTGAAATCATCCTGCTAATCATTTCTTACAGAACAATAATATTTCATAACATTCATATATTATAACTTAGTAAGCTATTCTCCAACTGATGGGCATCCACTCATTTTCCAGTTTCTTGCCACTACAAAAAGGACTGCCATAATCATTTTTGTACATGTAGGTCCATTTTGTCCTTTATGATCTCTTTGGGATGTAGGTCCAGTGAGACTCTGTTGGATCAAAAGCTATGCACAGTTTGATAACCCTTTGAGCATAGTTCCAAATTGCTCAACAGAATGATTAAATCAGTTCACAACTCTACTTACAATGTATCAGTGTCCCAGTTTCCCCACCTTCCCTCCAGCATTCATCATTATCTTTTGCTGTGATCTTAGCAAATTTGAAAGGTATATAGGGGTACCTCAGAATTGTCTTAATTTGCATTTCTCTGATCCTTAGTCATCCATAGTCATTTGACAAAAATGTTTTTAATTTCTTCATCAGAAAATTATCTGTTCATATCCTTTGACCATTTATCAATTGGAGAATGGCTTGAATTCTTATAAATTGGAATCAGTTCTCTATATGTTTTCAAAATGAGGCTTTTATTGGTATAAAAACTTTTTAACTTAATATAATCAAAATTATTCTTTTTCAATCAGTAATGCACTCCAGTTCTTCTTTGGCCACAAATTCCTTCCCTTTCCACAGATCTGGGAAGTAAACTATCCTTTGTTTTTCTGATTTGTTTATAATATTATTCTTTATGCCTAAATCATGAACTCATTTCAACTTTATATTGGTATAATGTGTTAAGTATGGGTCAATGCCTAGTTCCAATTTTTCCAGCAGTTTTTATCAAATAGTGAATGGACTTTTCCTTAAAATAATAAAGAACATGTATTTATATACTGGGGATATAATCTAGAACAATTCCCAATAAGATCAGGTGTGAAAACAAGGTCACCCAATATCAGCATTGCTATTCAATATTCTATTAGAAATGTTAGCTTTGGCAGTAAGAGAAAAAAAGAGATTAAAGGAATTAAAGTAGGTCATGAGGAAATCAAATTTTCACTCTTTGCAGATGATATGTTGGTATACTTAGAGAACCCTAGAGAATCAACTAAAAAACTATTAGAAGCAATTCACAACTTTAACAAGATGCAAAATACAAAATAAATACACATAAATCATCAGCATTTTTATACATCACCTATGGCAACAGCAAGAGATACAAACAGAAATTCCATTTAAAATAATTGTCAATACTATCTATCTGTCAAGGGAATGTCAGGAACCATATGAACACAACTATAAAATACTTTCCACACAAATAAAGTCAGACCTAAAAATTTGAAAAATATCAAATGCCCTTGGATAGTTTGAGTACATACAATGAAATGACAATACTGCTTAAATTAATCTATTTATTTACTGTTATACCAATCAAACTCCTAAGAAATTATTTTACAGACCTAGAAAAAATAATAACAAAATTCATCTGGAAGGAAAAATGGTCAAGAATTTCAAGGGAATTAATTTTTAAAAATGCAAATAAAGATGGCTTAGCTGTACTAGATCTAAAACTATATTATTAAGCAGTGGTCATCATGATCATTTGGTATTGGCTAAGAGAGATAGTGGAATAGGTTAGCTTCACATGACAAAATAGTTCATAATTATAGTAAGCTAATGTTTGACAAACGCTAAAACCCCAGCTTTTAGGATAAGAATTCACTATTTGACAAAATCTGCTGGGAAAATTGAAAACTAGTATGGCAGAAAAGTAGGCATTAACCCAAACCTAACACCATATACCAAGACAAGGTCAAAAAGGGTTCATGATCTAGACATAAAAAATGATATCATGAACAAATCAGAAGAATAAAGGATAATTTACCTCTCAGATCTGTGAAGAAGGAAGAAATTTTTGACTAAAGAAGAACTGGAGATCATTAATGATCACAAAATAGATAATTTTGATTATATTGTTAAAAGGGTTTTGTACAAACAAACCTAATACAGACAAGATTAGAAGGGAAGCAATAAACTGGGAAAACATTTTTATATTTAAGGGTTCTAATAAAGTCCTCATTTATAAAATTTATAGAGAATTGATCCAAATTTATAAGAATTCAAGCCATTCTCCAATTGATAAATGGTCAAAGGACATGAATAATTTGCAGTTGAAGAAATTGAAATCATATCTAGGCATATGAAAAGGTGCTCTTAATCATTATTGATAAGAGAAATGCAAATTTAGATAACTTTGAGATACCACTATACACCTCTCAGATTGGCTAAGATGATAGGAAAAGAAAATGATGAATGTTGGAGGGGATGTGGGAAAACTGAGACACTAATATATTGTTGGTGGAATTGTGAATGGATCCAACCATTCTGGACAGCAGTTTGAAATTGTGCTCAAAATTTTTTCAAACTGTGAATACCCTTTGACCCAGAAGTGTTTCTACTGGGCTTATATCCCAAAGAGATCTTAAAGGCGGTGAAGAGACCCACATGTGTAAAAATATTTGTGGCAGCCCTTTCTGTAGTGGCAAGAAATTGGAAACTGAGTGGATGCCCATCAGTTGGAGAATGACTGAATAAGTTATGGTATACAAATGGTATGGAATATTATTGTTCTAATAGAAATGATCAGCAGGATGATTTCAGAGAGACCTAGAGAGACTTACATGACCTGATGCTAAATGAAATGAGCAGAACCAGGAGATCACTGTACATGGCAACAGCAATATTATATGATGATCAGTTCTGATGGATGTGGCTCTCTTCAACAATGCTTAACCAGTTCCAATTGTTCAGTGATGAAGAGAGCCATTTACACTCAGAGAGAGAGGACTATGGGAACTGAGTATGGTTCACAACATATCATTCTCACTCTTTTTGTTGTTTGCTTGCATTTTATTTTCTTCATCATTTTTTTTTCTGGTTTGATTTGCTTTTTTCTTGTATAGCAAGATAATTGTATATATGTGTATGCTTATATTGGATTCAACATACATTTCTACCATGTTTAACATATATTGGACTACTTGCCAACTAGGGAAGGAGGGTGGAAGAAGGGGGAAAAAACTTGGAAAACCAGGTTTTTCAAGGACTAATGTTGCAGAATTATCTATGAATATGTTTTGAAAAATAAAAACCTTTAATAAAAAATAAAAAAGACAAAGGGGAGATTGTCCCAAACTTTCTCTACAGACAACAGCAGCTTTACACTGCCTTAGGCCAGTTCTACTGACTTCCTTCCATTGCTGTTTGGGTGTGGTCAAATCCTGCATTATTCTGGGGTCAGAGACTTTCTTTTTGCCTTTTGTATTTGCCTCTGATGTCTCATAGCTAATCTGAACTAGGATGGAGTATCCAATGCTGCTGTATTTTGGCTAAAAGTCTCCCAGTAGACTTCCCAGCATGCAGACACCATACCTCTCTGAGTCCCTGCACTGCCCTGCACTTGGTTACCTCCCCATGCCTGACTGAAACAGACCTTTTCTGAAGTTCTTCTAAAATATCTTCTGCTGGAAATTTGCTATACTCCAAATATTTGTGGTTTCTTTCTCCAAAACCAGCTGAAAGGCTTAATCTGGTGTTGAACTGAAGGATGCCAGGAAGAACTCAAACAACTACCTGACTATTCTCTGTCATCTTGGCTCTGCCCCACTGCCTTTCCATTTACCCCAGCATGTTTCATTTCTTTTTTGGTTACTACCATTGTTGAAGCCCATTAGTATAGCAAAATATTTGAGGTTGTAAATTAGTTGACTGCCAAATTTTAGCTGCAGTAAGCAACAAAAAAAACAGACTATTCCAAGAAATATAGACTATTTCAGCTAATGGCAATCCATGGATATAATCTGGAATGCAAGATAGCAATACCTTCATAAAATTCTGTAATATAGACTAAGGTTCTATTCCTTAGAATGAATCAGTAGTTTCTAAGTAATAGATGTCTAAATGCAAAACTCTGTTTTTTGAGTTTCTCTGAAGAAATGGATATCTATCATGTGATTTTCAGGAATGTTACAGGTGGTATGTTTATGTATAAAGTATATCAATTTGACTATAATTGTTCCCATCTATTCTGTGCAGATAGGCAGAAAAATAGGCCATCATTTAGTTAAGCTAAACAAAGGAAACTACTTTCAAACCACAAATTAAATAATTGGCGAAGTGTAATTTTTGTTGGCCAGGTAATGTTTTCTTGTACATTCTAGTGTCAAACAGTATTCTTATGCTCACATAGGAGCTCCTTCTAGGAGATCATGTTCTTTGAAAAGCTTAGTCACCTTCACTGTCTGGAGTCAAAATTAAGTTTAAGGAAAAAATTATAATATTCCTATGAGGATACTTCTAGCCCACTATTTCTGGAAAATTACCTATAATCTTTGAAATACAAGTTTTCTAAAAAATCCTTATTATAGGAAGACAATATTCTACTTACATGATTCAGTGGACTGTCATGGAAGGAAAATTGAATATAATTTATTTTGAATACTTTTGCATTTTTCCTTAAATATTTTAGTACAATCACTATGGATAGGTCTCATGAACTATATTCAGCAACCTAACACAAATGGCCTATGCCATATTATTATCTTGTTTTCATTTATCACATTAACTATCACAAAAATTATTATTTTTGAAATTACCATCATATTGTATTTTACCTTTGTTTTTATGCTACTTTTATAAATGAAAAGAAAATTATTGAAATTATTATCTCAAACCCACAGTCAAAATATTTAGACACGTTCATTGGATTTGCAAGAACCAACCAGTTTTAAAACAAAGTTAATATTTGTTATCTGTAGGAAATGAAGTCAAATCAAGGAGCATTCACTGTCAGTCGTTGCTAAATTCTAGGTTTACTAGTAAAAACAAAAAGGCAATCTCTGCTCTCAAGGAGCTTATATTCTATTGTAGAAGACAGCATGTAAATGATTGGGGAGATGGAAAGTATGATGCAAGAAGACGGCAAAAACAACTAGAGGGAAAAAGGAAGGTCCTGGAGTATATGGGATTTGAACTGAATCTTGAAGGAAGTCAGAGAAAATAAGAGACTGGGGAGAGGATATGGGTGAAGTAGTACAATGCACAGAGATGAGTGATGAAAGGTCACATTCAAGGAATTGTCAGCAAACTTGTATTGCTTTTAAAAAAAAAGTCACGTGTGGGGAAATGAATAATGTTTAGTAAGAAGAATAGAAATATAGAAAGAGGCCAGGTTTTAAAGCTTTTTAATTGCCAAAGATGATTACATTTGTTCTTGGGAGTAATAAGAAGACAGTAATGTTCATTGAGCAGGCATGAGATTGAAAGTGTGGGTATAATATTAGGTTAGAGTTTCACTTTAGAAAAATTATGTTGGCAGCTGAGTGGGTGTTGTGTTAGCTTGGGAAGAGCTTTAGACAAGGAGTCTTCGAAAGTCTATTACTGAAATAACATGTTAAAGGTTATGAAGGCCTTAATTAGACTTGATGTTGTCTGAATTGAGAGAGCAGGACATAAATAAAAGAAGTTGTAAAACATCTTTACATATATAAAAGAAGTCTTGTTATTAGAAACAAGATTTGGTCACAGATTGAATATCTGAGGAATGAGAGTAAGAAATTTTGTATTTCACTGAGATTATAAACCTGGTCACTGAGAGGATGGAGATGGCTACAATAATTATAGGAAAACTGGGAACAGAGTAGGGTAAGTTGGAGAACATCAAAAAAAACTATAAAGAAAAGACATTCTCACAAGGAAAAAACACTATAGAAAAATCAGCAAAGAAAAATAATACAAATGAAAGAGAAAAAAAGAGAATTCATAATACATTGAAGAAATTTCATAGAATAAAAAGAATAGTAGAAATATTTTGAGGAAGGTAATTATTTTAGATTAACTTCAATTAAAATCCAAGGAAAGAGAATGACTCAAGCTACCTGACTGCTTTCTTCCTGAAATGTTAACCTTAAACGTCTACTTTTTCCCAGCTTTCCTTTCCTGATATTTTTCTATTTACAGATACAAGACATGATTTATATATATATAAACAGACACAGACACACATACATATATAAAAGCACTAATTGTTTTATAATTACCACCATCTCCTGATAAATGTCTTTGAAGCTCATTAGTACTTCTAATTTGCAATGTTGGAATCAAATAATGATGGTTTTTTTCAACTCACTCTGAGAGTAATAGAATTGGAGACTATAGAAAAATATATATGGGAATGAAGTAAAGAGCAGCCCCTAAGAATATGTTCTTTTAATTATTAGACTTTTTCAAGCATTCAATAATACATGAAAAATATCAGGTAAGATATAGTATTTCAAAACTGGTCCCCAGTACTTCATTTGAGTTGGAATTGTATTAGCTTCCTGCATTAATGAATAGAAATGACAAAAAAAATCATAATTGAGGTTTGGGTTTGAAAATATGTTGGGATTTCATCTACAAAAATGCTATAGAAAAATATTTCTTGGCAAAAATATGCTTGAAGGAAACCATTGAGTCTATTTTCATTAGGGCAAATATGGGCCTCCCCAACTACCTACATTTTCATATTTCAAATAGCAATGTTGCTTTAGAGAGAAAACTCAAAGATAATTAATTCCAAAATGGTAAATAAAATTGCTTCACCAATAAGTCATATTATGTCTAGATACCCTGAAAGACAGAAATACTTCACTGGAGGCATATTATACACCCAGATAAATCCATTTTCACTGAAAATCCTCAATTTCTCTGATGAAGACAATAGAAGACTTGGCTATGCATATAGCAGAATTAGTAAAGGAGTGGTGGCCTCTGACTTGTGCTAAAGATTCCATTTTCAAGCATTCTGGAGTAAAAGGAAGTGAAATCTTGGATTTAGATAATTAGAATTCATACATAAATTTGAATTTTAAAAATTACAAGTATCATCTTCCCATGTAGGGATGTAAACAGTTCAATTCCATCGAATCCCTTATGGTTTTTCCTCCTTTGTCCCTTTTCTGGGTTTGTTCAGTTCTGGTCTTTTTCTTATGAAAGCTTGAAATCCTTCTATTGAATAACCATTTTCCCCTTAAAGTAGTATGCTTAATTTTGCTTGGTAGGAGATTCTTTATTGTAGTCTTAGCTCCTTTGTCTTCCAGAGTATTGTGTTCCTTGACCTCAGATCCTCTAATGCTGCAGCTGCTAAATCCTGTGTAATCTTAATTGTGACTCCCCAATATTTGAACTGTTTGTTTCTGGTTTCATGCAGTATTTTTTCCTTTACCTGATAGTTCTGTAACTTGGGTATAAATGTTCCTTGAGGTTTTTGTTTTAGGATCTCTCTCCCAAGGTGATTAGATTCTTTCAATATCTATTTTAAATTTTGTCCTCTAGTTCCAGAAATACCAGGACAGTTTTCTTTGATGATTTCTTGAAAAATATTGTATAGGTCCTCCCTTTGATTATGGTTCAATGATTCTGACATTATCTCTCCTTGTTCTGTTTTCCAGGTCAGTTATTTTCCCCATGAGATATTTTATTTTTTCTGCTTTTTTTTTCATTTATTTGAATTTGTTTGATTGATTCTTAATGTCTCTTATAGTCTGTAGCTTCCACTTACTTGTTTAAACTTGTTTTCTTCAGTTAGCTTTTGTACTTCATTCTTATTTGAGCAATTCTACTTTTTTAAGCAGTTGTTTTGGTTTTCCAAACTGTTGACTCTGTTTTTCATAATTCTTTTGCGTAACTTGAGAACACTTCCCATTTTTGTTGGGGTTTTGCCCATAGTTGTTTTGACTTTGTTGTCTTCATTTGTGTTTGTCTTCCTTATCACGATAATAATTTTCTATGGTGAGATTCTTTTATTGTTGTTTTTTGATCACCTTTTTTTTTCTGTTTCATTTTTCCTTCTTTTAAATTTGATCTGTGCTCCCAGCATGGAAAAAGCACTGTTTTATTCTTGTGCTCTGTGCTGCAGGCCCACTTTGTTTACCTGATGCTACATTGTTATTGCTCCAAGCCTCCAAGGCCCAAAAAGATGCTGTGTGAGGTAGTGAGTTGGAGGGTGGCTGGTGCTGCTAGAGGCCATAGTGGTCTGGCAGCTTACCTAGTTTTAAACTGGAGTAATAGAAATCTGGAAGGGGTGTTTCTGCAATTCCCTGAGGCTATACTGAAATATGTGGTGGTCTGGCCTCTAGAGGCTGCCTCTGCCTAGGATTGTGCTGAAGTAGAGGTGCTGGTGTCTATATGTTTGGGTAAGTATTGATAGGGTTGGTACCTACCAGTT
This sequence comes from Sarcophilus harrisii, assembly GCF_902635505.1. NCBI lineage: Eukaryota > Metazoa > Chordata > Mammalia > Dasyuromorphia > Dasyuridae > Sarcophilus > Sarcophilus harrisii. The sequence goes on from NC_045427.1 coordinate 337,791,952, forward strand.
TGACTGGAAATGTGCTGAAACATATGATGGTTTGGCCACTGTTTGCCCCGGGCTATCCTGAAGCAAGTGGCTGTTCTCAGAGCTGGAGAACACTAGTTCCCCTCACTATGGCATATGGGTGGAGTCTGAGGTCCTGGTATTGCTGTTTGCCTGCACCACCACACTGGGGCTCAGGATTTCCCACAAGTTTACTAAGGTAAAGCTTGCTGCTGGCTGTTGGCTTGGCTGGGTGTCCTGGACTACACTCTTTTATTCAAATGAGATATACTTTTCTTTCCTATCTTCCAAGTTTCTTGAGCTAAAAGATTGTTTCACTCATCCTTTAACTGGTTCTATTGTTCCAGGATTTGCTTTGAAACATTATTTTATTGTGTTTAGAGGTGAATTTACTGCTTATTCCTCCATCTTGACTCCCCAAAATCAACTTATGCATAGTTTCTTTTTTTTTCTTTTTCTGCATAGTTTCTTGATGAAAATAATTTATACAATCAATTGCAAATGCTGAGTCAATTCTAAATCATTGTCAATTTACTAGTGATATTCTCAAGAAAATTTTTAGATTATCAACTATTTTGTCAGTATTTTGTATATTGATTCTGTTATGCAGTCACAATGCATTCACTGAATATCTGAATTCCATAGAAGGAAAAAAATTCTCACTTCAAGTTTTTTATTAAGTGTATTTTGGTTTGTTTTTTTTATAATTTCTATTTGTCTTTCATGTAGTAAGTTTATTCTTTCAAGTGATCTTTAAAAAAACAGGTTTTTTGTGTTAATTAGTATTTTCAACTTTTGTTTACCACTTTCAAGTAATTATAATTTCATTTCAATATATTGTTAGATAGAAAAGCAATTTAAAATAAAGTAAAAGTAGTTTAGCATTTTACACTTTTAATGCTTCAATCTACAGTGTGTCCTAATTTTTTTTCATATTTTCATTTTCTGTGACACATCTCATTTTATTTTGGCTTCAAATTAAAGAATTTCATGATTCACCAATTAATTTTATTATTATTTTTTGCTGCTAAATTGATTCAAAATGGTTTAAGAAAATCGATAAAGCAAATAAAAATGGAGTATTTGAGTAATGAATACGTTTCAGTGATCTTAAAGAGCAAAATTCCTCAACTGACCTACTCATGACCTGCTTATCTTAAAAAGGCTCTAAGTGTATCTATTACCAATAGAATCAACTTCAGGTTGAGGATAGACATTGAGGAGACTTAAGGGATGGTTTGAGAATGAGTTCTCCCTCCCCCTTCCCAAAAATCTTTCCTGTTTATTCAAGTTTTATATACTATTGTTAGTCTACTTTGAACCTTCTAAGAGACTAGAGGCCGAGGTAACAGAGACACAGAAGCCTTAATGCACTTTCAAAGTCACAGAGACCAAACCTTGTTTTTCTTTGTGTCATAGGCCTGTTTAAACTGGCCAAAAACATGGAAGTGGTTCCTGTGTTTTCTCAATTTTTTTCTTTTCTAACAATTTGGAATCTACTTTAATCAAATTTATTTTATTCAAGATTTGGGAATTAATGAAATTTGTAAAATGGCAATGTAGGAACTGGCAGCAGCAACAACAAAAAAGTTTTTGGCAAATTTTATAATTAATCTCATTACATGCTTACTTCAGTCAATATGTCAAAAAATTAAATGTTATAATCCCAATATTTTTCAAGTTATGATTTTTAGCCTGGGACCAAGAACTTCAAATTTCTATAATCATTATAGTAGATGTCAAGATTCTCAGACATTCTCCAAATTAGAAAAGCCCATGTGTGAAGCTTTTTACCTGTCTCTTTGTCCTTCAAATAGGACATGTGATCACCCATCAAAAAAATTTTATGAGTGGAATAATTTCACATTTTTCAAATGATCTTTCTCTGTTTTTTAAACAATAGTTCATGTTTATATTTATTGAAGGTTTAAGATTTATACATATTAAAAATTTTCACACACATTATATAGCCTCGCAAGATTTTAAAATAACAGAAAACAGAGTACTATACTTTTCAAAATGAAGGTGGCTCTTATTAAGGAAGAGGAATTTGAAAATTCATAGTACCTTCTTATCATTCACAAGTAAGAAACTAACTTCTGTCAAATTATAACTGGGGAACATATTTGTTAGGAAAATTAAATGCCCCTCCATGTGTCAAGGGAAATTACTTTGAGTATTAAAATGCAACAATTAATATCTTTTTTAAGGCTTCAGTATATTTAAAATTCATTTTAAAATGAAGTATCAATGTAGTGTATAGAATACTTCCCTCTCATATGGAGGGCTTCTATAATATCCACCCTAGGTCGAAAGTGCTTTGTGGGTCTGCATCTGCTGGAAACCAAAACTCACAAGCCTCAAATTTCCTGTTTACTTTTCTCTTTAGGCAAATAATGAAGTTAAATAAAATCAAATGGTTATGATAAAAATGAATACCAAGAAAAATTTCAGTAGAGCTCATTCTCTTCCTTAAACCTAGGGGATACTTTCTCACAGACTCCACTGGTGGGAAGTGCAGGGACACATAGGGTATACTTACAGAGAACACATGTTGGACACATGTAGCCAGTACACATGTATAGAGAAGGGTATTTCATGCCTTTCATCCTGCAGGACTGCCTACATCTTCCTGTGATATCACCATAGAATTTTCATTGCACTTGCTTCTAAGTAAAAATTAAAGGTAAAATTAAGTCTTTTCTTTCTATCTCCAATCTGTCATAATATTGCAGTCCTATTTTAGAGCTAGATATTCTCAAGATTCTCTTTAATTTGGGAGGTTAATAAATTTAAATTGTAAAAAAGTAAGCCTAGGAGACCAAGTCAAGTCAACATGCATTTGTTGAGCCTACTATGGGCCAGTCACTGCAAAGCACTGAAAATTCAGAAAAAGACAAAAATAGTCCCTGTTCTCAAAGAGCTTACACTCTACTGAAAGAAGTCATTATTCTCTACTTAATCTTTTTTCTTGTCTTTATTACATTTATCTGTCAGCAATAAAGCCTTTATAATTTGGTAACACATTCTGGCAAGTGAAAATCCTAGCTGTTTTTATTCTCTTTCTAAATAAAGAATTTGCAGTCCTACTTATACTTAAGGATACATGTGAGCATATCTCATAGGAAAAATATTAACAAATTTCACGCAGTAAGAGATAGTCAATATCTAACCAAGATTTTCAGAAATTAATTGTGAAAATCGATTGTCAAATTGTTCAAATGAAAATGAACTCTTAAAAGCTAACAATGAAATAGTCATTGAACTTTATTGAATTTATCATGTTAGATATAAAATATGATTAGACTTTTTCCAATTATCGAAGTTAATTTATTTCAAGTTAAGAAAAATGTTATTTTAAAAATTAAAGAAGCAAATTCAATTTAAAACAAAATGGCAAGAAGATGCATTAACTAATTTTATAAAATACTCAGTTTTCATATAAAATCAACACAATTCCATTGAGATGGTTAAAACTTCATCAAAATTATATTCCAAGGTCTAGCATCTATAACAAACATGTCCATTATCATATTATCATCATATTACATTAGAAAATAATGTATCTCAGCCATGCAGTTATTAAATTCCCATTATGTTCCAGGAATTGTTCTACAAACTCAGAATTTTCCCAGACTTGTGATTTCACCTGTGTAGATAAGGTCAGGTAAGGAAACTTTCACTACCAATGCCAGTCTGCAGCTCTTCTGTAATTTGTAATTTTAGAAAATTTCTTAGAGCACTAAAAGGATAAATGTGTTTTCCAGGATCACAAAGCCAAATCATGTTAGAGGCAAGATTTGACCAAAGGTCCTTCTAGAAATAGAGACCATGTTATCACACTGATGATACAAAGGCTAATATGAAACTGTATAGTAAATATTTTTGATGATAAAAATTTTAAGGGTTTATAATTTTAGCAATGATTCAAAAATTCAATATTCATTTTTCAGAAATTAAGACCTTAACATTCTTAATGTTTTTAATATCATGCACATAGTGAGTCGACCATTCTTTCATTAAAATTTTAATTTGGACTAGTGTTTTTAAATAGATGTGCATTATCTAGAAAAAGAATTTTCTTTTTCCTTCTATTTAAAACAGTTTCTATATTTGTGTCATTATTATAAGCCAACTTTTAACTTGATGTAATTTGAAGTATCTTGTTAAACATTTTTTCGAAAATAAAAGAAGATAGATGTGAATCCTGTTTAGTTGAGAGGCTTCTGTGTACTCAGACTGTGTAAGTTGTAGAGACTTTCATAAGTGAAGTTCAAAAGAGATCTGAAGAGAAAGGCAAACTCTTGAGTGGTTAATGGGGGACCTCCCTGGAGTCACAGAGATATGGGGAACTCAGCACCTATTTTGTCTCTTAACATCCAGTGCCTTCAAGCCTAGACAATGCTGAAAGCAAGTTTCACTAGAGAGATCTTTCCCTTCTTAGTCCAGATGAGAATTTATTAAACTCCTAGATGAAATGTTTATCTACTCTTATGTATTTTTTCAGCTAATTTCTCTGATTTCTATTCAGTATTTGTTTGGATAGATGAGTTTTCTTGCTCATTTTTTTGTATGATGTGTGTGCACGCATAAATAAATGCATGCATATATGTGTGTATATTTGGTGAAGAGCTAAGCTTGTAAGAGTAAAATGTTACCCTCCTCTTTAAAGTGACTAGAGAAAGTGGTATTTATCGTGAATCCAAAAAAATTAGACTCCTAGACGATTAATATTTTAGGTGTAGTAGACAGTTATAATTTGAGCCCATTAATTCCATTGAAGAAGCATAAGTGAAGAAACAAGGATCAAGGCATGGTCCTCTTGTTGATCTTCAAAAAACTGGAAATCACAGGCTCCTTTGAAACTGGGGTAGATCAGTATTCTGGAACACATCTGTCCATGACACATCCAGGCCAACTACTAGTTTTATATACATATATACATACATGTACATATATGCACACATACCTGTATTATTTATAAAGTGCCATGTAGTTAATGCTCTGAAACATATAGCACAATGTACATGTACTTAATTAACATGAAAATTTAACAACTAGTTTTTGAATTTTTTTAAAGAATAAAATATTTACACTAATAACCATTAAAATATTAATCGTAACCCCAAATGGAGTTAATCAGACTTCCACTGCCTGCCAAAATTGAACTATTTTTCAATCTCAAGATCTGAGACAGTTAGCTTGGATGTTGAAAAAAAAAAAGCACTTGAATCCTTGATAATAGAAAAATTTCAATAAAAATGGTTAAATAAAATAATGTAGCTTTTGCTACAAAATAAATCTTTTTTCCCTTAGTCTTTTTAAGCACTGTGTCAGGTTTCAAATAAAGACAGTTTTAGGAAGCACAGATATTAGATCCTCTAACATTGAATTTCTTACCAATAACAAAGATGATGAAAAAAGTCCCTGCTATACATACTCAAGTTTAGCTTCCTAGTAGGCATCCCGTATTCTATACTGTATACATGAAAAACAAAGAATCAATTGTGTTGTTCAGTGTTGGTTGGATTTTTTTATTATATTGATGCATTAAAACAGATATTAAAATTTATCATTAATTCAGTGCCTGGTCTCTCATCAAATCCCCTTAATTACAGGTTGACTCTAAGGATTAGACAGCATGGATTTTAATTTTGACAAAAAAGGAGGGGGAAGTGAAAAATTACTCTTTCTTAGTGATGTGTAGAATCACATATTTAAAAACTCTCTTGATTTATGATTTTACATTTAAAACAAAAAGACTAAAAATTAGATTCCAATATTTTATTTTTATGACATTTTCTCATGTTGTCTTCAAAAATCTTGAAAAATTAGCCTAGGTCTGTTTTTTTTTCTTTCAGATAAATGGCAACCCCTGATCATTTTGACATTTTATAGTTCCTTTTTAGAAAATGCATCTCAGAATCTCATAGCCATTACAGCTATGCTTAGCTCTAGTTTGTTTCAAACGTCACATATTTGCTTAAAAATTTGAAAGACTTTTGTTATTATTATAGCTGTGCACACCAAAGAAAGGTTTCTTTTATAAATTTATGTTTTCAAAGGTCCACAGTAACATCTTTTGATATTTGGAATACCAAGCTCAGGAACAACATTTTTGCATATTTAATTTCTGTGATTTGTATTGGCCTTGCTTTATCTGCTTTTAAAAATAGACCTAAAAGGTTTAATTTCTCATACTTTTTTCCTTGATTATGCAAAATCATTTAACCTCCTAAGAACCTTTTTTTTATTATTATTTCTGTTAGACCTAAATAGGAATTTGATTTGAACTAAAATATTTTTCTAGTTTATTTTCGTTTTAAGAATAGCAAAAGAGTTTCCTCCTGAAGCAAATTTTGTTTTTTTAAATAATATTAATTAATTAGCATAAGGATGTGGGCATTATGATTTTATATATAATCTATATATCTTGTACTTGTATCTAAAAACTTTCATGCAATCAACTCATTTTCAATAAACACAAGAAATAATATTTAAAACCCATGAATATTCAAAATTAATTATTCAGAATCCATTCTTTTTAGTCAGATATCTTCCTGAAGGTCCCAAAATGTAAATAATAGTTTTTCTGTTAAGTAAATAAAATGCACTTAAAAATCAACTTGTCATGAATTCTTTATGTATTACATAAAGTATAATGTAATATCTAATACTTTTTTTTATTCAGTTGAACATTTATAATACATAAACTTATGCTGACGCAACAAATTAGATCTCTTAACATCTCATGTAGTCTGGACAGAAATAAACTGTCTAGAAGCTGACTAAACTGTCTAAAGCTGGCTCACTAACTTACATTTACTCTATCATGTTTCTAAATATTATATGAATTAAAATGAACGTATTTTTCTATTTTAATGTTAATTGTTTCATTGTCCAGTATTGATTTCATTTTCTTAACAACATGTTATATTAAAAAACAAACTTTTCTCCCTATTTAAACAACAAAAAACCCAACCCTGCTTGTGACCTAAAATGCACAGAAGTTTGTTTATATATGTTAGGTTACAGGGCACACAGAGTTTGAGGCATAGTGCTTTTTCCTTTTAAAAAAATGTTCAGTATGAGTATTGAATGAAACAGAAAAACATTTGTGGAATTCTGAAGTTGAGACTGATACCACTCCCACATAAAAGCAGCCTTTAAAATAAGTTATTTGGAAATTAATCTAGACTTGACTGCCTTCTCAACAGTGCTCATTTCTTGAATAAGGTAAATAACTCTTTTTACTAAAACTAAAACTAAAGTTTTATGACTAATAGACATGATATACTCGGTTTTCATTACTTTTTTTGTTTTTGTACTTTCATGTTCCTATATTCAAAGTTATAAATAGGTACAGATTTGAAAATGAGAATGATGGTGTTCACTTGAAACTAGATAACTGTTGACAGCAGATTTTTTTTAAAAAATGATCTTTGCTTTTGGCCATAAGAAGCATATGTTCAATACTATATTTCTATCATGAATAAGATAGAACTTAAAAACAAATTATATTTTGTAAAGAGTTTTCCTTTATATTTTCAACATTTTCCTCAAAAACTTAGGATTGCATCTACCTCTATTAAATGCAATATTTACTGAGTTTTGTATACTTAACCGCATAATATGTTCCATATTTCAAAAGCTCTTAATCTCAGCATCTGCATTTCTTCATATAATACAATGAATAGCAGTATACAGATAACTTTCTTTATCCTGGTATTGTTTAATTCAGATTTACTTATGTTAAACCTATAAGAATTAGCTTAGGCACTTCCTAGGCAAAATTAGACCACCAAGCAAGCAATTTAAACCTGGCTATATAGAAATAATCCATTCAATCCCCAAGGGAACCAAATAGTTTTTTTTCAGTAAAGGAAATTCTTCTCTTACCTGCCCCCAAAAAAGTTTTACATTTTATTTTATATGAGTAATGTTTAATTGGCTACATTTGAAAAGGGTGAAAATTTTATCTATTTGCTGGAGATTTGCAAAACAATACTTTAAACTCCAAGTTATTTTGAGGTGTTGAAAGGTGAAACATTTGACATTTTCTTTTGGGGCATTACTTAAAAAACAGAAGGCAGGAAAGGGGTGTTGCCACATCAGAGAGTTAAGGGTGTTTGTGGTTGTCCATGACAGCAGGCTTCAGATTTAAAACACCTGTGTTTACTTTCCAGCTTTTCTCAATCTGCCTGAAAGTGGCCTAAGAATGGCACAGACCTGCATGATAGTGGTCGGCTTCTATAATGCAGAAAAGAGAAGGAAAGTTAAACCTTTTTGGATAGCTAATCATTAACGATACTTTTGTTCTCAGTTTCAAACACATTTCTTTTTGAGTATTTAATAGGATTCTAATTAATACCTTGTATTTATATAACATATATACATATGTATAAGTGCATACTGACAAGTGCAAACTTGAAAAGATAATAGATAAATATGTGAATGCTTTTTGTGGTTACACACAAACACAATTTGAACTGACTTTATGCTCTAATTTGACATCAAATGTAGCCTAATATTTATTGAGATAATGTGTGGTATATTCTTTAGCTTCTAGTACGTTGTACCCTTCTTGCTGTACTCATATTTATCTTTATATAAATGATTAATTTTTAAACATTTTATTTATCTCTGTAAATGTATATTTTCCAATAGTCTAATAATTTCCTTCCCTCTAATTGTGATTTAGTTAATTACATCTCATACTCAATCCTAAATATTTAGTAAAGATTTGAAGTCATGAAGTAACCATAAAAATTAATTTTAATTCAATTTTGTTTCTTTTAAATTTTGTGATTATTTGCAATATTTATACATTTCTGTATTTAGGCTCCCTCTTCTTAAAATGAAAAGTATTTCAGCACTTACACTTACTGTCAAAATGACAGTCTTTAATACTAGTTTTATAATTTTATATTGTGAGATTGCTTCCAGTAGTATATTTTGATAGACATAAGACATATATTGGGTAGTCCATGATAGAGGAAGCTCTTATATAGTTATATAGTAACAAATAATTTCTATGAGACCAGTCAAGTTGCACTTTAGCCAATATAAAATAGATCAATTTTGCTTATTGACAGTAGAACTATTTCATTTCTTTCTCTGGATTTTATTCATTCTTAAAACTTGATATAGAATGTAAAAATATACCAAATAAATATATTACATTAACATTATTTGTGAATCATTTGTATTGTGATAGCCATTGAACAACTTGAAAGATGTAGCAAGTTTAAAGATGAGTCACCTTTTCACTTGAATGAGTCATCATTCAGTTTAACACTTTGACAGGGTCTTATTTTTAGTTTCTTAACATCCCAAACTTTAGAATGATCCATTGGTAAGCTGAGATGATTTATTTTTCATTAAAAAAAATGGCCAAATCTTTTAATTAATCAATTCCATCCTCTTATTGTATAGAATGTAATTAAATAAATAGAATTTAGACTCCTTGAGAGGACTGTTTTTTTTTTTTAAATCTCCAACACTTATCACACTGCTTAGCACATAGTATCCACTTAATAAATGCTTTATAGATTCATTGGCTTTTCTCTGGAGTAAAATTGATCATTATAATTAATCAAAATTTAGATGTCATTCAGTCGATGTTTTCTGTTGTTTAAATTATCAAGTATGCTCTTCTTTATTTCTGCTTACTTTATTCTTCATCAATTCACACAAGTCTTGACATTATAATATTTAATGAATATTGGAGAAACTCTTTTCCCAATAATCATTACACATTCCTAATAAATAAATATTAAAATAATTTAGTTATGTGTAATTTATTCACAAAGTAAATTAATAACGAACAAATAAATATAACTATTAACAATATTTAGATTTTATGACTATCCATAATCAGTCACCTTCAGCCCTCAATGTAATACTAAGTGTCTCCTCTTCATTTGTTTGTAAACTATGTCTCATCATTCAGGTCCTTCTAATACTAATTGATGTCTCTCAAAAATCTTCATATTGCTCCTCAAAAGAATAGCTAAATTTGGTCTCAGGAAATAAAGCAGATTGCCATCTCCTCACATCTAATTTTCTTTATAAAGGTTTTTTATATAATATAATTTTCATTAGTTTTGATAAGGAAAATTTACATATACATTTCTCCTTCTCTGTCTTCCATTCAGTTTTTTTTTATATGTCCCCATAGATCACAAATAAAACACATACCTTCTCTGATTCTATAGGGAAAAGTATTCCACACTGCCATTTCAAAACCTTCAGGACAAACTGCTTTTCTCTACATTTTATTTGACTTTTAAGGTTATGATATCATTATCTATAGTCTCCATGAAATAAATCTCTAAAATAAAAGTATAATGTAACAATATTTGATTTTGTGTGCCAAAAAACAAATCTAGGGAGGTCCTGATAATAAAAAAGATCAATTCATATCATATATGATGGTTCAATTTACCAGTGTTAATAGCCTCTCCATGGATTTGAAAAATCAAGTTACAGACCTCTTAGTTTATCAGATAGAGGCAAGTGTCAGTGTTTATATCATACAGAAAGTGTCTAAGATAATGTTTCACCACAGAAGCTGAAAAAGTGAGGGGAGGAATCAACTTCTGAAATGATGCAATATTGATGTTGGCATCTGCCTTGATGCAGATTTCTCAGCTGTTGACAGCATTTAAAAGAATTGAAAAAAAATAATAATGTTTTTTCTTTGAAGAGTCAGATTTTGATGAAAATAACTGAATCAACTTACAGCTAGTACAAAAGGAGAAATGATAAAAAAATCTATAAATTTAAACTAAGAACTTTAGTAAAATCATCCTTTTATGCTAGGTAAATAAAAATTATCGAATATAGCACTGAAAGTTATTGATAACAAAATGAAATGTTTCATTTAGAAAGGAAAAATGTGCTTGTCAGATAAAACTATGAAATTACAGAACAGTTTTAATATATTTCCAGTATTTCCAATTACCAATGTTAAGGAAGTTTTTAAAAAGGTGGAAGGAGGGGGAACCCAGTGATAAGGATATTTGTTTTCAATAGTACTAGCTCAGATAGCTTAACACATATTATGAAAACAGGTTTGGTGTCTGGTGACAGTTCTCATTAGGTTGTACTGATTTCTTCATCTGCAGTCAAATGCTTTACCTCTAAGCTATTATCTCAGCCTTGTACAGTTGTATTTCTAACCAGTGTTTTATAGACTAAGTCATTTCTACCATTAGAAAAGTATAAAATGTCTTTAGGAAATTTCCACTTGTCATTTTGTCTTTTAAGCAGTTAAAAGTTAACATTTACCATTCCTTAACTGGAGTCTGAGAATATTAAAAAAAAATTCATCTTAAATCAAAGCATTAGCCTTTTTTATTTTTCAAAATAAGAGATTTTGTTTTTTTACCTTTAATTCAAAAGAAAAAGAACATAGAAAAATTATAGAAGATATAAAGAACAAAAGAGGCAAAAGGTAAGACTTTTAAAGGGGGACATATGGTTTTTTCTATTTTGTTGTTTCCTTTTGTTTTTATTCCATAGTTATATCTAGTCAATTCTCTTCCCTACCCCTACACCCAACAGCCATGAATAACATAACAAAGAAAAACACACACACACATAATCTGATCATGCTTGATAGTTTGTACCATATTACACATTTGTAGTCCTTATTTCTCTACTGAAAGGATGTATTTCATCAGAACATGTCACTCTTCTGTTCAACAATTCCCACAACTCCCAGTTCCCTCTAGAATAAAATATAAAGTCTAGCATTTAAAGCTTTTTTTGTAACTTGGTCCCAAATAACTTTCCTAGCTTTGTCATGTTCTCCTTCTCTTTCTATAGTCTAAAAACTAGACTTTTTTCTGTTCCTCACACAGAAGCACTACAGCTCCACTCCTAATTGGAGTCAACTGCTGTCATGGTGGATCTGGAGTCAGAAAGACCTGACTTCACATCTGGACTCAGACATTTACTAGCTGTGTGACCCTGCACAGGTCACATATTCTTTGTCTGAGTCATTTCCACACTTGTAAAATGGGAATCATAACAGCTCTCACCTCAAACATTAATACTGTTTTCAAAACTGCTTAGTACAATGCCTAGAACATTCTTGGTGCTACATAATTTTTTATTCTCTTCCTTCCTACTCCTTATAGTTACCTTCCAACCCCACCAGAATGTGTGAATAAATCATTTATTAATCTGAAAGGATCATAGTATTTTAAATATTGTATGGAAACATGATACTACACAAAGAAATATTTTGTGATTAGATGAAAAAAAATATATGTTTGGGTCTGTACATGAAAACAGTAACTAGTTTAGAAGTGGAGTAATCTAACAGTTGAAAAACTGAGGATTTCAAAGTTGGAGCAAGATCCTGAGAGGAATTTATTCTTAGAGGGTAGAAGATTTTCTCCTCTCCCTTTTCTCCATTTCCTTTGAACTTTTGTTTTGAGTCATTTTATCAGAAAATGAAATCAGAGAAATTATACTGGAATGAGATCAAAATGAGGTTCAGTTACATGAAGTTTATTGGATTACCCAGTCCTCCTGGTCCTTCCTTCATTTCTATGTATACCTCTTCTATTAGAATTAACATTATTAGAATTATATTAGAATTAGCTAGTTTCATTCCTCTTTTTTCTTTATATATTAGTATATTTATTTTACTCTCCCTTATTTTTCTTCTCAAAAGTTTTGCAACAGATCCTCTCTATTCCCAGGACCACTATTTTTTGTATTTACCTCTCTCAATGCCTATAAAAAGACATTAAATTTTGGAATGCATACTTATTTTTTCTCCCCTTTTTAGAATGTTAGTACTAATTACATAATTCCAATCGCTAAAATAAATTAATCTTTGTCGACTTCTTTGAACCCTTGCATTTATATTTCTAAGTTCCTACTCAGCTCTTATCTTTTCATCCAAAATATTTGAAAGACTTTTATTCTAGTAAAATTTCATTTTTCATCTTATAAGACTATACTCAGTTTTGCAAGGTCATCTTTCTTACTTGTAAGTAATTTTTTTTTGCCCTTTACAATATTATATTATAAGGTCTCTGGAAAGAAGCTGCCAAGTCTGTGTGATTCTGACTATAGTTCTTGATACTTGAACTGTCTCTTACTGGATTTTTATAGTATTTTTTTATTATGGAAGCTGTGACATTACATTACTATGACTTCTATCTTTATTTGTATACAGATTCTGGGAGATCTGGGCAGTTTTTATTTATGATATGTTGAAATGTGTCCAATTTCATTTTCCACATGACTATCAGTAACTTTAATGATTTTTAAATTAACTCTCCTTTTTTGATTTTCCAGGTCATTTTTTCATATCAAATATCCTACATTTTCTTCTTTTTCTAATATTTCTTATTATTTCATAAAGTCATTGATTTCTTATGTTTGTTCCTTTCCAGTTTTCAGTTTAATTTCTTGGAAAGTGTTTGCTATTTTCTCCTCTATGCTAATTATTCTCCTTCCAATTATTTTCTTTAAATCTTTTATTTAATTTTTTATTTCATATTTTATCACATGTCTTCTTTCTTCTAGAAGCCCAACACAAGTATATTAGTGTAAAGGGCCTATCTTTAACCAAGAAAAGAAAAATCAAATGGATGACTTTTAATAAATTGCATATAAGAAAGACTATTTGGCAAATTAAAAAGGCTTCTTCTTGTTCAATCAGAGTATAAAAATTTTCTTATTACACTAAAATGAAACTTTGATTATAATCACTCAGAACTGACTGCATGGGAATTTGAGAGTGGAAAGCACCAGTCTTGGAGTCAAGAAAAACTGGTTTCAAATCCTGTCTTGAGATACTTTCTAGTATAAACCAATCTCAGGTTATTTATCTATATTTATCTATAAAATGTGGAGAATCATATGTATATTAGTTGCCTCAAAGGAATGTTATAAGGATCAAATAGTATTTAAATTTCTTTGAAAACCTCACAGTGTCATATGAGTATGCATATATAAGCATATGTAGAATAAATATAAATGAAGAAAAGATAGTTAAACATAAAATCCATTACATAGTGGATGAAGTGGCGGGCTTAGAATCAGGAAAACTCAGCTTCCCAAGTTCAAATCTGGTCTCAGACACTACCAGTATGATCCTAGGCAAATTGTTTCACCCTATTTTCTCATCTGTAAAATGGGCTAGAAAAGGATATAGCAAATCACTCCAGTATCTCTGCTAAGAAAATCCCAGATGATGTCCTGAAGAATCAGACGTGATTGAAACTGACTGAATAACAAAAGTAAGGCATAAAATGCTTCACTAAGTATAGGTATATGCAGAATAATTGCAAATCAATAAAATATAGTTAGATATAAGATAGACATAAGGCACAGTGAAAAAATAATCAAGCTAGGAGTCAGGAAGAATAATTTTCCTAAGTTCAATCTGGTCTCAGACACTTACTAGCTGTATGGACCTGGGCAAGTCTTTCAGCCCTGTTTGCCTCAGTTTTCTCAACTATAAAATTAATTATAAGGAAATATCAAAAACACTTCAGTCAGTATCTTTGCCAAGAAAAACATAAATGGTATCAAGAGTCAGAAACAATTGATAGATGACTGAACAATAAGCAGAAGCAATTTTGAGGGAGAACACTAGCAATTGGGTGGATGAGGAAAAACTTCATGTAAAAGGTGAGACTTGAGCTGTCTTGAAAGAATAGAGAGAGTTGGTGAGGCAGAGATCAAGGAAAAGTGCATTATAGGCATAAGAGAAAATCATTATAGAGGCACAAAACCAAGAGATAAAGTATCAAATGAGAAAAAGAAAGGTCAGTTTCACTGAATCCTAGAAGCTAGAAATGTAGGATGATACAAAGTTGGGTAGGTCTTTAATTTTTTTAAAATGATATTTGTATTTTACAGTTTGTATTTGGGAAGTCTTTTTTATATATTGTGCAGTGGGGAGAGGGGAAAAGAAGAGAAAATAAATGCTTCTAACATTAAAAAATGATATTTGTATTTTATCCTAGAAACAACATAGAACCATTGGAATAAATTGAGTAAGATTATAATATAGGGTGATATCTATTTAAGGAAAATTCTTTTGACAGTAGCAAGAAGAATGGACTAGAGTGGGGAAAGAGTCGTGTTTGGAGAATCACTTAGGAGAGTATTACAATAGATGTTGTATAGGTAGAAACAGAAAGATTTGGCAATTGATCTAAGAAGTCAAATGTATGAGTAGAGTCAAAAATCTTCCCTTAAAGGGGATCACTTAGTTCTAATATATTTATAAGTTCAGAACATGGTTCTCTTGTTCACTAAATTTGAATAAAGCCTGCATACCACCCTAATTGAAACAGGAAATGTGTTCATATTGATTGTGCCCTCTGAGACAGGTATAAAACCATCACACTAGTTGGTATTAGAGATTCCAAAAAGTACAAAGGAAGAAGAGAACATTACAAGCAAAATCTTAAGAAGGAATTATGTGAGGGATAGAAGAGTGCTTTTATCTCAACTCTTTATTGGAGGAAGATGTCATGATCTTCAGAGTTCTAGAGGATTTGGTACTTAGCATCTTTTCAGACATCTATGCAGTATCTCTGGAAAATCCTCCTTTTTCTCACTGAATCTCTGTATGAACTTGTTATAGAGTTAGATTTGCAATTATTTTATGCTAATTGGTATTTTCTTTGATTTACTCAGCTTCCCAACATTAGTTTCTATATTGTGATTTTATGCCAGGACCAGATTCTTCTCTCTGAAGCCCTTTTGGGCAGCATTATCTATCCTGCTTGGCCTTGGTACTCTAGGTTCTTGTTCTGACTCTCGCCTCTGAGTACTCCCCCAAACTCAGATCTTTGAGCTTCATGGTCTTCTCTGACATCTTGGACAAAGTGTTAGGATTTCAGAGCCCTTCAGCCATTGTTACAGGAACCACTGATAAACAATTTCCTGATCATACTGCCTGATGCCATTTCCCTGAGGCTTTCTCAAGGAAACCTTTCAGGCGACATGTATCCAGACTGAATGCCAGTCACTGGTATTCATTTTGCTTAAGAGATTCTTTTCTTATTATTGTTGATGGAGTTCTGTCTGACTTTTGTGTAGGACTGAATATCTTGATTGTTATTCAATCCAATGAGAACTTCAGGTTTTGGGGGAAGTCCATGTCTTTGATAACCTTTTAATCCAGTGGAGAATTCTTTTGCAGAGTCATTGGACCAATTCACAGATCTAACACTAGTTAGTGTAAAAGGCTTTAACCAAGAAAAAGGCTAGAAAATTAACAAACAAACAAAAATCCATGAAAACCTACTTTGGTGACAAGGAAGATAGCCACAAACTCAGAATAAAATAAGTGATGTGAAAACATCCAAGATCAAAAAAACCTAGGCAGCACATTTCAAGAGATTACAAAAGAAAATTGCCCCAATATCCTAGAATCAGAGAGGGAAAATGAAATTTTAAAAAATCAATTAATCACCACCTGCAAGAGAACCAAGATAACTTCTAAACATATTGAAAACAAATTCCAGAGCTCTCAAGGAGAAATTATTTCAAGCAAGTGGAAAGAAACCATCCAAAAATCATAGAGCCATAATCAGATCACATAGGATTTCAAAGCTATGTTAAATAAGTAGGAGGGATTGGAATATAATATGTGCTTCAAACTCATTCTCATCTAAATTGGTTCAAAGAAGGGGAAAGTACACACACACACACACACACACACACACACACACAAACACAAACACAAACACACACTCAATTAGATGTAGAAATCTATCTTACCCAACAGAGAAGGAGAAAAAAAAAGGAGGAATAAGAAGGTTAATGGATGAATAAAATTGAGATGGATAGCAGTAGTAGTGAGAAAGGAACAAATATTAGAGGAGAGACAGAATAAAAAGAAATAAAGGAGGATAAATAGAAAAAAGATAGAGTTAAGGGAAGGACACAGTAATCACTGTGAATGGAATGCAGCTCCCTATAAAAAAGGAAGCAGACAGTAGAATGAATTAGAAAACAGAATCCAACAATATTCTGTTTATAAGAAACACACTTGAAATAGATACAGAGTTAAAAAAAAAAAAAAAAGAGCCTGGGGCAGAATCTATCATGCTTCAGGTAATGTTAAAAAGACAGAGATAGTAAACATGAGCTCAGACAAAGCAAAAGCAAAATAGATCATATTAAACTAAATCATATTTAAGGGAAGCATTGACAATGATGCTAAACATTGATAATCATTTGGGAATTAAATAAACTAATCTTAAAGAATGAGTGAGTCAAAGAAGACATCATAAAAACAATTTATAATCTCATTAGAATAACAATGAGACAATATACCAAAATCTGTGGCATGCATCAAGAGGTACTTAGGGAAATTTTATATCTCTAAATACATATATTAATAAAAGAAAAAAAGAACAGATCAACAAATTGGGTATGTAACTGACAAAAGTAGAGAAAGAACAAATTAAAATTCCCCAATTTAACACCAAAATGGACATTGGGAAAAAAAATCAAAGGAGAGATTAATAAAATTGGAAGTAATAAAAGACATTGAACTAGGAAGTTTTAGTAAAAAAAGCCAGTAAAAAATACAAACAATTGGTTAATTTAATTTTTAAAAAAATAAACAAATTACTTGTCTCAAAAATGTACCACCAGTCAAGATGAAATTAAAGTAATTATTAGGAATTACTTTGCTCAGTTGTATGCAAGTAAAACTGACAATCTAAATTTCCTAAATTAACAGAAAAGTAGTTAAAATTCATAAATAATTATCTTAGAAAAAGAAATTGAACAAACCATTAATGAGATCCCTAAGAAAAAATTCCCAGACCCAAAATTGATTCACAAGTGATTCTACCAAATATTTAAAGAACATTTACAAAACATATGCATGGGTAATTTTTCCAACATTGACCCGCACAAAACTTTTGTTCCAAGTTTTCCCTTGCCTCTTCCCACCACCTTCCCTAGCTGTCAGATAGTCCAAAACATGTTAAATATGTTAAACATATTTACATGTTAAATCCAATACATGTAAACATATTTATACAGTTATCTTTCTGCACAAGAAAAATCAGATCAAGAAGGAAGAAAAAAGAAAAACTGAGAATGAAAAAATGCAAGCAAGTAACTACAGAAAGCGTAAATAATGCTGTGTTGTGTTCCACACTCTGTTCCCATGGTTCTCTCTCTGGGTGTAGATGGTTCTTTTCATCACTGAACAAATATAACTGGTTTGAAGCCTCTCATTGTTGAAGAGAGCCACATCTATCAGAATTTATCATCATATACTCTTGTTGTTGCCATGTATCTCCTAACCTAGTCCACTGAACAACTTCTCTATTTCTTAGCCAGTACCTACTCTAATTCCTTTAATTTCTTTTTCTTCACTTATTTTCAAAGCTAACACTTCTAATTCAATATTGAACAGTAATGGTGATAGTGGGCTACTTTGTTTCACCCCTAATCTTATTGAGAATGGTTCCAGTTTATCCCCATTACATATGATGCTTGCTGATGGTTTTAAATAGATGCTACTGGTTGTTTTAAGGAAAAGCCCATTTATTCCTATACTCTCTAGTATTTTTAATAGGACTGAGTTTTTTATTTTATCAAATGGTTTTTCTGCATCTGTTGAGATGATCATATGGTTTTTGTTAATTTAGTTATTGATATAGTCAATTATGCTAATAGTTTTCCCAATATTGAACCAGCTCTGCATTTCTGGTATAAATCCTACTTGGTCGTGGTGTACTGGGGATTCCATATTTTATCAAATAATTTATATAGCATTGGGGCTAATTGTTCTTTAAATGTTTTGTAGAATTCACATGTAAATCCATCTGGTCCTGGGGTTTTATTCTTTGGGAGTTGAATAATAGCATGATTCATTTCTTTTTCTAAAATGGGACTATTTAAATAACTTATTTCTTCTTCTGTTAATCTGTGCAATCTTTATTTTTGTAGGTATTGCTCTATTTTACTTAGGTTGCCAAACTTATTGGCATAAAGTTGGGCAAAGTCAGTCCTAATTATTGCTCTAATTTCCTCTTCATTAGCAACAAGTTCTCCCTTTTCATTTTTAAAACTAGCAATTTTATCTTCCGCTTTCCTTTTTCTCATCAAATTAACTAAAGGTTTATCTATTTGTTGTTTTTCATAAAACCAACTCTTAGTTTTATTTACTTATCCAGTACATTTTTACTTTCAGTTTTATTAATCTCTCCCTTTATTTTTAGAATTTCAAGTTTGGTATTCGATTGGGGGTTTTTAATTTGTTCTTTTTCTAGGTTTTTTAGTTGTAAGCCAAATTCATTGATTTTCTCTTTCTCTATTTTATGCAAGTAAGCATCTAGAGATATAAATTTTCTCTTTACTACTGCTTTGGCTGCATCCCACACATCTTGGTATGTCATCTCATTATTGTCATTCTCTTGGGTGAAATTATTAATTATGTCTATGATTTGCTGTTTCACCCATTCATTCTTTAGGATGAGATTATTTAGTTTCCAATTACTTTTTGGTCTATTTTCCCCCACTTTGTATTGAATGTAATTTTTGTTGCATTATGATATGAAAAGGATGCATTTACTATTTTTACTATTTCTGCCTTCCTGCATTTGATTTTGAGGTCTTTATTCCTAATATATGGTCCATTTTTGTATAGGTTTCATTAACTGCTGAAAAGAAAGTATCCTCTTTTTGTCTCCATTCACTTTTCTCTAAAGATCTACCATATCTAGCTTTTCTACTATTCTCTTTTCTTTTGAACTTCTTTCTTATTTATTTTATGGTTTGATTTATCTACTACTGAAAGAGTATGGTTGAGATCTCCCACTATTATAGTTTTGCTGTCTATTTCTTCTTGCAACTCTCTTAACTTCTCCTTTAGGAATTTAGATGCTACAACACTTAGTGCATATATTTTTAATATTGATATTGCTTCATTATCTATGGTACTCTTTAGCAAGATATATTTTCCTTCCTTATCTCTTTTAATTAGATCAGTTTTTGCTTTTGCTTGATCTGAGATCAGGATGGCTACCCCTGCTTTTTTTACTTCACCTGAAGCATAATAGAGTCCACTTCAGCCTTTTACCTTTACTCTGTATGTATCTCTCTGCTTTAAATGTGTTTTTTGTAAACAACGTATTATAGGATTCTGGCTTTTAATCCAGTCTGCTATCCACTTCTGCTTTATGTGAAAGTTCACCCTATTCACATTTATAGTTGAAACTACTAATTCTGTATTTCCTACCATCTTATTAACCCCCCAATTATATTTTTATCTTTCCTTTTCCACTTTCCCTCCTCCCCAGTATTTTACTTATGAGCACTACTTGCCTCAAGCAGTCCTCTCCCTTTAGAGAACCCCCCCTTTTCTTATACCTTTCCTCTTCTATTTCTGTTTTCCCTTCTATTTAGCCTACCCTTTCTTTTTCCTTCCACTTTTCTATAGGGTGAGAGGTTTTTCAGGAAAACAAAATACATCTAATATTCTTTCTTTAAGCCAAATCTGATGAGAGTAATATTCACACAATATTCATCACACTCCCTTCTTTCCCTCAATTATAACATATTTTCTTTGCCTCCTCCTGAGATGTGATTTCCCTCATTTCTGCCACTTTCCCCTTTTTTTCTGTTACAATCACCTTTCCACTTCTAGTTTCTTTTTTGTAACAGTAAAATCAGATTATACATGTACTCTCTATGTATACCCATAAAAGAAATGCAATTCTTAAGAGTTTTTTTTTCTTTTTACCTTTTTATGGTTTTGTTTACCTCTGGTCTTTTCATCAAAAATACATGAAATTCACCAGTTTCATTGAATGGCCATCTTCTTACCTGAAAAAAAAATGCTCAGTTTAGCAAGGTAATTTATTCTTGGCTGCATTCCAAGTTCCTTTGATTTTCAGAATATCAGATTCCAGGTCCTTAAATCCTTTAAAATGGAAGTTGCTAGGTCCTGAGTAATCCTTTCTGTGGCTCTTTGGTATTTGAATGATTTCTTTCTGGCTGCTTATAATATTGTAATGTTTTCCTTTCTGAAATTTAGCCATGATATTACTTGGGGTTTTAATTTTGGAGTCTCTTTCAGGAGGTGTTCAATGAATTCTTTCAATGGTCATTTTATCTATGACATCCGGGAAGTTTTCTTTGATGATTTCCTGAAAAATAGTGTCTAGGCTTTTTTTTTATCATGTATTTCAGGGAGTCCAATAATCCTTAGATTGCCTCTCCTCGATCTATTTTTCCACGTCAGTAATTTTCCCAATTAGGTATTTTATATTTTTTCTGTTTTTTTTTTCATTTTTTTGGTTTTGCTTGACTGATTCTTGTTGTCTCATTGAGTCTTTCATTTCCATTTGTTCAGTTCTGAATTTTAGTGAATTATTTTCTTCATTTATTTTTTTTTGTATTTGTCCAATTGAATTTTTAAATGAGTAATTTTGTTCTATGTTCTATGAAATTTTTTTCCATTTTAAAAATCTGTTTTTAAAAGGAATTATTTTCTTTTTCCATTACACAAATTCTGTTTTTTAAGGAGTAATTTTCTTTTTCTGTTTCACAAATTCTGTTTTTCTGGGTGGTGTTTTCCTTTTCCATTTTATCAAATCTTTTAATGACTTATGTACCTTTCCCAAATCCTCTTGAAAAGTTTTCATTTCCTTTCCCCATTTTTTTAATCGCTCTTTTAAGATTTTTTAAAATTTCTTCTAGTAGAGCCTTGTGTAATGGGGACCAGGTTATATCACCTTTTCGGGCTTCATTTGGAGACAATTTGCCATTAATCTCCTCGGGATTTGAAATCTGTTCTTCTCTTTCACTATAAAAGCTGTCTATTGTCAGAGTTCTCTTTCCTTTTTTACTCATTTAAAAAAATATTAAGGTCTGCTTTTAGGGCAGGGGAGATTTTCCAAGCTTTTTCTATAAGCAGTGGCTTCCTCTATAAGCAACCATGGCTACGCTGATTCACTCCTAGTGCTGGGTGGGTGTAGCCAAGTCTGTTATGATTCTGGCATTTCAGGATTTATTATTTACGATTTGTATTTGTGTTGGATGTTTTATAACTTCTCTGCTGATCTTCAACCAGGGCAGAGTGGGCAACGATTGCTGTACATTTCTTCCTGTAGATTCTCCAACATGTATGGAGTCCACACCATCCAGTCCCAGAACTCAGCATTGTCTACTCTTGGGTTTGTGCTCAGCCTACTTGTGCTTTTCTGTCTTCCTCCCATTTCCAATTAAGACAGAGCCTTTCTGGCAATCTTTGAAATTATCTTCTGCTGGTAATTTGTTGCATTCTGAATATTTGTGGATTCTGCCAGTCAAGAGCTAATTCAGAGGCTGGATTTGCTAATTAGTCTCAGGGTTATAAGAGAATGTCAGAAAGAAATGTGTGTCCTCTCCACCATCTTGGCTCTGCCCCCAGAAGACCAGAACAATTAATCCTAATGCTATAGAAACCATTTGGAAAAATAGGTAAAGAAAACGCTCTACCAAATTCCTTTTATAATGGGAAAAAATACTAATAAAGAGATTATAGCAACTATGACTATGGTTGCTACACTATGCATACACTATGACAAGGAGGCCTTTATACCAGAAATGCAAGTATTAGGAACACTGAAAGCATAATTGACTGCAACAATAATAAAAACAACAATAGTCAGCAGTTACAATAAATGTAGGAAAAAATATCCTTAGACAACATAAAACATCTATTATTATTTAAAACATTAGAAAGTTTAGAAATTGATGGGACTATCTTTTTATTTTTAATGGTATTTTATCTTTCCAAATATATGCAAACATAGTTTTCAATATTCATCTTCACAAAACTTTGTGTTCCAGATTTTTCTCCTTCCTCCTCTCTCTTTCTTGTCAGTAAGCAATCTGATCTAGGTTAAATGTGTTAGGTTAAATTTTTCTAAACATATTTCCATATTTGCCAACCTGAACAAAAAGAACAAATAAATAAATCAGATCAAAAAAGAAAAATGCCAAGAGAAAGGAAAAAAAAACAAGCAAGCAAACAACCAGAAAGGTGATAATAATATGCTTTGATCCACATTCAGTCTTCATAGTTCTCTCTCTGTTGCAAATGGCTTTTTCAATCACAAGTCTATTGGAATAGCCTTGAAACACTGTGTTATTAAAAAGAGCCAAATCCATCACAGTTGATCATTGCATAATTTTCTTGTTGGTGTGTACAATATTCTCTTAGTTTTGCTCATTTCACTTAGCATCGGTTCATTTAAATCTTTCCAGGCTTTTCTGTAATTAGGCTGATCATCATTTATTATAGAACAATATTTACATACATGTATAGCATATGTAACATTCATGTAGAACAACATTACATTCATATACTGTGATGACCACGTATTTTAAAATCAACCGGAGTCAAGAATTCAGGTTAAGGGAAAATCTTCAATCTTTATTCTCAGTAGAGGTGAAGGATCAGAGGTGAAGGGGGATTGGAGGTGAAGAGGGCATCGCAATAGCAATGTGAGCAGCTGCGTCAAGAAGCCAGCCAGCAGTCTCTTGTCGCTCCTCTCTCTGCCCCTCTGCCTCCACCCACCAAAATCATCATTTCCTATACAACACATCAGGACTTGCACAAAAAGTGGGCGGGGCCATTCTTTCTCCAAGCATATATATTAATGGAGTATGGTCCAATTACTATTTAGCCTCATGTACTTGGGACCTCAGTACATCAGCTCGAGCTTCAGCCCATTACAATATACTGTAAATTATTCAGCCATTCCCCAACTGAGGGGCATCCAATTTTTACATATGTGGTTGCAGAAGAGGAAACAGTACTTTCAAGGGCAATTAAGAGATTAGTATCTCCACAAGGATTTCTTCCAGTGAATGCCACAATTACAAAGAGGCTTTAAAGAAAAGCAGTGATCCTGGCCACTGGGGCTTAGGTAGAGGGATGAGGATGCACTCTTGGGGCACTCTCAGCTATCTGTCCATTTGTAACAGTTGTTCAGTAATTGGTATTTCTGATAATGAGTTCATTTAGATTAGTAGGCTAGAAATAAAACTAGTGGTCTGGTTTATTGTTTTCCTAGGGTTCTTGGGACTGAGTCCTGATCAGTTCCCATCATAGTCTCAGGAAAAATAGTGGTTGATAAGGTGCAGTAGTTTGAATGATGAGGCAGATTTCATCTCCTGTCTCTTCATTTAACCATTCTGCTTCAGGTACTCCAATATGTGTGTAACATGGTAGAAAAAAATATTTAGATCAAATATAGGCATACATATTTTTATTATAGTTTTTTATTTAAAAAATATATGCAAGGGTAATTTTTCATCATTGAAAATTGCAAAACTTTTTGTTCCAATTGTTCCCCTCCTTCCCCCCACCCCTTCCCCAAGATGGCAGGTACACTAATACATGATAAATATGTTTTAAAGTACATATTAAATACAATATAAATGTAAAGCTCGAACAGGTTGATGATATTTAGAATGAGATTCTTGGGCTTCTTGAAAGAAAGGAGTATTGGCCAACATGGTTAGAAGGCTATCTACCTTGGAATTACCATTAAAAATAGGACCCGGAAGTCAACTATGAGAGTGGACATACAAGATATAAATCTTACCTGGATGCTTTCTCACTTGCTCTTGAAGTTCCTTAAAGAGCTGATATATTGGAAGCTACAAATTTTATTTGGGCTGTGGCAATTCTTTGTTCCACACCTACTAAATATATCAAATCAGATATTATATTTATGTCTCCTGGATAATAAGTTAAGAGCTAGAATGATAGCATAAAATTCATTCTGCTGAATGGACTAAAAAGGAGTTCAAACTACTCTCTTTATAATTAAGTCATAAGATTTTACAGCACAAAAATTATTTTTGGATGCATCTGTAAAAATAATTGGTCCTTTAAAAGGAACTTTAGAAACCTTTTCTTCAAGAATTCATTGCCAGTTATGTCATAGTCTGGTTATCTTTAATGGTGACCCATGTGTAAAATTTGGAGCTGTGGCCAGTAAAATTTGCCACTCTGGGATGGTTTCACAGCATACATTAATTTATGCATTAGTATAAAAGGTCTTATCCCAGATAATTGTAATGCTCACTTAATGGCCTTTAAAAAAGTTCTAACCACAAGCACTGGATAAGGAGTAAGGCTTTGGTCTGGTTGTGCTGGGAGATTCACACACTCTATCACACTGTCTATTTGATGAAGAACTGCTGTGGGTGCCTCTTTTGTAGCGAAAACTGATATTTCCAAGGGTTTTTGAGTGACTCTTTCAACCACATTGGATAAAGCCAGTTCAACTTCTCTCAAAGTCTCTTGAGTTTATTTTGTAAGCTGGCATGGTGAGTTTAAAAGCACTGTCTTCCCTTAAAATGTCATATAATGGTTGCAATTGATAGGTTGTCAAGCCTAACATTGGACACATCCATTGGATATGTCCCATCAATTTCTGAAAGTCATATTTTGCTTCTCTGTTCTTAAAGAAAGTTTTTGTACTGTAAGCACTTTAGGGCATACTTCATATCCTAAATATTGAAAAGGAGCATGTCTTTGAATTTTTTCTGGAGCTATATGCAATTTGTAGTTCCTTAGTTTTTCTATGGTCTTTTGTAGACATGCTTCTAACATTTGTTCCTCCGGTTCCCCAATATATCATACATGTAATATAATAACATTACTTTTGGAAATGCTTTTCTTACTGGAGTAAGAGTAGCAGCAACATACATTTGACACATAATAGGGCTATTTTTCATTCCCTGTGGCAAAACTGTCCATTCTTATCTTTTATAAGGCTTGCTAGAATAGAAACAATCCTTAATGTCTATGACCCAAAGAAGCCATTCTCTAGGCAATTGAATAGGAGATGGAAATCCAGGATGAAGAGTTCCCATAATTTCCATCTGTTCATTAACCTTTCTTAAATCTGTTAACATCCTCCATTTTACAGATTTCTTTTTTTACAACAAACACTGGAGAATTCCAAGGACTTAGAGAAGGTTGTAAGTGTCCTTGGTCAAGTTGGTCCTGTACTATATCTAATAAGGCCTGAATTTTATCTTTGGCTAAGGGACACTGTTCTGTCCACACTGGTGTATCACTTTTCCACTGAATAGGAACAGGTCAGAGTGTTGGCAGGCCTTCAACAGAAGTCTTGCCTAAAAAACCTAAGTACTCCTTTGTAATCCTAATTGTTTTAAAATGTCTTTTCTCCACAGATTGATGGGGATTTTTTCAACTATAAAAGGAGTAAAAATTCCTGTTTTACTTTCAAATATCCATCTCAAAGGGGCAGCACTACCTTTAGCTGCTAAGAAGAATCAATAGATTCTTCTAAGCCAGACATATAGGTATCTGCCTTAATCTTTGGCCAGTGATTGGACCAGTTGACATCTCTAATGACTGTATGTATGTATGTATAATGACTGCACCTGTGGCTACCAATCATTCAAATAGTATGCCATTTATATACATAGTGAACATAGGATGATCAGCTGTTATAGCTGCTGTCTAGAATATTCCTGGATTCTGTTGCTTGGAGTCCGAATCTGGGCAACTATCACCAGAATGCCTATTAGGAGTCTTTATCAGTAAACCTGATGCTACTACTTCTCCTGGTTGATAAGTCACACATTGTCTACCTATATTAGTGACTGAGATATTAGCTACACATTCTCAGATTTCCCACATCAGTATATTAATGAACACTGTTTTCTAAGTACTCTCAGGAGGTGAAATAGTCAAGCCTACTGTGCCTGGAGGCAAGGGATCCATAGGCGGGAGAGCAACAGATTTCACCTCTCTAGGGGGTATCTCAGTATTCCCAGCTACATACAACTCTATTCTCCCCAAATGTAATCCCTTTCTCCCATCAGATAGCTTCCTGGCTAATTGTTCATGTCTGGGTATTGAACTTGTAAAGGCTTTCTGGGTGTAGCATCTGTAGCCATCATGCCCCAAGTATTTTTTGTTTTGTGCCCTGGGTCTGGTCTCCTCATCACCTTTCCCTGAATCAGTCTACATTCTGATGCCCAATGGAAACCTCTTTTGCATTTTGGACATGGGGTTTTGGGTCTTGTTCTCCAATCATTTTCTCACTCTGTCTTTATGCCAACATTGAGCTTTCAGATGTCTTATTTTACCACAATGAAAGCATTGACAAGTATCTCTGGAAGTCCCTTGCTAAAAGGGATCCTGTCTTCCCATGTTCGGATCTTGGGAAGTCTGCATCATAGCCTGGCTCTAAAAGGTATTTGTGCCAACTGTGGCACAGTGTCTTATGATGTCCTCTAAAGGAGCATCCTTGTGTAGTCCTAGTATAATTCTTCTACTAACCTCATTAGCATTTTCTTTAGCAAGTCACCTTATAATTTCTGTTGCTGCATTTTCATCAATAATTTGTATGACAGTTGTCTACAGACATCCCACACAATCAGCAAAGGGTTCCTTTGGCCTTTGTGCTATTTTCGTGAAGGCCTCTCCTCTGTCCTGTTGACCTGGATAAAACCCCATGCTTTGATAGCAGCAGAAGCAATTTGCGCATATGCTGCTAGGGATAATTAATCTGTGCTGAAGTGTCTGCATCAGAACCTACACCTGTTAGTTGATCAGAATTGTATATTAACTCCAATTTGCCTATTTTATTGGGCTTGTATCTTACATAGTTCACTATACTCTGATAGCCACAACAAGTTTTGTCCAGATTCTAAGCATGTCCTTGCTACAGATTTCCAGTCACTAGAGGTTAAAATTTCACAAGCCAGATTTTGTAATAACATCTTAACATTTCAGCTAGAACACAGGAGTTACTAGTTTAGCTTTTAACAAACTAAGTTATTATTAATTGTCTATTAAAATACTTATCCTATTTCCTGGTGACCAGGGACTTCTTCAGTGAAATTAGGGTCCTTGGTTCACACTTTGGGCACCAAAATATAAAGTCTGAACTAGCTTCCTGGAGACCTCAGGAACAGCTGGCTTCAGGATAAGTAAAATCTTTGGGTTTTAGCAGAAGTAAAGGAGACAGACAAACCTCCACAAGGTTAACCACTAACTTCCCTTCTCCTAGTCCTGCTGCAAAGTGAAGTTCTCTCACCTCTCTCACCCCACCCTCTAGTCCAGGAGTCCTCAAACTATGGCCCACAGGCCAGATGTAGCAGCTGAGGACAATTATCCCCCTCACCCAGTGGAATAGGTTAGGTTCAAAGGACAAAACAGTCAATAACTTTAATAATCTAGTGTTTGACAAACCCAAAGACTCCAGCTTTGGGGATAAGAACTCACTGTTGGACAAAAATTGCTGGGAAAATTGGAAATTAGTATGGCAGAAACTAGGCATTGAAGGTCAAAATGGGTTCATGACCTAGGCATAAAGAATAAGAGTATAAACAAATTATAGGAATATAGGATAGTTTACCTCTCAGACCTATGGAAGAGAAAGGAATTTATGACCAAAGAAGATCTAGAGATTGTGGTGTTCTCTTTATAATATAATGGTTCTCTCTGAGAGCAGGTTTCTTGGGGAGCCTTAGTTTCATTTAAAAGTAATAATCACCACAAGTACAGCCAGGTGTTAAAAGTTCAGATCTTTTATTGTTTCCTCCAATATAGCCCAGTTAGTTTTCTTGGCAACCTAGCTCTCTGCTTGGTTCCAAGAGCTCAGTCCAAATGTCTCCAAATCCAAAGGTTTGTCCTTCAACCTCCAGCCAGCACAAAGGTGAAAAATGAATGAATCTCTTATCTCCTTGCCTGGGGCTGGGCAGCTTTCTGGAGAGCCTTTCAGACTAGCCTTGGTCTCAGTGGGAGAAGTACAGGAGGCCAGCCATCACCGTGGTGTGAGATGAAGGGAATCTGACTCCACCTCTGAAAGTGGGCTTATGAGCTTCCTCCCAGAGTGCTTTGTGTTCCCAGAGAGCCTCTGAGTCTCAATCACCCAGAGTGCTCCTCTCCAACTCCTGGCAATGTTCCAGACTTACTTTGACTGAGCCTCTATCATCTTCTTATATATGATCTCTTAAAAGTTGACTCCTCCTCTGAGGGAGGGATTAAGGGATGTGTGAATTCACAAAGTTACAAAGGTAACTTTGTGAATCTCCCATACTTGTGAACTCCAATGAGTACTTAAATACATTAGTGAGGGGTGGAGCCAAGATGGCAGAGAAGGCACATGTGACTTTCTAAACTCCTCTCATTCCCCTCATAACCAACTATTTAATCCAGCCTCAGAAATAGCTTTTCGCTGCTTAAATTCATGAAGATCATACAGTTTACCAGCTAAAGTCAATCTGGAAGATCACCAGGAAAGATTTGTCCTGAGGGGCCAGAAACAGACTAGCACAGGCAGTGAGAGACTAGCGTCCTGAGCAGACCGGGGGGCATGGGTGATCTCTGTGGCAACAGAAGTTATAGAGACTACTCTGCTATAGGCTAACTGCTCTGCCTTGATTACAAAGCAGTAAACTGGCCTAAAACTGAGGGTACTCTAAAAAACGCCAGAACCTAACAAGATCTGGCTGTAACTACTCAAACCCGGAAGTGACTCAGGCAGACTGTAACGCAGCCCTGCAGCCACATCCTGCAGTTTAGAGCTTTTTCGGGGGCAGTTACAAACCCACAAGGCAGGGAGGCATAGCCTGGCCAGCCTGTAATCAGCACAGTGCAGGGCTCAGCCTGGGGCAGTAGAACTTCCTTAGAAGGACTGTGCTTCCCAGGGCAGAGACAGTTCCCCTTTCTGCAAATCCATTTACTGCTCAACTGCTAATACCCACAGCCCCAGGGCAGGATTTGGCTTGGGACAGTGAAACTCTCACTGCTCAGCATCTACCCTAGGGCAGTCATTATCTCACACAGTGGGGGTTTTTTGCAGGGCACTTTCCCAGCTCTGCCCTCAGACCTGAGTTACTTCTGGGTGGGTAACTCTTTCCCAGAGCACTCCAGTACCTCACTGCATTTTTGCAGCCGACTAGCAGGACAGCTACCCATCCATACACCTATCACTGCTCTGCAGAGGAAGCTGGTAACCTCCTGGCCCTGAAGGCAGACCATACAGGCTTTAAGAAAATGAGTAAAAAAAATTAAAAGGATGATTGATAGTTTCAACTCAGAAAGAGAACACCTTTTCAACCCTGAAGAGACTAATAACAGACAGTCTCCAGACAATTGTTGATCCCCAATACAAAAGGCTCTCCTAGAAGAGACTATAAAAACCTTAAAAGACAACTAGAAGAAAAATGGGGAAAGGAAAGAGAAGCTATGCAAGAGAGTACAGAAAAGACATATAATTCACTAAAAGAAAAATTTGACAAAGTGGAAAAAGAAAACAACTTCCTGAAATGTGAATTGGAAAAGGTAAAAAACTCCCAAGAAGTGCAGGGAAACAGAATTTGTGAATTGGAAAAAGAAAATAACTCACTAAAAAAAAAAAATTCCATAGAGCAAAACAACTCATTTAAAAACTCAATTGGACATATACAAAAAGAAATAAAAAAAGCTAATGAAGAAAATAACTCACTAAAAATCAGAACTCAACAAATAGAAATGACTGATTCATTGAGACAGGAAGAATCAGTCAAGCTAAACCAAAAAAATGAAAGATTGGAAAAAATGTCAAATATTTACTTGGAAAAACAACAAACCTGGAAAATAGCTCTAGGAGAGAAAACCTGAGGATCATCAGACTACCTGAAAATTATGATGAAAAAAAGAGCCTAGATACTATTTTACAGGGAATCATCAAAGAGAACTGCCCAGAAGTAATAGAACCGGAAGGTAAAATAGACGTTGAAAGAATCCATCGAACACCTTCTGAAAAAGACCCTAAAATAAAGACTCCAAGGAATATTGTGGCCAAACTTCAGAATTTTAAGATGAAAGAAAAAAAAATTACAAGCAGCCAGGAAAAAACAGGGTCAAATACCAAGGTGCCACAATAAGGGTCATGCAAGATTTGGCTGCCTCAACATTAAAGGATCAAAAGGCCTGGAATTTGATATTCCGAAAGGCAAAAGAACTTGAAATGCAGCCAAGAATAAACTACCCAGCTAAGCTGAGCATTTTTTTTCCATGGAAGAAGATGGACATTTAACGAAACAGAGGAATTCCATCTGTTTCTTAGGAAAAAACCAGACTTAAACAAAAAAATTGATCTCCAACAACAGGACTCAAGAGAAGTAGAAAAAGGTAAAAGGAACTCTTGAGAACTTATTTCTGTTGTGGATATACATAAAAACCACATGTATAATTTGATTTTACTGATATAGCATTAAAAAAAAGTGAAGTAGAAATGGAAAGGGGATAGTGTCAGAAAAAGGGAAAAGGGGAGATAAAAAGAGGGAAACTACATGCGACAATGAGGCAAAGGAAACCTACCATATCTGAGGGAACTTAGAGAGGGAGAGGAACATTGTGCGAATCTTACTCTCATCAGAGTTGGCTCAAAGAGGAAATAATTGACATATTTGTTTTACAGAGAATCTTCTCTAACCTCATTAAAAAGTGGGAGAGGAAAAGCGAAAAGGAAAAAGAGTAATAAGGGAAGGGTACAAGAAAGAGGAAGGGATTCAAATGGAGGAGGGAGAGATACTAAAGAAGGAGAGCTGGGTGACGCAAGTGGGACCAATAAGTTTAATACTAGGGAAGGGGGGAAGAAGGGCAAGAAAAAGAAAAGCATAATCTGGGGATATTAGGATGGCAGGAAATACAGAATTAGTAATTTTAACCATAAATGTAAATGGAATGAATTCTCCCATAAAGAGGAGGCACATAGCAGACTGGATCAAAAGTCAGAACCCTACAATATGTTGTTTACAAGAAATACATTTAAAACAGGGAGATACATACAGAATAAAGGTAAAAGGCTGGAGCAGAATCTATTATGCTTAAGGTAAAGTCAAAAAAGCAGGAGTAGCCATCCTTATCTCAGATCGAGCAAAAGTAAAAATTGATCTAATTAAAACAGATAAGGAAGGAAACTATATCTTGCTAAAAGGTACTACAGACAATGAAGCAGTATCAGTATTAAACATATATACCCCAAGTGGTATAGCATCTAACTTCCTAAAGGAGAAGTTAAGAGAGTTGCGAGAAGAAATAGACAGCAAAGCTATAATAGTGGGAGATCTCAATCTTGCACTCTCAGATTTAGATAAATCAAATCACAAAACAAATAAGAAAGAAATTAAAGAGGGAAATAGAATATTAGAAAAATTAGGTACGATAGATCTCTGGAGAAAACTGAATGGTGACAGAAAGGAGTACACTTTCTTCTCAGCAGTTCATGGAACCTACACAAAAATTGACCATAGATTAGGACATAAAGACCTCAACATTAAATGCAGGAAGGCAGAAATAGTAAATGCTTTCTTTTCAGATCACAATGCAATAAAAACTACATTCGACAAAAAGTTAGGTGTAAATAGACCAAAAAGTAATTGGAAACTAAATAATCTCATGTTAAAGAATGATTGGGTGAAACAGCAAATTATAGACACAATTAATAATTTCATTCAAGATAATGACAATGGTGAGAGATAATACCAAAATTTGTGGGATGCAGCCAAAGCGGTAATAAGGGGAAATTTTATATCCTTAGAGACTTACTTGAATAAAATAGAGAAAGAAAAGGTCAATGAATTGGCCTTGCAACTTAAAAAGCTAGAAAAAGACCAAATTAAAAACCCCCAATCAATTACTAAACTTGAAATTCTAATATTAAAAGGAGAAATTAAAAATATTGAAAGTAAAAAAAAAAACTATTGAACTAATAAATAAAACTAAGAGTTGGTTTTATGAAAAAAACCAATAAAATTGTTAAACCTTTGGTAAATCTGATAAGAAAAAGGAGAGAGGAAAATCAAATTGTTAGTCTTAAAAATGAAAAGGGAGAACTTTCCACCAATGAAGAGGAAATTAAAGAAATAATAAGGGGTTATTTTACCCAACTTTATGCCAATAAATTTGATAACCTAAGTGAAATAGATGAATCACTACCTCCAAAAATATACGCTTTCTAGATTATCAGTGGAGGAAGTAAATTGCTTAAATAGTCCCATTTCAGAAAAAGAAATAGAACAAGCTATTAATCCACTCCCTAAAAAAAAATCCCCAGGACCAGATGATTTACATGTGAATTCTACCAAATATTCAAAAAAAAAATTAGTCCCAATGCTTTATAAACTATTTGACAAAATAGGGAATGAAGGAGTCCTACCGAATTCCTTTTATGACACAGACATGGTACTGATACCTAAACCAGGTAGGTTGAAAACAGAGAAAAAAATTATAGACCAATCTCCCTAATGAATATTGATGCTAAAATCTTAAATAAAATATTAGCATAAAGACTACAGAAAATCACCCCCAGGATAATACACCATGATCAAGTAGGATTTATACCAGAAATGCAGGGCTGGTTCAATATTAGGAAAACTATCAGTATAATTGACCATTTTAATAACCAAAGTTACAAAAACCATATGATCATCTCAGTAGATGCAGAAAAAGCGTTTGATAAAATCCAACATCCATTCCTATTAAAAACACTTGAGAGTATAGGAATAAATGGACTTTTCCTTAAAATAATCAGTAGCATCTATTTAAAACCAGCAGTCCCCATGTAATGGGGACAAACTGCAACCATTCCCAATAAGATCAGGAGTGAAACAAGGTTGCCCACTATCTAATATTGTATTAGAAATCCTAGCTTTGGCAATAAGAGTTGAGAAAGGGATTGAAGGAATAAGAATAGGCAATGAGGAAACCAAATTATCACTCTTTGCTGATGATATGATGATATACTTAGAGAACACCAGAGATTTCACTAAAAAGTTATTAGAAATGATCCACAACTTTAGCAAATTTCAAGGATATAAAATAAGCTCACACAAATCACCAGCATTTCTATGTATCACTGACAAAACCCATCAGCAACAGATAGAAAGAGAAATCCCGTTTAAAATAAATGTAGACAAAATAAAATATTTGGAGTTCTACCTGCAAAGACAAACCCAAGAACTACATGAACACAATTACAAAACACTTCTCACACAAATAAATTGAGATGTAAATGATTGGAAAAATATTAGTTGCTCATAGGTAGACTGGGCTAACATAAAAATGACAATTCTGCCTAATTTGGTCTACTTGTTCAGTGCCATACCAATCAACCTGCCAAAAAATTATTTTATAAAACTAGAAAAAACAATAACAAAATTCATCTGGAAGAACAAAAGGTCAAGAATATCAAGGGAATTAATGAGAAAATAAAATTTTCTCTATATAAAGAGAAATTATAAAGCAGCAGTCATCAAAACCATTTGGTACTAGCTAAGAAATAAATTGGTAAATCAGCAAAATAGGTTAGATATACATGACACACTAGTCAATGACAAGAGTAATCTAGTATTTGATAACCCCCCCCAAAAAAAATTTTCCAGCTTCTAGAATAAGAACTCACTATTTCATTAAAAATCCTGGGAAAACTAGAAAATAATAAATTGGAAACTTAGCCCAGGCTTATATCTCACACCTCATGTCAAAATAAGGTCAAATTAGTACATGACTTGGGCATAAAGGATAATATCATAAGCACATTAGGGAGAGCAAGAGAAAATTTATCTATCAGATCTTTGAAAAAGCAAGAAATTTATGACCAGGGAAGAAATAGAGAAAGTAAAAAATGGACAACTTTAATTCCATTAAATTGAAAAGTTTTTGCATAAACAAACCTAACAGAAACAAGATTAAAAGGGAAGTATAAAGCTGGGGAAAAAATCTTTACAACCAGTTTTTCTGAAAAAGATCTCATTTTTTTAAAATTTATTTTTAAAATTTTTATTAAAGCTTTTTATTTTTCAAAACATGTGCATGGATAATTTTGTGACATTAACCCTTGCAAAACCTTATGTTCCAATTTCCTCCCCCCCATCTTTGTCTCCTCCCCTAGATGGCAAGTAATTCAATATATGTTAAACATGGTAGAAATATATGTTAAATCCAATATGTGTATACATGTTTATACAATTACTTTTGATCCCCAAAATATCAAATCAGATCAGAAAAAAATGAAAAAGAAAATAAAATGCAAACAAACAAAAAGAGCGAAAATACTATGCTGTGAACCACACACAGTCCTCTCTCTGTGTTCAAATGGCTCTCTTCATCACAAAATTATTGGAACCAGTATGAATTATCATTGTTGAAGAAAGCCACATCCATCAGAATTGATCATCATATAATCATATAATGTTGCTATGTACAATGATTTCTTAGTTCTGCTCATTTCACTTAGCATCAGTTCCTGTAAATCTCTCCAGGCCTCTCTGAAATCATCCTGCTGATTGTTTCTTACAGAACAATAATATTCCATAACATTCATATACCATAATTTATTCAACCATTCTCCAACTGATGGACATCTACTCAGTTTCCAGTTTCTTGCCACTACAAAAAGGGCTGCCACAAACAGTTTTGTACATGTGGATCCTTTCCCTCCTTTAAGAGCTCTTTGGGATATAAGCCCAGTAGAAACACTGCTAGGTCAAAAGATACGCACAGTTTGATAACTCTTTGGGCATAGTTCCAAATTGCTCTCCAGAATGGTTGGATCAGTTCACAAATCCACTAACAATGTATTAGTCTCCCAATTTTCCCACATCCCCTTCAATATTTGTCATTATCTTTTCCTATCATCTTAACCAATCTGAGAGGTATGTAATGGTACCTCAGAGTTGTCTTAATTTGCATTTCTCCATCAACTATGATCTTATGAATTACTTCTCCATCATTTCTACTTGGATAAAAAAGCTAAAAGCAAAAAACCAAGCAGGGATAGAAACCCAAAACTTGTTTCTTACTCTTACAATTGTTGATGACAATGCAATGATTCTAGTGCCTTCCATTTGTTGATTATGCTGTAAATAGATTGTGCATGGTTGTTTTCATGTTATCTCCCCCATTATTGTGAGCTCTATGAAGTCAGGGACCATATATTTTCCTTTCTTTGTATCCTTCACACAGTACTCTGCCTGGCACTTGATAGCTTCTTAATAAATGCTTATTGACTGACAATACATTATCTAAAATTTCTCACAAATTCAAACCTGTAAAAATAAGATTTTACCCTGATTCAACAATTTAATTAAGTGAAAGTTGTTAACAACTTAATTAAGCTTCCACATAGCAAGACATAATAGAGATATAGATATTTAAAATTAAATTGTTTTAGATTTAAGGAGCTCAGTGGGAGACATGGTAGGGGCAGGATTAATTCAAACACAAAAAAATAGTTTTCTTTCTTATAATGTGTTTTTTGTTCTGTTAGTTGGTAATTATGCATATATTAAACTGTTCCTATTTCTAGGAGCTCTTATATCACAAGAAAAGCCGACATTTGCCATAGAAATTTTTATTTTTAATTTCCTGAGTGTCTAGCTCATGATATTCCCAAAGTAGGGGGAAAGTATATTAATGCTGGATACTTTAGATTTCTTTTGTCCATTTTTATTTGTATGGATTTTTATTAAAGTTTCTACAATTCCTTATAAATTGTCCAATGCTTGTTGATTAATGAAGAACTGATATTCTGTTAGACTTCTTAAATCCGGGAGGACAACTCCTTACAATGATTCAACAGAGATTTAAGGAATCTGCTTCAAAGGAGTACTATCAACTAACTCTAATTCTTGTTTTCAGTAAGGCACTGTCTTTAAGAGAAGACTAATTGGAGACTAGATATACGTGAGAGATCTAGTTGACCTATCTTTTATTGGGCTGAGATGACCTGCCTATAGTTTGAGTGATGTAGAGAGTGTAAATCTCTATTTTATGTTGCCTTTTTTTAAAATGAAAGTTTAATGTAAAAAATACTGAAATGTAAAGCATTGTACAAATAACATTGTAAAATAAGCATTGTAAAAATCATATGACTGTACCAGTTTTCATAATTATAAGCCATTCTGATATTTCTTATTCATAGTTATGCCCACCACTAGTAGAAACCTGAAAATTTTAATGTAACAAAATGACTATTAATATTTTTTTCCTTGCAGATACTTGGAAACAGATTTTAAAATGCACTTTAAATTGATTTATTTCATTCAGATTTTGAAGTTTAAAATGTGATATTATTATCAGTTACTTGGGAATTATAGCTATTAGGAAAAATCAGTTGACAATGAGGCATATCAAAAGGAAAAATATTGTTATCAGTTAACTGAAAATTATTGTTTTGAATTATCATCAGAAATAAAATATAGAAAATAGCAGATTTGATTTATCTTCAAATAACTTAAAACAAATTTGAAACTGTATTAAAAGGGTTAAAAAAAACTCAATGTTTTATTTTCCTTTGTCTATTTTGATTTATTTGTATGTTACTTAAAGTTTCTGTAATTCCTATAAATTGCCTGGATGCTTGCTGATAAATTAAGAACTGATAAGAATTCTGCTGGGTCTTTGAATTAAATCACCTGTAATACATTAATATTATTTACCTTCTTAAGAAGCATATTTCTTATTAATATATAATAAAACTACCTTGGTTATTAGAAATAAGGTTGTAAGCTTTTTTGTTGTTTTTATAATTACCGATGGTATTATTGATTAGATGTAATTATTACAGAGCAGCTGGTTGCTGGTCTTAGAAAGCATCAATTGTTCTCCCCACCCAGCTGTTGGCTAATACGAATAGTCAACACATCTGTTTCAACAGCTGGTAATTAACAAAAATATAATTGCTGCAACTTTTTTAAACATACTATTTAAAAGAAAGGGGGATGTTGCAGAATATTTGTGAGCAGTTTATTTCTGTCTCTGTGGCTCTGTCTCTGTTGTCTCTGTATGAAGTATTGAATGGCTAGAGAACACAATATGCTAGCTTAACTTTTTCAGATCTTTATTGGTGTTTCTTATTGTAACATTTCCTTACTAAAATACATTTTAGTATTTCCATACAATAGTTAACATCTTCCGCAATGTGTCCTAAGCAATTATGTTAACAATTTTTGAAGTATTCAAATGAAGATGAGGGTGTCTTTTTTTGTTATTGTTTTTCAGATACCTGAGCACTTCCCCCACATTAAGCATTAATCCCCCAGAAAGACTGGTTATATGCAGAATTTTAATGAATACATTTATTCTTTTCTTGGTTAAAATAAAGAAAAATCAATTTGTTGATCTCTGTCATGCCATAAATTTTTTTGTGCTGTCATCTCTTTTTTAAAAATTATCTATTTTGATGTTCCAACATAATTAACTTTAAGGGTTTTTTTTTACAACTCAATAGTAGTATAAAATTTAAAATTACTATATTTTAAAAAGTCTTTTTCACTTGTTTTTCTTAAAGGGTGATTAGTATGTTTTTTAAAAGATTCACCATACACTCAGCTAAAAATGTTGCTGTTTGCTTTTTATGAAATCTGGATAGATAGCATCTTTTAACTCTCAGATTGGAGCAGAGCTGTTTCATAGAGAAAAAAAATTTGACATTTAGAAAACTTTTATTTGAAACCTTTCACTGAGTTGATATTTACATTGGATTGTTGCCAGTATGACTTTCACCAATAGTCACATAATACCTTTAAGAAGTATTAAATCTTAAAGCCATACTAAGGCTTTTGGGACACCAAGTAACAGCTTTTAATACTTGTATGTAATGTGTTCATAAATATACAAGCTTTTGCTAATGCATCACTGTAATGAATACATTATAATTACCCACCAAGATGATGATCACTAAACACAACTTAAAAATTCTTTTTTCATTGAATGAATGCTCATCAGTTGGGGAATGGATGAATAAGTTATGATATATGAATGTAATAGAATACTATTGTTCTATAAGAAATGATGAGCCAGCTGATTTCAAAAAAGCTTGGAAAGACTTACATGAACTGATGCTAGGTGAAGTGAGTAGAACCAAGAGAAGGTGGTACATGCAACAAGATAATGTGATGACCAACTGTGATGGAACTTGCTCTTTTTAACAATGAGGTAATTCAAGGCAATCCCACAAGACTTGTGATGGAATCATCTGTATCCAGAGAAAGAACTATAGAGACTGAATGTGGATCAAAGCATAGTATTTTCACCTTTTTTGTTTGTTTGCTTTTTTCTTTCTCATATTTTTTCCTTTTTGAGCTGATATTTTTGTGCAGCATGATAAATATGGAAATATGTTTAGAAGCATTACATATGTTTAACCTATAAGAAGTCACTTATTGTTTAGGGAAGATGGAGTGGGAGAGAAAAAATTTGGAACACAAGGTTTTGCAAAAGTAAATGTTGAAAACTATCTTTGCATGTTTTTGGAAAAATAAAAAGCTATTAAAATTATTTTTTCAGTACTAATTCAAAATACTATGGCTAATATTTGTTGGGATTTTTTTTTATATCTTTTGGTTTTGTCTCAACTACATTTCCTAATGTATCTTATTCTGCTCCCCTTCCTGGAAAGCTATCCTTACAATGAAAAAGAAAAGAAAAAGTTGAGCAAAACTAACCACTGACATCCTATGCAGTATTCCTACAACCATAATCTCCCACCAGGTTTGTCATTATAGTTTTTTAACATTCAGTTTTAATTGTTTTATTGTTGTTTTTTTTTTTCCTTTTCATTGTAAAAGTTGTTGTACATAATATTTTTCTCATTTCTTTAGCCACTTTGCATCAATTCATTATTCAATTCCTTCCATGCTTCTTTGTATTCATCATATTCACCATTTCTTACAGCAAAGTAATATTCTGTTATGTTTACATACTAATTAACTGGCATCTGGTTTTTCTCTCTTTGTACAATAGGTTCCCTTTTAAATATTTTGACATATATAGAGCCTTTCTTTTTGTCATTTTCCTCCTTAGAGTATGTTTCTACACTGGAATCTCTGAATCAAAGAATATGGATATTTTAGTCACTTTCTTAGTATAATTCCAAAATGGATGTTTAGCTAACTAACAATACTAACTATACATCACTAACAATACATCAGTGTATGTGATAACTGCATATTTTTAAATCAGCCAGAGTCAGGAATTCAGGTTAAGGGAAAATCCTTGATCTTTATTCTTTGCAGAGGTGAAGGGGAAATGGCAATACGAAGTGAGAGCACTTGTGACACAAATCCAGCCCGCAGTTTCTCTTCCTCTCTCACTCCACCCACCAAATCATCTCTACATCATTTCTATAGAACACATCAAATCTTGCACAGAGAGTAGGTGTGGCCATTCTTTCTCCAAGCATATATTAATAGAGTATCTATCGTCCAATTGCCATTTAGCGTCATGTGCTTGGGACCTCTGCAACAACTCAAGAGCTTCAGCCCATTACAAGTGATCCAATATTGATTATTTCCATTTTTTTAATATTTTTGCCAGTTTCTTCATTAATTTGCTTGTATGAGGTAAAAACTGAGTGTTGTTTTAATTTTTGTTTCTTTTATTAGTGATCTGGATCTTCTTTTCATGCACTTTTTAATAATTTATAATTTTTTAAGAATAGTGTTTATATTCTTTGATGATATCCCATTAAGAAATTTATTTTGACCTTTGATATTTCTGATTTTTGCCTGTGTGTGTGAAATACCATATTTTTGCCAGAGAAATTCGATACAAAAAGCATTTTTTTTCTGTGATATCTATTTCCCTTCTTATTCTAGTGTTACTAATTTCATTAATGAAAGAAAATTCAAATTCACATTGAAATGATCTAGTTGTCTTCTCTTATAACCTTTATTCATATTCCTAATCATATCTGTGAAAAGTATGTGATTTAATTCTATTCTCATTTTTTGTGCAGTATCAGGTCCCACCTATTTTGAATTTATTGTGGTATGTGATTTAGAATATGCTTAAGGATGTAAATTCTACCTAATTTCTGCCAGATTACTTTCCTAATTTTCTTGCAATTCTTCTCAAATAATTGTCAGATACAGAGGTCTTTCCTAAGTAATTTATGTTTTTATTGGTTAAATACTGGTTTAATGAATTCAATTATTTTTTCTCTAATTAGTTCTGTTGATTGATTTTTTTAATTGAATGGTTTTTTCTATTTGCTTCTTTAGTTTGAGGTCCTAATATGCTACTCTTCATTCATTCTTACATTTCCTCCCTTTATTTCCTTTGATACTTTTGATCATTTGTTCCTCTATATGAATTTAGTTATTCTTTTCTAGCTCTATTAAAAACTTTTTGTTAGTTTGATTGATATAGCACTAAATCTCTAAGATATATTGGTCATTTTTATCTTAGTGACATAAGCTAGTCATAAATTCTAAATATTCTTCCAGTTTCTTTAAACCATTATTTATTTCTTCAAGAAGTATTTTCTTCCTAATGATAAATATTGGAGAAAATGTGGAAAAACTGAGATACTAGTCCATTGTTGGTGGAGTTGTGAACTGATCCACCCATTTTAGAGAGCAATTTGGAACTATGCCCAAAGGGCTATCAAATTGTGCATAACCTTTGATTCAGTTATGTCTCTATCCCAAAGAGACCATAAAAAAGAGAAAGGGACCCACATGTACAAAAACATTTGTAGCAACTCTTTTTGTGGTGGCAAGGAACTAGAAACTGAATGGATGCCCATCAATTGGGGAATAGCTGAATAAGTTACGGTATATGAATGTTATACAGGGATCCTCAAACTTTTTAAATAGGGGGCCAGTTCACTGTCCCTCAGACTGTTGGAGGGCTGGACTATAGTAAAAACAAAAACTTTGTTTTGTGGGCCTTTAAATAAAGAAACTTCATAGCCCTGGGTAAGGGGGTTAAACGTCCTCAGCTGCTGCATCTGGCCCGCGGGCCGTAGTTTGAGGACCCCTGTTATAGAATATTATTGTTTCTATAAGAAGTAATCAGCAGGGTGATTTCAGAAAGGCCTGGAGAGACTTACATGAATGAATGCTAACTGAAGTGAATAGAACCTAGAGAATATTGTACACAGGAAGAACATCATTATGTAATGATCAATTCTGACAGACATGGGTCTTTTCAACAATGAGGTGATTCAGGCCAATTCCAATAGGCTAGTCATGGAGAGAGTCATCTGCACCCA
Organism: Sarcophilus harrisii; assembly: GCF_902635505.1. Lineage (NCBI taxonomy): Eukaryota > Metazoa > Chordata > Mammalia > Dasyuromorphia > Dasyuridae > Sarcophilus > Sarcophilus harrisii. Next base: position 337,833,993 of record NC_045427.1, read on the forward strand.
GAGAGAGGACTATGAGGACTAAATATAGATCACAAGATAGTATTTTCATCTGTTTGTTGTTGTTCACTTTTTTTTTCTTTCATTTTTTTTTCCTTTTTGATCTTATTTTTCTTATACAACATGAGAAATGTGACAATAGGTTTAGAAGAATTGTATATGTTTAACCTATATTAGATTTCTTGCTTTCTATGGAAGGGAATTGAGGGAAAGAGGGAAAAAAGTTGGAACACAAGGTTTTGCAGGGTGAATGTTAAAAATGAACTTTGCATGTATTTTGAAAATTATAAAAACTATTATTAAAACTCAGTATTTTCTAAATGAATCTGCATCATTTATTTTGTCATATTGACTCCCAAATATTTTGTGAAATTTTTACTCATTTTGAATGCTACTTCTCTATTATTTTCTCCTGGGTTTTTGTTATTGTTTTATTGAAATGATGTTGAATCTCTCTGTTATTCTCTTTATTCCTTCCCTTTTATTTTCCTTTTCTTGCCATGTCATTTAGATTATTTGTTTAAAAAAAATTCCCTCTCCTCTCCAACTTTTGTTGTTTGGTAGGGTTTTTCCTATACCTTTTCTGAAACTTTTTTTTTCCTTTTGTTATCTTCACTTATTCTTTTCTCTTCCAGCCTATTCTTACAATTACTCTTTGATCTATAGTCTCTACATACACTTTTAACTCCTAGTCTCTTTGTTCCTCTTGAAGTTCAAGTTTTTGGAGTGTCTAATTTGAATTCTTATCTTGTAACAAATAACTTTTACTAGATTTATAGACTTTGTCTCCTTGCACCTTTTTCTGCTGTGCATCACTTTTAGAGAAATATGGGATAAAACAAATGAATCATTTACCCTCGACCTCAAATTATGTGGTCTCTTTCGACCCCCAGAGTCCCCATGATCCTTCTTGTTCCCATTGGCCATTGCTTTTTATATCCATTTTCTATGGATGCCATCTTTCCCTAAGAGGTTATACATCACTTTGCTTGGTTCAAGATGTTGGTTATGACATTGTAATACTTACTCAGAAAAGATAATCTCTTAGTGTAAAAATTGCCCCTGGATTAAAACATCTCCTCTATAAATATACATTTCTTTTTCCTTTGGAGTGCTCTCTAATTGGTTCCCTTAACCCCAAATGAGTTGAAGCCTCTCCCTTTAATTCTCTCGCATGGGATCTTTTTTTTCCTCCTGGTTTTTCAATTCTAGTAAGCTCTTTTTATTATACATTATAACCTATAGGAGTGAAAAGATAATGATTTTTTCATTGTTCACCTATTATTAGTAAGGATAAATAAAAAATTGTCTTTTGACCACCTTCTCCTCTCTCTAAAGGCAATTAGCTTAGAGGTATGGCATAGAATTATGGAGACTTGAGTTTAAAACAGGCATCAGATATTTACTAGTTATATGACCCCAGGCAAGTCATAACCTCTGTCTGCCTCAGTTTCTTCAATTGTAAAGAAGGCATAATAATAGCAGCTATTTCCTAGGGTTGCAAGGTGCAAATAAGATGATATCTGTAAAGTATTTAGCATTATGCTTAACATAGACTAGGTTATTCTTTCCCTCTCCTTTTTATTTATGCAAGCAACCTATTCTAAAGTTTTGTCCCAAATTATATCATGATTCTCATTTTGTGAGGTTCTGCAGTTGTTTAGTCTATAGTAATTGTGCTGCTTCTTTAATCTATTTCTCCAATTTATTTAAGTTCAGCTTATATCTTTATACTCATGTAGGTTTTCTTATTACTTGATGATCCCTTTAAAAAAATTCCACAGATAAATTTCTGTCTCTTATCTCTGTGTTTCTCTCAAAGTCTAAACACTTATTTTTTTTTCTTTGTGATTGAACTTATTTAGCTTTCTTATAGTAGTATTGTTTAGGTTGTTTGCATTATGAATAGTCTGATTATTCCCCTTTGTTTTGTTGTTGTTTGAATAGCTGAAATACCTCTTATTTGTTGAATGTCCTTTGTTTTTTATTCAAGCTTAAGTTTGTAGGATAAATCATTTTGGATTATAGGATTTATTCCTTTGCTTTTTGGAATATACATTTTTTTTCTCTTGTGCAACTTATTTTTCTTTTATTGAGGTTAAAATTGTTTTATTTTTTTTTTTTGGTTACACACGTACATTCATTTTTTAATACACATTTCTTTATAAATCTCTTTGGGAGAGAAAAATCAGAACAAAAGGGAAAAACCATGAGAGGAAAAAAAAAAGTGAACATAGTATGTGTTGATTTACATTCAGCCTCCATAGTTCTTTCTTTGGATGCAGATGACATTTTCTATCCAAAGTTTATTGGGATTGTCTTGGATCATTTAACCTTTAAGAAGAACCAAATCTTTCATAATTGATCATCACATTATCTTACTGTTATTATATACAATGTATTCCTGGTTCTGCTTGTTTTGCTCAGCATCAATTCTTGTAAATCTTTCCAGACTGTTGGAATCCTTACAAAGTGTTAACTCATTAGAGTTGATAGCAACAATAATGATCTAATTTAGCATGGTTCAATATGATTGATCTGATCTTATAAGGAGATGTTATGGGCCAGAAGAAACAAGGTACTAAGTGGAACTGATAGAAACAATGCTTGTGTTCACACCTTTAGAGAGCTCATATAAGCAAGAAGCTCTTAGGGCCAGAGACCACTCTGGGAGGAAACCCATAATCCCACTCTCGGACCCCACAATCCCACTCTCAGAGGAGGAGTCAACCTTTTACACCCAGCATAAATAGAGCTTCAGTGGGCCAGTCAGAGTAGTTCAAAAGAAGCCCACTCTCGGAGGTGGAGTCAGAGTTATTCCATTTTCCAACTTTGTGCTGGCTAGAGGCTAAAGGACAAACCTTTGGATTTGGAGACATTCAGATGGAGCTCTTCGAACCAAGCAGAGAGATAGGCCACCAAGAAAACTAACTGGGCTATATTGAAGGACACAATTAAAGATCTGAACTTTTAGCACCTGGCTGTGTTTGGAGTGATTACTACTTTTAACTGAAACTAAGGCTGCCTCCAGAAAACCTCCCCAAGAAACCTGCTCCCAGAGTGAACCATCTTATATTATATAAAAGAAGAGAACACCACACCATCAGACTTTTCTAAAATCAGCTTGTTCATCATTTTTTGTAGAACAATAATATTCCATTAGCTTCATATACCATAATTTATTCACCCATTCCCCAAATAATAGGTATCTACTCATTTTCCAATTCTCTGCCAAAACAAAAAGAATAGCTACAAACATTTTTGCACATATGGGTCCTTTCCACTCCTATAGGATTTCCTTTTGATACAGACCCAGTAATGGCACTGGTACATCACAGTTTGATAACTCTTTGGGCATGGTTCCAAATTTCTGTCTAGAATGGTTGGACTATTTCACAACTTCACTAGTGTACTAGTTTTCCCACATCCCCTCCAACATTTATTATTATATTTTCCTGTCATCTTAGACAATCTCAGAGGTGTGAGTTGGTACTTCAGAGTTGTTTTAATTTTCATTTCTCTAATTAATAGTGATTTGGAGTATTTTTTCATATGCCTATTTAAATAGTTTTAATTTCATCATCTCAAAGCTATGTTCATATTCTTTGACCATTTATCAGTTGGAGAATGGCTTGTATTCTTATAAATTTGACCCAGTTCTTTACATATGTGTGTATGTGTGTTATATTATTATTATCAGAAATATTGGTTAAAATTTTTTTCTCAGCTTTGTATTTCCCTTTTAGTTTTTGTTTATGTAAAAACTTTTAAATTTAATGTAATCAGAGTTGTCCATCTTGCATTTCATAATGTTCTCTAGTTCTTCTTTGGTCATAAATTCCACCCTTTTCCAAAGATTTGATAGATAAACTATCCCTTGCTCTCCTAATTTGTTTATGATGTCACTCTTTATGCCCAAATCATGTAACCATTTGGACCTTATTTTGATATGTAATAAGAGATTCACATGTATGCCAAGTTTCTGACATTTTCCAGTTTTCCCAACAATTTTTGTGAAATATTGAGTTCTTATTCCAGAAGCTAGAGTTTTGGGGTTTATCAAATACTAGATTATGCTAGCCATTGATTATTGTGTCAGATTGTATCTAATCTATTCCACTGAACCACCATTCTATTTCTTGGCCAATACCAAATAGTTTTGATGACTGCTATTTTATAATAGAGTCTAGTACTGCTATGCCACTATCCTGCATATTTTTTCCATGAATTCCTTTCATCTTCTTGCCCTTTTGTTTTTCCAGATGAATTTTGTGATTATTTTTTCAGTTCTATTAAATAATTCTTGGCAGTTTGATTGGTATGGCATTGAACAAGTAGAACAATTTAGGGAGAATTGGCATTTTTATTATATTACCTTGGCCTACACATGAGCAATTGATATTTTTTCCAGTTGTTTAGATCTGACTTTATTTGTGTTACAAGTATTTTGTAAATGTGTTCTTATAATTCTTGGAAGGTAGACATCCAAGTATTTTATTTTTGTCTACAGTAACTATAAATGGAATTTGTCTTTCTATCTCTTGTAGCTGGGCTTTAGAAGTCATATATAAAAATGCTTTGTGTGGATTGATTTTATATTATATAACTTTGCTAAAGGTGTTAATTACTTCAAGTAGGTTTTTGAAAGATTCTCTAGAATTCTCATCATCATATCATTATTTCATCTGCAAAGAGTGATAGTTTTATCTCCAAATTACCTGTTCTGCTTTCATTTGTTTTTCTCTTCTTATTGCTAAAGCCAACATTTCTAGTACAATGTTGAATAATAGTGGTGATACTAGGCATCCTTGTTTCACCACAGATCTTAATGGGAATACATCCGGCAGATTTCCATTACAAATTATATTTGCTGATGAATTTATATAGATATCATTTTTAGGGAAACTCCCTTTATTCCTGTGCTCTCTAGTGGTTTTAATAGGGATGGGAAATGTATTTTGTCAAAAAAATTTTCTGCACCTAATTGAGATTATCATATGATTTTTGTTGGTTTTATTATTGATATAGTTCAATTTTAGCAATAGTTTTCTGATATTGAACCAGCCCTGCATTCCAGGTATAAATGCCATTTAATAATAGTGTATTATTGTGGTGGTAATTTTTTGTCATCTCTTTACTAATATTTTATTTAACATTTTTGCATCAATATTAATTAGGAATATTGGTCTGTAATTTTCTTTCTCAGTTTTGGCTTTTCCTCATTTGGGTATCAATACCATATTTGGGTGTATAGAAAGAATTTGGTAGCATTGTATCTTTACCTATTTTTCCAAATTGGAATTAATTATTTCTTAAATGTTTGATAGAATTCACTTGTGAATCCATCTGGCCTTAGAGAATTTTCCTGAGGGAGTTGATTGATGGCTTGCTCAATTACTTTTTTCTAAAATGGAACTATTTAAACTATTTATTTCCTCATTTTTTTAATCTGGGCAATTATATTTTTGAAAATATTAAGCCATTTCAATTGGATTGTCAGACTTGCTGACATATAGTTGGCCATAACAGCTCTTCATTATTGCTTTAAATTCTTTTTCATTAATGGTAACTTCACCCTTTTCATTTTTGATGCTAGTAATTTGTTTTTCCTTTCTTTTTTTTAAATTAAATTAACCAAAGATTTATCTGTTTTGTTGGGGATTTTTTCAATAAAGCCAACTCTTAGTTTTACTAATTATTTCAATAGTTTTCTTAGTTTCAGTTTTATTAATCTCTCCTTTGAGTCTTAAACAGTAGAATTTCTAATTCTTTATTAAATTGGTGGTTTTTAATTTGTTCTTTTGCTAGCTTTTTTAGTTGTGTGCTCAATTTTTTAATTCCTCCCTTTCTCTATTTTATTCATGTAACTATTTAGCAATATAAAATTTCCCCTAAGAATGCTTTGGCTGCATTCCACAGGTTTTGGTATGTTGTCTCATTGTTGTCATTCTCTTGGATGAAATTACTGATTGTTTCTATGATTTGTTTTTTTTTATCCACTCACTCTTCATAATTAGAATATTTAATTTCCAAGTGGTTTTTAGTCTATTGTTTCCCATCCCATATTGAATACAAGTTTTATTTGTATTATCATCTGAAAAGGAAGCATTTACTATTTCTGTATTTCTGCATTTGATTGTGAGGGTTTTATGCCCTAATACATGGCCAGGATTTGTATAGATCCCATTAAGAAAAATGTATATGCCTTCCTGTCCCTGTTCAATTTTATCCAGAGGTTTATCATATCCAATTTTTTGAGAATTCTGTTAATCTCTCTAGTTTCTTTCTTATTTACTTTGTGGTTAGATTTATGTAATTCTGAGAGGAGGAGGTTGAGGTCCCTCATTAGTATAGTTTTGCTGTCTTTTTCTTCCTGTAACTGACAACTTCTCTAAGAGTTTGTTTGCTGATGGTGGATGGAGTCACAATGGTGGAGAATAAACAAGTCTTTGAGCTCTTTTTGACTTCCCTCATATTTCACACCAAATCAAGCCTCTGAACGGATTTTGGAGTGACAAAACCCACATATATTTCATTTTTTTATATTTTATTATTTTTTTATTATGATAACTTTTTATTGACAGAACCCATGCCATGGTAATTTTTTACAACATTATCCCTTGCATTCACTTCTGTTTCGATTTTTCCCCTCTCTCCCTCCACCCTCTCCCCTAGATGGCAAGCAGTCCTAGATATGTTAAATATGTCGCAGTATATCCTAGATACAATATATGTGTGCAGAACCGAACAGTTCTCTTGTTGCACAGGGAGAATTGGATTCAGAAGGTAGAAATAATCCAGGAAGAAAAACAAAAATGCAAACAGTTTACATTCATTTCCCAGTGTTCTTTCTTTGGGTGTAGCTGCTTCTGTCCATCATTGATCAATTGAAACTGAGTTACTTCTTTTTATCAAAGAAATCCGCTTCCATCAGAATACATCTTCATACAGTATTGTTGTTGAAGTATGTAATGATCTCCTGGTTCTGCTCATTTCACTTAGTATCAGTTCATGTAAGTCTCTCCAAGCCTCTCTGTATTCATCCTGCTGGTCATTTCTTACAGAACAATAACATTCCATAATATTCATATACCACAATTTACTCAACCATTCTCCAATTGATGGGCATCCATTTATTTTCCAGTTTCTAGCTACTACAAACAGGGCTGCCACAAACATTTTGGCACATACAGATAGGTTCCTTTCTCTTCTTTAGTATCTCTTTGGAGTATAAGCCCAGTAGTAGCACTGCTGGATCAAAGGGTTATGCACAGTTTGATAACTTTTTGGGCATAATTCCAGATTGCTCTCCAGAATTCATTCAGAACTCCACCAGCAATGCATCAGTGTCCCAGTTTTCCCACAGCCACTCCAACATTCATCATTATTCTTTCCTGTCATCTTAGGTGTATAGTAGTATCTCAGAGTTGTCTTAATTTGCATTTCTCTGATCAATAGTGATTTGGAACACTCTTTTGTGATGGCCACATATTTTAAAATCAGCCGGAGTCAGGAATTCAGGTTAAGGGAAAATCTTCAATCTTTGTTCTCAGTAGAGGTGAAGAAGGGTCGGAGGTAAACGGGAATTAGAGGTAAAGGGGAATTCGTGATAGCAATGTGTGCAGTTGAGTCAAGAAGCTAGCCAGACCAGAAGCCATGAGACCAGAAGCCACCAGAGCAGAACCTTGCCAGCCGTCTCTCTCCACCTCTCTTCCTGTGCCTCTGCCTCCACCCACCAAAATCGTCATTTCCTATACAACACATCAGGACTTGAACAGAGAGTGGGCAGGTGCCATTCGTTCTCCAAGCATATATATTAATAGAGTATGGTCCAATTACTATTTAGCCTCACACGCTTGGGACCTCAGTGCATCAACTCAAGCCTCAGCCCATTACATCTCCCACTTTCTTTTGTTTTAGAACACAGGTGGTCATGCCATCTCTGATTCCTCATGGAGCTCAGAACCCCCAAGGGAAAGTGATCATACCCTCCCTGATTTCTCAGGAAAGGAGGTGACAGCACCGAAAAGGATGTGATAATGACCCCCCTGACTTCTTAGGAAGGGAGGTGAAAGCACTAAAAAGGAGATGATCATGCTCTTCCTGACATCTCAGGAAGGGAGATGAAAAGCACCAAAGGGAAGTGGGGGTTGCTAGCAGGTTTCTGGGCTGAAGGGTCTTATTATGCACAAACCCATCAGTATGGGAGGTATTACACAAGCACATAGCAATAACACAGAGGCTATTAGTGATGACTCTCCCCTCAGTCAGTGCAGGCTCGATGTGGTGTAACAAACATGAATTGTACACACAAGTAGCAGAATAGCAAACAATATAAATCAATATGGTGTTGTAAAAGATCACCAGAAGTCCTAGAAGGAGGGTATGTAAACAACAGTCACACATACACCTTCTTCAGCAGCCAAGAGATAATCCAAAACCAATTTATTGTCCCTTGCTTCACATGTCAGGGAATCCAATGATCCCCCTAAGTTTTTGAAGTCCTGCAAAAGTCTTTTTATGTGTTAGGGAATCTAATGATTCCAGTAGATTTTGAACTCCTGTAACAGTCTTATCATTTCTCAGAGAATCCAATGACGCCCGAGAGTTTTCAAGTCCTACGTCTCAGAGAATCCATTGATTCCTGAGGGATTCCTGAGGGTTTTCAAGTTCTATGTCTCAGAGAATCCAATGATTCCTGAGGGTTTTGAAGTCCAACAATTTTTGATGTCCATGAGTCAAATGCCATAACTGCCACACTCTTTCAATGGTGAGCACAATCAGCAACAGAACCATCCGATATTTCTTGGGTCTTCTCCTTCATTTCAAGGGTCTGCTCCGTGTCTCTGTGATGGACAAGGTGAATACGGCTTGTTGGCACCTATCTGATTCCTTCTTCACCTGTAGAGATACAAGCAAACCCTCTCCCCAAAGCAGTTAGCCTATCTGGTCCTTTCTATTTACCACTTTCTAGGTCTCTCCACATCACGTGGCGATTATCTAAACATAGTGGAGCTGCTCGCACTGGACACTGACCTTCTGGTGGGTTATAAAACCTGTCTGCCGGAACCAGTGCATCTTTGTCAAAAATCAAGAAGTTAACAGTATAAAGGGTTAGATTTAGAAGTTCTCTAGGGTTACCTGTGGCTCCCCCTTTCTTTTGTTTTTGAAGGAGTGTCTTAATATCTGTTTCTCCTTTCTACTGTTGCCTGTCCTTGAGGATTAAAAGGTATGTCAATAGTGTGTAAAATCTTATACTGTGCACAAAAGTGTGCAAAATGTTTGGAAGTATAGGCAGGACCATTGTCTGTTTTTATTGCTTGTGGCACACCCATAAAGGCAAATGCTTGTGTGAGGAATTCAGTGACGACTCAGACTGTCTCTTTTGCTGCTGGTACTGCAAAAGTGAATCCTGAAAAGGTATCTACCACAACATGGATAAAAGACAGATGACCAAAGGACTTATAAAGGGTCACATCCATTTATCCAATTTCATTGGGTCTCAAACCACAAGGGTTCTTCCCTGGAGGCAGTGTAGGAGCGTGGAAAAGAAGGCAAGCTGTATAGGGTTTTGCTATGCTCCTAGGTTCCTCTCTTGTTATTCCCAATTGTAAACGTAAAGCTCAAGCAGCCTGATGATATTTAGAATGAGATGCCTGGGCTTCTTGGAATAAAGGAGTATTGATCAACATAGTTAGAAGGCTATCTGCCTTTGAATTGCCATCAAAAATGGGACTTGGAAGTCCACTATGAGAGTGGATATGCAAGATATAAATCTTACCTGGATGCTTTCTCACTTGCTCTTGAAGTCTCTTAAAGAGCTGATATATATTAGAGGCTGCAAATTTTATTTGAGCTGTGGCAATTCTTTGTACCACACCTACTGAATAGGCCAAATCAGATATTATATTTATGTCTCCTGGATAATAAATAAGAGCTAGAATGATCACGTACAATTCATTCTGCTGAGTAGACTGAAAAGGAGTTCTGATTGCTCTCTTTATAATTAGATCATGAGAGTATACAGCACAAATATGTTTGGATGCATCCGTAAAGATAGTTGGTCCTTTAAGAGGAACTTTTTCTTCAAGAATCCATTGCCAATTATGTAATAGTCTGGTTATCTTTAATGGAGACCCATGTGTAAAATGTGGAGCCATAACTAATAAAATTTACCACTCTGGGATGGTCTCACAACACACATTAATTTGTGTATTGGTATAAAAGGTGTATATCTTGTCAGGTCTTGTCCCAGATAATTGTACTGCTCACTTAATGGTCTTTAATAAAATTCTAGCCACAAGCACTGGGTAGGGAGTAAGGCTTTGTTCTGGTTGTGCCGGGAGGTTCACCCACTCTATCACACTGTCTCCTTGATGAAGGACTGCTGTGGGTGCCTCTTGTATGGCAAAAACTGATATTTCCAAGGGTTTTTGAGTGACTCTTTCAACCACATTGGATAAAGCCAGCCAGTTCAACTTTTCTCAAAGCCTCTTGAGCTTCTTTTGTAAGCTGGTGTGGTGAATTTAAAGCAGTGTCTCCCCTTAAAATGTCAAATAACGGTTGCAATTAGAGGTAGTCAGGCCTAACACTGGTCGCATCCACTGGATATCTCCTATCAATTTCTGAAAATCATTCAATGTGTTTAGCTTCTCTGTTCTTAAGGACAGTTTTTGTACTGTAAGCACCTTATGGTATACTTCATATCCTAAATATTGAAAAGGAGCATGTCTTTTAATTTTTTCTGGCACTATGTATAATTTGTAATTCCTTAGTGTTTCTATGGTCTTTTGTAGACATGCTTCTAACATTTGTTCCTCAGGTGCACATCCCAATATATCATCCATATAATGTAATAGCATAACTTTTGAAAATGCTTTTCTTACTGGAGCAAGAGCAGCAGCAAGATATATTTGACACATAATAGGGCTATTTTTCATTCCCTGTGGCAAAACTGTCCATCCATATCTTTTATAAGGCTCAGCTAAGTTAACGCTGGGCACTGAAAAGGCAAATCTTTTCATAACCTCCTTATCCAGAGGGACAAAATAGAAACAATCCTTAATCACCCAAAAAGACAATTCTCTAGGCAAATTATTAGGAGATGGAAGTCCAGGATGAAGAGTTCCCATAGTTTCCATCTGTTCATTAAACTTTCTTAAATCTGTTAACATCCTCCATTTTCCAGATTTCTTTTTTACAACAAACACTGGGGAATTCCAAGGACTTAGAAAAGGTTGTAAGTGTCCTTGGTCAAGCTGCTCCTGTACTATATCTAATAAGGCCTGAATTTTATCGCTACCTAAGAGCCACTGTTCTATCTACATTGGTGTATCAGTTTTCCATTGGATAGGAACAGGTGACAGTGTTGGCAGGCCTTCAACTGCAACCCTGCTTAAAAAACCGAAGTACTCATTTTTAACCCTAATTGCTGTAAAAATGTCTCTTCCCCACAGATTGATGGGGATTTTTTCAACTATAAAAGGAGTAAAAACTCCTGTTTTGCCTTCAAAAGTAGCACTGACTTCAGCTGCTATTGATCCTCCTACGCCAGACATGTAGCTGTCTGCTTTAATCTTTGGCCAGTGACTGGGCCAATTGGCACCTCTAATGACTACGATCTGCACCTGTGTCTACCAATCCTTCTAATGGTAGGCCATTTTATATAGATCGTGAGCATAGATCGGTCAGCTGTTACAGCTACTCTCCAGTATATTCCTGGATTTTGTGGTCTGGAGTCAGAATCTGGGTGACTATCACCAGGTTGCTTCTTAGAATTCTGTATGAGTAAACTTGATGCTATTACTTCTCCTGGGTGATAAGTCACACATTGTCTACCTGCATTAGTGACTGGGATATTATCTACACATTCCCCAGTTTCCCACATCAGTGTGTGGATGGACACTGTTTTGTAAGTGCTCTCAGGAGGTGAAATGGTCAAGCCTACTGTGCCTGGAGGCAAGGGATCCATAGGCTGGAGAGGAACAGATTTCACCTCTCCAGGGGGTATCTCAGTTGTCCCAGCTACATACAACGCTATTCTCCCCAATTTAATTTCTTTCTCCCATCAGGTTGCTTCCTGGCTGATTGATTGTGTAATCCCTTTCTCCCATCATATGACTTCCTGGCTGATTGGTCATGTCTGGGTACTGGACTTCTAGGCACTCTCTGGGTGCACCATTGTCTGCCATCATGCCCCAAGTGTTTTTTCCCTGGGGCCCTGGGGCTGGGCCCCTCATCCCATTTCCCTGATCCTGTCTGAGGCCCTATTCTGATTCTCAATGGAAGCCTTCTGAGGCCCAATGGAAGCCTCTGATGCATTTTGGACATGGGGTATTGGGTCTTGTTCTCCCACCCTTTTCTCACTCTCTCCCTATACCAACACTGAGCTTTCAGATGCCCTACTTTACCACACTGAAAGCATTGACGAGTCTCTCTAGACGTCCCTTGCCAGAAGGGACCCTGTCTTCTGATGTTGGGATCTTGGGAAGTCTGCATCATAGCCTGGCTATAAAAGGCATTTGTGCCCACTGTGGAACAGCATCTTATGAACTCCCCTAAAGCAGCATCCTTGCACAGTCCTAGTATAATTCTTCTGCCTTCTGCATTATTAGCATAATTCTGCCTTCAAGTTGCCTTATCAAAATGTCTGTTGATGCATTTTCACCATTAGTTCTTGTGATAGCAATCTGCAGATGTCCCAGAAAGGCAGCAAAGGGTTCATTTGGCCCTTGTGTTATTTTTGTGAAGGCCTCATTCGCTCTTGTCATCTTTATTGTGGAGCAAAGCCCATGCTTTGATAGCATTAGCAGCAATTTGCTCATTATGCTGCTATGGAATAATTAATCTGTACTGCAATGTCTGCATAGGGACCTATACCTGTTAGTAGGTCATAGGTGATTGCAGCATGAACTGCACTTTTAACTATTTTGTTGGGCTTGTATCCTACAGAGCTCACTATATTCAGTAAGCCACAAGTAGTTTTGTCCAGGTTCTAGGCATACCCTTGCTATAGATTTCCGGTCATTAGGGGTCAAAATTTCAAAAGCTAAATTCTGTAATAACATGTTAACATAAGCTGATGTAGCCCCATAAAAAATGCAAGCCTTTTTTAGGTCTTTGAGGACTTCTATGTCAAAAGGAGCGTATCTTCGACTTTCTTGACCTGAAGAATTAAACTGCTGTATTACAGGAAAAATGTGGTGTTGGATTTCTGCTACTTCTCTCCCTTCTGCTTTGGCCTTAATTAGCCCCTTTTGCAATCTAGTCATAGGAGTAGTTGGATGCTGGGGGGAACGTGCTGGTGCTGTCACTGCCCCCCCCCCTCCACTACCACTCCTTCCTCCATCCTGGAGGGTGGAGTTGATGGAGGAGAGTCAATTACCTGCCCTTAGGTGAAGCTGCCTCAGATTCACCACACCCTTGAGCCTCACTTAAGTGCCCTGTGGGGATATGGTCATTAATCTCTTCATTGTCTTTCTCCTTTATCTCAGGCTTCCCCATTTGGCTATTCCTAGAGGGTTTTTTCTTTCTTCTATTAATTATAGGGTTTTTTAGGGCACTCTGTATTACATTGTATAAATAGAATGCCCCAATGGAAATTGAATGAGGACCATTTTTGTTGTAATATGCGGAGAGCTATTGCCCAATTAATGTCCAATTATCTCAAGAGATTTGCTTTTCTTCTAAGAACCAAGGGGAGGTGTGTTTTAATGTACCCAGAAGTCTAGCTGTTTGTTCCCAACTTATAAGTAGCCCTTGGTCTTCTATCAGCTTAAGCATGCTTTCTATAACACCACTCCTGGGTGTGGTTGAAGGGGTTGAGGGGGTGGGGAGGATGGAGAATCTTTAGCTAGCATTTGTCCCATTTCAGCCAAAAAAAAAAAATGTTACTAGTTTAGTTTTAAAGAAAATAAGTTCCCTGTTTGTCTATTAACAATATTCACCCAAGTTCCTGATCACTGGAGACTTCTTCAGTGAAAGTAGGGTCCTTGGTTCCCACACTTGCGCCAAATGTGATGACCATGTATTTTAAAATCAGCCAGAGTTGGGAATTCAAGTTAAGGGAAAATCTTCAATCTTTGTTCTCAGTAGAGGTGAAGAAGGGTCATAGGTAAAGGGGAATTAGAGCTAAAGGGGAATTCATGATAGCAATGTGTGCAGCTGAGTCAAGAAGCTAGCCAGACCAGAAGCCATGAGACCAGAAGCCACCAGAGCAGAACCTCACCAGCCATCTCTCTCCACCTCTCTTCCTGCCCCTCTGCCTCCACCCACCAAACTCTTTCATATGAGCGGTAATAGTTTCAATTTCATCATCTGAAAATTGTCTGTTCATGTCCTTTGACCATTTATCAATTGGAGAATGGCTTGATTTCTTATAAATTGGAGTCAGTTCTCTATATATTTTGGAAATGAGGCCTTTATCAGAACCTTTAACTGTGAAGATGTTTTCCCAGTTTGTTTCTTCCCTTCTAATCTTGTTTGCATTAGTTTTGTTTGTACAAAGGCTTTTAAATTTGATGTAATCAAAATTTTCTATTTTATGATCAGTAATGGTCTCTGGTTCATCTTTGGTCACAAATTTCTTCCTCCTCCACAAGTCTGAGAGATATACTATCATATGTTCCTCTAATTTATTTATAATCTCATTTTTTATGCCTAAATCATGGACCCATTTTGATCTTATCTTGGTATACGGTGTTAAGTGTAGGTCAATGCCTAATTTCTGCCATACTAATTTCCAGTTGTCCCAGAATTTTTTGTCAAATAATGAATTTTTATCCCAAAAGTTAGGATCTTTGAGTTTGTCAAACACTAGATTGTATAGTTCACTATTTTGTCTTGTGAACCCAACCTATTCCACTGATCAACTAATCTATTTCTTAGCCAATACCAAATGGTTTAGGTGACTGCTGCTTTATAATATAGTTTTAGATCAGGTACAGCTAGGCCACCTTCATTTGATTTTTTTTTTTATTAATTCCCTTGAAATTCTTTATCTTTTGTCCTTCCATATGAATTTTGTTGTTATTTTTTTCTAGGTCATTAAAATAGTTTCTTGGGAGTCTGATTGGTATAGCACTAAATAAATAAATTAGCTTAGGGAGTATTGTCATCTTTATTATATTCGCTCAGCCTATCCAAGAATATCACCTAATATTTTTGCAATTATTTAAACCTGACTTTATTTGTGTGGAAAGCGTTTTGTAATTTTGCTCACATAATTCCTGACTTTCCTTTGGTAGATAGATTCCCAAATATTTTATGCTATCAACAGTTATTTTGAATTGAATTTCTCATTGTATCTCTTGCTAGTGGATTTTGTTGGTGATGTATAAAAATGCTGAGGATTTATGGGGATTTATTTTGTATCTTGCAACTTTGCTAACGTTGTGAATTATTTCTAATAGCTTTTTAGTCAAATCTCTGGGGTTCTCTAAGTATACCATCATATCATCTGCAAAGAGTGATAACTTGGTTTCCTTGTTACCTATTCTAATTCCTTTAATCTCTTTCTCAACTCTTATTGCCAAAGCTAGCATTTCTAATACAATATTGAATAATAATGGTGATAATGGGCAACCTTGTTTCACTCCTGATCTTACTGGGAATGGTTCCAGTTTATCCCATTACATGATACTTACTGACAGTTTTAAATATATGCTCCTGAATATTTTAAGTAAAAGTCCATTTATTCCTATCCTCTCAAGAGTTTTTATTAGGAATGGATGTTGGATTTTATCAAATGCTTTTTCTGCATCTATTGAGATGATCGTATGGTTTTTGCTAATTTGGTTATTAATATGGCCAATTATACTGATAGTTTTCCTAATATTGAACCAGCCCTGCATTCCTGATATAAATCCTACTTGGTCATAGCATATTATCTGGGGGTAATTTTCTATAATCTTTTTGCTAATATTTTATTTAAGATTTTAGCATCAATATTCATTAGGGAGATTTGTCTATAATTTTCTTTCTCTGTTTTCAACCTACCTAGTTTAGGTATCAGTACTATGTCTGTGTCTTAAAAGGAATTTGATAGGACTCCTTCAATCCCTATTTTTTCAAATAGTTTATATAGCATTGGGGTTAATTGTTCTTTAAATGTTTGATAGAATTCACATGTAAATCCATCTGGTCCTGGGTATTTTTTCTTAGGGAGTTGGTTAATAGCTTGTTCTATTTCTTTTTCTAAAATAGGACTGTTTAGTCTGTTTACTTCTTCTTCTATTAATCTGGGCAAGTTATATTTTTGAAGGTATTCTTCCATTTCATTTAAGTTGTCGAATTTATTGGCATAAAGTTGGGAAAAGTAACTCCTAATTATTTCTCAAATTCATCTTCCTTAATGGCGAGTTCTCCCTTTTCATTTTTAAAACTAACAAATTGATTTTTCTCTTTCCTTTTTCTAATTAGATTTACTAAGGGTTTGTCTATTTTGTTAGTTTTTTTATAGAATCAACTCTTAGTTTTATTAATTCAATAGTTTTTTTTTTACTTTCAATTTTATTAATCTCTCCTTTTATTTTTAGAATTTCAAATTTATATAATCAAATGAAAGTTTCTTTATGGCAAAGAAAGATGAGGAAATTAAACTTTATTTCATTATCTTTGTAAGATATGGGTCATGTATATTCCTGAAGAACAGAAACTGGGGCAAAATAATTCTTGCAAATGTTATGCTAACAGATAATCTTTCAAAAGTAGGAAAATTATTTAACACTACCTTACAGCATGACCTAGATTCTTCATATGGCAAGTTCTAAGTTAATATTTAAATATATTTCCCCAAGAGGCAGCAAACATGTTATTATGGCTACTTCCTCTGGTAATCATTTATAGAAAGCAGTCATGTTCCAGTAAAATACTGCAAAAATCACAGGGACATGATTTAGCAAGTCCTGAGTTCAAACCCTGTCCCTGTCTAAGATATTATATTCCTGTGTCATTATAGGCAAGTCTCCTATGGTCTTTCAGTCTCAGCTTTTTTTCCAGCAAAATGGGGGCATTAATAACCATGTACTTTCAACAGTTAACAGGACCATTCTGGAGAGCAATTTGGAACTATGCTCAAAAAGTTATCAAACTGTGCATACCCTTTGATCCAGCAGTGTTACTACTGGGCTTATATCCCAAAGAGATTATAAAGAAGGGAAAGGGACCTGTATGTGCACGAATGTTTGTGGCAGCCCTCTTTGTAGTGGCTAGAAACTGGAAACTGAGTGGATGCCCATCAGTTGGAGAATGGCTGAATAAATTGTGGTATATGAATATTATGGAATATTATTGTTCTGTAAGAAATGACCAACAGGATGATTTCAGAAAAGCCTGGAGAGACTTACACGAACTGATGCTGAGTGAAATGAGCAGGACCAGGAGATCATTATATACTTCAACAACAATACTATATGATGACCAGTTCTGATGGACCTGGCCATCCTCAGCAATGAGATCAACCAAATCATTTCCAATGGAGCAGTAATGAACTGAACCAGCTACGCCCAGAGAAAGAACTCTGGGTGATGACTAAAAACCATTACATTGAATTCCCAATCCCTATATTTATGCCCACCTGCATTTTTGATTTCCTTCACAAGCTAATTGTACAATATGTCAGAGTCTGATTCTTTTTGTACAGCAAAATAACGGTTTGGTCATGTATACTTATTGTGTATCTAATTTATATTTTAATATATTTAACATCTACTGGTTATCCTGCCATCTGGGGGAGGGGGTGGGGGGTAAGAGGTGAAAAATTGGAACAAGAGGTTTGGCAATTATTAATGCTGTAAAGTTACCCATGCATATAACCTGTAAATAAAAGGCTATTAAATAAAAATTTAAAAAAATAAAATTCTTAGAAAAAAAACAGTTAATAGGACTGAGTATCATTTGAAAGATTCCAGAAACTTTAAAGAGATTTATTAATGCTATTTGTTATCAATACTATTGTTAACACTTACAAAGGCTAAAGCAAAATAAACTGATTGGAAGCTGGTGAGCCTGTGAAAAATCTGAGAAAAAAATTATGAAAAAGTAAAAAATACATATCTTAAAAAAAAGAATTTCAACCTTAGTGTTTGACCGGGAGTTTTTAATTTATTTCTTTCCTAGCATTTTTAGTTGCAAGCCCAATTCAGTGACCTTCTCTTTCTCTATTTTATGTAAGTAGGACTCTAGAGATATAAAATTTCCTCTTATTACCACTTTGGCTGCATCCCACACATTTTGGTATGACATCTTATTGTCATTTTCTTGGGTGAAGTTATTAATTATGTCTAGGACTTGCTGTTTCATCCAATCATTCTTTAGTATGAGATTATTTAGTTTCCAATTATTTTTTGGTCTATTTTCCTCTGACTTTTTATTGAATATAATTTTCCTTGCATCTTGATATGAAAAGGATGCGTTTACTATTTCTGTCTTACTGCATCTGAGTTTGAGGTTTTTATATCCTAATATATGGTTCAGTTTTTGTATAGGTTCCATGAACTGCTGAGAAGAAAGTGTACTCGTTTCTGTCTCCATTTAATTTTCTCCATAGATCTATCATATCTAACTTTTCTAATAGTATATATCTCTTTGACTTCTTTCTTATTTATTTTGTGGTTTCATTTATCTAATTCTGAGAGTACAAGATTGAGATCTCCCACTATTATAGTTTTGCTGTCTATTTCTTCTTGCAGCTCTCTTAATTTCTCTTTTAAGAATTTAGATGCTATACCACTTGGTGCATATATGTTTAATTTTGATACTACTTCATTATCTGTATTACTCTTTAGCAAGATATAGTGCCCTTCCTTATCTCTTTTAATTAGATCAACTTTTGCTTTTGCTTGATCTGAGATCAGGATGGCTACCCCTACTTTTTTGACTTCACCTGAAGCATAGTAGATTCTGTTCCAACCTTTTACCTTTACTCTTTATGTATCTCCCTGCTTCAGGTATGTTTCCTGTAAACAACATATTGTAGGATTCTGTCTTTTAATCCAGTCTGCTTACCATTCCCTTTTTATGGGGGAGAGTTTACTCCATTCAAATTTATGATTAAAATGACCAATTCTGTATTACTTGCCTTCTTGTTAACTCCTGCTTATGCTTTTCTTTTTTCCTTACCCCCCTCCCCAGTATTAAACTTGTGAGTACCACTTGCTTCTCACAGCTCTCCCTTTTTAGGATCCCTCCCCTTACCTTAGAGTTCCTCCCCCTGTCTTACTCCTTTTCCTCACAGTTTCTGTATTCCCTTCTGCTTAGCTTACTCTTTCCCTTTTCACTTTTCCCCTCCCACTTTTCAATGAGGTGGGAGAAGTTTCACCATAAATCAAATATGCATTTTTCTCTTTAAGCCAATTCTGACAAGAGTATGATACACACTATGTTAATCCCCCTCCCTTCTTTCTCTCAGATATAATAGGTTTCCTTTTCCTCCTTGTGAGATGTACTTTACCCTATTTCTGACCGTTCCCACCCATGAGCAAAAACAGACCTTTTCTGGTGAATTTCAAGCATGTCTTCTGTTGGTAATTATTTGTGGGTTTTTTCCATTCAAGCACTAATTCCGTGGCCTTGTCATGAAATAAATTCTGAGAGAAAAGATGGAGATTAAGTAGATGTGTGTGTCCTCTTCACCATCTTGGCCAGAAGTCAACTCCTAGGAATATTGTGGTTAAATTCCAGAATTGTCAGATCAAGGAGAAAATACCACAAACAACCACAAAGAAACAATTCCAGTATTGAGGAGTCACAATCAGGATTTCCCTGGACCTAGAAGCTTCCACTTTAAAGGACTGAAGGGCTTAGAATATATTTGCATGGCAAAGGAGCTTGAATTACAGCCAAGAATAAATTACCCAGCAAAACTAAGCATCATCTTTCAGGGGAAAACGTGGACAATCAGTGAAATAGAGAGATTTCATTTATTTTTAATGAAAAGACCAGGACAAAACAAAAAATTTCATCTTAAATAAAGAACTCAAGGAAAACATAAGAAGGTTAAAAAGGGAAGAGAAAAAAAGCCACTATGTTTTTAAAGGTTAAAATGTTTATATCTGTACGTGGGAAGATGATTATGTAACTCTTGAAGATTGTACCTTTGTTAGGGCTATACTTAGAAGATGTAGGTATAATTTGATTTTATTGTGATAATATAAAAAAATAAATTAAGGGTGATAAATGAATTCTATTGGAAGAAGAGTGTAGTGGGACAGAACTCTGAAAGGGTATACTTGAATCTAAGGTTGTTTGTAGTTAAGTACCTGCTCAGTGTGAGATGGTGGTTCTGTAAGCACATACTTGATGTAATATAATGATGTGGTCAGTCTAGTTAGCATATACTTAGGATGATGTGATGTTCTATAGCTGTTCATGCCCAGTGTGGTATGGTGATGTAGTCATGCTGGGGTATTTAAGGGAGTCCCAGGGACAGAGGACTCTCTCTCAGCAGCAGCTCTAAATCACAGAGAAGACATTAGAGTCCAGATTCCATCTTGGACCAACCACATGGTAGCTCTCCTGCCTCCTTCACTCCTTCACCTAAAGACCAAGGACTTGGGCTGGTCCTGAGGCCCTCCAGAGAGCTAGCCCGGACATTACAAAAGAGGAAAGGAGAGGTAAAGTGGCATAAAACGATCACATGAAGGGGCAAAAAAAAGACCTATTACAGTTGAGGAAAAGAAGGGTGGGGGTTGAGAATTATTTGAACTTCAGTCTCGTTGGATTTGGCATAAATATCTTTGATATAGAAACTTGTTTCACCCTATACGGAATTAGGAGAGGAAAGGAAAAGGAAAGGGGGAGGCTAATAAGAGGGAGGGCAGAAATAGAAGGGGAAAGAGATAAAAAAGGGGAGAGGAGGCAAAAAATGGAAGGACAGATGAGGGAGGTGGTGGAAAAAGAAAACACTGGTGAGTAGGAAAAGGAAAGAGAAAAATATAACTCGGGGAAAACAGTAAAATATAACGTAATTTTAACTGTGAATGTGAATAAAATGAATTCTCCCATAAAATGGAAGCTGGTGGCAGAATAGATTAAAAGCCATGATGATATAATATGTTATTTATAAGAAACATATATGAAGTGGAGATATAGAAAGAGCAAAAAAATGGTAAAAGGCTAGAGTAGAAGCTATTATAACTTCAGCTGAAGTTTTAGAGAAAAAAAAAAAGCAGGGATAGTGATCCTAATCTCAGATCAAGCAAAGGCAAAAATAGATTTTATTAAAAGAGATAAGGAAGGAAACTGTGTCTTGCTAAAGGATACCATAGATAATGAAGTAATATCAATACTAAACATATATGCATGTTGGTGGAGTTGTGAACGAATCCAACAATTCTGGAGAGCAATCTGGAATTATGCCCCAAAAGTTATCAAACTCTGCATCTCCTTTGATCCAACAGTGCTACTACTGGGCTAATACTCCAAAGAGATACTAAAGAAGGGAAAGGGATCTGTATGTGCCAAAATGTTTGTGGCAGTCCTGTTTGTAGTGGCTAGAAACTGGAAAAATGAATGGATGCCCATAAATGAGAATGGTTGGGTAAATTGTGCTATACGAATGTTATGGAATATTATTGTTCTGTAAGAAATGACCAGCAGGATGAATACAGAGAGGCTTGGAGAGACTTACATGAACTGATGCTGAGTGAAATGAGCAGAACCAGGAGATCATTATATACCTCAACAATGATACTGTATGATAATGATGACTGTATTCTCATGGAAGTGGATTTCTTTGACAAAGAGAAGATCTAACTCAGTTTCAATTGATCAATGATGGACAGAAGCAACTACACCCAAAGAAAGAACACTGGAAAATGAATGTAAACTGTTTGCATTTTTGTTTTTCTTCCCAGGTTATTTTTGCCTTCTGAGTCCAATTCTTCCTGTGCAACAAGAGAACTGTTCAGTTCTGCATGCATATATTGTATCTGGGATATACTGTGACATATTTAGCATGTATAGGACTGCTTGCCATCTAAGGGAGAGGATGGAGGGAGGGAGGGGAAAAGTCGGAACAGAACTGAATGCAAATATTGTTGTAAAAAATTACCCAGGCATGGATTCTGTGAATAAAAAGTTATAATAAAAAGTATTAATTTTACATAAAAAACCATATATGCAGTGAGTTGTATTGTATCCAAATTCCTAGAGGAGAAGTTAAGAGAGTTTCAAGAAATAGACAGCAAGAGTATACCAGTGGAAGATCTCAACCTCACTCAAATTCACACTATCAGAAGTAGATTGAATTGAATCACAGTATAAATGAGAGAGAAATTTGCCTTATAGTCTTAGATTGGGGTCTGCCCTACTGATCTGTTTTGCTAGTGAGTCAGGACTCAGGGTTTCATTTGCTTATCTGCTGTGATTAAGATCCTCTCACTGGCTTTCCCAGACACCATCTGAGCTGGCTAAAAAATCTCTTTCACTCCAGTGAAACTGACTTTTCTCAAAGTCCTTCCAATCTGTCTTAAGCTGGAAAGTGGTTTCATTCTGTCAGATTGTTCAGAGGCTTGGTTACATTTGGTTTTTGAGGAAAACTAGGAAAGTTCATGTTGCTTCCTGGCTTTACTCTGCCATCCTGGCTCCACCCCCCAGAACTTCTTCTGCAATTTCTAATATTTGCAAAAGAGTTTTTTTGTTACTCTAATTTCTTTTCCTTTTATTTGAAAGTATCCTCGCCAGTTGAACTATCACTTGTTTGTCATTGAAATTGTTCAATTTAATTATTGTATTTCTTGGAGTTTGAAATTTTAGTCTCATGTTTGTTTTTCTTTATTCTACTGTTTTTTTATTTCTGTATCCAGATCTTTAAATTCTAACCAACATTTGTTGTTAGTTTCTTCTCTTATGTATATCATTTTCTCAAGCATTCTAAATTTTACTGTTACTCTTCCTTGCCTCAAGATTTGGTTTTCTTAAATTTATCATATGGTATTTGTTAAGAGATCTTTGCAATCTTTCTTACGATTTAGTGCTTTAGTTCATCTTTGTAATTTTAGAATTTGTTCTATTGGTTTATCTGCTTATGCTCAGAAATTTTATTTCACTATTTTTTCCTAGAATCTTTTGTGCTTCAATTATTTTTAAAATATTTCCTCATAATTTACTTTCTGACTGTCCCCCCACCCCCCTTTGGCTTCTGGTTAACCTCAAGGCTAGTCTGGAAGCTATTTCAGTCTGTTCTTGAGTTGCAAATTTCAGATTCATCAGTCTAGAGTTTTGCCTGGAATAGCTTATAGGGGAACAGAACTGGCATTGCATACTGTAAATACATCCTGGCCTCCTTACCCAATTTCTCCCTTTAGTTCTCTTTATTTCTTTAGTTAATAATTTCCTAGTTTTTACAATGAGAACAGGAAGGATATGGAAAGTATTCCAGGTATAATTTTTTTTTTTTTACTGAAAATCCTCTAACCTAGGGCCACACCTATATCAAATATAGCAGGTTCTCAACCACCTCACACTATTCCATGTGATTAGACAAAGCAAAATCAATGTCTGCTACTTTTCATGGGCTGAAAATGGAGCAAGTGCTGGTGTGTGTCAGAAAAATCTGTTTAGCAGCAAAGGGTCTTATTATAGACTTCAGCCTCAAACTTATGGGTCAGTTGATATTCCCTGATGATATGTCAAAAGCTAGAGGCTAGCTGTGGAAAGATACTTAATGAATACTTTGAAAATTAATATTCTCTAGTAATATGCTTAACATTTTTGCCTTATCAAGATTGTTTCATCTTTTTTCTGTGGATTTTACTATAATTGTTCTACATTTAGGGCTTAATTCCTTTTTGATTATAAAAGTTAATGGCATCTGAAGAAAGTGCCTAATTCCTTGGACCCATGATTCAATAGTGACAAATTTTTTGTGACTGTTTAGACTTTTAAAAAATAACCTGTAGATCTAGATGGGTAGCATGGTGTAGAAGATAGACACCTAACCTTTTAGTCAGGTAGACCTGAGATCAAGTTTTGCTTTTTTACATATACTGATTTTGTGATTCTGTACAAGAGGGCACTCTGTACTTGAGGCCACTCTCTAAAGAAATGACAAAGTGACAAAGAAAGTGCTGATTTGCATTGGTAGAAGAAATTTAATCTTCTGAGAGATCCCTACATCAATGAATAATAATCAAATATTTCTTTCTATGTGTAGATAGGCAGGAATCAAGTACATAGTGTGATTATAAATTAAGCATACAATTAGGCTACTTTTCATTAAAATATACAAGAAAATTCTTTCCTTGAAGAATCACTAAAGTTAATCTGCTTAATAGTATTTAAAGTATCTTTTTAGTTCTTAAAAACTGAGATGTTCTTTAATAAAAATGTTAGTCAAGTTCACTTGATTAAACTTGCTTCACCAACACTACAGTTGGCAAATATTTCTTTGTAGTCAGTACTTTAATTGTCTCCTAAGTATGTTGAAAGGTATAGAGGAAATTCTACCCAACTGCTTGCCGTTGACTGGGTGGAGATTGCATAATTCTAAAAATTTTTGCTGGCAAGACAAGTTTTATTCAGCAGGTGTTCAAATTAGAGGGTGTACCACAGATCCAATCAGAAAGCCTACAAGATCCATTGAACAAACAAAACACTGTTGGTTAAAATGCTACCGGAGAAGGATATTGGCAGTTACAGAAATGTTACAGGACAATCTGGAGAAAGGAGACCATCCAAAACAGTGGTATCAAGACATTTTTGATGGCCACTTCATTATTAAAAAAATTTTAATGTGCACTCCAACATATATATATATATTACACACAGAAACACACACACACACACACACACACATATATATATATATATATATATATATATATATATATATATATAATAAATTGTTTGCAAACATTTCTATAGTAACAATGACCACCATAAAATTTACACAAAAATAAACATCTTGAAAAGATAAAAATGAAATAATATTTGATTCCAGAATCAGTTGAGAGCCACTGTAGTTTGAATAAAGAAGTAATATAGTCAAACCTGAGCTTTAAAAATTCACATTGGTAACTACCATGTAGATGATTAATTGAAGATGGGATGATTTAAGCAGTGTATTAAATCAAAAGGTTATTGCAGTAATGTATAGATAAGAAGTGCTGAGGACCTGAACTAAAGTGATGGATTTGTGAGGAGAGGGAGGGTTAACAGATATGAATGATGCTGTGGTGATAGAAAAAAAAATAGGATTTGGTAATGAATTGGATATGTTTAGTGAAGAAGAGTGAGGAATTAAAGATAATACAAGATTATGAACCTGAATAAATGAATGAATAGAAAAGAAGGTAGTGGTGCCTTCAAAAGAAATAGAGAAGTTCATAAGAAAAAATAAGTTTGAGAAGAAAAGAAATATAAGAGGTGATAGCCAGATCAGAGTCTACCCATACCTATTCATCCTGTTAGACTCATTTCATAATACCCAAAATAAAAACTAAGGAAATCCTCACTTACCAGCCACCAACCTAGAGGACCCCCAGGAGTAACTTATCATAGACCTGGGGCAATCTGGAGAATAAGAAGTGGAAGAAGAAATAGCTATTCAGTATTCAGTGTCTCCTACAAATGCCCAGGTCAGTCAAAACAAAGAAAGGCAAAGGCAAAAACATAGTCCTAATTCTCAAAGATCTCACATGCTAATATAGAAAACAATATGCAATAACATATATATATATATATATATATATATATATATATATATATATAGTATAAGTGAAAGGTCATTCAAGAAGAAAGAGTAAGAAGACCTCCTACAGAATATGGAATTTGAGCTAAATCTTAGTCAAGGAAGCCAGGAAGAAGAGGTAAGGAAGGAGAAGACTGCAATCATGAGCCATGTGAAACCAGTGAAAAAGCATAGACTAAGGAGATGGAGCATTTTGTGTGAGAAATAGAAAGTATTTTAGGATATCTGGATCTTTTTGAGAGTGTGTGAAGGAGAGTAAAGTGAAAGAAGGGGCCAGGTGAATAAAGGATTATAAAGACAGAGGATTATATATTTGACTCTGGAGGTAACAAAAAGCCACTAGAATTTGCTGAGTAGAAGACTGAAGAAAAACCACTTTGTTAGCTGAAGGGAGGAAGGGCTAGAATAGAGAAAAATATGAGGCATGAAGGCTATTATAGTACTCTGGGTGTGAAGTGATGAGGGCCTATACTAGGACTGATTAAAGAGATGTATATATAAGATACACTTTTATACACACACACACACACACACACACACATAATATCTCATTTGATTTTCACAACAATCCAGGGAGGTAGGTGTTATTGTGAGTCCCATTTGATAGCTATAAGAATGAAAGGCTAACAGAGGATAAGCCTGGCGTCATACAAGTAGTATGTGTTTTGAACCCAAATATTTCTGACTGAAGAGATTGAAGATTAGCTAGAAAATGGAATGATGATATGGCAGGGATGATGGCTTGGGAAAGAAATGAGGGGTGAAAGGGATGTAGATTATGGTGTGAATGATGTAGGTGTAGGTGTTTTAAAGTATAGAAAGATAGGATCATTTGATCTAGCAATACCACTTCTGGCATTGTAACCCAAAGAGATCATTAAAAAGGGAAAAAGACCTGCATGTACAAGAATAGTTGCTCTCTTTGTGGTAGCAGGAATTGGAAATTGAGAAGATACCCATCAATTAGGGAATGCCTGGACAAATTGTGGTATATGAATGTAATGGAATATTAGTATTCTGTAAGAAATGATGCATAGGGGCAGCTAGATGGCTCAGTGGATAGAGCCCTGCCCTGAAGTCAGGAAGACCTGAGTTCAAACAGATTTGACACTTAATACTTCCTATCTGTGTGACCCTGGGCAAGTCACTTAATCCCAACTGCCTCAGAAAAAAAGGAAGGAAGGAAGGAAGGAAGGAAGGAAGGAAAGAAGGAAGGAAGGAAGGAAGGAAGGAAGGAAGGAAGGAAGGAAGGAAGGAAGGAAGTGTGAAGGTTTTCTGGAGGCAGCCTTAGTCTTAGTTGAAATAAATAATTACTCCAAAATGCAGCCAGCTGGTAAAAATGCAAACGTTTATTTCTCCTTCCAAATTAGCCTGGTTAGTTGAGGCCTAACTCTCTGCCTGGCTCCAAGAGATCCTGCAGCTTTGTCCTTGGCTTCTGCCTCTACTTTCTTCAGCATCCAGCCAGCACCAAGGTAGAAGATGCAATGAATCTCTTGCCTTGAAGATAGGGCTTGTGGGTTCCAAGAGCTCTCTCTATATATGTAATCTCCCAAAGGTTAACTCTGCCTTCTGGAGGGAGAGGGATTCTGGGTTATCTCTCAGAGTGCAAAACCCTAACCCTGAACTCTGAACTCTATTGAGTACTTAGATACTTAAGAGCTCTCTAAAAGTGTGAACACAAGCATTGTTCTATCAGTTCCACTTAGTACCTTGTTTCAAGTTCTGGCCCAAAATATCTCTTTCTAAGATCAAATCAATCCCACTGAACCATGCCAAACCAGATAACTATTGTATCTATCAACTCCAATGTCTTAACACTTTGTAAAGTTTCCAACAAGAAAGAAAGAAAGAAAGAAGGAAAGAAAGAAAGAAAGAAAGAAAGAAAGAAAGAAAGAAAGAAAGAAAGAGAAAGAAAGAAAGAGAGAAAGAGAGAAAGAGAAAGAAAGAAAGGAAAGAAGGAAGGAAGGAAGGAAGGAAGGAAGGAAGGAAGGAAGGAAGGAAGGAAGAAAGGAAGAAAGGAAGAAAGGAAGAAAGGAAGAAAGGAAGAAAGAAAGAAAGAAAGAAAGAAAGAAAGAAAGAAAGAAAGAAAGAAAGAAAGAAAGAAAGAAAGAAGAAAAGAAAGGAAGAAAGAAAATATATACTTTATGTCTTCTAGGAAGGGTATTAGACATAATCATTTGGCCCCACAGGGGAGAAAACTAGTGTGCCCTTCCTCCAAATGGTGATAGGGATCTTTCCATAGAAGTTTTCAAACAAGGACTGGACTCTCACTAGTCAGGTTATATTTGTGCATACATTTTTTTGCATATTTCCAGGTGGGTCATGTTGGAAGAGAAAGACTGGAGCAAGGGCAGAGTGGGAGAGGAGGTAACCATGAGAAAGAAAAGAAAACAGAAGAAAAAAGATGGTGAAAGTGGTATATTTAAATCCACATTCAGTATCCATGGTTCTCTGGATGCAGATTGTGTTTTCCATCCAAGGTTTATTGGAATTGTCAGGCACCATTGAATTGCTGAGAAGGTCTAAGTCTATATGATTGATCTTGTTGCTACTATGTGTTCCTGGTTCTGTTCTCTTCAGTCAGTATCAGTTCATCTCAAGCTTTGCAAACTCCAACAATGGATTCCTTTCAAGATGGCTGGAGAAAGAACTCTTGATAGCTCCACTTAATCCAATAAAACTTTTTTTAAAAAATTATCCATTTATTTAATGTTTTTCCCTAGATACAGACAAAACAATTTTTTAACATTCTCCCCCTTATCCCCACTCACAATTAAGAAACCACATGTGAAGTTATGCAAAAAGATTTCCATAAATGTAAAGTGTGAAAGAAAACATAGATCTCCCTTCCTAATGAAAATAAACACCCTCGAGAAAAAATTAAATTAAAAAAAAAAGAGAGAGAGAAGTAGAGAAAGCTTCAGTCTGTATTCAGACACAATTCTTTTTCTGGGTATAGATAGGAATTTTCATTATAAGTCCTTCAGAGTAGTTATGGATGATTGTATTACTGAAAATAACAAAGTCATTTACAACTGGTCCTCCTAGAGCATTGCTGTTTGTATATAGTATATTTCACTTTGTTCATGGAGGACATTCCAGGTTTTTTTTTCCCTGAGAGTATCCTACTCATCATTTCCCAGAGATCAATAATATTCTATCACAAACACATACTACAGTTTATTGAGCTATTCCTCAATTGATGGGCATCCCCTCAATTTCTATTTTTTTTCTGAAAAGAGAGCTGCAATGAATATTTTTGTATATATGGGTCATTTTTGTTTTTTTTTTTTCCTTCTCTGTTTTTTTTTTCAAAAATCTTTTTGTATTCATGCCTAATAGTGATGTTGTTAAATCAAAGGATATGCATGAATTTGCAGCCCTTTGGGCACAGATCATATCTTTTAATTATTTATCATTTGGGGCATGACTAATTTTTTTATAAATTTGACTCAGTTACATTTGAGCAATGAAGTCTTATCAGAGAAACTTGCTTTAATTTTTTTTTTTACATTTACTATTACTAATTGTATCTTCCCCCATTTATTCTCTTTCCTGTCCTTCCTCTTGTGTTTTGCTACTGAACACTTCCTCTCCTAATACTCTCTCTCTTTTATCACCTTCTACACCTTCTATTTTCCAGTGAGGGAGGTAGAGTTCTATAACCCTATGTATGTTATTTCCTATTTGAGTCAATTCTCCTTCTCCTTTCCCCCTCAACTATAAAAGGTTTTTCTTGCCTCTTTTTTTGACAGATAATTTGCACCATTCCACTTTTTCCTTTCTCTTTCTTCTAGTACGTTCCTCTCTTACCCCTTAATTTCATCATTTTTTTTTTAAAAAAGATCTCATACCTTCATATTTAATTCATACCTGTGTTCTCTGTTTATGTATTCTCTTTCTAACAGCCATAATATTGAGGATGTTCTAATGAATTGCAAGCATCATGTAAGAATGTAAACGATAAACCTTATTAAGTCATTTATGATATAATTTTCCTGATCATCTCCTTATGGTTCTCCAGAGTCCTGTTTTGAAAATAAAATTTCCCACTCAACTCTGGTCTTTTCATCATGAATTCTTGAAAATCTTCCATTTCATTGAAAGACCAACTTTTCCTTTGAAGAATTATACTGAGTTTTACTGGGTTAGTGATTCTTGGTAGCATTCCTAGCTCCATTGCTTTCTGAAATATCATATTCCAAACCTTTAATGTGGAAGGCGCTAGATTTTGTTATTCTAACTGTGACTCCACTATATTTGAATTGTTTCTTTCTGGATGTTTGCAATACTTACTCCTTGACCTGGGAGTTCCAGAATTTGGCTATAATCCTGGGAGTTTTCATTTTGAGATCTCTTTCAGAAGGTGATAGTTGGATTCTTTCAATTTCTATTTTGTCCTCTGGTTCTAGAATATCAGGACAGTTTTCCTTGATAATTTTTTGAAAGATTATATCTTTTTTAAAATCATAACTTTCAAGTATACCAATAATTTTAAAATTATCTCTTCTGGATCTATTTTCTAGGTCAGTTGTTTTTCCAATGAAATATTTCACATTTTTTTCTTTTTTTTTTTTTTTTGGTTTTGTTTTATTATATCATGATTTCTCATAAAGTCATTAGCCTCCATTTACTCAGTTGTCTTTTTTAAGGAATTATTTTCCTCAATGAGCTTTTGTACCTCCTTTCCCAATTGACCAATTTTGCTTTTTAAGGCTTTCTTCCTCTCATTAGCCTTTTGTATCTCAATTCTTTCTCTAATTTTTCTCCATCTCTCTTATTTGATTTTTAAAGTCCCTTTTGAGCTCTTTCATACCCTGAACCCAATTCTTATTTTTATTGGAGTCTTTGGATGTAGCAGCTTGGACTTTGTCATAATCTTCTGAGTGTGTGTTTTGATTCTCCTTCTCATCATAATGGCTTTCAGTGGTCAAAAACTTTATTGTTTTTTGTTTGTTTGTTTCCTGATCATTTTCCTAGCCTATTACTCTACTTTTAACTCTTTGTTAAAGTAGGGTTCTGTTTCTATGGTGTAGAGTGCACTGTCCTAAGCTGCAGGGATTTTGTGTAGCTATTTTCAGAAATTCTTCTAGTAATCTGACCACAAGCACTCTTTTCTGCCCTGGAGCTGTTAGGTATGTCCCTGCCCCACTGTAAATGTAATATTTAATGTTCTAGTAAGGGCTGGAGCTCTGCTGACCAGGGTGCACTGGGATTGCACTGGTTGCAGTTGCCATAGACCGTCTCCACTGACCTTCCATGTTCTCTTTGGTGTCTGTTGACTAAGAGAGGTCCAGAAGCCTCCAGCACTGCTGCTGATTCAGATTCAGATTGCTGCTCACTGATGCTGAGACCCAGTAGGAGCTGGGGCCAAGGCGAGTCTGAGTTGGGATGGCACACTGAGCTCCCACTCTGGGTTCACAGACCTTTTCTGCTGACCTTTCAAGTCTTCTTTGGTATCTCTGGAGTGAGGTCTGGAAGCTTTAGTACTGCCTGCCACTGATTCAAGTCTAGGGCTGCACTGGCACTTCCACCCTGGTGTCACAGACCTTTTATGCTGAGTTTCTAAGTTGTCTTTTGCTGGAAAATATTCTACCCCATGTTTTTAGGTGGCCTGGTGCTCTAAATTTTGTTTAGAGTTATTATTTAAAGAAATTTAGAGGAGTTTGGGGGAGAGGTTGGGCAAGTTTCTGCCTTTATTTCACCATCTTGGCTCCTCCTCTACCAAGAAAACTCTTAAATACACACCTGACTTGAAAATAACAAAAAATACAATGAGAAATTTCAGTGAATTCTTCAATTTCACATCTGAATCAAAAAAGAATGGGAAGAGTATGGACATGCAATAAGAGATGAGGCTATCCAGCAAACTCTGTTGCAGTGTAGCCATGGAGAAAAAAAGATGCATAGATACATGTGTTGTTGGCATCACTGTGTTCTGAGTCTCCAAGAAAGGAGTTCTCCCTTCAGAAATATTCAAAGTGGTCAGAAAAACCCAAAAAGGGAACTTTAAAATCCCTGAAAATGAAAATAAGATGTCTCAGGTCCAGGCCCTCCGAGTTCCCTTACATTTTTTCTTCAATTAGTAAGCATTTAATAATGTGACTGTGTCAAGCTCTGTGCTAAGACCCTATCATCAAGAAGTTTATCTAATAAAGAACATGTAAACAAATATGTTAAAATACAGATATATACAGGATAAATAGGAAATAATTAAGTTTCAAGAATTCAGAGTTGTCTCTGAAAATCCATTGTCTTGTACTTCATAGAGATTGGACTCAACCCAAAAAACATAAAAGGCAACATAAGCAGTCAGGGTAAGATCAAGCAGGTTCTACCACACCATATAAAAACATAACATGGATTAAAACCTGGATATGACAAAAACTCTTCATTTAGGTACTTAACCAAGAGATGAAGTAAATAAATAAACTTTTTTAAAAAATCAAACTTTTTGTTTTAATTATTTTTCATAAAATCAAACATTACCACAAATCTAACTCTTTTTCAACTGTAACCTTGTAGGGGGATGTAATCCTTTAATAGGACAGCAAAATTATTTAAATTCAATTACTGAAAAACCAAGGTAAATAGGGAAAAAGTAGGAGGAGAACAAGGACGAGGAGGATGAGGATGAGGGAAGGAGGATGAAGAAGAGGATTAGATGCTGGTGAGAGAAATGAGTATCTTTTATTCTCTCTGTCATTTATTTTATGCATACATTAATAATTTATAGCAGTAATATATCTAACTCAATAGAGATAAAAAGGTAAAAAAAAAAAAAAAGCCCCTACTTCAAGAAGCTCATAGTCTAATGCAACATACAAACAGTTAACTATATGCAAACAAAATGCAGATTACTCTCTCCATCACAAATCTATTATTGTAACTGGCCTGAATCACCTCATTATTGAAAAAAGCCAAGTCCATTGCAATTGATTGTTACATAATCTTGCTATTGCCATGTACAATATTCTCTTGGTTCTACTCACTTTATTTAGCATCAGTTCATATAAGTCTTTCCAGATCTTTATGAAATCATTCTGCTGATCATTTCTTATAGAACAATAATATTCTGTAACATTCATATGCCACAATTTATGCAGCCTTTCTCCAACTGATGGGCATTCACTCAGATCAGTTCCTTTGGTAACCCACAGGGAAGGAAAGGGAGAAGAGACCGGGTAAGTTCAGTTGGGGTAAATAAATGGGCCAACACGTCTAAGGGCCAAAACAAGAGACTGATGAGGGACTTATGAAAAATGCCTACTTTGACTATAGAATCATACAGATCATATCATCTGCAAAGAGTGATAATTTGGTTTTTTCATTACCTACTTTAATTCTTTCTATTTCTTTTTCTTTGCTTATTGCTAATGCAAACATTTCTAGCACGATATTGAATAGTAATGGTGATAGTGGGCAACCATGTTTCTACCCCTCATCTGACCAGGACTACTTTTAGTTTACCCCATTATATATGATGTTTGCTGATGGTTGAAGATAGATGCTACTTATCATTTTAAGGAAAACTCCATTTATTCTTATGCTCCCTTGTGTTTTTAATAGGAATGGATATTGGATTTTGTAAAATATTTTTCTATATCTCGATATAATCATATGATTTGT
This sequence comes from Sarcophilus harrisii, assembly GCF_902635505.1. Taxonomy (NCBI): domain Eukaryota; kingdom Metazoa; phylum Chordata; class Mammalia; order Dasyuromorphia; family Dasyuridae; genus Sarcophilus; species Sarcophilus harrisii. The sequence continues at coordinate 337,867,309 of NC_045427.1, forward strand.
TAGTTTGGCTATTGATGTAGTCAGTTGTGCTAATAGTTTTCCTAATATTGAATCAGTCCTGCATTCCCATTATAAATCCTATTTGGTTATAGGGTCTTATCCTGGGGATTACTTTCTGTAATCTCTTTGCTAATATTTTATTTAAGAGTTTTGCATCAATATGCATTAGGGGAAATTGGTCTATAACTTTCTTTCTCTGTTTTGGCCATATCTGGCTTAGGTATTAGCACCATATTTGTGTCATAACTTGTGTAGTGCTGGAATCAATTCTTTTATAAATGTTTTGTAGAATTCACTTGTAAATCCATCTAATCCTGGACATTTTTGCTTAGAGTGTTGATTAATAGCTTGTTTAAGTTTTTTCTTCTGAAATGAGACTGTTTAAGTAATATCTTTTCTCTTCTATTGATCTGGATAATCTATAGTTTTGTAAATATTTCTCCATTTCAGTTAGAATGTTGGATTTGCTGCCATACATTTGGGAAAAATAGCTCCTAATTATTAATTTTTTTCATTTTCATTTTTCATTGGTGTTAAATTCAGAGTTTTCATTTTTCAGACTGTTATTTGGTTTTCTTCTTTCTTTTTTCTAATAAAATAAACCTAAGATTTATCTATTTTGTTGGGTTATTTTTAATAAAACCAGCTCTTAGGGTTTTTTTTTAACCACTTCAATAGTGTTCTTACTCTCAGTTTTATTACCCTCTCCTTTGAGTATAAAATTGTCTAACTTGTTATTTAATTGGGAGTTTATAATTTCTCATTTTTCTAACTTTTTCAATTGCATGCCCAATTCATTGATCTTCTCTTTTTCTATTTTATTCAAGTAAACGTCTAATAATTGTTTTAACTGCATCCCATAAATTTTGGAATGTTGTCTCATTATTGTCATTTTATTGATGAGATTATTGATTGTTTCTATGGTTTGATATTTTACCCATTCATTCTTTAGGATTAAATGATTTCCAATTAAATTTTGCTCTATTTTTCCCCAGCTCTTTATTCCATGTAATTTTTGTTGCATCATGATCTGAAAAGGATGCATGTAGTACTTCTGGCTTTCTACATTTAATTTTGAGGGGTTATACACATATTAGGGTTAATTATGGTTAATTTTTGTGTAGGTTCCATGTACTGCTGAGAACAAAGTGGATTCTTTTCTTTTTTTATTAGACTGGCAAAAAGGAAGTTTATTGTTGGCACTGCAGAAGTCAGCTTTTTTTCTCTCTCTTTTTTAAAAAATTACACCTTTTAATTGACAAAACCCATGCCTGGGTAATTTTTTACACCATTATCACTTGCACTCACTTCTGTTCCAACTTTTCCCCTCCCTCCCTCCATCCCCTCCCCCCAGATGGCAAACAGTCCTATACATGTTAAATATGTCACAACATATCCTCAGGACAATATATGTGTGCAGAACTGAACAGTTCTCTTGTTGCACAGGAAAAATTGGATTCAGAAGGTAAAAATAACCCGGGAAGAAAAACCAAAATTCAAACAGTTTACATTCATTTTCCAGTATCCTTTCTTTGGGTGTAGCTGCTTCTGTCCATCATTGATCAATTGAAATTGAGTTAGATCTTCTCTTTGTCAAAGAAACCCACTTCCATCAGAATACATCCTAATACAGTATCGTTGTTGAGGTATATAATGATCTCCTGGTTCTGCTCATTTCACTTAGCATCAATTCATGTAAGTCTCTCCAAGCCTCTCTGTATTCATCCTGCTGTTCATTTCTTACAGAACAATAATATTCCATAACATTCATATACCACAATTTACCCAACCATTCTCCAATTGATGGGCATCCATTCATTTTCCAGTTTCTAGCCACTACAGACAAGGCTGCCACAAATATTTTGGCACATACAGGTCCCTTTCCTTTCTTTCATATCTCTTTAGGATATAAGCCCAGTAGTAACATGCTGGATCAAAGTAACATGCTGTGTTATGCACAGTTTGATAACTTTGGGGGCATAATTCCAGATTGCTCTCCAGAATGGTTGGATTCATTCACAACTCCACCAGCAAGTATCAGTGTTCCAGTTTTCCCACATCCCCTTCAACATTCATCATTATTTTTTCCTGTTATCTTAGCCAATCTGACAGGTGTGTAGTGGTACCTCAGAGTTGTCGTAATTTGCATTTCTCTGATCAATGGTGATTGGGAACACTCTTTCATAGAGTGGAAATAGTTTCAATTTCATCATCTGAAAATTGTCTGTTCATTTCCTTTGACCATTTATCAATTGGAGAATGGCTTGATTTCTTATAAATTAGAGTCAATTCTCTATATATTTGGAAATGAGGCCTTTATCAGAACCTTTAACTGTGAAAATGTTTTCCCAGTTTGTTTCTTCCCTTCTAATCTTATTTGCATTAGTTTTCTTTGTACAAAGGCTTTTTAATTTGATATAATCAAATTTTTCTATTTTGTAATCAATAATGATCTCTACTTCTTCTTTAGTCACAAATTCCTTCCTACTCCACGTCTGAAAGATAAACTATCCTATGTTTCTCTAATTTATTTATAATCTTGTTCTTTATGCCTAAATCATGGACCCATTTTGATCTTATCTTGGTATACAGTGTTAAGTATGGGTCCATGCCTAATTTCTGCCATACTAATTTCCAGTTTTCCCAGCAGTTTTTTGTCAAATAATGAATTCTTATCCCAAAACTTAGGATCTTTGGGTTTGTCAAACACTAGATTGCTATAGTCATTGACTATTTTGACCTGTGACCTAACCTATTCCACTGATCAACCAATCTATTTCTTTGCCAATACCAAATGGTTTGGGTGACTGCTGCTTTATAATATAGTTTTAGATCAGGTACAACTAGGCCACCTTCATTTAATTTTTTTTTCATTAGTTCCCTTGAAATTTTCAACCTTTTGTTCTTCCAGATAATTTTTGTTATTATTTTTTCTAGGTCATTAAAATAGTTTCTTGGGAGTCTGGTTGGTATAGCACTAAATAAATACATTAGTTTAGGGAGTATTGTCATCTTTATTATATTCGCTCGGGCCTATCCAAGAGCACTTAATATTTTTCCAATTATTTAAATCTGACTTTATTTGTGTGGAAAGTGTTTTGTAATTTGGCTCATAAAATTCCTGACTTTCCTTTGGTAGATAGATTCCCAAATATTTTGTGCTATCGACAGTTATTTTGAATCGAATTTGTCATTGTATCTCTTGCTAGTGGATTTTGTTGGTGATGTATAAAAATGCTGATGATTTATAGGGATTTATTTTGTATCCTGCAACTTTGCTAAAGTTATGAATTATTTCTAATAACTTTTTAGTGTAATCTCTGGGGTTCTCTAAGTATACCATCATACCATCTGCAAAGAGTGATAGTTTGGTTTCCTCATTGCCTACTCTAATTCCTTTCATCTCTTTCTCGACTCATTGCTGAGGCTAGCGTTTCTAACATAATATTGAATAATAATGGTGATAGTGTTCAACCTTGTTTCACTCCTGATCTTACTGGGAAAGGTTCCAGTTTTTCCCTATTGCATATGATGCTTAACTGACAATTTTAAATATATGCTCCTGACTATTTTAAGGAAAAGTCTGTTTATTCCTATCTTCTCAAGTGTTTTTATTAGGAATGGATGTTGATTTTATCAAATGCTTTTCTGCATCTATTGAGATGATCATATGGTTTTTGTTAATTTGGTTATTGATATAGTCAATTATGCTAATAGTTTTCCTAATATTGAACCAGCCCTGTATTCCTGGTATAAATTCTACTTGGTCATAGTGTATTATCCTGGGGATGATTTTCTGTAATCTTTTTGCTAATATTTTATTTAAGATTTTAGCATCAATATTCATTAGGAAGATTGGTCTATAATTTTCTTTCTCTGTTTTCAACCTACCTGGTTTAGGTATCAGTACCGTGTCTGTGTCATAAAAGGAATTTCATAGGAATCCTTCAATTCCTACTTTTTCAAATAGTTTATATAGCATTGGAGTTAATTGTTCTTTAAATGTTTGGTAGAATTCACATGTAAATCCATCTGGTCCTGGGGATTTTTTCTTAGGGAGTTGGTTAATAGCTTGTTCTATTTCTTTTTCTAAAATGGGACTGTTTAGTCTGTTTATTTCTTCTTCTGTTAATATGGGCAAGCTATATTTTTGAAGGTATTCTTCCATTTCATTTAAGTTGTCGAATTTATTGGCATTAAGTTAGGCAAAGTAACTCCTAATTATTGCTCTAATTTCCTCTTCATTAGTGGCGAGTTCTCCCTTTTCATTTTTAAGACTAACAATTTGATTTTCCTCTTTCCTTTTTTTAATCAGATTTACTAAGGGTTTGTCTATTTTGCTGGTTTTTTCATAGAACCAACTCTTAGTTTTACTAATTAATTCAATAGTTTTTTTACTTTCAATTTTATTGCTCTCTCCTTTTATTTTTAGAATTTCAAGTTTAGTAAACACTAACTGGGGGGTTTTAATTTGTTCCTTTTCAGGCATTTTTAGTTGCAAGCCCAATTCATTGACCTTCTCTTTCTCTATTTTATGCAAGTAGGACTCTAGAGATATGAAATTTCCCCTTATTACCACTTTGGTTGCATCCCACACATTTTGGTATGAAGTCTCATTATTGTCATTTTCTTGGGTGAAGTTATTAAGTATGTCTATGATTTGCTGTTTCACCCAATCATTCTTTAGTATGAGATTATTTAGTTTCCAATTTTTTTGTCTATTTTCCCCTGGTTTTTTATTGAATGTAATTTTCATTGCATCTTGATCTAAAAAGGATGCATTTACTATTTCTGCTTTACTGCGTTTCAGTTTGAGGTTTTTATGTCCTAATATATGGTCAGTTTTTGTATAGGTTCCATGAACGGTTGAGAAAAAAAGCGTACTCCTTTCTGTCTCCATTTAGTTTTCTCCAGAAATCGATCATATCTAAGTTTTCTAGTATTCTATTTAACTCTTTGACTTCTTTCTTGTTTATTTTGTGGTTTGATTTATCTAATTCCGAGAGTGCAAGGTTAAGTGCTCCCACTATTATAGTTTTGCTGTGTATTTTTTCTTGCAGCTCTCTTAATTTCTTTTAAGAATTTAGATGCTATACTACTTGGTACATATATAATTTTGATATTGCTTCATTATCTATGCTACTTTTTAGCAAGATATAGTGCCCTTCCTTATCTCTTTTTATTAGATCAATTTTTGTTTTTGCTTGATCTGAGATGAGGGTGGCTACCCCTGCTTTTTTGACTTCACCTGAAGTATAATATATTCTGCTCCAACCTTTTACCTTTACTCTGTATGTATCACCCTGCTTCAGGTGTGTTTCCTGTAAACAACATATTGTAGGATTCTAGCTTTTAATCCATTCTGCTAAGGGCTTCCTCTTTATCAGGGAGTTTACTCCATTCACATTTATGGTTAAAATTACCAGTTCTATATTACTTACCATCTTGTCAAGCCTGTTTATGCTTTTCTCCCTTCCTTCCCCCTTACCCGCCTCCCCGATATTAAAATTGTGAGCACCACTTGTTTCTCACAGCCTCCCTTTTTAGTATCCCTCCCCCCATCTTAGAGTTCCTCCCCCTATCTTACTCCTTTTCCTCACAGTTTCTATATTCCCTTCCACGTAGCTTACTCCTTCCCTTTTCACTTTTACCCTCCCACTTTTCAATAAGTTGGGAGACATTTTGCCACAAATCGAATATGTCTAAATTTTTTTCTTTAAGCCAATTCTCATGGCAGTAAGATACACACTATGTTCATTCCCCTCCATTCTTTCTCTTAGATATAATAGGTTTCTTTGCCTCTTCATGAGATGTAGTACCCCCATTGTACCCTTTTCTGGGTATAATTTCTTTTCCCTCTCTAATTTCTAGAACAAGGTATACATGTATTCTTTATACATCTTTATAGCAGAAATATAATTCCCAAGATTTCTTTTTACCTTTTTAGGTTTCTCTTGTGTTCTATATTTGTAGATCAAACTTTTTGTTAAGTTGTGTTTTTTTCATCAAAAATAGATGAATTTGCTTATTTCATTGAATGTCCATCTTCTTCCCTAGAAAAAGATGCTCATTTTGGCTGGGTAAGTTATTTCTGGTTGCATACCGAGTTCCTTAGCCTTTTGGAATATCATATTCCAGGCCCTTCGATCCTTTAATGTGGACACTCCTAGGTTTTGAGTAATCCTTATTGTAGCTCCTCTATATTTGAATTGATTTTTTCTAGCAGCTTGCAGTATTTTTTCCTTCATCTGATAATCCTGGACTTTGGTCACTATATTTCTTGGTGTTTTGATTTTAGGGTCCCTTTCAGTAGGTGATCAATGAATTCTTTCAATCTATTTTACCCTCTGTTTCTATAACTTCTGGGCAGTTCTCTTTGATAATTTCCTGAAAAATAGTGTCCAGTTTCTTTTTGTCTATCATATTTTTCAGGGAGTCCAAAAATTCTCAGATTGTCTCTCCTAGATCTATTTTCTAGGCCTATTGTTTTCTCAAGAAGGTATTTGACATTTTTTCCCATTGTTTCATTTTTTTTGGTTTTGCTTGACTGATTCTTGGTGTCTCCTCAAGTCATTCAATTCCATTTGTTTGATTCTGATTTTCAATAAAGTATTTTCTTCACTCACTTTTTGTATATCTAATTGTCCAATTGAGTTCTGTTCTATGGAATTTTTTTTCCATTTCGCCAGTTTTGTTTTTTAGAAAGCTATTTTCTTTTTGCAGTTCACTAATTCTATTTTTCAATGATTTGATTTCTTTATCCACTCTATCTTTAAATGAATGGGATGACTTCTCCAGACTCTCTTGCCAAGGCTTCTCTTTCCTTTTCCCATTTTTCTTCTAGCTCTCTTGTGAGAGCCTTTTTAATTCCTTCTATGAGTTTCATCTGTGTTGAGGCCTTGATCATATCCTCCTTTAGGGTTATTTGGAGAGTCTGTTTTTAGTCTCCTCAGGGTTTAAAACCTGCTCTCTATCCATATGGAAGCTATCAATCAATGGTTAAGGTCCGTTTAAATTTTTTGGTCATTTTGTCAGAGAAGAATCAAAGAAGACAAACTAGCAAAAAAAATGCATTCTGCTTTTTTGGGGGGCTAGATAGTGTTGCCAAGCTTGCTCTATAAACTTCAGGGGCAGCAACGAGGCACTAGCAGGACAGCAATGGCTGGCTGCATCTGTGCTCTGAGACTCTGAGAGCATCTGAAACACTGTGGGTGGGTGTGGCCAGGTCCCGAGAGACCCTAGCTTTTCAGGGTTATCATCTTCACCCCCAGCGTTTTTAGCTTCTCTGCTTGTCTGCTGGCTTGCTGCCAGGGCAAAGTATCCAATACTGTAGGAAAGCTCTCCTCGCAGAGATAGTTGAGATCACACCCCACCCTTCTCTGGTCTGCTCAGCTGTGAGCTGCCTGTTGTGCTCTCACTGCCACTGCCTGCCCTCAGCCTGCACCTGATCTAAAACGGTCCCTGCCCTCAAGCAAAAACTGACCATTTCTGGCGAATTTCCAAGATGTCTTCTCTTGGTGGGTTTTTTTTTCAGTCAAGCACCAATTCCTAGGCTTGTCATGAATTAAATTCTGAGAAAAAAGGCAGAACTTAAGTAGATGTGTGCCTCCTCTCTGCCAAATTGGCTGGAAGTCCAGAAGTCCAAAGTGGATTCTTTTCTGTCTCCATTCAGTTTTCTCCAAAGGTATCATACCTAACTTTTCTAAAATTCTGTTTACCTCATTACTTCTTTATTGTTCATTTAGATGCTAGATTTATTTAGTTCTGATAGCGGGAGTTGAGATCTCCTACTAGTACAATTTTGCTTTCTATTTCTTCTTGCAACTCTTTTAACTTCTCTTCCAGGAATTTGGATGCTGTACTACTCAGTGCATATATGTTTAGTATTGACATTACTTTATTATCTATGGTACCCTTTAGAAAAATAGAGTTTCCTTCCTTACCTCTTTTGTAAATCTATTTTTGCTTTTGCTTGATCTTAGATCAGGAACAGTGATTTAAAACAGTTTTAAATTTTTAAACAGTTTTTAAAATTTCAGCTGAAGCAAAATAGATTCTGCTGCAGCCTTTTACCTTTACTCTGTATGTAATTATCTACTTCAAATTTCTTTCTTGTAAATAAAATATTGCAGCATTCTGGCTTTTAATCCATACTGCTATCCATTTTATGGGAGACTTCATCCCGTTCACATTCACTGTCAAAATGACTAATTCTGTATTTTCCATCATCCTATTTTTCTCAAATTATACTTTTCTCTTTCCTTACCCCCTTTCCCTTCTCACCAGTGTTTTTCTTCTGACCTCTTTCTCCCTCAATCTGCCCTCCTATTTTTCAGCCTCTCCCCCCCTTTCCTTTCCCCTTTCCCTTCCTAATTCCCTATAGGATGAGACAAGTTTCTACTTTAAACTAAATTTATCTGATATTCCCTCTGTGCCAGATCTGATGAGATTGAGATTCAAAAAATGCTCATCCCTTCCCTTCTTTATCTCAACTATAATAGGTCTTTTTTTTGCCTCTTCATGTGATGTCATTTACCCCACTTTGCCTCCTTTTTCCTCTTCCAGCACAGTCACTTTTCTATCTCTAGGTTTTTTATATCATTAAATAAAGTCAAATTATACCTACAGCCTCTAAGTATAGCCCTACCAAAGGTACAGTTCTCAAAAGTTACACTTATCATCTTCCCATGTAGGGATGTAAACATTTTAATTTTTTAAAACATAGTTTTTTTCCTTCCATTTTTACCTTCTTATGCTTCTCTTGAGTTCTGTCTTTGGAGATCAAATATTCTGTTCTGCTCTGGTCTTTTCATCAAAAATAATTGAAAATACCCTATTTCATTAAATGGCCATCTTTTTTTTTCTCTGAACAATAATGATTACTTTTGCTGCACAGTTTATTCTTGGCTGCACTCCAAGCTCCTTTGCCTTCAGAATATCATATTCCAGGCCCTTTAATCCTTTAAAGTGGAAGCTGCAAGGTCCTGGGTAATCCTAATTGTAGTTCCTCCATATTTGAATTGTTTCGTTCTGGCTGCTTGCAGTATTTTCTCTGTCATCTGATAATTCTGGAATTTATTCCTTGGAATTTTCATTTTTGGCCCCTTTGAGGAGGTGATCAATGAATTCTTTCAGTGGTCCTCTTACTCTCATTTCTAGGATATCAGGAGAGTTTTCCTTGATGATTTCCTAAAAGATGATGTCTAGGCTCTTTTTTTTTTCATCATGATTTTTCAGAAGTCCAGTAATCCTTAAATTGTCTCTCCTAGGTCTGTTCCCAGGTCAGTTGTTTTTCCAATGAGGTGTTTTACATTTTCTTCCATTTATTTCTTTTTTTTTTTTTTACTTTTGCTTGATTGATTATGTATCATTGAGTCATTCACTTCTATTTATCCAATTCTAATTTTTAGTGAATTATTTTCTTTAGTTAGCTTTTTTATCTTTTTGTATTTAGCCAATTGAAAACTTAAATGAGGTGTTTTTTTCATTGAATTTTTTTTTACATTTCACAAATTCTGTTTTTCATTGAGTTGGTTTCTTTTTCAAATCTATTTTGTTAGGAGTTATATGCTTTTTCTATTTCATCAAATTTATTTTTTTAAGTAGTTATGATTTTTTTCATTTTACTACATCTATTTTTAAAGAGTTTTCTTGAGATACTTTCTGTTTCCTTTTCCAAACTCTCTTGCAAAGTTTTCATTTCCTTTCCCAGTTTTTCTCCCGTCTTTTAAGATTCTTTTTTAATTCTTCCAAGACAGCCTTGTGAGACGGAAACCAACTCATATCACCCTTTGGGTCGTCATCTGGAGATGATGGATTTGAGGACTGTTCTTCCCTATCTCCATAATAGCTATCTATATAGTCAGAGCTCTTTTTGCTTTTTTGCTCATTTTTAAAGGTTGGAGTCTGCTCTTAGGACACAGATTGTCTGGAGCTTCCTCTACAGGGTGATGGGGATTTTACAATGCCCCGCAGCCAGTGGTGCTGCAGGCTTTCTCCTTGCACTGGGTGGGCCTGGCTAAGTCCCGCCTCTTATATTGGGATTCAGATGCTTGCTATGTGCCTTCTGTAGTAGCTGCATTGGAGTCTTCACAGCTAATCTGCTGATCCACTGACATCAGTAGTCAGTGCTGCTGTATTTTGGCTAAGAGCCTCCCACTAGATTCCCCATATGTAGAGAGCCTCTTCACCCTGGGTTGCATCCTCCTCTGTCCAATTGAGACAGACCTTTCCTGAAGTCCTTTCCAAGATATTTCTGCTGGAAATTCATTACTCTCCAAATATTTGTGGTTTCTGCAATTGCAAAATCCATTCAGAGGCTTGATCTGGTGTTGATTATGAGGAAAGCCAAGAAGAGCTTGGGCAAAATCCTGTCCACTCTCTGCCACTTTGCTTAGACCTCATTATAGTGATTTTTTTTAAACTCTCTACTTTTCTTTTGGTTAGTGTCTTCCATTATCTTCCTTCAATGTTCTTGGGGTGATTTTGCTTAGTTGATTGAGTTGCCAGAGCTTCTTTACACTAGTTTTATTTGTTACTATTTATTTCTACTTTATGAGCTCATACTGCTCCTAAGTGTCCATTGACCTTTTTTGTAAGATTTTACAAATACCCTAACCTTTGTTTATATCCTAATTTGTCAGCCATCTCTCTCTGGCAAGTAAATTAGATACTTGCACAGGAGCCTTTTGGGCTATTTTGGTGATTTTACTGTAGAAATCAATTTGTATTAGTTAAATTTTTGTATAAAATTATTGTAATTACCTTCATTATCATTTCTGTTACCTATTCTTGCTATAAATTAAAATAAAGACTTGGAAATCTCAGCTGGAACAGAATCAACACCAAGAGCTTTGCCACATGAAAATAACCTAATTACATTTAAAATCTCTTCTTCTGTTGCCACGTCAGTTAGGAAGTGATTAATTTCAACTTGAAGTAAATGGTCAGTACCTCCAGCGTTAATTGATAATGGTCTGTTGAGTACACTATGGAAATGTTCATTTCATCTCTCTAGGATCATATTCTTATCACTAATCAATGTGGCACAATTAGGAAGATTCTGAAGAATCAACTGACTGGATAAGATATGCGACACTGAGATTCTTTCTCGAACTAAATTGCCAAGAATTGCAATTCTACTGCAAAGAGCACAATTCCATTGAACTGACCACATTGTTCAAATACCAAATATACACTTGCCAAATAAATTTTTTATGGAGAACTTACACGGGGCAAGTACTCACAAGATGGTCAAAAAAGCAATACAAGGACACTCTCAAGGTCTCTCTTAAAAACTTTAGAATTGAGTATATAACACAGGAGACATTGGCACAGGACCACCCAGCATGGCATGCCCCCAGCAGAGAAAATGCTGTGTTCTATGAGCAAAGCAGAATTGAATTAGCTCAGAAGAAATATGAAATATGAAAGTTAGAGAGGGCACTCCAAATGTTCATTGGGGTATTTCTCTCTGACATGTGGCAGAGCATTCCAAGTTCATATTAGTGTGATCAGTCACAGTCAGGCTGATTATATAACTCAGCTCTAACAAAGCAATTTCATTTTGATCCTCTTCAAGAATGAAGGATAATCACCAAACAACCAAAAGGAACAACTTAAGTTATAGATAAATTAAAGGATGATTCACAGGTGTAACTTGTAATGGCAAAGAAAGTAATTGACAGTATTGTACACTCAAAGACAAAAAGAAATGTTACTTCATGAAATATTTGATCATCACACACTTCCATCATAATTGTCATCAGAGTTATAAGTAATCAGAAAAAGTTTACCATGGAAAATAACTGTAATTTATGCACCAACAATGTTTGTTGAGAATGAAGAATAGAGAATATCAGGAAAACTTAGTAATAATATCTAAGTTAGACAATTCTCAGATGAAGAAATTGAAACTATTTCTAGTCATATGAAAAGATGCTCCAAGTCATTATTAATCAGAGAAATGCAAATTAAGATAACTCCAAGATACCACTACACACCTGTCAGATTGGCTAAGATGACAGGAAAAAATAATGATGATTGTTGGAGGGAATGTGGGAAAACTGGGACATTGATGCATTGTTGGTGGAGTTGTGAACAAATCCAACCATTTTGGAGAGTAGTTTGGAACTATGCTCAAAAAGTTATCAAACTGTGCATACCCTTTGATCCAGCAGTATTACTACTGGGCTTATATCCCAAAGAGATTATAAAGAAGGGAAAGGGACCTGTATGTGCACGAATGTTTGTGGCAGCCCTCTTTGTAGTGGCTAGAAACTGGAAACTGAATGGATGTCCATCAGTTGGAGAATGGCTGAATAAATTATGGTATATGAATATTATGGAATATTACTGTTCTGTAAGAAATGACCAACAGGATGATTTCAGAAAGGCCTGGAGAGACTTCACAGAACTGATGCTGAGTGAAATGAGCAGGACCAGGAGATCATTATATACTTCAACAACAATACTGTATGATGACCAGTTCTGATGGACCCGGCCATCCTCAGCAATGAGATCAACCAAATCGTTTCCAATGGAGCAGTAATGAACTGAACCCCAGAGAAAGAACTCTGGGAGATGACTAAAAACCATTACGTTGAATTCCCAATCCCTATATTTATGCCCACCTGCATTTTTGATTTCCTTCACAAGCTAATTGTACAATATTTCAGAGTCTGATTCTTTTTGTACAGCAAAATAACGTTTTGGTCATGTATATTTATTGTGTATCTAATTTATATTCTCATGTATTTAACATCTACTGGTCATCCTACCATCTAGGGGAGGGGGTAGGGGGTAAGAGGTAAAAAATTGGAACAAGAGGTTTGGCAGTTGTTAATGCTGTAAAGTTACCCATACATATAACCTGTAAATAAAAGGCTATTAAATAAAATAATAATAATAATATCTAAGTTAAACCATTATACATTCTGATACTTGGTGACTTCAATCCAAAAGTTGACAATAGGAATAAAAATATATGAGAAAGCATATAATTCATAAAGAAAGAAATTAGAGGAGGTAGAAATAGATACGCAGAAGATTCATGTGTTTTTATCATGAACATTTTCTTCAAGAAAATAATTGGTATGTGCTGGATATGGCAAGTACCAAATAATACCACAAAAAATAGGTTAAATTTTAATATAAAAGAATACATTTGTTATTTATATTGGCATTATCTGTGAAATACACAGATAGTGTGCATACAATTAGACCACTGACTTGTGCAAGTTAAGATCAGATTTGTTAAAAATCAGGAAGAAAGAATAATAATGAGGAAAAGAAATGTTATGCAATTGAAATTGAAATAACTTAATCATTAACTATTTAAACAAGTAATTGACAATCAAAAATAGGAAATGGCCAACAATATGTACACAAGTGAGTAAATACAAAGTAATTTTGTGAGGGAAGGAATGCTAATAAGTTGAGTAATCAGGAAAGCTCTCATGTAGCAAGTGAAGAAAGGTGGGAATTTGAACAGGCAAAAATAAGAAGGGTTCATTCCAATCACGAGAAACACTTGTGCAAAGACATGGATATAAGAGATAAAGACACTTAATTATGATTGACAGATTCAGTCTATGCAACTCTTAAATAATAAAGATAACTTTTAAATGTGTTAGAATAATCAAAGGAGTCCCATTCTTAGATTAAGAAAACCTTGCTAGTAATTATAATTGTGCATAAGAAGAATCAGCTATGAGTTACTATAAGCAGAGGGTAGATAACTACTTGTAATAGTAATTGCTAGACTTTAAAAATTATTTTTTTCTATTTTTCAGTGATCTGAAATAGCTTAAGGAGCACTCTTCCAAATTCTTTAATGAAACAAATATTGGCCAAATACCAACAAAGCAAAGAAAGAAAATCAAATTTGTTTAAGAATACTGATACACATAATTTCAATAAATTTTTTAATTCTAGGCTTAAAAACCCAAAGAAAAAAATAGTGTTTTCTTATACATACCAGAGTTACAGATACTGTCTTTCTAGTACCATGAATCTCCACTCCATGAGTCTGCCTACTTTAAAATAGCTGAACAGATTAGGTACATGACAAACTCATGACTCTAAAAGCCTAATGTTTAGTCTACACAAAAATTCCCCCATAGGATAAAAGCTCAGTATTTCATAAAAAAAAGTTCTAGGGGAAAAATAAAAGATCAGTAAAGAAGAAATCAGAGGCAGCTAAGTGGCTCAGTGGATAGAGAACTGGACCTGTAGTCAGGAAGACCTTAGTTTAAATCTGCCCCGAGATACATACTACCATTGTAAACTAGGCAAGTCATTTAATTCTTTGGAGAAGAAAATGACATACCATTCAAATATCCTTGCCAACAAAAACCCACCAAAAAACCTCAAACCTCAAACATTGGCATGCTTCAATCCACAACATCACAGAGTCAGACATGACTGAGCTACTGAACAACAAAGAAGAAATTCAATTTAGAACTAACCTCAAACACTGTACCAAGATAAGATTCAAACGGATATGTGGCCTATTGTAGAACTTAGATTAAGGAAATGTAGAAAACAGTTACTCATCAGAACTATGTATAGAGTAAAAGTTCATGATCAGACAAGGATCTCAGAAAATAAAATTGATAATTTTGATTACATCATTTTAAAATGTTTTACACAAACACACTAATAAAACTAAAATTTAAAAATGAAACAACTAAGTGAGAGAAAAAAAATCTTTGTATCAAGTCTGTATCCCAAAGAGATCATAAAAAAGGGAAAGGGATCCAAATGTGCAAAAATGTTTATAGCAGCCCTTTTTGTTGGTGCCAAGGAATTGGAAACTGAGTGGATGCCCATTAGTTCGGAAATGGCTGACTAAGTTATGAGATATGAAAGTAATGGAATATTCTTGTCCTATAAGAAACAATCATCAGGATGATTTTAGAAAGGCCTGGAGAGACTTATATGAACTGATGCTAAGTGAAATGAGTAGAATTAAGAGAACATTATTAATTTTAGTTCTTCCTTTGAGGATTTATGCAAGACATTTCCATGTCCTCCTATACCCTTGGAAGGGATGGTCAACCCTAACAGGTTCTTTCCTGGTCATTAGGTTTCTGCACTGACTTAAAGCTGCTGGGGTTAGGTTCCTTGTATCTTTGAGATTCAAAGTTCTGGTTTTTCAGAACCTTCTTTAGTCTCAGAGAGTGTCAAAGATCCCAGAGCCCAGGAATGTCTCATCATGAGTAATATGATGCAGCACTGGTCATTTACACTTCATGTGAATTCCAAGGGTTTCTGAATCCCTTAGGATATCTCCTTAAGAACGTCTGTTCTCTTTCCAAATACAAAGATCTATAGGTGATAACTGAATTTGATACATCTCTGATTATTCTGTGAGGTTGCTGACTTATTTATGTGAATTTATATTAACTTTACTCATAGCTACCTTTTTTATGCTTAATGTAGTTTAGTGTGCTGTTTTGGAAGAGGAAGATGTCACTTACTATTTTTCTCATCAGATTTCTTAAACATTATTTGTCTTTGTATGACTTTTAGATTTTTACCAGAATAGGTATGAGGACCCAGATTTACCTGCTTTCATTTTTAAGGCTGAAGTTACTGAGACTTATAGCATTAAATGACTTGCCAAAAGTCACTCAAGTATTCATCATAATTGGGATTCAACTTTTTGCTGTGTGTGATAAAATGAATTCATTTTAAACTATTGCTTTTGAACTTTTTAAGAAAAGAACAGGTCCATCAATTTTCTACCGCTATGGCTATGGTAGGTCTATGATGCTCCTTTAAAAAATTAATCTCTGGCAGCCAGAACTATTTCTTGGGTATGTCAAAATAGACATGCTTTTCATGTATAGGTTGGACTAAATAGCCACTGAGGTCCCTTTCAGTTGTCAAGTTTTGTGATTCTGGAGATGCTGCAGTACTCTTATTTGAAATAATTGTCATGGGAGGTTGTTAGGTGGCACATTGGATAGAACAGTGGCCCTGGAGCCAGAAGGCCCCAGAGCCAGAAGGTCCCAACTTCAAATATGATCTCAGACACTTACTATATGACCCTAGGCAGATCATTTAACCCCAATTGCCTACTAAAAATCAAAATCAATATCACTTTAAGAAATGATTGTCATAAAAGAACATTAAAATAATAAATTACTAGTTAATTAGATCAACTTTGTATTGAAGAATCCAGAAAATAGCTGGGCCATAAACTTATAATTTTCTGACTTTGGGGGACAGAGCCAAGATGGCAGAGAGTGGATAGGTCTTTTTGACCTCTTACTGGCTTCCCTCTGAATCATACGAGATCAAGGCTCTGGATGAATTTTGGAGTAGCAGAACCCACATATATTTGGAGTGTAACAAATTTCCAGCAGAAGATATCTTGGAAGAATTTCAGGAAAGGTCTGTGTCATTCAGGCATGGGGGATGCAACTCAGCACAAGCAAGCACAGCACAGGGAAGTCCAAGATGGACAGGCTCTGCACACAGGGAATCTAGTGGGAGGCTATTAGATAAAATACAGCAGTCTTGGCTACTCTTTCCTGGTTCAGAACTCAATGGACTAGCTGTGAGACTTCCAGCACAACTACAGAAGGAAAAGTGAGGCCCTGCAACCTGAGCATAATAAGCAGGATTTGACAAAGTCCACCCATGGGAAAAGGAAGTCTGCAGCACTGACCCCAGGGCAGTGTAAAAACTCTATCCTCCCTGTAGAGAAAGCTTGGGACAATTTCCCCTTTGTGAATGTGAATGGGATGAACTTTTCCACAAAATGGAAGCAGATAGCAAACAGGATAAAAGGCCAGAATCCTACAATATGATGTGTAAAAGAAACACATTTGAAGCAGAGGGTACATACAGAGTAAAGGTAAAGGCTAGAATAGAATCTATTATGCTTCAGCAAGAAATAAGGAAAGAAACTGCATCTTGCTGAAGGGTACTATAGATAATGAAGTAATGTCAATACTAAACATATATGCATCAGTCATATAGCATCCAGATTTCTAGAGAAGTTAAGAGAATTGCAGGAATAAATAGACAGCAAAACTATAATAGTGGAGGATCTCAACCTTGTTCTCTCAGAACTAGATAAATTGAACCACAAAATAAATAAGAAAGAAGTTAAGGAGGTAAACAGAATGTTAGAAAAGTTAGATATGATAACTCTTTGGAGAAAATGTAATGGAGACAGGAATGTACTTTTTCTCGGGAGTAGATGGAACTTACACAAAAAATAAACATGTATTAGGGCATAAAAACCTCAAAATCAAATGCAGAAAGGCAGAAATAGTAAAAAAAAAAAAAAAAAAAAAAGGAAGAAAAAGGAAAAGGAGAAAGAAAAAGAAAAGAATAAAAATAGAAAAGAAAAAAGAAAAGAAATAGTAAGTAGCATCTTTTTTTCAGATCATGATGCAATAAAACTTATATGTGAATTTTCTGACTTTTATGGATAGTAATAATAATAACCACAATAATAATAATACAGAATTGTGATATTTGGGGGGTAAACCTATGGAATAGTGCTACTTGTTTCCAGATTTCAAATACATCAATTTACTAATTGATTGCCTTATAATAATTTATGAGCATTATTGTGGCATAACAAAGCTATCTCTTGATGCCAGAAAGAACTGGGTTTAATATCCTCTCTTGATACATACTAGCAGTGGAGTTATTTAATCTCTGAGTACTCTAGGCAAGTTTCTAAGATTATAAATTGTACATAAGGGGCTGACCTGTACTGTTTGGCACAGATAGTTACCTCAAAGAAAGTTCTCTATAACCAATAAAATTAAAGCTATTCCTTGTATCTGTAACATTCACATAGTAGTATTATATAAAAGTGTGAATCTTTTTAAAAATACTGGAAACAGTACCTTTCATAAGTTCTCAACCATCTCTTTGCAGACAAAGTTGTTATCTATGCAAGAAGATAGAGAAACTGTTATTCAACAATATAAAAAATTAAAAGAAGAAATCGAAACTCTGCAGATTTACTACAGGTAAGATTGTATCTGTTTTAGCTTACTTGGATCTTTTTCTGCTTGATCTTACAACTTAAGGAAGTGTTCTTATGAAATAAAATTCTGTTCAATTAAACTGTTTTTATCATGTATATGTGTGTGTGTGTGCGTGTTGTGTCATAAAACCTTGTACAATTTTGTTTTCCCTTCATTAATAAAATATTGTTAGTATAGTTAGGAAAAGATTTTTATGACCAATATTGCAAAGAAATGCCATAATTCATAACTAATTTGTTTAGTAAAAGTTCCACTAACTATTGAATTTGATGATATATAAATATAAAAGTTAAGATACATTTAAAGGGAGCTTATATTAGCAAGTATTATTCATTTTATTAATAATCTTAGCTATTGATCCATGACAGTATATTAAGGGATGCTCTTAAGTGCTTATGATTATGGAATAATATATGTATATCTATATATGTGTGCATATATATATTTTTCTTATATATATAGTGCTGCCTATTGAATGCATAGGTTTCAGAACTATGAGTCCTCCTCCTCCCCTCTTAATGCCTCTGCATCTATTCTTCCTCTGTATCTCATTTATATAACATGATTACTATTTTTACCTTAACTCTGCCAATCTTTCTTTTGAGCTGCCCTATTGTTGATGCGAATATTAAACATATAATATACATTTCTCATGTAAAAAATAAACTATTTGTCCATGGTTAAATAGTTTGTCCATGTAGAGTTCTTTAAAATTGATCATTGATATTGGCTTTTTACATTTTCTGTTAAGTTCAGGTTTGGTTGATAGAAAGTCCTGAAAATCTGCAAGTTTGTTGGAGGTCCATTTTTTCATATTTGAAATTGTGTATAATTTGGCTGAATATATTTTGGCCATAGGTCAAATTGATTGTCCGTAAACATGATTCCAGGACCTGCAGTCTTTTATTATAGCTGCTAAGTCTTGTACAATTCTAATTGTAGCTCTATCATATTTCAATTGTTTTTTTTTCTTGTTTCTTGCAAATTTTTCTCTTTGATCTGGGGGTTTTGAAATTTGGCAATAATATTCCTATGTGTTTTCCACAAAGGATCTGTTTGAGGTGATGATCAGTGAATTTTTTTAATTTTTACTTTCCCTTCAGATTCCATCACTCCAAGACAGTTTTTTTTTTCTTTTTTGGATTATTTTCTGTATTATTGTGTTAAGGTTCTCTTTTTGGTCACAACTTTCTGGCAGTCCAATTATTCTTATATTTTCTCTTTTTGATCTGTTGTCAAAATCTGTTGTTATTCTTATAAGATATTTTGTAAAATGTTCTATTTTCTCATTCTTTATCATGGGTTTTTTTTTTAATTTCTTGGTCTTTCATAACTTCACTGGCTTTCCCTTGGCCAATTCTAATTTTCAAAGAATTATTTTCATCTGTGAGACTCTCTACCTCCTTTCCTAGTTGATTAGCTTTTTCATAATCTTTTTGTTTTTCTTAGATGGTTTTTTAGTTTAGCTTAAACTTTTTAGTTTTTTCTCAATGTCTCTCATTTGATTTTTAAATTATTTTTTGAGTTCTATACATTCTTTCTAGGCAGAGAACCATTTCACATTACTATTTGGGATAGAAGCTCTTTTTTTTTTTTACTTCGAAGTCCTCTGAAGATGAACCCTATTCTTTCCTGTTTCCACATGTTTCAATGTTGGGGTTCTTTATTTTTTGCTGGTTAATTTTTTTAAATTGAGAGGCACTCATATAAAGACCCTGAATAGTATGGAGCAGAGGTGGTGCTTCAAGCTTCCATTCAGCTCTCCACTCTGACCAGGAACCCCAAACCAGAAGCTCTATCCTCCTGCAAGTGCCCACAGCCAGCAGCATCCCTGCTGCACTACATCTTCTCTCACGGGTATGCTGGTTCTTTCTTGCCCAGGACTGCATCTCATTAGCCTAGATGGATCTTGTGTTCCCAGTCTTCAGGAGTCTCATTCAACCCCCCACTCATAAGCAGACTAGCTGATGAAAGTCTCTGTGGTTCTTGCTGAGGCTCCAGCCACACCCAGCTAGCCCCAGAGGTCCTCGCTTGGGGTGTGAAGCTAACCCAGAGTTGTTTGCATTTCACACAGATTAATCCCAACCCCAGATCTTTCTTCAGATCTTCTAAAGTTGTAACTGATAGACCCCAGTTCTTTGTTAAATCTTCTTGATTTTTCATGACTCTTATGTTCTTCGCCTTGAGATGCAAATTTGTTGTATTTGTGAAGAAATTGGGAGAGCTTAAAATTTACCAATCTATTCTGTCATCTTCCCAGAATCCTCTCCTCACTGCCAGTTTTAAAAAAGAAAAAACAAAAAACCACCACCTTTCAGGGCTGACCATTCCACTTTCTGTTGGTGCTACATTTCTTAAGTTTGTTCACTGCCTATTCCCCCTTGATGATAATGGTAGCCCAGTTCATCCCTTTGGAACAGGACTTCAATGAGGAATTTCCTCAAAACATCATAATCTCTCTTTTTCTCAATCCATTCGCATTGACATTCCACACCCCTGACCTACTTACTCCTTGACTCCACCTGGGCTACACATCCTTTGATCCAATCAATCCCTGATCTCATAATTAATTTAACAGTTTCTTGGGCTATCTCTTCTGCTTTGTCTGTACTTTCTTCCCTTCCTAAACTTGACCTCACAGTTAACCAGTTTACTCCATACTGTCCTCTGTTCTTGAATCCCCTACTCCCAATATCTGCCATTTTTGTACTTACTCACATGTGCACAATGTCTAGCACAAAGTAGATGCTTAATAGATGTCTATTGAGCAGAATGGAATGAACTGAAAGAAACCATTGAACAAAGTCCATTATAAATTTGTTATCAAATCCCAACTAGCCCATCATCTCAGCAAAACAATCCTATTATTATTCCTAATTGATTTTCTATCCCACTTCTACTCCAGGCCTTCTCTTTTTCCTCTCATTTTCCCATACCATTTTCTGCCCCTTTTCTTTCAGCTGCAAATATTGCCTCTTACTTTAATTACAAAATTCACAGGGTTTATTGTGAGCTCCCTCTTCTCATTTCTTCCTCTTAAATTTCTTTAACATCATTCCTCATTCTCTCTTCATTCCAGTCTTTGGTCAAGAGGTGATCCTTTTTCTTGCCAAGGCCATTTATTCTCCATGTATTCTTACTCCCACCCCCTCCTATGTTCTCCAGCATATTGTCCCCACAATAATTTTCTCTCTCTAATCTTCAGTTTCTCCATACTTACTGTTTTCCCCCCACACTGCCAACTTGATCAAGTCTCATGCATTCTGAAAAAGTCTCATTAGATCTCTCTTTTCACAAATTGCTTGAAAAAGTTTTATTCACTTATCACCTCTTTTAAGTTTGACTTCTAAAGTCAATCAACTAAAGAAACTCTCTAAAACTTTCTCTTAATTTACCAATCTAATGATCTTTTGAATGTAACAGCAATGAGTATAATTTTCATCCTTGTTGTGGTCTCTGCAAGTTTCTCTTAAATACTCTCTTCTCCTGTGTTTTTGTGGCACTGATGTCTCTTGCTTTTCCTTAAACACATCTAACTACTCCTTCTCAGGTTCTCATTTTCTGACTTATTTTCTACATCACATCTCCTAACTGTGTTGAGTCTTCTGTCCAGAGTTTAGCAGAATGTCTTTCAGGGCTTCCTGATTTATTGATTCCTTCATATCTTCATTCTTACTGCCTTTATTCATAAACTATTTGACACTGTGATCACAAAAGGTTAATCTCTATCATAACACAATAATGATTACAGATTTGGGTGCAAAGTTAGCAGATATTTCCTGGAATGGCCTTTGTATTAAGTAATGGTGCCAATTCTTAATTTGTCTAGGTTCAGGATTGTACCTACAATCCCATTCTAAAAGATCAGCAGAGACAGGGGTTCCATTATTTCTACTGGCAAACAGTGCAAGAGCTCTAATAATGAAAAGATAATTTGATCTTAGTTTTATCTTTCTTGCGACTTAAACACAGTTACACTTTTTATCTTAGTGCAAATAAATGGAAGAAAATTGTTCAGCAAAAGATATTCTTTCTAAAACATCCACAAAAATGGATGCTGAAATTTCTAACCTTTTTGAAGTTTCTTTTATTCTTTACAATAGCTTTCTCACTAATTTGAAGGAAATTATTTTCCCCCCTGAGGCAATTGGGTTAAGTGACTTGCCCAGGGTCACACAGCTAAAATGTAGAGGACCACAAATATTGGGGAACTCTGGGAAAAGTATACTTGAAGCAGGGATACTTACAGCAGGGTGTTTACTCAGTGTGATTGATGAGATAATGATTCTCTAGTTCACATATACTTAGTGTGATGTAATGATGTAATCACTCTAGTTGGCATATACTTAGTGTGATATGGTGATGTAATTGTTCTACAGTTGGCACATGCTCAGTGTACCGGATGTAATTGTACTAAGGTATTTTAGGGCTGAAAGGACTTGAGACCAAAGTGTGAGCTCAAGCTCGATCTCAGACTCCAGACTCCAGACTCCATCCTTGACCATCTTCATGGTGGCTCTCCTGCCTTCATCACTTCTCCACCTAAGACCAAGGCATGTCCAGAATCCTTCAGAAAGCTAGTCCAGTTATTACATTTTTGGCGTTCAAATGTGGGGCACTAAACATGGGGCCCTAGACGTGAGATTCTGGATGTTAAGGATCTACACTCAGCAGTTTGACTGACATGATTGTAAGCTCAGTGGAGAAGTCCCTGTGACCTGTAAATAGGGTGAGTACAAAAATAGACATGAGGAAAATTTTGGTAAGGGCTAAACTAGTCACTTTCATTTTTCGGCTGAAATAGGGCAAATAAGAAAAGAGCCTCTCACACCCCAAGGGGAGTGCATAGCATGCATAGTTAGGTTAATAAAGAAGCAAGTTTTGTGGGTAACTTGAAAACAGATCACTGAACTCTTAAATATATTAGAGTGCACATCTCCTTGGCTCTCTAAGGAAGAAAAATTAGAGGCAGATATGTAGAAAATAGTGGGAAAACAACAAATTGAATATTACGAAGCTATGAGTCCTGATTTAATTCCTGAGGAAACATTCCTTATATACAATATAATACAATTGGCTTTAAAGGAGCCCACAAGTTTTAAAAAATGGAAAAATTTTAATGTGGACAGCCAGACAAGGAAGTGTGAGGAGAAAGAGCAGGAGAGGCATGGTACTGACAAAGCAGCTGAAAGGCATAAGAATTAGACAAGAAGTTAACTACTTTAAGGATGAGCTGATGAGCTTAAAGAGTGTGGTGCTTCTCACTTTCACAGTTCAGTTTCATCTCCACCTCCACCCCAGCAGGCACCTTTTTGAACTAAGGCAATTGAGTAGAAGATGGAAGTCCAGACTAAAGAGTTCCCATAGTTTCCATCTGTTCATTTACTTTTCTCAAATCAGTCAACATCCTCCATTTTCCAGATTTCTTTTTTTTTTTTTAACAACAAATACAGGGGAATTCCAAAGACTTAGAGAAGGTTTTAAGTGTCCTTGATCAAGTTGCTCCTGATATCCAATAAGGCCTGAATTTTTTCACTAGTTAAGAGACACTGTTCCATGCACACTGGGTGTATCAGTTTTCCATTGAATGGGAACAGGTGAGAGTGTTGGCAGGCCTTCAACAGCAGCTCTGCCTAAAAAGCCGAAGTACTCGGTTGTAAACCTAACTGTTGTAAGATGTCTATTCTCCATAGATTGATGGGGATTTTATTTACTACAAAAAGAGTCAAAACTCCTGTTTCACCTTCAAAAATCCACCTCAAAGGGATAGCATTAATTTCAGTTGCTACTGATCCTCGTATGCCAGACATATAGGTGTCTGCCTTAATCTTTGGCCAATGACTGGGCCAACTGGCACCTCTAATGACTGTACGATTTGCACCCGTGTCAACCAAATTGAAAGGGTATGCCATTTACATATATAGTGAGCATAAGATGGTCAGCTGTAATGGTTGCAGTCCAGAATACTCCTGGATTCTATTGCTGGGAGTCAAAATCAGGATCAATATCACCAAATTGTCTATCAGGAGTGTGTATTAGTAAACCTGATGCTACTACTTCTCCTGGATGATAGATACCCAGTGTTAATTTAGCTGAGCCTTATAAAAGATATGAATTCCTCTTGGTCATAGTGTATTATCCTGTTGATAAGGCCCTGTAATCTCTTTGCTAATATTTTATTTAATATTTTTGCATCAATTTTATTTAGGGAGATTGGCCTGTAATTTTCTTTCTCTGTTTTGGCTCTTCCTGATTTAGCTATCAATACCCTATTTTGTATCATAAAAAGAATTTGGCAGGCTTTCTTCTTTACCTATTTTTCCAAATAGTTTACATAGTATTGGGATTAATTGTTCTTTAAGTATTTATTAGAATTCAATTGTAACTCCATCTGGGCCTGGAGATTTTTTTTCCTAGGAAGTTCATTGATTACTTATTTATTTCTTTTTCCATTTAATTTATTTTTCTTCTGTTCTTTTGGACAATTTATATAATTTAAAAAAAATTACTCATCCATTTTGATTATTTTGTCAAATTTTATGGCATACTGTTGGGCACCATAGCTCCTCAATATTACTTTAATTCCTTTTTCATTGGTGGTGGGTTCATTTTTGATGCAGGTAATTTGGTTTTTTTCTGTCTTTTCTCTCAAATTAAACAATTCTCATAAAACCAGTCTTAGTTTTATTAATTACTTCAATAGTTTTCTTAATTTTACTTTTATTAATCTCTCCTTTGAATTTCAAAATTTCTAATTTGGTTTTTAATTGAGGGGTTTTAATTTGTTCTTTTTCTAGCTTTTTAAGTTGCATGTCAAATTCATTGATCTCTTTCTCCATTTTATTCATGTAAATATTTAGAGATATAAAATTTCTCCTAACAACTGCTGTGACTACATCCCACAGCTCTTGATATGTTGTCTCATTATTATGATTTTCTTGGATAAAATTATTGATTATTTTTATGATTTGTTGTTTGACCCCCTCAATTTTAATTATTAGATTATTTAATTTCCAATTGGTTTTTAGTCTATTTTTTCCTGGCCCTTTATTGAATATAATTTTTATTGCACTGTGGTCTGAAAAGAAAGCATTTAGTATTTCTTCCTTTCTGAATTTGATTGTGAGGTTTTTATGCCCTGATAACATGGTCAATTTTAGTGTAGGTGCCATGTGTTGCCAAGAAAAAGATTTGTCCTTTCTGTCCCTATTTAATTTTCTCCAGAGATCTATCATATCTAAGTTTTCTAGGATTCTATTAACTTCCCTAGTTTCTTTCTCATTTATTTTGTGGTTAGATTTGTTTGATTCTGAAAGGAGTAAGGTGAGGTCCCCCACTCATAATAGTTTTGCTGTTTATTTCTTCCTGTAACTGGCTTAACTTCTCTAAGAATTTCAATGCTCTACCACTTGTTGCATTTATTATCACTACAACTTCATTGTTTATGATACCCTTTAAGAGTTTAACAGTGTTATAATCTATTATAGTTTCCTTCCTTATTACTTTTAATTAGATCTATTTTTGCTTTTACTTTATCTGAGATGAGAATTGCTACCTCTGCTTGTTTTCACTTCAGCTAAAAGCATAATAAATTCTGCTCCCGTCTTTACTGTTTGTATCTATTTCAAATGTGTTTCTTTTAAACAATATATTATTGTATTTTGTTTTTTAATCCACTCTACTATCTGCTTTTATTTTATGGGAAAATTTAATCCATTCACATTCATAATTATGATTACCAGCAATCCATTCACAATCACACCTTCCACTCATGTATGCCTCCTCTAACTGTCCCAGTAACATATATTTTCCCATCTAGGGATGGAAACAGTTTAAACTTTAAATATATATGTTTACGTTATTTATGCTTCTCTTGATTCCTGTCTTTGAAGATAAAATACTCTGTTTTTTTTTTCAATAGAAGCAATTGAAAGTCTCTTACTTCATTGAAGATTTATCTTCTTTCCTGAGAGATGGTACTCAGTTTCACTGGGTAGCTAATTCTTAGTTGTAACCCCAAGCTTTTTGCCTTCCAAAATATAGTATTCCAGGCCCTCCCATCCTTAATTGTAGAAGCAATCAGATCCTGGGTAATCCTGACTGTTGCTCCTTGATGTTTGAATTGTTTTTGTCTGGAAGCTTGCTGTATTTTTTAACTTGAGATTATTGTTCTGGAGTTTTTGCAACATGCTCCTTGGGACTTTTCTTGTGTGATCTCTTTGCAAAGCTGATTGATGGATTCTTTCAATGACTATTTCCCACCCTGGTTCTAGTATATCATCAAGGCAATTTTCCTTGTTGAAGAATGCTATCCAGGCCATTTTTATGGTCATGATCTTCAGGTAGACCAATAATTTTTAAATTGTCTTACCTGGATCTATTTTCCAGGTTGGCTGTTTTTCTAATGATGTATTTTACATTTTCTTCTATTTTTTCATTCTTTTTAGTTTGTTTGACTGATTCCTGATGTCTCATAGAATCATTACATTCTATTTCTCCTTTTCTAATTTTTAATGTGATTTCCTTCAATTAGCCATTGTATCTCTTTTCCCATTTGATTAATTCCACTTTTCAGGGTCCTTTTTTTCTTCAGTGGATTTTTTTTTTCATTTGGCCTATTGTGTTTTTAAGGAATTGATTATATTTTTAAGAAATTGTTTTTGTCTATTTTTTTCCTTTCTTTTCCAAACTGTTGATTCACATTTGCTTACCTCTCATTCTTTTCTAATTTTTTCGACTTTCTTATTTTCCTTTTCAAATCTTTTATGAGTACTTTCAATAAACCTTTTTGGCCCTGAGAACAATTCACATCATTCTTTGAGATTTCCTCTGTGAACATTTTGTTCCCATTTGAGTTGGTGTTTTGTTGTCCCTATTACCAGCTTTCTATCAGTTAAGGTTCTTTTCTGTTTCTTGCTCATTTTCTTTCCTTGCCTTTTTTTCCCTTTTGTGCCTTTGATAGTCGAGCTCTGTTTCTGAGGCAAAGGGGGCACTGTCCCAAGCTTTTTGTAAAGCTCTGAGCTTTGACGTGGAGTATAACCCCCTGTGTTTGTTGCCTTGCTCACCCCAGGAATAGTCCTATCTGCTCTATCCAAGAAACAGCCTAATTACCCAGGCTGGCAATTTGCCTTCTGGGCAGACCCACTGATCTGCCCTGCTACTACTGAGCCAGGCCAAAGTATCTCAGTTGCTTATCTGATGTAATTAAGATCCTTTTACTGTGTTTCTCAGACACTGTTTGAGCTGGGCCAAACACTTCTTTCACCCCAGTGAGACTATCATTTATTGAAGTCCTTCCAATCTATCTTTATCTGGAGGGTAGTTTCATTCCCTCAGACTCTGTTCAGAGGCTTGGTTTCATGTAGTTTTCAAGGGAAACTGGACGAGTTCAAGCAGTTATCTGGCTTCATTCTGCCATCTTGGCTTCACCCCCAAAACCCCAAAATCCTAGAACTGACCACATAATTTTCTGATGTTGAACCATTTGAATAGTGTAAGGGACTTTGGTGGGAAGAATTTTCTTGAGTAATGAGGATTATGGTGTATTGAGAAGTAAAAGAGAAGAAAGAAAATTACCTCATTATGAATGATTTTTTCCATTTTTATACATGAAGAAACTGGTTCAGAGAAGCTAAATGACTCTAAGTGATCTGGTCACACAGATAACTATCAGAGATGACTTAAGAACCAAGAACATCCTAGTGCCAAATCTGGCTTTATCGATTTGTGTAAATCAAGTACAAGGTGTTTGTTTTAAGAGATTTTTTGTCTAACATATTACATTAGCATCATTTAATATTCTTTATTTTTCATGTGAAAACCTAAAGAAGTACATATGTTTTGGGGCATTATTTCAGCCAGAATGTGGTTTCAATTACTCAAATAGAAATGTTGATTTGAATCGATCACACCTTATTCTGTCAATATCTATCAATATCTGTTTCTGCACCCTTTTAATTTTTAAATTAACTTAGTCTGTTAGTTATATTATTATTTCAAAAATAATACTACTTGTTGAATTGCCTCGTTAATGGTGTTCTAAGCAATTATAGAATCCTTTAGAGAGTTTTGTTTCTATAAGTTGTTTGCTTCTTTTTAATTTACCAAGAATTTGTCTCTATATGTCAGGAAAAAAAAGAATTGAAATTTTACTTTTTTATTTATTGTTTTTAAAATAAATCAAGGGGAAATAAGGAAAAAAGTTCTTGAAGATGAATTTAATGTATACTGGTAGGTGCTATTCAAAATGATGTATCTTTTTAAGGAAGCTAAATGCATTGCCAATTGGTGTATTAGTCTAGTCATAAACAGTTTCACCAAGTAAGATTATGAAACTCTAAGGGGTCAAAAATTATACTTAGTACATTATTTTCCCCTGTTATTATAAACTGATAGTGTTGCATTCCAAACTTCAGGGGACATAATAATGACATCTTCTTCTTTAATTAAATAAATGTCCAAGTCCCAGTGTTTACTGATTTGCAGTGCTTCCTTACATTGTCCTTTTGCTTAAAGAAAATGTAAATTGAAGTATTGACATGATAGCTGGATCCTGTTGTTTGTTGCTCGTAGAACAGGATTTAATTGACTTACTTACGGTGATATTTGTGATTTAATGACTATCACTTGTTACCAGAGGCCTAAAAGATATTGATACAGGTTCAATCTTAGGATTCTCAATTCTCTTTGATTCATGCCCTCAACTGGAATAATTCTGGGGAGGGCGGAGCCAAGATTGCGAAGAAGGCACCACGACTTTCTAAGCTCCTCTCATACCCTCACTAACAATATTATATTCAGCCTCAAAAATAGCACTTGACTGCTACAATTCATAAAGATTAGAAGTACAACAACTCACCAGCCGAAGATAATCTGGAATCTTGCCAGAAAAGGTTTGTCCTCTGGGGTCCTGAAGAAGATCAGCACAGGCAGGGAGAAAACTAGAGGCAGACCAAGTGGAACCCCAAACTGGAAGTAAGAGCACAGATCACAGCACAAGCTCACAGCCCCAACCCACAGTACGGGGCTTTTCCTTCCGGCAGTTGCGAACCTGCACAACAGGGGGGCACAGCACTGGGCAGCCTCTAATCTGCACAGTGGGGACTCGGCCTGGAGCAATAGAACTTTCACAGGGCAATTTGCTTCCAGACAGAGACTTCAAGTCCGAGCCAGGCTATTAGCTGGTCAGCTGTTAATACCCATAGCCCCACAAGGGGCTCTGGCCTGGGGCAGTGACACTTTCGCCGCTTAGTCTCTAGCCTTAGGACAGCTGCTAAACCACACAGCAGGGTTCTCCACTGGGCACTTCTGTATTTCGGCTGGGCTGAATCACCTCCAGTTGGGGGAGGTGGAAACTTTCACTCAGAGCACTCCCATACCTTACTGCCTGAAGCCGGTTTACATCTCTCCCTGCTTTGCAGAGGAAGCTGGTAACCCCCTTACACTGAAGGCATACCCTACAGGCTTTAAAAATGAGTAAAAAAATTCCAAGGAATATTGTGGCCAAATTTCAGAACTATCAGATTAAGGAAAAAATATTACAAGCAGCCAGAAAAAAAAAAAAAAAAAATTTAAATTGAAGGTGTAAATAAACAAAGATTTCCCACATTAAAAATGAGGGTACTCGATATTCCAAAAAAAAGAATTTGGAATGAAAAAGAATAAATTCCCAGAAAAGGGGAAAAAGGGAATTTAAAAAAGAGAATTCCACAAGGAAAAAATGAAAAACAAAATTTCTAAAGGGGACTCAAGAGAAGGGAAAAGGGGAATTCTTAAATTTATTCGTTGGGTTCAAAAGAAAATAATTTGATTTTGTATTAAAAAAGGGAAGTAAAATGGAAAAGGAAAGGAAAAGGGGAAAGGGGGTAAAAGAAGGAAATACAAAAAGGGAAAAAGGAAAATCAAGGGGGGGGGGAAAGGGAATCTTAAAGAGGGTAAAGAGAAAAATTGACATATTTATTAAAGAAAATTTCCTTAATTAAAAGGGGAAAAAAAAAAAAGGGAAAAGGGGGAAAAATACAAGAAAGGAAAAGGATTCAAGGGGGTGGGAATCCTAAAGAGGGGTTAGAAAAGATCAAAAAAAAGTTTAAAATTAAAAGGGTTGTTTAAAAAAGAAAAACAAATTAAAAAGGGAAGGAAAACTTACATTTTAAGTAAAAAGGAAGGAGAACCTATAAAAATGGTAGCCAAAAAAGTAGCCCCTTATTTTTCAGGCACAAAAGAAAAATTCATTGTAAATAAAAGGCCAAAAGAACTATTATTTTAAAAAAAGGGTGCCACCAACAAAAAGCAAAAATTTATTTTTTTCAGTAATTAAACATATATACCCCAAGTTATAGCATCTAATTCCTAAAGGAGAAAAGAGAGTTGCAAAAGAAATAGAAAAAACTGTGATAGTGGGAGATCTCAACTTGCACCTCAGGATTAGACAACCAAACCAAAAAAAAAAAGCAAGAAAATAAATACCCAAAAATTAAGAAGACTTTGGAGAAAACTGAATGGAGACAGAAAGGAATATACTTTCTTCTCAGCAGTTCATGGAACCTATACCAAAATAGACCATATATTAGGAGATAAAGACCTCAAAATTAAATGCAAGAAGGCAGAAAGGGTAAATGCTTTCTTTTCAGACCACAATGCAATAAAAACTACATTCAACAAAAAGTTAGGGGTAAATAAATCAAAAAGTAATTGGAAACTAAATAACTACTTAAAGAATGATTGGTGAAATACATCAAGACATGATTAATAACTTCAACCAAGAAAAAAAAATAATGAGACATCATACCAAAGGGGATGCAGCCAAAGGGTAAAAGGGAAATTTCTATCTTCCAGTCCTACTTATAAAATAGAGAAAGAGAAGGTCAATGATTTGGGGTTGCAACTAAAATGTAGAAAAGGAACAAATTAAAAAACCCCAGTCAAACACTAAACTTGAAATTGAAAAATAAAAGGAGAGATCAATAAAATTAAAGTAAAAATATTGAATTAATTAATAAAACTAAATTGGTTTCAAAGGATCGGGGCGGAATTTGATATTCCAAAAGGAAAAGAGTTTGGAATGCAGCCAAGAATAAACTACCCAGCGCTGAGCATTGTTTTCCATGGAAGAAGATGGAATTTAAAAAAGAAATTTCATTTTTCTGGAAAAAGCCAGACAAACAAAAATTTGATTCCAAAACAGGACCAAGAGAAGAGAAAAGGTAAAAGGAACCTTGAGAACTGATTTTTTAGATAATAAAAAACCAATTAAAATGGATTTTACAATAGATAAAAAAGGAATTAAAATGGAAAGGGATAGGCAGAAAAGGGAAAAGGGGAGATATAAAGAGGGAAAACCACATGCAACGATGAGGCAAAGGGAAACCCATCCTATCTGAGGTAACTTGAGGGGAGGAACATTGTGAAATATTTAGAGTTCCAAAGAGGAAATAATTGACAATGTGGAGAGGAAAAGGAAAAGGAAAAAGGAAGGGTAAAGGGGGGGATCTGGGGGGAGGGAGCAAAGTGGAAAACTAAAAGGAAAGGGGGGGAAGGGGAAAAAGAAAATAAATGGGGAATTAGGATGGCAGGAAATAAGAATTAGTAATTTTAACATAAATGTGGAATGGATGAACTCCTAAAAGAGGAAAAGAAGCAGACTGGATAAAAGTCAGAACCCTCAATATGTTGTTTACAGGAAACACATTTAAAAACAGGGAGAAATGAATAAAGGTAAAAGGCTGGAGCAGTCATTATGCTTCAGGGGTCAAGGGAGCCATCCTTATCTCAGATCAGCAAAACAAAATTGATCCATTAAAAGAGATAAGGAAGGAAACTATATCTTCAAAGGGTACTATAGAAATGAAGCAATATCAGTATTAAAATATGACCAAGGATATAGCATCAACTTCCTAAAGGAAAAGAAGAGAGTTGGGAGAAGAAAGAAAGCAAAACTATAATAGGGAGATCTCAATCTTGCACCTCAGATTTAGATAAACAATCAGAAAAAAAAAAAAATAAAAAGAAATTTAAGAGGTAAACAGAATACGAAAAATTAGGTATGATAGATTCTGGAGAAACTGAATGGTAAAAAAGTATACTTTCTTCTCAGCACCATGGAACCTACACAAAAATTGAATTATTAGAAATAAAGACCCAACATTAAATGAGGGAAGGAGAAAATAAATCTTTTCAGATCAAATGCATTAAAACTACTTCCAAAAAGTTAGGTGTAAATAAACCAAAAAGTAATTGGAAACTAAATAATCTCATCTTAAAGAATGATTGGGTGAAACAGCAAATTATAGACACAATTAATAATTTCACTGAAGATAATGACAATGGTGAGAGATAATACCAAAATTTGTGGGATGCAGCCAAAGCAGTAATAAGGGGAAATTTTATATCCTTAGAGGCTTACTTGAATAAAATAGAGAAAGAGAAGGTCAATGAATTGGACTTGCAAGTTAAAAAGCTAGAAAAAGACCAAATTAAAAACCCCCAATCAATTACTAAACTTGAAATTCTAAAATTAAAAGGAGAAATTAATAATATTGAAAGTAAAAATACTATTGAACTAATAAATAAAACTAAGAGTTGATTTTATGAAAAAACAATAAAATTGATAAACCTTTGGTAAATCTGATTAGAAAAAGGAGAGAGGAAAATCGAATTAGTAGTCTTAAAAATAAAAAGGGAGAACTTTCCACCAATGAAGAAGAAATTAAATAAATAATAAGGGGTTACTTTGCCCAACTTTAAGCCAATAAATTTGATAACCTAAGTAAAATGGATGACTACCTCCAAAAATATAGGCTTCCCAGATTATCAGAGGAGGAAGTATATTGGTTAAATACTCCCATTTCAGAAAAAAGAAATAGAACAAGCTATTAATCAACTCCCTAAAAAAAAATCCGCAGAACCAGATGGATTTACATGTGAATTCTACCAAACATTCAAAGAACAATTAGTCCCAATGCTTTATAAACTATTTGAAAAAATAGGAAATGAAGGAGTCCTACCAAATTCCTTTTATGACACAGACATGGTACTGATACCTAAGCCAGGTAGGTTGAAAACAGAGAAAGAAAATTATAGACCAGTATCCCTAATGAATATTGATGCTAAAATCTTAAATAAAATATTAGCAAAAAGACTACAGAAAATCATCCCCAGGATAATATACCACTATCAAGTAGGATTTATGCCAGGAATGCAGGGCTGTTTCAATATAGGAAAACTTTCAGTGTAATTGGCCATATTAATAACCAAATTAACAAAAACCATATTATTATCTCAATAGATGCAGAAAAAGCATTTGATAAAATCCAACATCCATTCCTATTAAAAACACTTGAGAGTATAGGAATAAATGGATTTTTCCTTAAAATAATCAGTAGCATCTATTTAAAACCAGCAGTAAGCATCATATGTAATGAGAACAAACTGAAACCATTCCCAATAAGATCAGGAGAGAAACAAGGTTGCCCACTATCATCGTTACTATTTAATATTGTATTAGAAATGCTAGCTTTGGCAATAAAAGCTGAGAAAGAGATTAAAGGAATAAGAATAGGCAATGAGGAAACCAAATTATCACTCTTTGCTGATGATATGATGGTATACTTAGAGAACCCCAGAGATTCTACTAAAAAGTTATTAGAAGAATTAATGAAAAAAAAAAATCAAATGACGGTGGCCTCGCTGTACCAGATCTAAAATTGTATTATAAAGCAGCGATTACTATAAGCATCTGGTATTGGCTAAGAAGTAGACTAGTTGATCAATGAAATAGGTTAGGTTCAAAGGACAAAACAGCCAATAACTTTAATTATCTAGTGTTTGACAAACCCAAAGACCCCAGTTTTGGAATAAGAATGCATTATTTGACAAAAATTGCTGGGAAAATTGGAAATTAGTATGGCAGAAACTAGGCATTGACCCACACTTAACACCGTACACCAAGATAAGGTCAAAATGGGTTCATGATCTAGGCATAAAGAATGAGATTATAAATAAATTGGAAGAGCATAGGATAGTTTACCTCTTAGACCTGTGGAAGAGGAAGGAATTTATGACCAAAGAAGAACTAGAAATCACTATTGACTACAAAATAGAAAATTTTGATTATATCAAATTGAAAAGTTTTTGTACAAACAAAACTAATGCAGGCAAGATTAGAAGGGAAACAATAAACTGGGAAAACATTTTACAGTCAAAGGTTCTGATAAAGGACTCATTTCCAAAATATATAGAAAATTGACTTTAATTTATAAGAAATCAAGCCATTGATAAATGGTCAAAGGATATGAACAGACAATTTTCAAATGATGAAATTGAAACTATTACCACTCATACAAAAGTATTCCAAATCACTATTGATCAGAAAAATGCAAATTAAGACAACTCTGAGATACCACTACACACCTGTCAGATTGGCTAGAATGATAGGGAAAGATAACGCAGAATGTTGGAGGGGATGTGGGAAAACAGGGACACTGATACATTGTTGGTGGAGTTGTGAACACATCCAGCCATTCTGGAGAGCAATTTGGAACTATGCTCAAAAAGTTATCAAACTATGCATTGCCTTTGATCCAGCAGTGTTTCTACTGGCCTTATACCCCAAAGAGATACTAAAGAAGGGAAAGGGACATGTATGTGCCAAAATGTTTGTGTCAGCCCTGTTTGTAGTGGCTAGGAGTTGGAAAATGAATGAATGCCCATCAATTGGAGAATGGTTGAGTAAATTGTGGTATATGAATGCTATGGAATATTGTTCTGTAAGAATCGATCAGCAGGATGAATACAGAGAGGATTGGCAAGACTTACATGAGCTGATGCTAAGTGAAATGAGCAGAACCAGGAGATCATTATATACCTCAACAATGATACTGTATGAGGATGTATTCTGATGGAAGTGGATTTCTTCGACAAAGAGAAGATCTAACTTAGTTTCAATTGATCAAGGATGGACAGAAGCAGCTATACCCAAAGAAAGAACACTAGGAAATGAATGTAAACTGCTTGCATTTTTGTTCTTCTTCCCGGGTTATTTATACCTTCTAAATCCAATTCTCCCAGAGCAACAAGAGAACTGTTCAGTTCTGCACACATATATTGTATCCAAGATCTACTGTAACCTATTTAACATGTATAGGACTGCTTGCCATCTGGGGGAGGGGGTGGAGGGAGGGAGGGGAAAAATCGGAACAGAAGTGAGTGCAAGGGATAATGTTGTAAAAAAATTACCCTGGCATGGGTTCTGTCAATAAAAAGTTATTAAAAAAAAAAACTGATGCAATGTATTCATGGACAAAAAAAAATCACTCTCAAAATGAAGAAAGTGTGGTTAGAAAGTTCTTCCAAAAGATATGTGGGTTATGTTTGTAAGCTTTATACAAGTCAGCTGGGTGATATGGCAACCAGAAATAGATAATGCTGTCTCAGACAGCATAGAGAGGATTAGCTCTAGATCAGGGGAAGAGAGGCCCCTTGGATGCCATATTCCCTTCTAGTCTTCTTTGAGAGCAAGAATCATAGCTTAAGCCTGGGAACATCCAGACAGAGGAAGGTAAAAGGACTTGATCCCATCTCTTTTGAGTATTGATTAAAAAGCATTGGAGATTCTTACCCTATAGAGAAGATGACTCAAGAGAGACATGGAAGCTGTTACTCAATTAGGAGAGAACTAAAGGCAACAGGGAGGAAATTACAGAGGTCTATTTAAGATTACTGCTAGGAAAAACTTCCTAAACAAGTTGTCCAAAATTTAGATTGGGCTTCCAAAACTCTTCAAACATAAGCTAGGCTACAAATCAGTTAGTGGTTATAGTGGATATTCCTTTCAGATGTGGGTTGGACTGGGTAGAAGTTTAAAAGTCCTTCCAACAAATTCTATGATTCTAGAAAATGATACATAATGCACGCTGCATTCGCATTTGTTATATGTTCCTAAAAATTGAAAAATCATTTTTTGTTCAAGAAAACTCAAGGCTTTTGTCCTTGTTTAAACAATTTTAGTTTTAGGACAATACCATATATTTCATGTAAGTGGAAAGAACAGATTAGAAGTACTGAGTTGCAAATCCTTTTGTTACAGATTAGAAACTGTCAGAATAAGGCTAATGTAGGAGGTCATTTAATTGCTATTTTGTCCCTTAATTGATTGTTTAGAAACACTGGCTGATAGAAGTAATTATTTTATGTTGTGGGTACTTTAATCCTAATCTTTTAATTTGATCATTTTTATCTTTTTTAATACACTCAAAATTAATATAAAGTGTTTGATAAAGCTATTTAAATAATCGCCATGATTGTAGAATCTTAGCATAAAAAACAATGTGTTCCAAAATGAAAAAATGTGGATGCAGAACACGATATAATAAAAACCAGTATCTGTAGACTTCTCATTATCTACACTACTCTCTCTTCTACTGCTGTTGGCTTGGAGTACTAAGTTAATATTGACATGCCGATGATGTGACAGCAGTATTTCTGAGGCTGGATAACACTGGCAGTGAAGCCAAAGATCCTGGACTCACCATTGTGTTACTTTGCTATCAGTTCCTTTCCACCTGTACCTCTCCCTAAAAAATAAATATTGACCTGTGGTTGGACATTTAAATGTATAAATATCCCAATCCCCGTAGCTATTTATGTTTGAATCTCCAACTCTCTAATTTATCTTTTTCCATATTTCCAAATAAAACATGTTTGGGTTTTTTTTATTTTTTTCTTTTGTTTTGTTTTGTTTTTACAAATAAAAGCAAATACAGAATTTGCATTCAGTTCAGAAGCTCTAAACCCAAGTTGTGTGATATGACTTCTGAATTAATGTCTTAAATTTCATTTTCTATTGGTTCTATGTCTTAAAACCTTGGCGAGTTCTCTTTTTTCCAATATAGTTTTAACAATAAGCTTTGAATTAATTCTGTCTCACTATTTATTTTTTCTGAATCACAAGTACAAATGAAAGGTATGTGTCCTGTTTTGCAAATTAAATGAAAAAAGGTGAAAAATCAGATTTTTTTGATGTCTGCTTCAGTATTAAGTTATCAATTTCTCAATCTCTTATGACTTAAAATTGAAATAGCAGCATTGTTTGTTATGTTATTGTTGTTAAATCTTTCAGTTGTATCCAACTCATGGACCCCTTGCACCATAACACACAGATTCTTGTATTCTGTACTATTTCCCAAAATCTATTCAAGTTTATTTTGGTTGCTTCATGACACTATCCATTTCATCCTCTGCCATCTCCTTCTCCTTTTACTTTCAGTATTTCCCAACACCAGGGTTTTTTCCAGTGAATTCTCTCTTCCCATTATGTGGCCAAAGTATTTAAGCTTTAGCTTCAGTATTTGACCTTCCAGTCAAGAGTCTAAATTAATTTCTTAGCGCCACAATTTGAAACCATTGATTTTTGTGGTGCTTACTTTTCCTGATAGTCCAACTCTCCCAGGCATATATTGCTACTGGTACAGCTTTGACTATATGGATATTTGCCAGCAAAGAGATCAATCTTTGCTTTTTAGGATGCTGTCCATATTTGCCATAGCTTTCCTTCCAAAGAGCAAAATTCTTTTATTTTCATTGGAGTGACCATCCTGCAGTGATCTTTGAGTTTAAGAATATAAAATCTGACACAACTTTCATTTCTTCTTTCTTTATTTGTCAGGAAGTGATGGGACCAGTTGCCACGATCTTAGTTTTTGTTTTGTTTTGTTTTATTTGATGTTGGACTGCAAGCCAGCTTTTATACTCTCTTCTTTCATTTTTATAAAGAGGCTTCTTAATTCTTCTTTACTTTCTGCCATCAAAGTTATATCTTCTGCATATCTGAGAGTGTTGATATTTCTCCCATCAACCTTAATTCTGGCTTTTGTTTGTCTAGCCTTTCATTTCATGTGATGTACTCTGTATATAAGTTAGGTAAATAAAGTGACAACATGCAGCCTTGTTGTACTCCTTTTCCAATTGGTTGTTCTGTGATTGATTCTAACTGTGGCTTCTTGGCGTGATTATAGGTTCCTCAGGAGACAAGTTTAATGACTGGGTACTTCCATCTTTGGAGGACTTGCCACAATTTGTCATGATTCACACAGTTAAAGGCTTTAATGTAGCCAATGAAGTAAAAATAGATTTTTTTCTGAAATATTCTTGTTTTCTCCATAACCCAGCAAGTGCTGGCACTCTATTTCTTCTGCCTCTTCAAAATCCAGTCTGCTTTTCTAATAATTCTTGGTTCACATGTTGCTAAAGCTAGCTTGCAGAATCTTCAGTCATGACCTTGCTGACATGTGAAATGAATACAGTTGTTCAATAATTTGACCATTTTTTGACATTGGTCTTATTTAGGATTGATACATAAACTGATCTTTTCTAATCCAGTAGTCATTGTTGAGTTTCCCAAATTTTCTGGGATATTATATGCAGCACTTTAACAACATCATCTTTTAGGATTTTAAGTAGTTCATCTGGAATTCCATGACCTCCACAAGCTTTATTATCAGCAATACTTCCTAATGCCCACTTGACTTCATTCTCCAGAATATCTGGCTCTATGTCAGTAACCACACCATAATAGTTATTGTTAATGTTTACAATCTCATCTCTAATTTTCTTGAAGAGATTTCTTGCCTTTTCCATTCTATTGTTTTCTTTTGCACTGCCCATTTAAGAAAACCTTATTTATTCTTGTTATTCTCTGGAATTCTGCATGTAGTTGGGTATAATTTCTTTTCTCATTTCCCTTGTGATTTTCTTCTTTCCTTAGCTATTTGTAAAACCTCATCAGACAGCCATTTTGCTTTCTTGATCTTCTTTTTCTTTGGAATGTTTTTTTAATTGTTGTTTCCTCCACAATATTGTCCATAGTTCTTCAATCACTTTACTTACCAGATAGAATCCCTTAAATCTATTCATCACTTCTACTTTATATTCATAAGGGATGTTATTTAGGTCATACCTATGTGGTCTGATTGTTTTCTTTACTGTTTCAATTTAAATCTGAATTTTTGCAATAAGAAACTTATTATTTGAGCCAGAATAAACTCCAGTTCTTGTTTTAACTGACTGTATAGAATTTATCCACCTTTGACTGCAAAGCACATAATAAATCTGATTTCTATGCTGACTATCCTGTGATATCCATGTATCCAACCTTTTGAGTTGTTGAAAAAGAATGTTTATTATGACCATGAATGAAATGTCTTGATAGAACTACATTTGTCTCTTCCCAACTTCATTTTGTACTCTGAGGAAAAACTTGCCAGTTATTCTGATTATCTTTTGATTTAACATTACAAATCCCTAAAATGAATGTGATATCTCTCTCTGTGTGTGTGTGTGTGTGTGTGTGTGTGTGTGTGTGTGTGTGTGTTATTTATAGAAGATGTTACAGGGCTTTGTAGAATTGTTTAACTTGGGATTTTTTGGCAGCAATGATTGGAGCTATGTTGTTGAAAGATTTGCCTTACATTCAGATAGATATCGTCACTTTTAAGATTATAACTGCTTTTCTTATTTTTTTATTGATTATGAGACTATTCAATATCTTCTAAGGGATCCTTGTCCACAGTAATATATTTGATGATCTCTGAATTAAATTCACTCATTCCCATCCTTTTAAGTTCACTCACACCCAAGAAGTTGATGTCTATCTTTCCATCTCCTGTTTGGCCACCTCCAGAATACAAAGATCTTACTCCTATGCCATACTGATCTTTACAAGATTAGACTTTTCTTTTGTCACCAGAAGCATCTATAGCTAATTTTTTCTTTCAGCTTTGACCCAGCTACTTAGATTTACCAGTTTACAGAGAATTTGCCCAAAATTATATTTACATTTGCTATGATAGATAGGCTAATACAATGATCAGGATTTCTCAAACATGACATTAATAGTCCTTCTGTTATAGATTACAAAAATTCTAAATATAATTTTTCCACCTTTTTGTTCAAAATCTGTACTGTCTTTATACTGAAATGGTTTAAGAGACAGCAGAACTCTGTAGAATCATGGAATTTTCTTAAGATGCTCTTCTTCTTCAAGAAATCTCCTAATTTAGAATTCCTATAAACACTTATATATAAACACTGAAGTTTGTATCTGATGAAAACATGTAACTAATTGTCATTTGGGAAACAGGCTCTCTAAATACTTTATATCAATTACTGAACTCAGTAAAAATGTCTGCATGTATTTGTATGTCATTAGGGCAAAAAATATTAGTAAAGTTTTTCTTTATTTTACATTATTTATGAATTTTGCAAGTGTGGCCAAAGTAAGAAGCTCTGGAAAAGGCCAAACAGAAAGACTAAATTGTATGTGGCAAATGCAACAAATTCCATTGAATCACCCTATACAGCAAAACCAGGAACAATTAAAGAGTCAATAACTGTTAAAGTGAAAAAGGTCAAGAAGGAGAAAGCAGAGATTCTACCTGTTTCCTTACCAATTAAACTCAAGCTGTCAAATAAGAAGTGGAAAACAGAGATAAGCTCTTGAGAAGCATAAAAGGACAATTTAGGTTGCACTACCTCTATCTACAAACACATGTTGGTGTATAATACAGAACAGAAGAGGTATCCACTAGGGAACTGAACTGGTAAATTTTGGGAACAAATATAACCATATCTCATAGTTGTAAGCTTATGAGCTATGCAATGTGTGTCCTTGCAGGTGTTGGAGAAAAAAGGTGAAGCCAAGAGTGTATAAATGCCAGAGTTAAGAAGATAGTGCCTTGCTACTTAACAGGATTTCCTAGGAAGCAGGACTTTGTCAAAGTTCAGCATGCTTACTCATTGCCAGTATGCTATGAATTTGCTATCTCGAAACAATCCTTAAGTATAATAGAAATGTAATTTTGCAATTGTATTTATGACCCTTTTCATCTTTTAATTTGGATTTCTTTACAGACATTATCTCATTTATCTTCACAATACCTTAGGGAACAGGTATTACCTTCACTTTACAAAGAGAGAATGTGAAATACTGGGAGATTAACTGATTTCCCCAAGGTTACACTCAGGTCAGTGATAGAGCCAAGAATATAACCCAATTTGTCTAAAACTCAGACCTTTGCTCTATCCATCAGACTGCCCTCCCCACCCCCAACTCCAAACATGTTAATCTTCACCTTTTACCTCAGACATACAAGTGCAGCTAAACTGGTACTTCAGCATTATTTTCCAGATTTGGATAGACTTGATATGCTTATTTCACAAATGAGACCATGTTAGAGACATGTTAAAACAGTAAAAGAATATGACCTACTTTGGGGTTTAATAGTGTTTGTGTTCAACCAAACTATACAAATTACAACTATACAAACTATACAAATTCCAGACGTGTCTGGAAATACAAATAGAGTCACTGCTTCTGAAAAAAAAATTGTTTTGAGAACCCCTAAGCTTTAGTATAATATCATATATCAGGCTGCAAAAAGGAAATACTGTGTTTGAAAGTAATTTAATCCATGCTACTGTGCCCCTCATTATCATTAATAGTTCTAGTCATGTTGTCTCATCATTTTACAGGGTAATAAGTTCAGAAGCAATAAGAAAATAAGTAATAACAGTCAATTCAATTAAACAAATATTTATAAAGTGCCCACTATAGTGCTAAGTAAGTACTATGCTAAAGTGCTTCTTGAAAGATTCAGGAATCTAGAAAAGATACAGGTTTTGTCAGAGATTTTTAAAGGAATCAAAGAAAATATACATAAGGTATCAATGACCTATTCTCTCAGAGGATTGGACACCCTCAAAAATTAAATTCTAAAATCACAAGCAAAAATTATTCTGGCAACAAGGGAAACTGCAGAAAATAACAGGGAACTCATTGACCAGCTCAATTTTTTTTTTTGCATATAAAGAAATAAAAGCAAATCTAAGTCACTGGCAATGAAAATTATTATTTATTTTAGTTTATTTTTAATACACATTATTTTATGAATTATGTTGGGAGAGAAAAATCAGAGCATACAGGAAACTATGGGAGAGATAAAACTCTCTTTGATATTTTCTGTCCAAAGTCTATTGGGATTCTTTTGGATCACTGAACTACTGAGGAGAATCAAGACTTTCAGAGTCGATCATAGCATTTTCTTGCTGTTTTTGTGTATAATGTATTCTTGGTTCTGCTTGTTTCACTCAGCATCAGTTCATGTCAATCTTTCCAGGCCTTTCTATAATCAGTTTATTCACCTGTTCAGTCATTCCTCAACTGATGGGCATCCATTCCTTTTCCAATTCTTTGCTAGTAGAAAAAGAGCTGCTACAAACATTTTTGCATATGTGGGTCCTTTTCTCTTCTTTATGATTTCCTTGAGATACAGACTTAATAATGGCACTGCTTGGTCAAAGGGTATGCAGTTTGAAAGCCCTTTGGGGCTTGCTCTCCAGAATGGTTGGATTATTTCACAACTCCACCAACAATGCATTAGTGTCACAGTTTTCTCACATCCTCTCAAACATTTATCGTTATCTTTTGCTAATCTGAGAGGTGTGAGGTGGTACTTCAAAGTTGTTTTAATTTGCATTTCTCTAATTCAGAATGATTTAGAGCATTTTTTCATATCACTATAAATGGCTTTAATTTTGTCATCTGAAAATTGTCTGTTCATATCCTTTAACCATTTGTCAATTGGGGAATGACATGTATGATAAATTTGACAGTTCTTTATATATTTTAGAAGTGAGATGTTTAGCAGAAACACTGGCTGTAAAGATTTTTTCCCAGCTTATTACTTCCCTTTTTAAATTGTTTCTATTGGTTTGGTTGTGCAAAAACTTTTTAATTTAGTGTAATGAAAGTTGTCCATTTTGCCTTTCATAATATTTTCTAGTTCTTCTTTGGTCATAAATTCCTCCCTTCTCTAAAGATTTGATAGATAAATTATCCTTTGTTTATGGTATCATCCTATATGCTCAAATCATGTATCCATTTTGACTTTATTTTGGTATGAGGTGTGAGATGTAGGTCTATACTGAGTTTCTGACATTTTGTTTTCCAGTTTTCTCAGAAATTTTTGTGAAATAGTGAGTTTTTATTCCAGAATCTGGAGTTTGGAGGGTTATTAAATATTAGTTTGCTATAGGCCTTGCTTATTGTATCACATGTATCTAATCTATTCCACTGATCCACCACTCTACTTCTTAGTATCAAATGGTCTTTATGACTTTTGCTTTATAATATAGTTTTAGATTTGCTACTGCTAAGCCAGCATCCTTTGCATTTTTTCCATTGATTTCCTTGATAATCTTGACTATCTGTCTGTTCTTCCAGATGAATTTTGTTATTATTTTTTTCTAGTTCTATAAACGTTTTGGCAGTTTGATTGGCATGGAACAAGTAAACCAAATAGAATTGTCATTTTTATTATATCAACTCAGACTAGCCATGAACAATTGATTTTTTCCAAATGTTTAGATCTGATTTTATTTGTGTGAGAAGTATTTTGTCATTGTATTTAAAAAAATGTTCTTGGATTTGTCTTGGCAAGTAGACCCCCCAAAAATTTTATTTTGCCTATTAAAAAATTTTAAATTGAATTATCTTTCTGTCTCTTACTGATGGACTTTGCCAGTAA
The DNA here is from genome assembly GCF_902635505.1 of Sarcophilus harrisii. Lineage (NCBI taxonomy): Eukaryota > Metazoa > Chordata > Mammalia > Dasyuromorphia > Dasyuridae > Sarcophilus > Sarcophilus harrisii. Next base: position 337,910,906 of record NC_045427.1, read on the forward strand.
TATATAGAAATGCTGATGATTTGTGTGGGTTTATTTTATATTCTGCAACTTTGCTAAAGCTGTTAATTGTTTCCAGTAGATTTTTAGATGATTTTCTAGAATTCTCTAAGTATATCATCATGCCATCTTCAAAGAGCGATAGTTTTATTTCTTCCTTGCCTACTCAAATTCCTTTAATTTCTTTTTTTCTTGTTCAATCAACATTTCTAGCACAATGCTGAATAATAGTGTTGATAATGGGCATCCTTGTGTACCCCTGATCTTATTGGGAATGCGTCCAGCTTCTCTTCATTACAAATAATGCTTGCTGTATGTTTGGGATAGATAATTGCTTATTATTTTAAGGAAAGCTCCTTTTATCTCTATGCTCTCTAGTGTTTTTAATAGAAATGGGTGCTATATTTTGTCAAAAGCTTTTTCTGCATGTATTGAGATTATCATATGATTTCTATTGGTTTTGCTATTGATATGTTCAATCATGATAATAGTTTTCCTGATATTGAACCCTGCATTCATGCCATAAATCCCACTATGTCATGGTACATTACCCTGCTAATAAATTGCTGTAATCTTTGATAATATTTTATTTAAAATTTTGCATCAATATTCAATAAAGTGATCAGTCTGTAATTTTCTTTTTCTGTTTTCATGTTCCCAGATTTGGTTATCAGCACCATATTTGTGTCATAGATGGAAGTTGGCAGTACTCCTTTAACTGTTTTTCCAAATAATTTACATAGTATTGGAATTAATTGTTCTTTAAATGTTTGATGCAATTCACTTGTGAATCCATCTGGCCCTAAGGATTTTTTCTTAGGGAGTTCAATGATGACTTTGTTCAATTTCTTTTTCTAAAGTGGTGCAGATTAAATATTTTATTTCCTTTTCTGTTAACCTAGACAGTTTATTGTTTTGTAAATATTCATCCATTTCAGTTAGATAGTCGGACTTGCAGCCATAGAGTTGGGCAGGATATTTCCTAATTATTTCTTTAATTTCTTTTTCATTGATGGTAAGTTCTTTCCTTTTCTTTTTGATGCTGGTGATTTGGTTTTTTCCTTTCTTTTTCTGATCAAATTAAACAATGGTTTGTCGATTTTGTCAGGTTTTTCATAAAACCGATGGTCTCTATAATTCTCTTGCTGCACAAGAAAAATCAAATAAAAAAAATAAAGTAAATGAGTAAGAAAAAATAAGAGCAAACAACAACAAAAAGAATGAGAATGTTATGTTGTGATCCACATTCAGTTACAGTCCTCTCTGTGGGTGTACATAACTCTCTTCATCACAAGACCATTGGAGCTAGCATCAATTATCTCCTTGTTGGAAAGAGTCACTACATCAGAATTAATTGTCATAATATTGATGTTGCCATGTCCAATGATCTCCTGGTTCTTCTCACTTCACTTAGCATCAGTTCATGTAAGTCTCTCCAGGCCTCTCTAAAATAATATAATATAATAAAATCATCCTCCTGATCATTTCTTTTAGAACAATAATATTCCATAACATTCATATACTATAACTTATTCAGGCATTATCCAACTGATGGGCAGCCACTCAATTTCCACTTTCTTGCCACTAAGAAAAGGGCTGCCACAAACATTTTTTGCACATGTGGTCTCTATCCTTTCTTTAAGATTTCTTTGGGATATAGGCCCAATAGAAACACTGCTGGGTCAAATGGTATGCACAGTTTGATAACTTTTTGAATATAGTTTCAAATTGCTTTTCAGAAGGGCTGGATCCATTCACAGTTCCACCAACAATGTCCCAGTTTTCCCACATCTCCTCCAACATTTGTCCTTATCTTTTCCTGTCATCTTAGCCAATGTGATAGGTGTGTAGTGGTATCTCAGTTGTCTTAATTTGCATTTCTCTGATCAATAGTGATTTAGAGCACCTTCTTATATTATTAGAAATAATTTTAATTTCTTCATCTGAAAATTGTCTATTCACATCCTTTGACCATTTATCACTTGGAGAATGGCTTGAATTCTTATAAATTTGGGTCAATTCTTCATATATTTTAGAAATGAGGCCTTTATCAGAACCCTTAAATGTAAAAATGATTTTCCAATTTATTGCTTCCCATCTGATCTTGTCTGCATTAGTTTTGTTTATACAAAACCTTTATAATTTAATATAATCAAAATTATCTATTTGGTGTTCAGTTATGTGTTCCAGTTCTTCTTTGGACACAAATTCCTTCCTTCTCCACAGATCTGAGAGGTAAACTATCCTATGCTCTTCTAATTTGCTTATAATATCACTCTTTATGTCTAAATCATGAACCCATTTAGATCTTATCTTTGTATGTAGTAGTAGATATGGGTCAAACCTTAATTTCTTCCATACTAGTGTCCAATTTTCCCAGCAGTTTTTGTTAAATAGTGAGTTTGTCAAACACTGAATTGCTATAATTATTGACTGTTTTGTCCTCTGATCCTAACCTATTCCACTGATCAACTACTTTATTTCTTAGTCAATACCAAATCAGCATCAGTTCTTTTAAATCTTTCCAGACTTTTCTAAAATCAGCTTGTTCATCATTTTTTATAAAACAATAATATTCTATTACTTTCATATACCATAAATTATTCAGCCATTCCTCACTTGATGGACATCTACTCATTTTCCAATTCTTTGCTACCACAAAAAGAGCTGCTATACACATTTTTGTACATGTGTGGGTCCTTCTCCTTCCTTTATGATTTTGCTGGGATATGGACACAGTAGTGATATTGCTGGATCGAAGGATATCCACAATTTTATAGCCCTTTGTGCATAATTCCAAATTGCTCTCCAGAATGGGTGTTTCATTTCATAATCCACCAACAATGCTTTAGTGTCCCAGTTTTCTCACATCCCCTCCAACATTTATCATTATCCTTTTCTGTCATCTTAACCAATCTGAGAAGTGTGAGGTGGTACCTCAGAGTTGTTTTAATTTGCATTTCTCTAATTAATATTGATTTAGAGCATTTTTTCATACGAGTATAGCTGGCTTTAATTTCATCATCTGAAAATTGTCTGTTCATATCCTTTGGCCACTTATCAATTGGGAAATGACTTGTATTTTTATAAATTTGAGTAAGTTCACTATATATTTTAGAAATTAGGCCTTTAGAAATTAGAAACACAGACTATAAAAATTATTTCCCAGCTTCCTGCATCTCTTTTAATCATGGCTGCATTGGTTTTGTTTATGCAAAAACTTTTTAAAATTAAAAATATTTTCCCCAGTTTCATTCAAAATATTTTTTTCATTTGTTTTTAAAATTTTTGAGTTCTAGATTCTCTCCCTTAACCCTACCCACAATTAAGAAAACATATGTGGAGTTACCTAAAACATTTCCATAAAAATCAAGTTGTGAAAGAAAACATAGATCTCCCACTATAATTAAAATAAAAAGAAAATTAAGTTAAAAAACAAAGGAAGAACTAGAGAAAGAAATAGATAATGCTTTGATCTATGTTCAGGCTTGGTCAGTTCCTTCTCTGGGTATGAATAGGATTTTTCATCCCAACTCCTTCAGAGCACTTGTGGATGGATGATTGTACTACTGAGAATAGCAAAATAATTTATAGCTGGTCATCCCAGAACATTGCTCTTACTTTGTATACAGTATATTTCGCTTTGTTCAGGCAGGATTTTCCAGTTTTTTTTTTTCCCTGAGAGCCTTCTGTTCATCATTTCCCAGAGAATAATAATATTCCATCTGAGAAACTTGCTTTGATATTTTTTTACATTAACTATTGCTAATTGTATTGCCCCCCATTTATTTTCTCTCTCCTTTCAAAAGTGTTTTGCTACGGAACACTCCTCCAATATACCCTCTCTTTTATTACTCCTCCCCCACTTCCTATATCCCATTTCCTTCAGGGTAAGGCAGATTTCTATACCCCTATTAAGTATGTATGTTATTTCTGATTTGAGTCCATTCTGATTTGAGTAAAGTTCCTCACTCACTGTCTATTTCCCCTCTTCCCCTCCACTTTAATAGCTTTTTCTTGCCTTTTTTTATGGCAGATAATTTGCACCATGTCATTTCTTCCTTTCCCTTTCTCCCAATATATTCCTCTCACCCTTTAATTTCATGATTTTTTAAAAAAGATATCATCCCTTCATATTCAACTTATATCCGTGCCCTCTATCTGTATATGCTATTTCTTACTGCCATAATAAGGAGAAAGTTCTAATGAGTTACAAATATCACCCTCCCATGTAGGAATGTAAACAAATAAACCTTATTAAATCCTTTAGGACATTACTTTCCTGATTATTTTCTCAGGCTTCTCCTGACTCCTGTATTTGAAAATCAAATTTCCCATTCAGTTCTGTTCTTTTCATCATGAACACTTGAAAACCCTCCACTTCATTTTCCTCTGTTTTCCTTAGTTTTTCTGGGTGATTCTTGCTTGTAATCCTACTGCTCTCTGGAATATTATTCCAAGTCCTCTGATCCTTTAATGTAGAAGCTGCTAGATCTTGTGTTATCTGACTGTGGCTCCACTATACTTGAATTGTTTCTTTCCGAATGCCTGCAATATTTTTTCCCTGAGTTGGGAGTTCCAGAATTTGGCTAAATATTTCTGGGAGTTTGTATTTGGGGATCTCTTTCAGGAGATGATCAGTGGATGCTTTCAATTTCTGTTTTATCCTCTGGTTCTAGAATATCAGGACAGTTTTCTTTGATAATGTCTAGGTTTTTTTTTAATCATGACTTTCAGATAGATTAATAATTTTTAAATTTTCTTTCCTGGATCTGTTTTCCAGCTCAGTTGTTTTTCCAATAAAATGTTCATCATCTTTTTTCTGTTTTCTTTTCATTATTTTTTGGTTTTGTTTTATTGTATCTTGATTTCTTATAAAGTCATTAGCTTCCATTTGCTCAAATTCTATTTTTAAGGAATTATTTTACCTCATTTCCCAATTGGCCAATTTTGCTTTTTAAAGCATTCTTCTCCTTTTGAACATCTCTCAATTCTTTTCCTAATTTTTCCTCTATTTTTCTTACTTGATTTTCAAAGTGCCTTTTGAGCTTCTCCATGGCCTGAGCCCAATTCTTATTTTTAATGGAGACTTTGGATGTAAGAGCTTCAACTTTGTTATCTTCTGAGAGTGTTTTGATCTTCCTTCTCACCATAATGACTTTCAGTGGTCAAAAACTTTGTTGCTTTTTTGTTGTTGTTGTTTTTTTCTGCTCATTTTCCTAGCCTATTACTCTGCTTTTAGCTCTTTGTTAAAGTAGGACTCTGTTTCCAGGGTGGTGGGTGCATTATCCCAAGCTTCAAGGGTCTTGTGCTGCTGTTTTCAGAAATTCTCCTGGGAATCTCACCCTAAGCACTTTTTTCCCTTGGAGCTGCTAGGTATGTCCCTGCCCCACTGTAAATGTAAGATTTAGTGTGCTGGTAAGGGGTGAGGCTCTGCTGACCAGGGATGCACTGGGACAGCACACCAGCCCCCCATCCCTTGCCACAGATCCTCTCTACTTTAGAGGTACCTAAAGTATTCCATTGATCTACCACTGTATTTCTTAGACAATAACAAATTAATTAAATAACTCTACCTTCTGAGTCTTCCTGGTGTCTTCATGCTGAGGTCCAGAAGCCTCCAGCACTGCTGCTGATTCAGAGGTCCCAACTTGTTGATGCTGGGGATCTGGACTGGAGCTGGGATTAGGGCCGAGGACACGCTGAGATTGCATGCTGGGCTCCCATTCTTGTTCCCACACCTTTTCTGTTGACTTTCCAGTTTCACCAAAAAGAAACACCTATCTAATCTGATAAGTCTGGAAGACACCAGTACTCCCTCTGATTCAGAGATTGGGCCCAGTGGTTGCTCAGTATGAGGTTACAAGCTGTATCCTACCTTTTCTGCTGAGCTTCTAAGTTGCCTTTGGCTGGAAAATGTTCTGCTCTGTTTTTTGGATATTCTGATGCTGTAAAATTTGTTTCAAGTAATTATTTTAAAGGAATTTGGAGCATTTGAGAGGAGAGATTGGACAAGTTCCTTCCTTTACTCCTCCATTTAGGCTCTTCCTTTGTGCAAAAACTTTTTAATTTAATATAATCAAAGTTGTCTATTTTGCATTTAGTTTTTCTTTGTTGACAAATTCTTCCCTTCTCTAAAGATCTGATAGATAAACTATCCCTTGATCATATACTTATTTCAAACTTATCTTGATATATAGGGTGTGAGATGTTGGTTTATGACTAATTTCTAACGCACTATTTCCCAGATTTCTCAGCAATTTTTGTCAAATAGTGAGTTCATATCTCAGAAACTATAGTCTCTGGGTTTAGCAAACAATAGATTACTATAGTCCTTAATTATTGTGTCTTGAGTACCTAAAGTATTCCATTGATCTACCACTGTATTTCTTAGGCAATAACAAATGATTTTGATGACTGCTGCTTTATAATACAGTTTTAGGTCTGGTACATGTAAGCCATCATCGTTTAAATTTTTTCATCAGTTCCCTTGATATTCTTGTTCTGTTGTTCTTCCAAATGAATTTTGTTATTTTTATAATTCTATAAAATATTTTGTTGATAGTTTGATTGGTTTGGCACTGAATAAGTAGGCTAATTTAGACAGAATTGTCTTTTTTAAAATATTAACTCAGTCTACCCATAAGCAATTAATATTTTCCCAGTTATTTAGATCTGACTTTATTTGTGTGAAAAGAGTTTTGTAATTGTGTTCATAAAGTTTTAGCATTCAGCTTGACAAGTAGACTCCCAACCATTTTATATTATTGACAGTTATTTTAAGATGATTTGTGTGAGTTTATTTTATATCCTGCAACTTTGCTAAAGTTAATTATTTCAAGTAGTTTTTAGTTGATTCTCTAAGATTTTCTAAGTACAGTGGCAGATCATCCACAAAGAATAATAGTTTTGTTTCCTCATTCTAATTCCTTCTATTTCTTTTTCTTCTATTTTTGCTGATGCTAATTTTTCTAATAGAATATTGAATAAAAATAAGGGTAATAGGTATCCTTTCCCCGCCCCTGTTCTAATTGGAAATACTTCTAGCTTCTCCCCATTCCATATAACTCTTCCAAATGGTTTTAATAGATGCTGTTTATCATTTTAAGAAAAACTTATTTTCTCCCTCTTATTGTATTTTTGCAACAAAGTTGCAAAGTTACCAAAATTTTGGTAACAAAGATATAGAAAAAGGCATAAAGTATAGAATATAAATACTTGAACCTGTTTCATTTTCAAGTAGCTAAAAACAATTGTACCAATTGATATACTTGGTCATTCCATTAATTTTTCCTTAATAAGCTTAGATATATGCTATTTGCAATATATGATCAATATTGATATTAGCTATAATTTAATTTTTCTTTAATTTTTTGTTTATCCATTTTTATACTGTGAATTTTTTGTTTACGCTTTGTTTGAAACAATGATTACAAGTCCTGATTTTTTTAATTTACCTGATACATGGTATTTTTGAATTTTTTATTTTTGTTCTGTGTATGTCTTTGCTTTTTAGATGTGTTTCTTCCCAAGTAACAAATTATATTCTGTTTTCTTATTCTATTTGTTACTCTTTTTTCTTATTAAACTTTATAATCATCTATATTTAAAGTTATGATAGGTTCATATTTTTCTCCTTTTGTCTCAGAAGTAGTATTATTTTTTCAAATTAAGATTTTTAGAAAATCTTTAAATTCTCTCTCGTTTAAGTCAAAAAGTCATTCCTGTGATTATTATTGCTTATTCTCCTTAATGCTAATCTTATTCCTAAAAGGCTGTCTTCCCCTCAATTCATTGCCATCCCCATTTTCTATCAATCTACTTTATGGATTTGGAGTTTACTCAAATAAGTTTACTCAACTTATTAATTCCTTTTTCTTTCCTCTCCTAGTTTGGTTATCTAATTCTTTCCTAGTTTTCCATTTTTCCCCTTCACAGTTAAGTGATTAATTCAAAACTTCATTATCACTTCCTATGTCATTTGTTATTTCTGAACCTTGCTCTAAGGGTTCTTTATTCTCTTCTATTTCTATTTTAAATCTTTATTCTTTGATTAATTATCTGTTTACTTGTTTAATTCTTGTTAAGCCTTGTTGTGGATAAGTCTTCTAAAAATAGAGAGAGTCCAATATGCCACCTGTTGGTCATATGTGGTCCAAAATACTCTGCTGATCAGATTAAAATGTAATTATGAAATATTTAGCAAAACAAATAAAAATACAATAAAGCAATGTGATAATATGTGATTTTTAAAGTCAAGTTTCAGCCTACAGTAATCCTTATATATGGTTTGGTGGTCCCAATTTTTATTTGAATTAAATACCAATGTTCCAGTGTACCATGTTTGAGTTCCATCTTTTAAGTAGTTTCTTTGTTATTTGTATGTGAATCTTTTCCCTTCATCTTTCTTCATATTGCCCTAACTATTAGAAGTATCAATTTACTTGGGAAGCCATGAAGATAGAATTATTACTCTTTGGCATTCCTCCTTATGCCTCAAATTATTTTCTTTGACATTTGCCACTGTTGAAAGTAAATGGTAAAACACTTCAGTGTCTTTGCCAAGAATACTCCAGATAGAGTATTCTTAAAGGAAATTATCCAATCGTTTTTAAATTGGCCCTGAAATAGTAATGCATTATGATTTGAGTTGTGACTGATCCAACCATTCTGAACAGAAATTTAAAACTATGCTCAGAGGACAACCAAACTGTGCCTACCCTTTGACTCAGCAATACCACTACTGGATCTGCATCCCAAAGAGAGCCTGAAAAAAGGGGAAAGGACCCACATGTACAAAAATATTTCTAGCAGATTTCATTTGTAGTAGCAAAGAATTGGAAATTGAAGGGATGCCCATTAAGTGGGGAATGGCTGAATAAGTTATGGGATATGAATATAATGGGATATTATTATTCTGAAAGGAATGGTGAGCAGTCTGATTTCAGAAAAGCCTGAACTCATGCTGAGTGAAGTGAGCAGAAACAGGAAGACATTGTTCACAGTAGCAGCAACACTGTGTGTGATGATCAGCTATGATAGACAACTCTTCTGAGCAATATGGTGATCCTAGACAATCCCACTAGACTTGTGATGGAAAATGCCATCCACATCCAATGAAAAAAGTTTGGAAATTGAATGCAGATCAAAACGTATTATTTTCATTTTTTCTTTCTCATAGTTTTTCCTTTTTTCAGATTCTTTCACAATATGACTATTGTGGAAATATGTTTATACATGTATAATCTATATCAGATTGCTTGCTATCTAAAGAAGGAGAGGAGAGAGAAAATTTTGGATCTTTACATATAATTGGAAAAAATACAATTAAATACAAATGTTAAAAATAATCTGCCTTCAAATTTTGAAAATGTCCTCAATTCTATCGATATAGCCAGTTGAAAGTGGCTTCTCCTAATTACCTGATTAACTGACTGGAATAAGTTACACAATGTCTATGCCACAGTGTCTACAAGGCCTTTTCACCATATGTTATTAATAGTCTTCTTTCAGTAAGTTCCTAAATGTCTCCATGTGGAGATATTCTGTGCCTGTATCAGACTGTTATGCTAATTTTTAATGATGGGAAGGCTGTAAATTCTGCCATTTGTTCCATTTATTGTTTTCTCTCAAAATTCTTATTATCTCAAACCATTCTAGAATATACTGTTATGGCTACCAAGTTCTATATTTCATCATAATTTTTCTTACAGTATTTATGTAGAGATATTTATAGTCTCCTGAATGTTGTGGTACTTTTCTAACTTTATTATTCTCTTTAGATAGGTAATGGGTATATGGAATAGGTAGATATAGAAATATTTATATATATTCTGTTTGTAACTGAATTTTCCTCCTCTTGAGATATTTTGATTTTTTAGTTTCCCCCTCGCCTTTTCTACTATTGCTTCTGCCTTTGTGTGTGGTGTTCTCTTCTTTTATATAATATAATGGTTCTCTGTAAGCAGGTTTCTTGGGGAGATTTTCTGGAGGTAGCCTTAGTTTCAGCTCAGAGTAATAATCACTCCAAATACAGCCAGCTGATAAAATCCTTCCTTGGGCCCGGTAGCTTTCTTAGAGGCCTCAACTTTCCTTGGTTCTGAGAGCTCTTGTTGCTTGTCTTTTGCCTCTAGCTCAACTCCAAATGTCTCCAGCCAGCACCAAGGTGAAAATTGAAATGCATCTGTCTTGCCTCTGAGAGAGGGCTTCTGGCTTTCAGTCTCCCAGAATGCCTCTGTGTCGGTCCCAGAGTGCCTCTGTGTCTGTCCCAGAGTGCTCTCTGGCCCTAAGAGCTTCTTGCTTATATGAGCTCTCTAAAGTTGTGAACACAAGCATTGTTTCTATCAATTCCACTTAGTACCTTGTTTTAAGTTCTGTCCCATAACATCTCCTTGTAAGATCAGATCAATCATACTGAACCATGCTAAATTAGATAATTATTGTCTCTATCAACTCTAATGAGTTGTAAGGATTCCAACATTTATGAATTCTTACCTTTTGACTTTAAGTTTAATCCTGTGACACAGTATCAAAATTGTCTCAGGGTCTTTCATTGGAGAGTATACTTTGCATTAATTTTTCCATGCCCCAAAAAGATTTTGTGGCATTGAGGGAAACAGTAATTTTTTCCAGTTGAATTCCAGTCACTTTTCCTTTAGATCTTGGCCAAAAAGACCCTCTGCCCCAGTTCCCTCCAATTTTAGTTCTCTAACTGGATAAAAATCAGTGCCTGCTACTTTTCATGAGTTGGATGATGGTGATATAAGTTCCAAATAAAGAGTTTTTGGTAACTTGGGGTTTCCTAAATTAGAAGTTGCCCCAAGAAGCACAAATCCTCAGTACTCTCATCCTAAAACCACCCTTGCACCTCAAATGTCTGGGCAAAGTAAATGTGAACTGCTTATTGCAACAGACTGCTTTAGTAAAGACAGGAGTAAGATGTCCTAGCAGTAGAAAGGAAATTCATCTGGATCCTAGAGCACAGCCTATAGGTTTTGTACTCTGGTAGACTTTGGAAGCTGATGAAAAGGTACTAAGTGAACTCCTTCAGGTTTAGTATTTGCCATTGTTGATTTATAAGTATCTCTCATTCTTAATCCTCTTGGTTTCTATAAGTCAAGAAACACCTATAAATTCTCTCCTCTGCCACAGAATTTTGTTGTTGATTAATTAATATTGTTTTAAGAGTTAATGGGAAGTAAAGACAGTATCTAATTGTACATTTTATCCTTTTTGTTAATTTTGTCTACATCTGAAAAGAGTATGTTAAGGTGCCTACTATCATGTTTTTGTTGACTATACCTCCCTATAATTTATATTTTCTATAGGCACTTATATGATGTGCCTTCCAGTTCACATTTATATGCATATAATACTGATATGATTTCATTTGCTGTGATGCCTTTAAGAATACTGAAGTTTTCCTGATTTGTTTTCTTTTAACCATATCTCTTTTACTGTTGCCTTCTCTGAAATCATGATAATTGCCCCTGATTTTTAATGTTCATCTAAGACATAATAGATTTTGTTTCAGTCGCTTATTTTAACTCATATCAATCAATGTAATTCAAGTACTTTCCAATCCACTAATAGATGGATGAATTTAATCCGTTCATGTTTATAGTTATGATTTTAATTTTGTATATCACTCCATTTTATCATATACTTTTTCTTCTCTTGCCTTTCAGATTCCTCTTAATAAAGAATAAGGAAGTGATGAAAAAAATTAGTACATGTAACATTAGTAGTCTGTAATAAAAGCAACCTGCTTCTCCCTTCATTCTTTTTTTTTTTTTTTTGGTCATGATTTTTGTCTTTTTGTTTTGTTTTGTTTTGTTTTTATTTATTTTATTATAGTAACTTTTTATTGACAGAATCCATGCCAGGGTAATTTTTTTACAACATTATCCCTTGCACTCACTTCTGTTCCGATTTTTCCCTCCCACCCTTCACCCTCCCCTAGATGGCAAGCAGTCCTATATATGTTGAATATGTCCTAGTATATCCTAGATACAATGTATGTGTGCAGATCCAAACAGTTTTCTTGTTGCACAGGGAGAATTGGATTCAGAAGGTAAATGCAAACAGTTTACATTCATTTCCCAGTGTTTTTTTTTTCTTTGGGTGTAGCTGCTTCTGTCCATCACTGATAAATTCAAACTGAATTAGGTCTCTTTGTCAAAGAAATCCACTTCCATCAGATTACATCTTCATACAGTATCCTTGTTGACATATATAATGATCTCTTGGTTCTGCTCATTTCACTTAGCATCAATTCATGTAATTCTCTCCAAGCCTCTCTGTATTCATCCTGCTGGTCATTTCTTACAGAACAATAATATTCCATAACATTCATATACCACAATTTACCCAACCATTCTCCAACTAATGGGCATCCACTCAGTTTCCAGCTTCTAGCCACTACAAACAGGGCTGCCACAAACATTTTGGCACATACTGGTCCCTTTCCCTTCTTTAGTATCTCCTTGGGATATAAGCCCAGTAGAAACACTGCTGGATCAAAGGGTATGCCCAGTTTGATAACTTTTTGGGCATACTTCCAGATTGCTCTCCAGAATGGTTGGATTCGTTCACAGCTCCATCAACAATGTATCAGTGTCCCAGTTTTCCCGCATCCCCTCCAACAATCATCATTATTTTTTCCTGTCATCTTAGCCAATCTGACAGGTGTGTAGTGGTATCTCAGAGTTGTCTTAATTTGCATTTCTCTGATTAATAAAGATTTAGAACACACTTTCATATGAGTGGTAATAATTTCAATTTCATCATATGAAAATTGTCTGTTCATATCCTTTGACCATTTATCAATTGGAGAATGGCTTGGTTTCTTATACATTAGAGTCAGTTCTCTATATATTTTGGAAATGAGGCCTTTATCAGAACCTTTAACTGTGAAGATGTTTTCCCAGTTTGTTGCTTCCCTTCTAATCTTGTTTACATTAGTTTTGTTTGTACAGCAGCTTTTTAATTTGATGTAATCAAAATTTTCTATTTTGTGATCAATAATGGTCTCTAGTTCATCTTTAATCACAAATTTCTTCCTCCTCCACAAGTCTGAGAGATAAACTATCCCATGTTCCTCCAGTTTGTTTATAATCTCGTTCTTTATGTCTAAATCATGGACCCATTTTGATCTTATCTTGGTATACGGTGTTAAGTGTGGGTCCATGCCTAATTTCTGCCATACTAATTTCCAGTTATCCCAGCAGTTTTGTCAAAATAGATTCTTATCCAAATTTTGGATCTTGGGGTTTGTCAAACACAAATTCTTTTACATTCTGGTAAACCAATCTTTCCATGTATAATCTTTTCTTGTTTAAAATGGTTTTGGTATTTGTTACTTTAAGTTTTAGATCTACATACCACCTTCATTTACTTTTTTTTATTAATTCTTTTGAGACCTTTTTTAAAATTCCATAGAATTTTGTTTTTTTTTAGATCAAAAATTTTTCTTGGAAATCATTGGTATGACTAAATAAATGTTAGTTTAGGGGTTATTGCATCTTTATTATATTCCTGGCCTATCCAAAATTGATTTTTTTCAATTTTTAAATCTGATTTATTTGGTAAAGTTTTTGAATTTGCTCTTTATAATTCTGCTCCTTTGGAGATGATTCCAAAATTTTTAGCTGGACTTTTTTCGAAGTTTTTTTGTATCTCTTTTTGGATTTTTTGGTGAGTTAAAATGCTTAGGTTTGTGGGTTTGTTTTAACCAAACCTTTGCTAAAGTTATGGATTTTTTAAGTTTTCTTAGAATTCAGGGGTTTTAAAAGTTTTCTTTCTATCACTGAATATGTTTGGTTTTCCTCCCCCTATTCGTTCCTTTAATCTCTTTTCATCTTTTGCCAGTGATTCTAATACAATTTGAATATAATGGTGAAGTGGGTTTGTTTCCTCCAGGTCTTACTGGGAAAGATTATTTTTCCCCCATTGCATATGATGCTTACGATGGTTTTAAATATATTCCTGACTTTTGAAAAGCCATTTATTCCTATACCTCAATGTTTTTATTAGGAATGGATGTTCGATTTATCAAATCTTTTCTGCATCTATTGAGATGATTATTGGTTTTTAGTTTTTTTACTGATATAGTCAATTATGCTAATAGTTTTCCTAATTTAAAGCCCGATTCCTGGTATAAATCCTACTTGGTCATAGTGTATTTCCTGGGAATGATTTTCTGTAATCTTTTGCTAATACTTTATTTAAGATTTTAGATCGATATTCATTAGAATTGGTCTTAATTTTTCTTTTTTTTTCAGCCTCCTGGTTTGGTATCAGTACCATGTCTGTGTTTGGGGGTTTGGTAGGACTCCTTCTTCCCTATTTTTCAAATAGTTTATATAGCATTGGGTTAATTGTTCTTTAAATGTTTGGTAAATTCACATGTAAAACCATCTGGTCCTGGGTTTTCTTGGGAGTTGGTTAATAAACTTTTCTATTTCTTTTCTAAGATGGGACTTTTAGGATATTTCTTCTTCCTCTCTTAATCTGGGCAACTATATTTTAGAAGGTATTCTTCTATTTCATTTAAGTTGTGGAATTCATTGCCTAAAATTGAAAATAATTCCTAATTTTCTCTATTTTCCTCTTCATTATGGGAGTTCTCCCTTTTCATTTTAAGACAACAATTTGATTTTCCTCTTTCCTTTTTTTAATCAATTTACTGGGTTTGTCTATTTTGCTGGTTTTTTCTAGAACCAACTCTTAGTTTTATTAATTAATTAATAGTTTTTTACTTTTCAATTTTTTGATCTCCCTTTTTTTTTTAAATTTCAAGTTTAGTGTTTGTTGGGGTTTTAATTTGTTCCTTTTCTAGCATTTTTGTTGCAAGCCCAATTTGTTGACCTTCTTTTTCTATTTACTGCCTCAGAATTAAATTTCCCCTTATTCCCTTTGGCCATCCCACATTTTGATATGATGTCTCATTTTGTCATTTCTTGGGTGAAGTTATTAATTATGTCTATGATTTGCTGTTTCACCCAATCATTCTTTAGTATGGATTATTTAGTTTCCAATTATTTTTGGTCTATTTTCCCCTAGCTTTTTATTGAATATAATTTTCATTGCATCATGGTCAAAAGGATGCATTTATTTTCTGCCTTACTGCATTTGGTTTGAGGTTTTATGTCCCAAATATGGTCTATTTTTTATAGGTTCAAGAACTGCTGAAAGAAAGTGTACTTCTTTCTGTCTCCATTTTCTTTTTCTCCAGAGATCTATCATATCTAACTTTTCTAGTTTCTTTTACCTCTTTTGACTTTTTGATTTATTTTGTGATTTGATTTATCTAATTCAAAGGTCAAGGTAAGATTTCCCCTTTATAGTTTTTATCTATTTCTTCTTGCAGCTCTCTTAATTTCTTTGAATTTAGATGCTACACCACTTGGTGCATATATTTTAATATTGATATTGCTTCTTATTTATTACCCCTTTAGGGTAAATGCCCTTCCCTTATCTCTTTTAATTAGATCAATTTTTTGTTTTTTTGATCTAAGATCAGGATGGCTACCCCTGCTTTTTTTACTTCACCTGAAGCATTGTAGATTTTGCTGCATGCTTTTACCTTTATTCTGCATGTATCCCTTCATTCTCAAAAGCAGACATGGATGACTAATTCTTACCCTTTCTTTTTTTCCCTTTTAATCCCTACTTCTTGACACAATCTCTAAAGCTGAAGAGGTGTGTGTGTGTGTGTGTGTGTGTGTGTGTGTGTATGATTATCTGTCCCTCCCCCCTCCCACCATACTGTCTCTCTTAAACTTCTATGCTTTCTTCCTGTCACTAACTATTTTCTGTTGAATCTAATACATTTCAATGTCAAACTCTGTGGGTGTTTAAGAACATATGTGTATTCACCCCCTCTTTTATCCATTTGAGATGAGTAAGATTCACTATGTCTATCCCTTCCACTTTGTTCTTATATTCTTCTTGTAATGTCCCCAATTATAAAAATAGGTAAGTTCCAGCTCCTTTTTCCCCAAGTGTATTTCTTGTCTCCTTCCTTTTCTTTCCTTCTTTATGACTATTTAAGCAGGACAAATTCTACCTAAATTTTCTGTTTGTTTTATTTGTGATACTTGAAGACATTAAGATTCTTAAGGGGCAAAAAAATGCAAATTAAAGACAACTCAAATCCACTACACACCGTAGTTGGCTAAGATGACAGGAAAAATAATGATGATTGTTGGGGGATGCGGGAAAACTGGGACATTGATCATTGTTGGTGGGTTGTAACAATCCAACCATTCTGGAAGGTAAATTTTGGAACAGCTCAAAAAGTTATCAAACTGTCTACCCTTTGTCCAGCAGTGTTACTACTGGGATTAATCCCAAAGAGATTATAAAGAAGGAAAAAGGGACCTGTATGTGCACGAATGTTTGTTGGCAGCCCTTTTGTAGTGGCTAAAACTGGAAACTGAATGGATGTCCATTAGTTGGAGAAGGTGAATAAATTGTGGTATATGAATATTATGGAAATTTACTGTTCGGGAAATGCCAACAGGATAATTTCAGAAAGGCCTGGAGAGACTTAACGAACTGATGCTGAGTGAAATAGGGCGGACCACAGATCATTAATACTTCCAACAGTAATATATGATGACCAGTTCTGATGGACAGGCCATCCTCGCAACGAGATCAACCAAATCATTTCTAATGGAGCAGTAATGAACTGAACTAGCTTCCCAGAAAAAGAACTTGGGGATACTAAAACCATTCATTGAATTAATCCCTATTTTACACACCTGCATTTTGATTTCCTTCACAATAATTGTACAATATTTCAGAGTCTGATCCTTTTGTACAGCAAAAATAACTTTTGGTCATGTATACTTACTGTGTATCTAATTTATATTTTAATATATTTAACATCTACTGGTCATCCTGTATCTAAGGGGGGGGGGGGTGAAAAATTGGAACAAGGATTTGGAATTTTAATGCTGTTTCCCTTATATTCCTTAAAATAAAAGCCTATTAAATAAAAAAAAAAAAGATTCTTAAGGGGCACTCATTTCTACTTTGTTAGAATACTGGTATTTCATTGCTGAGTCCTTTCTATTTGCTCAGATATGCTTATCTTTTTAGGTTTCTCCTTTTTACTGTGTTTATATTTCAAGAATTATTTTAAAGTCCTGTATTCCATTAAAGAGCCTTTTTCTTTTTCTGTAGAATTATACTCAAACTTTTGTGGGTACATCATTTTTGAATGTAAGCCTTTATTTTTTACCTTTTGGGATATCCTACATTAAAATCTTTTTATATTAGCTACCAAATCTTGTGTTATGGTGATAGTTGTTTTTTGAACTCTTATTTTCAGCTCATCTCCAGTATCTTTTCTTTGACTTGAAAGTTCTACCTTTGGCTGTAATATTCATGAGAGCTTTCATTTTAGGCATTCCTTCAGGAGATGACTAGTGGAATCTTTCTGTTTTCTCTCAGTCCTTTGGTTCTAAGATATCTATTGTGTTTCAATCACATCTGACTCTTCATGACCCCATTTGGGGTTTTTGTGATAAAGATAATTGAGTGTTTTGCCATTTCTTTCTCCAGCTCATTTTACAGATGAGGAAACTGAAGTATGATTAAGTGACTTGCCCAGAGTTGCACATAAGTGTCTGGGGGTCAGATTTCATCTCAGATAGAGGAATATTCCTGGGAATTATCCATTGTGCACATAGCTGCCCCTCTTAGAAAGCTAGCATGGTATTCTTTAGGATTCCTTGAAATGTGATAATCTGAACTTTTTTATTTCTTTTCTGGACATGGTGCTTAGGTTAACTGATGGCTCTTAGATTATCTTTCCTTGATATGTTTTCTAAGTCATTTGTTTTTTATAGTATATCATACATTTGTTTCTATTTTTTTAATCCTCTTATTTTGATCTAATATTTCTTTTAAAGATGTACATTACTTTGGTCATGTTTACTATTTTCTATTTTTTCTCCTATTAATTCTTTCTTTCAAAGTTCTTGCTTCATTCATATCTTTTTTTTAAATTTTCTGGTTTCATTTCTTCTAGATACTCTTGAAATCCTTATGGTCAGACCATTTTTTCCCTCTGAGGCTATGCTTTCAGTTATTATGGAATTTTTCCTTCTTCTGAATTGGATTTGGGATTCTCTCTAGCCTTATTTATTATGGCTATATTTTTGTCTGTATATTTATATCTCCAGTCTTAATTCCTGAACTGAAACACCATGCCTGGCTCTAATTTGTGACTTTAATTTTCCAGTTGAATCTTTCCTCCAAATGCTAGTAGATTCTAGCTTTCTCTGTCCAAGTAGCTGGGGTTCACAGTTCTGAATAGGCAAATCCCTCTGAAGCATCTGAAGTCAGTCAGGTCAAATGATCTTTCTTGTTTTTATATTCCCAGTGTTTGCCACAATGCTTGGAACATTCAATAAAAGTTTATTGACCTGAATTCAGTATACTGGATATTCAGGTCCCTTTGGAATAACTCAGGTCAGAGTGCACTGGACTTCCAAATACCTTTTAATGTTCCTTTTGTGGGTACTGTCAGCTCCTTCTGAGACTTCTAGGGTCACACTAATACTGGCTTTTAGTTCAGATCCAAGATCATGCTGCTATAAATTTCCTATAATGCTAAAATTTCTTCATCTAAGTCACCTGATATTCCTTCTCCCAATCATATAGTACTGCAGAATTTAGAGAGGTTTGAATAATCTGTGGTCCATGCTAATAAATTTCTAACTCATGTTCATGCCAACTTTTTAGGTGGGATTCATATTAAGTATCTAGTCCTTTTTTTGGATAATCAAGCAATTTAATATAGTTTGTCTTTAGATACCCTGCTCATTATTTGTTTGGGTGCTATTCTATAGTCTTTGCTGAAGTTTATGGGCAAGTCAACCATTCATTTAGCCATCTTAATCAGAAGTCTCCAGATTTGCTTTTTTGAAGAAAAGAAGTTTAGGGAGCAGGGAGAGCTATAATCTATAGTTGTTAACAAAGAATAGATTCTGAAAATAAAATAATGACTTGGAAAGAGAAACCAACCTTTTCAGTAATGTAAATAAGTCTTTAATGCATTTATTAGTGAGATTTGAAAGCCAAAGCCCACAAACCATATTAAAACTTAGGGGTTTTAAAAAAATCTTTTTTCTACCCCTTCCCCAGTAATAACAAGATAAACAGAGATAGATTAATATATATTCCCTCTTGTAAGTATAATTGAAGTAAAAGGTTTTGAAAATTTGAAACTCAGCCAATAGTCATTAGTGCTTTACAAATTTACTTTTAAAACAGAGAGATTCCACTTATGCAAACTTAGTGAGGAAAAACATAAATCCTTGTAACATTTTACTACATATTTATGGTGAAGGAAAAAGATGTTAAATGTGATCATAACATGTATTCATTTGAAGCTTCACACCAGATTTTGAGTAGTGCTTTGATTTTTTTTTTGAACTTTTAATAATATAACAATTTTTAGTACAACTTACTATAATTCTTTCTGTATAATACAGGTCATAAGAAGTTCAATTATAAGTGGAGCAGTTCTGCCACATTGGAGGACAACCTTAATATATCCATTTCATTAATTGTCACAAAATTTTTATTAACAAAACCAGTGTATCAGGTTTAGCCAGCTAGAATTATTCTCATAAGTATTATATTTATTATAAGTATTATATTTATTGTCAGAAGGAATATTGTGAAAATAAGAAATTATTGTACATGCTTTAAATCCTGATTAGACAGACCACTGACATTCTCCATGAATAGTAACTTGGGGACATATTATCAACTTGACACACAGTATTTCACTTGTGAAAGTGCCATTAATATTTTTTTTAATAATTATAACATTTTATTGACAGAACCCATGCCTGGGTAATTTTTTACAACATTATCCCTTGCACTCACTTCTGTTCCGATTTTTCCCCTCCCTCCCTCCACCCCCCCCCCCAGATGGCAAGCAGTCCTATACATGTTAAATAGGTCACAATAGATACAATATATGTGTGCAGAACCAAACAGTTCTTTTGTTGCACAGGAAGAATTGGATTCAGAAGGTAAAAATAACCTGGGAAGAAAAACAAAAATGCAAACAGTTTACATTCACAAGTTCCATTAATATTAAAACCCTGGCTTTTAATTTCAGTATTTTCTATTGAGGAATAATAATGTTGGTTACTGTGATGTAATGAGATTAATATCAAATTCAAGAATATTCTTTCTTTCTTCCTTAAGACATTTCTTAGACTTTTAAAAAATTATTTAAAAGCCTTGAAATGACTTTCTATTCAGAAATAAGTCATTGAGTTTTTAATAAAGATGATGATGTGAAAGATCATAGAGGAGCCCAGCTTCCCTACCTATATTGTGGCAAAAAAAAAATTCTAAATAGGATGTTAAGTCAATAATTACCAGGAAATCTAAATAAAAATGTAGCAGAAGTGTGGTGGAACTATGAGAGAAACCCTACCAAGAAGCCAGTTGTGAGCTCAGGTAAATCATCCAAAAAGCCTGTTAGTACTCTGACAAAGTATACCAGGACACCTGAAACCTAAATTATGTTAACTGGAGGCAAGCAATATTCTGATGAGGAAGTTTTTAGAGGATTAGAAGCATAAAGTATTCTGACCAGACTGTTCCAGAGACCTGATGAAAATAGTGCTTAAATTTCAGGAAAGCCCAAAGACTGACAGCATTCTGATCTACCAGAAATACTTAAAATCTGTGTAAAGAACACAACAGGTTAGGTGAAAGCCAGTTTTAAGGGCCAGGAATTTAAAATCAGGATCCACTGGAGCCTGACTACCCTCTTGAAGGGTAGGGTGTATGACCTTGGCACAAAGTTCCATACTAAGAAATGAAGCCTGAGAAACCAAACACAATGAAGATTTATGAATTATCAAAAGATACTTCAAGGGAGGTGGAATCAAGATGAGAGAGTAGAGATAACAACCCAGTCAAACTCTTCCAACATTCCCCTCTAAAGAATTTTAAAATAACTCTTCAAATCATACTTTTGAGAGGAATAAAAGGTGAAGATGAGGATTTTTTTCCAGCCTAGGACAATTTAGGAGATTGGCCAGGGAAGTAGCGATGTCAGGGTAAAGTCACCATAGGGCACAGAGTATGTCATATCAATAAATGGCAATAGCTGTTCCAGGAGTTCTCAACACAGATTAAAAAAAAAAGGATTGGGCAACTTGTCAAAAAGAGATTAAGGAGTAATGGATGTGGAAGTGGGGAAGGGAATTTAGCCATACTGGCTGCAGCTGTCACTGATTGGCAGCTCAATTATATATGCACAATTCCATATTGTTAAGGATTATACCTAAGAGAAGGGACAGGTTAATTCTCCAAGAGCCTCCACAGTTGTGACTCATAAACTTGAAGGAGTCACAAAGCAGCCTTTGCAGATATTCCTTATGGATTGGGAATGAAATAAATTGGAGGCAAGAGGAAAGAAGAGAGAGGTCAGAGAACGTAACTGCTTCTCAGTCTCCTTGTATCATCATCATCCTCTCACATGAAGAGATCCATTCTACAGGTCTGAATTAGATCTCCAGCAGCCACTGGCAAGTGACTCCTGTATCACAACATATAGAGCTCGAATGTGGGGCATAAGAAACAAAGAAGCAGCAGTGCCTGCAAGCTGTTCATGAGTAGGATCTTCCCAGAATTCCTTCGGTAACCCTCAGAAAAGGAAAGGGAGAAGAGACCCAGTAAGACTTTTTTAGTCCAAGACAACACATCAAAGAGCTGAGTCAGGAGACTGATGAGAGACTTATGAAAAATGCCTCTTCTCTGTTTAAAAGTTTGCCTCCACGACAAGCTTCAACACCTGCTATAGTGCTGTTTGCACTTCCTAGCATGTGGACTCAGATACCTTAACATGTGGATTTAGATAACAGCTAATGCACAAACTTACTGACCATGCTGGGGATAATCACATTTCCATAAAACAAAAAATGGGGAATTGTTAAGGACCATGCCTAAGTGAAGGGGCAAGTCAATTCTCTGAGAGCCTCCACAGCTGTGCATCATAAGGAGTTGCAAAGCAGCCTTCACAGATGTGGATTGGGAATGAAATAAATTGGAGACAAGAGGGAAGAAGAGAGAGGTTAGAGAATGCAACTGCCTCTCAGTCTCTTTGTATCACTATCATCCTCTTACATGAAGAGATTCATTCTACAGGTCTGAGTTAGACCTCCAGCAGCCACTGGTAGGTGGTTCCTGTATCATAACACCAGATCAGAGAGGTATGGTTGTGACAAATCACAAGGCAGGAGGGGCCTTGGTCACATTTCCAAGTCAAAGAGTGCTATTATTTGTAGCTAAGGGAGAACAGGGGGCATTCTGAGTAAATTACAGAGTGCAGATCGGGAGAAAAGTGGTTGCAACTCTCCACAGATCACATTATGCTGAAAATTCTGAAAACTTGCAAATACCTTTTGAACTAGCTCTGAAAACAGCAGGGCAAGAAAGCATGAAGTTTGGGAAGTACTTCCTCACCCCCGGGGGAATAAAAGCACAATTTAACATAAAATTCAAAGTCAAGAAATAATCTGAGAAATGAGGAAATAACCAAAAAAGGGAGACAAATTTAACATGTATTTCAACATATTTAACATATATTGGACTATCTGCCAGCTAGGAAAGGGAGTGGGAGGGAAGGAAGGGAAAATTTGGACAAAAGGATTTGAAAGGACCAATGTTAGAAAAATTATTTTGTAAATAAAAAAGTAAATTTTTAAAAAGTGAGACAAAAAGAACTTGACCATTAAAAGATACAAAGAAAAAGAGAACAATTTGAAAACAATTGCATATATAGTCTCTAAGAAAAATACTAATTGGATCAAAGTCAACAAGACTAGAAGAATTACAGAAGGAGAAGAGTGGTAGAGAGGAAATAAATAAGAGTAATGCAAAAAAATTATGAAAAAAGAATTAACAGCTTCACTAAAGGAAAGAATTATTTTAAATGTAAAAAAGAGGCACAAAAACTGACCAAAGAAAATAATTCATTAAAATCAAAAATTGGGGAGTTCAAATCTGGCCACAGATACATATTAGCTGTTTGACTGTGGATGAATCACTTAACTTCCATTGCCTCCAAAACAAACAAAAAAGTAGAATTGGATAAGTGAAAGCTAATTGCTTCATGAGACATCAAGAAACAATAAAACAAGGTCCAAAAATTTAAAAAAGAAAAGAAAATGTGAAATTGTGTTAGAAAAACAACTGATTTGAAAAATAGATCAAGGAGAGAGAATTGAAGAATTATTAGACTACCTGAAAGTCTAAATCAAAAAGCATCCTAGACATCATATGTCAAGAACTTGTCAAGGAAAACTATGCCTGTACCTTTTATTTGGAGGATAAAATAGAAGTTGAAAGAATCTGCTAATCTTGAAAATGATTCCAGAATGAAAACTCCCAGGAATAATATAAGCAAATTCCAAAGTTGCCAAGAAAAAAATATTGCAAGCATCCAGAAAAAAAATAATTCAAAAATTGTGAAAATAAAGATAAAACATGAATTAGTAGCTTCCATGTTAAAGTTCTAGAGAGCTTGGAATATGATATTCTGAAAGGCAGAGGAGATAGGATCACTACCAAGAATAACTTACCTAAGAAAATTGAGTATGAGCCTTCTTCAGAAAAATAAATATTTAATGAAATAGAGGACATTCCTGATTGTATTCCTGATGAAAAGACCAAAGCTAAAAATAAAATTTGACACAAGACTCAAAATTATCATTTCTAAAATATATAGAGAATTGACTCAAGTTTCTAAGAATCTAAGCCATTCTCCAATTGATAAATGGTTAAAGGATATGAACAGACAATTTTCAGATTAACAAACTGAAACTATTTGTGGTCATATGAAAAGGTGCTCCAAATCACTACTGATCAGAGAAATATGCAAATTAAGACAACTCAGATACCACTACAAACCTCTCAGATTGGCTAAGAGGACAGGAAAAGATAATGTACAAATGTTGGAGGGGATGTGGGAAAACTGAGACACTGATTGTTGGTAGAACTGTTAGTAGCAACAAGACATTGTTGGTAGAACTGTGAATGGATCAAACCTTTCTGGAGAGCAATCTGGAACTATGCTCAAAAAGCTATCAAAGTGTGCATACCCTTTGACCCAGCAGTATTTGTACTGGGCCTATATCTCAAAGAGATCTTTAAGAAAGGAAAGAGATCCACGTGTGCAAAAATGTTTGTGGCAGTCCTCTTTGAAGTGGCAAGAAACTGGAAACTGAATGGATGCCCATCAATTGGAGAATGGCTAAATAAGTTATGATATATGAATGTTATGGAATCTTATTGTTTTGTAAGAAACGACCAGCAACATGATTTCAGAGAGGCCTGGAGAGACTTACATGAACTGATGCTAAGTGAAATGAGCAGAAGCAGGAGATCATTATACACTGCAACAACAAGACTATGAGATGATCAGTTCTGATGACCATGGTTCTCTTCAACAATGAGATGATTCAAACCAGTTCCAATTGTTCAGTGATGAAGAGAAACATCTATACCCAGAGAGAAGACTGTGGGAGCTGAATGTGGAACACAACATAGCATTCTCACTCTGTTGTTGTTTTGTTTTCTTTCTCTGTTTTTTCCTTCTTGATCTGATTTTTCTTGTGTATCAAGATAACTGTATAAATATGTATACATATATTGGATTTAACATATATTTTAACATATTTAAGAGGTATTGGACTACCTGCCATCTAGGGGAGGGGATGGGGGAAGGAAGGGATAATTTGGAATAGAAGGCTTTGCAAGGGTCAATGTTGAAAAATTATCCATGCATTTTTTTTGTAAATAAAAAGCTTTAATATAAAAAAAGACTCAAAAGAAGCATAAAAAAGTAAACAAGAATGAATGATCATAAGCTACCCAATACTTAAAGTGTTTACTTTAAGAGGATACATATAAATGCTAAGAACTTTGTCATTACTGGAATAGTTAAAAGGGGTTTACATGGACAGAATGGATGAGTATGAGGTGATTATATTGGAATTATCACACACAAAAAGGAAGGGTAGAGAAAGAAGAATGTACTAGAAGAAAGGGGACAGGAGAGGTAGAATAAGGAAACTTCTCAGATAAAAGACTTGCACAGAAGAGCTTTTATAATGGATGGGGAAATGGAGGCAGGAATGGTGTGCAATGCTTGAATCTGACTTTCATCAGAATTGGTTTAAAGATGTGTGTGTGTATGTGTGTAAGTATATATACACACTCAGTTGGTATATAGAAATCGAACTCAACAAGGAAATGAGAGGAATCTAATTAAGGAGGAGAGGAGGATAAAAAGGGAGGGCAGATTAAGAGAGACAGTGGTAAGAAGCATAAAGGCTTTTGAGGAGCAATATGATAAAAAGAGAAGGATTGACTTCCGGCCAAGATGGAAGAGAGGAGGCACACATCTGGGTAAGTTCCACATTTTCTCTCAGAATTCATTTCATGACAAGCCTCTGAATTAGTGCTTGACTGAAAAAAAAAAACACACAAATAATTACCAAGAGAAGACATCCTTGAAATTTGCCAGGAAAGGTCTGGTTTTTTTGCTCCAGGGCGGGATGGTTTTAGATTGGGTGCAGGCTGAGGGCAGGCAGCAGCAGCAAGAGCTCCACAGGCAGCTCACAGTTGAGCAGACCAGAGGGGGGAGGGCTGTGATCTCAGCTGTCTCTATGGGAAGAGCTTTGCTACAGTATTGAATACTTTGCCCCGGCAGCAAGCCAGTAGACAAGCAGAGAAACTAAAAACACCTGGGGTGAAGAATACAACCCCAAACAGTTGGAGTCTCTCAGGACCTGGCCACCCCTCCCCCACAATGTCTCAGCATTCTCTCAGAGTTTCAGAGCGAATTAAATGGAGACAGAAACGAGTACACTTTTTTCTCAGCAGTTCATGGAACCTATACAAAAACTGACCATATATTAGGACATAAAAACCTCAAACTCATGCAGTAAAGCAGAAATAGTAAATGCATCCTTTTCAGACCATGATGCAATGAAAATTATATTCAATAAAAAGCTAGGGGAAAATAGACCAAAAAATAATTGGAAACTAAATAATCTCATACTAAAGAATGATTGGGTGAAACAGCAAATCATAGACATAATTAATAACTTCACCCAAGAAAATGACAATAATGAGACTTCATACCAAGATGTGTGGGATGCAGCCAAAGTGGTAATAAGAAGAAATTTCATCTCTCTAGAGGCCTACTTACATAAAATAGAGAAAGAGAAAGTCAATGAATTGGCCTTGCAACTAAAAATGCTAGAAAAGGAACAAATTAAACCCCCCCAGTCAAACACTAAACTTGAAATTCTAAAAATAAAAGGAGAGATCAATAAAATTGAAAGTAAAAAAACTATTGAATTAATTAATAAAACTAAGAGTTGGTACTATGAAAAAACCAATCAATAGACAAACCCTTAGTAAATCTGATTAAAAAAAGGAAAGAGGAAAATCAAATTGTTATTCTTAAAAATGAAAAGCGAGAACTCGCCACTAATGAAGAGGAAATTAGAGCAATAATGAGGAATTACTTTGCCCAGCTTTATGTTAATAAATTTGACAACTTAAATGAAATGGAAGAATACCTTCAAAAATACAGCTTGCCCAGATTAACAGAGGAAGAAGTAAATAGACTAAACAGTCCCATTTTAGAAAAAGAAATAGAATAAGCTACTAACCAACTCCCTAAGAAAAAATCCCCAGGAACAGATGGATTTACATGTGAATTCTACCAAACATTTAAAGAACAAACTCCAATGCTATATAAATTATTTGAAAAAATAAAGATTGAAAGAGTCCTACCAAATTCCTTTTATGACACAGACATGGTACTGATACCTAAACCAAGTAGGTTGAAAACAGACAAAGAAAATTATAGACCAATCTCCCTAATGAATATTGATGTTAAAATCTTAAATAAAATATTAGCAAAAAAATTATAGAAAATCATCCCCAGGATGATTACTATGACCAAGTAGGATTTATACCAGGAATGCAGGGCTGGTTCAATATTAGGAAAACTATTAGCATAATTGACTATATCAATAACCAAAGTAACAAAAGCCATATGATCCTCTCAATAGATGCAGAAAAAACATTTGATAAATCCAACATCCATTCCTAATAAAAAGACTTGAGGGGATAGGAATAAATGGACTTTTACTTAAAATAGTCAGGAGCATATATTTAAAACTGTCAGTAAACATCATATGCAATGGGGAAAAACTGGCACCTTTCCCAGCAAGATCTGGAGTGAAGCAAGGTTGCCCACTGTCACCATTATTATTCAATATTGTATTAGAAATGCTATCTTGGCAATAAGGGTTGAGAAAGAGATTAAAGGAATTAGAGTATGTAATGAGGAAACCAAACTATCACTCTTTGCAGATGATATGATGGTATACTTAGAGAATCCCAGAGATTCTACTAAAAAGCTATTAGAAATAATTCATAATTTTAGCAAAGTTTCAGGATACAAAATAAATCCCCATAAATCCTCAGCATTTTTATACATCACAACAAAATCCAACAGCAAGAGATACAAAGAGAAATTCCATTCAAAATAACTGTCAACAGTAAAAAATATTGGGGAATCTATCTACCAAAGGAAAGTCAGGAATTATATGAGCTAAATTACAAAAAACTTTCCACACAAATAAATTCAGATTTAAATAATTGGAAAAATATTAAGTGCTCCTGGATAGGCCAAGCGAATATAATAAAGATGACAATACTCCGTAAACTAATCTATTTATTTAGTGCTATACCAATCAGACTCCCAAGAAAATATTTTAATGATCTAGAAAAAAATAACAACAAAATTCATCTGGAAGAATAAAAGATCAAGAATCTTAAGGGAATTAATGGAAAAAAAAAATCAAATGAAGGTGGTCTAGCTGTACCTGATCTAAAACTATATTATAAAGCAGCAATCACCAAAACCATTTGGTGTGGCTAAGAAATAGATGCGTTGATCAGTGGAATAGGTTAGGTTCACAAGACAAAATAATCAGCTATAAAAATCTAGTGTTTGACAAACCCAAAGATCCGAACTTTTAGGATAAGAATTCATTATTTGACAAAAAACTGCTGGGATAACTGGAAATTAGTATGGCAGAAATTAGGCATGGACCCACACTTAACACCATATATCAAGATAAGATCAAAATGGATCCATGATTTAGGCATAAAGAATGAGATTATAAATAAATTAGAGGAACATAGGATAGTTTATCTCTCAGACTTGTGGAGGAGGAAGAAATTTGTGATCAAAGATGAACTAGAGACCATTACTGATCACAAAATAGAAAATTTTGATTACATCAAATTAAAAAACCTTTGTACAAACAAAACTAATGTAAACAAGATTAGAAGGGAAGCAACAGACTGGGAAAATATCTTCACAGATAAAGGTTCTGATAAAGGCTTCCTCTCCAAAATATATAGAGAATTGACCCTAATTTATAAGAAATCAAGCCATTCTCCAATTGATAAATGGTCAAAGAATATGAACAAACAATTTTCAGATGATGAAATTGAAACTATTTCTAGCCATATGAAAAGATGCTCCAAGTTATTATTAATCAGAGAAATGCAAATTAAGGCAACTCTGAGATACCACTACACACCTATCAGATTGGCTAAGATAACAGGAAAAAATAATGACTAATGTTGGAGGGGATGTGGGAAAACTGGCACATTGATGCATTGTTGGTGGAGTTGTGAACAAATCCAACCATTCTGGAGAGCAATCTGGAATTATGCCCCAAAAGTTATCAAACTGCACATACTCTTTGATCCAGCACTGCTACGACTAGGCTTATACCCCAAAGAGATACTAAAGAAGGGAAAGGGACCTGTATGTGCCAAAATGTTTGTGGCAGCCCTGTTTGTAGTGGCTAGAAACTGGAAAATGAATGGATGCCCATCAATTGGAGAATGGTTGAGTAAATTGTGGTATATGAATGTTATGGAATATTATTTTATTGTAAGAAACTACCAGCAGGATGAATATAGAGAGGCTTGGAGAGACTTACATGAACTGATGCTAAGTGAAATGAGCAGAACCAGGAGATCATTATATACCTCAACAATGATACTATATGAGGATGTATTCTGATGGAAGTGGATTTCTTTGACAAAGAGAAGATCTATCTCAGTTTCAATTGACTAACGATGGACAGAAGCAGCTACACCCAAAGAAAGAGCACTGGGAAATGAATTTAAACTGTTTGCATTTTGCTTTTTCTTCCCGGGTTATTTTTACCTTCTGAGTCCAGTTCTATCTGTGCAACAAGAGAACTGTTCGGTTCTGCACACATATATTGTATCTTGGATATACTGTGACATATTTAACATGTATAGGACTGCTTGCCCCCTGGGGGAGGGGGTGGAGGGAGGGAGGGGAAAAGTCGGAACAGAAGTGAGTGCAAGGGATAATGTTATAAAAAATTACCCAGGCTTAGGCTCTGTCAATAAAAAGTTATAATCATTAAAAAAAAAAAAAGAAAATAAAAGAAATTATTATTTTAAAAGAGAGAGAGAAGGATAAATGAAAGAAAATGGAATGGAGGGAAGTAAACAATAATCATAACTGTGAATGTGAATGTAAACTTCACCCATGAAATAGAAGTAGATATAGCAGAATGTTTAGGAAACCAGTGTCCAACAATATGTTACTTATAAAAAACACACATAAGGTTAAAAGAAAGGGCTAAAGGAAAATGTATTATGCTACAGCTATTGGGGGGGGGAGGCAGTACAGCAATTATGATCTCAGATAAAGCAAAAGCAAATTAGACCTAATTAAAAGATAATTGGGGAAACTACATTTTACTAAAAGGTACCATAGACAATAGAGTAATATCAAAGTTTTACAACAAATTTCTGTGATAAAGGTCTCATTTCTCAAATGTGTAGGAACTGAATCAAATTTATAAAAATAAGAGCCTTCCCCAGTTGATAAATGAACAGGCAAGTTTTTTTTTGAAGAAGAAGAAGAAGAAAGAGAAAGAGGAG
Source organism: Sarcophilus harrisii (assembly GCF_902635505.1). Classification (NCBI taxonomy): domain Eukaryota; kingdom Metazoa; phylum Chordata; class Mammalia; order Dasyuromorphia; family Dasyuridae; genus Sarcophilus; species Sarcophilus harrisii. Next base: position 337,940,972 of record NC_045427.1, read on the forward strand.
GAGAAGGGGGAGGAGGAGGAGGAAGAGAAAGAGGAAGAAAGTAGGAGAAAGAAGAAGACGAGGAAGAAGAGATCAAAGTTATTTAGAGTAATATGAAAATGCTCTAAATCATGGCTCATTGGAGAAATATAAATAAAAATAATAAAAATAAAAAATAACTCTGAAGTACCACATCTTATCTATCAAAAATGATGAAAGCTAAAGAGGATTAAGAAATAATAGTTATAGTGAAGTAGTGAACTGATCCAACCAGTCTGGAGAACATTTTAGAACCATGCTGAAAAGTGCTATAAAACTTAACCTTTATCCAGCAATACAACCACTGTGGCTGTATCCTAAAGAGATCAAAGGGAAAGGGAAATACACAAAAATTATAGCATCTCTATTTTGGAGGTTGGGCATGCCCATTATTTGTAAAATGGCACATGATTGTGATGAAGTACAGTTCTACTATAAGGAATGAAGAGAGAGTGTTTTCAGAGGGGGAAAAAAACAAGGCAAGAACTATGTGAACTTCAGTGAAGTGAGAAGAAATGGGAGATCATTGTGCACAGTAACAACATCATAACAATGATCAACTATGAAAGACTTGAGTACTCAACAAACAGTACAAATCAAGGGTTGAACAGTAGAAGAATATAGTATCAATAATTGATTACTAGTGTTGATCACACTCTTTTTGCTATCTTGTTTTTTGTAAAGAATGGGTCATAGATATAAATAAAAGAAAAATTACATGATGTAGAAAAGTACACAATTTGCAATTCTAACCATGAATGTGAGAGGAATAAACTCATTTATAAAATGGAGGAGAATATCAGTAATCATAGCAATTACATTACATTGAATCAAGCATTTAAAACTTCTGTCAGTGGAGCAATTAAACAAAACAACAGTGTTTGATAAATTCAGAACCTACAACCACCAGAGCATGGACCAGACAGCCAATTCTGAAGAAAAAATATATGTGTTTGACACACTTTTAAATTTAATATATATTATCAATATTGTCTTCATCACTTGCTTAATTCTAGATATTAAACAAAATAATAATTTAATCCTTGATTTATATTATTTGCTAACTTCTGAGGCATAAATGTTTGAATGGGCAACTTGAAAATTAGCTCAAGCTCGCTCCAGTGCACCTCTAGTATGGAATCAAATTTGACACAATCTTCTGAGAAAATTATAAAACAATCTGGCAAAAATAGGTATAGATTTACATCTCACTCTATATACTACTAAAAACTTCATGAATTTTAAGATTAAAACATTAAAAATCATATAATAAACAAATTAGAGTAGAGAAGGATATATACTTCACAATGATGAGTTGAAAGAGAGTTCTTTTTTTAAAAAAAATGGATTAGAAAGAATTTTGAAGCAAGTTTTTCTGATGAAGGCCTCATGTCCCAAATGTGTAGAGAATTGAGTCAAATTTATTTATTTTAAAGAGTCATTTTACAGTTGATAAATGGTCATATCTCACAGGGTTATAAAATAATTCATATCCTTTGACTTAACAATACTATTACTAGGCAAGAATCCCAAAAGAGATTTTTTAAAAAGGAAAAGCACCTATACATACAAAAATATTTATAGCAACTCTCTTCTAAGGGCAAAGTATTGGAAATTGAGGGGATGTTCATTAATTGGGGAATGGCTTAATAAACTGTGGTATATGATTATAATGGAATATTATTGTTATATGGGAAATGATGAGCAGGTTATTCTCAGAAAAATCTGGAAAGACCTCCATGAGCTCCATTAAAATAAATAGGTATATCATGTACAAAGGAATAGTAAATGTTGTGGGAGGATCAGCTGTGAGTGACTGCTATTTTCAATAACACAATAATCCACTTAGAAGAATTTATGATGAAAAATGCTAACCATAACCAGAAAAAGAAATGATTGTGTCTGAATAGAAATTGAAGCATACTCTCTATTTTTTACTTTATTTGTCTTGAGGGTTGTTTTTTTTTTTTAAGGTGAGGGAGAGATTTATATTTTTCTTTTGTAACATGAATTATAGGGATATATTTTGCATAACTTCTTGTGTGACTTCTTAAAGAGACTTGGGAATGGAGAAGAGAGAGAATCTGGAACTCAAAGTTTTAAGAAAAAATGTACAAATTTTGCTTTACAAATAAATAATGTTAAATATTAAAAATGGATTAGATTGGATCACAGAAAATAAATGGACAGTTTTCATTATATGAAATATAAAAATGTTTACACAAACCAAAGAAATACTGGTAGAAAAAGAAGGAAAACAACTAAGGAAAAAAAATCTTTGCAATGGAATTTTTATGATGAAGGTCTGATATGCAAGCTATCTAAGAACTACATTACATTAAAAAGTTTGCACAAACAAAACGAACAGAAACAAGATTAAAAGGGAAGTACAAAGCCAGGAAAAAAAGTTTTACATCCAGTGTTTCTAATAAAGGTTTCTTTGTAAATATATAAAGAACTGTGTCAAATTTATAAGAATAAAAGTCATTCCCCAATTGATAAATGTTCAAAGGATATTAACAGACAATTTTCAGATGACAAATTAAAGTCATCTATAGTCGTATGAAAAATGCTCTAAATCATCATTGTTTAGAGAAATATAAATTAAAACAACTCTGAGGTACCACCTCATACCTCTCAGTCTGGCTAAGATGACAGGAAAATATAGTAATAAATGTTGGAAGGGATGTGGGAAAACTGGGACACTAATGCATTATTGGTGGAGTTGTGAAGTAATTCAATGATTCTGGAGAGCAATTTGGAACTTTGCTCAATGGGCTATCAAACAGCATACCCTTTGATGCAGCAGTGCCATTACTGGGGCTGTATCCCAAGGAAATCATAAAGAAGGGAAACAACCCACATGTGCAAAATTGTTTGTCACAGCTCTTTTTGTGGTTGCAAAGAATTGGAAAATGAGTAATTGCCCATCAACTGGGAAGTGGCCAAATAAATTGTGGCATATGAAGGTAACAGAACATTATTGTTCTACCAAAAAATGATGAACAAGCTGATTTTAGAAATGCCTGGGAAGATTTTTATGAGCCAATGCTGAATAAAACAAACAGAACCAGGAATATATTGTACACAATAATAGCAAGAATGAGAGGTGATCAACTATGACTTGGTTCTCTCTGTGGTTCAGGGATCCAAAGCAATCCCAATAGACTTTGAATAGAAAATTCCATCTGCCTCCAGAAAAAGAAATACGGAGATTGAATGTAAATCAATATATGCTATGTTTTCCACTTTTTTCTGTTTTTTCTCTCTCTCCCAACATGATTCATAAAGCAATGTGTATTAAAAAATAGATAAATTACAAAAAAAAAATTTCTAAGAAATTGATTTAAATTTATAGGGAAAAAAAGCCCATTTAGCTGTAGATAAACATTCAAGTGGTGTATAAGCAGACAGTTCTAAATTGAAGAAAACCAGCTATCAGTAACCATTTAAAAAATTTTCCAAATCATTAATTAGATAAATGCAAATTGAATTAACACACCAATGCATTGTTGGTAAGATCTGTGAAGTGAAGCCATTCTAAGAAGTATTTTGAAGCTATTCCCCAGACATCACTAAACTATATACAGTTGCTCAACTTAAAAGTCTCATATCCAAAAGAGAGAAAATAGAGGAACTCTTTTGTGTAATAAGTTCTCTATGCAAATATTTATAGCAAAATTTTTCATTTTTCATTAATTTCAATTTGAAACTAAGGGGGAGTCTATAATTTAGAGAATGGCTGAATAAATTATAGGATATGAATGTGTTTGTAATGATAAAAGAAATTAAATAAAAAGATTCAGCTGTTTCTGATACTTACAAACATACCTGTGTCTCTCTCATCCTTAAAAAAAAAAAATCCTCATCTGATCCAACCATCCTTCCTAATTATTATCTTATATCCTCTTCTCTTTTTGACTAGATTCCTTGATAAAATGCCTCTACATTCAGTAGCCTCACCTTTTCAATTCTTATTCATTTCTAAACCTCTTGAATGACTGAACTGAAACTGTTCTCTCCAAAGTTACCAGTAATCTCTTAATTTTCAATTGTAAAGGTCTTTTTGAATCCTCATTCTTCTTGATCTCCCCATATGTTTTTACATTGTTTATCATCCTCTTCTCTTATATACTCTTTCCTCTTTAAGTTTTCTTTTCCTTCTCCTGGTTCTCCTACTTGTTGAATCATTCTTTCTTGTTTTTCTTTGCTTCATTTTCATCCAGGCCATTTCCACTAATCTTGAGTATCTTTCCAGCCCTATCTGGAACCTTTTCCATTCTAGTCTTTTTACCATGAATTCTTGAAAGTCCTCTATTTTATTAAATATTTGTTTTTCCCTTGAAGTATAATACTCATTTTTTTTTCTGGATGGGTTATTCTTGGTTGAAATTCTAGCTTTTTGCCTCCAGAATATCATATTCCAAGCCCTTTGCTCCTTTAATGTAAAAATCTTGTGTGATTCTTGACTGTGGCTCCATGTTATTTGAATTGTTTCATTCTGGCTGCTTGCAGTATTTGCTCATTGACCTTGGAATGCTGAAATCTGGTTGTAATGTTTCTGGCAGTTTTTATTCTAGGATCTCTTTCAAATAGTGACTGATGGATTCTTTTAATTTTTATTTTACCTTTTGGTTTCTAACCTATAAGGGCAGTTTTCCTTCATGATTTCTTGTGGTGCATGCTTGGACCTTTTTTCTGGCCATGGCTTTCAAATAAACCAATAATTTTCCTTCAGATCAGTTATTTCTATGATGAAATATTTTACTTCTTTTTTCTTTGAAGTTTTCATTCTTTGAATTTCATTTTGACTTTGTTTTATATTTCTTAATGTCTCATGGAGTCATTAGTTTCTGCCATCTTGGCTCACTCCATCAATGTGGCTCTTAGGAGTAAGTATCTTAATTTCATGGCTACACTAGGTAGATGGATACAGTAGATAGAGTACTGGATGTGGAATCAGGAAGACTCATCTTCATGAGCCTTTATTTGTCTTTAGATACTAATTAGCTGCGTGTCCCTGGGGAAGTCACTTAACTTTGTTTACCTCAGTTCCTTATTTGAAAAATGAACTGAAGAAGGAAATGACAAACTGCTCTTATATATCTTTGCCCAAAAAAAGTGCCAAAAAGAGTTAAACATGGTTGAAAAATGTCTAAACAACAACAAAGTGATCCTTTGCAAGTGATCTTTCAGCCAAGAATTTTATATTTCTATTTATATACACTCCTTCTATTTCTTCTCTTTATATTTGCAAGGAAATGATAGAACTAATGAGATTGGGATTCAGTACCAAATGATGAGATTAAGGTAGACACATTAAATGATAGGATTCAGGAAAGCAACTTGCATCAAATTTGGGGGTTAGAACATGTGAAGAATTCACAATGGCATTTATCTTTGGCAAAAGATAGGTTTATTTATGAAAAAAAGTTACAAACAAAATGAAGAAATACAGTAGACACCAGGAGTGGAAAATATGAAACTGATTTGAGAAAGCATCTAGTTAGCAAGGAAAAGGGTTTTAACAGTTAACAATAGAAAAGACAAGTTCCCTAGGGGAACCCACAATTAAGCAGGAGAAAGGAAATACACCATGAGGTGGGAGAATGCCATTAACAGGCAGGCTAAATGCGATGACCATGCTAGCACCCAGGATGCCTTAGAATCAGCCAGAGTCAGGATAAGCAAAAGTCCTTAGTCTTTATTCTTGGTCTTTAGAAGACTTTTAAGACTTAGAGTGAAAGGATCTCTGCAACCTCCTTCTTCCTCATCCACAGCCAAAGTGAGTTTGGCTAGTCTTACTCCACCCCCTAGTTCCCTCCTACAATCCTCTGTATACATCAATCATCAAGCCAGCACAGGATAATGGGAAGGGCCATTTTCCAAGTCATGTTCATAGAGTATTGTCCAATCGGTAGTTAGTCTCAAGTGCTCGGCTGTCCTGACAGTGCATCAACTCAAGAGTTTCAGTCCTCTACAGCTAAATCCATAGAAGAGTTTAGTACCCTAAAAGAGTTAGTTAGCTACAGGAAGTAGAAAGACACCATGAGTCAAGGTTTAGAGGGAGCGAGGAAAAAAAAAAACATGATAAGGCAGAATTCTATGGCAGGCTAACCCAAAAGGGATTCAGTAAAAGCGGGTTTTTGACATCTGATTAGATAAAAAAGGTGGGGTTTCACAAGACTTCCACAGGGATTGGGACTGTAAGGTTGAGCTGATCCCTATCAGTGCCCTTTCCTGCTTGTCTCAGTGAATAATCTTATCAACACTTCAGGCTTTCTCTGTCAAACCCACCTAGTGACCCAGGATCTCATTAGGACCATTGTCAAAATCTTAGGGGTTTGTTTTATGTTAAGCTTCAAGCCAACTTTTATGCTCTTTTACCCTCTTCTAGAGACTTCTTAATTCTTTTTTAACTTTCTGCCATCAGAGTGGTATTTCCAGCATATCTGAGAATGTTGACATTTCTCCCAGCAGCCTTATCTCTGGCTTTTGATTCATCCAGTCTGGCATTTTACATGATGTACTCTGCATATATGTTAAATAAAGTGACAATATATAGCCTTATTATTCTCTTTCCCCATCTTAAATCAGTTGATTGTTCCATGTTCAGTTTTAACTGTTGCTTTTCAACCCTCATATAAGTTCCTCAGGAGTGAAGTAAGATGGTCTAATAGTCCCATCTTTTTGAGGACTTTCCACATTTTGTTGTGAATCACATGGACAAAGGCTTTAAGATTAGTTTTTCACTGGAACCCTCTAGCTTTCTCCATAATTCAATGAATGTTGATAATTTAGTCTATATATCCTCAGTTTCTTCAAAAACCAGTCCATCCTTCTGAACATTCTAGGTTCACATATTGCTAAACCTAGTGTGAAGAATCTTAAAAACCTGTTGGAATTGGTATTTTGAAGAGTGAGCTACAATAGAAAAACAAAAGGGGGAGAATGTATTCTTTATAAAGTATTGTTATAGAAACTTTTTATGCCAACATACATATCCTGAGAAATACAAAGGCTAAAGAAGGGCTTAAGTATAAAGGCCATGAATTAAAAAAACAAGTTTAGAATAGTCAGAGCTGAAAAAATAAATTATCAAGAGAATGTGGGAAAGACATCTTTTTTTAGAAAAAGATACAAAAATGATTTTTAAAAAATTAATAAACAAAACAAGTTGAAGGGAGTAAGTGGTATATCATTTAAATACTTAAATGAGAGGAAAAGAAAGAGGAATGATTAAATAAAACAAAAGGAAAAAACTAATAAGTTAAGCAAAACTAGGGAAAAGGACAAATTGGGAAAGGGTGGAAAAAGATAGTATGAGAATGAAAAGAGAGCAAGTGGGAATAGGGTTGCTTTAAAGTAAATTAAGCAAAAATCATTTAAATTGATTTAGACAAAATAATAAAGCTTTGTATTTAATAAGAAAGTGGTTAAAAATCCCAATTTTGAAAAATAAAAACAAATGGATAAAAATAGCCATCTACTTACTAATTTTAAATCTGAAAAATATAACAGATGAGAAAACACAACCCCATAATCTGTATTCTGTTATACATTTTTGAAAAGATATTAAAATAAAAGAATAAAAACAAGTACCAGGAGAAAAAAATTTTATTATGTATCAGATGAATCCAAAAAAGCAGGAGTCAGAATTATGCTTTTCAGATAAAGCAAAAAAACACAAAAGTAAAAAAACAAAGTAATTACATTCAGCTGAAAGGAAACATAGATAGCAATACAATATCAGTATTAAGTGTAGATGCTCTAAATGCTTTAGCATCTGAATGTATAAACAACAAGACATAAATGATTATACAATAGTGATTATACAATAGTGTCAGGATTTTTCAACATCCTTCTCTCAGTCAGTTTTTGTTACATTTAAAAGAAAGATAAACAAAAAGTAAAATATAGACTGATGGTATGTACTAAATTGTACTGCAAAAGAATAAGAACATATATAGTACCACATAGAACTTTTACAAAAATTGACCCCATATTACATCACAGTTATTGTAAACAAGTGTAAAAAATCAGAAATAGTAAGCACATACTTTACAAAGTATAATGAATAACAAATTACATGTATTATACATATCATAACAAATTATAATAGAAACAGTTATCAGTTCAGGAAATGCAAGCAAAAACCACAGACCTAAATGTAGACTTAACAATGAAATCCTAAATCATGAATGTATCAGAAAACATCATATAAATAATAATTCTGATAAAGAAAATGTTAATGATGAAAAAAATACCAAAATTTCAATGATGAAATTAAAGGAGTCCTCAGGGACAAAATGCTATCTCTACAAACATAAATTAAAAGAGATGATTAATGTTAAAATTTAAAAAGCTCACAAAGGAAGCACAAAAGGAGAGATACTAAAATTTAGAAAAGAAATATGTGATCTGGAAACTAATAAAACTATAGAAATGATCAATGAAAGTAAAAACTGGTTCTTACAAAAGAGTAATAAAACTGGTAAATCTTTAGCCAATATGATTTTTAAAAGGTCAGGAAAAAATATACGAAAAAGTTGATGGTATTATCCTTTAAAACAAAACAATAAGAAAGTATGCATGACAGGCAAGTTGGATCATAGAAAAGGTAGAAGCCTAAAAACTCAACACAGGCAAAAAGACTTAAAAACCTAATCTCTGCTGTGGCTACAGAATGAAAACCCTAACCTTTTCTAATTCTAACAATCTTCTTGACAACTTTAGAGCAACAGAAGCTTTATGAGTTCTTCATGACAGCAGCTATACAACAGGTTTTGAGCAAGTCTAGTGTAATATTTAGTAAAATTAAAGAAGTTGGCATTTTCCCAATGAAAGAAACATTTTATTTTTCCTTCTGTTTGTGTCACTAACTGGTTAAAATAAATAACTTCTTCAGCAGTTCATTTATTCCCTGGTAATTTTTTAAAGTATTTATTAAAATTTTATTGTAGTCTCCCACTAATTATGGTTTGCCTGCAAGCAAACTATTTGCGTGGAGAAAAGCCAGATAAACTTTCTTTTAAAAACTCTCTAACATATCAGAATGTTCTTTTGCAAAACACCTTTACTGACATTAGATATTTACAGAGCCTTTGCTTAGGGAGGTGGTAAAGTAAGAGAAAATTCTGTGCAGCAAATTTGACTCCTCACATCAGTCATTGATTAGTTATCAGGATATGGTTAATAAGTAATTTTAGGTAGTGCAGAGCACTCAATATTCTTTTTCTCTCTGAAGATGACCTAAAAAAATCAGTTACAACTGGCATTCACCTCAAGTATTGCACAATTCTGAGTGAAAGGGCAGCAGATAGATCAAAAAAAAAAAATCAGTTGAACAGTGATTAAGTAATTCTAAATGCACGCTGTTATCATTACTGCTGGACTTTAGAACATTTAACTTTAGCAAAGTGTTTGCATTTAATTAGAAATTTGCAGCACAGTAGCTATCAATATTGAATCCAAATTGATGCCACTTTTTATACCATTGCTTCCTTCAAGCTAATTAAAAAGGCACATAACAAAATGACTCATATAAATTTTAAAGCAAGATAAACAGTATTCCCTGGAGACCAAAATAAAAGTAAATATCATACATCCTGATCATTAGCTAAAACTTTTCCTCAGATGCACAGGCCTTGTGATATAAGGCATGTTTCAGTGTTATCAGATTTGATCCACTTGGTTTGGTGTGTATGTGTGTGTGTGTGTGTGTGTGTGTGTGTATGCCTTTTAAAATTTTTGAATGAACATTTCTCTAAACACTTTAGTTTTTCAAGAAACAATTGTTTCTGCTATTTTTCTTTTTTTTTATAATCCTGATAGTATATCAAGTTAAGCAGTATGAAAAAAGCTAAAGTTTATTTTGTGCAAGTCTTTAGTTTTGTGTACTGTACAATGAATTTTTCTTATACTGTAAAGAAAGAATAAAATGGCAAATGGAATTTTCTACTTAAAAGAGAGTATATAATTTGGGTAAGATTTTCTCAAATTAAATACTAATACTTGCCTATATTAACAGCTTTATAAAGACCAGTAAAAATAAAGTTTAAAAAGAGAAGTTAGTTCTTATAACTTTCTTTTCAGTTTAACATAGAAAAAAGTGTTTTAAGTTTCATGATTGTAGCATTTCTAGATATACATTACAAAATATGGTAAAAAAAAAATCTGATTTATGAAGGATTAAGTAAGTGTTAAGCTTTGTTGAAAGTGAAAATATCTTTATGATTAACTATAGATGAGATTATCTGCTTGAAGGTTAGGAAAAATAGAGGTTTCCATAGGATAAATTTTCTACAGCTTTTTGCTTTCCTTATTTGTAGAATATCTTTCCAACTGATACATTATTTCACCTCTGGCCAAGATTCACTCAAACATAAAGGGGCTTCTACTACCACTTTTGCCTAGTTGTTCAGAGATTTTTACAGGCTCTAAGTTACTGTTTCAAAATGCCTAAATCCAGAATGGTGCTGTAGTCACAATGAATGTAAATTCCCCATTAAATTCACAGTAAACTTGATTTGGTTAAATTCATTTCTGTAAGAATTTGGATGTACAAACTGGAGTCATCAAGTAGCAATGGTGTTGGAATCTTTACAAAGTGTTAAGCTATTGGAGTTAATTTAATCTTAGAGTTATTTTGGGCCAGAACTTGAACTAGGTACTAAGTACAACTGATGGAAACAATGCTTGTGTTCATACCTTTAGAGAGCTCATAAGTATCTAAGAACTCAATGGAGTTCACATGTTTGGGAGATTTCAGAGAGCATGCTGGGAGATATCCCACAATCCCACTCTCAGAGAAGTAGCATAAATTCAGTTCCTATGAGCCACTTGAGAGAGTTCTGGGAAACTTCGACTGGGGTTGGAGACAGAGCACTCTGGGAGATACAGAAGCCTACTCACCTCATTTGGAGATTGAGAAGCCACTAGTCGGTGCTGGCTGGAGGCTGAAGAAAGCAGAGGCAGAAGCCAAGGACAAAGCTGCAAGAGCTCTTGGAGCCAGGCAGAGAGATAGGCCTCAACTAACCAGGCTAATTAGGAAGGAGAAATAAACGTTTGCACTTTTATCAGCTGGCTGCGATTTTGGAGTAATTATTCAATTGCAACTGAGACTAAGGCTGCCTTCAGGAAAACCTCCACACTTTGGTGGCGCCCAACGTGGGGCTGACTGGACCCTCAGCTGATTTCAGTGGAAAAGCCTGTGATCCTGATCTTAAGTGGAAAAGCCTGTGATCCTGACCGAGTGGAAAAGTCTCTTCAACCCAGAAATTAGAGTGAGTACAACAAAGAAATCGTGTTAAAAGAATTAAAGTAGAATTTCAGCCAAGATGGGACAGATATTTAGAAAACAGCCTTCTGTTTCTGTTCAAGGAAAATGTCTAGAGAGCATTGTTAAAGTTATGGAAAGCAAAGGTTTGATTATAATTATAGAGCAGATCACTGAACTTTTACAAACTGTTAAGAACATATGTCCTTGTTTCTCTCTGGAGAAAGATTTGGATCTGGATGAATGGAACTTAGTAGGAGAGAATCTTTGTCAATTCTGTAATAAAAATGACCCTAACTCAATTTCTAAAGACATATTTAATACATATAATTTAATACAACTGGCTATAAGAAGTTATTTAAGTGTTAAAATGAAAAAGAAGAAAGTGCCAACTAAACTAGGTGATAAGAAGGAAAATTCAGATAATGGAGTTAAGTACAATTCTGAGTGTGATACTTCACAGCAGGAGGAATTAGATCATTTTTCATCTCAGGAAGAAGAGGAAGAGAGAGAGGCAGAAATACAGTCAGCTTCTCCTGTGAAGCAAAATATGACAAGATTAGAAGCAGCATTAATTAAAGCAAAAAATAAAGGAGAAGATATATCTGATTTTATAAATGTATATCCTGTGATGGAAAAGATTGACTCTTCAGGTCAAAAAGAAAGACAATACACTGCTTTTAATTTGGAAAAAATTAAAGATTTGAAAAAGGGTTGCACTCTTTATGGGGCTACATCATATGTGAAGATGTTGCTAGATAATTTGTCTTATGAAATCTTAACCCCAAATAATTGGAAATCCATAGCGACAACATGCTTAGAACCGGGACAAAATTTGTTGTGGCTTTCAGAGTATCATGAATTATGTAGGATTCAAACCCAATGCAATAGGCAAAACAGGAACTATTGGACAAATCACTTTTGACCAACTAGCTGGTGAAGGTCAGTATGCAGAGAATTCAGAACAGATTTATTATCCTATAACAGTGTATGAACAGATTTCTAAGGCTGCAATAAAAGCTTGGAATTCTCTCCCTGGACAAAAAGATGGAAATAAAGCTTTCACAAAAATAGAGCAAGGTCCCAATGAACCTTTTGCAGATTTTGTGGGACGTTTGCAAACAGCTGTAATCAGAACCATTGGGGATAATGCTGCTACAGAAATAATGACGAGACATCTGGCTAAGGAAAATGCCAATGAGATTTGCAAAAGAATTATATGGGGACTAGACAAAGAAGCTCCTTTAGAGGAGATCATAAGACACTGTGCCACAGTGGGCACAAATGCTTATTATACCCAAACTATGATGAACATGGAAAGACAGGGTCCTTCTTGGCAACGAACTTCTAGAGAAACTCGTCGATGTTTTCAGTGTGGAAAAGTTGGACATCTGAGGGCCCAATGCAGATATGGAGATAGAATGAGAAGACAGGGTGAGAGAAAACCCTAAACCCCATGTCCAAAATTCAATCAAGGCTTTCACTGGGCCTCTTAATGTAGATTGACTAAGAAGTGAAAGGCAAGGCTCAGCTCCTAAGTATCAATCAAAGGACAGGTGGGGTATGATAGCAGCTGAGGTTACACCCAGAGAGTCTTTAGAAATTCAGGACTCTGATGTCATCAACCAACAGAAAAGCAATCAGGATTACAATTGGAGAGAATACAGATTTTTTTTAACCCAACGGGGCAGTGTCCAGTGCAAACAGCCCCAATGTAATTGCCAGATGAAAGGAGAAATCCCAAAAGTGGTAAACAGAAGAGACTGTTTCAAATTCTATTATATTCCATAAAAAATATATATATATTATATATATATGTATATATATTATTATATTCCAAATTATTCCATAAAACATCCAGGGGGCAGAGGACAAGAGGGGGAAAAGGTAACCTAGATTCATACAAATAAGTGTATTACATCTATTCTAGATTGCCCTGATGAGTAAGGGTACTAATTTAGTTCATGGGAGTTTGCACAATCTATCCTAGATTGAAACAACTTTAAAAGTTATTGATCCCAGACTCTGATGAAAGTAATTCAGGGTAGGTTCTCCAGAACACTAAAATGTTTCCATTCATTTCCCCCTGCAGTTCCCTAGACAATTCAGAATTTAACTGATGGTTCTTAAGAGGAATAAATTGAAATCCATACCTTTGCTGCACTAGTTAGCATTTTAGAGATTTGTGAGCGTTTATTAAGCACATACTGTTTGTCAGATACTGGCAAAAACAAATAGTCTCTTCACTAAAAATGATGGTATTCTATTGGGAGAGATAATATATACATAATTTAATATGTATCAGAAGACTTAAGCTATGTAAAAATACTTTGGAAACCTTTAAAGCATTATACAAATGCTAGCTATAATCATGATTATTACTGTATAAAATATATACACAATGAGTACAGAGTAAATTTTGGGGCAAAAATTTCATGTAGAAGTTATCACTTGAATATAGTTTTGAAGGAAATAAGGCATTCTAAGAAGTGAAGGCAAAGTAAGAAAGCAAGGGCCAGGGAAAATGTGTAGAGATACGAGATGGAGTGGTGCACAACATCCAGAAGGCCCATTTGGATGAACCAGATAGTGTACATGGGAAAATAATGGGAAAATGTTAAGAAATAAAGTTTTGGTTACATCATAAAGGGCTTTAAAAGATAAATCAAAGATAAATTTTCTCCTAGGGGAAATAAAGAACCATTCTAGTTTATTGAGTAGTAGGGTGAAATGGTCAGATATATACATTAGGAGACATCAGTTTTGCAACAAGGAGAATATATTAGAATAAGGAAAAATTTGAGGCATCAAGACCAAATAGGAGATTATAACAGTAGTCCAAGCAAGAGATGATGTAGGTTATGCAGTAGTGACTGCATGGATGGGAAGAAAGGGGAGAAGTATGAGAGATATTGTAGGCATAGAAATAACATTTAGCAACTTATTGGATGTATGGAATGAGAAAGAAAAATGTTGGATGACTGGAAGAATGATTGTGTTCTTAAAAGAAATAGACAGTTAAAAAGATGAGAAAGTAGAAGCAACAATTATAGACAACTTCCCCAGAAGTTTTATTTAAATATTGCATGCTGTGATGACCATTAGAGCACAGCACTTCAATATAAATTTGGATGTGCTCTTGGTTCTCTACTAACACTGAATAAACTGTCTAAAACCAAACTGTGACCATTTTTATAGTGATGCACATACATATTTTAATAAACAAATATGTTTAGGCCTAAGATCTACTAAAGTAATATTTATAGCACTGTAACTCACAGATGTATAAATAGTAGAATATCATCTGCTGAATCTAAGAATTGTCTGAATTCCATTTTTTAATTGAAAATATAAGATAAATCTTACTAAAATAATCCTCTGACAATAGTCTGAGAAAGTGTTCCAATTCTTTTGTTGTATTGGAATTTTTCAGTCAAAAAGTGTTTGAAATAGGTTCTTGATTGTCACAGCTTTACAATAGATATGCTAGAGGGCTCAAGAGCACAAGAAAACAGAATGTAAATAGACTTATATGAGCTCCGTTAGAGCCACAGTCGTAAACTAGCAATTTTTAGCTAAAAACCTCGTCTACAAATGCAAAACAGGCTGCACTCTTGCTGATGGCTAGAAGTGGGATAGTTTTCTGTTAGTTAGAAGAGTCTATTGATAAATTGTTACTTATGTTCTCATTTGTTTATAATGATTATAAATAGGGAGCTACTTTGTAATTCAGAAACTAAAATACTCCTTCAAAATCTTGCATTCAAAATGTTCTTCCCCACTTAGGATCTGGAATTTCTTCTTCATTTAGTCCTTTATCTTAATGTTAGTGATTTTCTAAGAGTAATCTAAGCTGGTCAAGTTGTGAGGGCAAGTGGGTTGAGAATTGAATTTATTAGAGGCTGAGATAAACATAAAATCTTAAACTTGAATTTTAAAAAATCATAGGTATAACATGTGAGAGGCATAGCTAGATAATGAACTAAAATAAGTTCAATATGAGTTAATAGTGTTATATGGCAGCTAATAAAGCTAACATAATCTTAGATTGCATTAATAAAGTATATTATCCAGTAAAAGACAGATGATATAACAATGCCCTGATTAGACCATATATGGAATATTATTCAGTTCCAGGTACCATATTTTGGAAAAGATCATCAAGAGAATGAAGAGAAAAGTATCCAGGGTAGTGAAGGTCTTTTGAGATCATGTCACATGAATTTTATTTGAAAGAAATGTGTAGAGTAAACTTAAAGGGTATATAATAGTTGTCTTCAAATATTTAAAAGAGACATGAATCATATAAAAAACAATCAAGAATGGTTCAATGCTAGGAAAACATGATCATATAACTGATCATATAAATAAAATTGACAAAATCACATACTTATTTAAATAAAAGCTAACATTTTTACAATGCAAAAACACTAGGCACTTTCCAAAGAATATAGTTGAAAGAGAAGAGATAATATAATATTTTAGTATTTTCATGAAAAGTTGTAGGCAAGTGGTAGCTGTAGCAGGAGAATTCTAGCACCAAGGACTCATAAGTACCAGGGCAGGAAGAACCTAGACAAAAAGATATTTCAGAGGATCCCTGCACTAGAGAACTCGAACAGTTAGTAGCTGGCAGTTTTGTTACCTACTACACAATGCCAGGTCACAGTTACAGGGCAGAGAGGAAAAGTCACAAAGGAAAAGTGGTACTACCTGTTTTAAGGATCAAGGAACAAGTTTCAGAAATATGTGACTCTGAGATCAAGAGCAATGAAAAGTCAGTTCTAACATGTACCATATAATGAGACTGCAGTGAAATAAACCAGGGCAGGACAACCAAAACCAAGAGGGAGCCAGCAGCTGAGTCACTCTGAAGCTGCAGAATCTTCCCATGAAGTAAAACAATAACTTAATCTAGCAGTAGTCTACAGAAACTCAACAATATACAAATCAACATAACTATACCTATGCCAAGAACTTGCAAAGCACAACAGATCTAGAAGGCAATGAACAGACCTCTCTCCCCAGTTCACATTACTTGGGAAGTACCTAAGACCCCTCAGACTGAGCTATGAAAATAGAAAAAGGACATTAAAAAAAAGCTCAGATTAGCTATCTCCTCCCTTTCTTTGGAAGTGAACAGAATTCATAGCCAAGGAATAGTTTGGAAAAATGAGCAAACAAACAAACAAACAAACAAAAACCTATCATAAAAATCAGCCATGGTGAGCAAGAAGTTCCAGTCATAAATAGAAGACAGTCAGGAAAATTTAAGCAGAGCTTCAAGGGAAAAAATAAAAATTGAACACAAGCTCAACAAGATTCCTAGGAAAATTAAAAAATAAGTTTTTAAAAAGCAAAAAGAAAATCTGTAGTGTTTTTCTTCTTTAAAATAATAATAATTGTTCTCTCTGGGAGAGGGTTTCTTGGGGAAGTTTTCTGGAGGGAGCCTTAGTTTCAGTTACAAGTAAATAACCACCCAAATGCAGCCAGGTGCTAAAAGTTCAGATCTTTTATTGTCCCCAATATAGCCCGGTTAGTTTTCTTAGAGACCTCTCTCCTTGGTTCTAAGAGCTCTTGCGGCTTGTCCCTTGCTTCTGCCTCTGCTTTCTTCAGCCTCCAGCCAGCACCTCCTTGCCTGGGGCTGAGCAACTTTCTGGAGAGCCTTTCAGACCATTGTTGGTCTCAGTGGGGGAAGTGCAGGAGCCCAGCCACCACAGCTGTGTGAGATGAAGTGAATCTGGTTGCGCCTCCGAGAATGGGCTTCTGCTGAACTGACTGACGCTCCTCTACTCTGAACTAAACTCTCAACCAAGCCTCTATCCACTTCTTATATAGGATCTCCCAAAGGTTAACTCCTCCTCTGAGAGAATGTGATTATGGGTTTCTCCCAGAGTGCTCTCTGACCCTGAGAGCTTTAAGAGAGGTGTGAATTTGGATATCTCATATTAATAAACCCTGAAATCTCCCAATCGTGTGAACTCCAATGAGTACTTAAATACTTCTTGCTCATATGAGCTCTCTAAAGGTGTGAACACAAGCATTGTTTCTATCAGTTGTACTTAGTACCTTGTTTCAAGTTCTGGCCCATAACATCTCCTCGTAACATCAGATCAATCATACTGAACCATGCTAAATTAGATAATTATTGTCTCTATCAACTCTAATGACTTAACAGTTTGTAAAGATTCCAACAAAAATCAACTAAAAGTGGTAGAGGAAAATTGGGGAAAGAAACAAGAGTTATATAATTACAAATAGAAAATTAACAGGTTTGTAAAAGAAGCACAAAAATATTGAATAAAATAATTCCTTAAAAATTTGAATTAGCCAAGTAGATTCTGATGACTACATTAAATATCAATAAACAATAAAATAAAAGACTGAAGGAAAATAAAATGTGTGAGATACAAGAAAAATCATTAATCTAGAAAAAAAGAGAAGGATAATTAGAAGAGTATGATAGAGGGAAATACATAGTTAGCAATCAAAACTATGCCCAATGTGAATATGAACTTACTAACAAAATGGAAGTGGGTAACAAACAGTGGGTTACAAACCAAAATCCAATATGTTGTTTACAAGAAACATATTTGAAACAGAAGGATATACATAAAATTAAAATTAGGAGCAAGAACCAAATCTATTATATTTCATATGACATAAAAAGGGAGATAAATAATCTCAGAATAAATAAAAGTCAGAATAGACCTAATTAAAAGAGATAAACAGGGAAAATACAATTTACTGAAAGGTACTCTAGACAATGAATTTATATATCAATAATGAGCATATATGTACCAAATTTTTGCACAAAATCCCAGTTCTTAAAGCAAAAGTTCAATAAGTTTCAGGCAGATATAAAAGCAAAAATGTAATAGTGGGGCAAGGCTCAATTTTTCAGACCTAGATAAATTTAACCAAAAAAATTAAACAAGAAAAAAGTTAGAGATGAATAGAATTTTAGAAAATTTTAATGTGCAGAGAATTTTGAATGAAAATACAAAGGTATATACATATTTCTCAGGTATACATCATAGCATAGCTCAAAAGTAACTATTTTAGGGCATAAAAACTCACCAACAAATGTAAAAAAGAAGAAAAATTAAATGTATCTTTTCCTGATCTTGATGCAATAAAAATTGTATACAATAAATTACCTTAGGGGCAGCTAGGTGATGCAGTGGATAGAGCACCAGCCCTGAAGTCAAGAGGACCTTAGTTCAAGTCTGCCCTCAGACACTTAATATTTCCTAGCTATGTGACTCAAGGCAAATCATTTAACCCCAATTGCCTCAGCAAAGAAAAAAAGATACCTTAAAATAATTGATTAAAAATTAATTGGAACTAAATAACTTAATCCTAAAGAATGGATTGGGAAAGGAATAAATCATATTAATAATCAATAATTTCTTTTAAGATAATGACAATAAACTGATCCTGCCATTCTGGAGAGCAATTTGGAATTATGCCCAAAGGGCTATCAAACTGTGCACTCAGCAGTATCACTACTGGATCTGTATCCCAAAGAGATCATAAAAGAAGGAAAAGGACCTCTGGGTCCATGTACAAAAATAGCAGCTCTTTTTGTGGTGGCAAAGAATTGGAAATTGACTGGGTGCTCATCAACTGGGTAATGGCCAAATAAGTTATGGTATATAAATGTAATGCAATATTATTTTTCTATGAGAAATGATGAGCAGGCAGATTTTCAGAAAAATCTGGAAAGATTTGTCTGAACTGAGTGAAGTGAGCAGAAAAAGAACATTGTATACAATAACAACAAGATTATGTGATGATCAGTTATGCTAGACTTCTCATAGTCTTCTATGAGACTCTTCTCAGCATTGTAGTGAACCAAGACAATTCCAATAGGCTTGAGATGGAAAATGCCATCTGCATCCAGAAGGAGAACCATGGAGAATGAGTGCAAATTGAAGTATACGGTTTTCACTTTGCTTTTTCTTTCTCATGTTTTTTCCCTTTTATTCTGATATTTTCATTCACAACTTTACTAATATGGAAATGTTTAAAATGATTGTACATGTATAACCTATATCAGATTGCTTACATCTTGGGGACGAGAGAGGTAAGGGAAGGAGGGAGAAAAAAAATCCGAGACATAAATCTTACAAGAATGAATATTAAAAACTTTATGTGTACTTGGAAAAACAAAATACTATTGAGAAAAAATAATAAAGTTAATGACAACAGTGACATAACTTAAAGTATGTATGAGAGGAAGTCAAAGCAGTACTTATGAAAAATTCATGTTTTCTAAATGCTTATGTCAGAAAGAAACAGAGGGAAGGAAAGAAAAGAATAAGGGAGGGAAGGAAAGAGAGAGGGAGGGAGAAAAAGATGGAAAGAAGGAGGAAGATAAAAAGAGAGAAATCAATGAAATGTTCATGCATCTAAAAAAGAAAGAAAAAATTAACTCCACTTAAACAGCAAAATAGAATCCCTGAAAAATCAAAGGAGAGATAAATTTTTTATTTAATAAAATTGAAATTAAAAAGGTCATTAAACTAATAAGTAAAACTAGGAAAATGTTAAAAACAAGAAAACTGATAAATCATTGGTTAATTTGATCAGAATAAAGAAGAAAAACATTATCAGAACCTAAAAATGTAAAGGAGTAATTCACAAACAATAAAGATAAAATAACAATAATTAGAAAGTGTTTTTAATATAACTGACAATCCAAATTAAATATCTGCAAGTATATAAAATTGCCCAGATAAAAAGAACAAGAAAAAAGAATACTTAAATAACCCTGTTTTAAAAAAAATTTTTTTTGAATAAGCAATAAAAAACAAACCTGTGGAATAGATAGGTTTACAAGCAAATTATACCAAATCTTTTAAGCACATTTAATTTTAAAAATTATTTCACTGTTTTTGAAAAATAGATCAAGGAAGAATCCTAACAAAATCCTTCTGTAACTCAAATATGTTTATACCTAAACCAGCAATAGTCAAAATGGAGAAAGAAAACTATAGACCAATTCTCCTGATGAATGTTGATGCAAAAAAAAATTAATAAAATTTTAATAAAATCCTAGAATAAGGATTACCAGGAATGGAAGACTAGTTGAATATTAAGAAAATTATAAGCAAAACTGAACAAGGAGATAAATGAAAAAAAAGTGAATAAAGGGAGTTTAGCAGTGCCATATCTTAAATTATACTACAAAGAAATAATCATCAAAAAAATTAGTACTGGATAAGAATGAGTTAATGATTGATAGATGAAAGAAATTAGATACATACTATCTAAAAGCAAATGAGCACAGTAGCCTAGTGTTTGATAAGCTCAAAGATCTCAACTACTGGGGCAAGAACTCACTTACCAATTGGGAAAAACAAGAAATAGTTTAACAGAAATTAAGCATAGAACAGCATCTCGCATTATATTCAGCATAAGTTCAAAATTGGCACATGATTTAGACATAAAGAATGATAGCAAAAGCAAATTAGGGGAGCATGAAAGAAAATTACCTATCAGATCAGAGTTCATGATAAACAAGAGAAGTTTACACACAGTAAAAAGCATCATTTTGGTTACATATATTGACCTTTTTGTACAAATAAACCAAGACAGCTAAAATTAGGATAAAATACAGAAAACTTGTGGGAAATCTTTGCAGAAAGTTTTTTTCTGATAAAGTTCTTATTTCTAAAAATCTATAAGGAAGTGAACCAAATTTATAAGAAAAAGAAACAAAGTATTGGAGGGGGAAAAAAATTCAAGCAATCAAAAGTCATATATATAAAAAAATGCTCTAAAGCTAATAGGGAAATGCAAATTAAAACAACTCTGAAATACAACCTCACACCCATCAGATTGGGTAAGATGACAAAAAAGGAAAGTGGTGTCTACTAGAGGGAATGTTGGAAAATGGGTATATGACTGCACCATTGGAATAGCTGTGAGGTAGTACAATCATTCTGGAATGCAATTTTGGAGTTACAATTAAAATTTTCATGTCCCTTGTCCCATCAATACCACTACTAGGTCTTTAGATCCCAAGAAAATCAAAGAGAGAAGAAAAAGACTCATCCATGCCCCCTTCAAAAAATTATAGCAGCTTTTTTTGTGGTAACAAAAAATTGAAAACTAAAAGGATAACCATCAATTGGAGAATGGCTAAATAAGATATATGAATGAACATGAACACAATTGTGTATAAGAAATGATGAAGGGGAGGTGGTTTTAGAAAAACCTTTGAAGACTTATGTGAACTTATGCAAAGTGAAATGAGCAGACCCAGGAAAATAATTTATACAGAACAGCAATATTCTAGATATAATCAACTCTGAAAGACTTAGTAACTTATCAACACAATGACCCGCCACAGTTCCAAAGAACTCATGATGAAAAGAATTGTTCACTTGCAGATACAGAACCAATGGACTCAGAATAAAAATTATAGCATTTTTGTCTTTCTTTTTCTTGCCTTTATTTTGGAACATAGCTAATTTGAGAGAAATTTTTTTCATGACTTTATATTTGTAATGGCTTTTAAATTAAAGAGCCTTGTCAATGGTTATAAAGTAAATAGGGGAAAGGGAGAATTTGGAACTGAAAATATAATCAAACTTAATTTAGAAAAAGGGGGAAAAGAAAATATTTTTGACCTCATAGACCTACTGAAAGGATTTCAAGGTCACCTGGTGATTCTCAGGTCACACTGTGATAAATGATGATAAAGTAATTTCTATATGAGAAACTTGTACTTGGTTGATGCTGTCAAGCCTTTTTAAATGCTCCTTCCTCCCCCTCCAAAACAACAACAACAACAAAGAATCACATGGTTCACTGTTGTTAGTTACAGAATGTATGCGTGACTCCACATTCTCTCCAAAGCACTTCCCTTAAATATCATCACAATTATCCTAGAGGAAGCAGACTCTCTAGAGTTCTCTGTTACATCAGCTAAGCAAAATGAAGTTCCCTTCTCAGGATTACATTACAAAAGACTTAGGGATTTTATATAGGGATTTGTAACATTAAATGTCACTGTAAAAGTTCTGTATTCTCACATTCTCCTCCTAGCTAAAAAATACTAAGTTGAAATTCTCACAGGCCATCCTACCTACTTGACTGAGTCAGAGGCTAGATTTTTCTGCTAGGCTCTTCTATTTTTCCCTTCCTTTTAAGTAAAGAGTATAGTTTAGCACCTAGCATCTATATTCCACTGTATGTGGTTTCTAATCCTCTTATTTTTCTGCAGGAAATTTAAGTGAAGTTCAAATTCAAGTTACAGGGTTGTATGTGGAAGAATTATAGAATCATTGATAAATCTAAATTGAGATTTGGACATCTTGATAATGTCCAGACTAGGTCCCTGGAGGGCCTCAGGATCAGCCAGAGTCAGGATAAATCAAAGTCCTTGGTCTTTAGGGGGAGAAATGAAGGAGACAGGCAAGCTGCCATGCCCCTTGCCAAAGATGTATCCTGCATTCTGGAGTCTGGAGTCTCCAGCCTCTCTCCTCCTCTTTCTGCCACCAAGTGACTCTGACTTCTATCCCCCCCCTTTCAATCCTTGCCTATGATTATCTCACCAACAAACATTCAGCAAGCACCAATGGTGAGGAGAGCCATCATCTAAATATATGCTAATAGAGCTATTATCTCACATCAAATAGGTAGCCTTAAGTGCTCTCTTGTCTGATTCAGAATTTAAGCCCTCTACATCTCCTGCTTTCTTTTGTTTTAGAACACAGGTGTTTATGCCCTCCCTGACTTGTCAGGGAGGTGAGAACCCCAAAAGGGAGGTGATCTCACCTTCCCTGACTTCTCAGGAAAGAGGGTAAAAACACCAAAAAGGAGGTGTTATGCCCCCACCCCCAACTTCTCAGGAAAGGAGGTGAAAAAAGTTAAAAAGGAGATGATTATGCCCTCCCTGACTTCTCAGGAAGAGAAATGGAAAACACCAAAGGGAAGTAGGGAGTCAAGCCAGATATTGTTAATGGGTTTCTGGGCTGAAGGGTTTTACTAGAAACAAGTATACACAAATCCATTAGTATGGGAGGTATTACACAAGCACATAGCAATATAGCACAGGCTAGTAGTGATGACTCTCCCCACAGTTGGCACAGTCTCAATGTGGTATAACAAACATGAATTGTACAAGTAAGTGATATAACAAACAATGTGAATCAACATGATATTGTAAAAGATTTCCAGAAGTTCTAGAAGGAGAGTATGTAAATAACAATCACACATACACCTCCTTTGGCAACCAAGAGATAGTCCAAAACCAATCTATTGTTTATTACATCACAGGTCAGGGAATCTCTGCAAGTTTTTAAAGTCTTGCAAAAGTCTTTTTATGTGTTAGGGAATCCAATGATTCCTGCAGATTTTGAAATCTTGCAAGTCTTATCATGTCTCGGGGATTCCAATGATTCCTGAGGATTTTGAAGTCCTGCATCAGTCCCATTAACAATTTTTGATGTCCATGAGTCACTTGCCATAAGTACCATGCTCTTTCAATGGTGGACACAATCAGCGATGGAACCACCCAATGTTTCTTGGGTCTTCTCCTTCATTTCAAGGGTCTGCTCCATCTCTCTCCAATGGATAAGGTGAATATGGCTCGGTACTCATCTGATTCCTTCTCCATCTGTAGAGATACAAGCAAACCCTCTCCCCCAAGCAGTTAACCTATCTGGTCCCATCCATTCACCATTTTCTGGATCTCTCCACATCACCTGGCAATTATTGAAAGACAGTAGAGCCGCTCACACTGGATATTACCTTTCCAGTGGGTTATAAAACCTGTCTGCCAGAGCCAGTGCATCTTTATAAAAAAATCAAGAAGTTAATTGTATGAAGAGCTAAATTTAGAGGTTCTCTAGGGTTATGTAACCTGTGCCTCCCCTTTCTTTTGTTTTTGGAGGAGTGTCTTGATGTCTCTGTTTCTCCTCGCTACTATTGCCTAACCTTGAGAATTAAAGGGTATGCCAGTGGTGTGTAAAATCTTATACTGTGCACAAGTGTGAAAAATGTTTAGAAGTATATGCAGGTCCATTATCTGTTTTGATTGCTTGTGGCACACCCATAATTGCAAATGCTTGTATAAGGAATTCAGTGACCACTGGGGCAGTCTCTTTTGCTGCTGGTATTGCAAAAGTAAATCCTGGAAAGGTGTCTACTACAACATGGATAAAAGACAGATGACCAAAAGATGTATAATGCATTACATCCATTTGCCAAATTTCATTGGGTCTCAAAACATGAGGGTTCTTCCCTGGAGGGAGTGTAGGAGCATGGAAGGAAGGCAAGCTGTACAGGGTTTTACTATGCTCCTAGCTTCCTCTCTTATTATTCCAAATTGTAAACGTAAAGCTCAAGCTGCCTGATATTTAGAATGAGATTCTTGGGATGCCTGAAATAAAGGAGTATTGGTCAACATGGTTAGAAGACTATCTGCCTTTGAATTACCATCAAAAATAGCACCTGGAAGTCCACTATGTGAGTGAGCATGCAAGATATAAATCTCATCTGGATGCTTTCTCACTTGCTCTTGAAGTTCCTTAAAAAGCTGATATATATTAGAAGCTACAAACTTTATTTGGACTGTGGAAATTCTTTGTACCACACCTACTGAATAGGCCAAATCAGATATTGTATTTATATCTCCTGAATAATAAGCAAGAGCTAGCATGATTGCATACAATTCATTCTGCTGAGTGGATTGAAAAGGAGTTCTGACTATTCTCTTTATAGTTAAGAACAAGAGTATACAGCACAAACATTATGTGTGGATGCATCTGTAAAGATAGTCACTCCTTTAAGGGGAACTTTAGAAACGTTTCCTTCAAGAATCCATTGCCAATTATGTAATAGTTGGGTTATTTTTAATGGAGACCCGTGTGTAAAATTTGGAGCTGTGGCCAATAAATTTGCCACTCTGGGATGGTTTCACAGCACACATTAATTTGTGCATTGGTATAAAAGTTATATATCTTGTCAGGGCTTATCCCAGATAATTCTCCTGCTCACTTAATGGCTTTTAATAAAATTCTAGCCACAAGCACTGGGTAAGGAGGTTCACCCACTCTATCACACTGTCTCCTTGATGAAGAACTGCTGTGGGTGCCTCTTTTGTAGTAAAGACTGATATTTCCAAGGGTTTTTGAGTGACTCTTTCAATCACATTGGATAAAGCCAGTTCAACCTCTCTCAAAGCCTCTTGAGCTTCTTTTGTAAGTTGGCATGGTGAGTTTAAAGCACTGTCTCCCCTTAAAATGTCATATAATGGTTGTAATTGATAGGTAGTCAAGTCTAACACTGGATGCATCCATTGGATATCTCCTATTAACTTTTGAAAGTCATTTAAGGTGTTCAGCTTCTCTGTTCTTAAGGAAAGTTTTTGTACTGTAAGCACCTTAAGGTATACTTCATATCCTAAATATTGAAAAGGAACATGTCTTTGAATTTTTCCTGGAGCTATATGCAATTTGTAGTTCCTTAGTGTTTCTATGGTCTTTTGTAGACATGCTTCTAACATTTGCTCCTCAGGTGCACATCCCCCATGTAATGTAAGAACATTATTTTTGGAAATGTTTTTCTTACTGGAGTAAGAGCAGCAGCAACATACATTTGACACATAGTAGGGCTGTTTTTCATTCCCTGTGGCAAAACTGTCTATTCTTATATTTTCTAAGGCTCAGCTCAGTTAACTCTGAGCACTGAAAAGGCAAATCTTTTCATATTCTCCTTATCTAGAGGAATAGAATAGAAACAATCCTTAATATTTATAACCCAAAGGGGCCATTCTCTAGGCAATTGAGTAGGAGATGGAAGTCCAGGCTGAAGAGTTCCCATAGTTTTCATCTGTTCATTTACCTTTCTTAAATCAGTCACCATCCACCATTTTCCAGATTTCTTTCTTACAACAAATGCAGGGGAATTCCAAGGACTTAGAGAAGGTTGTAAGTCTCCTTGGTCAAGTTGCTCCTGTACTATATCTAATAAGGCCTGAATTTTATCTCTAGCTAAGGGCCACTGTTCTGTTCACACTGGTGTATCAGTTTTCCATTGAATAGGAACAGGTGAGAGTTTTGGCAGGCCTTCAACAGCAGCTCTGCCTAAAAAGCTGAAGTACTCATTTGTAATCCTAACTGTTGTAAAATGTCTCTTCCCTACAGATTGATGGGCATTTTTCAACTATAAAAGGAGTAAAAACACCTGTTTTACCTTCAAATATCCATCTCAAAGGGGTAGCACTAACTTCAGCTGCTATTGATTCTTCTAAACCAGACATATAGGTATCTGCCTTAATCTTTGGCCAGTGACTGGTCAAGTTGGCACCTCTGATGACTGTATGATCTGCACCTGTGTCTACCAATCCTTCTAATGGTATGCCATTTATATAGATAGTGAGCATAGGATGGTCAGCTGTCACAGCTGCTGTCCAGAATATTCCTGGATTCTGTTGCTTGGAGTATGAATCTGGGCAACTATCACTAGATTGCTTATTAGGAGTCTATATCAGTAAGCCTGATGCAATTACTTCTCCTGGTTGATAAGTCACACATTGTCTACCTGTATTAGTGACTGGGATATTATCTATACATTCCCCAGTTTCCCACATCAGTATATGGATGAACACTGTTTTGTAAGTAATCTCAGGAGGTAAAGTAGTCAAGCTTACTGTGCCTGGAGGTAAGGGATCCATAGGCTGGAGAGGAAGAGATTTCACCTCTCCAGGGGATATCTCAGTAGTCCAAGCTGCACACAACTCTATTC
Source organism: Sarcophilus harrisii (assembly GCF_902635505.1). Lineage (NCBI taxonomy): Eukaryota > Metazoa > Chordata > Mammalia > Dasyuromorphia > Dasyuridae > Sarcophilus > Sarcophilus harrisii. The sequence continues at coordinate 337,968,030 of NC_045427.1, forward strand.
TCCCCAATTGTAATCCCTTTCTCCCATCAGATTGCTTCTTGGCTGATTGGTCATGTCTGAGTATTGAACTTCTAAAGACTCTCTGGGTGTAGCATCAGCTGCCATCATGCCCCAAGTATTTTTTGCTTTGAGCCCTAGGGCTGGGCCCCCCATCCCATTTCTCTGAATTAATCTACATTTTGACGCCCAATGGAAGCCTCTGTTGCATTTTGGACATGGGTTTTTGGGTCTTGTTCTCCTATCCTGTTTTCTCACTCTGTCTCTATGCCAACATTGAGCTTTCAGATGCCCTACTTTACCACATTGAAAGCATTGAAGAGAATCTCTGAAGGTCCCTTGTCAAAAGGGACCCTGTCTTCCCATGTTCACATCTTGGGACATTTGCCTGGGTATAAAAGTTATTTGTGCCCACTGTGGCATAGCGTCTTATGCTCTCCTCTAAAGGAACATCCTTGTATAGTCCTAGTATAATTCTTCTACAAATTTCAATAGCATTTTCTTTGTCTTACCATAATTTCTGTTGCTGCATTTTCACCAATAGTTTATATGACACCTGTCTGCAGATGTCCCACAAAAATCAGCAAAATGTTCATCTGGACCTTGCTCTATTTTCATGAAGGCTTCTCCTCAATCATGTTTATCTGGGAGAAAGCCCCTGCTTTGATAGCAGCAGAAGCAATTTGCTCATATGCTGCTATGGGGTAATTAATCTGTGCTAAAGTGTCTGCATAAGAACCTACACCTGTTAGTTGGTTACAGGTGATTGGTGTATTTACTCTAGACTGCCTCTTTCTTTGGGCTTGTATCCTACAAAGTTCACTATATTCAGAAAGCCACAACAAGTTTTGTCCAGGTTCTAAGCATGTCCTTGCTACAGATTTCCAATCACTATGGGTTAAAATTTCATAAATCAAATTGTGTAATAATATTTTAACATAAGATGATATAGACCCGTAAAGAGTACCAGCCTTTTTCAGGTCTTTGATAATTTCTAGATTAAAAGGAGTGTATCTTCTCCTTTCTTGACCTGAAGAATTAAGCTGTTCAACCACAGGATAAATTTCTATTCTCAAATCAGTTTTATTTTGCCCTTCCTCTTTGGCTTTAAGTAGTACCTTTGGCAATCAAGTTGGGGAGGAGGTTTTTGCTAGGGGGGAGGTGCTGGTGATGTCATTGCCCCTCCCACTCTTCCTCCTCCCTCTACCCAGGAAGGTGAAGTTGATAGGGGAGGGTTAAGAGCCTGCTTGGGTGTAGGCGGAGTTGAAGCTGGGTTGTGAAAGTGAAAATTACCACACCCTTTAAGTTCATTTAACTCTCCATGCCTTTCATCGATATTTTCATTATCCTCTTCCTTCTCTTCTTTTTTATCGGGCTTCCTTGTTTGACTGTTCTCCTTAGAGCTTTTCTTTTTTCTACAACTTGCGGGATTCTTTAGGACCAATTGTATTATGTTGTATATAAAGAATGTTTCCTTAGAAATTGAATCAGGATCTTTATCATTATAATATTCACATAGTTGATCTCCTGCTCATTTCCAATTATCTACCTCTATTTCTTCTTCCTTGAAGAACCAAAGGGATGTGCATTCTAATGTTTCCAAGAGTCCACCAATCTGCTCCCAAGTTACAAGCAAACCTTGCCTCTTTATTAGTCTAAGTATGCTTTCTATAGTGCTCCCTTGGGGTGTGGGTGTGGGTGAATCTCTTCCTAATATCTGCCCCATTTCAGCTGGAAAACGAATTTTACTAGCTTAGCTCTTAACAAAGTTCCCTGTTTGTCTATTTTAATACTCTCCCTATTTCCTGGTCACAGGGACTTCTTCACTGAAATTAGGGTCCTCAGTCCACATTGGGTGCCAAATATAAGGTCTGGACTAGCTCCCTGGAGGGCCTCGGAATCAGCCAGAGTCAGGATAAATCAAAGTCCTTGGTCTTCAGGGGGAGAAGTGAAGGACACAGACAAGCTGCCATACTTGCCAAAGATGTATCCTGGATTCTGGAGTCTGGAGTCTCCAGCCTCTCTCCTCCTTGTCCTGCCACCAACTGACTCTGACTTCTCTCCCCCCCCCCCCACCCTCCAATCCTTGCCTACAATTATCTCACCAACAAACATTCAACAAGCACCAATGGTGAGAAGAGCCATCATCTAAATATATTCTAATAGAGCTATTATCTCACATTGAATGGGTAGCCTTAAGTGCTCTCTTGGCTTATTTAGAGTTTCAGCCCTCTATATATCTTTTGTTTCTCTTGCTAGTTGGTGCCACCATAAATATAATTTAGATCCCAGGGTTATTTCTTCTTTTTGCCACCCTGCCATCCAGATCTACATTTCTTTTATACCCACAGACAATGGAAACTAACTCATTTAATAAAAAGAGAATCAAGTTTAAATGATGATTTTTTTTATCATCATTGATAAGTATGAAGATGATAGGAGATGTCATTGGGCAGTTTTTGGCCCTTCCTCCAATTGGCTTGCTAATCACTAATCACATAGTATTGGCCTCCTATGACTAATAAAGTCTGCTGCCTCAGGAAGAAATTGGTTGCTTTCTATCTTAGTGGAAAATCTCTGCCTTCTTTCCAGTTCCCTGGCTATATCTCCTACTTTTCTTCTCATTTTCTCTGTCTCAGGGTCCAAGGTCTGTTAGCATTTTCTTGTCTAACCTCCTCTTCTCTCCCACTAGAAGCTTGTAGAAAGAATTACAAAGAGATATGAACAACCATTTCTAGGAGGTTTCCCCATTCTTTTGGTGAAATGGAATCAAAGATATATTGAAATTGTACTAATTAATGAGGAAATATACACACACACATAGATAGAGAGATAGAGATATAAAGATTATACTGGTACTCAGGAAAAATTAAATAGAGGAATAATTCAAACAAAAAGCTAAAATGTGATCTATAAGTGAGGCTATAATCTTCTTCACAGAAGATTCAAAAATAGAGAAATGAAAATTCTAAAAAACAATCAGAGAAATAAAACAGTAAGAATGTATATAGAAGATGGAGACAATTGAAAATGAGATGAGATAAGAGAGAAGAGGAAGAGAAGGATAAGAGAAATAAGATAAAAAAGCATGTCTCTTTTTTAAATCATACATTACAGACTTAGAAGTATTCATCCCTGTTTTATATGCAATAGCCACTTATACAAAGGTTTAGGAAAGATGCTACATTTTACTAATTGGGTAATCAAACATTATCTGTTCTTATATCTACTTCAATCTTGATACTACATGCCAATGTCTTCAAAATGGGTTACTATTTCAGTTTTAAATACTTAGCAAATCTTTACATATTATTTTCCATCCAGAAACATTCTAAAGTTATGAAGCTAACTTTAAAGAGTTTTTTTCCATATTTAAGAATTATATTCATCTTTCACATTTTCAATCCAATATTTGCAGATAAGCCACTTTACAGCAAGTCTCCAATTGACATTTCTTTTGTATGCAAATACTGAAATGATTTTATTTAATAAAAAGGTACATGTCCTTTGTGGATTTTGAATTTCTGTTATTAAATATTTATGTTTTTCAAATGTCTTTATTTAATTGAGTGAGGTTCTTGGTGCCATTTCAAAATAACCTCAGCTGGTAGGTGTAATGACTTATGAAAGATCTGACCTTTAGCATTTTAAAGTTCTATTCATCTATAAATTTCTTCTGTCTTCATTTAATCTTAATTTGTATGCCTTTATGCAATGTGACTTAATGAGAATATGACTTTTGGCACAACATTTATTAACACAAAGAAAATATCTATAGGTACTTATTATTCTCCCCAGTAGAGTTTCTTTTAGTTAAAAACTGCTTGCATGTCAGGTCTGAAAATGAGAAAATGCTTTATATGGCTCATCCATGTTTGCATAGTCCTGGTTCATACTCATTAAGTATTAGTAAAATAGACAGTAGTTCTACTAAATTCTAGTCTGAAGTTCAGTCTTTCACTTCTCACTCTCTTGCATTTAGAAAGTTATCATTTTCTTTCTTTTTTTAAAACTTATATAGAAATACTTTGTTTTCTAGTTCTTTGCTATTCCTTTTTAAAGAAAATCAGGTGTGAACTTTATAGTGATCTTGCTAAGCTGACATATGGTAGTATTTTTTTAATATATTTGGGTTATCAAGGTAGAAAATCATTTGGCTGGTGTGCCTTAAGCAACATTCTGCAAGAAGGAATAAGAAATAAAACAGATATTACCTGAAGATTTATTCTAATATTATGATTTAATGATAATTTTCTCTTTTGAAATGCATAAACACATGATAATATTTATATATTCAAGTGAGATAATGTTCAGGAAAATAATAATTTAAATAGGCTATTCATAATTTACCTTTAAACAAAGTTTCAATTAGAACTAATTATTGCCCCTCCTTGTTTTCATAGTTTACACAAATCTTTATCCCAAGAAGAAAGTCTAAAGGATCAATTTAATTGTACTCTTAGTACCTATGAGGATGCTTTAAAAAACAGAGAGGATATTGTTTCCATCACTCATCAACAAAATGAGGAACTGGCCATCCATCTGCAGCAAGCCCTGACAGAGAGAACAAACATGGAATTAAAGCTTCAGCAAGCTTTAGAGGCCTCCCAAGAGGCCAGTGAAAAAGTCCAAAAGTAAGTAAAATGATTTCGCTTTTTAAAAAATACTGTCATTTGTTTTTTTTTTATTTTTTATTAAAGCTTTTTATTTTCAAAACATATGCAGAGTTCATTTTCTTTTTTCTTTTTTTTTTTTTAGATTCTCTATCATCATTTTTTTTTATTATAGTAACTTTTTATTGACAGAATCCATGCCAGGGTAATTTTTTTTACAACATTATCCCTTGAACTCACTTCTGTTCCGATTTTTCCCTCCCACCCTCCACCCCTTCCCCTAGATGGCAAGCAGTCCTATATATGTTGAATATGTCCTAGTATATCCTAGATACAATGTATGTGTGCAGATCCAAACAGTTTTCTTGTTGCACAGGGAGAATTGGATTCAGAAGGTAGAAATAACCCGGGAAGAAAAACAAAAATGCAAACAGTTTACATTCATTTCCCAGTGTTTTTTTCTTTGGGTGTAGCTGCTTCTGTCCATCATTGATCAATTGAAACTGAATTAGGTCTCTTTGTCAAAGAAATCCACTTCCATCAGATTACATCTTCATACAGTATTGTTGTTGACGTATATAATGATCTCTTGGTTCTGCTCATTTCACTTAGCATCAGTTCATGTAATTCTCTCCAAGCTTCTCTGAAAATACTGTCATTTGGCTGTCTTTATGCTTTTTGCCTTATTTAAAAAAAATTGATTGGGCCAAATAATCAGATTTCCTAGTTTATATTAGTATGCATCTATATCTATATATATAGATATATAGATATGTAGTCCATTCTTAGTTTTAAAATGTTTTCTTAGGAATCCTTTGGGAAATCACTGCTATTTAGAACAAGGCATCTTGTAATATTATTATTCATGTTAATAATACTAACTAGCATTTATATAGTACTTTAAGGTTTGCAAAATTCATTACAAAGATTGCCTTAGGAATCAGGTGCTATTATTGTTCTCATATTATAGGTGATGAAACTGATGAATAGAAAAATTACTTGCCCAGGATCAAATAGCTAGTATTAAGTGTTTGAGTTTGAATTTGTACTCAGGACATCCTAGCTATATGTCAAGCACTATCCACTCTACCACCTTGGTAGAAAAGCAACTTAATTTCATCAGTCACCCTAGAAACACCTTATTGGATTATTTAATTCTTTCCCACCCCAGTTTATAAAAGAAAAGCCAACAGTTAAGAAAAGTGTTTAGTTTTTTTAGGTTTTTTTGGTTGTTGTTGTTTGTTTATTTGCTGTTTTTCTTTACTTTCTTGGCTTAGGAGTGAATTTGATGGAACTAGATTGACATGATTTTGCAATGTTATATTAAAACATTGAAAGCAAGTAGACAGACTAATTAAAATTGTGTACTCTTAAGATATGAAACTCACTTCCTTTCAAATACTTTATATATCTTTTTACACAAAAAAAATTGCATTTGTTTACTTGAGATAATTTTCTTTATATTTACATTTTTAACAAAAAAATTGCATAGAACTTTGATCTTTATTAAAACTAACTGAAAACATGATTTCTAAATGATATCTCTTTAAAAACAGTTTTTTTTTTCAGAAGCTGAAAGATAAGGAAACTTAAATAATCTTCTTTATATATGGCCAATATCATCACATTAACAAACTGTACAAGGACAAATCTCTTTAACTCCCAAGGAATACTTGGTTTTCTGGATAATTTCTTCAGTATTACATAATTAATGAGTAATGCAAATTAACTGTAAGGTTTTTGCTTTCTTATTTATTAGAGTTTAAACCATCCATGAGTCTAAATTATCCATTTGTATCTAAGCTGATCATGCTTCCCCATAATTCATATTTTTATTATGGCCTTAGATCCAAGCAAGCTTTTTCTCTAAACATGTAAAGCAGGCTTAAGCACTATGTTCTTTCTAAATCTCTTCCATTAGGTTGTCTTGAACTATCTGATTTATATTTAAGTGTTAGTTTTTTGTTTGTTTTTTACCAAATTTAAAGGTTAAGTTCATAAACCACAGGGCCAGAAAGTCTTGTGGTTCATTCATTAAGAGATATAACTGTGAAAGATATGTCCCAGATTTCCAATAATATAATATTAGTGAGTTGATCAAAAATAAATAATTTACAAATACATAAGTGTGTTGAGAAGTCAATGTAAATATTGCTAGGATTTTATTTTTCTTAGTCCAAGATGAAAATTGGCTATCGTTCTACAATTTATACAATATTTAGCTTAGATGTTCAATTATTGCAAATAAATAAGCATCATAAAACAGCAAAATTTACAAAGGAAGATATATATATATATATATATATATACATACATACATATGCAATTTAAAGAAAGAATATTTGTATTAACAAAGTTTTTGTTAACAAAGGAAATGGATAAGACTTTATCAAATCTCTGTTAAATGTAGTTTGAAGGTTAAATAGAAATTAAATAAAATTAATAGAAAAGAACAAATTAAAGGGATTTGACAAACTCTATGATACAGTGCAAAAAAGAGAAGACTAGACCTAGAGTCAGGAAACCTACATTTGAATTTTGACTCCAACAGAAAGAAGCTGTGTGAGGCTGGAAATCACTTCAATTTTTTTGATCTTCACATTCCTCATCTATAAAATGGATATAACTATATACCACCTCACTACCAGTAGTTATAAGGAGAGTATTTTATATACCTTAAAGTTCCACATAAATGTAAGCTATTAAATATATTCAGACAATAGTGTATTTCATTTAATGTTCAGGGTTTTAAAATTTTTCTTAAATAAATGTATATGACTCCCAAATTATATTTTGCTCATCATAATTAGTTTAGACGAAATATTTTTTTTAAATTTCTGATTACTTACTGTCTAATTTAGCTTAAATAACTACATGGTTTTCTGAACAATAGTCAGTTATTCAATTCTGATTGCCATATGCAGCCAGAGCAAGCTTTGGATTTGTTGTTAATATGTGTTGTTGTTTAGCCATTTTTCAAATGTATCTGATACTTTGTGACCCTATTTGGGTTTTTTTGGCAAAAATACTTGAGTGGAGTGTCATTTCCTTCTCTAGATCATTTGACAGATGAGGACACTGAGGCAAACAAGGTTAAATGACATTTCTAGCATTACACAGATAGTGTCTAAGGCCAGATTTAAGCTGAATCTTCCTGATTCCAGGCTTATGTTTCTATCTGCTGTACTATCTAGCTGCCTAATGTCTGCTTCCCCAGATAAGTTGGTATGTTGCTTCACCAATTTTAATAGGATGGTTATTCTGGAAGTATGTTAATGATATGAACTTTCTTTAAATGCTTGTTTCCCTTTTTTTCTTTAATAGTAATTTATTTTTCTAAATGCATGCAGAGATATATTTTTTGCAAAAGTGTATGTTGAAAACTTATTCTTAGTTTGCCTTTAAACAATTTAAATTCTTTCTTAGAAAGTTAGGCTAGTGCATGCTTCCTTGTAACCTCTCTTATTATGTATGCTAACTCCAAAAGGTAAGCTTCAACTTGAAAGACAGCACACCTGAATTTAAATTATTTTCAGGAATAACATGAAAGAATATACAGAAAATATTCAAATTGGATTCAATTCTTATTTAGTACTTGATAGTTCTCAAAAAACAATGTAGTATCTTCATAGGAAACTATGACATTTTAACTAGATCTGCCTCATCCCCATCCATTTCTTTTCTCTCCACTATTGTCCAAACTCTTTCATTTGACTCTTCTTTGACTCCTGCCCATTCAGCATTCATTAGCTTTTCTTTTCTAATCTGTCACCTTTCTTTATCAGTTCTAATCTAATTACATGTGGAAAATGTGAAAACTTTTGTGACTACAAACAAATCTCTTGTCTTTAATAATCATAAAATTTTGAATTTACATAATTTCTCCCTTAGAGAACTCAAAACATTATATATATATATATATACACACATAAAACATATATGTATATACAGATGCATATGTTCTCATTTTTTCTTTGCAATATACCTGGAAAGAAAAATTCCACACAATTGTAACTATTCACATCAGCCTCAGTCTTATTGATAGATAGAATAATCATCTATTCAACTGATGTAGTATCATAAGAAGGGTGCTAAAAAGAATTTCTGAAGTAAACTTGGATTAAAATTGCAAATAATCTTATCTTAAGATACATATCATTGCTAGAGTAGCACATTTAATCATAAAATACAGTATTCTTAGTTTTTCTCTTCATCATTCCCCTCTCTATTTTAGGTGTTCAATAAGAGGAAAGAATGAAAATTGAAAGGTAAAAGAAACATAAAGAAACTGTAAGAGAAACATGTTCAAAATTTTACCTAGAATAATCCTTATATTAGTGATGCGGAAAGGTAGGGGAACATATAGGGATACAAACCCAGATCTCGCCAATTATATTCCCTAATTGGCAAGGAATATGACCTCTGTATATATCTTCTTATGACCTGAAATGTTCTAAATGAGCTTTATATGTCAATCTATTTGTATTTTCCCTCCTATTTTAAGTATTGAAATTCATAGGGCACACCACATAGCTAGGTTAACATAGTTAAGTTAATATACAGTAACAAATAGAATTCTAAGATAATGAAGGACTTTAAGGGTCATATGTTGTCTGTCTCTTTCTTTGTTGTTAATATGGCACTTAAACCAACATAGACAGAGACATATCTAATTGTGTTTTAAAAAAATCTCCTAGAATGAAAATTAACAAATCTCCTAACTGTAAATCTCATATTTACTAAATTCTGCAACTTAATTATATTTCCTCTTTATATGATCTCAATGCATATGGAAATGTTTGCCTCTATTGTTCATGCAATATTGATTCATATGTAGAGATATTTTTTATTCTTCTCTTTTAAACTAAACAATTCCAAAGTTTTTTAATCTTCCACATACATCCTAGTTTTAATTAAGTCTTTTGTTACTTCACTAAATCTTTTTTGGAGTGAAGTCACTGTTGTGATGGAATTTCTTTAGTATGAACCATCAGAATCAAACTATGTAAATAAAGATCTGTTTTCTTTTTTATTTGTGTTTTTTAAAAGCATAGATACATTTCAAATGAAGTGGTCCAAACATAGTGTACAAGATTTTTATTTTTTTATTTCTGGTATTTTTTTATATCTGGTAAAATTTTTTGCTCCATTTTGAGGAAAAGTTGCTTAAAATCTATATTTGTTTTTAACATTTTTAAAATTTAAAACTCCAAATACTACCTTCAGGAATACAAAAAAAATTGTCAAAGACGAGTACAAATTCTTTCAATGGATAGTTTTCAAAATAATTAGTTGCTTTAAGAAATATAGGCCATTCTACATCTTTAAAAATAAATAACTAAAAGGAAAACTGTTATGAGTCAGAACTCTGTACTTGAAACAAGGATTCTTACAAGGTACTAACACAGTGGAAGTGATAAGACAATGGTTATCTAGTTTAGCATAATGATTAATAGTTCTCTAGTTTAGTACATGTACTTAGTACTTAATATAGTTCCACAAGATTCACACCTATGATAATGTAATTAAAATAGAGCATGTAAGCTGGGACAAATTCAGCCAGAATCAGACTCAGAGAAGACAAGAGAATTGGAGACAGGAGCTCAAGCTCTCCGAGCCAAGGAGAGAGATTCCATCTTTGATCAGGCTCCACGTGGCTCTCCTACTTCCTGCACTTTGGGAGAGACTGGTTCAGACTCAGGGAGATTCAGAAGAAAGACTGGTTCAGACTTAGGGAAACTCAGAGACAAATTCACTTCATCTCACACCACAGTGGTGGCTGGCCTCCTGCATCCCCGCACTGAGACCAAGGCCCATCTGAAGGGCCTCAAGAAAGCTAATCAAGCCCCAGGCAAAGAGACAGTAGAGAATTTGGACTTTGGATTTTAACACCTGGTTATTCTTATGGGATTTAATCTGCTGAAAGGAAGGCTGCTCCAGAGATCTCCAGAAAACCAACCAGAACACTACATTTTGGCATCTGAACATGGAACTAAGGATTTACAATCAGCAGTCCAGACTGACACGATCCTGAGTTCAGTGGAAAAGCCTCCAATCCTAATTTCACTGAAAAAGTCTCTGATCCTGAGTTCAGTGAAAAAATCTTTATGACTCAGAAATTTAGGGTAAGTACAAAAATAGACAAGAAGGAAACTTTGTAAAAGGCTAAACTAGTGTTTCAGCTGAAATGGGACAAATGTTTAGAAAGAAGACTTCTTCACCACAAGGAAAGTGTGTAAAAAGCATGGTTAGACTGATTTAAAAAAAAAACCAAAGTTTGATTGTAACTTGGGAGCAAATCATTGGACTTTTTGAAACAGTACAGTACTCATCATCTTGGTTCTCAAAGGAAGAAGGAATAGAACCAGACGTGGAAATTAGTAGGAGAGCAACTAAGTGAATATTACAATGACAATGATCCTGCTTCAATTCCTAAAGAAAAACACTATTATGTATAGTGTATATTAATACAATTGGCTTTAAGGAATCATATAAGTATTGGAATAAGAAAAAAGAAGAAAGAACAGGAAGGAAAAGATACTGACAAATTAGGTGAAAAGGATGAAGAATTAGACAAGAAAGACAATTAGGTGCAATGCTGATGAAATTAAGGAGTGTGGTGCTTCACAGCAGGAGCCATTAGGGCATTCCCCATCCCCTGACCTCTTCCCCCCCTCAATTAACCCTTCATAGGTGGAGGGAGGAAAAGAAGGGAGAGGGGCAGGGGCAGTGACATCATCAGCATCATCCATAAAGCAGTCTATAACAAAATTACAAAACACTAATTAAAGCTAAAAAAGAAGGACAGGATATATCTGATTTAATAGAAGCATATCCTGTGATTGAAGAATTTGATTCTTCAGGTTAAGCCAGGAGAAGATACACTCCTTTTGATCTGGAAATTATCAAAAATTTTAAAAAGGGTTGCACTTTTTATGGGGCTACATCATCTTATGTCAAGATGGCACTAGAGAATTTGGCTTATGAAATTTTAACCCCTAGTGATTGAAATTTATAGCAAGGACTTGTTTAGAACCTGGACAAAACTTGTAGCTTTTGGAGTATAGTGAACTATGTAGGATACAAGCCCAATGAAACAGGCAAACTGGAGTTAATATACAAATCATCTTTGACCAACTAGCAGGTAAAGGTCAGTATGCAGACGATTTAGCACAGATTAATTACCCTTTGGTAGCATATGAACAAATTGCTGCTGCTGCTATCAAAGCATGGGGCACCTCCTAGGACAAGATCGAGGGGAAGCCTTCACAAAAATAGAGAAAGGTCCAAATGAACCCTTTGCTGATTTTGTGGGACATCTGCAAATAGCTGTCATACAAACAATTGGTGAAAACGCAGCTACAGGAATTATAAAATAACTCACTAAATAAAATGCTAATGAAGTTTGTAGAAGAATTATTTAGGGACTACACAAGGATGCTCCTTTAGAGGAGATCATAAGACGCTGTGCCATGGTGGACACAAATGCCTTTTGTACTCAGGCTATGATGCAGCACATGGGAAGACAGGGTCCCCTTTGGCAAGGGACTCATCAATGCTTTCTATGTTGTAAAGTAGGGCATCTGAAAGCTCAGTGTAGGTATAGAGATAGAGTGAGGAGACAGGATGGGAGAACAAGACCCAAAACCCTATGTCCAAAATGCAACAGAGGTTTCCACTGGGACTCTGAATGTAGATTGACCCAGGGAAACGAGAGGTGGGGCCCAGCTCCAAGACCTCAAACAAAAAAACAGGTGAGGCATGATGGAAGCCGAGGTTGCACCCAGAGAATCTTTAAAACTTTAGGACAGATATGATCAATCAACTGAAAAGCAATCAGATGGGAGAAAGGGATTGCATGATCAATCAGCAGAGAAGCAATCAGATGGGATTACAATTGGGGAGAATATAGGTTTTTTTAACCTGACAGAAGGGCAGTATCCAGTGCAAGCAGCTTTAATATAATTGCCATGTGATGTGAAGAGATCCAGAAAGTGGTGAATGGAAGGGACCAGATAGGTTAACTGCTTGGGGGAAAGGGTTTGCTTGTATCTCTAACAGATGAAGAAGAAATCAAATGTGTGCCAACAAGCCATATTCACCTCTTCCATCAGAAAAAGAGAAAAAGCTAAAAACAAAGAAGACCTAAAAAACATCTGACACTGAAAGAGCATAGCTGATAATAAGACTGTACAGAACTTCAAAACCTGAAGGAATCATTGGATTCCCTGAGATGAAAAATTGTTGATTAGACTGTTGTAGAACTTCAAAACCAGCAGGAATCATTGGATTCCCTGAGACATGATAAGACTGATACAGGACTACAAAATCTACAGGAATCATTGGATTCCTTGACACATGAAATAATGGACAACAGATTGGTTTTGGACTATTTCTAGGACTTATAGACATGTATAATTCCTCATGTTGATTCATGTTGTTTGTAATACCACCCATGTTGATGGATTTATGTATTACTGTTTTAAGAGAGACCCTTCAGAAACCCGCTAATCTGGTTTGATTCCCCATTTTCCTTTGGTTTTCATCTCCCTTCCTGAGATGTCAGGGAGGCTGTTTTTTCTGAGAAGTCAGATAAGGCATGATCACCTCCTTTTTGGGGGTCTCACCTCCCTGAAAAGTCAGGGAGGGCATGACCACCTATGTTCTAAAACAAAAGAAAGCAGGAGAAAACTAACAATCTATTTCCTGCCTCACAGCTGAATAATGATTTGTATGAAATACTTGAGGTTACAAAGAAATTGTGAATTCTTAGGTTGGTTTCCCTGCTCATGAGTAAGAGCTGCATACATATTTCCCTTAGAAGTGTCAGGAGAGTCACCATACTGTCACACAAGGTGTGACTCACCTCAGCTTAGAGCTTAGAGCTTAGAGCAAACACAAACTCAACTGCTTATTCTGTTTGCAGGTTGAATTATAAGATAAGAGATGGATGACTTTGAATTCTGGGAAGGCATACAAAGCATTTTCACACTTTCTTGATAAAAAAAAAGAGTATATTGTTGCCATCAAAGACTTTACCCAACTATTTAATTTTGTTCCTGGCACATAGTCTTGATGTTAGCTATAACTAAACTTAATTTATTAAAATTTATTTTCCAATTGTAACAAATTCAATGAAATTGTTATAATCATATATATAGATATATATAAAGATATACATATGAAAGGTTAATTATATAAATCTATCAAAATAATTGTTTCTTTCCATGTTTCAGTTCCAATTCCTATGTCTATATTTTCACATTCAGACTTTACTTTTCTTTCATCTAAGAGCTTTCATGCAGGAGGCATTCAACAGATATTTGATTCATAGATGAGTAACTGAAGAGTAAAATTAATTCCAATCTAAACACAAGACTTTCTACCAAAATTTTAAAAATTCAAAAATTTTTGCTGTGCTTTCTTACATTATTTGGAAATAAAAGGAGAGAGGATGAATCAAAATATTTCTTGAAGCTCCTTTAGTATGTCTTGTATGCTTATAATATTTAGAAGTATGTGAAATAGGGAATTTATGTTGACCAGTAGTCAAATTGTCTTTTTGTTTGCAGTAAAAAAGGAATGAATAAAAAGAATAAGCACTATGTGCAAACCACTGTAGCTAAAAATACAAATTAATCCTTTTCCTCAAGAACCCTATATCCTGATAGCAAAGAGTCCAAACACATAAGGGTATTAGGTCCAAGGAGTAAAGTTATAGGAATGGCAAATGTAATTGTAGGAGACTGACACATCCTTTTCCAGTAACATTAGCTTATTTGATTATGACTTCAGAGGGAAGGGTGAGGAGGTAAACTGCTCTAGATATAGTAGACCATATGGATTGCAAAGATGAATGTGCAAATTTTTCAAAATAAAATTAGTTTAAAAATCTACCTTGCTATTTAGTTTAATTTTGTAAAATTTGTAATCATGCCTGTGTACTATTTGTGGATCGTTATGTGGTTTGAAGATGGGCTTGAATACGTTCTATGTAGCCATCATTAAAATATTATCTTAATATATTATTAGATTTGCTTTCTTGGACATATGATATACTTTTTTTACAAAGGTGTATAAATATAGATTTCAACAATAGATCAAACAAATCTAGTCCTGTGGCCTGTGAATTGCAGCATGTACTTTAGTTTGTGAAATCCAGGTCTTTTTCAACTCTGTCAAGTAAGTATGTATTTTATAAAATTTATCAATATCTGTGCATATTTGCACAGTGGATCACCACTCTCCTCTAATAGGTACATAAAGTATATTTCTTTAACAGCAGTCTATATTGTACACAGAGATACCTGCCAAGCTTTGAAGACAAATAATTACTGTGCTCATTTACTTTTTTAAAAGCAAAGTATTTGGGCTGACATAGTGACCTACTGGAAATGTTCTGCTTTTACATATGAAACAGTTTCAGTTCTCTAACTTTAAACAAGGATTAATATAGAGTTATTACCTCAATTTCTAAGCCAGAAATTGAGTATGGGAAATAGGGCACAGAATAAAATATTCCAATGAAAACTGCAGCTAGAAACTCAAAAGAGAAAGGAGAATGTGTTTTCCTCTTGAAAGTTTCGGATAATATTGTGACATGACCTTCAAACTGCATGGAAGCAGGGAAGGAGAGGTGCAGCATAGCTGCTTGGATTCTAGACTCTCTTGCCACCATGTTTGTTTATAAAAACTGTCAATGGATGAGCTAGAGTTGGATTAGTTCACATTCCTACACAATCATATAGTTTGCAAACTCTTTAATTAATGGGAGTAAAAGAGAAAGAATTTAAGAAGATAAAAAAAGACAGAATTTGATATCAGCTTTAGGCAGTAGAAGACAAATTTTGTTTGTATTCTGTATGCATCTGAGGCTATGAAATAGATCAGATCTCAGCCTCTTGTCAATTTCAAAAGACTGGGATTTGGGGGAAAGAAAAATAAAGATAATAATAATAACCTTATAGAACAGAATGCCAGGCAGGTACATGGACAGACAAGGGAGAAACAATTCAATATTAGCTGATCTTGGCATGATCTCTGTGTGTGTCTCTCTGTCTCTCTTTGTGTCTCTGTCTGTCTATCCTCTCCCTCCCCTGTTCTATACTCTCCCTTTCTTTTTTCCCCTTTCTTATCTCTCATCTCATCCCTTTTTTCCCAATATATGTTTATTGAATACCTACCATGTGCAAAACTCTGATAGGTGCTCTTGTGAAGAAACAATGTTGTAACATGATTCCTGTTGGGTATCAAGTTTTTTTTTTTTTTTTCTGAGACAAAGAAACATTTTCTTAAGAGCCAAAGACAAAAGTGATTTTCATGTAAATCGGAACCTAAAAGCCATTAATGAGTGTTATTTCTTTTTCCTTATTTTCATTCTCATGGGTTCTACCTAATATGTACATATGTTAATGTAGCAGTGGTAAAATGACAGTTATCCAAACTGGCAGTGTGTACATTTTTCCTCAAGAAATTCTGTGTCCTAGTTAAATATCTAATATAGAATGCTTTTACTTTAATTAAATTAATAGGACATAATAATTTAAGGGCAGATGAAAAAATAGAATCCTCTTTATTCTGCCATGTAATATAGAATACATTTCAGAGCTATACAGGGAAAATATAAGCGTATACAATATTTAAAATTCTTCCCCAGACCAAACTAATTTGTTCCCCTGGCTCAGTTGTATGCATTTCACTTCAGTATCCCAAGACATTCTCTGTTACTGACTAGAGGGTCTAATTTTACCCAGAATGGTCAGAGCAGCACAGTTCAAGAATAATGAATCTCTGTATAATCACACTATAATGTGAGGTGACCCCTCAGCTAGGAGACTGACCAGATACACATATGGGTTTTAGTTAGATGCTCTGATGCTTTTCCCCACTTTTTTTTAACATAGCTCTGAGAAAAATGTGACTTAGACCCAATAATGATTCTTGAGTATATCTAGCAAAGGAAACCATGAGGAGAAGAAAATTTAACACATTGGTGTAAGACCATCCACTTCATTGATGCAATCTGAGGGGAATGCCTAATGACTAGAAGAATCAAACTTGGCAATGAAAACAACAAAGCTCTTTTCATCAATTCAAATGCAGACTCCAAAGCTGCAGATGGTCACCTCCAGCCTTGCCTATTCAGTGTGGGGTTTTATAAAATGGCATTTTGGTGAATACTAATAGATCAAAAAAAAAGTTTAATAACATAAAAATGTGGTATTTCTTTTTAAATGATTATACATGTCAGTGAGTCACAAAAGGATAAAATAAGTGTCTTTTATATGTAGGTCTAAAATCTTTTTGATATTTTCAACAACCAAAGTGAGAGCTGTCGTGTGCAGATTGAATTCTGTAGAGAACTATTTAGTGTATGAAAAGGAGACCAAAATAAGAATTCAAACTTATTCTGATAGACTTATCTTTTCTTCATAATGTCTCTAAATTCATAGTATATTATTTAGATCCCTTAATATTTTCTTAAGGTTAACATAAACTACATGTTTGCTGCCCTTCTAAAGAATGAGCCAAACTAATTAAAGATAAAGACATAAATATGAATTAAAAATACCAGCAGAAGAAATACTTTTTAGTAGCATTTGTCTCTTTGAAGAGCAGAGAAATGTAATAAAATTTGGGACTTAAATTTAAAGTTTTTTTCAAATTTTAAACATGGGCTATTTCATGCCAGGCAGCTTCAAAACTCTTAGGAGGCTATAATAACTTGATCATTTTAAGAAGGACTAAGTTTGCATCAGACTTAATATGTTTATGTCAATATTTTAAATAAAACAAAGGAATTATAGATACTGAATACTGTTTTGATCTGAATCTTTCCTGATTCTCTAAACAAATGAAGTGTTTATTTTAATTTAAGAATTTTTTTCTACTGGATTCTAGCAGATGACCATATCTATCTTACTTCAAATAGCTATAATTTAAGTTGTAGTATAAATCAATTATTCTGACTTTTAACAGGCAACTTATAACCATTTCCTATTTTTTAAAGGAACTATTTTGGATTAGAAGTTAAATAGAAGGAAATAAAGTATAAAAAGAACACTGAACTATGATTAAAAAACACTAGGTCTATCTCTTTAAAATCATTTATCACTTCTATTTTTTTATCACCTCTTCTTTCTTCACCTCTATTTTTTCTCACCTGTAAAACAAGGTTTTTATTATTTTCAAAAATTAAGCCAAATTAACATGTGAATACTTTGGAAAAAATTAATCAATCAACAAGCAATTATTAAGTGCTGGTTGCATGCTTACAAAGAATGAAATAATTCCTAATAACTAA
Source organism: Sarcophilus harrisii (assembly GCF_902635505.1). Taxonomy (NCBI): domain Eukaryota; kingdom Metazoa; phylum Chordata; class Mammalia; order Dasyuromorphia; family Dasyuridae; genus Sarcophilus; species Sarcophilus harrisii. The sequence goes on from NC_045427.1 coordinate 337,985,943, forward strand.
AATTATACATAACAGAGGAGACCAATACTTATAGGCAGCTAGGTGGTGAAGTAGATGGAGCACTAGGCCTGAGGTCAGGAAGAAATATTAGGTATGACCCTGGGTAAGTCATTTAACCTCTGCCTGTTTCCTCATCTGTAAAATATCTCAGGTTGTTGTGACAATCAAATGTGATAAATATCAACAGTGTCTGACATATGTTAAGCACGATATAAATGTTAGCTAGAATTATTAATAAAATAACAATTATTAAATTATACACATATACACATAATAAGTGCATGGCATAAATAAAAAGTGAATAAATGCAAATCTACTGGCCTTTTAAAATAACTAAATATAAACATAGTTATTCTATTTTAAAAAATAGCTAAAAGGTAGTTAAACTATCTCCCAGGATATTTTGGGAAAGAGGGCACTGACAGCTGAGGGAATTAAAAGAATAAAATTCTATGTAAATTCAAAGCATTTTTATAAACTGTTTTCTCAAATAATGCTATTAAGAATATAAATTTAAAAGAGCCAGCATGGCTTCATCAAGGTCATTTCCTTTTCTACAGTTACTAAGGTAGTTGATGAGAGGAATACAATAAATATAGTTTACCTAAATTTGACAAAGCTTTCAATAAATTTTTCTGCCATTCTTGTAGAAAAATACAGCAACTAGATGGATTTGTAACTACTTATTTATTTATTTGAATTAATTATTTGAAGTCATTTTGGAAGGTAGTATGAACCAGAGATCTATATTTGACCCTATTATGCTTAACATTTTTATTAATGACTTAGATAAAACTGTACATAGTGTACTTATCAAATTTTCAGATCACACAAAGCTGGGAAGGAAAGTTAACACAGTGTATTACAAAGTATGGTTTCATAAAAATCTTGAGAAATCTAGAAATTGACCTGAATCTATAAGATTAATTTAAAGAGATACAAATATAAAGTCTTACTCTTGGGTTAAAAAATATTTCAAAAGGATAGAGTGGCTAAAATTCCATATATTTAAAAAAGATATGGTGTGTTGAGGGGACTGTTTACTCAATATGAATTAATACTATAATATGGCAACCTAAAAAAAGGTTAATGTAAAATTTGAAGGCATAGCTCCCAGAAACAAATTGATAGAATCACTTTGTGCTGACCTCATTAGGTCACATATGAAGTATGGTATTAATTTCTTTGTATCACAAATTAGAAAGGACATTGATAAACTGGAAAGCATCTAGAAGAATACAACCAGAATGATAGAGAATCTCACATTCTTTAGACATGAGAATCTAAGAACTCTTAAGGAATTGAGTGTGTTCAAGATAGGGGAGAAGAGGAAGTAATTGTTTTCAAATGTTTGGAGGCTGTCATTTGAATTTGAGATTAGATTTATTCTTTTTGACTCTAGAAGACAGAACCAAGAACAGTTGCAAAGAGGTAGAATGAATTCTTTAGGGAGGGCTTCCTCTGAATGAAGGTCTTTAAGCAAAGGCTAGATGACCATTTGTAAGATATGATGAAACAGACTTTTATTTGAATATTTTTTTATACTAGATGGACTCCAATGTCTCTTCCAATTCTAATTTTCTATAATGCAGATTTCAAAGTGGAAATTAGTAATTCTTTTGAAGGATGAAAAAGTTTTGTGACTCAGTACAGTTTCTAGGTGTGTCATTAGGTAAAGAGGGAAGTTAACATGACAATACAAAGTCCCTCTTTTTATCCATCCATCCATTCATACAGCAAACATTAAGGACTGTGCTAGGTTTTCAGGGAAAAAAAGCTTGATCTCTGCCTTGATGGAGTTTGTTTTTAGTCATATTAGCCTCTTAGGCTATCTTTTGTATCTTATGTTTATATAATGACATCTTTGGTACCAGGCAAAAATCCTTTTGTCTCAGAAACCTGACAGTAATGCAGTTTTTGAAAGAAAAAAATTGACCCATTGTATAGTTATTATTAACTGTATTTTGACTATATACATCAACCCTAATATATAATACTATAATATTTGAGCAGTCCATTTTTGGAATCCTAGTGTTAACTCAACTTGAAACAAGGTAATAACTCAAGGGAGATATTAGAATCCTAGTGTTAACTCAATGGAATTGATACAATGCTTGTGTTCACACCTTTAGAGAGCTCAAAAAAGCCACAAGTATTTAAGTACTCATTGGAATTCACACGTTTAGGAGATTTCAGGGCTTAGTATGAGATATTCAAATTCACACCTCCCTTAATCCCTCCCTCGGAGGGGAAGAGTAAACCTTTGGGAGATGATACATAAGAAGCGGACTCAGTCGGGAGTTCAGCTGAAAAGATTGAGAGGGGAGCATCAAGTCAGTTCAGGAAAAGCCCTCTCTTGGAGGCACAACCAGATTCACTTCATCTCACACCACTGTGGTGGCTGGGCTCTTGCACTTCCCCCACTGAGACCAAGGTGGTCTGAAAGGCTCTCCAGAAAACTAGCCAATCCCCAAGTGAAGGAGACAAGAGATCCATTCCATCTTCCACCTTTGTGCTGGCTGGAGGCAGAAGAAAGCAGAAGCAAAGGACAAGTTGCAAGAACTCTTAGAACCAAGGAGAGAAAGAGGACTCTAAGAAAGCTAACCAGGCTATATTAAAGGACACAATAAAAGATCTGAACTTTTAGCACCTGGCTGCACTTGGGTGATTATTATTCTTAACTGAAACTAAGGCTGCCTCCAGAAAACCTCCCCAAGAAACCTGCTCCCAGAGAGAACCATTATATTTTAAAGAAGAAAAACATCACAGTCCATGATATCATCATTTTAATTATTACTCTGGTAGTCACAAGTCCCTCCCTCTATACTTTAGGAGGCAGGGTCTACTGTAGCTGAAAAACAGATTCCCTAATAAACCCTTTTAAAAATTGTCAGTTGACAAGTCTATACTCAAAATCATTTTCATTTTGGCAGAATCTTCCAGAGATTTCAGTTTTCTGTCCATCATTTGAAGGTCTAACAACATCTCTGTACAACAACAGGAAGTTACAGTAGAACTGTACTGGAAGATGCAAAAAATAAAAGATAAATGGAAATAAATTCCTTGAAATCAAAGACTATGCTTTTTTGCGTATATTTCCCTGAAAAAAAATGTATCACAGTCCTCTTATAATGAAGTAAATATAAATAGATGGATAAATGGAAGACTCTTGATAATTTACTCAATGAAACATCTAGAAATTGTGTTTTTTCATGCCTTGTTCTTCATTCTTTCTTTAAAAATAATAATTTAGCTCTGTTTCAAACCTCACAAAGCACTTTAGATAGATTTTTTTCATTTGACCCTCACAACAATGCTGGTTTGTTAAATACTATAGTTATTTTTGGTCCCATTTTACAGTTGAAGAAACTCCTACAGTTGATAGGAGTTAAGTCACACAACTTAAGTGCCCATAATTAAGTGCACAATTTGTAAATATTGGAGACAAATTTTGATTACAAATCTTCCCAACATCAAGTCAATCATTCTATTTACTATTCATTGCCCTTTTGGAGAAAAGTCTATTTGGAACTTCACACAGGTTCAAATATTCATATTCTCGCCTTTCAATTTTTCTTTTTTGCTCTCTGTTAGGAATTGTTATGTATACATATATGTGTGTTTTTAAAATTGTAATGGTCATTATTTCAAAACAATGTTAAATCAAGAGTGCTTTTCCCCTTTTTTATAGAATTCAGAATTTCTTTATTATTATTATTATTATAACTTTTTATTTAGAAGTTATATGCATGGGTAATTTTATAGCAGTGACAATTGCCAAACCTTTTGTTCCAATTTTTCCTCTCCTTCCCCCCACTCCCTCCCCCAGATGGCAGGTTGACCAATACATGTTAAATATGTCAAAGTATAAATTAAATACAAAATAAGTATACATGTCCAAACAGTTATTTTGCTATACAAAAAGCACTGGACTCTGAAATAATACAATTAGCCTGTGAAGGAAATCAAAAATGCAGGCAGACAAAAATAGGATTGGGAATTCTATGTAATGGTTCTTAGTCATCTCCCAGAGTTTTTTTGCTGAGTGTAGCTGGTTCAATTCATTCCTGTTCCATTGGAACTGATTTAGTTTATCTCATTGCTGAAGATGGCCAGGTCCATCAGAATTGATCATCATATAGTATTGTTGCTGAAGTATATAATGATCTCCTGGTCCTGCTCATTTCATCAGTTCAAGTAAGTCTCTCCAGGCCTTTCTGAAATCATCCTGTTGGTCATTTCTTACCCAACAATAATATTCTATAATATTCATATACCACAATTTATTCAGCCATTCTCCAATTGATGAGCATCCACTCAGTTTCCAGTTTCTGGCCACTACAAAGAGAGCTGCTACAAACATTCTTGCACATACAGGACCCTTTCCCTTCTTTAATATCTCTTTAGGATATAAGCCCAGTAGTATCACTGCTGGATCAAAGGGTATGCCCAGTTTGATAACTTTTTGAATATAGTTCCAAATTGTTTTCCGGAATGGCTAGATGTATTCACAATTCCACTAACAATGTATTGGTGTCCCTGTTTTTCCACATCCCCTCCAACATTCCACATTATCTTCCCCTGTCATTCTAGCCAATCTGACAGGTGTGTAGTGGTATCTCAGAGTTGTCTTAATTTGCATTTCTCTGATTAATAATGACTTGGAGCATCTTTTCATAGGGCTAGAAATAGTTTCAATTTCTTCATCTGAGAATTGTCTGTTCATATCCTTTGACCATTTATCAATTGGAGAATGGCTTGATTTCTTATAAACTAGAGTCATTTCTCTATATATTTTGGAAATGATGCCTTTATCAGAACCTTTCACTGTAAAAATGTTTTCCCACTTTATTGCTTCCCCTCTACTCTTGTCTGCATTAGTTTTGTTTGTACAAAAACTTTTCAATTTGATATAATCAAAATTTTCTATTTTGTGATCAGTAATGATCTCTAGTTTTTCTTTGGTCATAAATTCCTTCCTCTTCCACAGGTCTGAGAGGTAAACTATCTATGTTCCTCTAATTTATTTGTAATCTCATAGAATTCAGAATTTCTGGTAAGATTAATAAGATTTTTTTCAGTCTGCTTATTTACAAAAAGTATTGAACCATCATGTTAATAATAATAAATAAATGATATAATGTTTTTTAATTTTTAACTTGTCACAATGCATCCACATTTCAGAACAGCAAATACTTGCCCAAACCAATGGTTCTTTTGTTTCAGTAAATTCCAAATGTGCTCCCAATCTATCTGCCTCATTTAAGGATGGACCTTTAGGGGATAATGACTTAGCTAATCATTGAACCAACATAGTCACAACAGTAGAGATAATTGAAGCCTAACCCACCAATACTAAGCAAGCTACTTTTCTTGGCCACAAAGTGAATAATATGTGTAAATCAAGAAATACAATGCTGCCTTATATTCTTTTTTAAAGTTAAAAAGTTTAAAAAGCCACATAAAGAAAATACAATGATTTGTTATCATATATCAATTTTTTCTATTCATGCTATGCTAACCATTTCTTCTTCAATCAGTAATTTAATGGCTGAAGCCCATTTCCATTTAGATGGGATTAGAAGAAGCAATTTTGGCTATGGAATTACCTTAACTACCTAGATACTCTGGAAAACCTTCTTAGCATTCCTAAGAATTTGAGGCTTATAGACAAGAGTAGACTTGAATACTGCAATGCTTCAGAATGACAGTCTTCTTGATAATGTATTGTTAAATTTTTTTTCTAGAAATTCACCAAACTCAAATTTTCTGTGGTTATGAAAATGACAGTGTAGTGTTGTTATAAAATATTAATATCAAATATAGATGACATATCTTGTGAAAGAAGAGACATATACTCATGTTGAAGAGCATTAGGCTATTATCTATAATTTAATTTATATAGAATGATGACTTATATTCATTTAAATACTATCCTTATAATATTAGTTGTTGTACAAGTGGAAATGGTGTTTATTAATTGTTGACGTTTTTTGAAGGTCTGTTTGTGGTTATTCTTACCTAATGAGCCATGAAGCATCTCTGTACAAAGAAAGCCACCCACTACTTAATTAGATTAGAAAATAAAGGATTGTGAATATTTCAGGTTAGTCTGTCTTTGGTTCCTCTCAGGTTACTGTGCTCCTTTGTGTGAGGATATATTTCTTCATGATGTTATAATGTCTCATGTGTCCAATGTGTATACAGTCTCCTAGTTTCTTTGAACTTGACAATAATCAATGCTTCCACTTTTTCCCCTCTCACTTTCTTTTTAACTCTATAATTTTGATTCTGATCTTATCATTCAATCAAAAGAGATCCCCAATGTTGCCAATTTCCATGTATTTAATTGTCATCTTGATGTTGAAGATTCTAAGGTCCACTTATCCTGCCTTAGCCTTTTTCCTAGTCTTAAATTCTCGTCTCCATTTGTCTATCGAATATCTCAAATTAAGTAATATAGACATCAACGAAATTCTCTATCTTCCCCCCCCAAACCATCCCTTCTTCCTAACTTCTACCCTATTACAATAGAGTGCCAACATCCTACCAGTCACCCACTCAACTAAACTTAAATGTCATTTTTGACTCCTCATTCTCTCTCACCTTCCATATCCAAAATGTTACCAAGTTCTGTCGATCCTACCTTCATAAGAACTTTCATATAGCTTCCTTTCTCTCCTCTGATAGGAACCTTGTCTCATAATTCTTATGCAGGCCCTCAACACTTTACACTGCATTGTAGTAACCTTTTGATTGGCCTCCTAGCCTCAAGTTCATCTTCCACTCAGCTGTCAAATTAATCTTCCTGAAGTACAATTCTCATTATTTCACCCCATCTCCCTTAATCACCAACTTGAAGTGACTCCCTAGCACCTTCAAAATCAAATATAAAATCACCTCTTTGACATTCACAACCAACAACTTGATCATGTTACCTTTCCAGTCTTCTTACACTTTACTCACCACCATGTACTCTGCAATCCAGTGACATCATGCTTCTTGTTCCTCATTCAAGACATTCCATTTCTTTACTCTGGGCATTTTTACTGACTTTACCCCCAAGTTTAGAAGGCTCTCCTTCTTCATCTCTGCTTTCTGGCTCCCTTGGCTTCCTTCATTTCCCAGCTAAAGTTTCACTTTTTAAAAGAAGCCTTTCTTGATCTGTATTAATTCTAATGCCTTATCTCTGTTGATTATTTCAAATTCATGCCTTTTTTGTATTTAATTTTTATATTACCTCCCCCATTAAACTATGAGCTTTCTGTCTCTTAGCCTTTCTCTCTACCCTAATGCTCAGCCCAGCACCTGACATATAGTAGGTACTTAATAAATGTTTGTTGACTAACATACTTCCATAATCATTTATAAAAGTAGAGTCCAGTGCAATGGTTTATAATTACAATATTGGTGTCCAAAATGCACCTCAGGGCTTTCTAGGTAATCTTAATATCTTACTTATTTTTATAACTCTTTCAGCACCTATTATGGCCCTTTTGAACCCTGATAAACTACCTGGAAAAAATGATTGTTCCTTTGACTTATTAATAGACTCAGTACTACTGCTATTTAACAAGATACTTGTATCTGAAATTTTTATCAGATGAGAATGACTCAATCAGAGATGTGAGGATAGATATTTTATCTATTTTCATTGAATCAATAAATCAATCAAAGGCATTTCAAGTAGATATAATAGGAAGTGTTACATTTAGAATATTGCTATTGACAATGTTAACTGTAAAATATATAGGCATTTAATGAAGGAAGATGAGAAATCTGCATTTTAGTATTAGTATTTAGTATTCAATTGAAATCCTCTGAAAATGCTGAATTATCTTAATAAAGCATCTTAAGAAAAAATGCCTTAGTTTTTCTCTGCTGGCTGTATATTTCATTTGAACTCTATAAAGCAAATCAGAAACTTAGTTCTCTCATTAATTATTTATACATTTCCAATTGTAAGTTGTTTTAAAAGTTCAGCAATGTTTAAGAACATTTCATTGTGTGGTTTGCATTTATTCTTTCCATTCTTTTGAATATTTAGAAACATATTTACATTATGTAATATTTTATACTGTCATGTTTCTTAATATTGCCCCTTTTGCTTATGAACTAATTAAATAAGCATGTATTAAAATTATAAATTATTTATATATTTTTACATTTAGGTGTAATTTGCCAAAGCAGGGATCATTTGCAAGGAGAAATATGTCTTACAATTTATAAAATACATTTTAGTGTTTTCCTTACATTTTTGCAAACAACAAAACATTTTCAAAAATGGTAATTTGATAGTTTGTTATAGAATAGTTGATTTAGTGCTTTAAAATACTATGTAAATTTAATATATTTAACATCTACTGGTCATCCTGCCATCTAGGGGAGGGGGTGGGAGGAAGGAAGGGAAAAATTGGAACAAAAGGTTTGGTAATTGTCAATACTGTAAAATTACCCATACATATAACTTGTAAATAAAAAGCTATGAAAAAAAATTAAAAAAAAATACTATGTAAATATGTTTCTTAGTTGTGGATGAAGTGTACAACTCTAAAACCTAATTTATTTGTGTTGTTGGACTTAATAAATATTAGCCTTTGGTAGTCTGATTTACACCATTTATCTTTCCTATGCCAACATGCTGATTTTATTCTGAAGTATTCCTACAACAAGCTGCTGTCTTACAATCCTAGCTTCAGAGCTAGCTTTTCTAGTTTACTGAGTATGTTTAATATATTTTGTTACGGATAAATCAATAAAACTATGTTGTAATGTACAAACTTCCATGTCTGTGAAGCAGTTATAAACAAACTGTAAATGAACACATGGGTCAAAAAATAGAATGTTGTGAGTATGTTGACTCTGAAAACATTTGACTTTCATAGAATACATCTTTTATTTTGCAGTGCAAGTTGGTTGTAGTATTAACCACACTCACTTGAATTGTGATACTAGTGAATGTTAAAATAATTATTAAAAGCATATTTGAATCCTAGAAATGCATTTTAAGGGAATTATAATGAGCTATATCATAAGAAATATCTAAGTAGAAAAAAATGAATCTCATTTTTCCTACTATAGTTCAGTTTCAAAAGGCATAGCTCCCAATTAAATGTACTCATTTTACATGTTTTGCTTCCATAAATTGCAATTTATTTTATGATGGATACCAACATTGAAACACAAACTTCGCAAAATAATATATCTACATTATTTTAGTAGTCTCGTTATTATAGAGTATACTTTGAATTGGATAAGTGTGCTAAGTAATACAAATAGTACACTAATCCAAATATTATTTTAGAATTATGGCATCTGTCCTAATTTAAAACAGCTATACAGTAAACAAACTTCGTCAATGTAGTCCAGATTTGAGAAAACTAACTGCATTGCTTGCCTAAATACTGTCTAATGATAGTACACCTCCATTAATATACTTAATATTGACATTTCTTTCTGATAGACTGTTTTTATAAGAGTACTATTTAACTCCTAGAAAATGTTTTTGTGGTTCCTAGATTACTTTTTCTTTTTTTCTGTTTCTTGTCATTCCTCTTGCTTTCCTTTCTCTTCTTTCTATCCATTCTTCCTTTCTTCATTTTTTTCTTCCCTATGTAGTGCAAGTCAGTTATAGTATAAATTAACTTTCTTGAATTATAAAGCTAGAAAATATTAAAATAATTATAAAAGGCATTATGTGAATCTTAAGAATATGTTTTAAAGGAGTTGCAATGAGCTATATCATAAGTAATATCTGAACAGATATTACAACATAGCCCACTGCAGTTCAAAACTCCAGAACTCAAAATTGGCTACCTCAATTTCCCCTATACCATATCTAAACTCAGTTAATTTTTTCTAAGCATAAATCATTTCAGCTGGGTTGAGAGGAATTTGCCAGAGTTACAGTGGGTTGCTGAATAAAAATATATCATTTTTAGATTTTTATTCTTCTTTCATACTAGATTTGTTTTATTAAAAAGCAAATGGAGAAAGGAAAGAAGAGAAGAGGGAAACTTCACTCAATTACTCTATAATTTTTATAGTAAGAGTCCCAAGGTATAATTTAGTAAATTTTATAAATCAGACTGCCAAGATATCCCTCTGCATATAACAAAGGATTCTTCAGATTACATAAAAGAGAATAAAATATAATAATAACTCTTTTTTAAAATATCTTGAGGTATAATTAGAAATATATAATTATCCTAAAATGTCCCCAGTGTATATATGGTTTTCTTAATGTAACTTTTGATAGATAACTCCCATTACTGGGCTGAATGAGAAGACCAGACAAGAGCTTAATGTAATTCCCATGATTCCATGATCCCATGACAGCAAAGTATTTTAGAAAGTCTCTCCTCATTATACTGGAATAAATAATGACTTCTAAGTATCTCTTGAACTCTTTGATCCTATAGGAAGACATTATCATCCATATATATATCACTATATTCTGATAAAATTGGTAGTGTTTTTTTTCATCACATAAATATCTCATTGCTCTTTAAGAGCTATAAAAGATCCTCAAATGTAATAATAGCTTTTTATTTTCAAAATATATGCATCTAGTTCTCAGCATCCACCCTTGCAAAACCCTGGATTCTGAATTTTTTTTTCCCTTCCTTTCCCCACTCCCTCTCCTAGACAGCAAGTAATCCAATATGTTAAACATTTGCAATTCTTCTATACATATTTCCACATTTATCATGCCACACAAAAACAATTGGATCAAAAAGGGGAAAAATGAGAAAGAAAACAAAATGCAATCAAACAACAACAAAAAAGGTGAAAATACTATGCTGTGATCCACATTCTGTCCCCACAATCGTCTCTCTGCATGCAGATGGCTCTCTCCATCACAAATCTATTGAAATTCAGCCTTACTTTTTTCACTGTGAATACATAACTTGGTTTCAGGTCAATCAACCTGAAGGCCAAGTTAACTTAAACTGCCTAAGTCTGTTTGTTTCACAGCTTCTTCGCTCAGTGGTTCATCATGGGAGAAGTGATAACTTCATGCTGCCCTCATGTTAGCATCCTAGCACATAACAATCTTTAACTATAATAATGATTAGAATAATAGTGATAATGATGGTGAAGACCAAAAATTTTAAAACATAATTTGTAATTTCAGCTAATACTGAAGTTAGACCTTAATGAAAGAACAAATGGAAGCATGTTAATTAGGCAAATATATAAATAAATCATTTCTTTGGATGTGGGGTGGGATGGAGAATTCAGAAGTTCCATGGTGTCTAAGGCTGCTCCATTAACAAACTTTTTTACTTTAGTCATCCTAATACAATGACTTATGTCATTTTGTCAAATTTTTCTCTGTTCTTTTGTAGGAGCTAACCAAAAGATTTTCCAAAATAATGATGTTTTAGTAATGAATTATTAATCCATCTGAATGTTTTGGTTTTCTCTTCTGGCTTGCAACATTAAAATTGGGAATTCTAGCCATTTTTTTCTTTTACTTGGATGGTTTCAAAAGACTTCTAATTGGATTCCTGGCTTCTAGTCTTTTCTTTCTCAAATCTATCCTTCACACTGCTGCCAAAATAATTATATTCAAGTGTAAATCCAGCTCCATCACTCTGTTACTCAGAAATGTCAGTGTCTCTAAGCATTTTCTTTTAGAGGGCTGAAACTATTGGGTTGATGCACTGAGCTCGGGACTGCTGAGCACTTGAGGCTAACTTCTGATTGGATAATACTCTATGGGCATATGCTTGGAAAATGGTCCTTTCTACTATCCATACTGGCTCTATGATTGGTATACAGAGGATTGTAGAAGGGACTAGGAGGTGGAGTAAAGCTAGCAAGGGACACACTCTCGGCAGTAGATGAGGGAGAAGGCGGTCACAGAGAATCTGCTTCCATACTGTTCAATCCTATGTCTAAGACCAAGAATAAAGATTAAGGACTTTTGCTTATCCTGACTCCTGATGATTCTGGGATGTTCTGGATGCTAGCACGGTCATTATATTTTCTGGCAATTAAAATGCTTTGTAAGTCTACACATTCTCATTCATCCACCCTACATTCCAAGCAAACAGACTAATGATTGTTCCCAAACCTGGTCCTCCATTTTTTGCCTCTCTGCCTTTGCACAGACTTCCTCTAGGATTCCTTCCTCACCCCTACCTCTTTTTTGCATTCAAGCAAACAACAGCATGCAAATTCTCTGGAACAACATTCTTAACCCCCTTAGTTGGTAATGCTTACTTTCTCCTTTCTCCTCATTAAAAAATAAAAATGATGAACATTTTATTGTTCTTTTTATAATATCACTATCATTTCCCATTGATCATACACACACACACAATCTTCCCTTGCAAAATTTAAGCAAAAAGAAAAATTGAGACACATTCATTGTTGGTGGAACTGTGAACTAATCCAACCATTTTGGAGAGCAATTTGGAATTATGCCCAAAGAGTTTTAAAACTGCCAAAGAGTTTTTAAACTATGTCCATTTGACCCAGCAACACTACTATTAGGTCTGTTTCCCAAGATAATTAGGAAAATAACCTATATGTTCTGAAATATTTATAGTAGCTGTCTTAGTGGTGGCAAAGAACTGGAAATTGTGGAGATGCACAACAATTGGAGAACAGTAAAAGAAGTTATGGTATGTGACCTTGAGGGGATAATACAAAATGATGAGCTTCATATTTTAGAAAAACGTAGAAAGACTTGCACAAAATAATGAAAATCAAATGGTAACAGCAATATTGTTTTAAGAACAACTTTGAGCAACAAATTAACTACAAAGAACCTATGAAGGAAGAAGCTATCTGCATTTAGAGAAAGAATTGATAAATAGAATTATATATAATATAGTTTTATTCACATACATACATATATACATAAAGATAAATAGGTATATGTGTATGTGTATGTGTATGTGTATATTTGTGCCTAATAGTAACTGACACTAGAGCAAGATGGTAGGAGGTGAGAGGGAGGAAAAAAATGTTACATGATAACCTTATTATATATTTAAAAGGAAAAACAAATTGCATGTTATAGATTTGCAGTCCATCTCTCTGCCAACACATGGGAGACTTGCTTCAAAATCTGAAATCACAGTTGATCAGAACCTTTCAGTATTGTTTCCTATTGCATTATTGGGGACATTAAATAATTTTTCTTTTGGTTCTGCTTAATTTGCTTTGTCACTTCATATAAGTTTTCAAAAGTTTCTCCTAATTCTTATTATCTTATTATTGGGTCAAAGGTACTATTTCCTAATTTTTTGAGTATAGTTCCTAATTCCTTTCCAGAATGTCTGGAAATTCATAACCCTGCCAACAATAGATTAGCATGCCTGCCTTCCCACAACCCCTCCAAAAACTACAAATTTCCCTTTATTCATTATTAATCTTTGCTGATATAATATAATAGAATCTCAAAGTTGTTTTAATATGAATCATTCTATTTAATGAAGATTTAAATTTCCCATGGCTGTTGAGAGCTTGATTTTTTTTTCCTTTGGGAATGTCTTGGTCATATCCTTTGACTATAAACTATCATTTTTATATATGTGAATCCGTTTGTTATGTATCTTGTATATCAAGCCTTTATAATAATAACTTACTGCAAAAATTTTTTCCCAATTAACTTTCTCTTTTATTTTTAACTATTTAACTATTGATTTTTAGTGTCATGTGATCAAAAATACCCATTTTATCTCCTGTGATCCATTCTAGCCATTTCTTGATAATAAACTCTTCCCTTAACTACAATTGCAAAAAGCATCTCTTTCCTTGCTTATCTAATTTCTTTTTTTATGTGACTTTTCATATATAGATTATGCATCCATGGGGAGCTTTTGTTGATTACTGCTTAGACTGTAATTTAAGATCTAGTACTTTTAGGCTTGCTACCTTTCCAATTTTTTTCATTGTATCCCTTAAGATTTTTTAGTTTTTAATAATTTTTTTCTAGTTTTGGCACTTGATAACTAAATTAATTTAGTTAATATTGTCATTTTATTATATTTATTATCTTGGCATATTTCATATATTGCCATTGTCCACCTCCAATAAAAGGCTGGTCTTTATTTCTGTAGAGAGTATTTTATAGTTGTATTCATATATTTCCTATGTGTTCCTCAGTGGATATTCAAATATTTTTTATATTCCATAATTTTTCAACAGAATTTCTCCTTTGATCTCTTCCTGCTGTGTAATATTTTAGGGTAATATTTTAGAGTTAACAATTCCTTTTTTAGTTTTTTTTATGTCCTGATACTTCTTGTCATTAAAGTGGACATGCTAACCTTACTAAAGAGGCTTATAGTTGATCCTCATTACATATAATGCTGGCTCTTATTTTTAAATGAGAATTTCCTTACTACATTAATAAATAGTAATTTTGTTTCTATAATTTGCATTATTTTTAACAGAAGTATTTGTCATAGCATGTTTAAAGCATTTTTCTGCATCTGATGCTATAATTAGGTCTTTTATGATATTAATATGATTTTATATGATAATTTTCCTAATTTTGAGCCAATCTGTATTCTTAATATAAATATAATCAAGTGTTTTATCATTTTAATATGTTGCTCAAGCTTCTTTGCTAACATGTTATTTAACATTATTGTGTCAATATTCCTTAATAATACTGGTCTATAATTTTCTTTCTTTGCTTTATTTCTCCCTGATTTACATATCAGAACTATATTTTTAGCATGGAAGAAATTTGGTAAGATCTCTTTCATTCCTAGTTTTGCCAACAGTTTTTATAATAGTGGAATTAATTATTCTTTAAATATTTGATTGAATTCATTTGAAAATCCATCTATCCCAAAATGTGTTGTTGCTCTTGTTTGTTTTTTTCTTTGAATACTCATTCATGATTTTTATCATGCATTTTTCTGAGATTAGGGTTTTTTTTAATTCTCCATTCTGTGGTCTGTCAGTATGGGGATTTTGTAATTATGTGACTGTGATCTCTTTTATTTGCTATCTAACTGAACTTTGTTTTAGGGGTTTTCTCCCCCAATTAGAGTATGGAATCCCCGAAAGAAGGGAATAGCTAGTTGTTTCATTTTGTATCTTCAGCACTTAGTGACAGCAATGTTGTACAATAAAAGCTTAATAAATGTTTTTCATTTCTTAAAAAAAAAAAAAAAAAAAAAAGACTAATTATGGAACATTGCAAAAAAGATGCAAATATTTATCTATTTCATTTAAATTGTTCAGTTTGTTGATATATGTGGGCAAAATATTCTCCAATAAGATCCATTTTTTTTTGTGTTTGTGTGACTTCACTTTTTTAGTTTTGTATAACACCGGCTAATGGTTTAACTATTTTAAGTACTAGTATTATTTTTTATTTTGTGAATCTGCTTTGATTTTCATCATTCCTTTTTTTGGCATTTAGTTGTTTTAAAATTTAGTTCTTTTCCTGGATTTTTTCACTGCATATCAAATTTATTAATATATTATTTTTCTATTTTGCTGATGAAATCCTGAGATACAAATTTTTCTTTATGAGATTGCTTTAGCTATATCCCAAAATTTTTAGATGTTATATCATTATTATTACCTTCTTTGATGAGATTATATATTATTTCTATAACTTGTCCTTTGACTCACCAATTATTCAAGATTTAATTATTTAGTCTTTAGTTAAATTTTAATCCTTTATTCAAAGCCCCTTTATCGAATATAATTTTTATTCATGGAAGTCAGTAAATAATCTATTTAATATATCTGGTTTTCTGTATTTCTTTATGAGATGGTTGTGCTCTAGCTTGGGGTCAAATTGTGTAAGTGCAGCTTACATATATACGTGTGTGTGTGTGTGTGTGTATACTCCTTTCTATTCCCATTCATTAATTGCCTGAATTCTAAAATATCTAACTTTTCTAAAATTCTATTCAAGTCCTAAATTGTTTTCTTGTTAAACATTATGTTGGATTTTCCTATGTCTGAAAAGAATGCATTTTTCCCTAAAGTATTTAAATGTTATGCTATTTGGGGCACATAGTTTAAATATGGACACTATTTTATTGTCTTTGGTGACTATTACCAAAATTTAGACATTTTATATTTTAACATTTTTTAGCTATTGTTAGCCATTTTTAAAGCCATTTGTATTTGCACTCTTCTTTGTCTAAAGTCATGATTGCTAGTCCTGATTTTTTTTTCTTTAGTTCATCTAAAACAGAATAGTTTGAGTTTTTTTTTTTTTAACTCTGTGTGGATCTTTAGATTTCATGTGTTTCTTGTAAACAACATATTATTAAATTTTACTTTAAAGCCAATTCTACTATTTTCCCTTTTTTCTGTCAGAACATCCTATTCACATTCCCAGTTATGACAGTTGTATATTTCCTAACATCTTATCCTTATTATTTTCCCCCAGCCTCTTTCTTTACAGATATAAAATGATGATTTTTCAGCATACGTCACTAGATTTCATAATCCCTGAAAGACATTTTTTTCTCCAAATCACAAATAAGAAATTGACTGTATGTGATGATAATAATATAAAATCATGACATTCATCAATGGCCTTTTCCTATCAGGAATTAGAATGATTTTTTTGATTAAAGATTAATATTTCAAAACCTAGAACAAGTCATGAAAGGTGAGGGGTTTTGTTGTTTTATTTATACCACTTTATAATTTACTACCTTGAATGATTAGGATGAATTTATAAAAAGAATTTATCATAATTGGAGATTTTCATCTTACTCATAGAATCATTGAATTCCATTTGGTTTATTCTCATTTTCAGAGCCCATCATTTCTTTAATGATTTCCACATTCAATTCTATTTTCTTTCAAATTTTTTCCTCCAGAACTCATATTTTATTTATAATTCTATTTTTTATCTTACCTCATTTCTTTCAAGTACTCTTGTAGCTTTTATTGCCAAATAATTTTTACATAAAGCTCACCATGCTGATACTATATTTAGCCAGGAAATCCAGTTAACTTTAGCCCTTTTGCAGATAAGCTCTGCTACACTTTAAGGTTTGATCTACCTCAGCCTTTCAGTAGCTATAATGACTGGCATGCATTATGCTGGCTTAATTTCTTTATTTTATCAAACTATAGATTTACAACTGTAAGGAACCTAAAAGATAAACTAATTTAACCCCCTCATTTTACAGATGAGAAAACGAAGTTGCATAAAAAGGATGAAGTCACACTTATAAAAGAGGCAAGATTATAATAGCATTTCTAGAAATATATAAAATAGTAATGTTGGCAATGAATATCCTTTAATTTCAGTCTTATTAAAATTCTCTCAGATTTTCTCCATTAAAATAATAATAGCTCTTTGTTTTTGATGCTATTTATATTAAAGGACAGTCTATATGTTGCTACACTTTTTAATGTTTAATGATATTGTATTCTTTTTTTTTTTTATTAAATAACTTTTTATTGACAGAACCCATGCCAGGGTAATTTTTTACAACATTATCCCTTGCACTCACTTCTGTTCTGATTTTTCCCCTCCCTCCTTCCACCCTCTCCCCAAGATGGCAAGCAGTTCTATACATGTTAAATAGATTACAGTAGATCTTGGATACAATAAATGTGTGCAGAACCGAACAGTTTTCTTGTTGCTCAGGGAGAATTGGATTTAGAAGGTATAAATAACCTGGGAAGAAGAACAAAAATGCAAGCAGTTTACATTCATTTCCTAGTGTTCTTTCTTTGGGTGTAGCTGCTTCTGTCCATCCTTGATCAATTGAAACTAAGTTAGATCTTGTCTTTGTCGAAGAAATCCACTTCCATCAGAATATATCCTCATACGGTATCGTTGTTGAGGTATATAATGATTTCCTGGTTCTGCTCATTTCGCTCAGCATCAGTTCATGTAAGTCTCGCCAATCCTCTCTGTATTCGTCCTGCTGGTCATTTCTTACAGAACAATAATATTCCATAACATTCATATACCACAATTTACTCAACCATTCTCCAATTGATGGGCATCCATTCATTTTCCAGCTTCTGGCCACTACAAACAGGGCTGCCACAAACATTTTGGCACATACAGGTCCCTTTCCCTTTTTTAGTATCTCTTTGGGATATAAGCCCAGTAGAGACACTGCTGGATCAAAGGGTATGCACAGTTTGATAACTTTTTGGACATAGTTCCAAATTGCTCTCCAGAATGGCTGGATGTATTCACAATTAATGATATTGTATTCTATTAAAATGCTTTTTCTGATTCAATTTTTATTATATAAACAAAAAATATGTAAATCAATTTAAGCTGTTAGCCATTATTACTGATATAGAATATGATTTTATTGTTTTGTTGTTAATGTAGTCTATTTTATTTATAACTTTCCAATAATATATCAACTATGAGTTCTTGGTAATAATCCAACTTTGCCTCTTTATTAAAATTTTATTCAATATTTTGTCAGTATTCTTTATAGAATAAGTCTTCTTTATCTCTCTTTGGTTTAAGCATCAGCATCATATTTATCTCATAAAAAGAGTTTGACGGAATGTCTTCTGCCTTCTTTACTTTGACAAAGAGGTCATGAAATAATTAGTAATCATTCTTTGATAGAATTTGGGTATAAATCTATTTAAGTCTGCCATAATGGTTATTTATGTTATTTTTTAATATTACAGTCATCTTCTAAATAAGATATTGGTTCATCTTGGTTTAGACAAGGAAATAAAATATTTAGTCCTAACTCCTTTATCATTAATCTTTTTCCAAAGCAAATATACTACAAAGAGAGAACAAACAGAATCAAAATAATGTGAAGGGTTTTGGACCATGTAGAGTTTGGTTTAGCATTATTTGGACTCATTGGGCATGGGAGAGTAAAGGAAAGCACCTGAAATGAATGATTGCCAAGTAAACTAGGAGCATAGCCACTTTCATATAAAATGAAGTTTCTAAACACTTTAAATTCTTAGTCCAGGAATCTATATTTTGACATATTGTCTTATTTAAGAGAGTTATAGTTCTTTCATCTTGTTGAATATGTTTTGAAAAAAAATTTTGGTAGGGTATAGACCACAGTCATTTCTACGTGAGTTTCTTTAACATGGTTTCTTTATTGGTCAAATAGATACAATAATGGCTCTGGATTTTTTACTAAAAAAAAAATCTGATCAATAAGAAAGAAAGCCAATATTACATTTATTTTATGTAAATATATGGCTAAATGAAACTCAAGACATATAGGGTTCAGATCCTTTCACTTTATATCCATTTCCAATGGATAGACAGAACCTTGGGAAAATCCACAGTGAATGGGCATGTATTAATGAAAAACCAGCAAAGAAGACTGAGAAATTGTCAAAAGGGTAGGAGGAAAATAAGAGAATGCAGTTTAAGTTTTCCTAAGGATGAAGACTCTTAGAGAAGAGGGTAATGATGCCAAGTGCAGCACATGTCAAAAAGAATGAGGATTAAGAAAAAGTCAGTAGATTGGGCAATTAAGAGATCATTGGCAGCTTTGAAGAGAGCTATTTCCTTGGAATGGTGTGGTCAGAAGCATAATGGCAAAAAGTTAGATATGAGCTCTGAAACCTTTAATATCTACTTATGGCATAATTATTTAGACTGGTATTCGATACTGAACTATAACCTTCATAAAAATGTTTAGACTTTATGCTTTACCTTGGAACCTAAATAATCGTTTTTCTTATTTATGGATACTGAACAAGATGATGTTTAATTTGCTTTTGAAGTTTTAATTTTTTTTCACCGAAATGATTAAATAATTGATTAAGATAAGTTGTCATTCAGGCATAGTCTTCAAGAATCTTTCCCTTTTGTTCTTCTGCTTCCCTCCACACCACTCTATCAGCACCAGTTCTTTTGTCTTCTGAGATTATCTCATATGTATATTATATATACATATATATATGTATATATGTATATAGTTGTATATGTATTATTTCTCTCAGTAGAATGTTAGCAACTTGAGACCAGTATTTTTGCATTTCTTTGTTTCTGCAGTGCTTAACACAATGCCTGGCAGAAAGTAAGTACTTAATAACTGCTTCTGATCAACAGGAAAGGAAAGGAAAGAATATAATTTCTTAAGTTTAGCCAAGATGGGGGGAAAATATATGAGTAGTTAACATAACCATAGTTAACATGGGTGGTAGGATTGAATACGAGTTATTTGGGGGGGGGGGGAAGGTTAAGATTGGAAGAGACCTAAGATGTAAATTGCAGGCAACAAAGAAAGATTCAATAGACAAGAAGATTAGATAGTGTTTTATTATAAAGGAGACAATCTGTTGGGGAAAACAGAAAAATCTAATTAATGGTGGAAGTTGAAGAGTTTGATAATGTAAGATGAGGAGGAAGAGAAAAGAGGTAGAAAGACATCAATTTTTTTCAGTAAGCTAATATAATAAAAATGAATAAATAAATTTAAAAAAACTCTCTAAATTAATTTACAGATTCAGTCCCATGCCAATCAAGCCACCAAAGAATTACTTTATAGAACTTGATAAAATTTTAACAAAATTCAGCTGGAGTAGCTAAAGGTCAAGAATCCCATGGAAATAATGAAAAAAGTGAAAAGGAAAGGATTCTAACAGTACTAAATCTCAAACTATACTTATGCTACAGCATAATCAAAACTATTTGGTACTGGTAAAAATATAATTAATGGAAAAGATAATACATAAAATTTACAAGTAACTGAAAGCACTAATATGGTGTTTGATGAGCCCAAAATATAAATTCCTTATGTATAGTGTTGGAATACACAGAAGAGCTGTTGGAATAATGGGAGCCACCTAACAGGGCCTGCTGGAGATTCAACCCAGAATTGATCTCATCTTGTGAGAGGATGATACAAGGAGACTGAGAGGCAATTCCAAAGAACTATCAACTGAGTAGCAAGCATGGTTGGTTTTTTTTTTTTTTTTTGAGACAATCATTTAAATTGTATAAAATTGGAACTACCTTTAGTTCATAGATATTTTTGAATCTAGATATAAGTACTTAAAACAACCATGTAAAAAAAGTTAAGAATTGTAGAAAATTGGTTGTTTCAAGTCTCTAAAACATCCTGAGATTAATATTTTGTAATACTTTAGTCTTAATTTTGTAAAGGATACTCTTTGTAGTTTGAATGCTATGGCACTAAATGAGAAAACTAATAAATTTCTTTAATGGACATCTAAACATAGAAATGTAGGTTATTTTATAGATGAGAAACTAAGACATAGAGTTAAGTGACTTACCTAAGGTCACACAGCTAATAGTGTCTAAGACTCTCAGATTTGAACTGAGAGAAATGAGTCTTCTTGACATCAGATCTGCCATTTTTTCTACTTTAAGACTATGCCTATCAATGCAGGTATTTATTAGTAAATTGAAATTTGGATATTTTATGCATTTGGTAGCTCTTTTAAATGAGAATTCCCTTTCTATTATTTACTCCAGGATTTTATTTCATTTTTAATGCTCTAGATATTTTATTCCTGTTTTGTTTTATTTTGTTTTTTCTCCTGAATTTTATTGCACTGCTGGATTTCATGGATGTTTTTTAGCCTGAAACTTCACTGAAGTAATTAATTATCTGAATTTTTTCTTAATTCTTTAGACTTTTCTGAATAAAACTAGCTGAGAACTCTAATTTTGAATTCCCCAATGTCAATTTCTTCTTTCTACCATTTCTTTCATTTAAATGTGTCCCCTTTTTGCTGAGACTATAATGCCGGAGAAACTGAGGCAAGATAGAGATTAGAGAGTTTTAATATTTTATTTATTGGAGAGCTTAGTTGATTGGCTGGACAGGACTCTCATCTCAAAGTATCCAGTGGTGAATGTGAGAGTCCCAGGTTTCTTTATGGAACTCTAGTAAGAAGAAAAACAAAGGCAGGAAGCAAAGAGTGGGAAGTCTCAGGACCATAAATTTTGTTCTAGCAGGATAGGGGAAAACTATAAATTCTTACTAGGAAGCCAGAATCAGGATGTCTGAATAAACAGAATAAAAATATCAATTAGGTATCTGAGATAGTCTTATCTTTTGGAATGTTTAGAGAAGGTAGTGCAAACCCTAATGGACAGGAAAATGGTGGGGGTTGCATACTAGCACTCAGGACAGTGGAGATATAATTCAGTGAAACTAATGCAGGAAAAAACAGTTCTACTGCAGTAGAACAGTTCAAAGAGACTGTGGCATAACAGAGACAATGTGAAAGTTAACATTCCCTGAGGAAAGAGAAGTGTTACAAAGTGCAAGTATCTCCCCCATCAAGACTGAGGCAGAGGCCAGTAAAGGTGATAGTAGAACTGAAGAAAGAAGAAACTAGAGTTAAGGAAAACATCATCAGTGACTGAACTAGTATTTTAAAATCTAATAGATATCAGAACCTCAAAAAAAGAGAAACCCAAGGATTGATCAAAGGGCTATTCAAAAGGAAAATAATTTATACATTCACACACTTAGTCTTAGCATTTTTATGATCCCATAATATTTGTGGATATACTTCACTACTGTAGAGAGGCTCTTCAGTCAGAGGGGGAGAGGATTTCACTTAGTTCTTTATGGAAAGCCAGGTCTCAAGCTATAGCTCTTCCTATATTCTTCTCTCCACTCACCATGACTCAGTGGTTTTATTTTTTTTTTTAAATTGATTATTCTTAGTTCAATCTTAATCTGGACCTATATATATGGAGACAGAGGGTCTTCAGTCCACCCTTAATCCTATCCTTTTTCACCTCTACCCAGACCTTGGGATGAAGCAGCTCTAAGTATTTGCCATTGAATTAAGTGCATTCTATGTAGCTCCCATGTTTTAAAGAAAATCAAATGGCCTGAAACAAACAAACAAAAAAAAAAAGAGTAAACAATAGCTATTATTTCAAAGTATAATAATCATCATCATCAATGTTTGGTAGCACTATTTCTACCACAGGCTCTATAGCTGATAGTTTTATACCTTATAGAGAGAGGCTGGAGCATTTACTGAATGGTACTTAGATAAGCATACATTCCTATTCATCACTATCCTCTATCTCCATTCTCCCCATTTATGCACTCTTCTATTATGCAAATTTGCCTCACAGAATAACATTTATTCACCTGTCAGTGGGTAATGGGACAATCCATAGTATTTTGTTTTTCTTTCATTCTTTTTTTTTTAGTTTTTCTTTAAATTATGCTTATTTTTCCTTTCATTGTGTTTTAAGTGATGATCTATCTTTGTTTTGTTTTTTACTCTATAGATCAATGATTCTCTTTATTTCTCTTTCTTTAAACACTGAATACAGACAGGATAATTTATTTTATTAGTTTTCCTTGGAAATTATACTTTTAAATAATATATTATTTATATACTTATATAATTAACTGGTAAATATATTTTTCTTGTCTTTTACTATTTTGGATGTTTGAAAATTGATTGTTTTGATTTTTACATCCAAAGGATCTGATAAAGGCCTAATTTCTAAAACATATAGAGAATTGACTCAAATTTATAATAGTTTAAGTCATTCTCTAATTGATAAATGGTCAGAGGGTACAAACAGACAATTTTCAGATGAAGAAATTAAAACCATTTCTAATCATATGAGAAGGTGCTCTAAATCACTATTGATCAGAGAAATGCAAATTAAGACAACTCTGAGATACCACTACACACCTCTCAGATTGGCTAAGATGACAGGAAAAGATAATAATGAATGTTGGAAGGGATGTGGAAGAGATGGGACAGATACCTTGTTGGTGGAACTGTGAACGGATCCAACCATTCTGGGCAGCAGTTTGGAGCTATGCTCAAAAAGTTATCAAAAAGTTATCAAGTTATCATACCCTTTGTTCCAGCAGTGTTTCTACTGGGCTTATATCTCAAAGAGATCTTAAAGGAGGGAAAGGGACCCACATGTGCAAAAATGTTTGTGGCAGCCCTCTTTGTAGTGACAAGAAACTGGAAACTGAGTGGATGCCCATTAATTGGAGAATGGCTGAATAAATTATGGTATATGAATGCTATAGAATACTATTGTTCTGTAAGAAACGACCAGCAGGATGATTTCAGAGAGATTTGATGCTAAATGAATTGCTAAATGACTTGATGCTACATGAATTGATGCTAAGTGAAATGAGCAGAACCAGGAGATCAATAAGACTATACTATGATGAAATCTGATGGACATTGCTCTCTTCATCATTGAGATGATTCAAACCAGTTCCACTTGTGCAATGATGAAAAGAGCCATCTACACCCACAGAGAGAACCATGGGAGCAAAGTGTGGAACACAACATAGCATTCTCACTCATTCTATTATTTACTTGCATTTTGCTTTCTTTCTCAGTTTTTCTTTTTCTTCTTTCTTAATCTGATTTTTCTTATGCAACATGATAACTGTATAAATATGTATATATGTATACATATTGGATCTATTGGATCTAACATGTATTTCAACATATTTAACATGTATTAGACTATCTGCCGGCCAGAAGAGGGAGTAGGGGGAAAGAGGGGAAAATATGGAACAAAAGGTTATGTAGTGGTCAATATTGGAAAAATTACCCATGCATATGCTTTGTAAATTAAAAGTTTTTATAATAAATAAATGAATGAATAAATGAACAAACAAACAATAAAAGTCAAAAAAAAAGAAAATTGTTTTTCATACATCTTTTTTTTTTTTGCAGGAATGCATCATACTTCTCTTTTAATAAATGTCCATATTTTAATGATTATGCTCATGTTTTCAGAGTTGCATCTTCAGTTCCTTTACTTTTTAGGATATATTTATGTAGATTCTAGTAGGTACAAAACAATCTTTTACTTGAATTTGCTTTTCTTTATGTTCATTCTTTCTTCAGCTTGCAAAATATCTTATTTGCTATTGGAATTGTTCAATTTAACCACCCTTTGTCTTGAAATTTTACTCTTAGTTTTATAATGACAAGAGATGGGGTAAGGGATCTCTGTGGATTATTTTATTGGTGTTTTGTTTTCTATTCAGCAGTTTAGGGCAGTTTTCTAAGGTTATTTTGTAAGTTACAGTGTTCAAGGTTTGTTTTTTAATTTGTCAAGTTCTGGGAACTCAATTATCCTTAAATTATCTCTGTGTAACCTTTCTTTAAGGTCATTGATTTTGGCTTGCATAGAGAATGTATTCTCTTAACATTTGAGAACTCAACTCTCAACTTTCACAGTCTCTTCCTTTATATTTGTCAATTTTTGTTTGCCAAATCCGTTATTCTTTTTTTTTTTTTTTGCTTCTTTGAAGAAGCTTGATACAGTGGATTCAATGTTTTTTCTAATGTGCCAAGTCATTTTTTTTGCTTTGATAAATACAAATTTTGACAAATATAAATTTTTACATTTATTCATTTTTTTTATAAATCGTATTTCTCTTCTGAAATATTCTGGAATTCTTTGTTCTTGTTTCATTATTTCTTGAGATTCCACAAAAAGGACAGAGGAAACAGTGAAAGGAAGAGAATAAATATTTATATGTGCCAGGGACAGCTAGGTAGTATAATGGATAGAGTGCCAGATGTGGAGTTAGGAAGGTTTATCTTTTTTTATATATAGCTTTTTATTTATAAGTTATATGCATGGGTAATTTTACAGTACTGACCATTGCCAAATCTTTTGTTCCAATTTTTCCCCTCCTCCCCCCCCCACCCTCTCCTCCAGATGGCAGGTTGACCAATACATGTTAAGTATGTTAAAGTATAAATTAAATACAATATAAATATACATGTCCAAACTGTTATTTTTGCCATACAAAAAGAATCGGACTTTGAAATGATGTACTATTCGCCTGTGAAAGAAATCAAAAATGCAGGTGGACAAAAATATAGTCATTGGGAATTCTGTGTAATGGTTCATAGTCATCTCGCAGAGTTCTTTCACTGAGTGTAGCTGGTTCAATTCATTACTGCTCTATTGGAACTGATTTGGTTTATCTCATTGCTGGAGATGGCCACGTCCATCAGAATTGCTCATCATATAGTATTGTTGGTGAAGTATATAATGATCTCCTGTTCCTGCTCATTTCACTCAGCATCAGTTCATGTAAGTCTCTCCAGGCCTTTCTTTTTTTTTTGCTCAGACAATTGGGGTTAAGTGACTTGTCCATGGTCACACAGCTAGGAAGTGTTAAAGTGGCTGAGGTCAGATTTGAACTCAGGTCCTCCTGACTTCAGAGCTGGTGCTCTATCCACTGCACCACCTACCTGCCCCTCTCCAGGCCTTTCTGAAATCATTCTGCTGGTCATTTCTTAAAGAACAATAATATTCCATAATATTCATATACCACAATTTATTCAGCCATTCTCCAATTGATGGAGAATTGATGGAGAACTCAGTTTCCAGTTTCTGGCCATTACAAAGAGATCTGCCACAAACATTCTTGCACATACAGGTCCTTTTCCAGAAGGTTTATCTTTTTGAGTTCAATTCTGACCTCAGACACTTACTAACTGTATAACCCTGGGCAAGTCACTTAACACTGTTTCATTTTCCTCATCTGTCAAATGAATGACAAACCATTCGAGCATCTTTGTCCAAAAACACTTACAAAAAGTCAGACATGATTGGAAATGACAGTATAGAACAGTAATAACACTATGTAATAACACTTAAAAACACTAAATAATAACTAATAACACTACAGTAATAACACTATGTGCCAGGAATTTGTTGAGTACACAACAATCCTTCAAGGTAGTTACTATCATTATCCCCTGTTTATAGTTGAGAAAACTGAGGCAAAAAGAGTTGTGACTTGTCCAGGGTCATGTAGCTTGTAAATGTCTGAAACTAGATTTTAACTCAGGTCTTCTTGATTCCATCTCCAGCACTCTATCTCCTATGTCACCATATTCCTGTTTTATCAGAAATTTGGTTCACTTTCCCTCATTTTATAATATTTTGGAAGAGATCTTTATAATCCCTTTCAGAGTTGTAACAACCTTCTGGTTGTAAGTTCCTTTCTGGTAGAGGGTATGTATGTGAGTGTGTGTGTGTATGTGTGTGTGCCCATGTGTGCTCATGACAATCTAGATTTTCATTATTTTTTTCCTCTCAAAATCTTTTGTTACAATATTTTTTCTTACGTTCCCCTATCACTCACTTTCTTCTTCCTTTTTGTTCTTGAATATAAACACAGTGCTGGACTTCAAAGCTTCCTCAGCCTCCTCCTATTTGGAGGATTCATGTTTTGCCACACTCAATCCCTACTAGAACCATCTTCTCAGGAGATGGAACTAACCCTGGGTTTCTGGGTTTCAATCCTTTTTCTCTACATATGGCATAGCCACTAACAATGACCCTGTGCTCCAGTTCTTCCCTTATTCTTTATTCTTTCCTTTTCTGGTGGGTTCAATCAATATCTATTGTTTTTTTTAAGGACTGGGCAGGGGAACATAAGGTGCTCCAGAATGAAAACTATGCAACAAAGTAGGGCCTAAGGATTAACCAACCATTAATAAGGCACCATGCATTCCCTACCATGTGATTGAATTGAATTAGGAAATGTATATGTCTTGTGGGTTGGTAGTAGACGGGAAATATGTTAGACCATCAAAATCTGCAGCTGAAGTCCCAGGAACAGGCCAGTTTCTATTGATTGGTGTGTCATGAAAACTAATGGGAAAAGATACTGAACAACTTAATGATTAATATTTTTCAGTGTTGCAGGCAGGCTTTTATATAGTCAAGGCTTATTATTTTTTTGTCCTATGTATTCAGCTTTAATCCTGTATCAGGCTTATAACTCCTCTTTGAGAGATTATAGGGGCCTCAGTCAGAGTTAGTAGTGACTCAGGAAAAAAGATCTAGTCTGTCATCTTGTTGATCACATGACCTAAAATCAAAATATTATTCTTATTACCATTGCTGCTAACTTTTATAGATCCTCTAGAATACAGACATCTACAAATATTGTTGAGCCAGTGCCATGTTCTATGGTCTTAGGAAATGATGAACTGGTTTCTTTGAGTGGAAGAATTACCTCCTATTGTTCACTGTCATACTCTAGTACCCTGAAAGAGTTAATGAGCTTCCCTAAGCATCTAACTTACTAACATGAAGGGATTTAGCCACTGGGGAGAACAGGACCCATTAATCCTTAATATAAAATCTGTAATACATAAAAGAAAGATATATATAATTTAATTTCAGTTCTGCTGTAGTGCTTGAAAAGTATTAGCTGTGGAGTACTTGGATATTAAATATAAGAAATTACATTGTCAGTATCATAGAAATCGGAATTCAAATATAAAAGGAATTTGGTTAGAACTGCTTTTTTTGCTGTTCATCTGTTGTTCTAGGTCTTTCCAGCACAGGAAATATGTGTATTTGAAATAGTCACTTTTGTGTAAACTTAATGAAATCCCAAATTCTGAAACTTTTTTCTTCTTCAGCATTTGTGGTTTAAGGCCTTTAGTTTGAAACTGTTATTTTACTTTTTTGGCAATGTTATCTCAGATGATTTTTATATAAAATCTATGTGAAGAGGTAAAAAATTGGAACAAGAGGTTTGACAATTGTTAATGCTGTAAAGTTACCTATGCATATATCCTGTAAATAAAAGGCTATTAAATAAAATAAAATAAAATAAAATCTATGTAAATGGTTTGCTTCATACTTTTGATGTTACTAATTTCATCAATATAAGGGAAAAGATTGTAATCAATCTATGCCTTCCCATCATCATTATGACTTTGTTCATATTGCCACATAAATCTTTTACACTTGGGTAACCTATAAACATAATTCTTCAAAAACTATTTTATTCCATAGCTAGAAAATGAGTTTTTAAATTTCTACTGTTATATCTCTTCCTCAAGGTATTACTGAGTTCTGAGATGTTACTGAGTTCCTGAGATTTAGTATTCCTAAGTTCTTGAGTTTTGGCAACTTTTATCAGATTGGAAAGACATTCGAGAAAATTCTAGCAATAGATTTATCTGTTCTTCAGGTACCAGCCTAGCCAAATATGAAAAGACTTATCAGCAATAGACTTCCAATTCTTTTACAACAGCAGTTATAAGAATGCTTTGTAAATCTCAGGTGACCATACAAAAATTTGTATTACTTGTCAAATTTCTTATTAGAAATATAAAGCTTTGTTGCTCATAGAAAAAAGTTCGTCTATTTAATTTTTTTTATTTTTTTTATTTAATAGCCTTTTATTTACAGGATATATGCATGGGTAACTTTACAGCATTAACAATTGCCAAACCTCTTGTTCCAATTTTTCACCTCTTACCCCCCCACCCCCCCCTAGATGGCAGGATGACCAGTTAGATGTTAAATATATTAAAATATAAATTAGATACACAATAAGTATACATGACCAAAACGTTATTTTGCTGTACAAAAAGAATCAGACTCTGAAATATTGTACAATTAGCTTGTGAAGGAAATCAAAAATGCAGGTGTGCCTAAATATAGGGATTGGGAATTCAATGTAATGGTTTTTAGTCATCTCCCAGAGTTCTTTTTCTGGGCATAGCTGGTTCAGTTCATTACTGCTCCACTGGAAATGATTTGGTTGATCTCATTGCTGAGGATGGCCTGTTCCATCAGAACTGGTCATCATATAGTATTGTTGTTGAAGTATATAATGATCTCCTGGTCCTGCTCATTTCACTCAGCATCAGTTCGTGTAAGTCTCTCCAGGCCTTTCTGAAATCATCCTGTTGGTCATTTCTTACAGAAGTTCGTCTATTTAAACAAATATCCATAACAAGGGCATACTACTTAAATTTATGACTGGGGCAATGGATAAAACCACAAAAAATATTATACTTCAGACTTCTGTTCACTGCATCTCTTGAGACCAGGGACCAGGATTCAATAGGACAAAGAGTTTTAGTCAGAATAAAGGACCAAATATCATTCAAGAAATACACAGAGAAACTGTAGTGGATACCTTTTTCAAGGCCTAGTCAGAACAGGCAGACAGTTAGAAGCTTGCAGATACTAGAGGGTATCCCACCAGAAAAAGCTATTCATAGTTCAAATCAGAGATAAACCTATAGTTCCATTTCAGTTAGCAGGTATCTACTAGAGCTTTGACTAAATGCCATCCTTCATCTGTATTACCCTGATCTTAAATTGGAGTTGGGAGCCTATAAAGCTGCTGAAAGTAGAAGTAGTGTTTGGGCACTAAAATTTAACCAAGATAAATTGAGAATGTTGTTGTTCTAGTAGTTGTTGAAATACCAGACACTGCAAAACATGATACACAAGTGCTTTTTTACTAATCCCTTATCTCAGCAAGATTATTTTAAAGAGAAAAATAGTGTAATTATTAAGAAGGAGCCAAGACAATGTGGGCCAGTCTGAAAGATGTAACAAAAGAGGCACAATCTAATCAAACTTCGTTAATTAAAACTTCTGATTCTGACTTTGTAATAATTAATGAATACTTTTGCTTTATGATAGAAGGATTCATTGAAACAAATTAATCATATACATAATATCATGATGGAATATATTTAACCTATTTAGAAGAACAAGCTATTTTAAATATTTTAATATGTTATATGAAGATGCTATTTTGTGCCATAAGCACAACCAGTAGGATTTCTATTTGAAAATATTTTATTAGCAATTTGTTTGAAAATTAGTAAAAATAACACAACAGGAATATTAAATATTCAGACTTCATTCATATTGCTTTCTACCTTATTTTTCAACCAGCCCTAATTAGTGAAACTTACCTATCTATTGTAAGATATTTATAGTAATATGGGTGCTGATATCCAGAGTATATATAGAAGCAAAGCACTGAAATTATCGCTGTAGAAAATCTAACTAATGCTTCCTAATCTGTGAATATAATGAATTTTCTAGTGACTCTCCTGGCTGCTGCTGCTATGTTTGCCATTTGTTAAAGACTGTTTTGATTGTTTTAAGATTACTTGTGTGATACTCATCATGCATACCAAAAAATGGCATTGTGCTTTTCTTTAGTATCATTATATTCTCCAAAAACTTTTGCTGCTTAGAATTTAGTCATTTTATTTAGCATAACAAAAGCTTTAAAATAAATATTTTATTAACTTTGAGTTAATTTTTAGGATGATAAGCAATTTACTAGATTGACTCCCCAAAAAACATCCACATAATCTAATCCAACTATATGGCACATAGAATACCTTCTTTCCTTCAGTGTCTAGTTTTGTGCTATGTATTTATTTGTGAAAGAATCTCTATGCATGGATCCCATAAAAAGGAGACAAACCAGGGAGCAAACTGGAATGTGTTGCAAGGAAAATTTTGCAGGGTGAAAATGATTACACTCGGGGGTGGAGCCAAGATGGTGGAGAAGGCACAGGCGACTTTCTAAACTCCTCTCATTCCCCTCATAACCAACTATTTAGTCCAGCTTTTTGCTGCTTAAATTCATAAAGATCATACAATTTACCAGCTGAAGTCAATCTGGAAGATCACCAGGAAAGATTTGTCCTGAGGGGCCAGGAACAGACTACCACAGACAGTGAGAGACTAGCGTCCTGAGCAGACCGGGGTCATGGGTGATCTCTGTGGCAACAGAAGTTATAGAGACCACTCTGCTATAGGCTAACTGCTCTGCCTTGATTACAAAGCAGTAAACTGGCCTAAAACAGAGGGTACTCTAAAAAACTCCAGAACCTAACAAGATCTGGCTGTAACTACTCAAACCCGGAAGTGACTCAGGCAGACTGAAACGCAGCCCTGCAGCCACATCCTACAATTTAGAGCTTTTTCGGGGGCAGTTACAAACCCGCATGGCAGGGGGGGCACAGCCTGGGCAGCCTCTAATCAGCACAGTGAGGGGCTTGGCCTGGGGCAATAGAACTTCCCCAACAGGACTGTGCTTCCAGGGCAAAGACACTTCCGGTCCCTGCAAATCCATTCACTGCTCAACTGCTAATACCCACAGCCCCAGGGCTGGATTTGGCTTGGGTTACTGAAACTCTTACTGCTCAGCTTCTAACCCCAGGGTAGTCATTATCTCACACAGCAGGAGTTCTTTGCAGGGCATTTTCCCAGCTCTACCCAGCAGGCTTGAGTTGCTTCAAGGTGGGGAATTCTTTCCCAGAGCACTCCAGTACCTCACTGCTTTTTGTAGCTGGCTAGCAGGATAGCTACCCGTCCATACACATTTCACTGCTCTGCAGAGGAAGTTGGTAACCTCCTGGCCTTGAAGACAGACCCTACAGGTTTTAACAAAATGAGTAACAAAATCAAAAGGACAATTGATAGTTTCTATTCAGAAAGAGAACTTTTCAACCCTGAAGAAACTAATAGCAGACAGTCTCCAGACAATTGTTGGTCCACAATACAAAAGGCTCTCCTAGAAGAGACTATTAAAAACCTTAAAAGACAACTAGAAGAAAAATGAGGAAAGGAAAGAGAAGCTATGCAAGAGAGTACATAAAAGACATATAACTCACTAAAAGAAAAATTTGATAAAGTGGAAAAAGAAAACAACTTCCTGAAATGTGAATTGGAAAAGGTAAAAAAACTTCCAAGAAGTGCAGGGAAACAGAATTTGTGAATTGGAAAAAGAAAATAACTCACTTAAAAAAAAAAAAATTAGTGAAATGGAAAAAAATTCCAAAGAGGAAAACAATTCATTTAAAAATTCAATTGGACATATACAAAAAGAAGTAAAAAAAAGCTAATGAAGAAAATAACTCACTAAAAATCAGAATTGAACAAATAGAAATGACTGGTTCATTGAGACATCAAGAATCAGTCAAGCAAAACCAAAAAAATGAAAGATTGGAAAAAAATGTCAACTATTTACTTGGAAAAACAACAGACCTGGAAAATAGATCTAGGAGAGATAACCTGAGGATCATCGGTTACCCAAAAATTATGGTGAAAAAGGACCCTAGATACAGGAAATCATCAGAGAACTGCCCAGAAGTAATAGAACTGGAAGGTAAAATAGGCATTGAAAGAATCCACCAAACACCTTCTGAAAAAGACCCTAAAATAAAGACTCTGAGGAATATTGTGGCCAAACTTCAGAATTTTCAGATGAAAGAAAAAATTTTACAAGCAGCCAGGAAAAAACAGTTTAAATATCAAGGTGCCACAATAAGGATCAGGCAAGATCTGGCTGCCTCAACATTAAAGGATCTAAGGGTGTGGAATTTGATATTCCAAAAGGCAAAAGAACTTGGAATGCAGCCAAGAATAAACTACCCAGCTAAGCTGAGCATTTTTTCCCAGGGAAGAAGATGGACATTTAATGAAACAGTGGAATTCCATCTGTTTCTAAAGAAAAAAATCAGACTTAAACAAAAAATTTGATCTCCAACAACAGGACTCAAGACAAGTAGAAAAAGGTAAAAGGAACTCTTGAGAACTGTATTTCTGTTGTGGATATACATAAAAACTACATGTATAATTTGATTTTACTGATATAGCATAAAAAAGGAAAGTAGAAATGGAAAGGGGATAGTGTCAGAAAAAGGGAAAAGGGGAGATAAAAAGAGAGAAACTACATGCAACGACAAGGCAAAGGAAACCTATCATATCTGAGGGAACTTAGAGAGGGGGAGGAACATTATGCGAATTGTACTCTCATCAGAGTTGGCTAAAAGAGGAAATAATTGACACATTTGTTTTACAGAGAATCTTCTCTCACCTCATTAAAAAGTGGGAGAGGAAAAGGGAAAAGGAAAAAGAATAATAAGGGAAGGGTACAAGAAAGGGGAAGGGATTCAAAAGGAGGAGGGCGGGATACTAAAGAGGGAGAGCTGGGTGACGCAAGTGGGACCAATAAGTTTAATACTAAGGAAGGGGGGAAAGAGGGCAAGAAAAAGAAAAGCATAATCTGGTGATATTAGAATGGCAGGAAATACAGAATTAGTAATTTTATCTGTAAATATGAATGGGATGAACTCTCCCATGAAGAGGAGGCACATAGCAGACTGGATCAAAAGTCAGAACCCTATAATATGTTATTTACAGGAAACATATTTAAAACAGGGAGATATATACAGAGTAAAGGTAAAAGGCTGGAGCAGAATCTATTATGCTTCAGGTAAAGTCAAAAAAGCAGGGATAGCCATCCTTATCTCAGATCAAGCAAAAGCAAAAATTGATCTAATTAAAAGAGATAAGGAAGGAAACTGTATCTTGCTAAAGGGTACTATAGACAATGCAGCAATATCAGTATTAAACATATATGCACCAAGTGGTATAGCATCTAACCTCCTAAAGGAGAAGTTAAGAGAGTTATGAGAAGAAATAGACAGCAAAACTATAATAGCAGGAGATCTCAGTCTTGCACTCTCAGATTTAGATAAATCAAATCATAAAACAAATAAGAAAGAAATTAAAGAGGTAAATAGAATATTAGAAAAATTAGGTTATGATAGATCTCTGGAGAAAACTAAATGGAGACAGAAAGGAGTATACTTTCTTCTCAGCAGTTCATGGAACCTACACAAAAATTGATCATATATTAGGACATAAAGACCTCAACATTAAATGCAGGAAGGCAGAAATAGTAAATGCTTTCTTTTCAGATCACAATGCAATAAAAACTACATTCAACAAAAAGTTAGGTGTAAATAAATCAAAAAGTAATTGGAAACTAAATAATCTCATCTTAAAGAATGATTAGGTGAAACAGCAAATTATAGATATAGTTAATAACTTCACTCAAGATAATGACAATGGTGAGACATCATACCAAAATGTGTGGGATGCAGCCAAAGCGGTAATAAGGGGAAACTTTATATCCTTAGAGGCTTACTTGAACAAAATAGAGAAAGAGAAGATCAATGAATTGGGCTTGCAACTGAAAAAGCTAGAAAAAGACCAAATTAAAAACCCCCAATCAATTACTAAACTTGAAATTCTAAAATTAAAAGGAGAAATTAATAATATTGAAAGTAAAAAAAAAAAACTTGAACTAATAAATAAAACTAAGAGTTGGTTTTATGAAAAAAACAATAAAATTGATAAACCTTTGTTAAATCTGATTAGAAAAAGGAGAGAGGAAAATCAAATTAGTAGTCTTAAAAATGAAAGGGAGAACTTTCCACCAATGAAGAGGAAATTAAAGAAATAATAAGGGGTTACTTTGCCCAACTTTATGCCAATAAATTTGATAACCTAAGCAAAATGGATGACTACCTCCAAAAATATAGGCTTCCCAGATTATCAGAGGAGAAAGTAAATTGCTTAAATACTCCCATTTCAGAAAAAGAAATAGAACAAGCTATTAATTAACTCCCTAAAAAAAAAAATCCCTAGGACCAGATGGATTTACATGTGAATTCTACCAAACATTCAAAGAACAATTAGTCCCAATGCTTTATAAACTATTTGAAAAAATAGGGATTGAAGAAGTCCTACCAAATTCCTTTTATGACACAGACATGGTACTGATACCTAAACCAGGTAGGTTGAAAATAGAGAAAGAAAATTATAGACCAATCTCCCTAATGAATATTGATGCTAAAATCTTAAATAAGATATTAGCAAAAAGACTACAGAAAATCATCTCCAAGATAATACACTATGATCAAGTAGGATTTATACCAGGAATGCAGGGCTGGTTCAATATTAGGAAAACTATCAATATAATTGGCCATGTTAATAACCAAATTAACAAAAACCATATGATCATCTCAATAGATGCAGAAAAAGCATTTGATAAAATCCAACATCCATTCCTATTAAAAACACTTGAGAGTATAGGAATAAATGGACTTTTCCTTAAAATAATCAGCAGCATCTATTTAAAACCATCACTAAGCATCATATGTAATGGGGACAAACTGCAACCACTCCCAGTAAGATCAGGAGTGAAACAAGATTGCCCACTATCACCGTTACTATTTAATATGTATTAGAAATGCTAGCTTTGGCAATAAGAGCTGAGAAAGAGATTAAAGGAATAAGAATAAGGAATGAGGAAACCAAATTATCACTCTTTGCTGATGATATGATGGTATACTTAGAGAACCCCAGAGATTCTACTAAAAAGTTATTAGAAATAATCCACAACTTTAGCAAAGTTGCTGGTTATAAAGTAAATCCACATAAGTCATCAACATTCTTATATTTCACTAACAAAATCCAACAGTCAGAGTTACAAAGAGAAATTCCATTTAAAGTAACTACTGATAGTATAAAATATTTAGGAATCTATCTGCCAAAGGAAAATCAGAAACTTTAAGAGCAAAACGACAAAACACTTTCCACACAAATTAAGTCTGATCTAACCAACTGGAAAAATATTAAATGCTCTTGGATTGGGCAAGCAAATATAATAAAGATGACAATACTACCTAAACTAATCTATTTATTTAGCGCTATACCAATCAGACTTCCCAAAAACTATTTTAATGACCTAGAAAAAATAACAACAAAGTTCATATGGAAAAACAAAAGGTCAAAAATTTCAAGGGAATTAATGAAAAAAAAAATCAAATGAAGGTGGCCTAGCTGTACCAGATCTAAAATTATATTATAAAGCAGCAGTTACTAAAACCATATGGTATTGGCTAATAAATAGACTAATTGATCAATGAAATAGGTTAGGTTCAAAGGACAAAATAGCCAATAACTTTAATTATCTAGTGTTTGACAAACCCAAAGACCCCAATTTTTGGGATAAGAATGCATTATTTGACAAAAATTCCTGGGAAAATTGGAAATTAGTATGGCAGAAACTAGGCATTGACCCACACTTAACACCGTACACCAAGATAAGATCAAAATGGGTTCATGATCTAGGCATAAAGAATAAGATTATAAATAAATTGGAAGAGCATAGGATAGTTTACCTCTCAGATCTGTGGAAGAGGAAGGAATTTATGACCAAAGAAGAACTAGAGATCATTATTACTACAAAATAGAACATTTTGATTGTATCAAATTGAAAAATTTTTGTACAAACAGAACTAATGCAGGCAAGATGAGAAGGGAAACAATAAACTGGGAAAACATTTTTACAGTCAAAGGTTCTGATAAAGGACTCATTTCCAAAATATAGAGAGAATTGACTCTAATTTATAAGAAATCAAGCCATTCTCCAATTGATAAATGGTCAAAGGATATGAACAGAAAATTTTCAGATGATGAAATTAAAACTATTACCACTCATATGAAAGAGTGTTCCAAATCACTATTGATCAGAGAAATGCAAATTAAGACAACTCTGAGATACCACTACACACCTTTCAGATTGGCTAGAATGACAGGGAAAGATAATGTGGAATGTTGGAGGGGATGTGGGAAAACAAGGACATCAATACATTGTTGGTGGAATTGTGAATACATTCAACCATTCTGGAGAGCAATTTGGAACTATGCTCAAAAACTTATCAAACTGTGCATACCCTTTGAACCAGCAGTGTTTCTACTGGGCTTATACCCCATAGAGATTCTAAAGAAGGGAAAGGGACCTATATGTGCCAAAATGTTTGTGGCAGCCCTATTTGTGGTGGCTAGAAGCTAGAAAATGAATGGATGCCCATCAATTGGGGAACGGTTGAGTAAATTGTGGTATATGAATGTTAGGGAATATTATTGTTCTGAAAGAAACGACCAGCAGGATGAATACAGAGAGGATTGGTGAAACTTACATGAACTGATGCTAAGTGAAATGAGCAGAACCAGGAGATAATTATATACTTCAACAATGATACTGTATGAGGATGTATTCTGATGGAAGTGGATTTCTTCGACAAAGAGAAGATCTAACTTAGTTTCAATTGATCAAAGATGGACAGAAGCAGCTACACCTAAAGAAAGAACATTAAGAAATGAATGTAAACTGCTTGTATTTTTGTTCTTCTTCCCGGCTTATTTATACCTTCTAAATCCAATTCTCCCTGAGCAACAAGAGAACTGCATACATATATTGTATCCAAGATCTACTATAACCTATTTAACATGTATAGGACTGCTTGCCATCTGGGGGAGGGGGTGGAGGAAGGGAGGGGAAAAATGGGAACAGAAGTGAGTGCAAGGGATAATGTTTTTAAAAATTACCCTGGCATGGGTTCTGTCAATAAAAAGTTATATAAAAATGTTTTTAAATAAAGAAAATGATTACACTCATTGAATGAGTATAATGAAAACTTCTGGGCAAATTTTGCATTTTTAAAGAAAGATTTCTCTATGTAACATCAATGGGAATTTCAATTTTTTGTGTTAAGCAAAGAACCTCCCTCTCCCAAAGAAGAAATCTAACTAATAGCTTAATTCTGTCATCTTGCAAAATTCCCATTGAGTACAGAAAAACAAGATTACCTTATCAGTGAGTTGCCTAAATAACATCTAAAGAATGGTATCATAATCTGAGTAGTTTTGTTGTTGTTGACTATGAAGTATAAGAGCATGTGTATGATTTCTAGCTTTTTGACAGTACTTTGGAATAAAAATGTTTTATTGATTTTGGGAATTATAACTGTATTGCTCACAAATCATTTTATACAAGCAAGCTGACAGGACTTAAAGGTTTTAGAAATGGGTTCTTTGCCTTTGTCACACCAGAAAACTCATTCTGATTACTAAATGATCCATTGCCATCAATGTCTATTTTTAAATAAAGAAAAGTTAAGTATATTTTACCAATTAAAATGCTATGTAATGTGCTAAATATGAAGGATCATATAAACTACTAAGTAACAGGTGCAAGTTTTCCTCAGTAATAAAATGTATACTTGTCTCAAAAGGTGCTGTATTGTAATACAGTTGACTGTATTTACAATTGACTATATAGTTTTGAAACTGTAGTGATAGAGCTGTCAACGTTTAATATATTGTTGTTAAAGAATGTAAATTATATTTATGCATACCTCTTCAACAATGAGATGAAACAAATCAGTTCCAATTGAACAGTAATGAATTGAACCAGCTACCCCCATCGAAAGAACTCAGGGAAGTGAGTGTGAACCACTACATAGAATTCTTAATCCCTCTATTTTTGTCCGCCTGAATTTTTTATTTCCTTCACATGTTAATGGTACACTATTTCAAAGTTCGATTCTTCTTGTGAAGCAAAATAACTATATGGACATGTATACATATATTGTATTTAACATATACTTTAACGTATTTAACATGTATTGGTTCTCCTGCCATATGGGGGAGGGGGCAAGGGGAAGAAGGGGAAAAATTGAAAGCAAAGGTTTTGCAACTGTTAATGCTGAAAAATTACCCATGCATATATCTTGTAAATAAAAAGCTATAATAAAAAAATGAGATTACTGAACAAAAAAAAAAAAAATTATGCATAGACAATGTATCCCCAAGCTATCAAGGAAATCTTTGATATTTCTTGAGATAAAGTCAGAATTGAACTATTTCTTCCTTATCTAAGCAATCAGTTAAAGTTTTTCTTAAGTTGTTGGCATTCTGTACCCCTGTGTTTCTCCTACAATAATACTTTGTTTCTTGACATGACCACCAGTTTGAACCAGTGCAAACATTAGCCTTTTCATTCAGTACATTCTTAACACTAATCCCCTTTTTCTCTCCTCATTCCCTTTCCCCCATTCTAGGTTGGAAAGGTTGGTGGACGTTCTGAGGAAGAAGGTTGAAACAGGGACCATTAGGACGGTGATCTGACTGAAAGCTTTAGTCTGGGGAAGCAATCACATCTGGTGACCAGGCTGCTTCATTCAATACTATGCAAACACTAAAGCCTTCACTTAACAAACAGTTGTTAGAAGTGGAACACTTCAACGACATACCAAGCTGAGATAAAATCAAATCACAAATGTTTAACCATTTTGTTGCTGAGTTTGGATTATTTATCCAAATGTATTAACTACAGACCTTTACCAATAGGTGGCTAAAGTTTAGAGCATGCTTTGAAGCTATTTCTTTTGTCCCAATTTATTTTAAAGTTACATAGAAACATGGTATAGCTGAACTGGACATGTCTTCTCATATTGCCTGCTTCAGAATCAAAACAGGGTAAATATTGTACAAATCTAAATCCGTTGTGTTAGGTCAAGATTTCAAATACCTGCATATTTTAATATTGAATATCTTTCTGAATAAATTTAAAAATGATTTTTAAAAAGAAGCTATAATTACTGTGTAAACATAAGAATACTCTTTTCTCAATGTTTACACATAACCTTTGATAGCACTAAAGAGAATTACATGCATCAAGAAGTAGTTGTACAAAAGATGCTTTATAAAAAGTTCTATACTAAGGTCATATTGATGAAGGAATCGTGTTTTACTCACACTAATAAGTGTAGTATGGAGTCATAAGAAGATGTTTGAGGATAGTCTTATTTTTAATGTGCCTTCATAAGGCTGTAATTGTCACTACTGTTTTTAAGAATTGCAATGGGGGCAGCTAGGTGGCTCAGTGGATAGAACACCAGTCCTGAAGCCAGGAGGAACTAAGTTCAAATTTGGTCTCAGACACTTAATGCTTCCTAACTGTGTGACCCTGGGCAAATTACTTAACCCCAATTGTCTCACCAAAAAAAAAAAAAAAAGAATTGCAATGGATAATAATGAGCTAAATTTGGTTTTAAAAAAGTAAATGTGTACACTTATAAACACATATATACATATGGAAAAAAATCTGTCTACTGTATTTGTGGTCTGTCTCATGTATATTAGTATGCATTTGCTTGGCTTGAGTCTAAAATACACTAAGCCTTGGAATCTAATGGAAAATCTTTTATTAATTTTAAGTAGTTTTTTTTTTGCATTTGTCAGGAAGAATAAGAAATATTTAGTAAAATAATTTAAAATAAAAGGCTCTTTTAAAAATGAAATTTGAATTAGCAAAGTTAGGATTATCTATTATTTCTCTTACAGAAGAACAAAACAATAATAATAGCTTATATTTATATAGTACTGGATGTTATACAAATTGATTTGCATATATCATCTCTTTCAGTTATTAAAACTGATAATGGTTGTCAGAGAACAGTACTAGCTTCATGTAATTTCAAATGAACATGTTGGCATTATCTTTGCCTAGATAGATACTTATCATGTGGGATGAGAATGAGTATAGCTAGCCAGAAATAAGACAATTTGCATAAATTAGTAGAGTATGTAAGAAATTTTCTAAGCCAACTACATTTTTAAAAAAAGATTTCCAATTCTTTGCCAACACAAAAAGAGCTGATATACATACTTTTTGTACAAATAGGTCCTTCCTCCTTCCCTTTTTTTGGATGTCTTTGGCATATAGACCTAGCAGTGATGTTGCTGGATCAAAGGGTATGCACAGTTTCTATAGCCCTTTGGGCAGTAATTCCAGATTGTTCTCCAGAACGTTTGGATGGGTTCACAACTCCACCAACACCTCTTTTTGTAATGATTAAGAATTGGAAATCAAAGGGATGCTCGTCAGTTAAGAAATCAGTAAATAAACTGTGATATGTGGCTATAATGGACTATTTTTGTGCTACAAGAAATGACAAGCAAAATGCTTTCAGAAAAGAACTAAGAACACTGTACATAGTAAAAACAATATTGTTCAGTGAAGAACTGTGAATCGCTTAGGTATTCTCAGCAACACAACGATCCAAGAAAATTCAAAAGTATGAAACATATGATCCACCTCCTGAGAAAGAAATGATATTATTTGAAATACATATTGAATCAAGCTATTGTTTTTAACTTTCTTTTTCAGTTTTTTCTTTTATTCCAGTATTTTTTTTACAAAATGACAATTATAGAAATGTTTTACAGAATTGCTCACATATAACCTATATTTGATTGATTACTATTTCAGGGAGGTGGTAAAGAATGGGAGGATAGAATTTGGAACTCAAAAATTTAAATAAAAACTGTTAAAGGAAAAATATCTAAAGATAATATGACTTGCATATTATTCTTACAGAAGAAAAATCATTTAAACTTCTCTGAAAAGAAAAGTTTCTATAAGATACAAAAATAGAGAAAATATATAATTAATTCTCTACTTCTCCATCTTTATTCTTTTTTTAATGGTAATTAGGGGCATATCCTGGAACTGTAAACCAATAAGTTACTACTGTTTCCTGATTCTTTAATAGTGTACCTATTAAAGCCAATCCTAACCAGATCCGATCTTCAGTCATAAAGAAATAGAGCTTCTCCTAGCCCAACAACATTCTTCTCTCTCCATTGTATCAAGTAGAAATATCGATAGCGATTTAAGTTTCAAATTCATTCAGATTGATTTTACAGAAGAACAATAGCACTTTGTTCCAAGTTATTTTTAAAAAGAATATAAACTGAACAGATGTTATGGGCCAGAACTCTGAAACAAGGATTCTTACAAGTTGTTAAGTCAGTGGAATTGATAAAGACAATGGTTATCTAGTTTAGCATGGTGATTAATAGTTCTCTAAGTTCTGTATGATTGATTTAATCTTACAACAAATAATGGTTTCCTAGTGATATAATGATTGGTTTATACTCAGTGCAAAGCATATAAGATTGGAGCCTCAGCCACATTCAGAGCCAAAGAAGACAAAGGACTGGAGACAGGAGCTCAAGATCTTGGAGTCAAGGAGAGAAATTTGACTCTACCTTCAGTCAGGCTCCTGGTGGCTCACCTGGGTGACTGAGAGGCTCGGAGATAGAGCCA
This sequence comes from Sarcophilus harrisii, assembly GCF_902635505.1. NCBI lineage: Eukaryota > Metazoa > Chordata > Mammalia > Dasyuromorphia > Dasyuridae > Sarcophilus > Sarcophilus harrisii. Next base: position 338,028,470 of record NC_045427.1, read on the forward strand.
GAGAAGACAAGCATACTGGAGATGGGAGCTCAAGCTCTCATAGCCAAGGAGAGAGATTAATTTCCATCAGCTTTGTGGTGGCTGTCCTGTCCTCCTGCATTTTCTCCACTGAAACCAAGTCCCCCTCTGAAAGCCACTAGAAAGGTAGTTAAGTACCAGACGAAGGAGACAATAAAGGCTTTAACACCTGGCTATTCTTGTGGTGATTAATCTGCTGAAAAGAAGGCTACCCCAAAGACCTCCAGAAAACCAAAAAGAACATTACAAACAGACAAAATTTTATAAATCCCTACATGACACTAGTTTTGCTTAGAGTCAAATAATTTATTTCCACTCATAACACAGTAATGAAATGAAATGAAAATGACCTGGATTTGTGATTTCTACAAAATCAATTTTTTATCAGAGGAAAGTAGAATCCCCAAGAATCCCCCCATCCCATTCTCACACAAATCACCATCATCATTATCCTGAAAGGACATAAAATTTTTTCTCAGATACATTTACTCTGAGTTTTAGAAACTGCAGAAAAGCATGGAAAACATTTCAATGATAGGTCATTTTCATTTCATTTCATTATTCTTTTTGAAGATGATCCGTGGATTCTTTCAATGATATGAGAAATAACTCCCTAAAAACAGATACCAACATATCTTTTGTTAACATTTATTATTATTAAATACAATCAGTGTAGGCCAGATTTTTAATACTAATTTCATAATGAAGACTATAATTCTCTTCTTTTGTTATGGCTTTCAGCAAATGAATTTGTAGTGCCATAATTTTTTTTTTCCTTTTAAGTCAAATTCAGTTCAATAAGCATATATTAAGTACATTTGTTCTTCAGTTATTCAGTTGTGTTCAACTCCATGAGTGGACTGGTGATGGGGTTTTCTTGGCAAAGAACTGGAATGGAGGAGCTCCTCCATCTGTAATCGATTAAGGCAAACAGAGATTAAGTGATTTGTCTGGATCACACAACTAGAAAGTATCTAAGACCAGAATTGAATTCAGATCTCTATATTGAGCCACCTAAGTGTCTCCTGATACTCTGTGGAGACAAGATGAAAAACCAGTCTCCTCAAAGAACCTACAATCTAATTAGGGTGAATAACATCACAAATAAGCATGATACTAGGTAAGATATAAGAACAATGAAAATATCTAGGCAAAGTATTTTAAGAATATTTATGTAAGAAAAAAACTCTTTATAGTTTTTAGTTTTATAGTTTATAGTTTTTTGTCAATCCCTGCAAATTTCTTCACACATAAACATCCAAGTTAGATTAAAGTGGCAGATTTTTGAGGTAGAAAGAATGATATATAAAATGGTAAGTACTGTAATACAGGCATATAGATATCAATGAGGGGAGTAGATATAAACAATCCATACATACATATACCTAAATGTAACAACGTTATGATATGGTGACATGACATGAAATGGCTACTCAAGGTTTGGGGGTTACAGCCAAGATGGTGGAAGAGAATAAGGAAACTACTCGAGTTCTCCAAGTTTCCCTCAAAAACTACATGAATCAAAGTATCTGAACAGAGTCTAACAAAATGAAACAACTCTCCAGCTCAAGATAGACTGAAAAAACTTCAACAAAGTTCACTCTCATTGGGTGAAAAAGGTGTTCAGTCCAAGTAAGATAGGCCCTAGGAAAGCTGGTGAGAGGGTTGTAATCACAAGAAATCATCAATTAAACTCTAGGTCTGAGTTCAGTATAGGAGCAAGTCAATGGGACAGCTTTCAGTCCCAGTTCAGAAGGCAAACTCTAGGAAACCAGGCTGTTTCGTGAACAGCAGACTAAGCTATCTCCTACAAACACAAGGGGCCTCTGTGTTCAAAGCCAAGGCTCAGAGTTGCACAGGAAGTTTGGGATAGTACCACTATTGCCTCAAGAGTAGCGCTCCACCATAAAAGTTTAAAAAAAAAAAAAGAAAGAAAAGGAAATACCAAAAGAAAAGGAAAGAAAATGAGCAAGAAACAGAAAGGTATCTTGAACAAAGAAAACTACTATGGTAACAGAACAGACCAAAACACAAACTCAGATGAAGACAAAGTCCACAGATGAACTCTCAAAGAGTGAGTTAAATTGATCTAAAACTCAGAGAGCCTTCTTGGAAATGCTCATAAAAGACTTCAAAAGGTAAGATAAGTAGGAAAAAATGAGAAAAGAAATGAGAGGTATGCATGAGAGAGTCAACAGCTTGGAAAAGGAAGAAAAAAATTGTCTAAAGAAAACGACTCCTTAAACAGTAGAATATACCAAATGGTATATTTGGTATAGATAGAGACAAAAGATAACAAGAAAATCACACATTAAAAACTAAAAATATGGCAAGTGGAAACTAATGACTTTGTGAGACAGCAAGAATCAGTCAAACAAACTAAAAAATGAAAAAAAACGTAAGAAAATGTGAAATACCTCATTGGCAAAATAGTTGACATAGAAAATAGATCCAGAAGAGACCGTTTAAAAAGTATTTTCCTAGAAGCAGCTACACCCAAAGAAAGAACACTAGGAAATGAATGTAAACTGCTTGCATTTTTGTTCTTCCCAGGTTACTTATACCTTCTAAATCCAATTTTCCCTGAGCAACAAGAAAACTTTTCGGTTCTGCACACATATATTGTATCCAAGATATACTGTAATCTATTTATCATGTATAGGACTGCTTGCCATCTTTGGGGAGAAGGCGGAGGGAGGGAGGGGAAAAATCGGAACAGAAGTGAGTGCAAGGGATAATGTTGTAAAAAATTACCCTGGCATAGGTTCTGTCAATAAAAAGTTATTTAATAAAAAAAAAAAAAAGTATTTTCCTACCTAAAGGCCATAGTCCAAAAAAAAAAAAAAAAAAAAAAGCCTGGATAATATTCTACAAGAGATCATTGAGGAAAATTGCCCCAATATACTGGAAACAGAGGGGGAAATATCATTCAAAAAATCCATGGATCATCTTCAAAAAGAGATACCACAAGGAAAACCCCAAGAAACATTGTTGTAAAACTCCAAAACAATAATCTCAAGGAAAAAATACTGCAAGCTGCCAGACAAAAACAATTCAAATATCAAGGAACAACAGTAAGGATTACCTAGGATTTAGCAGTTTCTACTATAAAGGATCAGAGGACCTGGAATACCATATTCCAGAAGGCAAAGGGGTTACAACTAAGAATTAATGGGTATCTGTGGCTCTTAGGAATTGTATCACATAGACTGAGAATGTAGTTGTGAATAGTCCCTGATGTGAAGACATCAAAAAAAAAAAAAAAAAAAAACCATTAAAGGGTGGGGAAAAAATCTGTGCTGAAAAAAGGAAAGGGGGGTATAATGAAAAAATTAGTTCACATGAAGAAATTGAAAAGATCTATCATAATCAAGGGAAAGAAGGAAAGGGGATGAGCATTGTCTGAGGCTTGATGTCATCACTTTTGTCTTTAAGAGGGAATAATTTAGTCATTTAGTCTGGCATAGAAATTTATCTAACCCTATAAAGAAGTAGGAGGAGAAACAGGAAAAGAGAGGGACAAGATAGAAAGGAGGGCAAAAACACTAGAGGGAAATTAAGAGAAAGGGGGAAGGGTTGATAGAAGATTAAAGTAATGGATGGAGTGAGTTAAAAAAAAAAAACAAGAATGGGGGGAGGAGTAATAGGAGACAAGGTAGAGGGTAGAGTGGGTAAAAAAAGCACATGATTAAGAATAGGGTGGGGAAAAAGACCAAAAATATATACAGAGGAGAAAATAGGATGGAGAGAAATACAGAGCTGGTAATCATAACTGTTAATTGAATGGAATGAATCCTCCCATAAAATGGAAACAAATAGCACAATGGATTAAAAAAACAGTATCCTGCAATATGTTGTTTACAAGAAACACATTTGATATAGAGTAAAGGTTAAAGGCTAGAATATAATTTATACTGTTTCAGCTGAAGTTTAAAAAAAATCAGGGGAAGTAATCCTGATCTCAGATACTGCAAAAGTAAAAATAGATTTTATTAAAAGAGATAAGGAGGGAAAGTACATTTTGATAAAATGTTAGGATTCTTACAAGATGCTAAGTCACTGGAATTGATAGGCACTCTGGAAGATTCACAAGTCAGGATTCAGTTGGGAGATTCACAAGTCCAGGAGATTCACAAGTTCAGTGGAGGAGATTCAAAAGTCACAGCTCCCACAACCCCACTTTCAGAGGAGGAATCAACCTTTGAGTACACCTTTAAGAGATCATATATAAGGAGCTTCCACAAGCCAACTGGAGATTTTTGGGAGATTGAGAAGCCAGGATTCGGAAGAAGAGAGGCTGAAGCTGGAAGAGGCAAAGGACTAGCAACAGGAGCTCTTGGAACCAAGGAGAGAGATAAACCTCTAAGAAACTGGGCTATTTTGGAAGAGACAATAAAGGACTGGACTTTAACTCCTGGCTGCATTTGGGGTGATTATTATATGGAACTGAAAGGGAGGCTGCCTCCAGAAGCCTCCCAAGAAACCTACTCCCACAGAACTATTATATTTTAGAGGACAGAACATTACAATAAAAGGTACAGTAAATAATTTAGCAATAGGCATACTAAATGTGTATTCATTCACCAAGTGATAGAGCAGGCAAATTCCTAGAGAAGATTTTAAACCAGTTACAGAAAGAAACAAACAGCAAAACTATTCTAGTGGGGGCCTCAACTTTCCCCTCTTAGAATCAGACAAATCTAACCACAAAATAATGATAAAGAAACTAGGAAGGTTAATAGGATCCTAGAAAATCTGGATATGATAGACCTCTAAAAAACTGAATAGGGACAAAAAGGAATATCCTTTTTTTCTTGGGAATACATAACACACAAAAATTGACCATGTATTATTAGGGCATAAAAACCTCACAATCAAATGCAGAAAGCAGAAATAGTAAATGTTTCCATTTTAGCCCACAATGCAATGACAACTATATTCAATAGAGGGCAATGGAAAGAGAGACTAAAAGCCAATTTGAAATTGAATAATCTAATTCTAAAGAATGAGTGGGTCAAACAAATCACAGAAATAATCTGTAATTTCATCCAAGAAAATAACAATAATGAGACAATATACCAAAACCTAGGGGATGCAGCCAAAACAGTTCTTAGGGAAATTTTATATCTCTAAATAGCTACATAAGTAAAATAGAGAAAGAAGAGATCATGAATTAGGCATGTACCTAAAAAAACTAGAAAAAGAACAAATTTAAAACCCCCAATTAAAATTTTTGAAATCCATAGGAAAGAGTAATTAAAATATAATTTTAAAAAATTATTGAACTAATAAAACTAAATGTTGGTTTTATGAAAAAAACAAAATAGATAAAGTTTTGGTTAATTTGATCAAAAAAAGAAAGAAAAAACCAAATCACCAGCATCAAAAAGGAAAGGGGTGAACCAATGAAAAAAAATTAAAGCAATAATTTTGAGCTATTTTGACCAACTCTGTGGCAGCAAATCTGACAATCTAACTGAAATGGATGAATATTTACAAAAATATAGATTGCCCAGATTAACAGAAGAGGAAATAAATTACTTAAATTGTCTCATTTTAGAAAAATAAAAAAAAAAAACCAAGTGATTAATGAACTCCTTAAGAAAAATTTTCCAGGGCCAGATGAATTCACAAGTGAAATCTATAAAACATTTAAAGAAAAATTAATTCCAATAATCTGTTAACTATTTGGAAAAATATTAAAGGAGTACTGCCAAATTCTTTCTGACACAAATATGGCACTGATACCTAAACTGGGAAGGGCCCAAACAGAAAGAAAATTATAAACCAATTTCCTTAAAGAATATTGATGCAAAAATTTTAAATAAAACATTAGCAAATAGATTACAGCAATTTATCAACAGGATAATACACTATGATCATGTGAGATTTATAGCAGGAATGCAGGGCTGGTTCCATATTAGGAAATCTATTACCATAATTGACTGTATCAATAACAAAACCAATAGAAATCATATGATAATCTCAATAGATGCAGAAAAAAACTTTTGATAAAATACAGCACACAGGGTGGAGCCAAGATGGCAAAGAGGAGACACATCTTTTTCTGAGCTCTCCTCATAAACCTCATACTAACATCAAATCCAGGCTCTCAATTGGTTTTGGAGAGACAAAATCCACAAATATTGAGAGTGTAACAAATTGACAGCAAAAGATAATTTCAAAGATCTCCAGAAGAGGTCTGTTTCATTCAGACATGGAGGGAGGTGGGGCAAGTGCAAGCAGACTGAACACAGACTTCGAGTGCAAGCAGAGAACAGTCCTGGGGTCGTATGGGTTCCATGCCCTAGAGAATCTACTGGGAGGAATCTACAGCAGTGTTGACTACTCTGCCCTGATTGCAAGCCAGTAAATCAGCAGACTAATTATGATGTCCAACACAAATACAAAAGGCAAATAGTAAACATCAAAGTGCCAGAATTTCACAGGACCTGGCCATGCCTTGCCCAGCAGCCAAAGTCAATCAGCACTGACCTAGTGCAGCCACTGCCACTTGTAGAGGAAACTAGGACAATCTCCCCCTTGCCCTAAAAGCAGACCTCATTTTTTAAAAAATGAGCAAAAGAGTAAAAAGAACTTTGACCATAGATAGTTTTTATGGTGAAAGAGAAGAACAAATTTCAAAGCCCGAGGTCATTAAAAGCAGATCATCTCCAGATGAAGCTCTAAAGGTTGATATAAACTGGAGCCCAACTCACAAAGCTTTCTTGGAATAAATTAAAAAGGGTCTTAAAAGAGAGCTAGAAGGAACATGAAGAAAGGAAATGAGAACTTTTCGAGATGATTTGGAAAAGGAAACCCAGAAATTATCTAAAGAAAACTTCTTACAAAATAGATTTAGTGAAATGGGAAAATCATATAATTCCTTACAAAATAGACTTGACAAAATAGAAAAAGAAAAAACTCCCTGAAAAATAGAATTTGTGAAACAGGGGGAAAAAATCCATAGAACAAAACAACTCATTTAAAAATTCAATTAGCCAAATACAAAAAGGACTAAAAAATGTAACTGAATAAAATAATTCACAAAACATTAGAACTCAACAAATGGAAATGACTCAATGAGACATCAAAAATTAGTCAAACAAAAGCAAAAAAAAAAAAAAAAAAAAGGAAAAAAGAAAAAAAAGAAAAAAGAAAAGCAAGTATAAAATGCCTACTTGGAAAAACAACTGACCTGGAAAATAGAATTAGAAGGGACAATCTAAGGATTATTGGACTTCCTGAAAACCATGATCAAAAAAAAAAAAAAAAAAGCCTAGACATTATCTTTCAGGAAATCATCAAAGAAAACTTTCCTGATGTCCTAGAATCAGAAGTTAAAATAGTTTGAAAGAATTCACAAAACACCTGAAAAAGACCCCCAATGAAAATTCCAAGAAATATGGTTGCTAAATTTCAGAACTATCAGCCCAAGGAAAAAAATATAACAAACAGCCAGAAAGAAACTATTCAAATACCAAGGAGCCACACTCAGGATTATCCAGGATCTAGCAGCTTCCACCATAAAAGATCAAAAGGCCTGGAATTTGATGTTCTGAAAGGTAAAGGAACTTGGAATGCAACCAGAAATAAGCTTATTTCTAGCTAAATTGAGCATTTTCTTTCAGGGAAGAAGATGGACTTTCAGTGATAAAGAAAAACTCCATTTATTTTTGATAACAAGGCCAGAGATGAACAAAAAGTTCGACTTCCAAATATAGAACTCGAGTAGAATAAAAAGATAAAAAGGAAAGAACTCTGGAGAAATATATCTCTGTTAAGTATAGAGAAATATATTTCTATACATAGAGAGTGTAGGTATACTTTGATTTTACTGTCACAATATAAAAAAGAAACTAGAGGTGGGAAGAGGATTGTACTAGAAAAGGAGGGAAATTGAGATAAAATGAGGGAAATTACATCTCATGAAAAGTCAAAGAAAACCTATTATAATTAAGGGAAAGAAATAAGATTCATTGTGTGAATCTTATTCTGATAAGATTTGTCTCAAAGAGAATATTACATATATTTGGTTTCACAGAGAAACTTTTCTCACTTTATAGGGAAGTGGAAGGAAAAGGGGAAAAGAAAGGAGAAGAAGTAGAAGAGAAAACAGAAATAGTAGGGGAAAGGTATAAGAAAGGGGGAAGGTTTATGAAGGGGGAGAGCTACTTGAGGGAAGAGGTGGTCAGAAGCAAAACACTGAGCAGGTGGGAAAGGGGGAAAAGAGAAAATCATAATTTGAGTTAAATAAGATGGCAGGAAATACAGAATTAGTCATTTTAAATGCGAATGTGAATGGGGTGAAATCTTCCATAAAATAGAAATGGATAGCAGACTGGATTAAAAGGCAAAATCCTTTAATATGTTATTTACAAGAAATTCATTTAAAGCAGAGTGATACATATAGAGTAAAATACATACAGTCTTTTGACTGGAGCAGGATCTATTAGGCTTCAGGTAAAATTTTTTTAAAAAGCAGGACTAGTGATCCTGATCTCAGATCAAGCAAAAGCAAAAACAGATCTAATTAAAAGAGATAAGGAAGGAAATAATATCTTGCTAAATGGTACAATAGATATTGAAGTAATATCAATACTAAGCATATATGCACCAAATTCCTAAAGAAGTTAAGAGAGCTGCAAGAAAAAAATAGAAAGCAAAACTATAATAGTGGATCTCAACCTTGCTCTCTCAGAAAAAATTTCAAAGGAAGGTAGCCTTGCTGTACCAGATCTAAAACTATATTATAAAGCAGCAGTCATCAAAACCATTTGGTATTGGCTAAGAAATAGATTAGTTGATCAGTAGAATAGGTTAGATTCATAAGACACAATAGTCAAGGACTATAGTAATCCAGTGTTTGACAAACCCAAAGACCCCAATTTTGGGGATAAGAACTCACTATTTGACAAAAACTGCTGGGAAAATTGGAAACTAGTATGGCAGAAACAAGAAAAGAAAAAGAAATTAAAGAACTTAGAACAGGCAATGAAAAAAATAAAACTATCACTCTATGCAGATGACATGATGATATAGCTAGAAAATCTAGAAAATTATCCAAAAACCCTCTCAAAACAATTCACAACTTTAGCAAAACTTCAGGACATGAAATTAATTCATAGAAATCATCAGCATTTCTATATATTACTGACAAAACCCACCAGAAAAAGATAGAGAAATTCCATTTAAAATTACTGTAGACAAAATAAAATACTTAGGGGTCTACCTGCCAAGACAAATCCAAGAACTATATGAGCACAGTTACAAAAAAACTTTTCACAAAAATAAAATCTGATCTAAACAACTGAAAAAAATATCAATTGCTCATGGCTAGACTTAGCTAATATAATAAAAATGACAAAATTGGTCTACTTGTTCAGTGCCATATCAATCAAGCTGACAAAACATTATTATTTTGAAGAATTAGGAAAAATAGCAACAAAATTCATACGGAAGAACAAAAGGTCAAGAATATCAGTCATTAATGAAAAAATACGAAGGATGGAAACTTAGCAGTACCAAACCTAAAACTGTATTATAAAGCAGCAATAATCAATCCCATTTAGTACTGGCTAAGTAATAGAGTAGTGGATCAGTAGAATCGATTATATACACATGACACAATAATCAAGGCCTAAAGCAATCTAGTATTTGATAAGCTACCAAACTCCAGCTTCTAGAATAAGAACTCACTATTTGACAAAAATTGCTGGGAAAACTGGAATATTAATATTAATTAATATGTCAGAAACTCAGCATAGACCTACATCTCACATCCCATACCAAAATAAGGTCAAAATGGATACATGATTTGGGCATAAAGGCTCATACCATAATCAAATTAGGAGAACAAGGGATAATTTACCTATCAGATCTTTGGAGAAGGAAGGAATTTATGACCAAAGAACTAAAGAACATTACAAAAGGCAAAAATGGATAATTTTGATCACATTAAATTAAAACTTTTTGCACTAACAAAACCAACATAAACAAGATTTAAAAGCTGGGAAAACATCTTTACAGATAGTGTTTCTGCTAAATGTCTCATTTTTAAAATCTATAAAGAACTGTGTCAATTTTTTTAAGAATGCAAGTCATTCTCATTTCCAAAATATATAGAGAATTGACTCTAATTTATAAGAAATCAAGCCATTCTCCAATTGATAAATGGTCAAAGGATATGAACAGACAATTCTCAGACGAAGAAATTGAAACTATTTCTAGCCATATGAAAAGATGTTCCAAGTCATTATTAATCAGAGAAATGCAAATTAAGACAACTCTGAGATACCACTACACACCTGTCAGACTGGCTATAATGACAGGGAAAGATAATGTGGAATGTTGGAGGGGATGTGGGAAAACAGGAACATTAATACATTGTTGGTGGAATTGTGAATACATCCAACCATTCTAGAGAGCAATTTAAAACTATGCTCAAAAAGTTATCAAACTGGGCATACTCTTTGATCCAGCAGTGTTACTACTGGGCTTATATCCCAAAGAGATCATAAAGAAGGGAAAGGAACCTGTATGTGCACAAATGTTTGTGGCAGCCCTCTTTGTAGTGGCCAGAAACTGGAAACTGAGTGGCTGACCATCAATTGGAGAATGGCTGAATAAATTGTGGCATATGAATATTATGGAATATTATTGTTCTATAAGAAATGACTGACAGGATGATTTCAGAAAGGCCTGGAGAGACTTGCATGAACTGATGCTGAGTGAACCGAGCAGGGCCAGGAGATCATTATATACTTTAACAACAATACTATATGATGACCAATTCTGATGGACCTGGCCATCCTCAGCAATGAGATCAACCAAATCAGTTCCAATGGAACAGTAATGAACTGAACCAGCTACACCCAGCAAAAGAACTCTGGGAGATGACTAAAAACCATTACATTGAATTCCCAATCCCTATATTTTTGCCCACCTGCATTTTTGATTTCCTTCACAGGCCAATTGTACAATATTTCAGAGTCCGATTCTTTTTGTACAGCAAAATAATGGTTTGGTCATGTATACTTATTGTGTATCTAATTTATATTTTAATATATTTAACATCTACTGGTCATCCTGCCATCTGGGGAAGGGGGTGGGGGGAAGGAAGGGAAAAATTGGAACAAGAGGTTTTGCAATTGTCAATGCTGTAAAGTTACCATACATATAACCTGTAAATAAAAGGCTATTAAAATTTTTTTAAAAAGATCATAATAATAAATAAAATAAACAAAGAAAAAAAAGAATTCAAGTCATTGCCCAATTGATAAATGGTTAAAGGATATGAATAGACAATTTCAGATGACGAAATTAAAACCATTAATAGTTATTCGAAAAAATGCTCTAAATCACTATTGATTAGAGAAATGCAAATTAAAACAATTCTGAAGTACCACCTCACACCTCTCAAATTGCCTAAGATGACAGGAAAAGTTAATGATAATTGTTGAAGGGGAAACTGGGACACTAATGCATTGTTGGTGAAGTTGTGAAATAATCTAACCATTCTGGAGAACAAATAATCTGGAACTATGCCAAAAGGGCTATAAAACTTTGACCCTGCAGTGCCATTATTGGGTCTGTATCACAAGAAAATCATAAAGGAGAGAAAAGGACCCACCTGTGTAAAAATCTTTGTAGCAACTCTTTTTGTGGTAGTAAAGAATTGGAAAAGGAGTGGATGCCCATCAATTGGGGAATGGCTGAACAAGTTCTGGTATATGAAGGTAATGGAATATTATTATTCTATAAAAAATGATGAACAAGATGATTATAGAAAAGCCTGCAAAGATTTACATGAACTGATGCTAAGCAAAACACGCACAACCAGAAATACAATGTACACAATAAAGCAAAAATATGTGATAATTATCTGTGAAAGACTTGTTGCTTCTTAATAACTCAGTGATCCAAAGCAATCCCAATAGACTTTGAACAGGAAATGCCATTTGCATCCAGAAAAATAATTATGGACGCTGAATATAAATCAACTCATGCTATGTCACTTCTTTTTTTCTGTTTTTTTCTCTCTCCCATGATTTTTACCCTTTGCTCTGATTTTTCTCTGCTAATATGATTCATAAAGCAATGTGTTTTAAAAGCAAATAAACTTACTACAATGAAAAATAGCTACCCACAACTCTGACATTATATAATCTCTTTCATGGAGTATGTTTACTTCCTCCATTTTTTATTTAACTCAGTCACTACAACCTGCCTTCACTCTAACAGGTATAAATTCCCAGAGATAAACTCTCATTAAACAGTTATACTGAAACTTTCTGAGGATATTAGAGACAACCCTATTGAGAGGAAATACACTTTCTCTGTTTGGTATTCTAGCCCTTTAGTTCTCATTAAATATTTTTTTCTACCCACATTAACATCTAATAAGAATGTAATATAGTCATGCAATGTATGAGATTTATGTAACCAGTCAATAATAATACTTTCTCTTCAAGATTTTATATACAACCATTTTCTTAACAAAAAGACAAAAGAAAACAGGAAATAAACATTTTTAAATAGAACCTACTATGTCTAAGCCTTGTGTTAAATACTTTACAAATACATCATTTGATCCTCAGGACAATCCTGTTGAGTAAACTATATTATTTTCCACATTTTGTAGCTAAGGAAAATGAGGCAAACAGATTACACATATAGTAATTTTCTGAGAGAGGATCTGAATTCAGGTTTTCCTGATTTCAAGCCAAGTACTCTGTCAACTGCATCACCTACTTGCCATCATATGTTAAAATCAATGCAATCATAAGGATAGAGCCAGGAAAGAAGATGAAAAGCAGCCACTTAATGTCTTAATGTCCCCATCCAAATAACTTGAAAATAATACCTAAAATCAAATTTTAGAGCAGTAACAACAATAAAAATCAGAATAAGATTTTTTTCCAACCTAGGAAAACTTAAAAAGACAGCAGAAGTCTATAACATTATGATAGAGGTCTATCTGGAGCCAACACACATGACTAACAATAGCAACCATAGCAGAAATAGCTTCAGGAACGCTAGACCCAGAGATGGTGAGAACAGAGAAATAAATGCTTAGAAAGAAATTTTAAGGAACCCTTTGCTGGCACTCAGTACATCTGGCACTGATTCACAGTTCTGTACCCATATTCAGTTCTGAGTCATAGTTCCTGGACAGAGAAAAGTGCTGTTGGTCAGATATAAAGAAGCAGGTCCCTAGTCACAGTACCAAAATAGAAAGGAGTGACAATCATGAGGTGCAGGAGACAAGGAGCCCTTTCTTTATAAAGACCAGATTCCAGCTCCAAGATGGCAGAGTGAAGCCAGGAAGCTGCTTGAACTCTCTCCGTTTCCCTCAAAAACCACATAAAAACCAACCTCTGAACACATTCTGATGGAATGAAGCCACTCTCCTGTTCAAGACAGATTGGAAAGACTTTAAGAAATGTAAGTCTCATTAGGTTGAAAGGGGTGTTTAGCCCAGCTCAGACGGAGTCTGGGAAAACTAGTGAGAGATTTTAAACATAGCATATTAGCAACTAAAAAAACAAGGAAATATAAAAAGAAAAGGAAAGAAAATCAGCAAGAACTAGAAAAGAACCTTAACCATAGAAAGCTACTATGATGACAGAGCAGACCAAAATAGCAACTCAGACAAGGACAGAATGTCTAGAGAGAAAATCTCAAAGAGTGATATGACTTGGTCTCAAGCCCAAAGTGGTTTCTTGGAACTGCTCATAAAAGACTATAAAAAACAAATAAAAAAGATAGAAGAAAAATGAGAAAAGAAAAAAGAGGTATACAAGAGAGAATCAATAGCCTGGGAAAGGAAGGCAATTCCTTAAAAAATATAATTGACCAAATGCAAAAAAAAAAAAAAATGTACTTAAGAAAATAACACTTTCAAAAGTAGAATTAATCAAATGGAAAAAGAAATACTAAAGCTAACTTTAGAAAATCATGCATTTAAAAACTAGAACAGGACAAATGGAAGTTAATAACTCTATGAGATAATAAGAATCAGTCAAAAATAGTTAAAAAGAATGAAAACATGGAAGAAAATGTGAAATACTTCATTGGAAAAATAGCAACTTGGAAAATAGATTCAGGAAAGACAATTTAAAAATTATTGGTCTACCTGAAGGCCATGACCAAAAAAGAGTCTTAATAACATTCTTCAAGAGATCACTAAGGAAACCCCCCCCAATATTCTAGAAAGAAAGGGGGGAATACTCATTGAAAGAATACATCGATTATTTTCAGAAAGAGATCCGACAAAAAAAAAAAAAAAAAAAAAAAAAAAAAAAAAAAAAAAAAAAAAAAAAAAAAAAAAAAACAGGGAACGTAGTTGCAGAACTCCAGAACTACAATCTCAAGAAAAAATATTGCAGACAAAAACAATTCAAGTATCAAGGAGCAACAGTCAAGATTATCCAGGATCTGGCAGCTTCTATAATAAAGGATCATTGGGCCTGAAGTACCATATTATGGGTTACAAGCAAGAATTAACTATACAATGAGACTCAGCATCATCTTTCAGGGCAGGTGATAGATCTTCAAGGAAGTAAGAGACTTTCAATCATTCCCATTGAGAAAATAAAAGTAAACAGAAAATTTAATCTACAAATACAGTACTCAAGAGAAGTATAGAAAAGTAAACAGGAGAAAATATGCATATTATTTAAAAGTTCAACTGTTTACATCCCTAGATGGGAAAACAATTATCTGTAACTCTTGAGAACTGACCAACTCTCAAGGGACAGAGAGAGGCATTACATGGAAGAAGGGTGTGGTTGTGAATGGATTCTGATGTGATGATATCAAAGAAAAAGACATTAAGGGGTGGAAAAAGAGGAAAAGTCAGGTAAAATGGGACAAATTGGATTACATGAAGAAGCACAAAAGATCTATTACAATCTAGGGAAGAAAAAGAGGGTAATAAGCATTGTCTGAAGCTTGATATCATCAGTTTTTATTCTAGGAGGGAAGAATTTAATCATTAAGCTGAGTATAGAAATCTATCTAACAGTATAAAGAAGTAAGAAAAGAAAGAGGAAAGAAAAAGGAGAAGCAATAGAAGGGAGTGTAAGAAACACCAGGGGAAAGGTAAGAGAAGGAAGGGAAGGGGTGATAAAAGATAAGGGAGTGGGTGGGAGTGGGTTAAAAAAAACACTACTAAGGACAGGGTGGAAAAAGTATACACAAAGGAGAAAATAGGTTGGGGAAAATACAGAGCTGTTAATCATTATTGTGAATGTGAATGGGATGAACTTTCTCATAAAACAAAGACGAATAGCAGAGTGGATTAAAAAACAGAATCCTATAATATGTTTACAAGAAACACATTTGACACAGACTGACACATAAAGAGTAAAGGTAATAATTTTCCTGATATTGAACCAGTCCTGCAATTCCTGGTATAACTCCCACTTGGCTGTAATATATTACAATGTAATGAGAAGTTTTTGTAATTTCATGGTTCAATATCAGGAAAATTATTACCATAACTGATCATATCCATAACAAAACCAACAGAAATCATATGATAATCTCAATAGATATAGAAATAGCTTTTATCAAAATACAGGATCCATTCCTTTTAAAAACATTAATGAGCATAGGGGGAAAGGGAGTTTTCCTTGAAATAATAAGCAGTATCTATCTGAAACCAACAGCAAGTATTCCAAATAAGATCAAAGATGAAACAAAGATGCTCCTTATCGTCAATCTTATTATATATTTTACTAGAAATGCTGACTTTAGAAATAAGAAAATAGAAAAAAAAAAAAAAGGAATTAGAATAGGCAATAAGAAGATACAACTACCACCCTTTGCAAATGATTCGATGGCATATTTAGAGAATCTTAGAAAATCATGGAAAAACCTACTGCAAGCAATTCACAGTTTTAGCAAAGTTTCAGGATATAAAATAAACCCACACAAATCATCAGTGTTTCTATATATTACTGATAAAGTCCAACAGCAAGAGATAGAAAAAGAAATTCCATTTAAAATTACTGTAGATAAAATAAAACATTTGTGTGTCAAGCTACCAAGACAAACCCAGGAACTATATGAACACAATTACAAAATTCTTCTCACACAATTAAAATCAAATTTAAACAATTGGGAAAATATCAATTGCTAATATCATAAAAATGATAATTCCGCCTCGATTGGTCTACTAGTTCAGTGCCATAACAATCAAACTGCTAAAAATTACTTTATAGAGCTAGAAAAAATAAAAACCAAATTCATCTGGAAGAACAAAAGGTCAAGAATAGCAAGGGAATTAATGAAAAAAATTATAAAGTATTCTGGCCTATTAGTACCAAACCTAAAACTCTATTATAAAGCAACAGTAATCAAAACCATTGCCAAATAGATAAGAAATAGAGTGGTGGATCAGTGAAATAGGTAAGATACACACAGCATAATAATCAATGACTAGAATAATGTGACATTTGATAAACCCCCAAATTCCAGCTTCTGGAATAAGAACTCACTACTTCACAAAAACGCCTAGAAAAAATAATAGATTAGAAACTTGGTATAAACCTATACATTTCACACCCCTCACCAAAATAAAATCACAGTGGGTTCATGATTTGGGTGTAAAGTGGAATACCATAAGGATATTAGAAGAACAAGGGATAATTTAATTTATTAGATCTTTAAGGAAGGGAGGAATTTATGACCAAAGAAGAACTAGAGAACATCATGAAAGGCAAAATGGACAACTTTGATTGCATTAAATTAGAAAGTCTTTACACAAACAAAACCAACAGAACAAGATTAAAGGGGGAGTAGAAAGGTAGGGAAAAAATCTTTAAAGCCAGTGTTTCTGATAAAGGTCTCATTTCTAAAATCTATAAAGAACTGTGTCAAATTTATAAGAATACAAGTCATTCCCCAGTTGATAAATGATTAAAGGATATGAACAGATAATTTTCAGAAGAAATTAAAGTCATCTATAGTCATATGAAAAAATATTCTAAATCACTATTGATTAGAGAAATGCAAATTAAAACAACTTTGATATACCACCTCACCCCTCTCAAATTGTCTAAGATGACAGGAAAAGATAATGATAAATGTTGGGCAGGATGTGGGAAAACTAGACCATCCACCAACAAATGCATTGTTGGTGGAGTTGTAAAGTGATTCAAGTATTCTGGAAAGCAATCTGGAACAATGCCCACGGGGCTATCAAACTGTGATCTCAAGGAAATCATAAAGGAGAGGAAAGGATCCACATGTGCAAAAATATTTGTAGCAACTCTTTTTGTGGTATTAAAGAACTGGAAAATTAGTAGATACTTATCAACTGGGAAATGGCTGAATAAATTGTGGTATATGAAAATAATGGAATATTATTACTCTATAAGAAAAAAGATGATTAAGCTGATTACAAAATGGCCTGCAAAGATTTACATGAACTGATGCTGAGAGAAATAAGCAGAATCAGGGATACATTGTACACAGTAACAATAAGTTTATGTGATGATCAACTATGAAAGACTTGGTTCTTCTTAGTGGTTCAGTGATCCAATAGAATTCCAATAAACTTTGTACAGGAAACACCATTTGCACTCAGAAAAATAACTATGGAGACTGAGTGTGAATCAGAGCATGTTATGTTCACTTCTTTTTTCTGTGTTTTTTTTTTCCCTTCCTCATGGTTTTTCCCTTTTGTTCTGATTTTTCTCTCTCAACATGATTCATAAAGAAATATGTATTTTAAAAAGTTAATATATATGTATAGCCAGGAAAAAGAGCAGTTGAATACCAGAAAAGCAAGTGACCAGATGTCTCCTTTCATTATACTACCTTGGAAATATCAAAATCCTGAAAATCCCTAGCATTTTGGAAACAGCAGCACAAAAATGACTAAAACTTGGGACAGATGATCAGAATCCAACTTTAAACATAAAATTCAATGTCAAGAAATAGCCTAGAAAAATGAATAAGCAACAACAACAAAACAGAATTTTTCCATATAAAGATACAATGGTTGCAGGAAAGACTAAGACATAAACTTAGAAAACACCGATGTGAAAAGTTATTTTAAAAAAACAAAACTTAAAAAAAGACAATAATTAGACCCAATCCCAACAAGAATTTCTGGAAGAGTTAAAGGGATTGAAATGGTGGGGGGAGGGGGAGGGAATTGCAAAAGGAAATGAGAGTGATGCAAGAAAATTATGGAACTAGAAATAATAAATTGATTTTAAAAAGAGATTTTTAAAATTCACTGAAGAAAAGAACTCTTAAAAGTTAGAATTGGCCAAACAGAAAAAGACATACAAAATCTCACTGAAGAAAATTAGAATTGAACAAGCAAAAGAAAAATGATTCCAAGAAACATCAAGAAATGATAAAACAAAATTCAAAAATTAAAAAGTAGAAGAAAATGTGAAATATCTCATTAGAAAAACAACCTGATTGTATTACCTGAAAGCCATGATCAAACAAAAAGTCTAGACATCACATTTCAAGAAGTTATCAAGAAAAACTTCCCTGATATCTTACAAATAAAGAATAAGATAGAGATGGAAAGAATCCACAAATCACCTCCTAAAAAAGATTCCAAAATGCAAAGTCCCATGAACATTATAACCAAATCCCAGAGTTCCCAGGTCAGAGAGAAAATATTTCAAGCAGTCACAAAGAAACAATTCAAATATACAGCCATAGTCAAGATCACACAAGATTTAGCAATTTCTATATTAAAGGAGCAGAGGACTTGAAATATGATGTTCTGAAAGGCAAAGGCGCTAGGATTTCAACCAAGAATAATCTATCTAGCAAAATGATGAGAGGGTATTTTCAGAACATGATATTACCTATGTTTCAGACTATGGTATGACCTATATTAACTGATATAAAGTGAAATGAAAAGAATTGGGAGGTTATTTGAATAGAAATAGCAATGTTGAAATGATCAATTGTGAAAGATTTGGCTATTCTGATGAATGCAATGATCTAGGACAATTCCAACCAAAGAACTTATGACAAAGAATGCATTCTCAGTGGATAGAGGAAAGGATAGGAGAGAAAAAGAAAATCTAAAATTCAAAATTTAAAAAGAATAATTAAAATAAAGAAAGAATAAATTTGAAAAAAAACCTCATAATACACTTTTTTTTTTTTTTTTGGTGAGGCAATCAGAGTTAAGTGACTTGCCCAAGGTTACACAACAGTAAGTGTCAAAAGTCTGAAGTCAGATTTGAACTCATGTCCTCCTGACATCAGAGCTGATGCTCTATCTACTGAACAGCCCCACCACCCTACCACTCCACCCCTCTGCAAATGCACATATTAACAAGTATCATACTATCTCACAAATATGCTCAATTTTTTCTGGGGACGATTGGGCACACCCTTATAAGAACCCATCAGGAAAACACATGAAGGAAGAAAATCCATTCACAATTCTGCATTGGCTTTAATGTCATTGATTCAATCAGGTATGTCTCCACCACACAAAACTACTGTTTCCTTCACTGCTTGACTGTTGATCCTTAGCCTTCTTTGTCTGGGCAAATCTTCTATTCTCTATTCAAAAATAACAAGAGTTTGGATTTACAATTATACTCTAAAGGATGTTGAGAAAGTGTTACCTCTTAATATAAGTAGCAATTGATTTAAGCTAGAAAAATGCAGAGCACAGCAAATCATCCCTAGGCTCTACAAATCAGATCAGCTAGGCATTCACTCACACGGATAGTTTTGCCCAATATGAATGAAGCTCACAGCAACAGGACTCAAGGTGTTTCAGAAAATCATGCCTCAGACAGAAAACAAACTTAGCAAGCTCACTAGAATACTGAAGTTATGACAAAACCCCCTGTGCTTTTCTTTCTCAACAGGCCCTTGAGAAAAGCTTTGCTTCTGTCCAACTCTGGATAGCATTAGAGAGTAGCTTGTTAATGAAGTTCTTAGCCATGGAAGTCAATTCTTTCTCCCACCAATTAAGAATCACTTAGCTGAAGCTTTCTGTTAGCTGACTGCTTCTGTCACAATTCCAGATGAGCAGCTTTCAGTCATGTCTCCACTATATCTTCAGTTCATCTCAGGTTCCTATACTGAGCTTTGATCTATCTCAATATTTTAAGTGAGAACTTTTCTAATTCTCAGTTTCTTGTTTTTCACTTAAAGTTTATTATAACTTTTCTACATTTTCCCTATTAAACTTATAATCCTTTTAAAAATCATATGAGTCTCCAAATTTTGGAGTTCTGTTTTTTTTTTTTTTTTTTTTTTTTTTTTAGTTTTACCCTCTGAATAATGAAAGGCGATCATTCTACATTGTGCATAAGTAGAGCTGTGTTTAGATTAACATCTCATCTTATCCATCTAATCTTTAAACTACATTTCTTTACATACATACGTATATCAGCAGTTTTTCTTAAAACAGGGTTTTTTAGTTTTTTTATGTATCAAACATTCCATTATCTTGGATGAGATATATGTAAAGCATTTAGCATAATTTCTGACACATAATATGTACTATATAAATGCTAGTTATTGTCATTCTTTAACAATTGAAATGTGTTATGTACTTTAACAAAAAGTATTTTCATTTACACAAAAATGTTTTCCTATAGTTTTATCACTAAATTATTTCATATGAAAAGAGCCTTAAAGTGACAAAATGCCTTACAATGTAATTATAATACAATTTTAAAGTGTTTAATAAAAAATTTCCTTCACTTTTAAAATGCTATAGCATGTCAGAATCCATTGGAATATAAATGAAATTGTTTCTGTACTCCAGTAGATATCTCTTCTCTAGGTATTACTACCAATGAACAATCTTTCCCAAAATTCCAACAGATCCATCTTGCAAAAGCAAGACATTTTCTAAGCCTCTAAGCCTCAGGTACAAGGAAAAAGCAGCAAGAAAGAAAATCTCTTATTCTTATAAAAAAAAAAAAAAGCCTCTATGCTTCAGTATTTATACATATATACACACCCAAGATGCATAGATGTTTTCATTAATGTTCTTTGTTCTATCTGGCCTTACAAAAAGGTATTATTTTTAAACAGAAAGAACCAATACCTTCCTAAATGCTTATTATAGAACACTTAGATATCTTCTCCAGACAAGGTAAAATTATTGTAGAAAATTGAGTGTTTATGGAAGGAACACATGCATATGTGTCTTGTTCATGATCTCCTGTAAATACACCTCCCATTATTATTATATTATATAGATCAATGGAGCATATGGAATATCCATTAGTTAGCCTTCACATTTCCTTTGTGACTGGCCTTTTTTTTCCCTATTAATATATTTCTCTGATAAAATCCTGTATTCTGCTTTAACTTATAAATATTTATAATGTGTTGCACCTATGTATTTCTACCACACTGTAATGTCCGGGCTAGCTTTCTACAGGTCCTCTGGAAGGGCTCTGGTCTCAGCAGGATAGGCACTACAAGAATAGACAAGAATAGAGTCCAAAGTCTTTATTGTCCCCTTCACAGTCTGTGTCTGTCATAGTCTGACCCAATCTCCCTCATCAGCCTGCCAGTCTGACTTCTGTCTGACTCTCCAGTTCTTATTACAATTACATCATTACAGCATACTGAATATGTGTGAACTAGAGAACTAGTACATCACTAAGTATATATGTAAACTAGATAACCATTGTGTCATCAATTCCTCTGAGTTAACACCTTATTTCACGTATACTTCTTTCAAATATTATTTCTCCAGAGTTCTGCCTCTCTACACCACACACCTCTCTATGTTCTTATGAGTAATCCTCTTGAATCCTTTAGACTCTTCAGTATTACATGATTCAATGCCATACAATGACACTGAAAGAACACTAGTAGTTTAAAGAATTTGTTTTGCAAAGAAACTTCAGATCATTAAAAGAACTATATAGTATCCCAATCTAGCTCTCTTTCCTCCAATTCATCCTGCACCCAGTTCACTATCCATTTGTAGTATCTGTCCAAGATGTATGTATATGTCTGTATACATACACAAACCTCAGACATATGCATATAGATGAACATACATGTAAACATGTGGATTTGATAAATGAACTCCATGCATTGACCATGAAACTATATTTATAATAGTCATCATATTCAATCAGCAAATGAATATCCCTCTCTCATCAAAGCTGAGTTCATTATAGATTTGATTATTATTCAAGTTCATCTACATTTCATTGTTCATAAATTTCATTATGTGATTGCTTCAGATTGCTCCAGATCAATCTTATAAGATAAAAGAATTATTTATAAAGACATAAATAATAGCAGTAGGAATGTTTTCTATAAGGTTTCTTTTTTAATTTTCTCTAATTCAAAACAGTGAAAGAAAAATCAGTGTTTTTCCCTTTACTCCCTTTGTTATCTCTAAGGAAATAGAGCCCAAAAAAAGTATTTAGTGTAGTTGTAAAACAAAGATGAAGCCAGATCTTCTGCTCCCTAGAAAACCATAATTTCAAAGGAAAAAAAGGAACATTTTTTAATCAGTGTACTTACTGTGTTTTAAAGTTATTTAACTATTTCTTTAAAACCCAGTAATTGCATGTGTAAATTACAGATTCACCAAGAGATCCCATGAATTTTCTTTTGAGATCTCTCAGTGGGTTGCAACCCTGTCAACTGCACACCACAGTAAAATATGTAAATAGCTTAACGTTTCTAGATTAAAATATTGTTCATGCTCTTTAGCATCATAATTATATTCCTGGTGAACTTACTTTGTGCTTTCACTAATAAGTAATAGGATTTCTTTTAATAGAAAAGAAGTAGATACCTTTACTCATTTTTGCATTGTTGCTAATTCAGCTTAAGCTAATAACTCACAATATAGTTTTATAAAACATCATAAAAAGTTGAAAAGTTCATAGCCTAGTCAGATCTTTTCATAGACAAAATAGCTCCAGATAAATCTATTTAAAAGATACTTAAATGAATTTGACTAATAGCAAATTTCAAGTTAATCTTTAATGTATAAAGCATTTTAGTTCTGTTTTATAAACATATCATCAAAACATTTAATCATGTCATTTAATATTGTGACAGGGAGCCTTTTACTTGTTTCTTTCCCAAATGATAGATTTTGATCACATTTCCTTTCATTTCAAATTTCTTGAATTTACTTAACTTCAGAATATCCTTTAAAATTTTATAAAATCATTTGCTCACAAATGATTTAATTCAGAATAAGCAGTAGCCTTCTAAATAAAAGTTTAGTCTTGTTTATACACTATTTTTTAAAGAACCAAAATTAATTATTTAAACGTTCCATGTATACATAATTATCTGGCTAACATTGCTCATGTGGTTATAGTGTGATAAAGAAATCCTTATTCATGATTTCATTAGATAAGAGATGATTTGTGTAAAATACAGGTTTTTGCCCAACTATGGTAACTAAAATGTATCTGTAACTCTCCCCCCAAAAATGTTTTTGTCTTGTTTAAACTTGATTATAGTTCAACTGTTAGACTGCAGTGGTGTAAACTTTTCATTCTTGTTTTGTTAGGAGTGCACATGTTCTCTGAAATCTTTAAATAAATACTTGGAATGGTTGAAAGATTTACATTGCCAACGTCTAGCTAAATATGTCATCTTTGTAAAAGATGTGGTTTGTTTTGGCACTGTCTAAAAAACTCAAATATTTTAAACATTTGTTAAGTTCAAGCTTGTACATTTGAACTAATAGCATACATTTCAGAATCATGTCTCAATTTATTAGCCTTTATTTCTCATTTTTATAATGTTCATTAAAATAGTTTTTACAAGGTTTATTTTGTTTTTATGATGTGATAGAAGTTGAGGAAAGATTGTTACTTTAAAAGTTATTACTTTTTAAATTATTACTTTAAACATAAGGCTTTATGAATTTCATTTGGATAATCAATGTTACTAAGTTTGGTTTTCTTCTTTAATAATAAGACAAAACATTGCTAAAATTCCTCCAAATAAATTTCTACTTTATTTTTAATTCCATGACTTCCAAGTTTGAGATATGAGTAATCAGGAATCTACTCTTTTTTAAAATTTTAAATTATAGAATTTAATTATACATTATTATATAATTTAAATTATCTGGTTGGCTGTTGGTAAAACAAATTGTTGACAAATTGGCAGATTTTAATATTTTTGCTTCAAACCTACTTGTCAAGGTAATTGAAGTACTGAGAGATGAATTAATTTGTTCATTGTCATGGAATCCATTTATATGAAAGGTACTTCTTGAACTCAGTTCCTCCCAACTCTGAGACTGGCTCCCTATTCAAAATTCTACAAGCAACTAAATACCATATGATATGAACATTTTAATTTTTTTCTGGACCTGAAATTTCAATGGTAAAGAGAACTCCAAGTACTGAAACTTCCTCCACAATGTAGATCAGCAACATTTCCTTTTATTTTAGAAAGCTGCCTCGGGTTCAAAGCCCAAGATTATTTAAGCAGTATATGTCAGAAGTAAGCATAGAACCCAGGTCATTCCTACTCCAAAGCCAGCATTCTATCTATTGTGCCACACTGTTAATATATATGTGGCAGTATACTGATAAATGGAGGAAGGGGGGAATTTATTCACTCATTGCTAATTGTTATTTTTTTAATTTAAAACTTAAAGAAAAAAGAAAAGGACTCAAAATAGATAACAATAAATTTCCATTTCAAGAAAGCATGTGTAATAATAAAACATGTATGCAAAACTGTCCATCTATTCTTTTATTTTCTTGTAGGTTTTGCTTTTTATTTTATTCTTTTTTCCTCCTTTCTTCCTCCTCCTTTACCAAACAGACTATAATTAAGCATGAATATATTTGCGTCTACATGCATACATACATTGTTTTACATACATACACAATGTTTTTAAGCAAAATGGAATTTTTTATTAAATATATAGTCCTTGAAATCTTAGGGGAATGATCTGAGCAATAAGTCCTTTAAGTTGCAATTCGTGTTAAGTTTTTCAGTAAAATGGATACATAACACCTTATGAACAGATCTTTAGTTTCCATTATTGTATCCAGTAACTCCCCTTTATAGTTTCCTGGATATGGATGCCCATATAACAATTCATACGGGGACTGACCAATCTCTCTACAAGGCTTTGTTCTAATTCTTAAAAGGTCCAGGGGAAGACACTTTGTCCAGGGTAACTGAGTCTCTGAAGTTAATTTAGTGAGCTGTCTCTTAATCTCCTTATTCATTCTTTCAACCTTGCCTGAAGAGGGCAGATGCTAGGGAGTATGGAACTCCCAGGAGATTTCTAAGTCTTTGGCTAGAGACTGGAGAATCCTAGCAGTGAAGTGTGTACCCTGATCCAAGTCTATGCACTGCACCATCCCATATCTTGGAATTATGTGCTCCAGGAGCATTTTGCTAACCAGTGATGCAGTAGCTTGTGACAAAGGGAAAGCCTCTACCCTGTCAATTCTCTGAAAGCCTCCATAGCTGTGGATCATAACATCTGAAGGCAGTCTTTCCTGACACAGGTGTTGCAGACTGGGAATGAGAGTCAGAGAAGTCAGAGAACAGCAACTACTTCTCAGTCTCCTTGTATCATCCTCTCACAAAAGGAGATCCATTCTGGGTTGGATCTCCAGCAGCCACTGTCAGGTGGCTCCCATGTATTCCAACAGCTCCCATGTATTCCAAAATATGGCGCCTGAACGTGGGGTAAGAATTACAAGAACCAGAGCTGTTTGTGAGAAGGGTCCTTCCAGAGTTAAGGAAGAAGAGCCTCGATAAGACTTTTTCAGTTGGGGTAATTAAATGGGCCAACACATCAAAGAGCCAATTCAGGAGAGTGATATGAGACTTAAATGCCTGTTCTGACAACACTCCTCTTCTCCATTTGAAAGTTTGCCTCAATCAATACCTGCTACAACCATCCAGAAGTGATAGTGCTGCTTGCATTCCTCAGTGTGCAGACCATGCTATGGGGGAAAATAACAGCAAAAACAAAAAACAGGGACTTGTTAAGGGGCAGGTCAATTCTCTGAGAGCCTCCAAAGCTGTGGACCATAGCATCTGAAGGAGTTGCAAGGTAGCCTTTGCTGACACAGATGTTGCAGACTGGGAATGAGATAAATTAGAGGCAGAGGGAAGAGGAGAGAGGTCAGACAACACAATAGCCTCTCAGTCAGAGAGGTCAGACAACAGCAACTGCCTCTCAGTCTCCTTGTATCATCCTCTCACAAGAGGAGATCCATTCTGTGTGGATCTCCAGCAGCCACTGTCAGGTGACTCCCAAGTATTCCAATAGCTTTCCTGTGTATTCCAACATCTACCCATGAGGTTAAGTGGTCCACTACAACCAATAAGTATTTGAGATGACACACCAGCAGTAACTTGGTGAAGTCTACCTGGATGCTTTGGAATGGCCTTATCCTTCCTCCTTGCGGAGCTTGGAATTGGGCAGTCTTATTTGTCCTTCGACAAATGAGGCAACACTCCACCAACTGCTGCACCAGAATATATAATCCTGGTGAGATGAATTTAGTCAGCACCACATCACACAGATTTTGGACATCCCGATGACTACCCTGACGTAGATGTTGAAAGATATGTTTCATACTTGCTTTGGTCAGTACCTCTTGACAATCTGGGAGA
Source organism: Sarcophilus harrisii (assembly GCF_902635505.1). Lineage (NCBI taxonomy): Eukaryota > Metazoa > Chordata > Mammalia > Dasyuromorphia > Dasyuridae > Sarcophilus > Sarcophilus harrisii. Next base: position 338,055,098 of record NC_045427.1, read on the forward strand.
AGCCAATGCCTATCAGTCATACTCTTAACACTGAGGTTCTAAACTTTCAACTTTTCTTCTGGAGTAAAAGATGGTGGGGCTAGAGTAGGAGGTAGGCCAGGAATTAAAACTAGCATTTTCTCTGACTGCTCAAATTCTCCTTCTCCTGCTTTCTTTGCTTCCTCAGCAGCAAGGTGATTGCCCCTGCCCTCAAAAATGTTCTCCATTTGGTGACCTTTTACATGCACAATTGCAATTGTTTTTGGTAACAACAGATTAGCCAATACTTCAGTTGTCAGGGTGGTGTGAGCCAGCCCTTTTCCTTTACTATTTACCATCCCCCTTCCTTTCTTCCCATCTTTTTCCAAATATATGTGCCAACCCCCAAGCATATTTTGAGTCTGTGTATATGGATCCTTTACCGGCTAGTAGCTTTAATGCCTGGTTAAGAGCATATAGTTTACAGGTTTGAGTGAATTATCTCCTGGGTAGAACTAGCTTGAACCAGAGAATTGTTGTCCCCATTTATTATAGCATACCTATTTAGCTTCTTTCCTTCCACTACTATGAAGGAACTATTATAAACCAATTTACTCCTTCTGATAATGGGGATTCCTGCAAATCCTCCCTTATCTTGGTCTGATAATATAGATATACCTACATAGCAATACTCTAGATTCAAAGTCTCCTCCAGGGAAGTAGACAAGAAATTGGCTAGGTTAAGATTATGGTCTTGAGATAAGAGCAAATTATCCTTCTCCAACATTATGGCCTCATATTTTAAGATCCTTGAGTCAATTAGCTATCTCCCTGCTTTCTGGTTCAAGATTGTCCAGACCTGATGGGGAACACGCACAATTAAGCAGCTCCCAAAAGTGATTTTTCTGCTTTCCTCTACGAGGAGGGCTGTGGTTGCCACAGCCTGTATAAAAGTAGGCCACCCCTTGGCCACGGGATCCAAGATTTTTGATTGGAAGGCCACTGGGTGTTCTGCCTCATTTGTATCAGAACAATTTTTCCAATGAGGGCAACATGAGCACAGGGGCTGAAATCAGAACCCTTTTTAACTGTTCAAAATTCTGTTCACTCTCTGAGTTCCATTGAACTCATTCTGGCTTGTCCTCTAGTAATTGATTATATAATGGTTTGATCAGGACAGCGTATGCATCAATCCAATTTCTACAGTAACCTACCAGACCTAAGAATTTCCAGAGTTCCCTCTTCTTCTCAGGCCTGGCCATTTGAGTTATCCTCTCTACTTGTTATGGATCCAATCTCTTTTTCCCCTCATTTATCAGATATCCCATGTATTTCACTTCTCTTTCTATGAATTGCAATGTACTCTGTGAAACTCTCAGCCCCTTGTTCCCAAGTAATTCAGGAGTCACTTGGCGGACTATCTCTTGCTTTTGACCTATGATGAGTAGGTCATCTGCATATTGAAGGCATTTGGTCCCCCTGGGTGGATCAAAATCCTCCAGTATTCCTTCTAAAACTTGTCCAAATAAACTGAGGGACTCTGTATATCCCTGTGGCAGCACACATCATCTATACTGTTGTTTCCTCCCTGTGTCCAGATCTTCCCATTTGAATGCAAAAATGTCCCTACTTGTCTCATCCAAGGGACAACTCCAGAATGTATCCTTCAAGTCCACTACACTAAACCATGCACTATCCTCTAGTATCCATCCTAGTATGATGTATGGGTCAGGAACCATCGGGTGAGAGGGCAGTACTATATTATTTATTTCTCTCAAATCCTGAACCATCTTTTATGTCCTGTTCTTCTTCCTAACCAGAAGGATGGGGGTGTTGAAAAGTGAGAGGCAGGCCTCTATGGGCCCTGTTGTCAATAATCCCTCCATTACTGGCTTTAAGCCCTTTCTTCTTTCCAATGGGACTGGATATTGCCTAATCCTGACTGTTATCCTTGGATCCCTTATTTTGATCCTTATTGGGGAAATTTTTAGTCTGCCTGGGTTATTTGGACCAGCCCAGACTTGAGGAGCAATCTGTTCCTTTTCAATTTCTTTCATTACATAAGTCCAGATTGGTATTATTAAGGTGCCTCGAGGTACCAGACTGATGGATAATTTGGTTATGAGGTCCCTCCCCAACAAATTTACCCCTGCTTCAGGGACCAGGAGTAGCTGTTCTAGGACTCTTACTCCCTGCTATTCTAGTTCTAATACTTTAGTTAGAGGGACAGGGAAATTTTCTCCCTTGATCCCTGATCAAAGTTCTTGATGACAAATCAATTCCCTGAAGCAATTGAGTTACTGAAAGTCAGGCTGCTCCTGAGTCAACTAAAAATACCATTTTCTCCCCTTAGGGTCCCACCCTTAAATTTACCAAGGGCTCTGGTGGGATTTCTCTGAGAAACCCTGATAGCCCTAATCCTCAAGTTCCATGAAGGAACAAACCCTTTGTTCCTCTCTACGTTGAGGGCAGTTTCTTGACAAGTGCCCCCCTTTCCCCTGCAAGTCCAGCAAATGAGGAGCCCTCTGTGCTCAGCTTTTCCATTTCTCCAGTGAGTAATCTGATCTATTCCTTGATCTCTGTATCTTAGGTTCCCAGGAGTCTGCCCTTGATCTCTTCCCTGTGGACCCCCAATCTGTTTTTTAGTGGACTCCATAGCTTTCAGAACTGCCTGAACAAATATTTTACCCTTCTGTTTCTGCTTCTCATCATCTCTTCTCACAAAAACAAATGTTTTTGTCACCCCATAAAAAACAACAGTATAAAGGTTGGCATCTACATTTCACTACATTTGCAAATATCCTTGTACCACTCTGCATTTACTATTGCCAGTCTCTCGCAATTTCCAGGCCCTCAGAGAAATTTCTGGTCACTATCTTTTGCAGTGTTTAAACCAATTTTACCAAGTTTACCTCTCTCTGAGGTACTTAAAGATTTCTGGCCATTGCTTCATAAGAACAATGCATGGTAGCACACTAGAGAACAGCCATGTGCAAGCTCAAGGTCTTTTATTCCCGTGTTCACATCCTGCCCCTGACCTCCTGCTGACTTCAAAATGAACACCAGGCCAAAGAGGGCCTACTTCCTTGTCCCATTGCTTCAGTAGGGTCTATGAGGTCCACGCATGGCCAGTCAAAGAAGGAGACACTTCTCCTTAATGATGCAATCTCAATGTGGCCAGAGTTCCCACTCACAAGGTGGTCCCTGTTTGTTCACAGCAATTGATGTGGGAAAGATTCCTATCTTTGATTCCCAAACCCCTCTAGTGAATGTAATTACCCTTTGACTCTCAAATCTTGGTCCCTTTGAATTCCAATAGAAGATCCGGCCTGTCCCAGCCGCATCCGGATCTGAGCCAACTTTGGGGCTACACCCAAAAGCCCCTCGAGCTAAGTCTCCTATTATAAAAGGGCCACGCTGGGACCCCCTCTTTGCAGAGATTCCAAACATGCTAGCCATGTGAGGACCCTCTGTCCACTGGACCCTCTGTCCGGTGCCCTCCTTATCTCTATCTTCATCTATCTCCTTACTTTCAAACTCAATAATAAACCTCTTTTATCAATCTAGCTTTCTGGCTAATAAATGCTTTTATTGGGAACTTGCGCAGCTACTAGACCTCATTTACCGCCATATCCTTGCGCCAAATCCAAGGGGGTTGCGGGGAGTTTTGCTTGACTTCCTATACCCCAAACTTACCACTAGACCTCAACTAAACCCTAATTTCATTTAGTACCCCAAATCTAGACCTCAACAAATCACTTCCAGGGAGGTCTCAAGCATTAATTGCTTGTTTACTTCCTGTTGCACTGAATGAGACCCAACCCTTACACAACAGTACTTAATCATCTTCTTACCCTTTCCCTTGTATTTTGGCAATTCCCAATTCTGTAACCGGTTACCTAGAGCACTATCTACTGGTATATTTGGGTTCCTTCTGTGTATTTTGGGTATGAACTGCTCTTTCCCCATTTTCACGAGGGCTATCACCAAGTACCTCCGAGTATAAAACTCAACGAATTTTTCCAGCCTCTTGCTAGATCTCCCCAACAAATTTACCCCTACTTCAGGCACCAGGAGTAGCTGTCCTAGGACTCTTACTCCCTGCTATTCTAGTTCTAATACTTTAGTTAGAGGAACAGGGAAATTTTCTCCCTTGACCCCTAATACCCTAACCCTAAACCCTACTGGGGTTGCCCACCTAGTAGCAGTCACACGGTAGCAGTCTCAGAGAGTCCTTTCCTTTGGGGTCTGTACTTCCTCCTAATTTAGATGGGAGCTATTGCTGGTCTCCCAGAGTCTAAGACTCCCGAAACTGACCCCCAGTCCTTCCAGTGCTTACTTCTAGGTTATACACAAGTTGCCTGACTATAAATCACAATCTTCTCCTGATGCCAAAGGCCAGACTTCCATTATTTTCCAAATTTCAGAACCTTTTTTCTTTCTGTTTCACCAAGTTCCTCCACTTCCTGTTATTTTCTTTTTGGAGAAGGAGGCCTTGCACATGATCTTCAGAGCTATTAGAGTAAACCTCTCAACAGGCGCCTGCCTCTCAGTCAGTGTGCCAGCTATCTCCTCACAAAGGAATAAACCCAGAGGAGCTCCCAGAAACTGTATGGGACACAAAGACCAAAACTCGAATTAACTACTCAGAGGCATCTCTAGGTGCAAACAAAAAGTTTCTTTATTTCGATTCTACTGAGAAGAGACCTGGTCCCTTCACCAAAAGATCTGGAGTAAGGGATGCCAATGGACAGAAGCAGAAGCAGACTTATATAGCCTAAAACCACAACACACACACCCCCCCCAACCCACCCACCTTCTGTTAACCTTTAAAATTATTGGCTATCTCTGTTCTTATTCCCTTATTTGTCTCTAATCTGTTGAGCAACCAGGATGCAGGTGGGTCTCTATATGGAAATGGGGGTCTTGGTTAAGCAATAAATGTTTCAAATATTTCTGCCGGGTAAGCCATCAAACAAGAGGATCTGGGCTGTGTCAAATATGTCTGTGGCTAAACAATTAAGCAAAAGGGGTTGGATTAAAAGTATTTCAAATATTTCTAAGCTATTAAGCAATTAAACAGGGGAATTTGATTTGTTTCAGATATTCAAGCAATTAGTAAGGAGAACTGGGTTAAAAGTATTTCAAATATTTCTAGACCATTAAGCAGGAGAATCTGGGTTGTCTCAAATATTTCTGCAAGTTGAGCAAGATTTGCTCTTTTTCCTAAAGTCAGATAATTTAACAGAAACTTAGGCCTAAGATCTGAACTACCTCAGGTTACCATCTTGAGAAGTCCTGAGCTCCCTTTCTCACATACATGTATATGTGAATGTGTGTGAATATATATTTATATACATATGCTTGCATTTATACATAATCATTTCTGATATATAATTCAAGGACAGAGAAGAGAATGAAAATTGTGGACTAATATCCCTAATGAATATTGATTCAAAAATATTAAATAAAATGTCAACAAAGAGCATAAAGACTATTGAAAAATAATATACTCTATAAGCAAATTAGATTTATAGAAATTTAGAGACTGGTTCAACATGGAGAAAATTCTAAAAACCCATATTAATAATAAAATAAAAATAATGATCACATAAGTAAATCAAAACATGTTTAACAAAATATAGTACCTATTCCTATTTTTAAAAACGTTTGAAAAACCATAGGAATAAATTGATTTGCTTCGACATAGTTTTTTATTTCAAAGAAAAATGCAGCTTTATCAATAATGGAGAAAAAAATGCTACAGGCCTTTCTAATAGGACTACTATTTGATATAATTTAAGAAATGCTACTTCTAGCAATGGTATAAAAAAATTAAGAAGAAAGGGAAAAAAGGAGAAAGAGAGAAAGGGAGGGAGGAAGGAAAAGAGAGAGGGAGGAAGGAATGAAAGAAAAAAGAAGGAAGGAAGAGAGGGAGGGAGGCAAAAAGGGAGAGAAAGAGAAAGGAAGGAAGGAAAGAAGGAAGAGAATATCCGATGGAAGGAGGGAGAGAAAGAGTATGAGGGTAGAAAAGAAGGAAGGAAGAGAGGAAGGGAAGGGAAGAAGGAAAGTAAAGGAAGAGAGGAAGGAAATGGGGAAGGAAGGAAAAGGGGAAGGAAGAAAGGAAGGAAGGAAATAAGGGAAGGAGGGAGGGAGGAAAGAAGGAAGGGAAAGAGAATCAGAAGGAGAGAGGAAGGAGCCAGGCCAGAGAGTATGAGAGAAGGAAAGAAGGAAGGAAGGAAAGAAGGGAAGGGAGAGGAAGGGAGGAAGAGAGGAAGGGAGGAATAAAGGGAGGAAGGAAGAAAGGAAGGAAGGAATGAAGGGAGGGTGGGTGGAAGTAAAAAAGGGTGTGAGAACTGAAAAGATGAAAGCAGGGAGAGAGATAGTATGAGGGCAGAATAGAAGGAAGGAACAGAGGAAAAGAACAGAAGAAAAAATAGGGAAGCAGAGAGGAAGGAAGCAGGGAATGAAGGTAGAAAGGAAGGAAGGAAAAGAAGAAAATAAGGAAAGGAGGGATGGAGGAAAGAAGGAAAAAAGAAGGAAGGGGAAAAGGAAGGAAGAAAAAAGGAAGGAAGGAGGAAAGGTAGGGAGGGAGGATGGAAGTAAGGAAAGAAGAAAGGAAGGAAAGGAGGGAGGCAGGGAGAGAGGAGGGAGGGAGAAAGAGAGCAAATAAGAAAGGGAGGGAGGGAGGGAGAAAAAGAGGAAATAAGAAAAAAGAGAGGGAGGAAGAACGAGAGGGAGAGAGGAAGAGATGGAGGAAAGAAAAGAGAATCAGAAGAAGGGAGGGAGGGAGAAAAGGATGGAGAATCAGAAGGAGGCAGACTGGAAAGAAAGAGGAGAGTATGAGGGTAGAAAAGAATGAAGGAAGGAAAGAAAGAAAGAAAGAAAGAAAGAAAGAAAGAAAGAAAGAAAGAAAGAAAGAAAGAAAGAAAGAAAGAAATGAAGGAAGATAAAACAAGAAAGTAAGAGAAAAGGGAGGAAGGAAAAAAGGAAAGGTGGAAGAAAGGAAGGAAAGGAGGGAGGGAGGAAAGAAAAAAGGGAGGGAGGGAGAGAAGGAGGAAAGAAGGAAGGAAGAAAGGAAGAAAGCAAGTTAGGGAAAGAGGAAGCAAAGGAGCAAGGAAGGAAGGGAGTGAGGAAGGAAAGAAGAAATGGAAGGAGTGAAGAAGGAAAAAAGGAAGAAGGAAGGAAGGGATGGAAGTAAGAAAGAAAGGAGGGAGAAAGCAATGAATGAAGGAAGGGAGAATTGCAGGGAGGAAGGAAATGAGGGAGAATCAGAAAAAAAGGCAGGGAGGGAGGGAGGAGCGTATGAGAGTAAAAAAGGAGAAAGGAAGGAAGAAACAAAAGAAAAGATGGAGGGAGATAGGGAGAAAGGAAGATAAGAAGGAAAGAAGGAAAAGAAAGAAAGAAGGAAAGAAAGAAAGAAAGAAAGAAAGAAAGAAAGAAAGAAAGAAAGAAAGAAAGAAAGAAAGAAAGGAAGAAAGGAAGGAAGGGAGGGAGGAAGGAAGGAAAGGAGGAAGGGAGGGAGGAGAATAGAAGAAAGAAAGAAAGAAAGAGAGAGAATGGGAGAATGGAAGAAAGTGAGGAAAAGAGAATGCAAAGGAAGAAGGAAATGAGAGAGGAAAGAAGGAAGGAAGGAGGGGAAAAGGAAAGAAAGAGAAGAAGGAAAAGACAAAATGAGAAAGTAAGAGAAAAGAGAGGAAGGAAAAAAGGAAAGGAGGAAGGAAAGGAGGGAGGAAGGAAGGAAAAGGGGATGGAGGGAGGAAAAAAGGAAGGAAGAAACGAAGTTAAGGAAAGAGGAAGCAAAGGAGCGAGTAAGAAAGTGAGTGAGGAAGGAAGGAAGGAAGGAAGGAAGGAAGGAAGGAAGGAAGGAAGGAAGGGAAGGAAGGGAAGGAATGGAAGGAGGAAGAAGGAAGAAGGAAGGGATGGAAGGAAAAAAGGAGGGGGAAGGAAACAAGGAATGAAGGAAGGGAGAATGAGACAGAGAAGGGAGGAAGAAAAGGAGGGAGAATCAGAAAAAAAAGGCAAGGCAGGGAGGAAGGAGAGTATGAGAGTAAAAAAGAAGAAAGCAATGAAGGAACAAAAGAAGGGAGGGAGAGAGATAAAGATAAAGGAAAGAAAAAAGGAAGATAAGAAGGAAGGAAGGAATAAAGGAATCAAGAAAGAAAGGAATGGAAGGAAGAAGGAAAGAAGGAAGGAGGAAGGGAGAGAGGGAAGAAGGAATGAGGGAGGGAGGGAGGAAGGAAGGGAACAAGGGAGGGAGAGAGGAAGGAAGGAAATGAGGGAGGTAGAATCAGAAGGAGGGAGATAGGGAGGGAGGTGAGTAGGAGGGAAGGAAAGAAGGAAGGAAGGAAGGGAGGGAGGGAGGGAAGGAGGAAGGGAAATTGGAAAGAAGGAAGTAAAAAAGGAAGATAGGAAAGAAAAAAGAAGTAATAAGGGAAAAGAAAGAAAGGAAGAAAGGGAGAAAAGAGGTAAAAAGGAAGGAAAGACGGAAAGAAAGAAGGGAGGAAGGGAAAATGGAAAGAAAGAAGTAAAAAAGGAAGATAGGAACAAGGAAAAAAGAAGTGATAAGAGAAAAGAAAGAAAGGAAGAAAGGGAGGAAAGAAGTAAAAGGAAGGAAAGGAGGAAGGAAAGAAGGAAGGAAGATGAAAGAAAGAAAGAAAGAAAGAAAGAGAGAGAGAGAGATGTTGGAATCCTAGTGTCAACTCAACTTGAAACAAGATGAAAACTCAAGGGTGATGTCAGGGTACTGGTGTTAACTCAATAGGATTGATACAGTGCTTGTTGGTTCACACCTTAGAGCAAATCCTTGCAGGGTGATGGGTTGCTAATACTGATAGAAATGATGCTTGTGTTCACACCTTTAGAGAGCTCATAGAAGCAAGAAATATTTAAGTACTCATTGGAGTTCACATGTTTGGGAGATTTCAGGATTTAGAAAGAGATAATGGAATTCACACCTCCCTTGAAGTTCTAGGAACAGAGAGCGCTCTGGAAGATAACCCAGAATCCCATTCTCTCCAGAAGGAGGAGTTAACCTTTGGGAGATCATATATACAGAGGAACCTCTTAGAGCTTGAAGGAGTTACTTGGGAACATTGACTGGGGTGGAGAAGAGCACTCTGGGAGGAAGCCCACAAGTCCTATCTTTGAGGCAAGAGAGATTCATTGCATCTTCCACCATGGTGCTGGCTGGAGTCTAAAGGACAAATTTTGGATTTGGAGACATTCAGAGGGAGCTCTTGGAACCAAGCAGAGAGATAGGCCTCTGAGCTAACTGGGCTATATTGAAAGACACAATAAAAGATCTGAACTTTTATCAGCTGGCTGCGATTTTGGAGTAATTATTTACTTGTAACTGAAACTAAGGCTGCCTCCAGAAAACCTCCCGAGAAACCTGCTTTCTCCCAGAGAGAACTATTATTATTATTTTAAAGAAGAGAAAAAAACACCAAGGAAGGAAGAAAGGGAGGAAGGGAGGAAGGGAGGAAGGGAGGAAGGGAGGGAGGAAGGGAGGAAGAGAGGAAGAGAGAAAGAGGAGGAAGGGAGGAAGGAAGAGAGGAAGGAAGGAAGGAAACAAGAAAGGAAGGAAGGAAACAAGAAAGGAAGGAAGAGAGGAAAGAAGGAAGGGAGGAAGGAAGGGAGAGAAAAGGGAGGGAGGAAAGGAGGGAGGAAGGGAGGGAGGAAGAGAAGAAGAGAGGGAGGAAGGGAGGAAGGAAGAGAGGAAGGAAGGAAGGAAGGAAGGAAGGAAGGAAGGAAGGAAGGAAGAGAGGAAGGAAGGAAGGAGACAAGAAAGGAAGGAAGAGAGGAAGAGAGGAAAGAAGAAGGAAGGAAGGAAGGAAGGAAGGAAGGAAGGAAGGAAGGAAGGAAGGAAGGAAGGAAGGAAGAAAAGGAAAGAGGAAGGAAGAAAAAAGAGGGAGGGAAAGAGGAAAGGTGTGAGGCTAGGAGTAAGGAACGAGAGTATGAGACCTGGAAATATGGAGATAGGGAGCGAGGGAGGAGAGTATGAGAGTAGAAAAGGATAAAGGAAAGAAGGGAGGGAGAGAGAAAGGAAGAAAAGAATGAAGAAAGGGAGGGAGGAAAAAAGGAAAAAGGAAAAAAGGAATGAAGGAAAGGAGTAATAAAGGAATAAAAGTATGGAGAGAAGGAGGGAGGATGGAATGAAAGAAGTGAAAGAATAAAGGAGGGAGGGAGGAAGGAAGGGGGAAGGAAGGAAGGAAGGAAGGAAAGAAGGAAGGAAGGAAGGAGGGAGGGAGAGAAAGAAGGGAGGGAGTGAGGAAGTATCAGAAGAAGGGAAGGAGAGAGCATCAGAAGGAGGAAGGCAGAAATGAAGGGAGAAAAGTATGAGGGTAGGAAAGAATGAATGAAGGGGAAAAAAGAGGGGAGGGAGGAATAAAGGAAAGAAAAGGGAGAGAAAATCAGAAGAAAGGAGGCAGGGAGAGAGGGAGGTGAGTAGGAAGGAAGGGAAGAAGAAAAGAAGAAAGGAAAGAAGGGAAAGAGGAAGGGAAAATGGAAAAAAGGAAATAAAAAAGGAAGATGTGAAGGAAGGAAGGAAGGAAGTTAGGGAAAGAGGAAGCAAAGGAGCAAGGAAGGAAGTGAGTGAGGAAGGAAGAAAGGAAGGAAGAAATGAAGGAAGGGAATGAGACAAAAAGGAAGGAAGGAGGGAGGTAAGGAAGGAGGAAGGAAGGAAATGAGGGAGGTAGAATCAGAAGGAGGGAGATAAGAAAGGAGGGAGATGAGTAGGATGGAAGGAAAGAAGAAAGGAAGGAAGGAAGCAAAGAAGGAAGGGAGGAAAGGAAAATCAAAGAAGGAAGTCAAAAAAGGAAATAGGAAGGAAGGGAGGTGAAAAGAAGTGATAGGGAAAAGAAAGGAAGGAAGGAAGGAAGGAAGGAAGGAAGGAAGGAAGAAATGGATAGAAGGAAGAAAAAAAGATAGGAAGGAAGGGAGGAAAAAAGAAGTGATAGAGGAAATTAAAGAAATGAAGAAAGAGAGGAAAGAAGTAAAAAGGAAAGAAGGAAGGAAGGAAGGAAGAAAAATGGATAGAAGGAAGTAAAAAAAGATAGGAAGGAAGGGAGGAAAAAAGAAGTGATAGGAGAAATGAAACAAATGAAGAAAGGGAGGAAAGAAGTAAAAAGGAAGGAAGGAAGGAAGAAAGAAAGAAAGAAAGAAAGAAAGAAAGAAAGAAAGAAAGAAAGAAAGAAAGAAAGAAAGAAAGAAAGAAGGAAGGAAGAAAAGAGAGGAAGGAAGGAAACAAGAAAGGAAGAAAAAATGAAAGAAAAAGGAAGGGAAGAAAAGAGGGAGGGAGGGAAAGAAGGAAGTTGTGAGGTCAGGAGTAAGGAAGGAGGGTATGAAAACTGGAAGGATGGAGGTAGGGAACGAGGGAAGAGAGATTAGACTAGAAAAGAATAAAGGAAATAAGGAAAGAAAGAAGGGAGGGAGAGAGGAAAAAAGAAAGAAAAGGGATAGAGAATCAGAAGAAAGGAGGCAAGGAGGGAGGGAGGTGAGTAGGAAGGAAGGAAAGAAGAAAAGAAGAAAGGAAAGAAGGGAAAGAGGAAGGGAAATGGAAAAAAGGAAATAAAAGGAAGATATGAAGGAAGGGAGGGAGGGAGGGAGGAAGGAAAGAAGGAGGGAAGGGAGGGAGGAAGGAAGGAAGGAAGGAAGGAAGGAAGGAAGGAAGGAAGGAAGGAAGGAAGTGATGGAGAAGGGAGAAAGGAAGGAAGTGAGGGAAAGAATGCAAATGAGGAAGGCAGTGAGTGAGGGGAAAAAAGAAGGAAGGAGGGAAGGAAGGAAGGAAGGAAGGAAGGAAGGCAGGGAGGGAGGGAGAAAAGAAGGAAAGAAATGAGGGAGGGAGAATAGGAAGAAGGCAGGCAGGGAAAGACGGAGGAAGGAAGGAAAGAAAGAAGGGAGGGAGAATTGGAAGAAGAGGTGAGTAGGAGAGAAGGAAAAAAGGAAGGAAGGAAAGAAGGGAGAAAGGAAGAGGGAGAAAGGAAGGGGAAAAGGAAATATGAAAGAAAGGAGGAAGGGAGAAAAGAAAAGAAAGAAGTGAGAAAGGAGGAAGGATATTAGAAAGGGAGGAAGGAAGGAAGGGGAAAGAAAGGGAAGAATGAAGGAAGGAAGTGAAGAAGGAAAGAAAGGAGGGAGGGAGGGTGGAATGGAAAGAAAGAGGGAGGAAGGAAGGAAAGAAGGGAGGTAGGAAGCAAAGGAAGAAGGGTGGGATGGAGGGAAAGAGGGAGGAAGGAAGGGAAGGAGGGAGGGAGGAAGCAAGGGAGGGAGGGTGGAATGAAGGGAAAGAAGGAGGAAGAAAGGAAAGAAGGTAGGTAGAAAGGGAGGGAGGGAGGGAGGAAGGAAGGGAGGAAGGGAGGAAAGAATGAAAGAAGGAAGGAAAGGAAGGAGGGAGGGAGAAAAAAGGGAAAAAGGTGGGAAGAAGAGAGGGAGGGGGAAAGTAGGAAAGGAAATGGGGGGAGGAAGGGAGAATCGAAAGGAGGAAGACAGGGTGGGAGGGAGTAGAACATAAGGGAAGGGAGGGAGGGAGGGATGAAAGAAATTCAGAAAGGATGGAAGAAGGGAGGAAGAGGGGACAAAAAGAATCACTATAGCTTTTGTTTTCATTGTTAATGTATCAAAGAGAACATGAGATGCAGAAAGAGACATCGACAAAGAGAACAATTTTGACACTTTAAAAATACAAACCAAACCTGATGAGATCCTGAGTAACTAGATGGATTTGGCAACCAGGGAAGGGTACTAATGAGAATCTGTTCAATCTTAATGCCCTACTCTCTGTGGACGTCTTTGACAGCCCCACCATGCTGTGTCCAGTCAGAAATCTAAGTTATGCCAAACCCCAAAGTTAAATGTCCCCTATAAATCTGTCCATGGCCCACATCTTTCCTGAATTTCTTTTGGGTTACTCCACCATGGTGTTTTGCCTCAAGGTGTCTTTCTCTTCATCCATCCCCTATGCTTCATGGTGTCTTTCTCCTTACCCTATTCCCTCCCTCCCATATCTCATGGTATCTAACTATATGCTATCCCATTTTTATTTCATATTTACCATTCCTGGTGTCTATTCTATCTCTTCATTTTGTCTGTAACCTCTTCTCATAAATAAATCTATCTTTTGCCAAAGAAAATGGCCATTGTAAATTAATCACATGACTAAACACCAATATTTAGTGCTAAATCCAAACCTTTGATGTCAATTACTCTCCTAAATCTCATTATTTGGTGTTGTATCTCAAATACATCAAACCTAGTAATGTTTGTAGATTCATGTGAAATTCTTTTTTTTTCTATTTTTCTATGTACATGGAAATGTTGGTGTTTCATAATATTTGTTAAGTTCAGTAATTGTAAAAAATAAGATTCTTACCAGGAAAAAATAAGAATTTAAAAAGAAAAAAAATGAAAATATGAACGTAAATATTTTAAACCTGCAAAATCAAATATATACTGATTAACATAACAGAGCATTTGTACTGCTTTCCTTACAGACAGGATAAGAATATTGAAACCCTAACTGGGAATTCTGATAGTTGCAGTCTGTGGAGATAGCATTCCCTGCCTAGTGAAGGAAGATATATTGTAAGGTCTGAGCCTTTGAGTCAGAGTGCTTTTGAACTACTTTTCATTAGAGGAGTCATTCTTCCTGGAAAAGTCTATGAGCCATGGCAGCCCATTGCTGCACAGAATGAAGTAATCTGCCTGCAAGAGATCAGACAATGACATACAGTTAGAAGACAACCTGACTGAAATCTGTTGAACCTGTTTCTTCTATGAAATAAGGGGGTTGGACTAATTGACCTTATAAGAAGTCACAGCTTTATTATATTTGTGCTAAAACTATCATATTCCCTTACCTCTTGCCTAAAATACCTTCTATCCTCACTTCTGCCTGTTCAAAGTCTACTTATCCTATCATTCTGAATTCACCAGTTCATCTCCTACCCCCATATATTCCTCTATGACTAGAATGCATTAGTTGCTCGAATATACCTTATATCAAAATCTTTTTCTTCTTTCAAGTTAAAAGATGTAATCAGTAAGATGAACAGAAATTTTCTCTAGTCCCCACAAATTCTTAAAACCTTCCAAAAGAAGGATTATACATAGTATCAAAATAATTTTACCTAAATCTATAGGTTAAGAAAGCAAGAAGCCCAACAAGATAAAGTCTTATTAATTAATACTGAAAAATAACAATTATTGATGTGTTCACATAGTATCCTAGTAGCCTCCATTCTTCAGTCTTTTGCATAAAACAACTCACTAGCTTTTGCTTTGTAATTCACAGAGGGAATCACCTCCTGCTATAAATACTCTGGTAGTGTGTTCTATCCTCTACATGCCCTCCCCATTTTTATAACAAGAAGCAGACCTTGAATCTATCTAGTCAAGTTGGGGGTCAGAGATAAGAATGGAAGACATCAGTCAGTTAATTAGCATTTACTAAGCATTTACTATTTGTTAGACACTATTCCAAGTACTTAGTATACTAAGAAAGACAAAACTCAAAATTTGCTCTTAAGAAAGTTAGTCTAACGAAGAAGACAACATGCAAGTAACACACAATACATTTCAGATAGTCTCAGAGAGAAGGCACTAAGATTAAGAACTAAGAAAGATTTCTTGCAGAAAGTTGGACATTCTGAAACTTAAAGGAAACAGGAAATTAAGGAATAGGTTATAAGGAAGAAAAGAATTCTAGACATGGCTGAAGGATAGTCAATAAAAATGAAAAATCAGGAGAAAAGTCATGTGCAAGGAACGCAAGGAATCCAGTGCCACTGGATCACAGAATACATATAGAGTGATAAAATATAAGAAGATTGGAAATGTTGGAAAATTTATTTAATCTTTAATGTCAAACAAAGAAAAATCTATTTGGCTTTGAAAAAAAACCCTTCATAACCTTTTTATTTTTTCAGTCTTCTTGTACCATATACTTTATATCCCATGATCCAGTGGTATTGACCTCTTTACTGCTCCTCATTCTATCAACTAAATCTACATTTTTCATTAATTGTCCTCTGTGTCTGGAATTCTCTCACTTCTCATCTTCATTTCTTGGCTAAAATCCCACCTTCGAGAAATCTTTCATATTCCTTTTAAATCAAAAAATGTATTGTGGGGCTAAAATGGGATAATAGATGTAAAGCACTGTGCAAACCTTAGCGTTAATAATATGTGGAGAACATCAGAAACCTGCTCTAAGAAAACATTTTATGTAGGTAGGCCTATAGTATTGGTAGGAACAGAAGCAGTATCTTTCCATTTATTGCATAGCCAGAATAAAAAAATATAGCTGACAGACATAATCATTCTTTTTCTTCATCCAGAGATGATCATCTAGTAAAGTGGGTAAGAAAGGACTATCTTGCCCTACTTTTTCATCTATATGGTCTTGAGAAAATAGCTTGGAATTTTTTTTTTCTGTTTCATTGTCATTTATAGGTACTAGAAATAGAGTCCCAAATCTATGCACTTGATTCATAGGGACATTGGGCCTAGAACTTTCTGGATTAATGTAATGTTGGAACTTATTAAATTGTGAGCCTGATCTCTTTCCTCTTGCCAAAGACTGAGGTAGTATGTAAGAGAAGATGATATACCTGAAGTATGTGTGTATAAGGGGAGAATGTTAGTATGTTTACTCTCATCCTACCGTTGAAGCAAATATTCCTTTATGAAAGCTACTCTAATATAAGTAGTTAAATGAAACTGTGATGCTTAGACCCCCCCCCAAAGTGATAAAAACACAATTGGGTGGAACTATAAGAAATAATAGTGACTGAAGCAAGAAACCCTCCAACTCCCTCAGGATACAAGAGAAGCTGGGGGAGAAAGTCAAAGTGCATCACATTTTGTTTTCAGATGGTAGAGACCAGAGAATGACTGCGATTTATAAAGATGAACACAGTGAAATTTCAACAACAACAACAAAATCTAGGAGAAAAAATTGTCAGAACTAACTATGCATAGTTATATTCTGACAAAACTGAAAGAATAAAAATATAAAGTAACCAAACTCTCCAAATGCAGATCTTATATAATCTAATCTTGGAATAGAAAATAATACTTAGCTGTAAAGAAACTACCAACAAAGAAACAAAAAGTCTCTGTGGCCTATCAAAATTATATGGAACAAGCAATATCTATTTTATATAAATAATTCTCAAAAGTTAAGAATCTACCAAACTTCTTTTTATGAAACAAATATATCCCTTATACCTAAATCAGGAAAGGATGAAACAAAGAAAGAAACTAGAGACCAATATCATTAGTAAATATAATTTTTTAAATTTTAAATAAAATACTGTGGTAAGAGGGAATACTTTAGCCATTTTTAAATCATTCATTTTAACCAAGTTAGATTTATATCAGGTTTTAGGATGGAATACAATAAGGAAAGTAGTAATCTTAATTACTCAGATTAAAAACAAAAATGTCCCAAATCATATAATTGTCACAACAAATAAAGGAAAAGTATTTGACCAAGTAAAAGATTAATTAATGCTACCAAAAAAAATATCCTATAAAGTATAGGCATCAGGAATCTTTATTTAATATTATAAAGTCAAAAGCAAGAATCATATATAATGTAAAACAGTAGAAATTTTTGTAGTATGTGCAGAAGTAAAGCAAGTTACTCTCTTTCTCTATTATTGTTGGATAAAGTTCTAGAAAGGTTACCAATAACAGTAAGATAAAAGAAATAAATTAAAGGCTAAAGATAAATAATAAGAGCTATATTATCCCTACTTACTGACAATTTAATGGCTTAATTAGAAAATCATAGGAAATCCTCAGGGAAACTAATAGCTTTAATAAAGTTACAGGCCACAAAAATAGATCTATGAAATCAATAGCACTTCACTGCAGTGATAATAAAAGAATCTATACAGAATCTTTCAAGAAATTATTAAGGAAAACTGCCTTGATGTCCTGGAACCAGAGAGCAAAATAGGCATTGAAAGAATCCACTGATCACCTCAGGAAAGATATACCAAAATAAAAATTCCAAGAAACATTAATTTCAGAACTATCAGGTCAAGAAAAAAACGCTGTGAGTGGCCAGAAACAATTCAAATATTAGGAATCACAATCAAGATTACACTTGACTTGGCAGCTGCAACATTGAAGGATCTGAGGTCAAGGAACATAATATTCTGAAAGGCAAAGGATCTAGGACTACAACCAAGAATCACCTACCTAACAAAATTAAGCAAAATACATCATGAGGGGGAAAAAATGGTCATTCAAGGAAATAGAAGGTTTTTAAGCTTTCCTAAGACCAAAACTGAACAAAAATTTGACCTCTAATATGGGAAAGAAAACATAAGGGATTTAATAGAGGTAAACTATTTACATACCTGCTAGATGACACATGTAATTCTTAAAAATCATATCACTAGTAGTATAGCTAGAAGGAATAGACATAGACATATAGGTGTAAAGTAAATTTTAGTGAATGACATAAAAAATTAAGAATAAGAAAGAGTACACTAGGTCTAGAAAGAAAGAAGAGATAGAATAGTATAAATTATTTCAAATGAAGAGGTATTAAAGAGGCTATCTGTTACAGTACAGTTAAAGAGGCTATCTATTATTACAATTGGAAAAGATTGAAAGGTGGGCAATGAGCATCTTTTGAACCTTATTCTCATCCATATTAGCTCAAAGAGGGAATAACATACACAATAGCTGAAAATAGAAATCTGCATTACCCCATAGGGAAACAGCAGAGGAAATTAGGAATGAGGAGGGAGTGGGTGAAGTGACAAAAGGGAAGACAAATCAAATGAAGTGATAGGCAGAAGCAAAAGCCTGATGAGGAAGGAAAGGGTGAAAGATGAAACAGGAGAAATAGGATGGAGGTAATAATTATAACTGAATGGGAATGGGATGAACTCACTCATAAAAAGGAAGTGAATCATAGGGTGAAATAAAAAATAGAATCCTGTAATATGTTGTTTACAAGAAACACAGTTGAAAGAGAGAGGCACACACAAAGAAAGGTAAGGGACTGGAACAGAATCTATTATGCCTCAGTTGAAGTAAAAAAAAAAAAAATCAAGGATAGCAATACTGATCTGAGAAAAAGTAAAAGCAAAAATAGATCTTAATTTTAAAAGATAAGGAAGAACACTACACCTTGCTAAAAGATACTTTAAACAATGAAGCAATATCAACATTTAATCTATATGCATCAAATGGTATGGCATCCAAATTCTTAAAGAAGTTAAGTGAGTTACAGGAATAAATAGGCAGCAAAACAACACTAGTGGGAGCCTCAACTGTTTCAGAATTTGATGAATCTAACCAAAAACTAAACAAAAAAGAAACTAAGGAGAATGTTTTATAAGTTGGCTATGACAGACTGTGAGTAAGTGAGTAAGTGAGTAAGAACAGAAAAGAACATATTTTTTCTCAGTAGCACATGACACCTACACAAAAATTGACTATGTAACAATCAAAATTTAATAGACAGAAATATTAAATGTATTCTTTTCAGATCATAAGGTAATAAAAGTTACATTCAGCAAGGGTCAATAGAAAGAGAGATTAAAAATTAATTGGAAACTAAATAATCTAATCCTAAATAATAATTGGGTCAAAGAAAAAATCATAAAAGCAATCAATGATTTTATTAAAGATAATGAAAACAATGAAACAGTAGATCAAAATTTATGGGATATAGCCAAAACAGTCCTTAGGGGAAATTTTATTTCTCTAAATTTTTACATCAACAAAATGGAAAAAGAACAGATCAATGAATTGGGCATGCAAGTAAAACAAAACTTAAAAAAGAAATAATTTAGCAATCCTCAATTGTGTACCAAATTGAAAATCCTAAAAATTTGTGATGAGATTAGCAATATTGAAATTAAAAAAACAAAAGAAGAGGGAAAAAACTAATGAGTGAAAAAACCAATAAGGGAAACAAGCCATTGCTTAATTTATAAGGAAGAAAACCAAATATTCAGTATCAAAAATAAAAAGGATGAGATCACTACCATTGAAGAAATTAAAGCAATACATTAGGAAATATTTTGCACAATTATGGGCCAATAAATCTTTCAGTTTGAGTGAAACTGATGAATATTTATGAAAATGTAAGTTACCTAGATTAACAGATCAGGAAATATAAACTCTAAATTACCCCATCTCAGAAAAAGAAATTGACTCTCATTTTAAAAGATTTTAAAAGATAAGGAAGAAAATGACAGAAATATGAGGATGATACCTAAACCAGGAAGAGCTAAAACAGAGAAATAAAATTACAAATCAAGGTGCCCAATGAATATTAATGCAAAAATTTTGGACAAAATAGTAGCAAGGTGATTACATCAATATATCACATGAATTATACACTATAACCAGGTAAGATTTATATTAGGAATGAAGGATTGGTTCAATATTAGGAAAGCTATCAACATAATTAACCATATCAGTAAAAAAACCAGCAGAAATCACATGATCAATAAATACTGAAATTTTATATGCTAACAAGTTTTTGACAAAATATAGTATCCATTCTTTAAAAATGTTAGCCATGACAATAAGAGAAGAAAAAGAAATAAAAGGAATTAGAATAGGCAACAAATTAAAAAAAAAAAAACTATCACTCTTTTGAGGTAATAAAATGGTATAGTTAGAGAATCCTAGAGAAGCGATTTAAAAATTACTTGAAATAATTAACAACATGAGCAAAGCTGCAAAATATAAAATAAATCCTCCTTACTCTGTAAAGAAATAAAGTGGGAGGAAATAGGATAAGGCAAAGTATAGAAAGATATATAGATCACCTAAAGTGGGATAAGTATGTAAATTAATGGGAAAGGGAAAGAGAGGGAGGGAAAGGAGAAAGATAAGGGAGGAATCATGGAGAGGTGAGCAGCAGCAGGGAGGTTAAGTAATAGGAAGGTAAGTTAATGGGGGAGAGAGAGACAGACAGAGACAGAGACAGAAAGAGATTTGTACTTAACTGTAGTCAACTTGAAGGATATGGGGGGAGGAAAGAGGAGAAAAAAGAATAAGGTAAAAAAGTATACTGCAGCAAACAAAAGAAAACCTACAAGGAAGCAAAGAAAAGATGGATAATTATGAATACAATGTCTATTATTTATATATGCTTTCTTGAAATGAAAATCTATTATTACATATTTTGAATTATCCTTTGTGTTCTGCTGGGCACATAACAATTTTTTTCTTTTTTTTCCCTTTCTTTTCTATTTTTTTTCTTATCTTGCATTTGTTTTAAAATAAATTCATTAAAATACATATAATTCTAAACTTAACAAATACCAAATCAAATTTTCTATTCAGCTCTGGTCTCTTCATGAGGAATGTTTAAAATCCTCTATTGCATTGAATATCCATTTTCCCCCTGAAGGAACTTAGTTTTTCTGGGTAAATGATTCATAGTTATAATGAATCATCTACCCAGCTCTTTTGCCCTCCAGAATGTCATATCCAAATGCTTTGATCTTGTGCTATCCTGACTGTGGCCCCATATTTGAATGTTTCTTTCTGGCTGCTTGCCTTATTTTTTTCTTGACCTGAGTGCTCTGGAATTTGGCTATAATATTCCTGGAAGTTTTCATTCTAGGATCTCTTTTGTAAGGATATTAGTGGACTCTTTCAATTACTGTTTTACCCTCTGGTTCCAGAATATCAGGAACTTTTCCTTGATAATTTCTTGATAATTTTCTTTGATAATTTCTTGAAAAATGATGTCTACACTGTGTTTTTGACTATGACTTTCAAGTAGTCCAATAATTTTTCAATTATCTCTCCTGGATCTATTTTCCAGGTCAGTTATTTTTTCCCCAAGATATTTCACATTGTCTTCTGTTTTTATTGTTTTAGTTTTGTTTGAATGTTTCTTGATGTCTCATGGAATCATTAACTTCCACTGTTGAATTCTAATTTTTTAAATAAACATTTATTTTTTATTATTATAACTTTTTATTGACAGAACATATGCATGGGTAATTTTTTACATTATCTTTTGTACTCACTTCTGTTCCGACTTTTCCCTTCCCTCCCTCCACCTCCTCTCCTAGATGGCAGGCAGTTTTATACATGTTAAATATATTATAGTGTATCCTAGATGCAATGTATGTGTGCAGAACCGTACAGTTCTCTTGTTGCACAAGAAGAATTGGATTCAGAAGGTAAAAATAACCTGGGAAGAAAAACACAAAATGCAAATGGTTTACATTTATTTCCCAGTGTTCCTTCTCTGGGTGTAGCTGATTCTGTCCATCATTGATCAATTGGAACTGAATTCTTCTCTTTGTCGAAGCTATCCACTTCCATCAGAATACATCCTCATACAGTATTGTTGTTGAAGTATATAATGATCTCCTGATTCTGCTTATTTCACTCAGCATCAGTTCATGTAAGTCTTTCCAAGCCTCTGTGTATTCATTTTGCTGGTCATTTCTTACAGAACAATAATTGAATTTTAATTTTTAAGGAATTATTTTTTCAGTGAGTTTTTGTACCTCCTTTTCCATTTGGTCAATTCTATTTTTTAGCAACTTCTTTTTTTCAGTGAATTTTTGTGCTTCTTTTCCATTTAGCCAATTCTGCTTTTTTTTAAGAGTTTTTCTCTTCAGAGATCATTTGTATATCTTTTCTCATTTGACCAATTCTGCATTTCAAGACATTCTTCTCCTCACTAGATTTGTCCAATTCTGTTTTAATGTTATTTTTTTCTTTTTGTGTGTGTCCCTCCTTTATTAAGCTGTTGACTCTTTCTCCCATGATTTTCTTGCATTACTTTCATTTCTCTTCCCAAAAAGTTTCTTTTCTAAACTGGAATTGTGGCAGCAAATTCTGGTGTGCTAGTGGTGTTCCTTATTCAGGATTGCTACACTGATACACTGTCCCAAGTATGGACAAAGCAAGAGTCCTGTCCCTAGTGTCAGCAAAGAGACTATTGTAACCCCCTTCTGATCAACCCCCTGACCCTCTATGGACTGAGAACCCAAGAAATAGTCACTGCTCTGTTAATTCATTTGCTCCCAAAAGCTGCCCCTGGTTTGCTGAGACTCAGTCTGTGCTGGCCTGGCCTGCATTGGATTGAGCTCCAATTTCACTCCAATGCAACAGACCTTTCCTGCTGACCCTATAAAATTGTAGGCTAGAAAATTTTCTTACTTTGTTCTTTTTTGTGTTCCACTTCTCCAATTTTTTTCTGAGACATTATTTAAAGTTTTGTGGAAAGGTTTTCTACCTTCATTACTATAAATAAAGGAAATATTGGTAGATAGAAGAGTGCAGTCTCAGACATCCAATGTGATATGATTCTATCTACCAAGGTTTCTTCTGTCATATGGGTTAGACTAGTTTTCTCCCTTATAAATAACAAAGTTGTTCCTAGAATTTCATGTAATTAACTATGTCATTAACATCCAGGTCATTCATCACTTGATACAATTTTGTGATGGCTCTGCCCAGACTGACTGACTTCTGAGACACTTCAAACAAGTATGAAGGGCTTTGACTCTCCAATATGGGCCTTTTTATGCCATTAGGCATAGAAACCAACCACTCTGGTCAGAAGGCACCAGAAAGTTGGACCAAGTGATAAATAACTTGGATCTTAATCATGTAGGTCCTATCACACTGAATATCAGGGAGTTCCATCGTCTATTGTCCTCAACAAAAAAATGAAAATTAGAGTTATACAAAAGCTCAATGAATTCAAAACTCATTGAACCATTCCACTTGGTGGTGGGTTCCTTAGCACTGACAGTTTTCTTTTGGATGATAGAATGTGTCAATGTGTCAGGGATTTTTCAGAGGGATTTCTGAGGGGCTGATCTAGGACTCTGAGCTCCTTTGCAATTTTGAGATCATATCACTCCATCTTATTTTTGTTTGGTGGGATCAACCTGACCAATCATAAAGTCATGTGAACTTTCCTAACAAAGGAAGAAAGAAAAGAGGTAAGAAAATCAATAGAGTGGAGCTTTTGACTAAATTTGCCTCAGTATCAAATTTAGTGTGTCCCAAGTTTAAGTAAAAGGGGTCCTCTAGTGTGGTGTTCTTCTTCTTTTCTATAATATAATGGTTCTCTCTGGGCAGGTTTCCAGGGGAGGTTCTCTGGAGGCAGCCTTAGTTTCAGTTCAGAGTAATAATCACTTCAAATACAGCCAGCTAATAAAATCCAAACATTTATTTTCTCCTTCCAAGTCTTGTCTCTTTCCTTGGGCCTGGGTAGCTTTCTTAGAGGACTATCTTTCAGTGGAGAAGTGAAGGAGGAGAGCCTGCCACCAAGGTGGTGTGAGATGGGATGAATGAATTTGGCTCCGCCTCCAAGAATGGGCTTCTTCTGAACTGACTCACTTCACTAACTAAACTCCTTTTATGCTCTTTTAGAGGTGTGAACTCAAAGGTTGACTCCTCCTCTGAGAGAGTGGGATTGTGGGTTTCTGACATGTGAATCTCATACTGAATACTGATTTGTGAATCTCCCAAAAGTGTGAACTCCAATGAGTACTTAAATACATTAGTGAGCTAGAGAATTTGCTAGGTACCCTGCTAAATTAGGCAACTGGCTTATCACTTTGTAAGGATTCTAACACTCTAGAATGGCTGAGCAGGTTAAAAGCAGACTCTGAAAAGATAATGGTAGCCTATTTTGCCAAAGAAAGGATAAAATGATGAATTCAAAGAAACATGAATTAATACTACTAACTAAAGCAGAATAACACAAGCAGAACCAGAAGAACAAAGTGCAAATTCTCTCTCCCTTCCTCCCTCTCTCTCTATCCCTGTCCCCCTCCATTTCCATCCCTCTCTCCTTTTCTCCCTCCCTCTCCTTCCCTCTTTCTCTCTCTATCTGTCTCTCTAGCTGTCTCTCTCTCTGTTTGTCTGTCTGACTCTCTCTCTTTCTTTTTTTTTCTCTCCCTCTCTCTCTCTCTCTCTCACACACACACACACAATACCAAAAGACACCTTAATTGAGACTGACTTAACTTATCTTCCCAGACACTAATCAATGAAATGTAATATGTATTTATATGCATGAGGGAACATTTTAAACACTGACCATCCCTATTCTCAATAGAGAGGTAGAAGATGATGGATGTGGAATATTACATGCTTTTTATTCGTTAACTTTGCTTAACTTTTTCTTTGTTATAGTAAAGTGGCTTGGGAAGAAATTGATATATATCGATAAATGACTAAGTATAAAAACAAAAAAGAATCAATATAATTTTAATTTTTAAAAGAAAATCTTGAAAATAAGGTAGTAAGAGTATCCCAAGTAGAATTTGAACTAGCATTGGGAATTATTAAAATTAGTGTCTCAGTTCTTATAACCTGCCAGTATAAAGTGCAAAAAAAAATTATCCATTGAACTTGCTAGCTTAGTCAGTCTACCAAGAAAGATGAGAGATTTGTAGAATTTTCTCCTAATTTTACTAAAATGATAAAAGGAAATTGCATCTTCTAATCATTTTAAAACCACAAAAGATATTAATATAACACAATTAAGAATTATATCTTTAAAATAAGTGGTAAATGATAAATTTCTCTGTAAAACTGATAGCATTTGGTGAAATTATTGTACTTAACAAAATAGCACAGATAAGAAGACTTACAGTAATCTAGAATGAATATGAATTATAACACATGTCAGATTTACTTTATTTGCAACCAAAAGCTTAAGAATCATTCAACTGGCCATGCTCCTTAGGAAGGCCTTTCTGTACTAAATGAAAATTGCTTCATGATAAGGAAGTCAGTGGTATCTGTGACATACAAGTCCAGACCTAGTAACTGTTTTTGTTGTTTGAACTTTCTGCTAGATTGTAGGTAGGGACTCTGGCATGGAATTTAAACACTTAAGCAGGAATTCCCACCTCTCAGTCATTATGTGGTTAAGCTCTAGTTAACAAACTTTTAACTCATCTTATGTTAAGAAAGATGTGGGAGGCAAAACCTGCAACTTTGTAATTAAAATCAAATGGTTTGCTTTTCTTCATACATGTGAGATTCTCTTGCCTATATCTACAACAAAAGCAGAATATATAATGTTAGACAAGTCAAAAATCAATCTAAGGATGCTTAATAACATCTTAACCTGGACTGCAGACATCCCAGTTTATTTAGTTCCTATTAAATAAAATAAAGGGTAGCTAGATGGTGTAATAGATAGAGGACAGAGCTTGGAATCAGGAAGATTTGAGTTCAAACTCTTACTAACAAATCCCTAATGACTGTGTGACCCTAGGCAAGTCACTTAACCCTGTTTGCCTTGGTTTCTTCATCTGAAAAAATAAGCTGAAGAAGGAAATGACAAGCCATGCCAGTATTTTTGCCAAGAAAATTCAAATGGCCACTAATGCATTGTTGCTGGAGTTGTGAATTGATCCAAACCTTCTGGAAAACAAAATTTGAAACTATGCCCAAAAGGCTATAAAATTGTGTATATCTTTGATCCAGCAATATTATTGATAGTTCTATATCCCAAAGACATCCAAAAGGATTTATTTGTACAAAAAATATTTGTAGTAATTCTTTTTGTGTTGGTTAAGAACTGAAAATAAAAATGATGTCCATCAATTAGGGAATAACTAAACAAATTGTGGCATATGATTGTAATGAAATACTATTCTGAGAAATCATAAGCAGGATGATTTCAGAAAAACCTGGAAAGACATACATGAGCCTGATGTGTAATGAAGTAAACAAAACCAGGAGAACATCGCACACAGTAGTAGCAATATTGTTCAATGAAAAACTGCAAATAACTTAGCTATTCTCAACAATACAATGATTCAAGACAAACCTATTGGACTGCTGATGAAGCATATTATTAACCTCCAGAGAAATAACTGATATTGGCTGAAAACAAGCTGAAGCATATTTTTTCACTTTCTTTTTTCTGTTTTTTCTTCTATCAAGTCTTCTTGTAATAATGACTAGAAATGTTTCCTAAACATATATGTATAAACTATATCTGAATAGCTTACCACCTCAAGGAGAGAAAATTGAGAGAGATAGAATTTGGAATTCACAACTTTAAATAAAAATGTTTAAAGATTAAAAAAAAGCAAATGGGATCATAAGATGTCACTTAAGACTGATATGACTGAACAACAACATATAAAACCATGTCATTAAAAACTTTAAGAATGTTGAATAAGATTATAGAAGAACTGAAAGTTTACAAAACTTGTGGTAAGTAAAGATTTAAAAAGAAAAGAAAAATAGTATGTTTTATTCACTGTGGTCATTTTCTTCTGTGTCAACATTTGTTGCTCCTTATTGGTATAGCAGTAAATACGTTTCTCAAGTCCATATTGGATTATATATACATTGGCTTGATCACCAAAGTTTTGCTTATATTCTGCTTTGATTTGTGCATCTCCAAACTTCATTTGACTGTTGAATTTTATACCTGA
The DNA here is from genome assembly GCF_902635505.1 of Sarcophilus harrisii. Lineage (NCBI taxonomy): Eukaryota > Metazoa > Chordata > Mammalia > Dasyuromorphia > Dasyuridae > Sarcophilus > Sarcophilus harrisii. The sequence goes on from NC_045427.1 coordinate 338,081,482, forward strand.
TGACAGAATCCAATCTTAAAAATTAGGTAAGTCTCCAAAGTATACTAATTATCTTGTTCTTTGATTAAACAGGTCATCTGTATCAAAAGCTTTTTGAAGCTTTCAGGAATTTTAATATCCTCTGCATATTCCTTGTGTGACCATGAGAGTTATATCTTTTAAAAGCTCCAAGTTACTTAAATAAGACTTCCTTCTCATAAATCTATCCCAGCTGTGACTAATCAAATTACGCTTTTCAGTGCAACATATTCTTCTTTGAAATTGTTTCTAATATGTTGTTCACATTTATTGTTAAGCTGGTTTGGCTATAATTTAGTACTACCAGAGTCCTTCACTTTCATTAATAGTATTTTGTTTGTGGTTTTCCAGGGAATACATGTGCTTAGATAATAAAAGGAATAGCAATAAAAACTGCTAGCACTGCATATTATATTTTAAAAAGTAAAGTTCTTTTTAATTAAGTAATGTTGGTCCATGGCCAAATGATTCATCATTCTTGAGAAGTAACACAAAGATTAAGAACCTACCTGTGTTAGACATAATTCTTCTAAAAATACATACCAAAAGACAAGAAAATGCCTCAGATTCTTAGCTATTCTCTTAAACACTGTCTAATACTTTTTGCACCTTCAATCTAGGATCTCAAATCACTGTAAAGTCAATAATTTAAAACAGCATCCAACTGTCTATAGGAATTTCATTTCTTTAACCTTGCTTCTGATTCATTGGTGTAGGGAACATTTGGTGAGAAATTAGAAAATCATAGTCTTAGAAATTTGCCAAAGGCATTGAGAGGTTAAGTAACTGACCTACAGTCATACAGCCAATATATACCAGAGATAGGTCTTGAGGAAATGTCTTCTTGACTCTTGATCCACTATTGGATAAAATGAAACAAAGAAGTAATTTTTAAAATTATAACATATTTACAGAAGTGGAAGAGATTTATTCTCTGTAAGAAAATGTGTATCTCAGGTTATTTGATTTGCCAATGTGTATCTCAAATGTAAAGTAAAATACAAAGGAAAAATAAATCTTTTCCACCTCTGCAAATGTGTAGTTCAAGTTCTTTGATTGACCAGGGATACCAGAAGAGAACAAAGGGTGCTAAAAATTTCTAATGTCATTATCATTGTGATAAATGTTGTGTCAGTTTCTATAATGTTTCTATTTAATGTTACAAATTTGTTTTGAGCCAAAATTTAGCTTTATAGCAGATAGCAGATTTTACTGTTTCTGGCTAAAAGAATATATAACTAAAATAAACCAATTGTGAACATAGGACTGCAACCCTATTTTAGACCTTTATATTACTATAGAAAATCACTGAGTCTAGAAGAACAAAAGGTCAAGAATTTCAAGGGAACTAAGGGGGAAAAAATCAAATGTAGGTGGTCTAGATGTTCCAGATCTAAAACTATATTGTAAAGCAGCAGTCATCAAAATCATTTGGTATTGGCTAAGAAATAAGACTAATTGATCAGTGGAATAGGTTAGATTCACAGGACTAAATAGTCAATAATTATAGTAATCTAGTGTTTGACAAACCCAAAGACCCCAGCTTTTGGGATAAGAATTCTCTATTTGACAAAAATTGCTGGGAAAATTGGAAACTAATATGGCAAAAACTAGGCATTGACCCACACTTAATACCATACACCAAGACAAGGTCAAAATGGGTTCATGATCTAGACATAAAGAATGAGATCATAAATAAATTAGAAGAACATAGGATAGTTTACCTCTCAGATCTGTGGAGGCAGAAGGAATTTGTGACCAAAGAAGAACTAGAGATCATTATTGATCAGAAAATAGAAAACTTTGATTATATTAAGTTAAAAAGTTTTTGTACAAACAAAACTAATGAAGACAAAATTAGAAGGGAAGCAATAAACTGGGAAAACATTTTTACAGTCAAAGGTTCTGATAAAGGCCTCATTTCCAAAATTATAGATAATTGACTCAAATTTATAAAAAATCAAGCCATTCTCTAATTGATAAACGGTCAAAGGATATGAACAGACAATTTTTAGACGAAGAAATTGAAACTATTTCTAGTCATATGAAAAGGTGCTCCAAATCATTATTGAGCAGAGAAATGCAAATTACATCTCTCAGATTGGCTAAGGTGACAGGAAAAGATAATGATGAATGTTGGAGAGGATGTGGGAAAACTGGGACACTGATACATTGTTGGCAAAGTTATGAATAGATTCAACCGTTCTGGAGAGCAATTTGGAACTATGCTCAAAAAGTTATCAAACTGTACATACCCTTTGACCCAGCAGTGTTATTACTGGGCTTATATTCCAAAGAGATCTCAAACAAGGGAAAGGGACCCTCATGTGCAAAAATGTTTGTAGCCGTCTTTTTTGAGGCTAGAAACTGGAAGTTGAATGGATGCCCATCAATTGGATAATGGCTGAACAAATTGTGATACATGAATGTTATAGAATATTATTGTTTTGTAAGAAATGACCAGCAGGATGATTTCAAAGAGGCCTGGAGAGACTTACATGAACTGATGTTAAGTGAAATGAGCAGAACCAGGAGATCATTATACATTTCAACAACAATAATATATGCTGATCAATTCTGATGGACAAAGCTTTCATCAACAATGAGATGATTCAAACCAGCTCCAACTGTTCAGTAATGAAGAGAGAACTCTGGGAAATGAGTGTGGACCACAACATAGCATTTCTACTCTTTCTGTTGTTTGTTTGCATTTTTGTTTTCCCTCTCAGGTTTTTTTTTTACTTTCTTTCTAGATCTGATTTTTCTTGTGCAGCAAGATAACTGTATAAATATGTATACATATATTGTATTTAACATATACTTTAACATATTTAACATGTATTGGGTTACCTGCCATCTAGGGGAGGTGGTGGGGGAAGGAGAGTAAAAGTTGGAATAGAAGGTTTTGCAAGGGTCAATGTTGAAAAATTACCCTTGCATATGTTTTATAAATAAAAAGCTATACTAAAAAAAAAATCAAAAAAAAAAAAAAAAAAAAGAAAAGAAAATCACTGAGGACAACACATAGTAACTTCTAGGAAAGATGTATTGTAAAAAACATAGCTGGTCATATTTATAATAAAAAATATCCTTAGTGTACTCTTTTCAACAAAAATAAGGCACCTTTTCTTTGCTTGACTTGTGAAATAAACATGGAAGATCTCAGGAAGTGATTTTTTAAAAAATGAATAGGAAATGGCTTGTTCCTACAGTCCTTCAGAATGCTTTTCAATCATACTTTCATCCCATACTTTCTGATATCTTTCCCAAATGGAAAATCCTTTCTTGAATTTATCTTAGTTACTACTACTGCTAGCAGTGAATGTCCAGATTATAGTTAAGGAATGAAAAAGTTCATTGACTTTTATCTGTCTCTCTATTGGAGACTTCTGCATAATGGCAGCCACATAATCCACTAAATTTGGCACCCTGGGGCAAAGCTTGGATTGCCTTGCTCTGATTACAGCTCAGTTTCTAACTCTAATCTATAATTCTATTCCAGTAAACATTCACTCTCACTAAGTATCAGAGATGACTATTTTACATTTTGTAAAAACTTGAAGAGAACTAGCCATATAACTATGAAACTGGAATGCTATTTGTACAATTCACTGTCTTTCTCTATAAGTTACCAGAGTTAATTACAAAATTAAGTTCCTATTGTGTACAGAGCACAATGATGAGGATGTGAGGAGAGGGAACTTGTATGTGAAGAGACTACAAAACAAACAAGCTGTCCTCAGGGAGTTGATAGTTTTTAGGAAAATATCAGCAAAATGATTGATAAATATATACAACATATCAGATAAGTGCATTTGAGAGTTTCAAAGTGCTTTATGGGCATAACGCCTGCTTGGCTAGGTACTTCTCTTTCTTTTAGCATTTCTTTACATTGTTCCCATCTGTAAAGGCACCAGGATGAGATCTGAGTAGTCTCCTGAAGTTAATCTAAATGGTGACATCAAAAAAGAAAAAAATCTTTCAATGTCACAACATAGGAGGACATTTGAAAATATGGAGGGGGAAAAAACCATGCCAGATGAGTACACATGGAAGTTTTTTACTTTAAACAAGCTGGAGAACAACAATATGAATGTTGAGCCAGAAGTGTGAATTAATGGGAAAGCAACACAAGCATCTTGAAGATCCAAAAACAAAAACTCTGGTGACCACCCTACTAAGTCATTAGGAGCAATGGACTTCCACCAACTGTCATGTGGGCTAAGGACATTGGATATAAGTGAGAAGAGCTCTGGCCTTTCTTCTTGAAACTATTTAAGGTGGCCTTTTCTTTTTGAAGACTGGGAGAAGTTGAAAAATGAAATCTTTTTAGAAACTTAATCACTCAGGAGTTTTAATATTGAATTTTTTTACTTTTGATTCTGTTCAGTAAAAGTACAATATAATGCCAGTATGTAGTTCTTGCAAAGTTGAGAATAAAATGACACATTCCTGGAAAAATGGCATGAGCCATTTTGATTAATTTATAAATTGTTCTTGATATCCACCCCAAATTAGGTGTGTTAAAAATCCAGAGTGTGAAACTAACTGTTGTGGAACCCAGGCAAGTGTGTCTACACATCTGCAAGAGTTATTGGACTCAGGCAGGGTCCTACATAGGGAACTTGTTTACACAAAGGATGGCAGCCTGCTTGATTGAGTTCAGAGCACCACCTGGTGGTGTCCACAGAGATTACATGGCCTGAGTAGCTACTGGGCCCCACCCCTTACCTCTTTTTACTTTTAGAAATCCTTGGAAGAGAAATTCTTATATAATATAAGAAGGAAAAAGAGTTATTACTAGCTTGGGAGATTATGAAAGGCTCCTTGGCAAAAGCAACATTTTAAGTAAGCTTTGAGGGATGGATAGGAATTCATCAGAGAGAGTGAAAGAAGGACATACCAAATACAGGGAGAAAAGGTACAGAGATATAAAAGTATCTTATCTATTTGGAGACAGAAAAGAATCCGGTGGAACTAGAACACAGTTTTGAAAAGCACATTGAGGAGAGTAATAAGAGGTAAGGCTGGAAAAGTAAAATGACATCAGATTGTAAAACGTTCAGGAAGCCACTGAAGATTTTGGACCTGAGGATTAACATGGACTACATATAGTTCATGTTACCATATTATCATATTACCATAAGATTATTTTGATAGATATATTCAGCACATATTGGAGTTGGGAAAAGATAATGACAGAAAGACCTATTAAGCTAATTTTTTTAGTTTCTTTTTTTTTTCTTCCTCTGTTAAGCTATTTCAACCTCTTAGGCAATAACAACTTTTTCTTGTTGTAACAACAAACAAACAACAACATATACCCCAAGTACTTTTGATAAAACAACCTACAAAAAAAGTTTAGGTTGTATTTTATTCAAATAAAATTCAGATTTATTATATATTATAACAACATCAAATTTTAAGCAAATAATAAAAATATGGCATATAGCTAATAATTGATAAAATCTTTAATAATTTTTATATTTATAATTTCTGAAATAACCATAATAATATTGATGTAATCAATAGGTTTGTTGTAATGTTCTCTCTTAAGTTTTCTGGAGGTCTTGGAAGCAGCCTTCATTTTAGTTCAGTAATCACCATGAAAATAGCCAGGTGTTAAAGTCCAAATCCTTTATTGTCTCCTTCAAAATCTTGTCTCCTTGCCTAGGGCCCAGCTCACTTTCTTGAGATCCTTCAGAAGTCTTGGTTTAAATATAGAAGTTAAAGAGGCCAGGCCAGCCACCACAAGACTGATGAAGATGGAAATGAATCTCTCTCTCCTTCTTCCAAGAGTTTGAGCTCCCAGCTTATATGCTCTACACTGAGTATAAACCAATCATTATATCACTAGGAAAGCATTATTTGTTGTAAGATTAAATCAATCATACTGAACTTGGAGAACTATTAATCACCATGCTAAACTAGATAACCATTGTCTCATCAATTCCCCTGAATTAGTACTTTGTAAAAATCCTTGTTTCAAGTTCAGAGTTCTGGCCCATAACATTTCCTGCTTTCTTTTGTTTTAGAACATAAGTAGTCACACTCTCCCTGACTTCTCAAGTATGTGAGACCCCAAAAAGGAGGTGATCATACCTTCCCTGACTCCTCAAAAAAGGGGCAAAAACACTAAGAAAGGAGATGATCATGCCCTCCTTGACATCTCAGGAAGGGAGATGAAAATCAAATGAAAATAGGGAATCAAACCAGATTAAAGGGTTTCTGAAGGGTCTCACATGAAACAGGTATACATAAATCCATCAATATGGGAAGTATTACAGACAAAACAACATGAATTAACATGAGGAATTATACATGTCCATAAATCCTAGAAGTAGTCCAAAACCAATCTATTGTCCATTATTTCATGTGTCAGAGAATTCAATAATTCCTTCAAGTTTTGAAGTCCTGCAATAGTCTCATCATGTATCAGGGAATCCAGTGATTCCTGCTGATTTTGAAGTTCTACAACAATGTTATCAAAATTTTTTCATCTCAGGGAATCCAATGGTTCCTATGGGTTTTGAAGTTCTGTAACAGTCTTATTATCAGCATGCACAAAAGTGTGTAAAACGAAGTATATGCAGGTCCATTATCTGTTTTTATTGCTTGTGATACACCCATAATTGCAAAAACTTGTATAAGGAATTCAGTGACCACCCAGGCAGTCTCTTTTGCTGCTGGTATTGCAAAAGTAAATCCTAAAAAGGTGTCTACTACAACATGCATAAAAGACAGATGGCCAAAAGATTTATAATGGGTCACATCCATTTGCCAACTTTCACTGGGTATCAAACCACAAGGATTCTTCCCTGGAAGGAGCGTAGGAGCATGGGAAGGAAGGCAAACTGTACAGCTTTTTAGTATGCTCCTAGCTTCCTCTTTTGTTATCACAAATTGTAAATGTAAAGCTTGAGCAGCCTGATGATATTTAGAATGAAATGCCTGGGCTTCTTGGAATAAAGGAGTATTGATCAACATAGTTAGAAGGCTATCTGCCTTTGAATTGCCATCAAAAATAGGAGCTGGAAGTCCACTATGAGAGTAGACATGCAAGATATAATTCTTACCTGAATGCTTTCTCACTTGCTCTTGAAGTTCCTTAAAGAGCTGATTTATATTAGAAGCTACAAATTTTATTTGGGCTGTGACAGTTTTTTGTACCACACCTAATAGGCCAAATCAGATATTATATTTAAATCTCCTGGATAATAAGTAAGAGGTAGCATGAGTGCATACAATTCATTCTGCTGAGTGAACTGAAAAGGAGTTCTGACTACTCTCTTTATAGTTAAGTCATGAGAGTATACAACACAAATGTTATCTTTGGATGCATCTGTAAAGATAGTTGGTCCTTTAAGAGGAACCTTAGAAACCTTGTCTTCAAAAATCCATTGCCAATTATGTAATAGTCAGGTTATCTTTAATGGAGATCCATGTGTAAAATTTGGAGCTGTGGCCAACAAAATTTGCCACTCTGGGATGGTTTCACAGCACACATTAATTTGTGCATTGATATAAAATGTGTATATTTTGTCAGGTCTTATCCCAGATAATTGTATTGCTCACTTAATGGCCTTTAATAAAATTCTAACCACAAGCAATGGGTAAGGAGGAAGGTTTTGTTCTAGTTGTGCTGAGAGGTTCACCCACTCTATCATACTATCTCCTTGATGAAGGACTGCTGTGGGTGCCTCTTTTGTAGCAAAGATTGATATAGCAAAGACTGATATTTCCAAGGGTTTTTGGGTGAACTTCTTTTGTAAGCTGGCATGGTGAGTGTCTCCCCTTAATATGTCATATAAAGGTTGCAACTGATTGGTAGTTAAATCTAACACTGGATGCATCCATTGGATATCTCCTATTAATATTTGAAAGTCATTTAAGGTGTTCAGCTTCTCTGTTCTTAAGGAAAGTTTTTGTACTGTAATCACCTTAGGGTATACTTCATATCCTAAGTATTGAAAAGGAGCATGTGTTTGAATTTTTTCTGGAGCTATATGCAATTTATAGTTCCTTAGTGTTTCTATGGTCTTTTGTAGACATGCTTCTAACATTTGCTCCTCAGGTGCACATACCAATATATCATCCATGTAATGTAATAACATTATTTTTGGAAATGTTTTTCTTACCGGAATAAGAGCAGCAACAACATACATTTGACACAAAGTAGAGCTGTTTTTCATTCCCTGTGGCAAAACTGTCCATTCATATATTTTCTAAGGTTCAGCTCAGTTAACTCTGGGCACTGAAAAGGCAAATCTTTTCATATTCTCCTTATCTAGAAGAACATAATAGAAACAATCCTTAATATTTATAACCCAAAGGAGCCATTCTCTAGGCAATTGAGTAGGAGATGGAAGTACAGGCTGAAGAGCTCCCATAGTTTCCATCTGTTCATTTACTTTTTGTAAATCAGTCAATATACTCCATTTTCCAGACTTCTTTTTTACAACAAATACAGGGGAATTCCAAGGACTTAGAGAAGGTTGTAAGTGTCCTTGGTCAAGTTGCTCTTGCACTATATCTACTAAGGCCTGACTTTTATCACTTGTTAAGGGCCTAAAGGTTCTACCTACACTGGTGTATCAGTTTTCCATTGAATAGGAACAGCTGAGAGTGTTAGCAGGCCTTCAATAGCAGCCCTACCTAAAAAGCCAAAGTATGCATTTGTAATATTCACTGCTGTAAAATGTTTCTTCCCCACAGATTAATGGGGATTTTTTTCAACTACAGAAGGAGTAAAAACTCCTGTTTCATTTTCAAATGTCCATCTCAGAGGGGCAGCACTAACTTAAACTGCTACTAATCCTCCTACGCCAGACATATGGGTGTCTGCCTTAATCTTTGGTCAATGACTGGGCCAACTAGAACCTCTAATAACTGTACGATCTGCACCCATGTCTACTAATGGTATGCCATTTACATAAATAGTGAGCATAGGTTAGTCAGCTGTAACTGCTGCAGTCTAGAATATTCCTGGATTCTGCTGCTTAGAGTCAGAATCTGGGCAACTATCATCAGATTGCCTATCAAGAGTATGTAACAGTAAACCTGATGCTACTGCTTCTCCTGGTTGATAAGTCACATATTATCTACCTGTATTAGTGACTGGGGTATTAGCTACACACTCTCCAATTTCCCACATCAGTGTATGGATGAACACTGTTTTGTTCCCCCGGGGGGCGGGGGGGAGGGAAGTGAGGAGGGGGAATGGCCAAGCCTACTGTGCCTTGAGTTAAGGGATCCATAAGCTGGACAGGAACACATTTCACCTCTCCAGGGGATATCTCAGTAGTCTCTGTTGAATACAACTCTATTTTCCCAATTGCAATCCCTTTTCCCATCTGATTACTTCTTGGTTGATAGGTCATATAATCCCTTTCTTCCACCTATTTGGCTTATTGATCATGTATTAATATTGAATTTCTAAAGACTCTCTGGGTGTAACCTTGGCTGCCATCATGCCCCATTATATTTCACTGGGCCTGTATCCTATATAGTTCACTATACTCCAAAAGCCACAACAAGTTTTGTCCAGGTTCTAAACATGTCCTAGCTATTTCCAATCACTAGGGGTTAAAATTTCATAAGCCACATTCTCTAGTAATATCTTAACATAAGCCCCATAAAGAGTGCAACCCTTTTTCAATTCCTTGATGTTTTCCAGATCGAAAGGAGTGTATTTTCTCCTTCTTTGATCTGAAGAGTCAAACTCTTCAATAATAGGGTATGCATTTATCCAATCAGATATACACTGTTCTTCTTTTTGAGCTTTAACTAGTGCCTTTTGTAATGAATTGTGTCATAGGCTGCTTCATAAATGGTGTTGATTGTGTCACTATCCCTGCCCTCCTCCCTCTCCCTCCACCCATGAAGGGTTAATTGAGGGGTGTAGGTCAGGGGTTGGGGAATGTCCTAATGACTCCTGCTGTGAAGCACCACACTCCTTAATTTTATCAGAAGTGTACTTAATGCCATTCTTGTTTAATTTTTCATCCTTTTTACCTAGTTTGTCAATTTCCTCCCCCTCCTGCACTTTCTTCTTTTTCCTTATTCTAATATTTATATAATTTCGTAAAGCCAGTTGTATAAAGTTATATGTATAAAATGTTTCTTTAGAAATCGAATCAGTACCATTATCATTGTAGTATTCACAGTTGCTCCCCTACTAATTTCCACTCATTTGGATCTAATTTTTTTCCTTTGACAACCAAGGAGATGTGTATTGTAATGTTTCTAAAAGTTCAATGATCTGCTCCCAAGTTACAATCAAACCTTGGCTTTTAATGAATTTAAACCATGCTCTCTACACATTTTCCTTGAAGTTGAAAAGAAGGTTCCTTTCTAAACATTTGTCCCATTTTAGGTGGAATACTATTTTAGTCCTTAACAAAGTTTCCTTCTTGTCCCTAATTTCTGGGTCACAGATGTAGGTTCTTAGTCTCACATTTAGGCGCCAAAATGTAATGTTTACTGTTAGGTTTTCTGGTGATGACTTACGTGAGTTTATTTTTTATCCTGCAACTTTGCTAAAGGTGTAGATTATTTCTCATAACTTTTTAGTAGAATCTCTGGAGTTCTCTAAGTATACCATTATATCATCAGCTAAGAGTGATAATTTGGTTTCCTCATTGCCTACTCTAATTCCTTTAATCTCTTTCTCGACTCTTATTGCCAAAGCTAGCATTTCTAATACAATATTGAATAGTAATGGTGATAGTGAGCCACTTTATTTCACTCCTGATCTTACTGGGAATGGTTGCAATTTGTCCCCATTACATATGATGCTTACTGATGGTTTTAAATAGATGCTGCTGATTATTTTAAGGAAAAGTCCATTTATTCCTATACTCTCAAGTGTTTTTAATAGGAATGGATGTTGGATTTTATCAAATGCTTTTTCTACTTCTATTGAGATTATCATATGGGTTTTTGTTAATTGGGTTATTAATATGGCCAATTATACTGATAGTTTTCCTATATTGAACCAACCCTGCATTCCTGGTATAAATCCTACTTGATCATGGTGTATTATCCTGGGGATGATTTTCTGTAGTCTTTTTCTTAATATCTTATGTAAGATTTTAGCATCAATATTCATTAGGGAGATTGGTCTATAATTTTCTTTCTCTGTTTTCAACCTACCTGGTTTAGGTATCAGTACCATGTCTGTATCATAAAAGGAATTTGGTAGGACTCCTTCATTCCCTATTTTTTCAAATAGTTTATAAAGCATTGGGCTCATTTTTCTTTGAATGTTTGGTAGAATTCACATGTAAATCATCTGGTCCTGGGGATTTTTTCTTAGGGAGTTGATTAATAAATTGTTCTATTTCTTTTTCTGAAATGGGATTATTTAAGCAATTTACTTCCTCCTCTGTTAATCTGGGAAGCCTATATTTTTGGAGGTAATCATCCATTTCACTTAGATTATCAAATTTATTGCCATAAAATTGGGCAAAGTAATTCATTATTTCTTTAATTTCTTCTTCATTGGTAGAAAGTTCTCCCTTTTCATTTTCAAGACTACTAATTTGATTTTCCTCTCTCCTTTTTCTAATCAGATTTACCAAAGGTTTATCAACTTTATTTTTTTTTATAAAACCAACTCTTAGTTTTATTTATTAGTTCAATAGTATTTTTTTACTTTCAATTATTAATTTCTCCTTTTAATTTTAGAATTTCAAGTTTAGTAATTGATTGAGGGTTTTTAATTTGGTCTTTTTCTAGCTTTTTAAGTTGCAAGCCCAATTCATTGATCTTCTCTTTCTCTATTTTATTCAAGTAAGCCTTTAAGGATATGAAAGTTCCCCTTATTACCACTTTGGCTGCACCCCACGAATTTTATTATAATGTCTCGTTGTTGTCATTATCTTGAGTAAAATTATTAGTTGTGTCTATAATTTGCTGTTTCATCCAATCATTCTTTAAGATTAGATTATTTAGTTTCCAATTACTTTTTGGTCTATTTACCCCTAAGTTTTTGTTGAAGGTAGTTCTGAAAACTCATGATCTGAAAAGAAAGCATTTACTATTTCTGCCTTCCTGCATTTAATTTTGAGGTCTTTATGTCCTAATATATGGTCAATTTTTGTATAGGTTCCATGAACTGCTGAGAAGAAAGTACATTCCTTTCTGTCTCCATTCAGTTTTCTCCAAAGATCTATCATACCTAATTTTTCTAATATTCTATTTACCTCTTTAATTTCTTTCTTGTTTGTTTTGTGGTTTGATTTATCTAATTCTGAGAATTCAAGGTTGAGATCTCCCACAATTATAGTTTTGTTGTCTATTTCTTCTCGCAACTCTCTTAACCTCTCCTTTAGGAAATTGATCCTATACCACTTAGTGCATATATGTTTAATATTGATACTGCTTCATTGTCTATAGTACCCTTTAGAAAGATATAGTTTCGTTCCTTATCTCTTTTAACTAGATCAATTTTTGCTTTTGCTTGATCTGAGATAAAGATGGTTTTTTTGCCTTCACCTGAAATATTATTATATTTCTCATCCAGCCTTTTACCTTTACTCTGTATGTATCTCCCTGCTTTAAATGTGTTTCTTGTAAATAACATATTGTAGGATTCTGACTTTTGATCCAGTCTGCTATCCACCTCTGCTTAATGGGAGAGGTTCAAATTTACGGTTAAAATTACTAATTCTGTATTTTCTGCCATCTTATTATCCCCAGATTATCCTTTTCTTTTTCTTGCCCCCCTCAACCCTCTTTTCCAGTTTTAAGCTTATGGGCCCCACTTGTCTTATGCCAGTCACCCTCTTTAGGATCCCTCTTTCCCCCCTTTGGATCTCTTCCCCTTTCTTTACCCTTCCCTTATTACTCTTTTCCTTTTCCTTTTATCTCTCCCCCTTTTTAATGAGGTGAGAGAAGATTCTCTGTAAAACAAATGTCAATTATTTTCTCTTTGAGCCAACTCTGATGAGAGTAAGATTCACACAATGTTCCCCCCCCCCTCTAAATTCCCTCAGATATGATGTTTTCTTTGCCTTTTCGTGGGATGTAGTTTCCCTCTTTTTATCCCCCCTTTCCCCTTTTTCTGACACTATCCCCTTTGCATTTCTAGTTCCCTTTTTTATGTTATATCAGTAAAATCAAATTATACAAGTAGTCTTTATGTATATCCACAACAGAAATACAGTTGTCAAGAGTTCCTTTAACTTTTTCTGCTTCTCTTGAGTCCTATGGTTGGAGATCATATTTTTTGCTTAGATCTGCTTTTTTCCTTAGAAACAATTGGAATTCATCTGTTTCATTAAATGTCCATCTTCTTCCATGGAAGAAAATCCTCAACTTGGCTGGGTAGTTTCTTCTTTACTGAATTCCAAGTTCTTTTGCCTTTTGAAATATCAGATGCCAGGCCCTTTGATCTTTTAATGTGGAAGCAGACAGATCTCGGGTGATCCTTATTGTGACAACTCGGTATTTGAATTGTTTTTTCCTGGCTGCTTGTAATATTTTTTCCTTAATCTGATAGTTCTGAATTTGGCCACAATATTCCTTGGAGTTTTTATTTTAGGATCTTTTTCAGAAGGTGTTCGATGAATTCTTTCAATGCCTATTTTACCTTCTGATCCTATTACATCTGGACAGTTCTCTTTGATGATTTCTTGTAAAATAGTATCTAGGCTCTTTTTTTCATCATAATTTTCGGGAAGTCCAGTAATCTTCAGATTATCTCTCCTAGATCTATTTTCCAGGTCTGTCATTTTTCCAAGTAGATATTTGATGCTTTTTTCTAATTTATCATTTTTTTGGTTTTGCTTGACTGATTCTTGCTGTCTCAATGAATCATTGGTTTCTATTTGTTCAGTTCTGATTTTTAATGAGTTATTTTCTTCATTAGCTTTTTTTTACTTCTTTTTGTATATGTCCAATTGAATTTTTAAATGAGTTGTTTTGTTCTATGGGATTTTTTTCCATTTCACTAATTTTTTTTTTAGTGAGTTATTTTCTTTTTCCAATTCACAAATCCTATTTTGTTGGGAATTTTTTATCTTTTCCAATTCACAAATCCTACTTTCCTGGGCTTTTTTTTAACCTTTTCCAATTCACAAATTCTGTTTTCCTGCACTTCCTGGGAATTCTTTACCTTTTCCAATTCACATTTCAGGAAGTTGTTACTTTCTTAAATAGCTTCTCTTTCCTTTCCCCATTTTTCTTCTAACTCTCTTTTAAGACTTTTAATAGTCTCTTCTAGGAGAGAGTTATGTGATGGGGGCCAGGTAACATTCCCCTTTGGGGTATTGTCTGGAGACTGTTTGCTATTAGTATCCTCAGGGTTGCAAACCTGCTCTCTTTCTATATAGAAGCTATGGATCATCCTTTAGATTTTTTTACTCGTTTTTTAAAGCCATTAAGTTCTGCCTTCAGGGCAAGGAGGTTACAGCTTCTTCTGCAAAGCAGGGATATAAAGGGGTTGCAAAGAGCAGCAAGGTATGGGAGTGCTCTGGGAAAAAGGTCACCCCCCCCCCAAGTGATTCAGACCTGGTTAGCACTGGCCCAAGCTGTAGGTACCCAATGAAGAACCCCTGCTGTGCGGATTAGCAACTGCCCTGAGGCTAGATGCTGATCAGTTAAAATGTCAGTACCCCAGGGCAAAGCCCACTGGGGAACTGTGGTTATTAGCAGCTGACCAGCGAGTAGTCCAGCAGAGCCCAGAAGTGTCTCTGACCAGGGAAGCACAATCCACTGCAGAAGTTCTATTACCCCAGGCCGAGCCCCCGCACTGTGCAGGTTACAGACTGCCCCAGGCTGTGCCCACCTGCTGTGCAGATTTGTAACTGCCCTGAGCAAGCCCCATATTTCGGAATGTGGCTGCTGAGCGGAATGTGATCTGCGCTGAGTCCCTCATTTCCAGTTTTGGATGGGTGTAACCAGATCCTGTTAGGTTCTGGCATTTTTTAGGGTACTTTCTGCCTTTGGCTTTAATTTCTCTGCTGAACTGCTGTTTTGCAACCATGCAAAGCAATCAGCCTATGCCAGAATCGCCTCTGGAATTTTCTAACCAGAGGCTATCCCCTGTTAGCTCTGTTTACTAGCCTTTCCTACTTCCCTGCCTGTACTGGTCTGTTCCCTCCCCTCAGGACAAACCTTTCTTGGCAATCTTCCAGATTATCTTTGGCTGGTGAGTTGTTGTACTTTTAATCCTCATGGGTTTTACCAGTCAAGTGCTATTTTTGAAGCTGAATTTAATAATTGGTGGTGAGGTTATGAGAGGAACTTAGAAAGTCACATGTGCCTTCTCTGCCATCTTCGGGTATACATTTTTAAAACCTTTTAGACATTGTTTCAAATTGCTTTCCAGAATGGAGGGAATATCCAAAAATTTAAAAGATTTTCAGGTGTAAGCTTATTTCAAAATACAAGTGTCATTGACCATTCTCATTCTCATTCTCATGCAGATAAGAAGAAATGTACCAATTTTTTTCCAAAGCAAATGGATTACTTATTCATGTTTTGAAATGTTTAGATATTTAAAACAAAACTTAAAATGTTTTGTAAACCATTCAAATGATTAATAAGATTTTGGGGGGCTATGTGCTTTTCAGGGTAGATATTTGTTATAAATTGAGAAATAGAAAAAAATTTGATAAATTTATTCTTTATAATACATATATAACAGATATACATATACATAAATGTATATTTATTATCCATAGCTCTTATTTCTTCACAAATATAATTATTTTGTCTTTTTGAACCAATGTACATTTGAGATCCTTGCACTGAATTACTTTGAGTATTGAATTTTTCAAAAAAAAAAATTCAATAAATATGCAAGTTTGAGAACATTTGCTTCAATTTTACTTTTCAAAAAAGGCAGGGTTGGGGCAGAACCAAGATGGCAGAGAGCAGGCACAAGTCTCTGTAACCTCCTCTAACCTCTCAAACCAACAGCAGATTAAGCCTCTAAACTTGTTTTGAAGTCAAAGAATCCACAAATATTTTAAGTACAACACATTTTTAGAAGAAGATACCATGGAAGAATTTCAGAACAGGTCTGTTTCAATCGGGCAGGGGGACAGTCTGCTGAACCCAGACCAGAGCATAGGGAGACCGGGGCAAGAAACTGGAGCAGAGAGTCAGAGCGTTGTAACTTCCAAGCACCTGACAAAAGGACTAAGCAACAGCAACACTCATTGGAAAGTAAGTGACGTTTTGAATATTTCATTAGAATATGAAAAGGACAGTTGTAACAATGAACTTATCCTTAGAGCATAGATTGTCCCATTACCTTTTCCCCAATATAAACATTTGTAGAAACCTACCTAAAAACTATAGAATTTGAAAAATCTTTATTTCCAGAGCTATTTGGTGATTAATGATCAATAATTACCATAAATTAGAATGATTGTTCTTCTTTTTTTCTCCTCCTCCTCCTCTTCCTCCTTCTTTTCCTTCTTCTTCTTCTTCTTCTTCTTCTTCTTCTCCCTCTTCTTCCTCTTTTTTTCCTCCTCTTCCTCCTCCTTCTCCTGCTCTTTCCCCTCCTCCTCCTCTTCTTCCTCCTCCTCTTCCTACTACTACTACTACTATTTTTTCTTCTTTTCTTCTCTTTTGGTATCTTTTTTCTTTTCTTCAAACAACATTTATTAAGTATGCTAGAACTGTGCTAAGTGTTAATATTACTATGCTATAATAAACTATGAAGAGTAGAAGGTGACTTATAAACTGAATTTTAAAGGAAATCAGCAACTCCAAGAGACAGAAGAGATATAAGAGTATGTATGTGAAAAACAGAAGGTAGTTCAGAATGACTGAATCATAAAATGTGTAGAAGAGAATGTTCCAATACAACTCTAAAACCTCTTCTTGCTCCCATTGTGCAACCTTTCTTCTAGGGCTGGAGTGCTCTGGGTGTGACATGCTCCTGACCAGATCTCATCCTTGTTGTTCATGTACTTTCTATCTGTTTTCCAATAACATCTTGAACTGGACAAATGACTTCTTGTGACTTTTTCCTTGTTTCCCCATCAGGATTTGGTCTAATATATTTTTTCTGGATTTGTTTGGTGGGAATTTAGGGGAAAATTAAGGTTTGTTTGTTTTTTTTTAACTTCCTGATACTCCACTATCTTAACCCTACTCCTACAGGAGTATCTTCTATTAATTGTCTCCCCTTACTTCTCCAACATTCCTACCTTGTCCACTTCTCTATAAGAAGAATGAGTGTAAAACAGAACAATTTGGTGTCTCTTACATCCAGTAGTGCTTTTGTTGGTGCTATACATTCATAAATTGAATCTTTTTGCTCTGTCGGTTCATAGTTATCATTATTTCTTCTTTCTATAAAGAAAAGACTATACGATGTAGTGGTTGAAAAGTTTACCTTAGATCCAAGAAAACCTGAGTTCAAATCCCACTTCTGTCTCTAGGAAAATCACTTAATTTCTAAATGTTCTAAACAACTTGAACATTGTAAGATGAAGGGAAGGAGTCAACCTATTTTCGTGGAGGAAGTTTATTCATTTGGGAGTCGACTATTCCAACAAAATCATAGGCCCAACCTCTTTGTAACTCACTCATCACTTCCTGGCAAATTGAGGGAAAAGAAATGGAAGCAGTCTCAGATTGTATATTCTTGGGCTTGATGAGGAATGCAGACAGTGACTGTAGTCATGAAATTAAAAGATGCTTGCTCCTTGGAATGAAAGCTGTGCAAATCTAGATAGCAGAGACATCACCTTGCTGACATAGATCCATAATGTCAAAGCTATATTGTTTTTTTCCCAGTAATAATATAACTGTGAGAGATGGACTACAAGCACTTTCAAATTATGGTGCTTGAGAAAACTTTTGAGAGTTCCTTGGACAAATGAGATCAAATCAACTAATATTCAAATTAATTCAGATTCTTCACCGGAAGGTCAGATACTAGAACTGAAATTTAATTATTCTGACCACATAATAAGCAGATAGGATTCATTGAAAAAACTTTAAGGTTGAGAAAGATTAAAGATAAAAGAAATGGCAGAGGATGAGATGAATGAATAGTATCATGGAAACAATAAGCATGAATTTGGACAGACTCTAAAAGATTGTAGAGGAGAGAAAGACTTGGTCACAAAGAGTTAAACATGATTGAATGACTGAAATAACAATAGTAATCCCTATCACTGTTCCAGTAAAATAAAGTAGAATCCATTCACTCTTATTAATGTTAGTAATATGAAGCAAAATAAAATCCTGCCAAGTATGAGCAATAAGGAGGTAGAATATTGGTTCCCATTAAAAGATAGGATAGTAAAAAAAAAAAGATAGGATAGTGATTCCCATTAAAATCCCATTAAAAATGGGAATCATTAAAATCACACTTTGCTTTTATTATATTAGGATATTTTTGTTCTACTTTTTCTTTTAAACCAGTACTTTGTCTCTGCAAGTAGTTTTATCTGATCTATCCTGATACAAACTTATTGCCACATTTTTTTTCTTCTACCTTCTTGTTTCTTCTTAAACAATGAAAATCACAAACACTTTTGAAGTTCTATCTTTAGGAATTGATTTTTTTTTTTTTTTTGAGAAATCGCATTCCCCTCCTATTTTCCTGCAGAGAAAAATAAATTTGTATATTTTATTTCCTATTTGAGCCAATTGTGATGAAAGTAAGATTCACTCATCTTCTCCTCATCTTGTTCCCCTCCATTGTAAAAAGCTTTTTCTTGCTTCTTTTTATTAAGGCAGATAATTTGCACCATTCCACTTCTCCCTTTCCCTTTCTCCTAGTACATTTCTCTCTCACTCCTTAATCATTTTATAAAAAGATACTATCCTTTCCTATTCAATTCACATCTGTCCCCTCTGTCTATATGTACTCTTTCTAACTTCCATAATAAGAAAATTCTAATGACTTACTAATACCATCCTCCCATGTTGGAATGTAAACAGATAAATCTTAAGTCTTTTATGATATACTTCCTGATTACCTCTTTATGCTTCCCTTGAGTCCTGTTTTTGAAAATCAAATTTTCTATTCATCTCTCGCCTTTGCATCATGAATGGGTGAAAGTCTGCTATTTCACTGAATATCAACTTTTCCCCTGAAGGATTTGCTGGGTAGGTGGTTCTTGGTTGCAATTCTAGCTCTCCAGAATATCATATTCCAAGCCTTTTGATCCCTTAATGTAGAAGTTGCTCAATCTTGTGCCATCCTGACTATGGGTCCACTACACTTAAATTGTTTCTTTCTGGATGCTTGCAATCTTTTTATTTTCTCCTTTACCTGGGAATTCTGGAATTTGGCTATAATATTCCTGGGAGTCTTCATTTTTGAATCTCTTTGGGTGGATTCTTGGGTGGATTGGATGTTCTTTCAATTTCTATTTTACCCTCTGATTCTACAGGCTCTTTTTTTATGACTTTCAGGTAGACCAATAATTTTTAAATTTATCTCCTGGATCTATTTTCCAGATCATTTGTTTTTCCAGGGAGATAGCTCACATTTTCCCTAATGTTTTTTTTATTTTGGGGGGCTTTGTTTTATTTGTCTTAATTTCTTATAAAGTCATTTGCTCAATTCTGTTTTTTAAGGATTTTCCTCAGTGACTTTTTGTACTTTCTTTCCCAATCGGCTATTTTTGCTTTTTAAGACATTCTTCTCCTCATTAGCTTTTTGTATTTCTTTTTTTCAATTCTTTCCCTAATTTTTTTCTCTATTTCTCTTACTTGTTTTTAGAGCACATTTTGAGCTCTTCCATGACCTGAGACCAATTTTTATTTTTCTGGGAGGCTTTGGATGTAGGAGCTTTGACTTTATCATCTTATAAGTGTGTGTTTTGATCTTCCTTGTCATCATAACTTTCAATGGTCAGAAACTTTTGTTATTTTCTGTTCATTTTGCTCATCTATTACTCAGCTTTTAACTCTTTGTTCAAGTAGGGCTCTGTTTCCAGGATGTAGGGTGCATTGTCCCAAACTTCAGAGGTTTTTGCAGCTGTTTTCAGAGATCCTTCTAAGGACCTGACCATAAGCATTCTTTCTTTTCTGTCTTGGAGGTATTATGAGTGTCTCCACCCCAATGTAACTATAAGATCTAGTGTTCTAAAACACCTCCAAGGTTGGGGCTGGGGCTATACTCGCATAGCCTGCCCTGGGACTGCACACTATACTCCTACCCATTACCACAGATCCTCTTCATTGACTTCTAGAGTCCTTCCTGATGTCTCCAGCCAGAAGTCCAGAAGTCTCCAGCACTGTTGCTGATTTAGAGGTCTCAGCTAGCTCATGCTGGGGTGTGACTGGGGCTGGGGTGGAAGGGCCAGGGCCAGGGCCAGAACTGGCCAATATTTGCTGAGCTCCTACCCTGGTTCCACAGACTTTTTCTGCTGACCTTCCAAGTCCTCTTTGGTGTCTCTGGGATGAGAGGTCTAAAAGCCACTAGTACTGTTGGGGCTAGGGCCAGAGTTGGGTTCAGGTCAGAATCAGGGCTTCATTGGCACAGCCTGCACCAGGATTGCATGTTGGACTCCCACCCTGATGTCACAGACCTTTTCTGCTGAGCTTCTAAGTTGCCTTCAGTTGAAAAATATTCTACTCCATCTTTTGGGGTATTCTGATGCTTTAAAATTTGTTTACAGTGATTATTTAAAGAAATTTAGAGTGGTTTGGGGGAGAGGTTAGGCAAGTTCCTGCTTTTCTTTCACCATCTTGGCTCTGCCTCCTGGAATTGAGTTTTGAAAGTGTGTTTTTCTTTTCTTTATTACTCGCTTACTCTATTGGCTATTGGGATATCAATCTTATTTTTCATAAATCTTTTTTCTTTTTTTTTTAAATTTTGTCTCCAAATAGGGATTTTTTGTGTTCCATTCTCAAAAACTGCAATTTAGATTGCTTTTTTTGATATTGTTGTTATTGTTTTTGCCTATCTTAATATCCTTATAACTTAGCACAGTGTCTGACACATAGTAAATATTTAATAAATGCTTTTTAATTGTTTATGCCTTAGAATATTTTACACCTACATGATCCAAGGTATGACAATAAGATTCCAAGTTAACTTTGATAATATTGTTATTGTATTGGCACAACCAAGGCATAAGCAATGAAAATCCTTCTAACTCTTTAAAATATTCTTTATTTCTTTAAGGAGCACTTTGCTACTATTGGTTGATTCCCAAATATTCTATTCATTCTGTAGTTATTTTTACTGTGATTTCCCTTTCTATTATTACCTGTTGGATCTCATTATTATTATAATATAGAAATGCTATTGGTTTTGTGCCTTTCTTTTATAGTCTTCAACTTTTGATGAAGGTATTAATCATCCCAATTACTATTTTTCCTGATTTTTTAGGATTTTCTAACTAGATCTTCCTGTCAACAGTGACTAAAGATTCCTTTTTCTTATCTTTAAATATTTAATTTCTTTCACTTGTATTATTGCTATTGATAGCATTTCTAGAAAAATAGCAAATAACATAAAGAAGAGTAGGTATCTTCACATTATTCATATTCACCAAGAAGGTTTCTAGGATATTACCATTGCATATTATGTTTGCTTGGTTTTAGAGAGATATTTTTATGATCCTAAAAATCCTTCTCTGACACACTTATTAAATTATCTTGTGTCTTTTTTTTTTTTAACAAAGTAATGTTTTCTTTTTCTGAAGTTTTTCCTGTAACCATTGAGATAACCATTGAGTTTTAGATGTTTTATTTTAAATTGGGCTAAAATTTTTTTATTGTTTTTCTAATATTGAACGATTTCTGCATGCATAGTATAAATCTGATGTGAATACATTTATTTCTTGGACTAATTGCTATAGTCTGTGAAAGGATTTTATTTATCTTACCCCAATATCATCCTGTTTTTCAGCTGTGTTAAATTCATTGTTATACAGTTCTTGATGTATATGCATAGGTGTGGGAGAGGAGGGGAGGAAGGATGTATATGTTTGTGTATGTGTATGTTCTACCACTTGTTTGCTGGTCCAGATGAAAATGAAGTTCAACTTGATATTTCCTTTCTCCCAGTCTTTCTCTTTGTTTACAACAGTCTTCTACTTCCAATTATGTGAAATAATAAATTCTTCCCCTTTTTTTTGTTCTTTTACCTCTGGTATATTATTTTCCTCCTCCCCTTTCTTCACTCTTTTAAGGTTATCAAAGTATAATAAAAAAATCCAACTTTTCTGTCTTATTTAACTTCCTCTATGACCTTTGATGACATTAAAGTTCTGAAGGACCACTAGTTTCTTCTCTTGTTCTTAGAAAGTAAATATTTAATCCTTGGATTGTTCCTTCCAAAGACTCAAACATATTTACCTTTTTATCTCTCTTTTGATTCCTTCATTTACATTTCAAAGTTTCTACTCAGCCTTGGTCTTTTCATCATGAATGCTTAGAAGTATTCTATTTCATTAAAAAATCTATTCACTGCTTTCTTATGGTAAATTATTCTTGATAATAAGCCTATATCTTGACTTTGGAAATATCTTATTCCATCCTCTCTTTTTCTTTATTAGGGTTGGCACCAAATCTCATTTGATTTTGGCTGGCTCTTCAGTACTTGAACTCTTTATTTTTAAATGTTTGCATTATTTTTTTCATTGACTATAGCTCTGGCTTTTGGCTATGGAATCCCAGGGAGTTTTCATTTGAGAGATTCTTTCAGTAGGTAATTGACTGACCACTTTTATTTTTACTTTGACCTTTAGTTAGGATAGGTCAGAATAGTTTTCATTTCATGATTTCATTAAATGTAGTATACAGGCTCCTTTTTTTTTTTCATCACCACTTTCAGACAATCCAATGATTCTTAGATTTGTTTGGTTTTTTTTTCTCTTTGTCCTGTTTTCCAAGCCAGATATTTCTGATAGGAGATATATTTTCTTCCATTGTTCAATCTTCTGTCTTTGTATTTAATATATCTTGCTCATATGATCATTAACTTATTTTTGAGCCATCCTAATTTTCAAGGAGTCTCTTAATTAGATATGGTTTTACACTTCTTGTACTAAGTTTAACAGCTTATTACAAGATTTTTTCCTCTAGAGTTCTCTTCTCTGTTCTAGTTTTCTTTCTTTTACGTTATCTCATTGATAATACTATAATAATATATATAATATAATAATAAAATTTTTGTTTTCTTTATTTCCTTATGAAACTGTTTTCCTTTAAGACTTTGCTCTTGACTATGTACCACTACATAGACTTCCCAATCCCTCTATTTTTGTCCACTTGCATTTTTTATTTCCTTTACAGGCTAATTGTACAATATTTCAAAGTCCGATTCTTTTTGTATAGCAAAATAACTGTATGGACATGTATACATATATTGTATTTAACTTATATTTTAACATATTTAACATGTATTGGTCAGCCTGCCATCTGGGGGAGGAGGTAGGGAGAAGGAGAGGAAAAGTTGGAATTACCTATGCATATATCTTATAAAAAAAAGCTATAATAAAAAAGAAAAAAACAGAACATATATATGTATATAAACATATACAGAATATATAAAAATATGTAAAAAGAATGAATAAAATTTATACAAATGTAAAAAAAAGAAAAAAAGCTTTGCTTTTGATGTTATTCTCTTTTCAGTTTTTTGTCTTGGGCAGGTATGGCTTCCTAATAACTCGTATCATAAATTTCCTTTCCTTCCTTCATTCTTCTAATATTCCTCCATGAATTGGAACTTAGACATATAATTTATATTTTGAAACGAATTTTATGAACTTCTGTGAGGAATGTAGAAGCATTGTTCAATTCTGATATGTATTATATGTTGCCCTGTCACTACTTTCTCTAAGTATTAAATACTGGTTTATTTAAGGATCTCAAGAGTGACTCCACCAAGGAACTGCAAACTTTCAGCATGCCCTAAGTAATCTGATCATTGCCCTCCTAACCTGAACTTTGAAGGCTCCCAAAACTAGCAACACTAGATTAGTATTTTCAAAGCAATTTCTGAGCAGGTTTGCATCTGGTTGGAGTTCTACTAGACAAATGCTGACCCCCAACCATTGTACACAAGCTGGAATTATGTGGAATGTAGGAAAACAAAGCCAATGTGGGCTCAATTCAATGGTATTTGAAAATAGAAACTCTTTTTCCCTCTGGTTACGCCAGCACACTGAGGGACAGCTGTAATCAGACAGACCATGGTAGAATGAGTCCAGAGCCTACTTGTTTACACATGTAATTGGATTTATTGCTGCACATTAAATTACTACATTTTGAATTGTGCTTCAATTCCATTATGTTTCCTTGCTTGTATATATGTTGTGTTTTAGTATTGTAAAGTCTATTCTTTTAGTCATACTATATGCATATATACATATATATGCTAGCAGTTGGTTTTATTTGTTCTTCCTAGACCTATTGATATTATTATAGCTAGCTTGCTTTATTTTGTTTTCTACTTATAAATATATATATACTCTGTTCTGCATATAATTTGGACATTTAACTATGGAGTTATCCTATAAAATGAGGCATTGCCCTTGCTTGCCATCATTCCATACTTTAATGAAACAAAACATTGCCCTCCCAAACTCTGCAACATATTTTTACACAAATACCCAAAGAGTCCAATGGAAAGTGGATTCAAACTTAGAATGCCCACATGGCAAAGGAGTATCACCTAGGTATTACTGGAAGTTCTTTTCTCCCATTGGTGGAGTGATCAAGAAGTTTGTTGAGTTCCTTTTCAAGTTTTGATGAATCCCAATCCTACATCACCCCCACCCACCATTTGATCTCCTCTGCCCCTGCACAGACTGCTGAATAGAACTGAAATAAGTCTCCTATCTGAGCTGACTGGATGCAATTTTTTTTTTTTTTTTTTTTTTTTTTTTTTTTTTTTTTTTTTTTTTTTTTTTTTTTTTTTTTGCTTTCTAATCTGTTCTGGACCTTCAGTTCACAAGGAAATCTTTTTACTCCTCCCAGGTTGATTCCCACAGTGACTGATGTCAATATTTTTTTCTCTCCCCAAAACTCATACCCTAGTCCCCTTTTTCTGCCAATATTTTTAGTTGGGACAGTACAATTCCTAATTCTGAGAAAATAAAAGCTTCTTTTTTTCCTTTTCTTTTCACTATCCTTAAAAAAACTTTGACTAGATTTTGCCATCCCCTCAAGCGATCACCCTGTATTTTCTCCTACCTTTCTTAGCCAAGTTCTTTGAAAAAGTTATCAATGTTTATTACCTCTACTTCCTCTTCTCTCATTTATTTCTCAGCCTTTTGTAATCTGGTTTCTGCCTTCATCACTCAACTGAAATTGCTCTGTCTAAAATTACTAATGATTATTTAATTAGCAAGTCTGAAGGGGAGAATGTAGCTGTTGGACCAGTTTCTGTGTCCATGATTTGAGTCTCTCTTTATGTACACAGTAAGAAAAAATTCCTTGGCTCAGTCAGGAAAATGCAAACTACTCTGGGCAATTCTGGTACTATGCCCCTGAAAAGATACTACTTACTGACTTCAGTATATCTGACAAGGAAGTCTGCCTTCAGACTCCTGGCATCCCTTAAGTATAATGACCTATTGAAATCTCTAAATATAGACTTGGTGAAGATTGGCTTCTTTCTTAGAGTATCTTTATTGGATAATGAAGGGAGGAAGCAAAGGGATGTTTTTTCCAGCATATTCTTTTGAAAGAGATTACAGTAAGTGAGTTTTTTCCTTATCTATACCAAACTACTCAATCTAATCTTCTTGGTAGCTACTCTTCTTTTTAATAATCTTCCAGCTATTGGTTGGAGAGTAGAAGGCAGGTATTAGGTGGGTTTTTTTTTAATAATTCCATGACTGTAAGGAAAGTTCTGATATTTATTGGAGAACTTTCTCAGTAAGAAGCCCTAAGTGATAGGGGGGAGGTTTCTGATAATTTCTTCTAAGAGCTTTCTTTTTTTTTCCTTTCTGATCTTGGTAGTTAGATTTTTCTATGTGTCTGGTTACTGTTGTCATATCTACTTCTGTTTTACTTTTCCTTTGATTCTCAGTAATTTCAAAAGTATTTTTTGTTGTTATATATAGATTGTCTTTGTCATAGGCACCTATCCCAACTTTGCTTCTTGTCTGTGAAGAAGGACTTATATGTGAAAGGACTGTTTTCTTAGCTTGTATATTCTTACAGTAGAAAGTGTATTTAAAGTGATTTGTAACTAGAAAGTGTTCCTAGCAATTGAATGAATACCATGTTAACTCTTTCCTCTAGGTAGTGTTAAGGAGTTTCCTTAAATCAGTTATAAAACTAGAAAATTACTCAGAAAGGTTTATCCCTATTAGGAAATGGGAAGAAAATTTAAAAAGAAAAGTTAATTCTCTAGAGCAAAGAAAAAAGTTAAGTCTGTTGAAACTATAATTGGAATGGATACCAGAAAAGGCTGAATATCTGTTATATAATGCTGACAGGAGTTGGGGGATTTTTTCTCTCTTTCAAACATAATATGATTAGCCCTTAAGGGAGAAGGGAATTTTTTAAATGGTGTTAATTTAGAAAGAAAATCAGAATTTTCCAAGTTTGAGAAGTAACTTTCTTTTCCCCTGATCTAGCCAATCAGGGAATGGGGAGAGATCATGCAAATTATAATTTGAACAAAACTGAGTTCAAACCAAATTTCATAGTGAAATATTTCACTATGAATTTATTACAGATCATTAAATTTGAACTGGAGAAATTTAAATATTCACAACCAACTTCATTTCTTTAATCTCTCTCTTAGGGAGACATACTGAATATAGAAGATCCTTTGTAGTGACTTCATTCATTACTAAAAGAACTCTGATTTAAACCTTCTCTCCTAGTAGCTACTATTACTGAATGATTTCCCTTGGGAGAAATTTCATTTGCCCACAGAAACCAATTTGAATAAATAATTTGGTTTAATGTATTGGTCAACCTGCCATCAGGGGGAGGGGATGGGGGGAAAGAGGGGAAAAAATGGAATAAAAGGTTTGGCAATTGCCAATGCTGTAAAATTACCCATGCATATAACTTGTAAATAAAAGCTATAATAAAAATAATAATAATAATTTGGTTTAATTAAATTGTTTGTCTAACCGAAGGAATTTTGCCTAGATCTGGTTGTACATAGCACTTAGAGGAAAAAATGAAAGAACTAGTTAATCCCTCATGTTGAGATGATGCTATGTAGAAAACAGAAAGCAACGATAGGAAAAAGAAAATCAACCACAAAATTCAGAAACATGAAATATATATTTAAAGGAAAAGAGTTTAAGAATAAGAAATTGACAATGGTTTGTTTAAAATATGGAGATCACACTCATTTGAGAAAACAAAATGGTAGAACATATGGTAAGGCATGATAGTCTTTCCAAAAAATGATTTCAATTAATTGTACAGCAAATTTCACTTAATATTGTCCTTTTATCTCAGCAAACAAGACAGGACTTTCTGAAACTAGCCTGCTCATCATTTTTTACAAAACAATAATGTTCCATTGCATTTATATACCATAACTTATTCAACCATTCCCCAACTGAAGGGCATTCCCTCAATTTCCAGTTCCTTGCCACTACAAAAAGGGCTGCTACAAATATTTTTGCACATGTGGATCCTTTTCCCTTTTTTATGATCTCTTTGGGATACAGACCCAGTAGAGACATTGCTAGATCAAAGGATATGCACAAAGGATATACAGCCCTTTGGGCATAGAAACTATTTCTTTGAAATAAAATTTTAATGGGCAGACAATTTTCTGACCTACCCATTGGTTGATAAATTAAATGAGTAATAAGGTATTCATTTCATTAATGCCTTGCAGGTATAGGTAGGAGCTCCTTTGCTCAAAGAACCAGGGAAGCTCTGATGTCCCATCTAGCTTGGTGATTGGGTTCAAATGATTAAGAGGTCAGTGCTATAGTTTAGGAAAGAAATGAAGAAAACTTGATCTAATGTGATGGCTTGGTGAATATTGAGAAGAGGATAGATACCAGAGATACTGTAGTGGTAGAAGAGGCAAGATTTGACAGACATCCCCTAAATATAGGGAGTGAAAAAGAATGAGTATAAAATTATTATATCTCAGTATAAGACTTCTATAGAATCCTGTCAATACCAGATTCTTCTCAATATTAGCATTTTCATGAAATAACAAGGACTTCCCATATGAATATGAGATATTCCCCATTGTCCCCCTTATGAGATACTTAATATCAATACTTCCAAGCCTTTTGAAAACTTAAGTAAATAGAAACAAAAGACAAGTCCATCACTTACAGAATGACCAGTAGTAAAGAAAAGCTGTCACTCCAGGGGAATGAGATTCAGAAAGGCATCTCCAAGATACAAGTGAACTTGAGGACTTTGGATTGAAAACACCTTTATCTCTTACTAAATTATCCAAGACCTAATCCTGACCTGATTCTGTAAACATGGGACCTTGTATAAGAATTGGGAATTGGGAGAGGAATACCAGTGTTACTTTATTTCATACACTCTAAGGACCCTGAAGATTAGGCAGATTATGTCCTTGTTATCAAAGAAAGTCTGTGCCATGATGGAACAAAATTATTATACTCACATACCTGACTCCTCTAACACGTTATTAGATATTAATTGCATACAAACATAGTTAATAGGATGCTTAATGACCTAAAACAAAGAAACAATCTATCCAGTCTGTTGGATAACTGAATAAATCTTGGTAAATTTGGATAGTGGGCCTTGGAAGATATCCCTACATTTCTTACCCAAATCACTATCTCTGTCCATCTTTGTTTTTGGTTGTTACAACTTCCTTCTACTTCCTACCAAGCAATTCTGTTATTTCCTCCATGTCATTTGTAAGTTCTTCTTATGTTCTTGATGACTGTAAGGATCACCTGTCAACTGAGGATGTGAAATACCTTGTTTTTATAGATTCTGAAGAATCATCATATCCAAAATGATTTCCAAGGTTTTTTAAAGACACAAAAGTGGAGAGTGTGAAATCAGGATCTTAGACCAATCTAATTAGTTGTGATTCTTTTTTAAAATTTATTTTATTTTTAATTTATGAAATAGTGTTTCATAACATAATACAATAAAAAGATAATTGCACACAAAATTACAAATTTATTATGCCCAATTTGCTATAACTTTCAAATATACAAAATTATCATGTAAATTTCCTTTCTTTTCTCTTTTTTCTTCCCCTCCCCTCATACTCAAGAAATGGCTACAATTAGAAACAAATAAGAATATATACTAAACATAGTTATTCCATACATTCTTCTATTAATCAGTCATGGTATAAACAGTTGTGATTTTATAGAGATTAACATCATTATAGATAGTTAGACAAAATATTGCTAATATGAAGAATCTAGGGACAAATGCATTACCATGGCTAAGAATGATATCCCTAGGTGTTAGGAGAACAAATTGCTAGTGGCTACTGGATATTACAGGAGCCACCTGCTAATGGCTGCTGAGAATCTAATTCTGGCCAGCAGAATAGATCCCTTGCGAGTGAAAAGAAGAGAACAACACAAGGAAACTGAGAGGCAGTGGCATTCTCTGACCTCTCTATCTTCTTCTCTCTTGCCTCCAATTTATTTCATTCCCAATCCACAAGCAACATCTGCATCAGTAAAGACTGAGTTGCAATTCCTTCAAGTGTGTCATGATTCACAACTGTGAGGGTTTTCAGAGAACTCACTTGCCCCTTCACATTTAGATATGGTCCTTAACATCTAGGCCTCTGATTAATTTGTAATACTGTTTCTGAGAAAATTGGATCTCAGCTGTTATCACTCTCATACTGTGCTTGTCTCTCTCAACATTGTAATGTCCCCACTCATTCATTTTTTAACTCTATATTACACCCAATTTATTCTTTTTTTCCTCAAATCAGTTTTAAATCAATATAAGGGAGAATATGGCTGAAAAATCTACTTACACACCCATGATCTAATTTTTCCTTTCTTATATATACAAGTAAGATAAATTCCTTGACTTAATCAAAGAAAATAAAGGGTCTTAAATTACTTCTTCAACAAAATCATGTCTTCACTTTGTGGGTGTCGCCAAGGCTTTGACCTAAATTCTCTTCTCTTGTCTATCTACATTAGCTCACTTGTCAACCTCAATGACTCCCATGGACTCAATTATTATCTTTTATAAGATGATTCCCAAATCTAAATATCCAAAGTCTCTTTTGAACTCTACTCCTGAATCACCAACTACCTATTAACCATTTCAAACTGGATGCCCCCAATGACACTGTCAAACCCAGAAAATAAATTACCAAAGAGCCACAGAGATTATGCAAAACTGTTAACTCTCAAAATATCAAAGAATTCACATAGGTTATAAACAAAAAGCCTTCCTCATTCTGTTTGAAGAGGGAAATTATACAGGTGTGTTGGGGTCTCCTCAAGGCAGTGAGACTAAGCCTTGATATGTATAGTTATGACTATAAACAAAGAACTGAGCACTATGATGGGTGGTTGGGGCAAAGAGGGATAGCAGTAACAATGAGGCAAGTTTCATTCATAGTTAACTATTTTTCTTGCTGTTAAGCATACACAATGCTCTATGCCTTTGAAATGGCTGACCCACACATCTAGAATATTTTTCTTCTTATGTTCACCTACCAGATCTCCTTCCTTCTCTCAAGACTTAACTAAAGAACTACTTTTTACTGCTGGCACTCTATTTCCCTAAACTACTTTGACTTTATTTCATATGCATTTCTATAACCCATAAAGTTTATGGAGTGCTTATTCTCATTCATGCTAAGTAGCCCCCACCAATGTAAAGCTGTCTATATATCCCCTTCAGGATTTGATTGGTATCCCTTAGTTGTTTTTGTAATGTTTGAATCTACAGTCTTTAGTATCAGTCTCAATTACTAGAATATTATTTAACCAGTTAGAATCAATTAGCTTTCACTGAGTGATATTTACTAAAAAGTCATAGAAATTATCAAAGTACAAATGCACCCTCTCCCCAGGTGGAAGTACACTGTCCTTTAAGAAAAATTTCAGTTACCCATGTATATATATCCTGTAAATTAAAGGCTATTAAATAAAAAAAAAAAAAAAAAAAAAAAAAAAAGAAAAATTTCAGTCCGGGGAAGAGTGAGCTCAGATTTAAAGTAGCTGGTACAAAGCATTATCCCCACCAACTTCACTTCTGCTTCATAGTTAATGAATGAATAATTTCCTTCTTTGTAGAATTCAGCAGTTCATATACTACTGACCTAAGTCAAGTGTACTTCTTAGGATTTCATTACTTACCAGGCATGGCTGTTCTGGCATACAGAATAGTTTGAAAACTTGTGGAGTTGCCCAAACTTTTTAAAGCCTGTCTCTAAAATCTAATAATCACAACCTTCCTTCACCTAAGGCAGAAAAGAATGAACACAATAAAGCAACAACAAAGACATTTGCTCATGGCTTCACATTGAACTACAGGGAGATCACAGGCCACTAGCACTCTCCCCATCTACCTCCTCACTCAAAGCCTAGCAGGAAGGCAAATAAGGTCAAGTTATTGGTGAAGGGAGGTTTCTACAAATTTTCAGTTCTGATTCAGGAGTCAATCAAAAAGCCTTTCCTCAGTACCTGCTAAGCAGACAAGAAACATTCATCAGTGCATATTCCAAAGTCCATTCCACAGAATACCTTAAGGTGCTCTGAAGTCAACATGAGTAATCAAATCAGGTCAAGTATATTTTACATGCTCATAAGAGCTGGACTTCGCTTAGTTAATTTCCAATTGCATTGTACCACTCTATGCTTAGTTTAAAATTTTACTATTCTTTCAAATGGGTTGAGGTGGATTGAATATATTGTTCATGTAGTCAGTCAGTTCATAATAATTCTCTGCCAAGAGGCATCAGCATTTGTCACTTTCTCCACCAAATTCATACAGAAAAGAGGCTCAAACAGTAAATATTACTGTTCTAAATATACAGGTAAAAATCATAATTGTCCCCAAATATAGAGTTATGTAATTCAACAAAGAACATTTTACAAATTTTATCAAAGATTACTGCTTACTTATCTTGTTTTCCTTTCTTCTTGGCTTGTTTGTCTAAAGAGGCAAATGTGAAAAGTGTTGGTGACCTATTCTTACTATATAGTTCTATACCAAATGTTTTGCTGTTGTTTCTATTCCTGTTTCATTCTTTCCAGCCTAAGGTAAAGAAGAATTTGGATTGTTAGATAGATAGATAGATAGATAGATAGAATGGACTAGGCTCTGACCCTGTGACTTTACCTTCACTCTTGAAACAGCCTTTCCTATCTTAACATCAATAAGGAAAAGGGGAAAAAAGGAAAGAAAAGAAAAGAAAAAACCAGCTTCCTATTTCAGATGAAAACCTGTCTCTACTGCGATTTCCTCATAATGTGAATCATTTAATGTAAGGATATAATACATGGGTCCTAAATTGGGAAAATGGAATTCATTCCCTCTCCCTTAACTAAAAAAAAAACTAACTGTCCCATATAAAAATTCTTCTATGATTCTCTTATTGCACAAATCATCCTGATGGGGAGAGAAGTTTTATATGTTTTTATATATACAGGATACTCCCCCCAAAAGAAATATCTAAGTGTCTCTGAACTATGATACTTGTAGGTGCAGCATGAAATTTGTTATTAATCCCTCTTCTAAAGAACACCTGAAATTCAATGAATTCTTGTCACTGAAAGTGCAATCCTAATATTCTTCAAATTCACCCAGTGAGGCTCTGTTGAAAACTAATGAATAAGATTAAGCCTCCCAAAAACATGAAATACCCAGGAAAAGTAAATAATTACTTGGGCTGTGTAGAGTGGATTGTTGTTGTTTAGTCATTTTCAGTTGCATCCAACTCTTTGTGACCCCATTTGGGGTTTTCTTGGCAAAGATACTTAAGTGGGTTGCCATTTCTTTTTCCAGCTCATTTTATAGATGAGGAAATGGGAGGCAAACAGGGTTAAGTGGCTTGCCTACAGTGACACAGTATCTGAGGCCAGATATGAATTCAGGAAAAATGAGTCTTCCTCCACTGTAGAAAGCAAATTTCATTATGCTGATATTTAGTCCTTAAATAAGACAAGAAAAAAACTAGAGCTTCTGTCAGTTGTTCATATTATGCTCAATATCAATATAAAGCAGATATTTAGAAATTAATCATTTGCTATCTGCTATCTGATAACTGTATTATCTCAAAAAGAACTGTTTTACTTTTAAGGAACCATACCAGAAATTTGAATGCTGTGCAATTGTAGTCTAAAACAAAATGTAGAGAAGAAATGTTTTGGAAACTAAGCTACCTAATAACAAGAGTCTTAGATAAAAAATTTATTCAGTGAATGCCTGAAAATTTGTAAACCCTGATATTTATCTCAAGCCAGGTCTCCATCAAGCAGTCTATAAGGCCTTGCTGTCTCCATACTCATTCCCAAGTCGCAGAGCAAGGCTGCCATGGCCCCTTAGGTCTCTAGGAGTAACCTTGAAGAGTTGAGAGCTCCATTCACACTCCACTGCACTAGACAAATAAAAGCATTTTCATAAAAAGGTGGAATAGATGATTTCTTAGTAGCATATGGGGCAGGCAGCAAATGGGCATCTCATCATTCTGCAGTGAATTACTGCATTTCAATAGTAGAAGGGGGAAGATTCATAGAATGTGAAGGATATGAATAGTTACTAGGTCATGTGAGTATGGGCAACCCAAAGGAGGACCTTTGGCACGAGAGGAAGTACCTGACATGTTCGGAACATTGTGGATACCAAGTGTTCACATGTGTTCACATAGAGGCCTTTCCTGCCAGTCAGAGTAAACAGAATGAAATGAACAGGAAAAGTATGAGATTGGGACTGGAATATATAAATGGTTACAAGCCCTCCATCAACTTGTGTATCTTATATTGTGAAGTTTCTTTTTTTTTCAAAGATGGAAAAATGAAGAGTGCAGATTTAATTAGATAATGGGTGTTTTGTTCAATTGTCTTATTTTCTAATTCCTGTTCCTATTCATGAGTATATTTAAAGGTGAAGGAAAGTGTTCTACACCTAGTTCACAAATCTTGTCAAGTGTGCTTGTTATCAGTAAATATCAGTCAGCCAGATTTAATTAACTTTAACAAATGTATTTAATTGGATAGTATAATTGGTACAATTGGTACAAAAATTTCTGTGACACACTTTCTTACTAGCAAATACAAGATTGGATTCAAGCTTAGAAAGAATTGGCAAAAGGGTTACAGCTCCTAAAAGTCCTTTTGCTAGAGTCTGCATAAAAGCCCTGAGTGTACTGTCCTCATTGAGTGCATTCTGTCCTTGGCCACTTTTGTAGACTCTACCCTCAACCATTAAAAGGATACTGGTTAGGATTCAGTCCACATCTTCTGAACTGTTCAAAGTTCACAATGTCCTCCTCTGTCTATGGCTAGGGAAGTAAGGAGACTGAGATAAAAGGCCAAGGCTGGGGACTCTGCTGTGTGTTCTGTCATTTTCTTCTTAGGGATTTACTGGAATTATCTCTTTCCTGCTAAGCACCTATTTGTCCTTCTCAAACAGGACCAATGACATCACAAGGATATTTTGACTTGCCTATGAATTGGATATGAGTGGGACATTTGAATCTCTGGGGTTCTGAACTAGCTCTCTGCTTTTATATGGGCTCCATAGGATGCTATCAATCCCTCACCCAATCAGAGCAGACTTCCTATCACACCTAATTGAAGTATCTATGATTCATGAAGGTATCCAGGCCTTGTTCACAAGAAGTTCTAATGAATGGATTCAATTTTTCTCAGCACAGATGTTTAAACAAATTTTAACAAATAAACAAAAAACAAAATTTAAACAAATAAGTTTAAATAAATCCCCCAGGGAATATTTCCAAAAGGCTCATTTTTGCTTTTAAGCATAAGCCAAGCTTCCCCAAGAAAGAGGGGCTCATTGATTTTATACTCCATGCCTAATATGAAGATTACTTGGGCAGTCTTTTTAACAGATGTACATTAGAATGACTTGACTTCAAGTCTTCACCAGTATTTAACTGGTGATTTTCTCCAGTATTTAACTGATTTATTTGTAGGCTAGTTCCCAAGCTCTTGTTGCTCACAAAACTTTTGCAGTTTCACCTCCTATATAAATATCAGTTGCCCTATTGACAGGTGTCCAGAAGCACAGGTTCAAATTTTGGCAGGCTTACCTGACCTCTTTGTCCTTCCAAAGTACACAAATGTCAAAACATGTTCACAATGATACAATGAAGACTCCTTCCAATGAGACCTTAAAAGCCAAGATTTTTTTCTACTCCCAACCAATTTACTGCCACCTTCTGTATAGGAACAAAATTTTATCCTTCTCTTGGCATAATTCCTGAAACCCGGATTCAACTCAGGTAACTAAGAATCTGCCTTATCTCTATAGAAGGTATTAGTCATCCTATAAATGTTAAATTTATTATGAGGTGTCTTGTTTGTATTAACATATATCTTCTCTGGGAAAATGGAAACAAAGGCGAGGTTCTTTAAGTTTCTATATGGGGAAACACACATCCTCCTTTGGAATGTAACCTTAATTTGAACCAAGCCTATGAAAGAACACTCTTTGCTGTATTGTTCCTTTGCTCCACCCCTTATCTAAATGAAGTCACCACTGCTTCTAACTTTGTAACTCTTGCAATTCCAAGTTCCTATTGCCTCCAGTGCTTGAAATTTTCATTTAAGAAATATAATAAAGTCATTTCTAATTGTTGTGCTATGCATTAGGAGAATAAATGATTTTCTTGATAGGACAATAGTACTGCTTCTTTAAAGATACAAACCCATGGCAGATTCAATACTTTTATTGATGCTTGTTATTTTACTTATAAACATGATAAGGATATCTTCTTTGGGACATTTAATTCTGTGATGATCTACCAAAAGATAACACTGCTTCAAGTACAATGATATATCTGCAAATTTTTATTCCTACTTATTCTTTTAGAGATTCTTGAAAATAAAATTAGAAGTCATAAAAATTCAACCTAAGTAGTAGTGGGGGTATGCACTATAAATAGAATCAAATCCTAGCCTCTTTTTTCTTAGCTCTATTTGAAAGATGTTCATAAGTCTTTTTATTTGTTTAAAGAATTCAAATGTTTCAATGATCTGTTTAAAAGACAATACAAAACTTCCATTCCTTATAGCTTAGCTCTCTTCAAGAGCCACTCATGATAACAATCCAGGGGCTGTTAAAAAAAAAAAATGAAAAGAAAATTAAAGCAAAAAAAAAATCCATGTAACATGTTTAAAAAAGAAAAAGATGAGCAAATTGTTTTATTTAAAATGAAAATAACTAGGAATGTCATACAGTTATACAAAATCAAAATACTAATTACC
Organism: Sarcophilus harrisii; assembly: GCF_902635505.1. Taxonomy (NCBI): domain Eukaryota; kingdom Metazoa; phylum Chordata; class Mammalia; order Dasyuromorphia; family Dasyuridae; genus Sarcophilus; species Sarcophilus harrisii. Next base: position 338,117,814 of record NC_045427.1, read on the forward strand.
CAAATTAGGTTTTTTAATGCTTTTGTCACATTAAGGAAAAACAAAATTTGAGCCACAGTATATTGAAATAAGTACAAAGCATGAGTTCTGTACTGATCTAACAGTATCACTTACTCTGATACTGGACTGTATTACATTTAAACTCCACACATTAGTTAAAAACTTCCACAGAAGAGTTCATGACATCCTTTGATTATACTATTCTATTATTTTATTATCTTACACTTGTTTTAAATGTGGAATTTAAGGCATTGAAATTAGTTTAGTAAATCATGCCTATATTATAACCAATTTAATGTTCTCATTTCTCCTGGGAAATAGTTAAACCAAGAACCCCTCAATATTTTAATGGATTAATATCATCAACATAAATATTCCCTTCATCAGTGGTAGCCTAAAACAATCCCTGCCCTCAAGTAGTTTATATTTTTATCACAAGAGACAACATATACACTTGTGTGTATATGCAATATATGCAAAATAAATATAAAGAAATTAAAATTTTTTTGAAAGCTATTCTTTTGAAATTTATTTTTTTTGAGTAACAAAAATTTATTTTTCTCCTTCCCTCCTCTTTATTTTCTTCTTCATCAAAAAGAAGAAAGAAAAACATAACAAAATTGCAGTTAAGCATTATTTTGATGACATTCTATATACTCACTTAATGACTAATGAGTTATTCTTGTCAGTAAATAGCTTATCCTTTTTAAAAAGAAAACAATTAATCTGGTAATTAAGGGATATATTATAGATAACAACTTGCTATCATCTTTGTAAAGTTTTTCATAAAATATCTCATAGCAGTATATGGATTAGATAATGGTACAGTCAAATGATTTCAGAAGAATTGGATGGCCAGGCATAAAAGTAGTTCAATATCAACATGATAAGAGGCCTCCAGTAGAGTATCCATGTCCTCCTTTTTTACTCCTGTGAGATCTAAAATTTTTAGCATTATGTAGCAGCTCTCCACCCTCCCAAAAAAAGGTGATTCAATCTTTGATTGTGTAGAGAAGGATACCTCCCAAAAATAAGATTATGATAATTACACTAAACTCTATATCATCAGATAATTCTTAGACTATTGTGTTCAGTTCTGAGGATCATACTTTATAAAGGTGATTTACAGAAGACCCAGAAGGGGACAATTGAAATGGTGAAGAATTTTAAACTCTGACATATGAGGATCAGTTAAAGTAACTGAGGATGTTTAAAAGCTTGAAGAAGAAAAGACCATGGAGAACATAGTAAATATCTTTTAAGTATTAAAAGGATTGTCCTATAAAGAATGGATTAGAATCCATCTGGGCCCAGAGGCAGACTCAGGAACAAAGGAGAGAAGTTAAGCAATTTTAGGCTTGATGTCAGGAAAAAACTCTCTAACAACTGGACTTGTCCAAAAATGGAATATATGGCATCAAGATGTAATAGAGACCACTTTCTTAGAGGTCTTTAAGTAAGATGACTAGTTGGAATATTTTTCTGTGAGTTCATTTTCAAATTCTGCAACTCTTTTCCCCATCTCTTGGACCACCTACAATTTTGATTCTTGCAAGATTATGCTTTTATATCCTTTGAAGCAAGACTAGTAGTAGAATAATGTTACAAAGTGGGAAGGAGCTCTTTTATCAGTGAACAAATTCAGGAACATTAAAAGCATTGTTGCAGTTTCCTAAAATGAGATCTGACCCAGTGTCATCCTATCAGTCCTGAGTCTAGTCCTGGGCAACAAAACAACAACAATAAAAAGCATTTTGATGAACACAATAGAAATAGCACAAAAGAGGTGCATATAAGGAAATTCCATGATCTCTTAAAAGCCTATTACAATCCACATTAAAAGCAACTATTATTTTCAGAGGTTTTCTCAAAACAATCTGACCTTATCTGTATTGTTCCTCATCCATAAGTACTCATCTTTGCAAATTATGACCCAGCCTGAGCAACATGTACAATAGACTCTGCCTGCTGGCAACTGGCAATGGGAGGTTGATAAAGGGTTGTGCAGTGAGTTCCTTCTAGAAAGGTGGCATGACATAAAATGGAAGACCCTGCATCTCACTTTCGTGTCTACTTACTTCATGGTAAAGAAAAGCCTTTTGATTAGCTTCTAACATGGAACTGAAGTGTATGCAAAAGGCATTAACTAGTCAAATAAAGGTCTCTTTTTTACTGGTGATGAGCAAAGAAAGAATTGTGGTAAGACGCAACTCGGAAAGAGTCCAAAACTACTGTTCTGTATTTATTGTTCCCTTTTCCAAAGAGACAAGGAAGAACTTATTCTCAAGAGCTGTGTTCTTTTGTAATGGGTACTTTTCTCTATTGCCAGATGTGGCACTTCTCAGAGCCATATTCTGCCTCTACTGACAAGTAGACTGAGTGAGTCTTGCTTTTTAAAGGGCCACTGGGGGCCTGACTCATCATTGGCCAGACAATGACTAGCTTACTCTCTAATTCTATCAGTTTTGCCCGGTGAGTGTCATTAAGCTTTGGGTGAGAGTTTAATACTCTGTTGTCTCTTTCCTTTATTTTCTATAATTTTATCATCTGAACTGGGAGTAAGCCAATATAGTAATGATGCACAGATAGACATTCCTCACTACAATAGTGAATATGGCACCTGGAACTATCTTTTGGCCAAAAACAGGTTAATTAATAATTTCTTGACTTAATAACATCCTTCAAAAAGTAGAAGAACCAACAAGGAAAAAATTTACTCTTGATCTGACTCTCACTAACAAAAAGGGACTGCTTTTCCAGATAAAAATTATGAAAATTCATCATTCTATCATGTAATAATGATAGAAGGAATAATATAAGAAGAGAATATTTTTTTGTAAAGTTTGTCTTAGGGAAGGAGAGGAAATTCAGAAAATTTTATGAAAGCAGAAATGGTTTCTGCTTTTGGAGATGGTTTAAATGGTTTAAAGGAAAGATAGGTACTATCCCATGGAATAAAATTTTAGAAGAAAAATCAACTCCATGAGAGAAGAGAGATGCTCAAGCATGAAATTTTGAGGACACAAACAGAATTCCATTGAGGAGGAAAAATAAAATTTGAGTGGTGGTCACTGTAGTTGCACAGAGAACTCACCAACCAAGTTAGATTTTTAAAAGTAAAGTATAGAAAATTGACCCGGTTTCAGAAGATAAATATATATATGGCATAATCTATGGGAATAGTTTCAGGATATAAAAATTATCAGCCTTTTCAGGAGTATACAAGAGTTAGCTCAAACCAGAGAGCCCTTGGATTAAATTTTCAGTGTTAATATACATACCTCAGAAGTCAGCACATACTACAAAGCAGGGCTTTGTTTATTGCTTTGTTTATTGTCTAGAATTAAGAAAATAACTGAGAAAATATATTAATGTAAATTAAACTTAAAAATTTGTGGAGTATATATTTTTTCCTTTAGTAAGCCAGTTGTTTAAACATTTAGCAGCATATCCCTGAATTCTTTTTCTATATTATCCATAAAACCCAGAAAGAATATATATATATATATGAAATAGTTATTTGGAATACATTTCCTCTTTCTGTTCATTTATATATATACATATATATTTATGTCTACTTTCCAAGATACATACAAGAAGTATAAGAACATCATTTTAAAACATTTAAAAATAAAAATGCTTAATTAATTGGAACAATATTAATTGCTCACATTTGAGCTACGAAAATATAATTTATTCAGTTCCATAATAACAAAACTACCAATAGATTGAATTATGAAGCTAGAAAAATAATTTTAAATTCATCTGAAGGAACAAAAGGGCAAGAATCTCAAGGGAAATAATGAAAACATGAAAGAAAGGAAGTTAGTAGCAGATCCCAAACTAAAAAGCAGTATACCAGGGGGAAAGCCCCAGGTGGAAGAGACTTACTTCTGAAAAGAAAATATGATATATGATTAAAGTTCCCCATCTCCTAATTTGGAGCATATGCAGGCTTTCTATATCTAATACTGATAGGAAAAGCCTCTGAGCACCTCCCTGTGGAGAAAGATCCTTAAGGGCCCCTCCTTACTCAGAACTGGTATGAAACTGAGAGTGCATAGGCATACCATTTGTATTCTAGCAAACTGATATTCCCAAAGTACATATCTGACCATATCATCTGCCCTTTTCAATAAATTCTAATGGCGCCAATCTCCAAGATTCTTCCTTGCTATCATAATTTATTTGTGATATTTCCCTTTATGTCTAAGTCATATGGCCATTTAAAGATTATTTTGCCTTTCCAGTTTTCTTACTCTTATAATCCAGTAGCACTGAATTCCTTCTTGTTCCTTGTACATGACAATCCATGTCTTAACTCCCAGAATTTTCACTGGATGTCTCCCATGCCTGAAATGCTTTCCTTCATCTCTATCATCTGACTTTCCTGGCTTTCTTCAAGTTTCATCTAAAGTCACACTGTTTGAAAGAAACCATTTCCAAGCCTCCTTAATATTGGTGCTTTCTCTCTGAGACTATCACCAATCTATTCTGTATATATTTTGTTTATACATAGTTGTGTATATATATTGTTTCCACATTCTTCTCTTCTCCTTCCACATTCCACTCTTCTCCTATTTTCCCTATCAGGTAATATGGATTCTATGTATGTATTTTCATATATGTATGTGTATGTGTGTATGTTTGGGAAGACTGAGTTAGCACCCTGGATACTTTAGAATCAGCACCCTGGATACTTTAAAATCAGTTGGAGTCAAGATAAGCAAAAGCCCTTGGTCTTTATTCTTTGTCGAAGTCAGAGGAATGGACACAGAAATCCCGCCAGGAGTCACACTGGCCTGCCTAACTCCACCCTCTAATCCCTCCTCCAAAAATCTCTCTATACACCAACAGATCAAGCCAGTACAGAGTGGTGGGGCGGGCTATTTTACAAGCAAATGCTAATAGAGTATTGTCCAATTGGTAATTAGCCGTAAGTGCTTGGACCTCAGTGCATCAACTCAGTTTCAGCCCATTATATATGTTCATATATGCGTGTGCACATGCATGCATATGCACACACTCATGCATGTACACACACACACACATATTCTTTCCCCTTTGAAACAATTCAATAAGAGTGAAGTTCAAGCAATGCCCACCTCCCCACCCCCACCATTTTCCTCTCCTCTATAAAAGGTTTTCCTCTTTTATGAGAGAAAAATTTCTCTATTGTACCTTCCCCTTTCTCCTTCTCCAAATGCATTTTTCTCACCCTTTCTTTTCTTTTCTTCTTTTGGAGGGAAGAGATCATCCCAACCTACTCACAGTCATACCCTCTATGTAGATTCCTTCTAACTGCCCTAATAATGATAATGTCTTAGGAGTTACATGTATCATCTTCCTATGTAGGAAAGTAAACAGTTTGGCATTATTGAATCTCTTATGATTATTTTTTCACATTTATTTTTTTTATGCTTCACTTGAGTCTTGTGTTTCAATGTCAAGGTTTTTTCAGCTCTGGTCTTTTTATCAAGAATGTCTGAAATTCCTTTATTTCATTGAATTTCCATTTCCTGCCTCTGAAGGATTGATTTTTTTTTCTGGGTAAGTTATTCTTAATTGTACTCTTAGCTCTTTTGCCCTTTGGAATATCATATTACAAGTCCTCCATCACTTTAATATGTAGAAATAGCTAAATCTTGTGTAATCCTGACTGTGGTTCCATGATATTTGAATTATTTCTTTCTGACTGCTTGAAGTATTTTCTCTGTGACCTGGGAGCTCTGCAATTTAATTATAATGTTCCTGAGAGTTTTTATTTTGGTATCTCGTTCAGAAGATAATTGGTGGATTCTTTCAATTTTACTTTACCTTTTGTTTTTAGGAGATTAGGGCAGTTGTCCTTCATAATTTCTTGCAGTATGATATTTAGGCTTTTATTTTTGCTTATGGCTTTCAGATAGTTCAATAGTTATTAAATTATTTCTCCTTGATTTATTTTCTTGTGAGATATTTCACATTTTCCTCTATTTTTTCATTCTTTTGATGTCATTTTATTTTTTCTTAATGTTTTTTGGAGTCATTGGTTTCTCTTGTGCAAGTCTAAGGAATTATTTTCTTCAGTGAATTTTTCTACATCCTTTACCTTTTGATCTATTCTGATTCTTAAAGAATTCTTTTCTTTTTTGGTGCTTCTTTTACTGTTAGGTGATTTCTGGTTTTTAAGGTTTTCTTTTCAGTATTTTTTTTCTTCTTTTATCAAGCTTTGAGTTCTTTTTTCATCATTTTCTTATATCACTCATTTTTTTCCTCAAATTTTCTTCCACCACTCTTATCTTTTTCTTCAACTCTTCCAAGAATTCTTATTGGGCTTATTTATATGTATTTTATTGATATTTTTCTGGGTGGCTTTGCTTGTAGCTGTTTTCAAATTATTTTCTTCTGAGTTTATGTCTGTCTTAGAAGTTTTTAATAGTAAGGTTATTTTCTTGTTGTTTGCTCTTTTTCCAACTGATTTTTTTTTTTAGTTTCAACTTTATATTAAAGTTGGGCACTACTCATGTAGAAGTGGGGAGGCACTGTTTTAAGTTTTAGATTTTTCATGTTGCTGTTTTCAGAGCTAGTTTTAGAGTTTTTCAAGTTTTGGGCATTTTCAAGATGGTGGATCCAGGAAGAGGTGTGGTCACTGTTCTGTTGTTCTATACTTTGATCTTTACCCATGAAGAGCCCCTTTTCCCTTGTATACAGTCACAAGTGCTAACACTTCTCTTGGCCTTTGAATTGTGCTCTCCTACAGCCACAATTGCCAGTGCTCTTCTTTAACTTGAAAGCATGATTAGGGTCTCTATTCCTTTGTGACCAATTGCAAGTGTTCCCTTCCATAGTGGAACTGAGACCCATAATTGCTTACCAAACTAGAATCATCAGAAAACCTTCCCAACAATTCCACAAACAATGCAGAAAAGATTGCTTAGGAAGTAGTGGTTTTCCCTCTTGGAAGTCTTTCAAAGGCAGGTTAGAGGACCATTTGTCTGTCATATTATAATAAGAATTTCTTTCATTTATAGGTTAAACTAGATGGCCACCAAGGTTTCTGATCACTCTCAAAATCTGTGATTCTATGAAGTGATGAAAAGTTCCAAGTGATGAAAAGTTCCTTTTTGACTGCAGTAGAAAGACTATATTACAAAGAGACAAGGAAAGATTGTTGATAAAGATTGAAAATAATGGAAATAAATCAATTAATTCATAAATAACAGCTGTATGCAAGGGATTGTGATAGGTGCTGAGAAGAGAAAGAGAAAAATGAAACAGTTCTTTCCCTGAAGAGCTTATATTCTACTTGATGATAATTGGATGGAAAATAATTTTAGCAGGGATAGAGTAATAATAACTGGTGAACAGGAAAGGCTGCCTGTAAATTGTTACTCCTGAGCCAAATCTTGAAAGAAAATATAGATTCTAAAACAAGAGGTGAAAAAACAGTGAATTCCAAGCATTGGGGAAATTTCACAAAAGCACAAAGAAGGAAACGGCAAAGTACAGCTTCCAGGCTAATTGGATTGAAACTTAGAACACATGAAAAAAAATAATAGAAAACAAATCTGGAAAGATAGATGGAAAACAGAAAGTGAGTGACCTAAAATCCTAGTCTGAGGCAATATTTTGTCTTCAAGGCAATGGGGATCCCCTGAGTATGACATTAGTCAAACTTGTATTATAGGAATATTAACTTGGCAACATGGAGAAGGTGAATTGCAAAAGGGAGAAATTAGACTTTTGATGGCTAGTTAGGAAGATTTTTATTAAATTTCAATTAAGGTGGAAGGTAATAAGCACTTGAATTAGGATTGAGAAAATACGAATGAAAAAAAGTACATGGATTTGAAAAATATGGTGATGTGGTTGGATATGAATAGGTCAAGGAAACTGAAGAGTTGAGAACTCCTCTGAGGCTGTGAAGCACAGTGACAAGAAGTATGGTGGTGCTTTCTAAAGAATTATAAACGTTTGAAAGAGGAGTTTGGGGTGAAATAAAATTAATTAATTGAAAGGCAATATGGCATGGTGCGAAATAACTGATCTCACAACCAGGAATATCTTGGCCCCATTCTGACAAATATCATCTGTTTAACTCTAGGAATCAATTAATCTTTTAGGTTAATTGTTCAAGTGATCTCTCACATAGATCTTTAACTTTTGTTTGGCAATCTTGTGTAAACTCAAGATCTCAAAATATAGTTTGTGGACTATATTAATAATTGAAAGAAATGCTATATTCCATTAGAAGTTAGTGAAAATAAGATGTAATTTAGTCTCCCATTCAAATTCGGTGAACCCTTGAAATTTATCCATGAACATCTGGTTAAGAATATTGTTGATTCTAGAATCAGGAGGACCTGAATTCAAATCCAGCCTCAGGTATTTAGTAGCTATGTGACCCTGAGCAAGTCACTTAACCTCAGTGGGGGGGGGGGGGGGGGAAGAATTTTGATTCTAGTTCTAAGACAATAAGTTAAAGATTTCTTTATCCTTTATCAATGAACTCATAAGTCAATTCTTCTTCATTTTATAAATTCAATTTTAAAAAGGTTGAATTTGAAATGCTGATCCAAGTGAAGAAGTCTAAATAGTTAACAATGTCACTTTTAGCCTCATTTTTCTTCTTTATAAAATGATGGGATTCGACTAGTTGACTTACAAGTTATTTTCCACTTAAAACCCTATGAACTAAGAATTCAAATACCAAGTCAGATGATAAGGGTGGTGACTGGATCCCTAGGGGTTAAATTCATAGATTCATAGTCTTACTCCAAGAAAAAACTTGAGATGAAGGGATAAAGCACATTCAGAAGACACACTGTGGGTAAAACAAGCACTCATTCCCAGTCTCTGTGTCCTCAGATATAACATACCTTTTATTGCTTCTGCCTCTAAGATTCTGGCTCTCTATGTTGCTCATCTGAAGTGGTAATCATAATAGTACCTATCTCAGGATTGTTAGTAAATTCTTATTCTTTGTTCTTTTTCCTCTGGATTCCCTTCCTTCAAGGTCTTCCCAAACCCCAAATGAGTTCTTTCTTAACCTGGCCTATTCCTTATTCCTTACCCTCCCCTACTCCCTCCCTCAGGAATGTTCCACCCATCAATGGGTTCTTTCTGAAGTCTCCTTCCTCCCACTCTCTCCCTGGATTCTTAAAAGTTCTAAAAGGAAAAGCAGATTGCAGTAGACATAGAGATATACTCAAGTAACTGACAAATAATGGTCTGAATTCTCCAGGTAGAACAGAGATTAAATTTGTTTTTCCAAACTCAAGAGGGAAGATTCAGAGACCATGGAAAAAAAAATTCAATATGTTTCTTCTCAGAAATATGTATGGAATTAATAAAAGATGATCTTTTCCCTTCCTTTTCCTCCATTCATTTCACTTGAGACAAAATTCTGGTGATAGGTGTGTGTGTATATATGTGTGTGTGTGTGTGTGTGTGTGTGCGCGTGTGCGCGCATGTGCGCGTGTGTGTGTGTGTGTGCGTAGAAAAATTAATATACATATGACAAAATTGTGGAGGATTTGGAGGGAGAATTCTTTCATCTTCCCAAGAAAAATTATGTTATATGTTAAGTATACAGCACAGCAAATCTTTTCTTACAATAGGCATACTTAGGTTGAATAGTATTTGATCAAAATAACTGGGGCCTTAGTTCTTAAGTTAGGTATAATATCTTCCAAGGAAAATTCCTGATGTTTCTGAAGTCAAATTTAAAAGTTAATTTTGTGAGCCAGTTATAAGAGATGCTTCTAACAGGATGAGTTCAGGCATGAGTTCTGCCAAAGCCAGAAAATCTACTTTCCAACCCCCCATCTTAGTTCTAACTCTAGTGTTTATGTATACTAACTAACTAGATGCATTCCCTCTCCTGGTATAAGGTATGATTGAGAGATAACTCCCACAGCCATAGCAGCAGTTTCTGTACATGCTGCATCCCATGCTCTTCTGAGCATCAAAAGAAGATGAAGCCTGATTAACCATTTTGAAACCAATCGGATGAGAAGTCCTTACAAAACAACTTTTTATACGCTTTAATTAAAAACGTGTTCCGGCAGCTCAAAGATGAATGAGCTTCAGGGGGAGCAAGGCTGAGTCCGTTGCTATGACGACACCAAATCTTTTCACTCCTTGTCTTTCTTCCGTACATTCTGACTAGATCTCTCCAGCCATTAATTTGACTGTGCCCCATCTCTCAATCCTTCAATCCCTCTGTCCATGTGTCTACACATTATCCAACACCTGCTGCTGCTACTGCTGTTGTACTTTTCCCTCTTTCCATTTCTTTCTTCATTCTCCTATTTAATGATTTTAAGTTATTTTCCCCAGTTTCTCCCTGATAAAGCCTTTCTTCTTCTGAACAGGTTTGTTCTTCTGAATTCTGGGGGGGGGAGGGGGAATGTTGTCATTTTGTCTTAATATGGCTTCCATTTTGTCTTGTCCTTCCCTTAATCCTAAAACATTTTTATCCCATAGATCTTTCCTATAGTCCTAAAACAGTTCCCTGTATTCTCCTTTTTAGGTTTCCAAACTGAGCATTCTGCCCTTCTTTTTAATTCGTGTCTGCTAAAGCAAATGCAGATAAAGAAAGGAATAACACTTCACTTAAAGAAGCTTCAAATTGCTATCAGGAATAAAGAATCCTTATATTTAATATGTTCCCTCAAAATTTCAGTTCTTTTCATGAGCAGAAATAATTTTGCAGTAAGAAGTTTAAATGAAGTAAGCTTAATTAAAATATATCTAGTTAAGGCTAGTTGAGGAATAAATATCTTTTTTTGGTTAGGGAAATTTTGAGATACTACATTTACAAAATTTTTTTGTTTTGTTTTGTTTTTTGTGTGTTTGTAGATAGAAATATCACCGGTTTAGTATCAGATGACCTTGGTTTAAAAGTCAGTTCTGTCATTCAAAACTTATGTGACCAAGTCACTTGGCCAGTGCCATACTGATTTTTCTTCTGTATAACATGGGAATAGACTAAATGACTTCAAAAGTTCCTAAATTTTAAATCCCATTTTCCTAATACACGTACACAAATAGAATCTACTGTCACCTCACAGGTCATCTGAATTAGATACAGACTCGATTGATCTTTTCATTTAAAAGAGACTCAGATATGGCACATATGAAAAACAAGTGCCCATAAAATGACATTATATGAAATTATATTGCATATAATCACATAAAAAAATTCATTAATTTTATTACTTGTGCTACTATTTCAAAGAAACTATACCTTTGAAAAACTCGTTTTGATAATAATTTCAGTTTTATCATCCTTCAGTTTTTTAAATTTTCTTCCTATTTCATAAGATAGAGATACTTTAAATAATAGAACCCCCCCCATAATTGTATATCATCTGTTCCTGCTATTTCTCATCTTCATGAGATATAATTTGGTACCCTGACAGATCAAATCTGTTGATCTGTTATATCCATAGCCAAAGTATGGATTGTTGAGTAGATTAAATAAGTGTTTGTTTCCCATTTGTCTGCTTCCAGATAGAGATATAAGTTAATAGATATCAATTGTCTGATTAGCTTAACTTATAAAGTGGCACAATCCTGTAGATCTACAATTCACTAAAATTCATGCATCATGATTTAGCAGTTAAGATGAAGACCTGTAAGTCTGAGGACTCAATTTTAGTTCCAACCTTGATTTTAAACCTTAGTGTAATTTTCTTGCATCAACTTTATAATAAATAAGGACATTTGAGGGACTTAAATAAAGATTTGCTGAAATAATTATAATGCAAGTATATAACTAAAATACAGTATGGATAACTCCTTAAATATATTTGTACAATAGTCTATGAAAACCTAGCATCCTCATCATCTATTATATGTGTAATAAATACACTGAAATATACCAAATAGAAAGTCAATGTATCTTCTTTCTTCTATGTTAAGGATAATGATAATAATGATAATAATGATAAGGAGTTATAAAGATAAATTCTTATGATTACATAAGAGTTCTTAAAAATCAGTTTAAGTATCAAACAGACTGCACAGTCCTGGGATAAATCTTGTCTCTGATAATTATGACCTTAGAGAAAATCTATTGTTAATGTTAAAGAAAAATAACAAACTTTACTCAACTTTAAAACCACCTCACTTTTGCCCTATACTCTGTTTCCCCTTTTCTTTTTTCCTTCCTCTGCTCCCATGTTAGTATTCAATTAACTGTATATCTGTGCCTAAAATTTCTGAAGTTGTTCATTTTGTCATACCAAACATTAATCAAAATTAATCATTTAAATGAAAATGTATTTTGATGACCATAGATGTAAAGTAAAAGAAACATGAATTTAGATGTTCAAAATAGGTAAACACAAGTGGTAAATGGTTTCAGAGTATCACAAAATGAAAGAAAATGTTAGGCTTAATATTTAGGAAAATATTCATTTGACAAATTCTACTTTATTGTAATTATAAATTGTCCTTAGCATATAGATAGATGATAGAGAAATAGATAGGGTTATATAACATAGGTCCATTAGTCTCTCTGAAGAGATAGACATTTAAATCTAGACTGGACAAGGCTAAAAAATATTCTGTAGAGAATAATCCTGCACTAATCCTGCAGGTGGATGGACTAGAAAACATAATAGGTCTTTTCCATTTCTGTTTTCTATGGTTCTATTATTCAGGGGACTTTAATGCTATTTAAATTTGCTTTACTTTGGGGTAGCAATTTTAAAAGACACTGATCCTCAATTTAGCTCAGGTTTAATATTTTCTCTTTTTTAAAAATATTTTTGGCCATTTTACATACAAAGACTCCTATAGGAAAACATAATCCTTATTGATTGGGAATTTATCCATCCTGTGTAAAATCCTGATCTGAAGTCAAATTTTTATATTTTTACTATCACACAATGCAAATTATTTTATGTGATAAAAGAGCATATTGCCAAAATAGCCTATTTGTCTAGTGGATAAATGTCAATTTAATGCAATTTAAAAACTTACATATTGAAACTAAAACTTATGGTAGTGGGTTTTTTCTCCCCTAAGTATCCATGACATGACAAAAAAAAGAATTGTGTTTATTAGAGAATTAACATCACGCAAAAGACTAAGTCATTAGATAAATGTATTTCATCATAGTTGTGATGCTGAAATTTAATTACACTTGTGTAGATAATCTACCCAGGTAAATCATATAGAGAACTTTTGTTTTATGCCATTGAATATTATTGTTATCCTTCCCAAGTATTTCTGTATGAAATAACATGCAATGGGTGTACAGCAAGTTACCAAAGGTAGAAAACTTGTGAACTAGTACCATAATTTGGTCAGGAATTTAAAATCCATTTGGTGCTATCAATTGATTTAATTAAAGCAGAACTGTCTACAAAAGGGACTTGATTTGGAACATCAGGATCTATCTACTTCTACTATTTAACAAGAAAAAAGAAAATGGAAGAGTGAGGAAGAAAAGGAAGGGAAAAAAAGGGGAGGAGGAAAGTAATATGTTCTCCAAATGGGTTTGTGACGAGTCTAAAGAACTTTTTCCACCCTACCAAAATGTTAATAAAAGACTCAGGGTATTTCTAGTAAAATATTTCTTAAAATATATTTCAAAGGAAAATGTTAAAAATAAGGATCATTCAATACATTTTGATAAGGAATTTCAAGTGATAAATTACATTCACCCTATATAAAAAGAAAAGGTTTGCTCATTTTCTTTGCTCTTACCTACTATTGTGATTTTTTTTTTTCTTTTCACAAATGCTTAAGCCTAAAAATTGAAGGATATCGTTACATTTCCATGGACAGAATCTGCAAAAATAATTCCCTTTAATATTGAAGAGAATTAAGCACCTCCACATGGCCTGATGAACGTAGTTAAAAACTCCTAGATTTGAAAAGCTCCTCTTGGCTTAAGCAATATCAGATCAGTTATTTATTTGTTTGCTTGTTTTTGCTTTGGTGAAATCTATTCAACATACCCCTTCACATTTTTGGTAAGCTATTAAATTTCTTTAAACCTTTCTATAAAGAAAACGAATAGTATGTCTACTTAAGATTAGAAAGACTATTATCAATCTATAGAAATGGGTAGTTCGATAGGTTATATATCATATAGCATTTCATAAGTATTATAACTCATATAAGTAATCATCCTTTTTGTTTCTAACTTTATTTCTCCTAACTTTGCTTCTCTGATAATTTTCTATGAAACTGAAGGATGTTTGAAGCTTTTAGATAAAAGACTTTTTTTTTTTGCTTTTTGACACAAGTATTGGATAAGTAGAAAATAGAGTTATAGGAGTGAAACATAAAATGAGTAATAAAATGCCATGGAGAAGCATAGTGAAGGACCCTTCTTTGATCATAACTGAAAGAGGGAGGATACAAGACCTAAGTATATCCAGATTAATGCTCTAATTTTTTCATTTCTATTCGGGAGTCCAAAGGTGCTGGGTTCGGGGTAAGGGGAAGAGATTGAAAACGAAGCAGAGTTTCTGAGATAATATTTGGCATCAAATTCGACTTAGTCAACTCTTCATTCACCTTACCCAAGAGCGAGCTCTTAGGTGTTTGATATAATTAGATCAGTAGGAGACAATTCCTCTATTTTTACCTGGGAGGGAGAGAGTGATGGTTAACTGAAGTTGGGGGAGGTTTTGAGTGAGGGGAGAGAGAAGAGGGCTAGAATAGTTGGAGGACATATTAATAGGTGTTAATAATGCCAGGTCAAGTGGCGAAGAAGATAATTCAGCTGTAGCACAGGGGATAGGGCCCCAACATACAGTTGCAAGCTTCTGCAGAGGACAGGATTTGTCATCAGAGCCCTCTTGGAGGCTGGTACCAAGAGACGTGGGAACTATTCAGTAGTTGGAGACAAGGAGATAGAGTAAACACCCTCGTTGCCTTGTTTGGTTACACAGTTTGCAAAAAGGAGAGGAAATGGGGGTGGGAGTGGAGACAAAATATAAAATTAAAATAATGCATTAATTAAACCTTTCTTCCTTAGTCTTCTCTTCTGTCTGGCTAATGGTAAAAGCCCAACCAGCTCGACAACTCTGGGGAAGAGAATAAGAAGGGCCACCTTTTCGTATTGACCAGAGACACACCCCTGTTTCTGATGCTGTGCTAAGACTCTGGATAGAGCTTCCAGGTCCCTGCTCAAACAAGCGGGAGGTGTGTGCTTCATCCTCCCCCAGCCTTCCTTAAGAAATCCCCATCATCACCCCTGTATTCAGGCCTCCTGGTCTCTTCCTCTCGCTCTCAGGCCCGGACTAGGGAGCATTACTTTGCTCTTTTCGTTGGCCAAGCACAATTGTGTTGTTGGAGATAATGAATTCAATCCCCATCAAAGGGCATTAGGCTTGCCCGAGCTCTGTAGTGGCTACTTTTTTTTTTTTCTTTTTCCTTCTCTCCTCTCCCTCCCCCCTCCTCCCCCCGGCCCAGGACAAGAAGAGGGGGGGAGGGAGTGTAAATCGAGAATGAAAAGCTAAGGAGAAAAAAATTCTCGGGGGTAGCCTATCCCCTGATCGCCTCTTTTGAAGTGAGAGGGATAGGGCATTGTTGTTCACATCGCGGCCCATAAGACTGAAAAAAACACGGCAGCTTTTGATGAGGCGATGCAATTGAGCAACAAGTCGAGCTGGCTGAGCCTCTCCAACTGCCCTGATGCCTGTGGATAACATATGTCCCGCATTAATTGGGAGGGTGGGAGAACAATTGGACGGGAAAGGAGAAGGTAGGGACTAGGTATGGAAGCCGAAGGCATGATGATAGCCAGCAAAAAGTAATGTAGAGGAGAGAGAGGATACTGGCCCGTGATGAAAAAGCCTTAAAGGGTTCCGAAGTGTCCAATAGGAGCTGATCTTAGCTTTAAAGATGAGCCTGGGGATCCCCGAAAGGGTTACCTGAAATCACAAAGACTGCTTCCACTATGCTTACCGGAACATTTATCTCAAGGTGTGTACTGGGGTTTCCGGTTTCTGATTGGTGTTTAGAACCTGTTGGGACCTCAGATACAGTTTTGTGGGGGTTTTTTGTTTTTGTTTTTGTTTTTCGGATGGATTTAAGGTAATTTATTGGAACTCGATTAGGAATGAAAAATTCATTTTTTAATAATTTCACCATTAATGTGCTCCATATATCTTAAATGACTAGCCTAGTTATGGATGCATAAGGTACCCATAACAGTTTATGCAAAGAAGAGGGTGATCATTCAAACATAAAAGCAAACATACATTTATTCAAATCTTCAAAATTGTTTATTTCAGAAACAACAAAATTGTTGCAGAAACTGAGAACTATGCGTTCAGACTTTAGTCATAACATCATATAGCAGTACTTTAAGGTGTCTAATATGAAAATTACTATTGCTTTTGGATTTTCCTGGAATATAAAATAAAAAATCATAATTATTCATTTGAATTCAAGGATGCAATAAAGACAGGTCAAAGATTATGCACCAGGCTGGAGCCTGCTTTAAAAAAAAAAAAAAAAAAAAGTTAGATACTTTAAAATGAGGTCATTATCTTCATCAATATCAATTTATTGAGAACTTCTTAAAATGTATGCCACAGAACTAAATTGGGAATTTCTCCTTAACATCAAGTCCTATTATCTGGAAAATTGTTAAATATGTTCAAATTTACCTTCTGCTCTCCCAACATGAAATTAGTCTATCTTCTTCCATTTCCCAGCCCTTAATTTCTATGTTCTTTTACCAAAAGGCTTCGCTACTTTTGAGGTTAAGGTTTCCTCTGAAGGTCCCTTACCCTACTAACCCACTTTCCCTTTCACATACGTTTAAAGATCCTATTAACAGATTTTTCTAAGTCATGATAAGATGAAGACACTTTTATTTCCGGGAGAAAAGAAGAAATCAGGAAGAAGTATTTGAAATTCAGCACAATTCATTTCAATTTTTGCTAATAAATCGGAGGCCTCCAAGGGGAATATACCAGCAGGGGGAAGCGTAGAGAACTGGTGTTCCGGGGTCGAGTCTGAGCCGCTTGGGTTGCTCTGTTGTTACTGGGCTGTACCAATTTTTTTTTTCCCTCGGCTTAGGCTGAAGTAATGAATTACGCAGACTCAAAAGCAAGAAAGAGCAGTGGGAACTTTCTAAAACCATTCCCAGCAACCTGAATCACCTTCAAGAGCAGCAAATCTCCAGTGTCAATAGACTTAAACAGATAGACTCCTATTTGGGCGACATGTAATATGTACGATGGTTTAAAACAGCAACAAAAAGAAAGTCCTGTACACTTTTCTTATTAAAGTTTGTATTTTAAAATAACTAATTATACATTGTCTCTTTGCTGTGAAATAGCTGATCCAGAACATGATCTTGCAAGCAGATATGTAGCTAAAAACCCAAGGGGAGGAAGCCAACCAACATTGGTGAGATTTATACTTGAATGTGCAATCCGTTTCCAAGCAAGGTATTCTAAAAGGTTTTCCATTTAATACTTCCTAATTTCAGAAATTCGAAACTTTCCACAAATATTTTTAAATAGAAAGGACTGAAACTGAACGGGAAAAAATGAATTAGGCAACAACGCGAGTAATCTTAAGTCAATGTAACATGCATAATAGTGGTTATATATGGTTAAAACTCTAGTATTCGAATTCAGTAGTTTGACTTCTGAGTTTATCTTGGTGACATAATTGATATTCCATCTGTATTTTCCAGGTTTGGAATGCCTCTTCCACTCCAAAACCATCCATTTTCCAGATTACACAGCAGAAAATACATGTCTAGTCATAGCTAAGAAACGTACACAAAGAGCCTCAAAACTATTTTGGAGAAATAGATGGAATGGGCAGAGGAGATATTCGCTTGATTGAAGGGTCTGGCATGGGTTTGTATTTTCTCATTTATGAAAAGTTACTTTCTGATAAACTCAGAGCTTCTTTCCTCATAGGAAAAAAGCCAATACCTTAAAACTTGAAATTGAGGCAACAAGAGTTTTAAGAGACCCTAATCCACCCCTTTCTTGCCCAGTTTAAAAGAACGATCTTTTAGTAGAAGAAATAAATACATTTGACGTCTTAAAATGAGGCCACACGGACTTTTTGGAGGGTCCAAAACTGTTTGCTCGGGTGGTAGCTGAAAACAAAGGTGAGGGACGCAGTTGAGCTGTCCAAAGTTCAGAGATCTAAAATCCCAGCGAGTCTCAGTCGGAGACTAAGAAGAGAAATACAAACAACTCCTTTAGTCTCGAAGGGCATTTATTTGGAACAAAACGGAGGACGATCTCCACTAATCTATTGTTAAATGTTGGTATAATGTTAAATGCTTTCTTCAATCGATTGGAAATAAAACATAAAAACACTCAGTGAACCATTTTTAATCTCACATTTTTAAACTTGATTTTTAATAGCAACTTTCAATTCCGTATCATTTTTCTTATATTTATTTGCATGATTATGTATCCTGAATTCTTCTCATTAAGGGAAAACTAAAGTTTAAATTATTCCATAATTTCCAGTATTGAGTTAGATAATATTGTCTTTTTTCCATAATATAAATGCTAATTTCTAGGCAAGCCCTAACCACATAGAGATGTGCACGAACCAATATTTTTGTAATTCAGTGTATTACGATGCCTTTGTTCCTTCACTGTTTTAGTCAAAAATATGTATTATTCAGCATGAATTAATATTTAAATGGTTTTCAATTAAATTTATGAGAGCAAATAAAAATACAATTTTATTAAATGCTAATTACACAATTTCTAAGCAACTTTATATCTTTTTCTTGGTTTCACATTCTGTGAATCACTAGTGAATCACTAATTCACTATCACAAACGATATCACTGATGAAAATGCTATGTAGCTGTATGTACATACCATTGCAATATGGTATTAGTCTATATTATGGTTAAATCAAAAGAAAAGTGATTTTTTTTTTTTTTTTTTTTTTTTTAGAAAACGTT
Organism: Sarcophilus harrisii; assembly: GCF_902635505.1. Lineage (NCBI taxonomy): Eukaryota > Metazoa > Chordata > Mammalia > Dasyuromorphia > Dasyuridae > Sarcophilus > Sarcophilus harrisii. The sequence goes on from NC_045427.1 coordinate 338,136,727, forward strand.
AGTTAAATTTGAGCATAGTTCACTTGCTTCAGGCTGCATCTAAAGTTTTGCTCACTTAAGTTATTTTAATTACACAGATATGGGGGCCGATGTACAGAATGTTAAAGTATGATTTTCTTTTTTTATTTTATTTTCTTTTTTATTATTGTAGCTTATTTACAAAACATATGCATGAGTAATTTTTCAACATGATTTTCTAAATATATAATCTCTGTTCTTGTACTTGGTTCTAATAGAAAATAATATAAGAAGGCATATAATATTTTAATCTTGTAATTTCTAATTTTCTTTTCAAATAAATTTGTCTTGATTACGAATCAATCAGAAAAAAATTGATACTGGAAATTAAGTTTTGGAATGGGGGAGTGGGTTGTTTTATATCTCTGTTTCTTTCGATGATTATTACAGGTTCGTTCTCCTATAGAGTAAAACAAAGAATCTCGAGGAATGAATTAAGGTTTCTATTTGGTTTATAATCTTATACTAAATATTATGTTGCAAGTGAGCTCGCTTCTGCCTAAGAGCGCTCCTGAGTTAGCTCCAAGTGTTAACTCTTCTTGTTTCCCCTTCCTCCTCCCCCTCCATTCCAAGTTGTCCAGTTTTCTTTCAGTTAAATTCAACAAACGTTTTTTAAGCGCTCTTATGTGCTAGGCACTAGAGATACACAGGTGAAAAGGAAATCCCTTACCTAACTAAGGGAGCTAAAAGGTTTCAAGTGCCCATGTCTCCACCACATCATTACTGATGCAAGATGAAAATTTGGGAAATTTCCCTAATGATTCGAATTCCCTGTCTCCTAGACTCCTAGCAGTCTTATGGTTAGGTTATTTTTTTTTTTTTTTACGTTATTATTACATGGGAAGTGTGCGTTCCTTCCCTTCCCCAGAAAAAAAAAGGGAGGCAGAATTTCCAGAAAGAAAATGTTAAAAATCCAGAAAACTGTGTACAGGAACGAAACTGAACCTTCACGATCACGATTAAAAGAAACCTGAATCTAATCGCGCAACTTCAAGTTCCATTAAGTCTTGGGTGACAGAAAGTAGATGTTTTCGCATCAGAAAATAGGGTGTCAGGAAAGCGGTATTCTTTGAAACTAACTCATCAAATCCACAAATATTCTCCCTGCTTCTCTGAACACAACTGCTTCAGCTAGAGCTTGGTGCTTTGTACCAAGTTCCCTAAGGCAGAAGACCAGGTTTGCGTTTTGGGGTTTTTATGTTTTGTTTTGTTTTGTTTTGTTTTTCCTGTTGTTGCAGGCTTCCAAGGAGAGGATTAATGGCTAAAGTCTCCGCAGCAAATAGGCATAGTTGCGCGTACAGGAGCAGTAAATAGGCGACTCTCTCTCTCTCTCTCTCTCTCTCTCTCTCTCTCTCTCTCTCTCTCTCTCTCTCTCTCTCTCTGTTGTTGTTGACTTTTAGGTCTTGGGTCAAACAAAAGCTTTATTCGCTGGGGGTGGGGCGGCGAACAATGAATAACTGCACTTCTTCCTTAGAGGTACAAACAATTTCGCCTTACAACCACTGAACTGCCCAGCTGTCCTAAAGACCCTCCTCCCCCACTGTATAGTAGCTCCTAGAGTACGAAAAAATGTAAAATGCTGAAATGTTAGGCCTCTAGTGCCCTGCTCTGCGTGAATGTTTCGCAGGTTCCACTTTGTTTTTTTGCCTCTTTATAACCTTTTAGTAGAGAATACAGGAAGACAAGGCTCTTCATTCAACTTATCACAGACCAACTTTCCATTTCCAAACCCCGATTCCTAGAGAAGTTAACACAACACTCTAAAATCCTCTGCCTCCACATAGCACACCACGAAGGGAGGTCTCCCCATCTTCAAATTAAAGCGCTTAACAAAATAGAATGACAAAACTTATGGAAGCCAGGTTCAGTTGCTGCAGATCAGAAATGGAAAATAATTAAATTAATTTAATGATATGTTGAGAGGAGACAGACAGCAAAGCAAAAAAAAAAAAAAATAAATAAAAAATAAATAAACAAACAAACAAAAAACCAGAGACTTGCTGCAAAGTGAAATGTCTTGCCTTGTAAGAGCCTGCTGACTTCCTTGCAGCGCGATTGTATAGTACTTGGAATTAGGATTTCACTGCTACAAATGTGGAGAATTGTTGTGATTTACAAATTTCTCCCCATTTCCTTAAATAGATCTTCAAGCATTCCTTCTACACCTCAATTATCATTATATACGTTGTTTAGTTATTCATGTAACAGTCTTTTTCGTCCCATCTGAAGGACAATAATTTGAAGAAGGATAATTGGGAGCGCTAGATATTTAAATAGGAAAGTAACTTTCTGTTCTTTCACCTAGAAAATCAATTATATTATAATTAAGAGAATTATACAGTTTTTCTTGTCTTGTTTTCCTTTGTGGAATGAGAATAATTAAAGTTAGAGTTGTTCAAGTTCAAACCTTCTAAAATGACTGAGTTCACAAACACAGGCCCCTCTCCGGAGATCAGCTTTTTCTTGGACTGATGTTGTTATTGTTGATGTCAATCTGCACAAGACTGACAAAGAAATAGGTGAAGTGGAAAGTGAGCCTGCTATCAAAGGAGAGGAATGATTTTTTGATCACTGGTAATTATTGCTGTGAAATTGCTTTTAAGCTTCTTAGAATTCAATAGAAATCACCAGTTTGGAGTCCTGGCTACTATTATTATTTTAGAAACAATGTCATTAAATCACTATAATTATACTACACTACATGCAGAATCACAAAATACCCTAGACAACCAAGACATTTAACGCTCTAATTTGTTTCCTCCACTTGGAGTCCACTGTAGCTAGAACTATTGTCTGTTTCAGGTTTGTTTGTTTTTAAATACCAGTATTAACAATATCTGTTAATTTTGTCATTCTAATTTTAATTTCAACTAAGTCCAATTGAATTTGATTATGATACATGTCAAATAAAGAGGAAAAATCGGAGTTGGGGGCCAGAAGAGGGCATGATTTAAATATACAGTATTAGCTTTTGCTGTATAAAATATACCTCATGGTATAACTCTCTTTCTTAAAATGGATATCAACACTTCTCAGAATAAAATAATCTTTACAATCTTGTTTCCTAGAATTCCTCTACTAAATTTCTTATTGGCTTTCATATGCCAATTCTGCCTGCAGTCATTTTTCTTTGAGAAAATCAAGTTTACTTATGTTAGAGAAATTCTTATTGAATAAATACACCAGTTTTCATTGCTGATAAGTTTTCTTCTTTTCCTTTTATATTTAACTCCTTGTTTTGAAAATATTTGTCTTATATTTTATAAGCATGAAATAATAAGAAAGCAAAAATCCTTATTTAACATTCCTTTTATTTAAAGTCCTTAACTGCAAGTGATCAAAACATACTCCACAGTTTTAAATTTCAATTATCTTCTTTGCTAAAATTAAATGAAAACATTTCCCATTACAATCACACTTATAAAAATTAACTTTTTAATTTGTTATTTTAACCATCACATAAAGCAATATCATCTGTAAAAGAAAGAAATATAAGCCATGCAATAAATTAAGAACACTGAGAAAGCAAACAGGAATAATAATAAAAATCCATCTGGCTATGCTAACACCACATTAGACTGTGGAAGGTGCATTAACATTGGATGAAATAAGTGAACAATGGTAATAAGTGGCAGAGTAAAAATAATTTTGGGACCTTGGACCAGATTTCAAAATTAAGCAACTTACATCTTGCTTTAATCTCCTAATGTTTTAAGAACTCTTTTTTTTTTCTGGAAAAATAACCCTTGTATAATGGCATAATACACAGGTTTGTTTATATGTTTTAAGTGTCCCTATAGTTAGATGACCATATTTCTTTTATTTTTGTCTTTTTATTGAATTGTTCCAACACATAGTTAATGCTCCTTGAATGACTAATAGTCAGTAAATCAAACAGTAGAGAGCTACATGTGGGCAAAAAATTTTTAAATCAATTTTTATCAAATCTATACAAGTAGTAAGAAAGAAAGAGTTTGGAATATCAAATGAGCAGTAGTCCATGTAACATCACTTTCCCAGGCAACTTTTGAAGATGTAATATGTTTATTACCTAGGTATATGTAAAATTACATATACCTAGGCAAGAAGAGAGAATATACATATATGTGTACATGTGTTGAAAAATTATACATAATATACATATATCCTTCTAAATCAAGTTATCTGAAAGATGATCTAAAAAAACAGTACTTCTGATTCTTGTATTTTGCTTGTGTTTTGCTGCATTAAGATCCTTCAATAGTTTTTAAAGGGACCCCAAATCTACTCATTTATTTTTCTGGGTTCTTAACATTAAGAACATTGCCACATACCTGTAAACTTTTGGCAAGTTGGACAGTAAAGAGAGTGGAAAAAATACAATTATTTTACAAGTTTGACCACCTCTTTCTTTTTAAATACACAGGAAAAGAGAGAGGACTAGAAGGAGGAAAGGAAGCACAAGAAGAAATATCTTTATATATACAATTTTGGATCACTAAACTTTGCAGGAAGGATTTTAGTTCGGTTATTTGAAATGCTTTATAATAACATACACAATGCCTTTTGAACATAATAATATAGTAACAATCCTTTGCACTGGAGGGGGAAATGATTGTGCAAAACCGTAAAATAAAAAGTTTATTAGGGTTTCATGAATGTTTGTTTGTTTTTTTAATTTCTTCTGTTACCAGAATAGTCATCCCAGAAAAAGAACCAGTCACAGGAGCTAAGAAGTATTTAGGACGGGTCTGGAATACACACCTTGATAGTAAGAAGGCTCCAGAGCTGAAGGCTCAATTGTGCTCCTTCCGGCCATGGAGGCACTGCTCAGGGGCAGGCTCCCTGGCAGCCCTGCACCATAGGGTGAGTACTGCAGAGCCTGCTCATAGGCCTTGAAGTCCAACTTGTGTTGCTGCTCGGAGGAGGACATAAGATTGTTGATAGAGAAGGGGTGATTGAAGGAGTAGTGGGGGTCCCCTTTCAGGTGCAACTGGGACTCGTGGGGTGTCAAGACGTGTGCTGGGTGGGAGGGGGGCACCGAGGCTAATGCCACGGGCCCGGTGGTGATTGGTGGGGCAGAAGAAGAGGCCGGAGTCTTTAGCTCCTGGGCGCCCCCTGTCGCCCCAGCTCCATTGTGGTCCAGAGGCTGGGGGCTGGCCGCAGAACCCGACGCCTGGGCGCCTTCTAATTGGGAGGATTTGCCGTGCATCCCGCGATGTAAGGGGGAGTTGGAGCTTGTGCTGGAGCCTCCCGGGGTCTCCTTCCTGTTGTCTGGACCTCCTTTGCCTACACCGCTACCGCCGCCGCCGCCTCCCGCTCCAGCTTGCTTCTCGCATTTGAAGCGCTTCTGACGACGCAGGTAGCAGCCGTTCTCAAACATGTTGCCAGAGTCTGGGTGCAGGGTCCAGTAAGAGCCCTTGCCAGGTTTGTCGGGAGAGCGAGCCACTTTGACAAAGCAGTCATTGAACGACAATGAATGGCGAATGGAATTCTGCCAGCGTTGTTGATTCTGCCTGTAGTAGGGAAATAAATCCATAATCCATTGGTAGATTTCGCTCAGGGTCAGCATCTTGCTGGGAGCTTGTTGGATGGCCATGGTAATGAGAGAGATATAGGAGTAGGGGGGTTTGGCATGAGGATAGCTCCGCTTGAAGGTTTTGGCGTCCCCTCTGCTGCGGCTCAGGTTGGAAGGGGCATATGCCATAGGGCTCATGCAAGGGTTCATTGACCCAGTGTAAGGACCCAAGCCATTCATGGAGGCAGCCTGTTGAGCTCCCATGGTATTCATGCCCCCAGGACTCAGGGCCGCTCCCATGGCAGTCACCCCTGCTGCGGTCATGCTATTCATGGCACTGGATGAACCTCCTGGCATTCCAGCCACAGTCCCGGGACTTAGTCCGGCCCCTAGGCCTGGGTTGGCATAGGACATGTTGAAAGAAGCTGGCGTCATGTTGCCACTAGTGGTCATGGTGTTCATAGTCATGTAGGTATTCATGGTGTTCATTGAGCCTAGACCCGAATTCATGTTGCTAACCGGTGCTGAGGAGTAGGCCTGCATTAAGGAGAGAGTAAAAGAAGATAAAGAGGGGTGGATTAATGCAGAGGGAGATGAGAGATGGGTGTGGGTAATGGGTTGACCTAAAGTCACCTGCATTCCCCTTTAATCCAAAGAACCGCTCAATACCGTACAAATAATCTATAGATTGCTCTCATACTCAGCAAAGAATGGGGCCAAGAGAAACAAGGAGGGGAAAAAAAGGAAAAACATTCAAATTTCCAACAACATAGAAAAAATACTTACATAAACATAGCCCAGAAGAGAGATAATACCAGAAGTTAATGAAAGCCCACTTTCTATCTATTCTTGTATCTTCCTTAATTTTGTAACCCTAAATTCTGCTTTCTTTAAATAAATGTACACAACCTCCCCTCAAAAAAAAAAAAAAACAAAAAAAAAAAAAACCCACCTTTGGAAACCAAAGGCCTTTCTTATCCCTTGTTGCCTACCAAAAAAAAAAAAAAAAAAAAAAAAAAACCATATTTCTTTATATTATATTCACTAAATATACTTTCACAACTTTCAGAAAGATCTCAAAGAAAAACAGACATAAGAGAACACATTCCTTTTGTTACTTAAATGGAATTTGTAAGACCTGAAGCTGGGTTGCAACAGACTTTTAACCAACACGTTCTCTTTCAGTGTATTATTTGTATACTACTCCTTACCAGAAAGTATCTAAAATCATGAAGGAAAGAGCCATTCTCCTAATGCAGAGTATAATTGACTTTTAGAAATCTTAAGCAAATAGTACTTTTTTGTGTTTTTTTTCAATTTCCACGTAGCTTTGTAAGATCACCATAAAATTTAAATTAAGGTTGTGCAAGTTAACATTTAAAATAAATTTGGAGGGGCATAAAGGAGATCCCAATGTATACATTTAAGTTTACTGTAAGTACATAGCGCATTTTTGAAAATGTTCCCAGATACTTATAATAATTTCTCTTCATTCTCTAATATCCTCAATAATTCCAGACTATGGTAATATAGTACGTCTAAATTGTAGCATTTATTGATATACTGAAATGAACACTTTGATCTTTGTAAAGCATGACCTCAAAGCAGAGAACTTTATCAGTTAGCTACAACCTTCTATGTCAAAGAAGCTGGAAAATGAACAATTTCAGCCATTTTAAATTTCTTAAATATAATTCTAGTCATTAAAAGTTCCACTTAATATAGGCATTATTTTATTGATTTATATTCACAGCCTAAACCTACAGTAGGAGCTTTGTGACCAGAAATAAATATTTCAGTAAACAAACAGCTGAAAAAATTTACATTCTTTTAAAAAATTATCCTAAAAATTAAAGCACTTCACAGCAGAATTTTGAAAATGTGTCCTGAATGAAAATCATAAAATTTTTCAAAAGATTAAGCAAGGAATTGATGATTTTTACTTAGGAAAATATTTGATTCTTATAAACAATTGTCACAAAGTTATGTTTTGTCTTTTTTCTACATTAGAAAATTAAAGAACATTAAAAGGTAAAAGGTAAAAAAGGTAAAACATTAAAAGGTAAAACGAACTAGTTTACTCATGTTTAAATATTTACTATGCACATGTGAATATTGTATACAAATAAAAATGTTTGTTAAGTGAATGCAACTATGTTATCTGTGAAAATAATTATTGTTGCTATACTGTCTATGGAATTTAGATACTACTTTTTACACTGGGACACACAATTCTCAGCAAACGCGGATTGAAAAAATGTGATCAGGAAGTGCCAATGTGTAATAAATCTTCTGAGTAATCACATGAGAAAATGGGTTTTAGTAGGTGGTAGGTCTATCTACTCTTTCTCAATATTCTTTTGTACTTACTGTAAAATAAAAGACACCCAAACACTCACAGGGAATGAGGGGGAGGGGGATAGGGAAACTACAATGAAGAAAACAGGTTCTCTCCCTTTGCAATGGGCCGATGCATCTCTCACCATCGCCACCCAGTGGTTCTATCTAGGAGCGTTCTCCTTTTCCTCAAAGATTTTTCTAAAAATTTGTTTTTGTTTTGTTTTTGAATGAACGACTGATTCCTTTGGCTCCATTAAGTTACTCAGCTACTCTGGTCAGAGGGATATTTAGAAATGAGAAAAATGTGGGAAGGGGGGCGGAGAAGGGAAGCATCAATCTTGCAACGAAGCTTTTTTTTTCCCTCCAAGGGCTTCATTTCAACTTGCCCATGTCCCTTTCTGCCTACATTATGGCAGAGTTTGTGCTCCAGTTTTCCGCTTCAAGTGCTTCACCAAAGGAGAAAACCTACAAAATCTGCTTCTTCAAACGTCTAAGTTCTCCCTGTAAGATTCATCTGACCCCAAATCTCAGTCCTTAGATTATGGTTTGTTTTCGTTCGTTTAGGACTAGGTATGGTTGGCAACTGTAAAATCTAAAATCTCTCCAGTCCCACGAATTAGTTTGTCCTCCTCTGATTCTTTGTACCCCCGTTCTATTTTCCTTCTCTTCAAGAGGATTTCCCAACTTCTCTTACCTCCTGAGATTCCGCGTAGTAGCTGTTCCAGTCGCTAGTTTCGTGCCCTTCCATTTTCACCGTACCTAACATCATGGAGCCAACGTGCCCGGTATAATCATCCAGCCCTTTGCAAAAAACCGCGGGCAGCAAAGAAGGGAGAAAGGGGGGAAACAACCAGCAACAATAACAACACTACAAAAAAACCCAGTCACCAACCAAACTAGCACCCCACGTAGGAGGAAGCCAATTCCCGGTGTACTCTTTATTGCAGCTGGTGGGAGGAGGGTTGGGGAAAGGGAAAGGAGGGCGTAGAGCGGCGTGGGTGAGAGACACTTGAGAAAGTGAGGAAGTGCCGGCTGGGATGCGAGTGGAGTTGAGCTGATGTGGATCTTACGTCGCCCAAGTGCCCACCTCCTTCTCTTCTCCCCATTTGTCCGCTGCACAAAGACGCTTGCACCTACAAAGCCAAAGATGCACCTGCTAACAAACGGGCACCAGCCACTCGCAATACCTCCCACCCGTCTCCCTCTCGGTCACCCCAACTCCTTCTTTCCTACTCGTACCGCCCCCTCCCCCAAACTAAGGCGTCACTTTATTTGCAGAGCAATGTAATTGGTTTAAGATTGGAGAAAGAGGAAAGAGACAAGTGGGAAGAAAACAAAAAGGGAAATACTCTCCTTTGGAAAGAAAAAAAAAGTGTTGTCGGCCTCGGGATCTCAGATCACTGAAAATGAATGCTGTGGCTGAGGCGCTAGTGGCGGGGAAGACTCTGTTTGAGTTGAAAGTTAAAGGACAGCCGGCGTCAAAGCCTGGAGATTAGAAGACTATGTTCACTAAACTGTAATCGAGGTTCCCCTTATTTGGGCACCCTACTGTTTTCCAGATGGCTGCTTGGGAACGGCTGCCATCACTGAGCCTAGTAATGTCAGCTTAGAGTCTTTTATGCCCATTATTCTCACTCCCTCCCCCCGTCCCAATTCTACATCGTCTTCTCTCAAATCTCTTTTCCTTCCTTTTCCTTGTTCAACTTCTCAAAGTTCAACCCTGAGATATTCTATAGTCAGGAGGGTCTAGGATGCTGACGTGCTCCAAATCCAAGGCTTTCTTTTTTTTTTCCCGCCCCAGCTTCCGCCTCATTACAAAAATAATAGTTTTTGCTTTGTCACTGGAAATCCAGTCATCTGAGTCACCCCAAAGTGACGTTAAAGCCAACCCCAGAACACCAAGACTTACAGCAGACCGGGATGCACTGAAATGTAACCCGTACCTGCGGCTACAGCAGGTGAGTCATTGTAATAATTTTATATCTTTATGACTTTTTTTCTTGGTTACATTGTTCACTTCCCTTGTCATTTGAAGCAATGATTATAAAAGGAAAAAAGAAAGTGAGGGCAGATATCTATATGTGAAGGCAGGCAGTAGGAAGCATCTATTTTTTGCTTCCTCACCTTCTTCTTCCCTTCCTTCTCCTATCCCCCTTGAAAAGGGGAATGAGGCATACATATAGTTTTCCCTAAGAGAAAAAAGTCAGAGTTAGGAATTTGGGGGGAGGAGGGCAAGGGGAGTCGACTGAAGTTTCTAAATCATTTGAAAAAAAGAGAATTTCTGAATTGAAAAAAGTACTGTTCCCTTAACTGCTCTCCCCACCCTAGCCTCATTTTCATCTATGACTTATTTGAACTATAAGTGATAAGACTCAATCAAAGCCTCCTGTCTTACTATCTACTATAATTGCTATAGATTAGAAGTGAGAAAACTTATATTAAAAAAATCTCGTGGCCTTCATAAAATAATGGTCCTGATGGGACTTATGTAATAAGGGAAAGTTTTTTTTTTTCTTTCTTTCTTTTTGCTTGGGATTAAGGTAGAACCAACTCCATATATGATAATAGAAGAGGATGTATGTGTTATGTGTATGCATGTGTTCTAAAAGCGTCTAAAAAGTGATTAGAATCCAAGGTTTTTTGACATGGAATGTAGCTCTTCTCTCATAGTGGAAAGCACTGGTCCTGTAATCAAAAAACCTGAGTTCAAATGGTAGCTTTGCTACTTCCTGGCTAATGTGATCTCAGGCAAAGTAACATCTTTATTCCTCAAGTTTCATCACCTATAAAATAAGAAGATTGGACAAGGTGATCTTTTAGGTCTCTGAAGTTTTTCTTTGTTGTTCTAGTATTCTATGTTTGAGTTTCAGGCAAAAATAATTCTTAATAAAATAATCTTGAATTTTTATAGGTTTTTATCTTGTTAATATTAAGAAATTTAAAAAATTCTAAACAAGTATTATGAATAGCAAATAATGATTATTCCTGCTCTTTATTTTTTAAATTCTTTTTTCTTTAAAGTATGGCAAAATTCCTACATTAATGTTTGAAACAAGCAAATTTATTAAATCAATATTCTTGTGTGATTTTCTGTCAGCATTATGATTTTAATTAAACTTGAAAAGTATTGGGATACTGTTATTAAAGATCATTTTCCTTATTCTTTTCAAGTACTGTAAGTGACTTTGTTACTCTTTTTGACTATCAAATTTATTTTTAATGATTTGAGTATTTTTCAAAGATATTCTATTGAAAGTGGAAGATTTGAGATAGGATGTTTGTAAAGAAAACCAATTTCAAGATAAAATGCCAAACAGCAGATTTTTTTTGGAGGGGGATTCCCAGTTTACTTTTTAAAACTCTAGACTTGAATTGTCCAACAAAATTCTTTTGAGAGAATTGTAGAATTATCTAGTCAGACTCATAAGTGAAAAATAAATATCCTGCAAAACACCCAACATGTGATTAATTAGCTTAAAGACCTCCAGTGAGAGAGAACTCACTACTTCCTGGAGTACTAATTGTTTAAAAGGAGGGAAGGAGGGAAGAAGGAAAGGAAGGAGGGAAGGAGGGAAGGAAGGAGGGAAGGGGAGAAGGAAGGAAGAAAGGAAGGAAGGAAGGAGGGAAGGAAGGGAGGGTGGGAGGGAGAGAATGAGGAAAATAGAAAGGGAGAAGCAGTCCTTAATTTCCTTCAAAACACAAACAGCAATTCAAAGAAATTTCCTTAAAGTATCTTTAGGAACTAAAACAAATTATTTTGACTGCTAAATTATATACCCTGTCTTTTGTTTTCAAAACTTCAGATTACAATAAAGTCATAGTGTCTCCTGTTGTTTCTCTATTGTGCAATATAGATTCTCATCAGTGTGCCAGTTATACAGTGGTGGTATAGGAATCTTGCATTTAAACAGTAACATATTTCCTGTTTGGAAGGACTTTCTCATTAACTGAAGTTTCTAAATATAGATACCTAAGGCCCCAAATTGATCTCATAAATATGAAATCACTAGAAGTACAATTAGCTTCATATCAAGTTATTCTTAAAAAATGGTTTTCAGGATCATTGAGCATAATATAGCCTAAGGTATATTCTATCCTAATTATCAATCAAATAAAATTTCCAGGGTCGTGCAAATGAGTTATCACAATTTATATTCCTTTATTGTTTTTGGGACTTAAAATTTTCCCCCTAAATATTGGTAGTCAGCAAGCATTACTATGCTAAGCACAGTAATACTAAGAAAGTTAGTTTCCTATATTATGGAATGCACCTCCTCTGTATTAATAATCTTCAGTTTGCTTCTGTATACCCAGAACGTGTTCTGGAAAAGTTTACTAAATCCTCCTGTCAAATCAACCCTTTTGAATACCTTCAATGTCCCCTTTCAAATCTTTTTCTTCCTATTTTTTATTTTTTAATGAATTAGAATTTCTAAAAATTTTACTGAAAAGAAAAATTATTTCTTAGTCCTAATACTTAAGCTAAAATTATGTGATTCTGGACACATATATTTAAGTCTCAAAATGTTGTTTCTTAAATGTAAGATCAGGACCTGGGATCTGAAAAAAAACTTAGACCTAGGCTAGCTGAGTTAAAATAGTCAACACAATGGTTTAATTGGGAATAAGTATGAAGTCAAGAACAGTATGAGAGTGTATGCTACTTTTCTGGGAATAAGCAGTGTGGTAGGATTGAACAGTAATTATTCTGAAAAGGAAATAGGGGTTTTAGTGAATTTAAAGCTCAACAGGAGTCATCAGCGAAATAGCAGCTTAAAAAAAAAAAACTTATCTTGGGATATATTAAAGAAGGCATAGTCTCCAGGAATAAAGAGGTGATGGTTTCACTAGGATCCACCATTGTCAGACCTCAACTAGAGTATTTTCAGCTCTAGGCACCAAAGTTTAACAAGGACATTGATAAGCTTCAAGGGGTCCAGAGGAAGGGAAGAAGTAAATGGTCTTGAGTCTTTGACATGAGCTTCAGTTGAAGGAATTGGACATAGCTTGGAAAAGACTAGAGGAATTTACTCAATCTGCAAGTATTTGAAGGGGTGTTGTAAAGAGAAGAAAGATTAAATTAGTTGCAAATAGGCAAATTTAAGCTGGTTATCTGGAAAACCTTCCTAACAGAACTGTCCAAAAATGAAATAGATTTCTTCCTTAGATGGTGAGTTATTCCTTCTTGGAAGTCTTCAAGTAGAGTCTGGGTGATCACAATTATGGTGTGTTTTCCTTTCATGTGTAGATTAGACTAGATGGTAATTGAGGTCTCTTCCAACTGTGAAATTCTCTATGATTCCATCTTTTTGAAATCTAATAAACCAATAAGTGAAAGACCAAAGAAGAAAGGTCTTAATTAACTACTCAATACCAAAGGTGTAAAGAGAAAAAACTAATCTTGGTGTATGTCAAAAATTTAGGGCAGAAGAGATTAGATAAACACCTCCCCCTATTTTAGAGAGCTTCCTAAAATGAAATTGCTGCATCTTTCCTTCAGCGCCAACATTCTTTCATTCTGTAGGCTACTTTACTTTAAGCAATTCAAGTACTATAAACTTCCTTCAATATCTATTTTCCTTTCTTAATGTTATTCCATTCAGAACTACTCTGAGAACTTTCACAGTCAAGGAAAAGCAAGAGATAGAAAAGAATAATTTATGGTTTACTAAGGGTAGGCAGTTACAAGTATCATTAACACCCAGCTCTGCTTTACAAATCAGGAAACTGAGACTCAGAGAGGTTAAATAATTCGCCCATGGCCATCTAATAAATGTCAACTGCAGGTTTAACATATACACATGGTCCTTCTGCTATCTAACATCCTGCCTTTTTAGATGAGGATTTTTGTCGTGCTCCTTTGATTATCCTTGCTTCTACTTACCAGAGATTAGTAAACATTGCCAGTACAGAAACCTAGAAATTTGGAATGTCAAACTGGGACTGTTCACCACAGAAGGTAAGGGAGCCTCTAGATTGACTCCAATGAGATGGAACCTGACTGCTCCAGGGAGTTGTTTCCTCCCTCTTCCCCCAGTTATTTGCTGATATGTTCTGTTCATTAGATTTACTTGTTTATCAGACAGGATTTTCCAGCCAACTAAATACAATGTTTACTCGGTGGATCCCCAGAGGGATTTGCCAGTTAGTTTTTTTCTTTGGAAACCCAAGTTGTATGGTCTGGTGCCTATCTCCATTCCTTAGATAAGAAGCTTAAGTCTCCCTAGTAGCAAGGTAAGAACTCAGTTGTCTTAATGAAATCTGAGGTTTACCTCTTGATGTGGTAAAATGCCTTCTTCCTAGTGTCCTCAGTGTTGTTAGGATCTACAAAAAACTGCATTTTTTAAATCTAGCGTATGGTGCTTGGTCTTCACTATTCTCATATCGCCAACATGTTACTGAAAGTGAAGGCCAGAAACTTTTAAGTACACAGTGGTTTCTTCTACCTCTTCAGGCTAGTCAAAGGCTAGATTTGATTGGCTTGTGGGATGTGGGACAACTACATCTGGCCCTTTTTAGGTCAATAGAGTTCCCTATCAGCCAGTTGCTGAAAAGACTTGGCTAACAAATATATTCACAAAGGCAGTTGTATCATAGGAGAAAAGTTCTGGGACTGGGCACTAAGCACTCCTTGTAAGATGCCTTTAGGGGATAGAAAAAGCATTTATTTTTCTGTAGTATTTCTGGGGCTTTCCTTTCTTCTCCTATTTCACCTACTTTGCTTGAAAAGCATTATCTCAGCTGTACCCATTTGTACAAAGTTGATGATAAAAAATACAGGTAGAACCTGCTGGAGATCTCCTCCCTCTGCTCCCTTCCCCCTTTATTTCCCACCCCCGCATCTAGACCCGATTCCCTCCCCCACTTCGAAGTTCTTCCTGTCCCTCCTCCCTTCCTCTCTATCCTTCTCCCTTTCACTCACCTGGCAAGTTTCTTCCACCCCGCCTTTCTCCTTCTTTCCTTTCTCACTGGCCCTTCCCCTCTACATTCTTGCACCACCTTCAGCCCCTCACTCATCAATCTTGCCAACCTTCCTCCAAATCTTTAAAAAAAAAAATCATAAGCATTTTATACCCAGGGAATTTATTCAGTACAAGGAGCAGGAAGTCAAACCCGGACCTGCTCCCCCTCCTCCCTTTAGCCGTAAGCTACAAAACCCTTTTTGCAGGTAACTGCCGAGGTTCGTTAGTCAGCCCATATTTTGACCTCTTCAAACAAACTAGTTTTTAAACGGTGACTTTCTATCTTGGTAACTGCCAAACAAATATTATAAGAAACTTCTTTAAGAGAGTCTGGATCAGAGTGGAAATCATTGCCACCAAAAGTCGAATTCTGGTGAACTGCTTGAGCTGTGAGCACGTGCTGGAACTTAAAATAGTTCAGGAGTTAAATTCCCTTAAGTTTACGGGTGTTCATTTCTCTGCAGCTTTACCTGTAATTATCAGCTCTGTTAGAGAGGAAGCAGTTATCAAATATATAGAAAATATAGGAAAACACATACCCTCCTTCAAACAAAAAAAAAAAAAATCAAACTCTCCTCATTCTGAACCAAATTTCCTTTCTGACAATTTAAATCCTTGTGAAGGGTCAAGACTGACCCTCACTATTATGACAATTTCCCCTCTCCCCTTGCACACACACCTTATTTTTCTTTGTGATTCTTCCCATTGTCCACAAAATAGGAAAAAGTGGGGATTCTATGGCTATTTTTGGAATTGAATAAAAATATTAAATTCTTCAATTTTGTGGTTAGTTAGAACTCATGATTTTTCAGAGAGGCCAGAGTTGTCTTGCCTCAAGCTCTGGGGAAAGTAACTAAATTGTTTTGTATTTGGGCTTCTTCATATGTAAAATGCTTATGTTCTTGAAGGCAATATTGCTTGTTTGGGGAAAGCAGTTTGTAAACTTTTAAGTGGGAGGTATTGTGGTGCATGGAAAGATTATTAGTATAAAAGTTAAAGTCTTGGGTTCACGTCTTCAGTTCTGCCCTTATTATGGATAAATCACAAGTTTTCCAGGTTCTTATTTCTTCTTTTGATATAAATTAAACTAGTTAAATTCCAAGATCTAAACCTGGAAATTATATCCCCTTTCCTGAAAGTATTAACTTAGTCTTGAACAGGTAAGTTTTGATGAGAGATCTCTGGCTGAAAGTAACCTTAACATCTAGATCACCCTCCCACCCCAATTTACAAGTGAAGAAAATATAACTATTCAACTTATCCTACACAAATAGTAAGGATCAGAGAGAGAATTTTAACCCAGGTTCTTTGAGAACATATTCATGTCTCTTTCCATACACTATTTTCCTATCAAGTTCTGTAAGATGTCCACTTCTTTGATACCCACTTATAATTGGAGAGAGCTTTTATAAAAATACTTGAATAAAATTCAGGAAAAGTCTACCAGAAGTCATTCAATCCTTTTTCAAGTCAGAAGGGATCTTAAATGTTCCAGAAAGATAAGAGTATGTGTTTATTGTTTCCTTAAACTGATCCAGACCATAAGAAAGGAACTCAAAAATTTAATAACCCTATTATCCTCATTAATCCTACTATCTTTTAGATTATTGGGATAAAAATAGAATATTAGATAATAGAACATTTATAGAAAGTTGGATATTTTGACAGCTACGAATTATGTACTATTCTTGAAAAATATTTAATTTAGAAACTTTTAAAGTTACAGCACAACCAGAAACAATTCATTAACTTTATGTCAGTAATTATAATTTTTAAAAGCAGCATAATAGGTAGAGAGCAACCTTGGAATCAGGAAGACCTTTCATAAATACTGGATATGTGACCTTCGACAAGTCACATAATTTCTCAGTGTCTAAATTGCAAAGAAAGTATTAACCTGCCTTTGCAGAGGAACTTTCCTAAAGCTGGAGCTCTCTAAACTAATGAAAATGAGTTTCTATCCTTATGTTAATTTTTTCCATATAAGAACCATTAACCCATTAATAGGTCACTAAAAAGTTGAGGCATTCCTTTTTCAATAACAAAGTTCTTTTTAATCACTTTTTCTTTTTTGCTAAATTTGTGCAGCAATTTTGAAGGCAATTTGGGAGGGAAGGGCAAGTTTTACAAATAAAAGTGCAAGTGGTTTGTTACATATTTAGTACAGTATATATATATATATATATATATATATATATATATATATATATAAAAACATGGACATAGTCTTAGACTGCAACTAAATTTACATCTGAAACAATGATATTAAGCAGCCTATTTGGCCACACAGTGACTTTTATGAATAATGATTGTGATTACAACAAATTCCAGCATGTTGGCTACTTAAATACACTGGGAACATCTGTGGTTCATGAGGAATTCACTGCAATCTCAACCAATCAATGAATTATAGTTGCTTTAGAAACTTGGAGGTTAAGTGATTTGCTCAGGTCATCCACATAGCTAGTAAGTAGAAAGGCTGCTAACTTAATTCAGATTGTAAACTCTATTTACTTCTTGTTGTCCAGTCATAAAACAGGGAATCAAGGGCATTCAATTTCATGTAGTCTAATTTGGGAGATGAAGTTCAAAAAGAAAACAAAAGGGAAGACCAAAATAGTTGTACCTATAAAACTATATACACACAGAGAGATACAACATTCTACTTACATCACTAAATTATCCTTTTTAATACTTATTGCTTTGATGATTTTTTGTATGAATTTTAGCTCCAGAAAGTGAGTTATATAACTTTATCACATCAGATACAACTACTGTTGCTGTGACATAAAATTCCAAAAGAAGTGAGATTTTCTTTTCCTTAACTTCTTGGGGGTAATCACATTCTTCACATTGCCCATTTGTTCACTTTATTCCACAAATAAAAAGATGATCCCTTGGCTTTTCAATAAATATTCATTAAAAGCTAAATAAACCCATCAACTAACTTTCCATCAACCTAAGTGCTAAACATTTGTAGTAAAGGAAATCCTTGTGTTTAAATTGGCAAACAAATAAAGCAGAGCTTATAAATTTAGAAGGAAAAGACTTGTAACTACAAAATTATTTCTGTTGGTATAAGATTGGCAAGCACAGACATCCTGCAAACAGCCATGCAGAGTTCATACACATGGAGCTTAGGGGAGGCCAATGTGTGTATATTTGCTAAGGGTCACAGATATGATGCCCTGGTTACTGACATTGACAGTTTGCTGAGCAGTTGAGCTCTATGAGAATAACTAGCTGGGTTCCTTAAATTAGATCATTTAAATTAAATATTACTCAGACTTTTAGGATTCCAACACTGATTTTACAGCCTGTCTCTGTGTAATTTAATCATTTCAGGGCACTATCAAGTCCCTGCCAGAATCTACTGTGTTGTTGTGAGGTATTAATCGGAGCCCAAAGTGTCAACCTTTCTTCCTGAAGAGTTTATTTGTCATGAAAATAGTTTTAGAAAATTCAGTAAATTTGCAAGGATAAATATTGAAAAGTATCTATGCATATGTTTTGAAAATAAAAAGCTTTACAAATTAAAAAAAATTTAAAGAAAAATATGAAGGAAAAAAAAACTTTCACTAGAAGACAAAAGCAAATCTGTCATTTCTAGCTGTGGTTGCTTGCATTCTAAATATCATAGACTAAAACCATCTGTGGAAAAAGTATCACAGACAGAAAAGCTGTAAAAACTAAAATATATCAATTAGGGACAGGAATAGGGACTAGAACCTTGATTTAATTGAGTTAGCAGACTATCTTGGTGAGATAAACTCCCTCTATCAATGCCAGTCATCACTTTTTCTCTGTAACATAGAGTCTTAAGAGAGTTGCCTAAAGTACCAAGAGTTTGAGTGACTAAACCAGAATCCTTCAATTAAGACCTTGTATCTCCCTGCATAGTTCTTGCTATCAAGATTGGAGCAAATAGGGTTAATAGCTAAGGTTTTCTAACTAACAATTCAAGAGGAGATTTGGACCTAGAATCATCATCATTGTAATCTTCCAGCTTTTAGGTCAAAATGCTATATCCAGAATGCCCTTAAGCAGGTGCTTACTGTGAAACTGGAAAAATATTTCATATTCCTAAAACATTCCAGACCCTGGTGTCAGAACCAAAGGGAGCAGGAATGGAAGGCATATTCTTGGTCATATAAATATCATGGATGTAGATTAATATTTTTAAAAAGTTTTTTTTTGTTTTTTTTGTTTTTTTTTTTTTTTTACAAAAGACCTTTTGGACCTATAGAGTAACACTGGCAGAATCCTTACAACTAATTCAAAGTACCAAGGTGATTTTGGTCACCAAAAAAGAGAGAGAGATTCACCAGAGAGGGGAAATGAAGTAGGAAGAATTATTAGAATATCCATTTTTAACAAGGAGGGATGTGAGAATAAGAGTGAAATAGAAATAACACACTTCTTCAGTGAGAAAGCCTTTCCAGAAAACATCTGTAGAATAAATCATAGGAATGGATTTTTAGTTTTAATTGAATCATTAGTTTTCTTCTTCTAAACTACTTTTAGTATGGTATTTATATGGAGATTTAAGGATTTAAAACATTTTAGATAAGTTTAGAGCTTTCACAGTACTCTAGTTAGTGATATAGGTAGAATTCCCATTTTACAGATAAGAAAATTGAAATTCAAAGAACTTAAATGATGCCAATGAATGCACAGACAGTAATGAGAAGTAGTATTGAAATCAAAATCTTCCTTACACCACCACCTTCAGCTATATGTCAAAATCTGTACCAAGAGAATCATAACATCTTTTCAAATATTTCTCCGTTCTGTACTTCAACTGGGAAAAGGAAGCAAGACCAAAATATTAATACTTTTCTAGGAAAAAAAAACTGAATCTTGTTTTCTTGAACTTTTAAAAACTCCTTGATAATGAAAGTCAGTACATTCTCTGCAACTTAAAGTCTCAGAGTTTTGCCCACAGTACTTAGAAGTTAATATACTTTCTTAGTCACATAATCTACCATGTGACAGTAGCTCTTTCCACATCCCCGATGATATTGAGCAGCACTGATTTCCCCAGCTCTGTTGTATTGCTTTTAGTAAGGGCATTTACTCACCAAAGACCCTTCCTTCCCCAGCCCCCTTAGTCCTTTTACCTTAAATTGTGTCAGTCGTGACATCATCTTTTATGGAATTCTTTGACCTCATTTTCTGACAAGGCTCCATTTTTGTCAGAGGTAAAACATTTATCTACTTTTAGTGTAAGCACATTTTATTATTTTTAAAAAGAAAAACTTGCTACAACCATTGTAAATAAATGTTTAGATGTTGCTTTAAAGTCTTTAAAATGCTTTCCTCACAACTTTGTGAGGTGATAGTGAAAGCATTATTATCTTCATTTTTCCCATGAGGAAACCAGAGATAGGTCAAAAGAGTTTAAATATCTTTGCTCATAGTGACAGCAAGAGCAAACATGGAAACCCAGCTTTGACAATGAGTCTACAACACTTTCCTCTAAACTACACTGTCTTAAAAAGTAAGCTGATCTTGTTCGCCAATTATAGAATACTCGAGTTTTATCTAACACATTTTTTTCTTGATAGGGGAAAGGAATACCTTTAAAGGTATCTATGAAAGGTATTTAAAGGGCTCCGATGTACCCACATATTCAACAAATTCGAGCTATTTTGACCTATAAAAGCTGAAGAGGGACAAAAAGGGAAGTTCATTTCCTGTTAGAGCTCTCTTTCTCTCACGTTGCAGTATTTGTCAATTCGATTGTAACTTTAGCAACAGCTTTTATTTAGCATCTCGTGGGATTTTGAACCATGAGTTTCTAAATGGGTGTTAACCTTTCTGTGTGTCATAGATCCCCTCTGACTGTATATTGAAGTTTCCGGACTTCGTTTGCAAAATAGGAATTTTAAATAAATAAAATATTTAATATTATAAAGGGACCGTAATAAATTTCAAAGTATTCGCAGACCCTAGGTTCAGAATTCCCTGATCTTGCCTGCACGCTGGATAGCCAGCCCTCTAAACTGCATCCCACAACGCAACCACTGTTTGAACTGCTCTGCGCTGGCCCCTAGTGGCTGAGTCATTGATTGCGACTTTTGAAGTGTTCTTCTGAAGGGTACAAGGTAGAGATGGAATCCACTTCATTCCCGTTTTTTAAATATCTCTGCCGTTTTGAGCTTTGGCTTACTTAGGAGAACAATGTTTAGCACTGCTCCATCATAGCTTACCCCAGTGGCTCACAATCAGTTCTCTGCTCGAAAGCTGTGGAAGAAGGGAGAGAGGAAATAGTCAGAAGGCAAGAAACGAAAATGCCTGCGCCGTACCAGTACTTGCAGGTCCCTCCACCGTCTTTCCTTTAAAACACCAAAAATGATTCAATGCAAGAACTAAACAGAATCATATGCTATCCTGTCGGATCCTAGATGCCATTATCCAGTCTAAGGAATACCTGAAAAAAACGAGGAAGGGGAAATAGGAATATGAAGATGTGCAAACCAAAGGAATACTGAGAAAAAATTTAGAAGCGATAATTTATAACTTACTCAGGATCTCTGTTTCACCTTAGTGGAAGGCAATATGGTGTAGAGGAAAATATTAAATTGGTGGTGATGTCGAGTTCCGAGTTTTAATCACAACTCTAGCTACTGTCTTCTCTAGTGAGACAAGGTCTCTTCTGTAAAATGAAAGGGATCATCAGATGATTTTCAAAGTCCTCTTTAGCTCAATAAACAATCCATTCCCTTCCCCGTTTATTCAAAAAGCTAAAAGTAAAAATGAGTTCCTTTGTCCCCTAACTCTTTCTGGGAGAACTATGAGCAGCCACTCAAAAATTTAAAAAAAAAATTTTTTTTTAATTAAAATCAAAGAAAAAAGTGAGCTGTTACCTTTTGAAATGGAAATATTAAATTTCCTAAGAATATTTCTTTTTGGGAACCCAACTCTAGTTGGACTTAAACACCATTAGGACATTGCTTTAATTCTTGGGAGGTTTTTTTACATTTCAGAATATTAAAAAAAAAAAAAAAAGTTGGATGTTACCATAGGTATACAAGAAAACTCTGCTGATCTTGAAACCTAAAATAATAATAAAGAGTAGTAAGTGATTAAATCATGTAAGGCTTTTTGTTAGATATAGATGCATCTGCTGAAGATCACTGTATCAACTGATTAAAATTTGTTTACTCAAATAAACATGCTGACATTAGAAGGCAATGCAACTAAGTAGCTTGTTAAAAAAAAAAATTCTGATTAACGAAAGCTCCAAAATGATGTGCTAATTTTGGAAATTCTGCTTTAAATAATAATCAACTTTTAAATAGCTAGAATATAATTATTTTTATTTCCTAGGACGGAAGGAGTTTGGGGAGCTTATTAATTTTTCTTGCATGTGTAGGGATTTATATTAGTGGGGTCAGATCTAAGAAGTCTATATATGCAGGCAGTTATCATCACTTAATGCAAGCTCAGATTTTACAGTATACTTAGGGATAACCTTTAGTTTGGCTAAGAGTAAACAGGGCCTTGGTACTCTAAGCCCAATGTTTGGGCTACAAAGTCCAGGCAACTTTCATACATAATTATCTTTAGAAAAGAAATTGTTCTGTCCTTGGAATAACTAAAACCTTCAATGCTTTACCCATAGTTTAAAAAAAAAAAAAACTTAAATAAAATCCTTTTCAATTGCTAAGTGTGATTGGAATGCTAAATACTAGTTACTAACTCCAGGCAAAATTTTAATTCTAGGCCTTATGACTGATTTAGTTCGTTTCCTTACTTTTCTTGGGGGTGGAGGGATTTTGCTTCCTTTATCCTTTTCTCATTCCTTTCTGTAAGTCTTATGAATGGATCCAGAGATCTTTCTTTCTTTCTTTCTTTCTTTCTTTCTTTCTTTCTTTCTTTCTTTCTTTCTTTCTTTCTTTTTTTAAAGCTTTTTGCTTTCAAAATATATGTAGAAATAATTTTCAACATTCACCCTTGCAAAACCTTGTGTTCCAAATTTTTTCCCTCCCTTCACCCCATCTCCTCCCAAAGACAGCAAGTAATATGGTAAACATGTGCAATTCTTCTATACATATTTCTACAATTATCATATTGCACAAGAAAAAGCAGATCAAAAAGGAAAAAAATGAGAAAGAAAACAAAATATAAACAAACAAGAACAAAGAGTGAAAATACTATGTTTTGATCCACACTCAGTCCCCACAGTCTTCTCTGTGATTGCAGATGACTCTCTTCATCATAAAGACCATTGGAACTGGCCTGAATCATCTTATTGTGGAAAAAGCCATGTCCATCAGAATTGATCATGGTATAATTTTGTTGTTGCTATGTACAATGATTTCCTGATTCTGCTCATTTCACTTTGCATCAGTTCATGTAATTCTCTCCAGGCCTCTCTGAAAGCATCCTGCTGATTGTTTCTTATAGAACAATAATGTTCAATAACATTCATATACCATAACTTATTCAACCATTCTCCAACTGATGGGCATTCACTCAGTTTCCAGTTTCTGGCCACTACAAAAAGAGTTGTCACAAACATTTAACATATATGGGTCCCTTTTCCTCCTTTACCATCTCTTGGGATACAGGACCAGTAGAGACACTGCTGGATCAAAAGGTACACACAGTTTGATTTTCCTTTGAAATTGATCTTCAGAATGGTTCGATTAGTTCACAACTTCACCAATAATGTATTGATATCCCAGTTTTCCCACGTCCTCTCCAACATTACTCATTATCTTTTCCTGTCATCTGAAACAATCTGAGAAGTATGTAGTAGTGCCTCAGAGTTGTCTCAATTTTAGAGACTTTTTTCCTGAACTTGGAAAAGATTGGCTGGCTTCCCCCCACCCCGCCTCCAGCATTACTAAATGCCTCTTTACAATACGAAAACTTAAAGACAATTTGCCTGGCTTGGAAGCTAGATGCCTAGGTATGACAGAAAGGATAAATAAAAAGCAGGACAGAATTTTAAACATTTTGAACTGGATTGGAGGAGGGGCAGGGCCACATAGCTTAGGGTTTGGTATAAGGAAAAAGTAAATGTAATATACTTATTGTGACCCAATCAGAAGTAAGGACTTTTTTGTTGTTGTTGTTGTTTTTTTAGTGAGGAAGAAAATATTTATAGTTTCCTCGGCAGTTATTTTATATATAATACAGATGAAATACAGGAATGACATTGATTTGATTTAGGAGAACAATTCCTGGTTCCAAATGATGTGTTTGGAGTTCAATGCCAAATGTTAAGATTGACATATAGGTATCAAATGTTGGGATGTAGTCATGTGAAGAATCCACAATGGCCATTCTCTTTGGCAAAAGGTAAATTTCATTTATTTATTTATTCATTCATTCATTTATTTTACTTACTTAATACTATTTTATTATATATATATTTAATATAATAAATATTATATTATGTATACATTTTATTTATTTAATAAACTTACCTTTTATTTAAGATATTATTTATATATTATAATTATATATATATATATTATTTATTATTTAAGATATTATTTATAGATAAAAAGAAGAGATACAATAGACACCAGGAATGACAAGTATAAAATAGAGCTGGGAGAGAATATAGTTAGCAAGGAAAAAGGTTTTAAAGAATTTAGCACTCTAAAAGAGTTAGCTATGAAAAGGAGAAAAGAATAGAAGCATGGCGGGGATGAGAGGAGAGACACCACACGACATGGGGAAGGGGGAAGGAGAAAAACACTATGAGACACAGAATGCCATGGCAGACTGATCCAAAAGGGTTTCAGCAAAGTTGGAGTGAGCCATGGACAGACTTATAGAGGAAATATAACCTCTATAAATTAGGTGACATAATTTGGATTTCTGATAAGACATAGCAAGGCAGGGCTGTCCACAACCTAAATAGAGGGTAGGACTAAGAAGCTAAACTGATCCCCTAAAGTGCCCTTCTCTGCTTGCCCCACGGAGCAATTCCATAAATACTCCAGTCCCTCTCTGTCAACTGTACCCAGTTTATAATTAATGTTGGACTTGGAGTTAGGAAGACCTGTGTAATCCTTCTCATATTAGAATTCTTTGTTTCCTTCAAAAAATTGCTCAAGTTTAACCATCTTTCTTGGTTTTTCCCAGTTGTTACTGTTTTCTATCCCCAAAATAAAATTTGCCTTGTACTCATCTTGTATGTGCAATATTTGTTTGAAAAGCCTCGTTGTTTTTTTTTTAACCAAAGTTATAGGAACTGTTACTGTCTCTTTAAAAACAAGTGCTAAAAGTTACAATTTTCACTTTGTTGAAGTGCTTTTCTCTAAGAACTTAGGGAGACTGTAAATTCAATTTTATTCTTTGAGAATCTATGGAAATTTTGTGAAAAAGAAATACCATGAGAGCTAAATCTGGAGAGGTTATAATAAGGACTTGAGAAAATCTGATTATTTGTCAAATCTGTCATGCCTAGATAAAGACTGCGAGAGAAGAGAGAATGAATTTCAAGATATTGTCTGTCTTTTTGAATCTTTCATAATCTCTATTTGGAAAAGAGTAGAGAAATATTTAGAAGAGACTGGGTTTAATATCTTGAGTGAACTGAGTGATCTTTGCTTTAAGAAGTAAGGAGAAGTCACTTGTAATTACAGAGATGCTAAGAGGTGTGTTTTGGGCTGTGTCTTACTCAGGCCAATTCCCTGGTAATTTAGGCTCAATGTTGGAACAAAATGAAGTCCTTCAAAAATTAAGAAAAAGAAAGATGTGACATTAAGAACACTCTTGAGTTTATTCAGCTGAGCATCATCATAATGTATTAGCCTTCAGAAAGCCTTCATCAATAAGTGACCTTAAGAATCAAAGAATTTCTTTAAGAAAAAATTAGCCTCATGGGAGGGGAGAAAGGAGAAGGATAATGCTTCTACCACAAGGTGACTCTGGCTAGTAGTGCTCTTAAAACTAAGATGTTGTAAATGTAGGCTCTGGGAACCTTCATCCCAATTCCCATGGATACTGAAGGATAAAGTCCCAGTTTGGATGTTTCCTAATGCTATCAGTTTGAGACTCATTCCTGGGTGTTAATATCAAACACTAACTTACAATTAGTATCTTGCCTATATTACTGATTAACCCAATAATTAATGCCTCGATATGATTTTTATTGGTATTAGCTTTTACAAAGAGATATTTACTAGGAAGATATAGTAAGAACAGTATATTTCCCCTAGCAGAAAATATTTCCCCTAATATCAAGGGTAAACTTCGTCCTTTGCTACCTTGTTCCCTGGATAAAGTGGGATCAAACTTAAAAGTAATTGTTATAGAGCATTTGCTCTGGCCTTGACACAGGCTTGCCTGGGAGGCCATGTATAAACTGGCTATTTTGGGACTCTGGGAGGGGGGGGGGGGTCTCAGGTCTTCTCTTACCTGTAGGACCATAGCAGTTTATTCTCCTCAGTCTAAACATAGCCAAGGAAAGAAGAGCTTGAAATGATCAAGCAATTCTTGACAATGCTCTCTGTGTATGTTAAGTGAAATGAATCAAAGACTATTATAGAACTGTTCCTATCACAGAATTCTAGGCTTGTCTCTCATAATGTCTCCCAAGTAACAAGGCCCATAATTTGAAACAATCACCTGTTCCCACAAGACTGGAGAACACCTTTATTGTCAGTTGAAATCCTTACTAACTGTTAAGTCATTAGAATTGATAGACAATAATTATCTAATTTAGCATGGTTCAGTATGATTGATCTGATCCTACCAGGAGATGTTATGGGCCAGAACTTGAAACAAGGTACTAAGTGGAATTGAGGAGACAATGTTTACATCTAGTTTAGCATTGATTTAATCATACAACAAATAATGGTTTCCCAGTGATATAATGATTAGTGTGTACTCAGTGAACAGCATATAAGCAAGAAGCTCTCGGGGCTAGACACAGAGCACTCTGGGAGATACAGAAGCCCACAAGCCCACTCTCAGAGGCGAAGTCAGATTCATTCCATCTTCCCCCTTTGTGCTGGCTGGAGGCTGAAGAAAGCAGAGGCAAAGGACAAGCAGCAAGGTGCTCTTGGAACTAAGCAGAGAGATAGGCCTGTAAGAAAGCTAACCAGGGCCAAGGAAAGATAAAAAATAAACGTTTGGATTTTATCAGCTGGCTGTATTTGGAGTGATTATTACTCTGAACTGAAACTAAGGCTGCCTCCAGAAAACCTCCCCAAGAAACCTGCTCCCACAGAGAATGATCATATATCATAAAAAAGAAGAGAACACCACATTTTGGCACCTGAACAAGTGTCCTACATTTGTGGACTTGTCATGGGAAACCACTAAAGCCCTGAAAATGATTGTACTATAAAACACTTTCCCCTCTCCCTTCCCATTTGTGTATAAAATTCCCATCTTTTTTTTGAAACAGAAGGTAAGTCTCCTACCCAGGAGAACTTTCAGTTTACAAACTGTATTCCTTACCCTGGAAGTGAATAATTAAACTGCTACTTGATCTCTAAAACCTGTGTGGCTCCAGCTATTCATAGTTTAGAGATCAAGGAAGTAAAATTCTTTTAACAGTAACTAAATGAGATTTACAGTGAAATTTTGTTAATTGAAGAGGAAATATATAAATATGTCCCTAGAACATTCTAAGATTTGAGGAATGATAAGGAATGGATCAAATGGCATATTGAAGAGTAAGCTATAAATAAGATACCTTCCTATGCCCCCTGTGCATATACTTATTTATATACATATTATCTCACTGATAGAATGTAAATTCATGAAAAGCAATATCTACTTGGATCCCCAATACCTGGCATGTAGTAGCAGCAGTTGTGGTGAAAGCAGCAGCAACAGTAATATTATTTATATAGTGAGTGCCTATACTGTGCTTTAAGGTTTGCAAATCACTTTACATATGTTATCTCAGTAGGTACTAGAGTATAGTATATAGATCATAAATTTCTGTTGGTTGATTGATCATAGGAAAGTCATTTAATTTCCCTTAGACTCAATTTCCTTATCTGTAAAATGTAAAATGTTATAAGCTTCAAGTGTCATAAAAATGTGAGCTATTTATAGAGATGTGGTATGAGCCTTTAAAACAAGAGATAATGTTTTGATTAGCAGCCAACACTTATTGACCCAAGATAGACTAATAAAACAAAAAAATTTTCAGTGAGATCTTGCAGTAAAAATTCTGGATGAATTCAGCTCTTGATACTTACTTGAATTCCATTAAAAATGGAAGTAATAACAATCAAAAGAAGAATAAAAAACTATAAAAGATAATCTGAAAGAAAAAATATATATATTGAAATGTGTCAGCTCCACATTTTGCTTTCTTCCTGAAAAGGAATCCTTAGAGTAGTAGTACTCTAATTTAATTCTTCTGAGTCAAAATTTGAATTTAACTGTAGGTGAGTCAATCAACAAAGGTTTTCACCAGCTACTCCTTTCTTATTTCCATTTTTTTTCTTTTGACTGAGGCAATTGGGTTTAAGTGACTTTCCCAAACTCACATAGCTAGGAAGTGTTAAGTATCTGAGATCAGATTTGAACTCAGGTCCTCCTGAATTCAGGGGTGGTACTCTATCTACTGTACTACCTAGCTGCCCCATCACCAACTATTCCTTTTTTTTTTTTTTTTAAATAGCCTTTTATTTACAGGTTATATGCATGGATAACTTTACAGCGTTAACAATTGCCAAACCTCTTGTTCCAATTTTTCACCTCTTACCCCCAACCCCCTCCCCTAGATGGCAGGATGACCAGTAGATGTTAAATACATTAAAATATAAATTAGATACATAATAAGTATACATGACCAAAACATTATTTTGCTGTATAAAAAGAATCAGACTCTGAAATATTATACAATTAGCTTGTGAAGGAAATCAAAAATGCATGTGGGAATAAATATAGGGATTGGGAATTCAATGTAATGGTTTTTAGTTATCTCCCAAAGTTCTTTCTCTGGGCATAGTTATCACCAACTATTCCTAATGGATTTGTGTGTATGAGGCAATTGGGACTTGACCTTTAAAAGGGATAAAATAAGAGTTCTCTATTTCTTATCAAGGAGAAATTTAGGATTTAAGAATGGAAGAACATAGAAACTGAAGAAAGGATCAAATGAAGAAAAACTCATTACAATGAAGAAATAACAATTAAAATAATCAGAGTATATCAAATTTAGAGCTGCATTCCAAAACAAAATTCCAGAAAAGAATAATTCTGTGATAACTACAACTAGAATTGCAAAGAATATAGAAAACAGAGCAAAAATTCAGTAATATAGCAAGAAATTTTAGAGCAAAATCAAAAGGCAAATAAAATTGGAAAAGCAAGAGATTTCTTTTGTTAAAAAAAAAAACAGAATGCAAGAACTGTTTAGAGAAAAATTAAGAATGCTCAGTCTTTCAAAAGAAGATAGTTAAAATCCTGAATACCACATTTCAAAAAAAAAAAATTCAGGAGGGCGGAGAAGACACAAGCGTCAATCTAAGCTCCCTTTCTACCCTCACTACTAATTACCAAATTCAGCCTCAGAAATAGTGCTTGATTGGTAAAATCCACGAATAGTGGGAGTACAACAAATTACCAACTGAAGATAATCTGTAAGATCTCAGAGAAAAGGTTTGTCCTGATTGGTGGGAGCAGGCCAGCCAGGCAGGGAGGCAAAACAAAGAGGATAGCACACTGAGAGGATGGGGGAGTGGGGTGGGGAGGAAATCTCCGAGGGTGGAGAATTTGCAGGGAGGACTCTACCACAGGTTGGGTGCTCTGCTTTGGTTGCAAAGCAATAGATCAGCAGAGAAGTTACACAAATGCCAAAGGTAGAGCATACTCGAAAAAAACGCCAGAAGTTAACAGGGCCTGGCTATAGCCACCCAGCACTGGAAGTGACTCGTCATGGACCACAACACAGCTGTGCAGCTGCATTCTGCAACATGGGGCTTTTGCCCAGGGCAGCCATACTTCTGCACACATGGGGGGCTCTGCCTGGAGCAGAACTTCCGCAGTGCAGCAACACTTGTCAGGGCAAAGACACTTCTGCTGCAGGGGTCTTCCCAGGTCACTTCCACAGCTTGGCCACCCTTTGCAGTCTGTTTGCAGGACAGCTACTGTCCATATATCTATCCCTGTTCTGTAGAGGAAGCTGGTAACCTCGTTGCCCTGAAGGCAGACCCTAAGGGCTTTTTAAAAAATGAGTTAAAAAGCCAAACAAACTCTTAACTATTGATAGCTTCTATACAGAAAAAGAGCAGGTTTTCAACTCCGAAAAGACTAATAGCAGACAGTCTCCAGATAAAACCCCAAAGGGGGATGGTCCGCATCACACAAGGCTCTCCTAGAATAAATTATAAAAGATCTTAAAAGAGAGCTAGAAGAAAAATTGGGAAAGGAAAGAGAAGCTCTACAAGATAGTACAGAAAAGGGATATATTTCATAAAGTAGAAAAAGAAACAACTTCCTGAAATGTGAATTGGAAAAGGTAAAGAATCTCAAGGAAACAGAAACTGTGAATTGGAAAAGATAAAGAAATCCCAGGAAAATAGGATTTATGAATTGGAAAAAGAAAATAACTCAGTAAAAAAAAATAGTAAAATGGGAAAAAATTCCATAGAGCAAGACAAATCACTTAAAAACTCAATTGTACATTTACAAAAAGAAGTTAAAAAAAGCTAATGAAGAAAATAACTCATTAAAAATCAGAACTGAACAAATAGAAACCAATGATTCATTGAGACATCAAGAATCAGTCAAACAAAACAAAAAGAAAAAAATGTTAAATATCTACTTGGAAAAACAACCGACTTGGAAAATAGAACTAGGAGAGATAATTTGAGGATTATTGGATTTCCTGAAAATTATGATGAAAAAAAGAGCCTAGACACTATTTTACAGGAAATCATCAAAGAGAACTGCCCAGATGTAATAGAATCAGAAGGTAAAATAGGCATTGAAAGAATTCATTGAACACGTTCTGAAAAAGACCCTAAAATAAAAACTCCAAGGAATATTGTGGCCAAATTTCAGAACTATCAGATTAAGGAAAAAAATATTACAGGTAGCCAGAAAAAGAAACAATTCAAATACTGAGGTGCCACAATAAGCATCATTCAAGATCTGGCTGCCTCCACATTAAAGGATAAAAGGCCCTGGAATCTGATATTCCAAAAGGCAAAAGAATTTGTAATGCAGCCAAGAATTAAACTACCCAGCTAAGCTGAACATTTTTTCCCACAGAAGAAGATGGACATTTAATGAAACAAATGAATTCTAATTGTTTCTAAGAAAAAAACCAGATCTAAACAAAAAATCTGATCTCCAACCATAGAACACAAGAGAAGTAGAAAAAAGGTAAAAGGAACTCTGGAGAACTGTTTTTCTGTTGTGGATTTTATATACATAAAGACTATGTGTATAATTTGATGTCACTGATATAACATAAAAAAGGGAAGTAGAAATGGGAAGGGGATAGTGTCAGAAAAAGGGGAAAGGAGAGATAAAAAAAGGAAACTACATGTGACAATGAGGCAAAGGAAATCTATCATATCTGAGGGAATTTAGAGAGGGGGAGGAACATTGTATGAATCTTACTTTCATCAGAGTTGGCTCAAAGAGAAAATAATTGACATATTTGTTTTACAGAGAATTTTCTCTCACCTCATTAAAAAGGGGGAAAGGAAAAGAGAAAAAGTTAAGAGTAGTAAGAGAAGGGTACAAGAAAGGGGAAGCAATTCAAAGGGGAGAAGGAGGAATCCCAAAGAGGGCGAGCAGCATGACACAAGTGGAATCCATAAGTTTAATAGTGGGAAAGAGGGTTGGGGGGGGGGCGGGGACAAGAAAAAGAAAAGTATAATCTGGGGATAGTGAGATGGCAGGAAATACAGAATTAGGAATTGTAACCATAAATGTGAATGGGATGAACACTCCCAATAAGCAGAGGCAGATAGCAGACTAGCAGACTGGATCAAAAGTCAGAACCCTACAATATGTTGTTTACAGGAAACACATTTAAAGCAGGGAGATATTTACAGAGTAAAGGTAAAAGACTGGAGCAGAATCTATTATGCTTCAGGTGAAGTCAAAACAGGCAGGGGTAGCCTTCCTTATCTCAGATCAAGCAAAAGCAAAAATTGACCTAATTAAAAGAGATAAGGAAGGAAACTATATCTTGCTAAAGGGTAGCAAAGACAATGGAGCAATATCAATTCTAAAACATATATGCACCAAGTGGTATAGCATCTAACTTCCTAAAGAAGAAGTTGAGAGTTGCAACAAGAAATAGACAGCAAAACTATAATAGAGGGAGATCTCACCCTTGCACTCTCAGAATTAGATAAATCAAACCACAAAAAAAAAAAAAAAGAAAGAAAGAAAGAAATTAAAGAGATAAATAGAATATTAGAAAAATTAGGTATGATAGATCTTTGGAGAAAACTGAATGGTGACAGAAAGAAGTATACTTTCTTCTCAGCAGTTCATGGAATCTATACAAAAACTGACCGTATATTAGGAATAAAGACCTCAAAATTAAATGCAGGAAGGCAGAAATAGTAAATGCCTTCTTTTCAGATCATGATGCAATAAAAGCTACATTCATCAAAAAGTTAGGGATAAATAGACCAAAAAGCAATTGGAAACTAAATAATCTAATCTTAAAGAATGATTGGATGAAACAGCAAATTATAGA
Source organism: Sarcophilus harrisii (assembly GCF_902635505.1). Taxonomy (NCBI): domain Eukaryota; kingdom Metazoa; phylum Chordata; class Mammalia; order Dasyuromorphia; family Dasyuridae; genus Sarcophilus; species Sarcophilus harrisii. The sequence continues at coordinate 338,169,203 of NC_045427.1, forward strand.
CACAATTAATAATTTCACTCAAGATAATAACAACAATGAGACAACATACCAAAATTTGTGAGATGCAGCCAAAGTGGTAATAAGGGGAAATTTTATATCTTTAGAGGTTTACTTGAATAAAATAGAGAAAGAGAAAGAAGATCAATGAATTGGGCTTACAATTCAAAAAGCTAGAAAAAGACCAAATTAAAAACCCCCAATCAAATACTAAACTTGAAATTCTAAAAATAAAAAGAGAAATTAATAAAATTGAAAGTAAAAAACACTTATTGAATTAATAAAACTAAGAGTTGGTTTTATGAAAACAACAATAAAATAAAATAAAAAACCTTTGGCAAATATGATTAGAAAAAGAAAAGAGGAAAATCAAATTGTTAGTCTTACAAATGAAAAGGGAGAACTTTCCACCAATGAAGAGGAAATTAGAGCAACAATTAGGGACTACTTTGCCCAACTTTATGCCAATAAATTTGATAACCTAAGTGAAATAGATGACTACCTTCAAAAATATAGGCTTCCCAGATTAACAGAGGAGGAAGTAAATTGTTTAAATAGTCCTATTTCAGAAAAAGAAACAGAACAAGCTATTAATTAACTTCCTAAGGAAAAATCCCCAGGAGAAGGATTGATTTATATGTGAATTCTACTAAACATTTAAAGAACAATTAGCCCTATTTGAAAAAATAGGGAATGAAGGAGTCCTACCAAATTCCTTTTATGACACAGACATGGTACTGATACCTAAACCAGGTAAGTTGACAAGAGAGAAAGAAAATTATAGACTAATCTCCCTAATGAATATTGATGCTAAATCTTACATAAGATATTAGCAAAAAGACTACAGAAAATCATCCCCAGCATAATACACCATGATCAAGTAGGATTTATACCAGGAATGCAGGGCTGGTTCAATATTAGGAAAATTATCAGTATAATTGCCCATATTAATAACCAAACTAACAAAAACCATATGATCATCTCAACAGATGCTGAAAAAGCATCTGATAAAATCCAACATCCATTCCTATTAAAAACACTTGAGAGTATAGGAATAAATGGACTTTTCCTTAAAATTATTAGTAGCATCTATTTCAAACCATCAGTAGACATCATATGTAATGGGGACAAACTGCAACCATTCCCAGTAAGTCAGAGGTAAAACAAGGTTGCGCACTATCACTGTTACTATTCAATAAAATGCTAGCTTTGGCAATAAGAGTTGAGAAAGAGATTAAAGGAATTAGAATAGGCAATAAGGAAACCAAATTATCACTCTTTGCTGATGATATGATGGTATACTTAGAGAACCCCAGAGATTCTAATAAAAAGTTATTAGAAATAATCCACATTTTTAGCAAAGTTGCAGGATACAAAATAAACCCACATAAGTCATCAGCATTCTTATATATCACTAACAAAATCCAAGTTAGAATTGCAAAGAGAAATTCCATTTAAAGTAACCACAGATAGTATAAAATATTTAGGAATATATCTGCCAATGGAAAATCAGAAACTTTATGAGCAAAACTAAAAACACTTTCCACACAAATTAAATCTGATCTAATCAACTAAAAAAATATTAAATGCTCTTTGATAGGGAGAGCAAATATAATAAAGATGACAATATTACCTAAACTAATCTATTTATTTAGTGCTATACCAATTAGACTCCCAAAAAACTATTTTAATGACCTAGAAAAATTAACAAAAAAGTTCATATGGAGAAACAAAAGGTCAAAAATTTCAAGGGAATTAATGAAAAAAAATCAAATGAAGGTGGCCTAGTTGTACCATATCTAAAATTATATTATAAAGCAGTGGTTAACAAAACCATTTGGTATTGGCTAAGAAATAGACTAGTTGATCAGTGGAATAGTTTAGATTCAAAGGACAAAACAGCCAATAACTTTAAAAATCTAGTGTTTGACAAACCCAAAGAGCCCAATTTTGGGGATAAGAACTCACTATTTGACAAATTGCTGGGAAAATTGGAAATTAGTATGGCAGAAACTAGGTATTGCCCCACACTTAACACCATACACCAAGATAAGGTCAAAATGGGTTCATGACCTAGGCATAAAGAATGAGATTATAAATAAATTGGAAGAGCATAGTATAGTTTACCTCTCAGACCTGTGGAAGAGGAAGGAATTTATGACCAAAGAAGATCATTATTGATCACAAAATAGAAAAATTTGATTATATCAAATTGAAAAGATTTTGTACAAACAAAACTAATGCAGACAAGATTAGAAAGGGAAGCAATAAACTGGGAAAACATTTTTATAGCCAAAGGTTCTGATAAAAGCCTCATTTCCAAAATATATAGAGAGTTGACTCTAATTTATAAGAAATCAAGCCATTCTCCAACTGATAGTCAAAGGATATGAAGAGACAATTCTCAGATGAAGACATTGAAATTATTTCTAGCCATATGAAAAGATACTCCAAGTTATTATTAATCAGAGAAATGCAATTTAAGACAACTCTGAAATACCACTACACACCTGTCAGATTGGCTAGAATGACAGATAAAGATAATGCGCAATGTTGGAGAGGATATGGAAAAACAGGGACACTAATACATTGTTGGTGGAATTGTGAATACATCCAGCCATTCTGGAGAGCAATTTAGAACTATGATCAAAAAGTTATCAAACTATGCATAACTTTTGATCCAGCAGTGTTACTATTGGGCTTATATCCCAAGGAGATTTTAAAAAGAAGGGAAAGGGACCTGTATGTGCAAGAATGTTTGTAGCAGCCCTCTTTGTAGTGGGCAAAAACTAGAAACTGAATGGATGCCCATCAATTGGAGAATGACTGAATAAATTGTCGTATATGAATATTATGGAATATTATTGTTTGGTAAGAAATGACCAACAGGATGATTTTAGAAAGGCCTAGAGAGACTTACATGAACTGATGCTAAGTGAAATGAGCAGGACCAGGAGATCATTATATACTTCAACAACAATATTATATGATGATCAATTCTGATGGATGTGACCATCTCCAGTAGTGAGATGAACCAAATCAGTTCCAATAGAGCAATAATGAATTGAACCAGCTACACCCAGCAAAAGAACTCTAGGAGATGACTATGAACCATTACATAGAATTCCCAATCCCTATATTTTTGTCTGCCTGCATTTTTGATTTCCTTCACAGGCTAATAGTACACCATTTCAAAGTCTGATTCTTTTTGTACAGCAAAAATAACAGTTTGGACATGTATATTTATATTGTATTTAATTTATACTTTAACATATTTAACATGTATTGGTCAACCTGCTATCTGGGGGAGGGGATGGGGGGAAGAAGGGGAAAAAATTGGAACAAAAGGTTTGGCAATTGTCAATGCTATAAAATTACGCATGCATATAACTTGTAAATAAAAAGCTATAATTAAAAAAAATGGGTTCATGATCTAGTCATAAAGAATGAGATTTTAAATAAATTAGAAGAACTTTGAAAAGCTTTTGTACAAACAAAACTAATGCCAACAAGATTAGAAGGGAAACAATAAATTGGGAAAACATTTTTGCAGTCAAAGGTTCTGATAAAGGCCTCATTTCCAAAATATATAGAGAATTGACTAATTTATAAGAAATCAAGCCATTCTCCAACTAATAAATGGTCAAAGGATATGAACAGACAATTTTCAGATGAAGAAATTGAAACTATTTCTTTCCATATGAAAAGATGCTCCAAGTCATTATTAATCAGAGAAATGCAAATTAAGACAACTCTGAGATACCACTACACACCTCTCAGATTGATGACAGGAAAATGATGACAGGAAAAGATAATGCTGAATGTTGGAGGGGATGTGGGAAAACTGGGACACTAATACATTGTTGGTGAAATTATGAATAATCCAGCCATTCTGGAGAGCAATTTGGAACTATGCTCAAAAAGTTTTCACACTGTGCATACCCTTTGATCCAGCAGTGTTACTACTGAGTTTATAATCCAAAGTGATCTTAAAGAAGGGAAAGGGACCTGCATGTACAAAAATGTTTATGGCAGCTCTCTTTGTAGTGGCTAGAAACTGAAAATTGGATGGATGTCCATCAATTGGAGAATGGCTGAATAAATTGTGATATATGAATGTTATGGAATATTATCATTCTGTAAGAAATGACCAGCAGATCTGGGATTATACCATTTGATCCATCAGTGCTACTACTGAGCTTATATCCCAAAGAAATACTAAAGAAGAGAAAGGGACCTGTATGTGTCAAAATGTGGCAGCCCTTTTTGTAGTGGCTAGAAACTGGAAAATGAATAGATGGCCCATCAATTGGAGAATGGGTAAACTGTGGTATATGAATGTTATGGAATATTATTGTTCTGTAAGAAATGACCAGCAGAATGAATACAGAGAGGCTTGGAAAGACTTACATGAACTGACGCTGAATGAAATGAGCAGAACCAGGAGATCATTATACACTTCAACAATAATACCGTATGAGGATGTATTCTGATGGAAATGGATATCTTTGACAAAGAGAAGATCTAATTCAGTTCCAATTGATCAATGACGGACAGAATTAGCTACAACTCAGAGAAGGAACACTGGGAAATGAGTGTAAACTGTTTGCATTTTTGTTTTTCTTTCTGTGCAACAAGAGAACTGTTCAGTTCTGCATACATATATTGTATCTAGGATATACTATAACATATTTAACATTTATAAGACTGCTTGCCATCTAGGGGAGGGGATGGAGGAAGGGAAGGGAAAAATCGGAACAGAAGTGAGTGCATATGTACTGTCAATAAAAAAAGTTATAATTATTTTTTAAAAAAAGAAAGCATTTTAGTAGAAAAGAAGAGATGAAGAACAAAAGGGATATGGAAATAAACTCCCACCTGGTCCATATATGATCAGAGAAGGAATGATATTTTTTTTTTATTTTGGGGACAAGCATAGGGGTAATGTATGAAAATAGAGAAGAACCAAGGTAAAAATAAATGATAGGGAACTTTCACTCTAGACTAATGATTGCAAAGTTCCATTGAAGCCAATTTTCTAAGGGAATTAGGAAGAGAAGAATCTCATAATAGATTTCTCTTATATGGAGAAGATAGGTAGTTCAGAGAATGTCATTTTTGAATAAAGTTTGTACTTCCCAGGATTTAATACCATTAAAATATAAATTGTTGACTCCTTTATGTCTCCTAGAAATAGCCAACATAAGCATTATAAATGAGGTATAGACTCAAAGGAAGTTAAGTGTTTATTATAATGGTAAGAGTAGGACTAATAATGTAGAGTAACTCTCCCATAAGATCATTTTGCCTTATAGATGACCTAGGTGGCACACTAAAGTTATTATACAACTTCAAAACAAATAAGCAAAGAGAAATAAGGGCAATAAAGAAATAGGTTTAGATTTACAAATGCACTTGAATGGAAATAGAGGACAGTGCTTTGTAGAATCCTCATTGATGGAGAGATTTTAAAGTACTCTGTTCTAACAAGGCCAATATTTTTTAAATTATCATCATTATTATTAATGCACAATAGTCATGGAGGGATCTCATATTCCTTAGGTTTTTCAATTAACTGTTACTTTAAGTTATTACAAAAATATCATTCTCAAAATCTACCTGTTCTCTTTTCATACATTCAACAATTATGTATGTGCACATTATTTTCATAAAGGTTTTGTAAAGATGGAAATCTAGATCCATTTATCTTTATTTAATTAATAAATTCTCAGTCACTTAAAAAAAAAAAGAAAGAAATGACCAGCAGGAGAATTTTAGAAAGGCCTGGAGAGACTTACATGAACTGATACTGAGTGAAATGAGCAAAACCAGGAGATCATTATATACTTCAACAACAATGCTATATGATAATCAATTTTGATGGACATGGCTCTCTTTAACAATGAGATGAACCAAATCAGTTCCATTTGTTCAATAATGAATAGAACTGGCTACACCCAACAAAAGAACTCTGGGAAATGAGTGTGAGCCACTACATAGCATTTCCAATTCCTCTGTTTTTGTCCACTTGCTTTATTTGCTTTTCAGGTTAATTTTACATTATTTCCAAGTCTGACTCTTCTTGTGCAGCAAAATAACTATGTATATGTATACATATATTGTATTTAACATATACTTTAACATATTTAACATGTATTGGTCTACCTGCCATCTACGGGAAGGGGTGGGTGAAAGGAGGGGAAAAATTGGAACAGAAGGTTTTGCAAGGGTCAGTGCTGAAAAATTACCCATGCATATATCTTGTAAATAAAAAGCCATAATAAAAAACCCCACAAAATAAAATTGGCTAAAAAATTAGAACCAGAATCCAAAGTGCAAATTCATATAATTCAGAAGTAAAAACAAACAAACAAACAAAAGAACCCTAGGTTTAAAATACCCAGAAATGTTACTGTCAAGATCTAGAGCCCTTAAGCCAAAAGAAAAATGTTGTAAAGGACTAGAAAGAGATAGCTAACAACTATAAACTTCTCATAGGAAAACAATTGTCATGTTAAATAAATAAGGAGAGATAACTTAAGAATTATTGGATAATCTGAAAGCTATGATCAAAAAAAGAGCCTAGATATCATATTTCAAGAAGCTATAAGAAAGTTGTTTAGCTATCTTAGAATTAGAGTGCCTCTATTCAATTCCTAAAAGAGATTCTAGAATGAAACCTCCAAGGAATATTATAACCAAATTTTAACACTCCCACTTCAAGAAGAAAATATTACAATAGAAACAATTCAGATATCATGAAGTCATAGTCAACATCACAACAGATTTAGTAGCTACTACTGGAAAAGAGTGAAGGACATGGAATACAATATTCTAGAAGTGAAAGGAACTAGGATTACAATAAAGAATAGCCTATGTAGTAAAACTTAGTATAATTCTTTGGAGGAAAAAAAAAATGAAGTAGAAGACTTTCAAATATTGCTGATGAAAAAAACCCAAAGCTAAGTAGAAAATGTGACAAATACAGGATTACAGAGAAGCTTAAAAAAGAAGGAAGGAATGAAGGAAGGGGAAAGAAGGAAGGGAAGAAAAGAGGAAGGGAGGAAGGAAATGAATGGGACTGATTGGATAAAGAATTTCTCAAGATTGACACTGGGCCTGGGTCACATGATCCCTATTCCCAGACCTTGAACCCCTGGGTTGCAAGAGGTGATAGAAAGTTACAGGAAATGACATAACCTGTAGAGGCAGACAACATTGGTGACCATTGGTCAAGGATGGTTACATCCTTTTAGTCTATCCAATGAAAAGGTTTGGGTCTTTTCCTATTTAACCAGGTGTTCTACTTCCTGCTGGTCAGGTTCAGGATCACATGGCGGGAGTTAGGATGGCTGCTACGTGTGTCTGGGTCTCTCCCTGCAGGGATTAAATAAATGCTTTCTCTTTGTACTTGAAGATGTCTCTGATTAGTTAATTTGGAAAAGGGTATTTAGCACTTTTCTCACAAGGAAGGAAGGAAGGAAAGGAAGGAAGGAAGGAAGGAAGGAAGGAAGGAAGGAAGGAAGGAAGGAAGGAAGGAAGGGAAGGAGGGAGGAAGGAAGGAAGGAAGGAAGGAAGGAAGGAAGGAAGGAAGGAAGGAAGGAAGGAAGGAAGGAAAGGTAGAAGGAAAAAAGGGAGGAAGGAACGAAGGATAGAAGGAAAGAAAGAAGGAAAGAAGAAAAGAAAGAGAAAGAGAAGAAAGAAAAAGATACTAGGAAAGAAAGAAAAGCCATCAGAAGCTTAATAAGATTAAATTGTTTACATCCCTTTGTGGAAAGATGCATTATTTAGAATTTTATCTTTTTTTAAATTTCAATTTTATTTTTAAGTTTAGAACTTTATCACCATTAGAGTCCACTTAGAGGCATGGGTGTGAACTTAGGTTAAACATATTTTTGTGCAGTCTCAAAAGAAAAACAGAAAAGTTGAGAAAGAGTTGTGCACTAGTAGAAAGGAGAAGAGAGGGGAAGATTGTGTAAAATATTCTCACAAAAAAAGAGGTGTAAAAGGAACTATTTTTACAATGGAGAGGAAAATGAGGATGAGGAATATGGAAAACATGAACTTCTCATCTGAGTACACATAAACAGAAAACAACAGTAAAAAGAATTTGAGTCTTGGGGAGTCTCCATACTTCTGGACTAGAACCTGGTTACTCTAATATCTGCTAAAAACAAAATGAATGAATTAAAATGAGCAAGCAAAGGAAAAAGAACTCAACCATTGACAGATATTATGGGATATAGAATGTAAGTCACTCCAGACCTTTCTGAAATCATCCTGTTAGTCATTTCTTTCAGAACAATAATATTCCATAATATTTATATACCATAATTTATTCAGCCATTCTCAAATTGGTGTTTTTTCTTTTTTAAAATAATAATAATAGTTCTCTCTGGGGGAGAGAGTTTCTCGAGGAGGTTTTCTGGAGGCAGCCTTAATTTCAGTTACAAGTAAATAATTACTCCAAAATCGCAGCCAGCTGATAAAAGTTCAGATCTTTTATTGTGTCCTTCAATATAGCCCAATTAGCTCAGGCCTATCTCTCTGCTTGGTTCCAAGAGCTCTTGCAGCTTTGTCCTTGGCTTCTGCCTCTGCTTTCTTCAGCCTCCAGCCAGCACCAAGTTGGAAGATGCAACGAATCTTTTGCCTCGAAGATAGGGCTTGTGGGCTTCCTCCCAGAGTGCTTCTCTCCGACCCCAGTCAATGTTCCAGAGAAATTCTTCTTCACTCTAAGAGATTCCTCCATATATATGATCTCCCAAAGGTTAACTCCTCCTTCTGGAGAGAATGGGATTCTGGGTTATCTCCCAAAGTGCTCTATGGCCCTAAGAACTTCAAGGAAGGTGTGAACACAAGCATTATTATCTATCAGTTGGACTTAGTACCTTGTTTCAAGTTCCAGCCCAAAACATCTCCTTCCAAGATCAAATGAATCATATTGAACCATGCCAAATTAGATAATTATTGACTCTATTAACTCCAATGGCTTGACACTTTGTAAAGATTCCAACATTAATGGGGATCCATTCAACTTCTAGTTTCTAGTCACTACAAAAAGGGCTGCCACAAACATTTTTGCACATATGGGTCCCTTTCCCTTCTTTAATATCTCTTTGGGATATAAGCCCAGTAGTAACACTGCTGAATCAAAGAGTATGCACAGTTTGATACCTTTTTGAGTATAGTTCCAAATTGCACTACAGAATGGTTTGATCCGTTCACAACTCCACCAACAATGCATCAGTGCCCCAGTTTTCCCAGATTCCCTTCAACATTAATCATTATCTTTTCCTGTCATCTTAGCCAATCTGACAAGTATGTAGTGGTATCTCAGAGTTGTCTTAATTTGCATTTCTCTGATTAATAATGACTTGGAGCATCTTTTCATATGCCTAGAAATAATTTCAATTTCTTCATCTGAGAATTGTCTGTTCATATCTTTTGACCGTTTATCAATTGGAGAATGGCTTGAATTCTTATAGAGTCAATTCTCTACATATTTTGGAAATGAAGCCTTTATCAGAAGCTTTGACTTTAAAAATATTTTCTCAGTTTATTGCTTCCCTTCTAATCTTGTCTGCATTAATTTTATTTCTACAAAATCTTTTTAACTTAATATAAGCAAAGTTATCTATTTTGTGATCAATAATGATCTCTAGTTCTTCTTTGGTCACAAATTCTTTCCTCCTCTACAGGTCTAAGAGGTAAACTATCCTATGTTCTTCTAATTTATTTATAATCTCATTCTTTATGCCTAGGTCATGAGCCTGTTTTGATTTTATCTTGGTGCACAGTGTTAAGTGTGGGTCAATGCCTAGTTTCTGCCATACTAATTTCCAATTTTCCCAGCAGTTTTTGTCAAACAGTGAATTCTTTGTTGGAGGGGATGTGGGAAAACAGGGACACGGATACATTGTTGATGGAATTGTGAATATGCCCACCTATTCTGGAGAGCGATTTGGAACTATGCTCAAAAAGTTATCAAACTGTGCATACCCCTTGATCCAGCAGTGTTACTACTGGGCTTATATCCCAAAAAGATTTTAAAGAAGAAGGGCAAGAGACCTGTATGTGCAAGAATATTTGTGGCAGCCCTCTTTGTAGTGACCAGAAACTGGAAACTGAGTGGATGCCCATCAACTGGAGAATGGCTGAATAAATTGTCGTATATGAATATTATGGAAAATTATTGTTCAGTAAGAAATGTCTTCCTGTTCCTCTCTCTGCCTCCACCCACCAAAATCATCATTTCCTGTACAACACATCAGGACTTGCACAGAGAGTGGGTAGGGACCATTCTTTATCCAATCATGTATATTAATAGAGTATAGTCCAATTACTATTTAGCCTCATGTACTTGGGACCTCAGTGTATCAACTCAAGCCTCAGCCCATTACAGAAATGACCAACAGGATGATTTCAGAAAGGCCTGGAGAGACTTACATGAACTGATGCTAAGTGAAATGAGCAGGACCAGGAGATCATTATATACTTCAACAACAATACTATATGATGATCAATTCTGATGGATGTGGCCATCTTCAACAATGAGATGAACCAAATCAGTTCCAATAGAGAAGTAATGAATTAAACCAGCTACACCCAGTGAAAGAACTCTGGGAGATGACTATGAACTACTACATAGAATTCCCAATCCCTCTATTTTTGTCTGCCTGCATTTTTGATTTCCTTCACAGGCTAATAGTACACTATTTCAAAGTCCAATTCTTTTTGTACAGCAAAATAACTCTTTGGACAGGTATACTTATATTGTATTTAATTTATACTTTAGCATATTTAACATGTATTGGTCAACCTGCCATCTGGGGGAGGGTTTGGGGAAAGGAGGGGAAAAATTGGAACAAAAGGTTTGGCAATTGTCAATGCTGTAAAATTACCCATGCATATAACTTGTAAATAAAAAGCTATGAAAAAAAGAAAGAAAAATGAAAAACTCAAATAAAAAATCCTTCAAACTAAAAACAAAAAAAACAAAAAACAAAAAATAACAACAAGAAAAACTCCAGTGAATTCTTATCGCAACAGCTGGGGTCTTTGGGTTTTTGAAACACTAGATTATTAAAGTTATTGGCTATTTTGTCCTGTGAACCTAACCTATTCCACTGATCAATCAATCTATTTCTTAGCCAATACTAAATGGTTTTGGTGACTGCTGCTTTTTATAGGTTTAGATCAGGTACAGCTAGGCCACCTTCATTTGATTTTTTTTTCATTAGTTCCCTTGAAAGATTTGAGCTTTTGTTTTTCCAGATGAATTTTGTTGTTATTTTTTCTAGGTCATTAAAATATTTTTTTGGGAGTCTGATTGGTATAGCACTAAATAAATAGATTAGTTTACATGGTATTGTCATCTTTATTATATTTGCTTTACCTATCCAAGAGCACTTAATGTTTTTCCATTTGGTTAGATCTGACTTCATTTGTGTGCAAAGTGTTTTGTAGTTTTACTCATGTAGTTCCTGACTTTCCTTTGGCAGATAGATTCCCAAATATTTTATGCTATCGATAGTTATTTTAAATGGAATTTCTCTTTGTATCTCTTGCTGTTGGATTTTGTTGGTGATGTATAAAAATGCTGAGGATTTATGTGGGTTTATTTTGTATCCTGCAACTTTGCTAAAGTTGTGGATTATTTCTAATAGCTTTTTAGTAGAATCTCTGGGGTTCTCTAAGTATACCATCATATCATCTGCAAAGAGTGATAATTTGATTTCCTCATTACTTACTCTAATTCTTTTAATCTCTTTCTCAACTCTTAATTGCCAACTCTAGCATTTCTAATATAATATTGAATACAATATTGAATACAATATGATAGTGGGCAACTTTGTTTCACCCCTGATCTTATTGGGAATGGTTCCAGTTTATCACCATTACATATGATGCTTACTGATGGTTTTAAATGGATGCTACTGTCTATTTTAAGGAAAAGTCCATTTATTCTTATACTCACTAGTGTTTTTAATAGGAATGAATGTTGGATTTTATCAAATGCTTTTTCTGCATCTATTGAGATAACCATAAGATTTTTGTTAGTTTTTGTTATTGATATATGCTAATAGTTTTCCTAATATTGAACTAGCCCTGAATTTTTGGTATAAATCTTACTTGGTCATTGTGTGTTATCCTGGGGATAACTTTCTGTAATCTCTTTGCTAATATTTTATTTAAGTTTTTTTTGCCCCTGAGGCAATTGGGATTAAGTGACTTGCCCAGGGTCACAAGCTAGGAAGTGTTAAGTGTCTGAGGCCAAATTTGAATTCAGGTTCTCCTGACTTCAGGACTGGTGCTCTATCCACTGTGCCACTTAGGTGCCCCTTATTTAAGATTTTTGCATCAATATTCATTAGGGAGATTGGTCTGTAATTTTCTATCTCTGTTTTGATTCTACCTGGTTTAGCTATCAGTACCATGCCTGCGTCATAAAAGGAATTTGGTAGGAGTCCTTTGTTCCCTAGTTTTTCAAATAGTTCATATAGTATTGGAATTAATTGTTCTTTATTTCCCTGTTTTTTTTTACTTCACCTGAAGCATAATAGATTCTGCTCCAGCCTTTTACCTTTACTCTGTATTTATCTCCCTGTTTTAAATATGTTTCCTGTAAACAACATATTGTAGACTTTTGATCCAGTCTGCTATCCGCCTCCTCTTTATGGGAGAGTTCATCCCATTCACATTTACAGATAAAATTACTAATTCTGTATTTCCTGCCATCCATTTCCTGCCAGATTATGCTTTTCTTTTTCTTGTCCTCCTTCCCCCCTTCCCTAGTATTAAACTTATTGGTCCCACTTGTGTCACCCAGCTCTCCCTCTTTAGTATCCCTTCCTCCTCCCTTTGAATCCCTTCCCCTTTCTTGTACTCTTCCCTTATTACTCTTTTTCCTTTTCCCTTTTCCTCTCGAACTTTTTAATGAGGTGAGAGAAGATTCTCTGTAAAACAAATATGTCAATTATTTCCTCTTTGAGCCAACTCTGATGAGAGTAAGATTCACATAATGTTCCTCCCCCTCTCTAAGTTCCCTCAGATATGATAGATTTCCTTTGCCTCATCATCGCATGTAGTTTCTCTCTTTTTATCTCCCTTTTCCCTTTTTCTGACACTATCCCTTTTTCATTTCTACTTCACTTTTTTATGTTATATCAGTAAAATCAAATTATACATGTGGTTTTTATGTATATCCACAACAGAAATATAGTTCTCAAGAGTTCCTTTTACCTTTTTCTACTTCTCTTGAGTCCTATTGTTGGAGATCAAATTTTTTATTTAAGTCTAGTTTTTTCCTTAGAAACAGAAGTAATTCCTCTGTTTCATTAAATGTCCATCTTCTTCCATGGGAAAAAATGCTCAGCTTATCTGGGTACTTTATTCTTGGCTGCATTCCAAGTTCTTTTGCCTTTCAGAATATCAAATTCCAGGCCATTCGATCCTTTAATGTTGAGGCAGCCAGATCTTGTGTGACCCTTATTGTGGCACCTTGGTATTTGAACTGTTTTTTTCCTGGTTGCTTGTAAAAATTTTTTTTAGTGTGAAAATTCTGAAGTTTGGCCACAATATTCCTCAGAGTCTTTATTTTAGGGTCTTTTTCAGAAGGTTTTTGATGGATTCTTTCAATGCCTATTTTACCTTCCAGTTCTATTACTTCTGGGCAGTTCTCTTTGATGATTTCCTGTAAAATAGTATCTAGGCTTTTTTTCATCATAATTTTCGGGTAGTCCAATGATCTCTCCTAGATCTATTTTCCAGGTCTATTGTTTTTCCAAGTAAATATTTGACATTTTTTCCAGTCTTTCATTTTTTTTGGTTTTGCTTGAGTGGTTCTTCCTGTCTCAATGAATCAGTCATTTCTATTTGTTCAGTTCTGATTCTTAGTGAGTTATTTTCTTCATTAGCTTTTTTTACTTCTTTTTGTATATGTCCAATTGAGTTTTTAAATGAGTTGTTTTGCTCTATGGAATTTTTTTCCATTTCACTAATTTTTTTTTTAGTGAGTTATTTTCTTTTTCCAATTCACAAATTCTGTTTCCCTGGGAATTAATTGTTCTTTAAATGTTTGGTAGAATTCACACATAAATCCATCTGCCCTGAAGATTTTTTAATTCGGGAGTTGATTAATAGCTTATTCTACTTCTTTTTCTAAAATGGGACTATTTAAGTAATTTATTTCCTCTTCTGTTAATCTGAGCAATCTATATTTTTGTAGGTATTCCTGCATTTCACTTAGATCATCAAATTTATTGGCATAAAGTTGGGCAAAGTAACTCCTAATTATTGCTCTAATTTCCTCTTCATTGGTGAAAGGTTCTTCCTTTTCATTTTTGAGACTGACAATTTGATTTTCTTATTTCCTTTTTCTAATCAAATTAATTAAAGGTTTATCTATTTTGCTGGTTTTTTCATAAAACTAATTTTTAGTTTTATTAATTCAGTAGTTTTTTTACTTTCAATTTTATTATTTTCCTTTTACTTTTAAGATTTCAAATTTGGTATTTGTTTTTAATTTGCTCCTTTTCTTGCTTTTTAGTTGCAAGCCCAATTCATTGATCTTCTCTTTCTCTATTTTATGCAACTAAGCAGCTAAAGATATAAAATTTCCCCTTATTTCCACTTTTGCTGCATCCCACAAATTTTGTTATGTTGTCTCATTATTGTCATTCTCCTGGTTGAAATTATTAATTGTATCTATGATTTGCTGTTTTTTATATTATTATAACTTTTAATTGACAGAACATATTCATGGGTAATTTTTTACAACATTATCCCTTGCAATCACTTCTGTTCCGACTTTTCCCTTCTCTCCTTCCTCCCCCTCCTCTAGATGGCAGGAAGTCTTATATATGTTAACTGTGTTATAGTATATCCTAGATACAATATATGTGTGTAGAACCATACAGTTCTCTTGTTGCATAAGAAGAATTGGATTCAGACGGTAAGAATAATCTGGGAAGAAAAACAAAAATGCAAACAGTTCACACTCATTTCCCAGTGTTCCTTTTCTGGGTGTAGCTGATTCTGTCCATCATTAATTAATTGGAACTGAATTAGATCTTCTCTTTGTCAAAGATATCCATTTCAATCAGAATACATCTTCATACAGTATTGTTGTTGAAGTGTATAATGATCTCCTGGTTGTGCTCATTTCACTCAGCATCATCAGTTCAGTCTTTCCAAGCCTCTTTGTATTCATCCTGCTCGTCATTTCTTATATGATTTGCTGTTTTTACCCATTCATTCTTTAGGATGAGATTATTTAGTTTCCAATTACTTTTTGGTCTATTTCCCCCTGGCCTTTTAATGAATGTAATTTTTACTGTATCATGTTCTGAAAAAATGCGTTTACTATTTCTGCCTTTCTGCATTTGATTTTGAGGTATTTATGTCCTAATATATGCTTAATTTTTGTACACGTTCCATGAACTGCCAAGACAAAAGTATACTCCTTTCTGTCTCCATTCAATTTTCTCCAAAGATCATACCTAACTTTTCTAGTCATCTATTTACCTCTTTAACTTTTTTCTTATTTATTTTGGGGTTTGATTTATCTAGTTCTGAGAGAACAGGGTTGAAATCTCCCACTATTATAGTTTTGCCGTCTATTTCTTCTTGCAGTTCTCTTATCTTATTTAGGAATTTAGATGCTACAGCATTTGATGCATATATGTTTAGTACTGATATTGCTTCATTATCTATGGTGCCCTTTAGCAACATATAATTTCCTTCCTTATCTTTTTTAATTAATTTTTTTATTTCCTTTTGCTTGATCTTAAATCAGGATGCCTAATCCTGCTTTTTTACTCCATTTAAAGCTTAATAGATTCTGCTCCAGCCTTTTACCTTTACTCTCTATGTATCACTATGCTTTAAATGTGTTTCTTATAAACAACATATTGTAGGATTCTGGCTTTTAATCTATTCTGCTATCCTCTTCCACTTTATGGGAGAGTTTACCCCATTCACATTTATGGTTAAAACTACTATTTCTGTATTTCCTGCCATCTTGTGAACCCCAAATTATATTTTTCTCTTTTCCCCTTTCCCTCCTCTCAATATTTTACTTATGATCTCCACTTGCCTCAAACAGCCTTCCCCCTTTAGAATCCCTCCCCCTTTCTTATATCTTTCCCCTATTATTTCTGTTTTCTCTTCTATTTAACTTACCCCTTCCCTTTTCTCCTTTCCCCTCTCACTTTTCTATAAGATGTGAGAGAAGTTTCTATATGAAACAAATATCTCTAATATTTTCTCTTTGAGCCAAATCTGATGAGAGTAAGATTTACACAATATTCTTTATCTTCCCTTCTTTCCCTCAATTATAATGTTTTTTTTCCCTCTTCATGAGATGTAATTTCCCTCATTTTACCTCCACTTTCCTCTTTTTCCAGTGCAATCCCCTTTCCACCTCTAGTTTTTTAAAAAAATATTATAACAGTAAAACCAAATTATACAAGCACCCTCTATGTTAAGAACCATGCCTAAGTGAAAGGGCAGGTCAATTCTTCAAAAGCCTCCACAGCTATGAATCATAACAGTTGAAGGAGTTGCAAAATAGCCTTTATTAACACAGATGTTCCTTGTGGATTGGGAATGAAATAAATTGGAGGCAAGAGGGAAGTGGAGAGAGGTCTAACAATGCAACTGTCTCTCAGAAGAGAGGTCAGGGAACAGCAACTGCCTCTCAGTCTCCTTGCATCATCATCATCCTCTCACATGAAGAGATCCATTCTATAGTTCTGAGTTAGACTTCCAGCAGCCACTGGCAAATGGCTCCCACACTCATAACAGAGATACAGTTTTCAAGAGTTCTTTTCTTTTTAATCTTTTGATATGCTTCTCTTGACTTCTATATTTGGAGGTCAAATTTTTTGTTTAACTCTGGTATTTTCATCAGAAATGAATAGAATTCTCCTGTTTCATTGAATGTCCATCTCCTTCCCTGAAAGAAAATGCTCAGTTTAGCGGGGTAGTTTATACTTGGCTGCATTCCAAGTTCCTCTACCTTTTGGAATATCAGATTTCAGGCCCTTCGGTCCTTTACAGTGGAAGCTTCTAGGTCCTGGATAATCCTTTGTGGTTCCTTGGTATTTGAATTGTTTTTTTCTGACTGATTGAAATATTTTTCCTTGGTCCAATAGTTCTGAAATTTAGCCACAATACTCCTTGGAGTTTTAATTTTGGGGTTTCTTTCAGTAGGTGTTTGGTGAATTCTTTCAATGGCTATTTTACCCTTTAATTCTATGTCATCCAGGTAGTTCTCTTTGATGATTTCCTGGAAAATAGTGTCTAGGCTCTTTTTTTCATGATAGTTTTCCAGAAATCCAATAATCCTTAGATTGTCTCTCCTAAATCTATTTTCCAGGTCAGTGTTTTCCCAAGTAAATATTTTACTTTGTTTTCCTATTTTTTCTTTTTTTTTTGGTTTTGCTTGACTGATTTTTTTTTTTCTTGTCCTTGCATTTTTTGACCTTTTCTTTTTTTTTAAATTAAAGTTTTTTATTCACAAAACATATGCATGGGTAATTTTTCCAACATTGACCCCTGCATAATCCCCTGCTGCAAATTTCCCCCTTCTTCCCCCATCCCCTCCCTCACCCAACAGGCAGTCCAATACATGCCAAACATCCTGAAATACATGCCAGATCAAATATGTATATACATATTCACACAGCCATCTGGTTGCACAAGAAAAATCAGATCAAGAAGGAAGAAAAAGAAAAACTGAGAAAAAGAAACAAAATGCAAGCAAATAATAACAGAGAGAGAGATGATTCTTTTCATCATTGTTCAACTGGAATCAGTCCAAATCATCCCAATGTTGAAGAGAGCCATGGTTTAACTGATTCTTTTGTTGTTTTGTTCTATGAATTATTTTTCCATTTCACAAATTCAGTTTTTTAAGGAGTTATTTTCTTTTTCCATTTCACAGATTCTGTTTTTCAGGGGGTTGTTTTCTTTTTCCATTTCACAGATTCTGTTTTTCAGGGGGTTGTTTTCTTTTTACATTTCACAAATTCTGTTTTTCAAGGAGTTGTTTTCTTTTTCCATTTTATCATATCTATTTTTTAAAGGAATTCCATTTCACTATTTTGTAGTGAATTTTCTTCAGATAATTTCTGTGCTGCCTTTTCCAAACTCTCTTGTAAAGTTCTCATTTCCTTTCCTCATTTTTCTTCTAGCTCTCTTTTAAGATGTTTTATAATTTCTTCTAGGAGAGCCTTGTATGATGAGGACTAATTTATATCACCCTTTGGGGCTTTATCTGAAAATGATCTGCTTTTAGTCTCCTCAATGTTTGAAATCTGTTCTTTCACCATAAAAACTGTCTATGGTCAGAATTCTTTTTGCTTTTTAATTCATTTTTTTTAAGTTGAGATGTGTTTTTAGGGCAATGGAGGTTGTCCAAGCTTCCTCTACAAGCGGCAGTGGCTACATTGAGTCCATGCAGACTTACTCCTGGTGTTGGGTAGGCATGGCCAGGTTCATGACTTTCTGGGTTCATTTTTTCCTTTTGTGTTTGTGTTGGGTGTTTTATAACTTCTCTGCTGATCTACTGGCTAGCAGCCAGGGCAGAGTAGCCAATACTGCTGTATCCTCCCATAGATTCTTCCTGCAAAGAACTCTCACCACCCTGAGACTCTGCGCTATGCTTGGTGTCTGTGCTCAACTTGCTTGCACTTGGCCCACCTCCCTCTGCGCCCAATTGAAACAGACCTTTTCTGGTGATCTTTGAAATTGTCTTTTGCTGTTAATTTGTTACACTCCCAGTATTCATGGATTCTTTCAGTCCAGAGTTAATTCAGAGGCTGAATTTCATAATTAGTGTGAGTGTTGTAGGAGAAGGTCAGAAAGAAATGTGTGTCCTCTCCTACATCTTGGCTCTGCCCTTTCCAAGAAATTAAAGAAAATTGCTCTTTAATTCTAGAAAAAGAAGGCAAAGCAGAAATAGAAAAAAAAAAAAAAGCTACTTATCATCACCAAAAAGAGATATCACGGAAGGAAAATTTAGAGGAATATTATAGTCAAGTTTCAAGGCTCCCAGGTTAAGGAGAAAATAGTGAAAGCAACAACAAAAAAAAATTAAAAATTATGAATTTGTTGCAATAAGGATTACAAAACACCTAACAACTACTATATTGAAGGTTGTAGATCTTAGAAAACTATATTCTGTAGAGCAAAAGAACTGAGGTTATGACCCAAAGTAACTTACCCAGCAAAGTTAAGTATAATCTTGAATGAAAAAAAAAAAAGATATTTAATGAACTGAAAGACTTTCAGATTTTTGTGATAAGCCCCTCAAAAATTAAGGGCAAAGTTGACATATAACATCTAGGAGAAATATAAGGTAAATGTTAAAGACCAATTATAAGGGATTCAGTAAGATCAAATTGTTTACTACTTATATGTGAAAATAGGAGAACTCTTATAATTCTCATCATTATCTGGGTGGGATGAGCTAGGTATGATGGAGTGATTATTTAAGAAAAAAAAACAGAATTGTAAGGGAGATAAAAAGGAGTAATTATCATACAAAATAAGTCATAAAAGGAAAAAGTGATACAAAAGAAGCTAGTAGGAGGGAGGGCAGGTAGTGCTGAAATCTTACTCTTATCCTGAATGGATTAAAGAGGGAACAACAAATATCTAGAAGAGAATAAAAATCTTTTCAATTCAGAAAGAAAAAAGAGGCCAGGGGATTAGGGTAAGGAGAAGAGGATAGGGAAGAGACTATTGGTGGGATGGCTAAGTTAAGGGATAGGAGGGAGAGGTACCGAGTAAAAAAAAGCAGAGAGTGAGGAGAGATAGGATAAATAGGGTGAGAAGGATAGTGAGAAAAATAAGAGGAAAATACACAACAACAATTGTAACTTAGAATATGAATGCATGGATTTGCCCATAAAATAGAAATGGATGGCAGATTTAAAAACTGAATTAAAAAAATATGTTGCTTTCAGGAAACACTATCAAAATGAGAGATACACAAAAAGATAATATAAAGGGCAGGAGTAGAATTTATTTTGTAAAAAAATATGGTAATCACAATCTCAGACAAAGTTAAAATTAAAATAGATTTAATCAAAAGAGAAAAATAGAAAAAGTATACTATGTTTCAGCAATATCATTCAGTATTGGTTTAGTCTTTTAAAATACTTAACACAGTATAAAATACTTGGGTGTGTACCTGCCAAAGAACATAGAAACTATATGAATGTGAATATAAAACACTTTTTATAAATAAAGTCATATCTAAATTAACATAATATTTATTACAATAGGTTTTAACCCATTGAACTAATAAATAAAACTAGAATCTGGCTTTGTGAAAAAAAAAAAAAGTAAAACAGATAAACTCAATTTTTTAATTTTTTGGGATTTTTTTTTAAAAAGAGAGAAATTAAAGCAATTATTTGGTACTATTTTGCCCAAATATAATGCCAATTTAAATTAAATGGATGAATACTTACAAAAATAAAAATAGCCCAGATTAACAAAATTAGAAAATAGAATACTGAAAGACTTTCAGATTTTTGTGATAAACCCCTAAAAAATTAAGGGAAAAGTTGATATATAACATCTAAGAGAAATATAAGGTAAATGTTAAAGATCAATTATGAGGGTTTCAGTAAGATAAAATTGTTTACTACTTGTATGAGAAAATATTAGGAAAACTCATCATTATCTGGGTAATTGAAAGAAGGGCTAGAATGAGCTGAGTATGATGGAGTGATTATTAAAAAAAAAAAAGCAGAACTGTGGGGGAGATAAAAAGGAGTAATTATCTCATACAAAAATAAATAAACTAAATAAACCATAAATGAACTCTCTAATTAAAAAACAACAACAACACACACAAAAAAACAAAACAAAACAAATCAGGATAAGGTGGATTTATAAATGAATCTTATCAAATATTTAAAGAAGAATTAATTTGGGAGTCTTACTGAATTTCTTCTATGACAAATATGATTTTTAAAACATAAACCAGGGAAGGAAAAAAACAGGAAAAAAAACTATAGACCAATTTCCTTACTAAATGTTGATGCAAAAAAAAATTTTAAATAAAATACTAACAAGGAGATTATAGTAATGTGTCACCAAAAAATCATAAACTATAATCAGGATGGATTATATCAGAAACACAAGACAAGTTCAATACTTGTAAGTCTATAAGCAAAATTGACCTATATTAACATAAAAGCCTTATGATTATTTCAATAGATTAAGAAAAAACTTTTGACAAAATATAATACCCATTACTAAGGAATAAAAGAAGTTTTTCTTAAAATAAGTAAAATCTATGTAAAACAGAGAGAGCAAGCATTATTTGTAATGTGAATATACTACAAGCCTTTTCAATAATCAGAGATGAAGCAAAAATATCGTTATTGCTAATATGTCCATATTGTTCTGGAAATGCTGACTATAGCAATAAAAGAAGAAAATGAAATTGAAGGAATAATGATAGAAAATGGGACAAAAGTATCACTTTAATAATATAAGAACCTTAGAGAGTAAATTTAAAAAACAAGTTGAAATAATTAACAACTTTAGCAAAGAGGTAGGATATAAAATAAACTCACACAAATCATCAATATTTCTATATAATACCAACAAAATCTAGCAGGAAAGATAAAAATTTAATGAAAAATCATTGCAGATGATGTAAAATACTTGAGATTCCATTTTTCAAGTCACATAAAGGAATTACATGAATAATTTTAAAACTCCAAACAAATAAAGACATCTAAATAATTGGATAAATATTAATTGTTCATGGAAAGACAGAATCACTATAATAAAAATAGTAATATTGCCTACATTAATTTATTTATCCAGTGTTATATTAATCAAACTGCCAAAGGATTATTTTATAAAGCTAGATAAAATAATAACAAAATTCATTTAGAAGAATAAAAAGTCAAGACTGGCAAAGGAATCAATGAAAAAATGTGAAGGAAGATAGCCAAGTATCAGATCTCAAAATATATTACTAAGTGATAATCATCAAAACAATTTGCTATTAGATAAGAAAAAGAGTGGTTGGATAATGGAATAGATTAGATGAACAATATGTAGAAACAAATTAGCACAGTAGCTTTGATAAAACCCAAAAAACTCAGATGTTGAATAAAGAACTTATTATTTTGAATCATTTAAAGAGAGCATCCTACTCATTCCCTGAACTATCAACATTTGATGTGTGGTAAATAAATATAATTCTAGCCCAAATATCAATCTTGGAGAATAAGGAAGAAATTGTCCTAGATCTTGCCTGCCTTCTTCCTCTTCCTTCTCTCCATTACACAAAATTAGTTTCTCTGCAAAGGAGAGTGAGCCAAATTTCAGAGCAGATAACTATCTCGCTATATTCCAATTGAGCTATACTACCACAAATCTCCATATTACATATCATAAAATAAAATAGAAAAGAATGGAAGGAAGTAACTTTCAGATTTATAGCTAGGAGGGAATGCTTTTTACAAATATAGAACATAGACTGTCATCAAGAATTTCATTTACATAAAATTGAATAGCTCTTACAGAAACGAAATTAGTTTTGATAGAATAGAAAGTGATGTACGTTAGGAAAAAATTCTTTGCATAAAATATATCTGATAAATATTTGCTACCCAAGATATATAGAAATCCATGGGAATATATATGAGAGCTATTTTCTAAATACATGATACATGATCAAAAGTTCTAAATAATCATTTCAAAAGAAGAATTATAAATTCTCAGTAAACATAATCCCTAATATTAAGAAAAATGCAAATTAAAATAACTGAGGTTTTATTTATATATTGAATTGCCAAAGATGATAAAGTTAAAAACAAATGAAAACAAACACAATTCTTTAAGTTGTGAAATGATCTAATCATTCTTGAAAACAATTTGGACATATGAGAGAAAACTCATTCAACCATAAATATCTTTGACCTAGTGATCCCACTACTAGAACTAAATAATGACAACAAAGAAGGTAAGTATTTTTGTCAAAGTATGTATTATTAGTTTTGTGGTGCCAAAATATAGGTAACAAAGTAGATATCTGTGATAGTAGGTATTTGGGAAAGTTCATGAATGTAATACAATATTATTGTCACATCAGAAATAATAAACTTGGAAAATTCAGAGAAACATGGGATATAAAATGCTTTGAAGCAAAATCACAACAGGGTTCACAATGATCATGATAATGTAAACGAAAGGAATAACGATAAGTGACTGAAGTCAGTTATTTCCTATGAATAGAGAAGTAAGCTACAAAAAGGACAGAAAGTTGTATACACTGTCAAGCATTATCATTTTGTCAGTTAACCATTAAACAAAACTTTTTCTTTATTATCAGAGGTAACATTGGGAAAGTATATATCAGGAAATTATTATAAGGTATATACAAAACCTTCCCTCAATCTCAAGAGAAGAAGAAGCTACTAGAGTATATGATAACACACCAGATGGCTATCACAGCTTAGCAGAGTAGCAATGAATGGCAGCCATGGAAACACAGTAATGACATATGGTGGAAACTAAGTGGAATTTTCCCTGTACAGGCAAAATGGAATAGAAATGTCAAGAAGAGTTTTAAGGGATGGAGAGAACTGTGTTGGAATGAAGTCGCAATGAGAGTACTGATTTGGCAGCACACATATTAAAATTGGAAGGATATAGAGAAGATTAGCATGACTCTTGTACAAGGATGACAAACAAATTTGTGAAGAGTTCGATATTGTTTAATTTTTTTTTTAAAGAACCAGAGACACACAGGAGGTTCTAGAACACCCAAGAGTTGTTCTAGAACCAATGCAATCCTTCTTTACTTAAAAACATGCATTTTTCTGATAGTGCTACCTTCCCCACTAGTGTGGGAATCTAATGGGAGAGTTACCTCTTTGTACATGGGGCTGAGAATGATTGTACTATATTTAATTTTCTCTTATTATTTACTTCCCTATTCTGTCCTAATTATAAGTGTGTTGTTATTTGAGTTATGGTTCAATAAATCAACAAAAATATATTAAATGCTTATTAATGCACCAGGAGTTGTGCTACATGCTGAACAGACAAATAGAAAAAAATAAAATGATCCCTTCCCTCAAGACACATTTTATCAGTTTTTCTGGTCTCACTTTCCTAAAGCAAGTCTACCTTTAGGTCACTACAAGGATTTTAAGGACATTCCAGTAGGGTTAAAGTACTTCTCTAATACTCTCTAATTCTCTAATACACTCAAGGGCATATTTCAGATGTGTTCCTCCTAGTGTTAGTCAGAAACTTTCATTTAGTCATTTAGCAATTATTAGCATTTTTACAAAGTGATATTTATGTCAAAGATATAGCAAAAACTAAAGCATAAAGATTTCTCCTCTAATACCATAAAGGCACTCCTCTAATACCATAAAGGCTCTTTATTACACCTCAGTTTCTTGGAAAGAGTGGGTTCAGACTTAGTATTGAGTTCACAAATTTCACATTGAAATACAGAATGTCTGCCAAATGAGTACTTACCTACCTCATTTACCCATGTCCCTAATCTCAGGTCAGTTCTCACTTCTTGACACACCAATCTTGGCACACAAATATAGAAGCAGACAAAGATCAAAGGACTATTTTCATGGGGCCACTTGTTGACCTCAAATGAGAAAAACAGATCTCCTCTTTTACATTACTCTTAATTGATGCCATCTAGCAGGAAGAACCTAATCAAAGAGAGGTCAAACCAAGATTATAGATTTAACTAAAATAAAGGTCAAGCCATCCTACTTCTCAGCTCTAAGCTAATCAAAAAGATTGTTGTATACCAGGTGGTTAGTTGACCAGAGCCAGTTACAGAATATTTTTACATATTCCAATGTCTCTCCAAAGAACTTTCATTATACATCATGTCAATTTCCCCAGAAGCTGCCTCTAAAGTGTCTTCTGCTAAGGGGAATTATATCAGTATTACTCTGCATTTAAGCCAATCCCCCTATTAAATAGACATATACAGAATAAATACAAAATTCATACCAGGTAACTAGTTAAGAGATAAGCAATGGTTGAAGGAAGTAAGGGAATTTTGAAGTAAAGGTAAGAAGGGAATACATTTCAGGCATGAAGAGACTTCTGGCCTTTTGATTTTAGAGCCTAGCTCTGTTATTAAGGAAAGAGACAATCCCAAAGTAATGAACTTAGGGAAGACCATGAAAAATGGTGAAAGTCACCAGTCCCTGTGATCTCAATCTATAGGTGTCTGTCTGGCTAAAGAAAAATTTTAATAGAGTGAATTTCAAATAATAAAATAATGGCAATTAGCAGTTTTATAGTGCTTTGTGGTTTGTAATGCAGTTTATAAATACTACCTCATTTTATTGTTACAATAACCCTAGTTGGTGCTATTCCTATTATTCTCAGATAAATAGATAAAGGTAAAATGACTTTCCCAGAGTCACATAGCTAGTAAAATTTTGAAATGGGATTTGAACTTAAGTTTTCCTGACTCCAGGTTCAGAGCTCCACACCTTGTTGTCATCCAGTTTCTAATTAAGAAGCATTTATTTACTCTTCCTCTAGCCAGTTTACTACCATCACCATATGCCTCAGGAGCAACAGAAGTTCCTGCCTGGTCTATTGGCAGACTGGTGTACTGAATGGGGCCTTGAGCTGCATTTGCATAAATATGATTACTCAAAACATTCCACACTGAGCCTGGGTAATCAGAGAATTCTAAAATATGGGTTAGAATCCTTTTTAAAGCTTAAAGGGGAAGATTTGGGCCAGTTATTGCATATTGTAATTTTAAAGTTGTAAACTGAATGAAATGTGTCCAAATTAAACTCAACATCTAAAATTTTTTGCATCCCCTTCTCAAAGAAGCATATGTTATACTAACATGGGAAAGTATTAGACAAGAAAATTCTCTTTTTACTACAATCTGAGTTCTGGATTGCTATTCTTTTGGTCCCTCCTCATACATTTGACTCCAGTAAGTCTGGGTCAAGGGGGAAGCCTTCAGCATATTATTATTTCATTTCACTACATTTTAGCCTCCTTAGACTTTTATGAAGGTAGATTTTTTTTAATTGCTTATTTTTCCTGGAAGCCATTGTGGGAAAACCTAATGTAACTAGTATTTAAGTTGTTTTTTTATCTTGATGGATTCAATTGGAAGGAAAGAAAGAGAAAGGAAGAAGAAAAGAAAGAGAAAGAAAGAAAGAAAGAAAAATGAAGGAAGGAGGAAAGGAAGAAAGGAAGGAGGAAAGGAAGGAAGGAAGGAGGAAAGGAAGGAGGGAAGAAGGAAAGAAAGAAAGAAGGAAAGGAAGGAAGAAAGAAAGGAAGGAAGGAAGGGAAGGAGAGAAGAGGAAAGGAAGGAAGGAGGAAAGGAAGGAAAGAAGGAGGAAAGGAAGGAGGAAAGGAAGAAAGAAAGGAAGGAAGAAAGGAAAGAAGGAAGAAGGAAGGAAGGAAGAAAGAAAAATAAAAGGAAGAAAGAAAAAAAAAGAAAAGAAAAGAAGGAAGGAAGGAAGGAAAGGGAGGGAGTAAAGAAGGAAGGAAGGAAGGATGGAATAATAGAGAATGATGCTCGTTCTGGAGTCAGTAAAGTCAGAGATCCTGTGAGACTCTAGAGTTATAAAAATGCTAGTTATTAATATATTCTTCATAGAGCTAACTATTTGAAATGAATTATTGCAGATGAGTAACACAGCTCTCTCACTCTAGGAGAGAAGGATTTTCTAATTCTTTTAGATCTTGAATTATACATTTTTTCTGTTGTTTTCTTCTGGCAACTAACCTCCTAGAGCTGTGCCTTGAACTTAACATCTCCTAGACATGTATGTGTATACTATAAAGCTGTAGTTTCACAGCTGCTGCTATAACTTTAAAATAATCACTATGTTCAGGGTTAAGCCATATATTGGATGATTCAAAAGGGATAGAAGTAAAGTTCCAGTGGCATTGGCCTCTTGGCTATTTCTCAAACATGACACTCCATCTCTCAACTCTAGGCATTTCTTTGGTTATCCCCCATGCTTAGAATGTTCTCCCCATAACTGATGTCTGGCTAGTCTAGGGTTCCCTAGTTTTCTTCAAGTTTCTTTTAAAATCCTATCTTCTACAGGAAGCCTTTTCCAGCCCCTCTTAATTCCAGTGTCTTCTCTCTGATATTTCTTATTTATCTTGTACGTAATTTGTTTTCTCAAGGACAGAAATTGTTTTTTGTTTCTCTGTATCCCCAGTGCTTAGCACAATCATTGGCACTTAGGGAATATTAATTCCCTAATATTAATATTAATATTAATTAAACGCTTATTAACTTACTGATTCAAGTCATGGTTTTTTACTTTTATTTAAAGAGATATTTCAGTATTCCATCTAGTTGCTAATTAAGAAGTATTTATTTACTCTTCCAACCATTTCACCATCACCTGCCTTAGAAACAGTGAATCAATCTTATGGCTCTTAGTTAACCAACTGAGATGTTTTTAAAAACTAAGAAAAAAGAAAAGAAAATTAAATACTTAGAAATCAATATTTTAGGTGTTTAGTTCAGTGCAAAGGATGCTAACCATTCTCTGATAATAATAAGCATTTAATGACTATGATTCTCCTATTCATTATTTTCTGGTTGTTAGATACAATTGAAGCACTATACTGAGCACAGCTGGCCAACAATGTTTGTTGATGATGATTTTATTTTCAAAATACCTAATCAATGTTATTAAGGCCATGAAGGAATAAAAATAGGTTCCCAAGAATCCAACTTATACTCATAAAAAATCACTTTCTAAACCAATAAAACTTGTATCTCTGCTGTCCATTAGCATTTGTTAAATTAATTACTAATAATTTTGTCAAATTCTACAAAGTATCTCCTTAGTAATTTGGCTGTCATAGCATTAAAAGCACAAAACAATTTTGGGAGTACATTGTTATTCTTAGTATGTTGGCATGACCCAGCCAAGAACATTAAATATTGCTCCAGGTGATTAAGTTGTTCTTTATTTCTTTAAAAGGCACTTTGTAATTGAATATATACCATTCTTTTTGTATGCATGACTTTATAGGCCTTTGGATATAGTTCATGTCTTTTGATCATTTATCAATTGAGGAATGGATCTTCATATATATATATGTATATTTGATTCAGTTCCCTTTAAGAATTTGAGAAATGAGGCCTTCATCAGAGAAACTTGCTTCAAAACTCTTATTATAATTACTATTACTAATTGTATTTCTCCTTGTTTATTCCTATTATTTCTTTCCTTTCACTGTGTCCCTCCTTAAAAGTGATTTGCTTCTGATTATCCCCCTCCCAATGTGCCCTCTCTTCTTGAGGATACTCCATTTTTCCTCCTCTCTTCTCAAATCCCCTTCCCCTCCTACTTTTCTGCAGGATAAGATAAAATTCTATACCTATATTGAGTATGTATGTTATTTCATCTTTGAGCCATTTACTCACTCCCCTTCCCTCAACCCCCTTTTTCCTCCACTATAAAAGTTTTTTTTCATCTTTTATGAAAGATAATTTACACCATTCTGCCTTTCCCTTTCCCTTTCACCCAGTATATTCCTCTCTTTTATTTTTTTAGATATTATCCCTTCATATTCAAGTCACACCTGTGTTCTCTGTCTATATATATTCTTTCTAACTGCCATAATAAGGAGAAAGTTCTTATGATTTACCCATATAGGAATGTAAATAGATAAACCTTATTCATTCCTTTATGATTTTCTTTTTTTGAGTACCTCCTTTTGCTTCTCCTGAAACCTGTATTTGAAAATCAGATTTTCTATTCGGCTCTGATCTTTTCATCATGAATGCTTGAAAGTCTTCTATTTCATTGAATATCCACTTTTCCCTCTGAAGAATTTATACTCAGTTTTGCTGGGTAAGTGATTCTTGGTTGTAATGTTAGCTTCATTAATCTCCACAATATCATATTTCAAGCTCTCAGGTCCTTTAATGTAAAAGCTGCTAAATCTTGCATTATTCTGACTATGGCTCTATTGTATACATGCAAAATTTTCTCCTTGATCTGGGAATTACAGAATTTGGTTTTATTATTCTTGGAAATTTTCATTTTAGGATCTCTTTCAGGAAGTGATTGGTGGATTTTAGAAAAATCCTTTTTATGATATTTTTTAAAAAGGTCTTTCTGTAAGGTTTTTAAGCATAAAAGAATATTTCACTTTGTCAAAGGATTTTTTTTTGCATCTACCAAGATAATCAAGTAGTTTTGTATATTTTTATTTTTAATATGATTAATCATGTTGATTTCCTGATGTTGCACTGTCCTTGCATCACTTATACTTGGTAATAATGAATTACTTCTTAGATAAATTGATATAGTCTGTTTTTTTTTAATTTTGGGGATAATAATTAATAGTATTGGCCTATAGTTTTCCTTCTGTGCTTTATTTTTCCCTGCTTTAGGTTTTATAACCATGTTGTTTTATTAAGTGATTCAGTTGTGTCTGACTGTGCTTGCTCTGATGTTTTTTGGCATTGTGTCTTCCACGGTGTGATCTGACACCTTCAACAAGGATGAAAAGAGCATCAAGGTCAACTATCATACTGATGTTAAAGTGTTAAATTTGAAAAGAGTACAAGCAAAAGCTTAAGTGGACAGAATTGGTGCTTAACTTTTTGTTCACATGTAATTGTGCACTCAGTGCAGCCTCTAAAGCTGAGATTTAACAGAGTAAGGACCGAACCTCTGCCATTTGTGTTTAGGCCTAACAAAAAGAAACACCAAGAAAATGAATGGTTCTTCACCAGCCAGTACCACACCATCCCAATGTAAAAGCAAATGGAAAAATTTTAAATGTTATGGATAAGTTAACTTTTATCTTGGCATTTTTCTTTTTAGTGATGTACACATAGATGATGAAGTTCATGCATGCATTGCCAGAGCTAGCTCTACCTTTGGGAGGTTTTAAAAGTGTGGGGGAGAAGAGGATGCCTGCCAAATTAAAGGCCTACAAAACTATTTTGCTAACTTCATTTTTTTTAATACCTGTGTAACTTAGATAATCTATCAACCCTACGCCAAAAAACTGAACTATTTCCATTTGAATTTTCTTAGAAAGATTCTGAAGATCATCTGAAAAGATGAGGTACTAGACACTGACGTCCTCCCTTGAACTGAACTGCCAAGAATTCAAATTGTGCTGTAGAAAACAGAAACACAATTTTTTGATGCCAAAAATATGTTTGCCTAAAATACTATTTTATGGAGAACTCACACAAGGTCCGTGTTCATATGGAGCTTAGAAGAAGAAATCAATACAAGTTCACTTTGAAGAATTTTGTTATCAGTTGTGAGACATGGGAGATAGTGGCACAGGACCATTTAGCATAGTGTATCCACATCAAAGGAGGTTTTGTGCTCTATAAGCACAGCAGAATTACAGTAGATCAAAATAAACATGAGATGAACAAATTTAAAGACCTCTCCTTAAGTATTCAGACAGACAAATTGTACCCTGTAATGGGCTGAGGCTTGAGTTGATGCACTGAGGTCTCAAGCACGTGAGGCTAAATAGTAATTGGACTATACTCTATTAATATATATGCTTGGAGAAAGAATGGCCCCCGCCCACTCTCTGTGAAAGTCCTGATGTGTTGTATAGGAAATGACGATTTTGGTGGGTGGAGGCAGAGGGGCAGGAAGAGAGAGGAAGAGAAGGCTGGTTGGGTTCTGTTTTGGTGGCTACTAGTCTCACGGCTTCTGGTCTGGCTAGCTTCTTGACTCAGCTGCACACATTGCTATTGCCGATTCCCTTCTACCTCCGAACTTTCTTCATCTCTATTGAGAATAAAGATTGAAGATTTTCCCCTCACCTGAATTCCTGACTCCAGCTGATTTTAAAATACGTGTCATCATAGTACCCAACTTGTGATAGAGCTTTCCAGCTTCCATTGGTCTGGTCAGTTACAGATGGGCACACTATACTTTGACCCTGACATTATAGTGTCATTTTAGTCCTCTTTGAATACAAAGGATAACAATTTCTATTACTAATTCCTTTATAACCAGTTCTAACTCCTTTTCTAAAATTGAGTTATTTAAGATCTTTATTTGGCCTTTTGATAGTTTTGGTATTTTATATTTTTGAAAATTTTCTTATATTTCTTTCGTGTTTTCAGTGTTGTTAATATATAACTATACCTAATGTGTTCAAATTATTTTTACTTCTGGTTTTGTTGTGATTTGACTTTATTTGCTATTTCATTGATTTTTCTGCCCTCTTCTTTTTAATCAAATTAGATAAGTTTATCAATTTTATTAGCCTTTTTCAGAGAACCAGCTTTTAGTTTCACTTAGCATTTCTATGTTTTTGTTTCTAACCTATATTTCTCCTCTAATTTTTAACATTTTCTCTTTTGTGCTTTTTAAAGATTTATCTGTTGGCTTTTTGAATTTTTTAAAATGCATATTCTGTTCACTAATCCTGTTTTCTATTTTCCCTGTATGTTTGTAAAGATGTGATTTTTCATTTGAAGACTACTTTAGCTGCATCTAAAAAATTTTATATATTATAATTTTCATTTTTCATATTATTTCTATGATTTGTTCTTTGACTCACTCATTATTTAGGATTTCATTATCGAATCTTCACTTGATTCTGTTTTTTGTTTATGATCTTTAAGCCAAAGGCTGTTTCTTTGAAACATTTCTATTGCCTAGTATATGGCAATTAAAAAAAAAAAAGTTTCATGTAGCACAAAAATATGTATGTGTGTGTGTGTGTGTTTATATATATATATATATATATATATATATATACTTTTTTTTTTTGCTGAGGCAATGTGGTCACACAGCTAGGAAGTGTTAAGTGTTTGAGGCTAAATTTGAATTCACTTACAACTAGAATTATGAGTTATGTATATATTTTTCTCCATTTGTCTCAAATATTATTTTGATGTAAACACATTATCACATTCTTAAAGTTTCTTTAGCTATTCTTTTTATTTAAGGTGACCCTATTGTCATTGGTGCTCTTCCCTTTCTCTTTGAACCCCTTCTCCTGTTAGATATCACTTTTCCTTTGGGGTTATGATTATTAGTTCTTGCTTTTCTGCTTTTTTTCTGGTTATTTAATTCATCTTTTCTTCTTTCTCTTTCAGCCAAATAGTGTAAATCCCTTTCTTCACATCCCCTTCAACTATTATTGTTCATTAATTTTTTTAATTTTAATTTTTGCATCTATTTCCAGAGTAGGTTTTCTCACTCTCTCCATTCTCATTCTCATTCTCTGGTTTCTAACCCCTATAATTATGTAGTCTCTTTGTATTCTTAATGGAATTAAACGTCTAACATACTCCCTCCTTCTGTGCTCCCCCCTTGACTATTTCTGCCACTGCAGTTTGTCCTCATGGATTTCCCCTTTTCCTTTATGCCTCAGTCTCAGAACATTCCTTCCTTCAGGTGACAGAAGACATTGGCCTATGGTAGGATATCCCATTCCATCCCTGATTTTGTAGCCCCCACCATTGATCTGTACCCTCTCCTTGGTAATCTTTTTCTCTATTTTTCTCAAAATCTTCCTGGATCCATGCCTCTTGCTCTCCCAGATGTCAAGAAATCCAACTCTCTTCTTCCTGAGATATTGGATACTTGTTCTAGTTACCAAGTCTAGTTACCTAACTTAAGATCCCTATCTCCCTCTCAAAACATTTCTCTTCAGCCATAGGAACTTTCATCTGTGACATATTCCTTTCTAATCACCAAAGCAAGGCTTTTCTTTCCCCCCCTATTTTTAGTCCTTCTCTCTCACCTTTTTTTTCCACTCACCTGAAAGTTCTTTTCTTGAAACCACAGGGTCATCAACCCCTCATTGGTAACCCTTCATTTGGCCATGCACATCACAGATTCCCCTCTGTTCCCTTGTTTCTTTCTTCCCCTTTCATTCACCCTTCCATTTGACAATGTAGTTCCACAATAAAACATTGATTCACCTGTAGGCAAGGTTTCAACAGGTTCTGTCATAATACTTCAGGCTCACCTCTTCACTGTTACCACTACTTAACTTCCATCTTTACACCTGTCTCTTTAAGTTTATTACTGCTTTCACTCTATTGCTGTTGTCCTTGACTACTATATTTGTATCTTGAGTATTCAAGAAGCAAATAATCTCTTCAGTTATCATTTTTCTTTATAATATTGTTACTTTTGGGGGAGGAATTTGGGGGGTTGCAAAGTTAAGTGGGGTTAAATGATTTGCCTAGGGTCACACAGACTAGTAAGTGTTAAGTGTCTGAGTCCGGATTTGAACTCAGATCCTCCCGACTTCATCCACTGCAGATCTAACTACCCCTCTAAGAATATTTCAAATGAGCATAAGGAGACAATCAGGAAAGGGAAATCTAAGGGGCTTAATAAGGTTAATCTGTTTACATTCCTACATAGGAAGATGATACTTGTAACTCACAAGAACTTTCTCATTATTAGGGCACTTAGACTGCCTCAGCCTGTGAGGCAGAGTGTGTGGACCCTGGAAGAAAAGGGACAAAGAGCAAGAGAAAGGGGACAGGCAGAAGGGAGGCAAGACAAAATAATCTCATCAAGCCTCGTTTTAATGAGGGCAATAGTACAGGTATATATAGCAATAGGAAAGGAAGCAGGGTTGCACAAACTTAGTACAGGGTGGGGGTCCTAGACAAAGGATTGGTCTCTTGCCCAAGGATGTCTTTGGTCACGTAGGAAGCTCCAGGATGTGATTAGGAGATGCCTAGATATCTGTCTATTCAAGGTTAAGGCAGTCTTAGGAATGTGGCCTTATCATTTGTATGGCCTTATCGCCTGTAGATTAGTGCCAGCTCCCCACATTAGACCAGGAGTATATATAGACAAAGGACAAAGGTGTGAGTTGAATATGAAGGGATAATATTTTTAAAAATTAAATTAAGTAGTGAGAGAGAAATGTACTATAGAAAAAAGGGAAAGGGAGAGAGGTAATGGTATAAATTATCTGTCATAAAAGAGGCAAGAAAAACATTTTACAGTAAAAGGGAAACGGGAAGTCAGTGAACTTTATTCTCATCAAAACTGATTCAAAGAAGAAATAATATATACACTCAGTATGGGTTTGGAAATCTATCTTACCCCGAAGAAAGTAAGAAGGAAAGAAGTTCCAAGAAGGGAAAAGGATGATAATTTGAAGGGCACATTGAGGAAGGGGGTAGCCAGAAGCAAAATACTTTTGAGGAGAGACAGTATGAAAGGAGAGAGAGAATAGAATAAGTGGTGGTAGTGGTAGGGAAGAAGTTAGCAATAGTGATTGTGAAAAGGATTCTCTGGTAACAGTCTCATTTCTCAAATATATAGGGAACTGAATCAAATTTATAAAATAAATACATAAGAGCCATTTCCCAATTGATAAATGATCAAAAGATATGAACGGTTTTCAGATGAAATAACCAAGCAAATTATAGCCATAATTTTAAAATACTCTTAATTCACTATTGATTGGAAAAATGCAAATTAAAATAATCCTGAGGTTCTATCATACAAATTAGATTGTGTAATAGAACAGAAAAGGAAAATGACAAATGTTGGAGAGAATGTGGGAAAATTTTTTCAAATGCCTCAGCTGGATCCTGAGCTTCATTGTTCTTTGGAACATATTATTCCATTTAATATTTTAATATTGTTGAGCTACTATACTCTTAATCTTTCTTCTCTGGGTTTTCATGACATACTTTCTCTCGCTTCTGACTATTCATTCTCATTCTTCTTTATGAGATCATCATCCATGTCACATGTTTATCTGTGAATTTTCCTCGTTCTAATCTATGTCTTCATCTTAGATGCAGATACATGGTTCATTAATTAGTGTCTGGGGTCTAGAGTAAAGAAACCTTAGTTTAAATCTGGCCTAATATATTTACTAGCTGTGTGACTCTAAATTAGCAACTTAACCTCTGCCTACCTCAGTTTCCTTAATTATAAAATGGAAATAATAGTACCTATCTTTTAAGGTTTTTGTGAAAATCAAATAAAATAATATTTATAAAACACAACACAATAAGTGTTTAATAAATGCTTTATCCTTCTTTTACACTTATCAGCTCCCAAGAGTTTAATTATCATCTCTATATAGAGTAACTCTCCAAGATCTATGTATCTATCCCCGATCTTTTTTCTGAGTTTCAGTCCCACATCATCAACTGTTTTTTGGATATTTTGTCTACATAATCCTATATTACCTAAATTTCCAAATGTCTTTATTACATCTTTCCAACTAACTAGATCTCAAATTTGCTATCAAGTTCAATTCTTTACTCATACTCACCCCATATATAGAATCAGTCACCAAAGCTTGTTATTTCTACCTACAAAGCAATTTTCACATTCTTCCCATTCTCTTTACTCAAATGGTCACCACCCTAGTTCAGATACCCATCCTATTTTATTATTTCAATAGCTTTCTCATTAGTCTCTCAGTCCTGTCATGGCCCCAACTTAGTCATATAATACATATTTCATACCTTCGATGCTCCAGCCATTCTGGCTTAAAACAACAACAACAACAACAACTATTTCTTATATAGATGTTCTATTTCTGTGCCTTTGCATTGGATTCCCTTCCTTCCATACTCCTCATACACCCTCACCTCAACCTCCTGAAATCTCTGGTTTCTTTAAAGAATCAACTCAAAAAAAAAAAAAAAAAAAAAAAAAAAGAATCAACTCCATTAAAATAAGTAGCTGCCCATCAATGGCTGAATAAGTTGTTTTTATATGAAGGTAATGGAATATTATTATTCTATAAAAAATGAACAACAAGTTGATTTTAGAAAGGCCTGGAAAGATTTACATGAACTGATTCTGAGCAAAACAATCAGAAACAAGAATACATTGTACACAGTAACAGTAAGATTGTGTAATGATCAACTATGAAAGACCTTTCTTCTCGTGGTTTAGTGATCCAAGGCAATCCTAATACACTCTGGATAGAAAATGCCATCTGTATCCAGAAAGAGAACTATGGAGATTGAATGTAAATCAACACATGTAGTGGGTCCTCTACAAAAACATACTATGTTTACTTCTTTTTTCTGTTTTTTTTCTCTCTCTTCATTGTTTTTCCCTTCTTTTCTTATTTTTCTCTCCCAAAATAATTCATAGAGAAATGTACATTAAAAAGTTAATATATATGTATAACTAGAAAAAAATAAAGCAATACTTTTTTTTTTTTTTTTTTTTTTAAGAATCTGTTCTATTGCCACCTCCTAGCTACTGGTATCCTGATTGATCTTTCCCTTTCCTCTCTATAGACTTGTCTTCTCAAATAAAATGTTAAGTTTCTTGTGGGCAGGGGTTGCTTCTCTTTTGTCTCTGTATCTCCAGTGTTTAGCACAGTGCCTGGAAGCACCTTAGTAAATGCTTGCTTGATTTATTTCACTTTTGGACAGTTCTGATGATTTTTTTTTTACATGAAATTGAAATCTGCTTCTTTGGAACTGATTCATTGTTCCCAATTCTACATGCCTTGGTAAAACAGAACAATTCTGATAATCCCCCTTTCACAAGACAATATAATCCCCTTTTCAAATACCAGAAGTCAGATAATATATACCCCCTGAGATTTCTTGAACCTAATCATTTCTAGTTTCTTGGTTGATATTGTGACAGTCGTGCTAGACTCAGAAAGATACAATAAACACATATTGTAACACTTCCTGGCTCATTCTCATGAACTGTTCCAGTAAAGTGAAAGAAATGGAAAAGACTAATATGATTTGTCATTTACTGGGGGGAGAGAGGAGGAAAAGTGGATGTAGTTTATTTTTTGATCACCAGGTGGCACTCCAACTCAATATCTTTTCTATCCCAGTGAAATCCATGCAAACTAGCCCCTGGACACTGCAATTCTGCTGGGTAGATTGTTAAGTTGAACTTCCAGAGTCTGTTTCTCTTTAAAGTCCAATTCTTCATGGCTAAAACCCCTTGAGTTCATAGCTGACTTTTCTTTACTGTCAGATGTTCTTGCAGCTCCTTAAGGCCTTTGGTACATTTTTTCTTCTCTGTATCAGAGTGAGTCTCTATGTTTCAATTAGGTCAGAGTTCTCTGGAACTGACAGCTCCAGCATTTTCCATAGGAGGGCAGGTAGATGTTGCGTTGGATAGAGAACTGGACCTGGAATTAGGCACGTTCATCTTCTTAAATCCAAATCTGATCTCAGATACTTCCTTGCTCCTTGCTGTATGATCCTGGGCAAGTTACTTGATCTTGTTTACCTCAGTTTCCTCCTCGGTAAAATGAGCTGGAGAAGGAAATGGAAAACTATTCCACAGCTTTGCCAAGAAAAACTCAATTGAGTTGAAAATAATAACAGATGATGTTTATTGAATATTGAAGTATTTCCTTCTAGTTGCAATAGACTATGGCCATTAAGGTCATGGGGGGTGGGGAGGAGAGATCACTTTCCCCATCAAGAGGTGAACAATTGGGTTCTTCCAATGTCTCCTGACTCCTGACTCAACTGATCTGTACTTTTGAGTTCTGGAACTGCTGGGAGTAGGCTCATTCAACCCAAGAATTGCTAGAGCCTTTTGGCTGAGAGAAAAATTCCTATTTTGTAAATGGATCCTTGGGTTTAAATACTTTGTTAGCGCATCAACACTTCATTACCAGTGGCCATAGCTCAATGCTATGTGTAGGAGGAATACATTTCCCCTCCCCTATTCAAATATACATTACATTAAATTTCATTTTGCAAGATTCTGCTCAATTTTCTAGTCTTTTAAGATTTTTTATCCTGATTTTATCAGGATGTTTTAGTTCTCATTTAATAAACATGCTTTCCATGCCTTCCATCTAATAAAAATATGAAATAGTACAAAGACAGATCAATTAAGCATTACATTGATACTTTCTACAAATTGACAAAAATTTAATTGGAACTATACTTTAGGTTGGTTTTTTAAAACAAAAGAGATGAGGAAAAAGAAGATCATAAGACCATAGATTTTAGATGTAGACACCCTCCTTTAATAATGAGGAAAGTGAAGCTCACAGAAAGTTAAATAACTATACCCAAAGTTACATAGTTAAAAGGCACCAAAAGTAGGATTTGAACCAAAATCTCCTGACTCATATTAAAAGAAAAAAAAAAAAAAAACAGAAGTAAACAATAGACAACAATCAGTCTCCAACTTTCTTGATTCTTACTGTTTTTTTCTCTGTACTCAGATTGGGTTAGAATAACTCCTTTGATAAGGATGTAGTGACTTAATTTCTGTGAGCCAATTTCTGCCGACAAAAGGGAATTCCTAATTCTCAGGGTTTCATGAGGATCAAATGAGGTAATAATATATAGAAGAGTGTAATATTATCTAAAAATATCTCAAAAGTTTTTATTCTCCCCACATTTCAATAAGAAAAATCTTTTATTGATATCTTTAGGTTTGTTTTTGGGTTTTCCCCCCTCTGAAGCAATTGGGGTTAAGTGACTTGTCCAGGGTCACACAGCTAAGAAGTCTTCAGTGTCTGAGACCACATTTGAACTCAGGTCCTCCTGACTTCAGATAGCTTTAGTTTTTACCTTGTCTTCAATTCAGAATATAACCAGCTCTTATTCTATACAGCAAAGATTAAATCAAAGAACTTCTCTTCTCTTCCTACTTCGCCACTGCTGGGAGTGCTTTCTTTGAGTGTGCCTACTTTGCCTCTGGAGCACACGAGTTTAACTGCAGAAGCGACCCAAGTTGTTTACAATCGACGAGTCAGAAAAAGAGGAAAGGGGAAACGTAGTCTTCTAACTGAGAGAAGACGAAGGCTAGCAACATATCTGGACGCCCGGTGATGGTACCTGGTTGCTAGGTGACGGAGCTCGAGCTCTTCAAAACAAACTCATTTTTCAATTTGAAAGGCGAAAGAGGCCGGGAAGCCCTAATCGAGTTGTTAGTACAAGACCCCAAGAAGAAAGAAGGCATCCAAGAGGGGTGAGGGATGAAAAGATTCCGGGAGGGGAACAGAGATATCAGGCTGTCTCTCCCATTCAGGCAGAGGGGAACAGAAATGCATCTGGGAAAAGGAAGGGAACCAAGGTAGGGGCGGGGTGGAGTGAACTGGGAAAGAGTCAGAATTTTAGTGGAAGAATTGAGGAAAACGGTATTGTGGGACCGGGCCAAAAGTCGTGGAAGAACGCACTGTGAGATTTTAAATTTCTTTTCCCTCTACATTAATCCACAAATATATGGATTTGTACAAACACTAAAACCTACTCTAGCAGCCCAGTATAAAGCACCCAATTTAGGACTTGATAGCCAACCAGTGATTGTAGAAAGTGGGGATGGGATGAATATCCTTTTTTTTTCTTTTTTTTTTTTTTTGAGTCCCCATTTTGGCCTAAAAGGGAAAATAGATAACAGACACAGAAAGCAATTCAACTGAGTTTTTTTTTTCTCCAGGAAAGAAATATGTAATGTGCAACTCATCTGAAATTAAAAATAGGGAACATATCAATATGTCTGTTAAATGTGATGAA
This sequence comes from Sarcophilus harrisii, assembly GCF_902635505.1. Lineage (NCBI taxonomy): Eukaryota > Metazoa > Chordata > Mammalia > Dasyuromorphia > Dasyuridae > Sarcophilus > Sarcophilus harrisii. Next base: position 338,208,699 of record NC_045427.1, read on the forward strand.
AACAGGCAGAACTATGATTTCATTGGTCTAAAGATTTCCCATTATGGAACCTTTACCCATCTAAAATGATGGAGAACTTGTCTTAGATGCATAATAATACAAGTAACTTGCCTGACCCATGGTCAAATAACTGGTATGTGTCAGAGAAAAGACTTGCACCCAAATCTTCCTTTCTCTGTGGCTTTCTTTGGCTTTTAAATCATGCATCTCTTTTCAGTTAAAAAATAAATGTAAGTTGGGGTTGAGACAAAGAAAAATGGAGAGCGATGGAGAGGACAGGGAAGATGAGGTCTCTGGTTGCTGCTTTTATTGCATCTTTAGATTTGAATGATGAATTAAGGAATAATTAATAATAATAATTAATATTTTTGACATGCTTCATAACTCCTCTTTGGAACAAACAAGAGACCTTGGTTGTAGTTAATCATTTAGGTCAACCCTTTAATTTGCAATGAAGAAACAGATGAAGAACTCTTTAAATTGCAGATGTAGAGAGTCAAGTTATTTTCCCAAAATTCATGGGTATTAAGTGGCAGAGTTGAGATTTGAATTCATTTCCTCTGATTCAAAATCCAAGGTTGTTCTGCTGAACCACACTTTATCAAATGTTGGCAGCTAGCCTGTCTGTTTTTATCTTAAACTATCATGTTTTATTTTCAAAATAAAAATTTATTTTCCCACAAAATACTAAATGTTTTGCTGGGGAATAATAAAGGAATGGCATAGTTTAAAATTTTTTTTGTTTGTAACCTTAGAGGCATAAGGCAGTTTGGAAAATATTGTATAAAACCCCCTTAAGGTTTTAAAAATTGTCCCACTTTTAAAAGCATAGGATAACATCTTCCAGCATTGCCTGAAGGTTACATTTAGGATGACTATTTGCTCCACAGGAGGAGAAAGCAATTCAGTCAGCTCTAGTGTCAGGAAAATGTTAGTAGTTCTTATTCATATATCTGTGCAAACAAGTTATATATCTACAGAATCAGGTGCAATATCTATCCTGAATTTCAGTCACATCACTAAGTACCTAATGAATATTTCAAACTGGGAGTCCCAGAAACATTTTAATCTCAAAATGTCCTAAATATTTTCTTTACTACCAAGCCATTCTTACTACCAAGCCATTCTTTCCTCAAATTTCCTTATTTATGTCTAAAGGTAACATTATTCTTCTAATCTCCCAGGTTCATATATTTGGCATTGTCCCCACCTTGTTATGCTCCCTCACCCCATAGTTGGCAAGTCATTTATATCATCCTCCCTAGAGCTGACCCACGTATTTTTTTTTTCAGTGAAGATGATCTGATCATGTTACTCTATTGCTTATTGCCTCCCAATTGTTTCTATGATCAAATATAAACTACTCTGCTTGGCTTTTAAAACAATTTATAACTTCGCTCCAAACTATTTTTCTAGCCTCATTATATGTTACATGTGAATTCACTCATTCTAAGTCTTCCTATGCTACTTACACTGAGGTACCACAGTGGATAGAGCACTAGGCCTGGAGTCAGTAAGATCTGAATTTAAATCCAGCCTTAGATTCTTGCCTAGCTTATGTGACTTTGGTCAAGTCATTTAATCTGCCTCAGTATCCACATCTGTAAAACAATAATAAAAACACCTATATCCCAAGATTGTTGTGAAGATGTAAAATGTTTAGGAGAATGCCTGCCATAAATATATGCTATATTAATATGTTTTTGAAGAAGAAAAGGAAATATTTAAAAGTGAAAAGTAATATGAACATGTTTAGAAGATAAATTTTTTTCTTTTCATTCTTAAATTGAATCTTATTAGTTTAGTGGAGAGAGATTTTAAGAAATCTTGCAGAAGTGCTTCAGCATTACCCTTCCTGAAAATTAATTCATTTATTCCTTATTATAGATTTATTTATTCTAATAATCTTGGACAAATAAAGAAGAGGTGAGGGAGATGTTCTCTGTTGGGAAGTCATTTATGATTCAACTGCAAAATGAAATTTTGGGGTCCTTGAATTTTAGTGTATATCAAAAGAAACATAAGGAATGATTTTTATCATTGGGCAAGGAACACCCACTGAATTAATACTGCTTCCAGAGTCTGCCAAAGTCCTTGTGAAAGGTTTAATATTGAGGTTCTTACATAATTATATGATGAAAACACTATACATTTAACAGAATACAAATATGTGCTTCAAAGAAAATTAGAAATTCTACCTTAATATGTTTTACATACATAAAAATGTTTTGTTTTTTGGTTTTTTTTTTTTTTTTGGTTTTGCTTATTTTACAGGCCATGTATAACAAAATGTCTAGGGTGCCGAGGCATTTTGGACTAAGCTATGATGAAGAATTGAAGATGCTGAAGGAACTTGAGAAGGTTCGAAAACAAACTAGGGAAGATTTCCTTAAATTCAAGCTGGTGCAGAAATCGAAATCAAAGCGGAGTCTGCTACCCTTTTCAGCTCTACCAAGAGGTTTTAATAATTACTCTTCCCAGAGTTCAGATAGTTCATACCAAACAATCGCTAAAGATAAGTTTGTTCCACCTGAACTGTACTCTTCTGTACCTCAAGACAAAGAAAAACAAAGTCATGATCTCAGAAGGAAGATTCAAGGAAGTAAACTACCCTTCAAAAAAAGCAGAAAGATGACATCACTTGCTGATAGACCTGGACACCAGCCGTTATGCCTCAAAGAATTTTATTTGAAAAATACTGTTAACATTTATCAGCGTTCAAAGGAAAAACCAGTGATTGCCTCATTAGCCGGCACTTCTAAACAAGCAATTTTATTTAAGCAGCCAGCCCCTCCTCGCAAGTCTAGATACCGACGAGTTATTTTTCGGAGAAAGTCGCCAATCTTTGAGTTCCCTTGTGCTTCGAGAAAAAGCGTCAGAAAAAGTGAACCACCTTCTCTTCCAGAATCATATCGTACTGAAGAAATCATAAGTAAGGAACCTATGACAAGTGAGCAAGAGGCTGAAAAGATATCTCTGAGAAAAAGAAGATGGGTGGGACCTCGTAAAGAAGGTATTTCTTACAGTTTTCTGACTGAGAAGAAAAGGAAAAAAAGTCTCATCTCTAGCGCTGTAGTAGACGTCCAAATGCAGGAGTTGCCAGAGACAGAAGTTCCAACAATAGAAAAGGAGGAACCCCAAGAAGAGGAGCCCGAAAAAAAAATACCCTCAAAGCCTTTGTCAATGAAAGACATCCCAAGGTCTATTGAGGAAATAATTGACTCCCTTCAATCTGAACGCCAGTCGGCAGTGGACAAGATGATCAAAGATCTCATAGAGAGTGTCCTTGGCCAAAACTACAACATTAAAATGGAAGTAAGTGAATCAGAAGAGTTATAGTTTCTATTGGATAAATATTACCACAGGGCAAACTGCATTTTTCTTTTCAGAGCCAACAGTGTAATAATACTGAAGTTGGGCTAGATACCAAAGAGTCACACATAACTCTTAAGTCTCAGGGTGCATTCATAGTTTTTCCAAAGCGAAATAATTTTTAGAAGTTTGGTATCTGAACCCAAATAATATAATGCCATTTATAGCCTTCTCACCAACCCCTTCACTTTTTGAAAGGGTGTATGGTTTTATTGGGAATTCTGCAGTTTAAGGTAAGGCAGTTTGAATTTGTCACTTATTTTCCTCCTGTGCCTCTTGCAAATCCCTAGAATGTAGCTAAAATTTAGTTTTAATCTTAGTGATTAAAGGGAATACCATACACATATACACAGTGGCAATCTTACAAAATCTTTGAGAAAGTATTTTGAAATTAAGAGGACATTACCTAATTTTATTGTTGCTCAATCATTTCAGTCATGTCCTCTGTTATCTCATTTGGGATTTTCTTGACAAAGATACTGGAATGGTTGCCATTTCCTTTTCCAGCTCATTTTACAGATGAGGAAACTGAGGCAAAGAGCATTAACTGAGTTACCTAATGTCACATGGCTGGGAAGTGTCTGAGGTCAGATTTGAATTTAGGAAAATGAGTCTTCTTGACTCCAAGCTTGAACACACCTATCCACTATACTGCCTAGCTCACAAATTAGCTGATTAACATTGTTTTGATATGTTAAATCTATGAGTTCTGTAGTGCACAATGAGTTGGGACTGATGGATAGGACACCAGCTGGACAGGATTTGGAGGCAAGGCACAGATAGAGGCTACCAAACTGTCCTCTTATAGGAATTTTACCCTCTTCATTGCATATCTCCATTAGAAACTAGCTGCAACAGAAATTCACAACTCCCTAGCCACCTAAAAAGTACAAAGGGCAGTTGCCATCATTTAAGCAATTTAGGAACTGATTTCATTGTCCTATGCCCTTGTTAACCATTGTTCATTGGATTTACTTTGAAATAGGGGGGTGGGGAAAGTAGAGTGGAAATTGTAATGGTTAGGAGGGAAGGACATGTGAATTGGAATCCCTGTTGGGCTTGTAAGGGCTACCTTACAAGCTATATGACTTTGGGCAAGGTATTTAATATCTTTGACATTGAATTTTTTCATTTGTAAAATGGAGAAAATACTTAACTCCCGCACAGGATTGTTGTGAATGGAGGGCTTTGTCAACTACAAAAGACCGTAATAAATTTAGTTAATTGTTATTGATATTATGGTGGTTGTTAGAATCTAAGTCTTAGAGCATAGCAAGCGTCAGTTTAGTAATTTAGATGAAGTATTAAATCTGATTAAAAGTTTACTTTATTTCTTCCATAAGAAATAATTATGATAAAACTAAGTGGATTTTTTTTAATGAAAGGTTTTTTCCTTTCATATTGGAATAAAGTTCTCTGTGTGTATTATGTATGTATGTACTATCTAAAATCATATTTATCTATCTCAGTTTGTGGGGGAGAGTTTCTCACTGGGCCCTCCCTTTACCCAGTAAAGAATTCACTTCATCAGTAGAGATAGATAGGTACTTTATAGTTTTTAATCGAGTTTACTGGGGCCCTGATGTCAGAGAAGAATAAGGGCTCATATTCACAACCATGAAATTCCACTACAATGTGTTTTGCAAAAAGTAAATACAGTCATATTCAAGAAGATATAATTTACAGGCCACAAAGTGGATAGAACACTGGGTCTGGAATGAGGAAAACCTGAGTTTAATTCTAGCCTTAAATACTTTATAGATAGGGAGTAGTTGGATGGAGCATTGAATAAGAATAGCAGCCCTGAAGTCAGGAGGACCTGAGTTCAAATTTGAATTCAGACACTTAACACTTATTTTACTAATTGTGTGATCCTGGGCAAGTCTTCTGCCTTGCAAAAAAATTATTTTAAAAAGTTACTTAATAGCTGTATATAAATGCTAGCTATTATCAGTAGTAGTATATAGATGATCCTGTAGAATCAAAACTGTGCTTCCTTTAGTATAACTCCTTATTGGAAAAGACTAAAGAATGATGAGAATCAGAAGCTAGTTAGGAGTATGGAGGCAGGGAGCCTAAATTCCTGGAAATTTAGGACCTCAGTAGAAAGGAAGGAAGCACTAGGATGGAGATGTGCATGCATTCCACCAGCAGCAGTCAACCAATTGTAAGTGAAAGACTCTGCTATCCTGTACTAAATATAAACATGAGAAGTTGGCTTCTAAGGAGAGAAAGGCAGGGCAGAATTTCTTGCTTTTCTAACTTTGACTAATGAAGTTATCCCCTATTTCCTCCTTGACATTTCGCTGATGAGCTATTGTTATTTACTGATAAATCTTATATACTTGCTCTTTGTACTTTTAACATGAGTTTCATCTCCTCAGAAGAATAAACAGTTTTTCACTGTATTCTGAGCAATTATTAAAGAAAACTTTAATTTTAACAAAGTTCTCTCTAAATTGTGTTGGAGAAATTTTGTGTCTTCACATAGATAAGGAGCTTGCCTCCAGGAGAGTTGTGATAATGTGGAATGAAAATGCTTTAGAAGAGACTATGAAGCATGGATGGACATGGTTTCAATTGTCTAACCATATACTAACTAAAGAGGAGGCTGAAGCATTCAAAAAGACCATATAACTCCAGTTCTTCATGGAAGTCATTTGGTGACTTTTTTTTTTACTCATAACTTTGAACTTATAATTCATAACATAATGACTCCATGGTTAGCCCTTTTTCCACTAAGCTTACATCGCTTCTCACTTTTAGTCATTATTAAATAGAAGTAATGATCTACTTAGCATAAATTGACCAAATTATTGCCAATTAGTGTAGTCTCATATTATAGGTAATCTTGGTTACATCATCAAGTATTTATTTTCTTTGTATGATCTCAGAAGTAAGGATTCATTTATGAATTTTAAAATAAATATTATGTAACTTGAATTTGAGTAGTGAGGAGTATGATTATTTCCTTCTTGTGACATTCAATTCATTAGTCAAACATGATAACCAGATTAAATATTGGTTTGTCATAAACAGATGTAGAATTCATTTTAATTGTGAAAAGGTATTTTTTTTTATTTTGGTTTTGTTTGTATGTGTGGCACATGGCCATAAACAGCCTAAAGCCGGATAATGATTAGTCTTGGATGTTAACAATAAATATGATTCTAAGGATTGGCAAGGACAGCTAGATGGAACAGTGGACAGAGGCCTGGAGTCAAGCAGATTCATCTTGCTGAATTCAAATCCAGCCTCAAAACTTAATAACGATGTAACTCTTGGTAAGCCACATAACATTACTTTCCTCAGTTCCTCATCTGTAAAATAACTTGGAGGACATGGCAAAGCACTCCAATGTTTTTGCCGAGAGAACCCCAAATGGGGCCACAATGGAGTCAACTCTGCCATGACTCAACAACAACAAGGATTGGGGGATAACTCCTTTAGTGGTAAAGCCAGATTTTGAAAACCAGAAAATTAAAATTCTGTCTATTAAGTTTCCTACCAAATAAAAATAATGTATGCATGAAATGTAATGTATAATATTTAGTTGAGTAAGGTATATGACTTTGATTTTTGAATATTTCTTTATACTTGACCAAATTTTCTTATCCCAGTACAAAGTGAAATTTCTTTTTATCTTCATTCATATCTTAGATTTAGATGATTTGCAATGTCCTTGCTTTTCCCAGATTAGTGAATATTTAACATGAATTGTTATACTTGCTCTTTTTGTTTTTAGTTAGGGTGACCCTGAATTCTTTGTAGTGATGATAATGATAAGAATGAATCAGTTATATATGGCTTCAATAAAACTTGTGATGTCTTTTATCTCATGAGCCTAAGTAAACTTTGGGTTTTTCCTATAATATTTGAAGAAATAATTATCTTATGAATGAATTCAAGATTGTTAAAATGGTCATTTACCCAATAGATGTTCCAAATATAACCTTTGATAGTTTTCTGACATGGAAAAATTTCTGGCTGGGATAAAATTCTTCTGGAAGTAATGGGATTTATTTTTCTATTATAATCAATGATCAGAAGAGGGCTTGTAAGTTTTAAAGAGAAAAGTATTCCTTTTCTCTTTTTCCTATCACCCTGGAGGCCAAAACTCAGGCTATGAGAAGTGTGCAGATTGGACTAAGGTACCTTTATTTGGGGTTGAAAGCAGACCCTCTGATGTCCTGTGCTGTCCAGTATAATTCAGAATTCCAAAGCATAAGTTGTTGATTAGCCATAATCTCCATAGCATTGGGGCTACAAGCATATGTCACCACTTTTGACTAGTTTACTTAGAAATTTATGGCTGTTTAGTAGACTAAAAGACTATACATATATATATGACTCTACCTTACCAAAACTGAACATATCCAGCAGTATTGAGTTAATGCTCTCAAGTTATCCTGATGGTGGCAATATATAAAATCCTAGACTTCTGGATTCTGACCAAGGTTGTATTTCTTTAAGTAATTTGTTCTCAAAATTTCTACCCTGGAAAGAGGGATCTTAGTGGGAAAACTATATATAGATGAATAATTATTACAGAGTACTTTGTCAATCATAGAAGCTCTATGGCTTCTGGTGTGGGTATATATGGGCATACTGTATGAAGTGGGCTGACATCACTGGAATATTGTTCATATTCTTCCCATCTGTCCAGATTTAAAAAAAAAATTTTTACACAGCTGTGTCCAGATTAGTGAAAATATTAAATCCTGTCGTCATTTTATTCAAATTCCAACTACATATTTTCACTGGGCTGGAACCAATGCCCATGTTTTACACAATCATAACTATTTGAACAGTAGTTCATAAGACTACGATAGAGATTTATTTTTCATATCATTTAGGACCAACAGAAGTTTGAAAGACTTACTGCTTATACTTTCTGAGAATGTAATCTCAATTGGTAATATTGATCTTTGAATAAATTTTGGGGCACTAAATCTGTTTTGTGTCCATTCTAACATTTTCTCTGCTTTCAAGTAATTCAAGTCTTCATGTTATGCCTTCAGGAAAACTATATGTTCAGAAATTATATGTTTGGGTCAGAACCAAATGTTTCTTTGTATCATGCATATGTATCATGCACTGTTAAGAGTCTGGCACAACACTGTTTTGTATGATTCCAATTTCTATAATTTATTTTCTAATAACAGAATACTATCTTGGGAATGAAGTTCTTTGAGAGTTAAAATCTTTGAGTTTTATTATTTTGTATACCTTTTATGTTATTCCTATAACTAGTCACCTAAAGACAGCTAAAGAGAATTCATTCAATTTAATAAAGTCCATAGTCATTAGTGGTATATTCTCCAGTATAAGTCCTAGATTCTTAACTGCATTTTTATGTAATAGAAGCCTGGGTTCTCTTAAGTGTCACAAATTATCTGCCCTGCTTCTGTATATGTTACCATAACTTTGAACTTCCATGGTCTATGTATGGGTCCTTTTCAAGTCTACTTGACCAAATCTAATAAGATGAAACTGAGTGAGAATAGAGGTAAATATAAAGTTTTACTTTGGGGCCTTTAAAAAAAATCTTTTTTTTTTTTTTTGGGGGGGGGGGGGGGAGAAGGACAGAGCCAAGATGTCAAAGAGCAGAGATATCTTTATCTGAGCACCTTCTGGTGTCCCTCAGATCATGCCTCTGAATTGCTTTTGGAGTGACAGAACCTATAAATATTTGGAGTGTAACAAATTTCCAACAGAAATTTTGGAAGAACTTCAGAAAATGTCTGTTTCAATCAGGCCCTGGGAGGCAGCTGAGCACAGGCACAGCACCGAGACCCAGAGTCATGTATCCAAGCACCAGGGAATCTACCAGGAGGCTCTTAGCCAAAATACAGCAGCATTAGTTACTCTTTCCTGGTTACATGCCAGTTACAATTGGCAGATTAGCTGTAAAACATCCAATGCAAATATTGAGCCTCTGAACTCCAAAATAATCCGGAATTTGGCCACATTCACCTAGCACAGGAAATCAGCAGCACTGGCCCAAAGCAGCCTAAAGCCATTGTTGCCTTTAGAGGAAACTTAGGACAATCTCCCCTTTGCCCTAAGGTTGAGATTCAACCTATTTAAAAAATGAGCAAAAAAGCAAAAAGTACTCTGACTATAGATAGCTTTTTTATTTTTGAATCTCAAAACATGACAATCCTAAAGGCAATTCATCTCCAGATGAAGCCCCAAAGGGTGATATAAGTTGGTCCCCCTCTCACAAGGCTTTCTTGGAAGAATTCAATAAGGATCTTAAAAGAGAGAAGAAAAATAGGGAAAGGAAATGAAAACTTTGCAAGAGAGTTTGGAAAAGAAAACACAGAAATTATCTGAAGAAAACACCTTAAAAATAGATTTAGTGAAATGGAAAAATCATATAACTCCTTAAAATAGATTTGATGAAATGAAAAAAGCATAAAATTCCTTATAAAATAGATTTGAAAAAGAAAACAATTTATTGAAAAATAGAATTTGTGAAATGGAAAAAAAAATCCAATGAACAAAACACTCCATTTAAAAGTTCAATTGGCCAAATGCAAAAGGAGATTAAAAAAGCTAACTGAAGAAAATTATTCATCCAAAATTAGAATAAAACAAATGGAAGTGAATGACTCAATGAGACTTCAAGAATCAGTCATACAAAACCAAAAAGATGAAAAAAAAAAAAAAAAGAAAAAAGAAAATATAAACTATTTCATTGGAAAAACAATTGATCTAGAAAATAGATCTAGGAAGACAATCTAAGAATTATTGTACTTCCTGAAAACCATGCTGTAAAAAAGAGCCTAGACATCATCTTTCAGGAAATTTATCAAGGAAAATTAAGTTGATGTGTTGGAGTTCAGCTCCAATGAAAAGCAAAAGTGTGGATAGGTGAGGCCAGGTGGAAATTGTGTTTTTGTAGTCTTCATTTATTAATCTGAAATGCCCATCTTAAATATAACCATTGCAACATTAGTTACCTTCAGTTAACATCATTATCCCTCTAGGTTTAATGCACATTTCATACTTTGAGATTTCAGTATCCACCCCAACCATCAATATCAAGCTACTTATCAACACAGAATTGTAAATAGCCTACTTTTAAGGCCCATCAACATCAATAGAATTGTAAATAGCTGCAATGTTTTATCAATACCAAGCTACTTGTTGAAACAGAGTAGTAAATAGCAGAAATTATCATACTAATGCATTTACCTTAAGTATGTATTTAATTCATTGTTGAAAAGTAAATTGTATACTTAAAAAACCTTGTTTCTATTGCATGTATTCTCCATCAAAATTATCTTGATTTTTACCATATATGTCTGTACAAGTATTAGAAAGATGGTGAGCCAAAAATTTGAATCGCTTTGCCCTCATGGACCCATTCAATCCTGGCCCTCTACACTGAAGATCAAGAATCAGAGGATAAAGTAGCCATTGAAAGAATTCATCAATCACCTCCTAAAAGAGACCAAATGAAAACTCCAAGGAACATCAAAGCTACATTTCAAAATTATCAGATCAAGGAGAAAATATTGCAAGCAGTCACAAAGAAACAATTCAAATATTGAGGAACCACAATCAGTATTATCCAGGACCTAGCAGCTTCCATTTTAAAGTATTGAAAGATCTGGAATAATCTGATGCTCTAAAAGGCAAAGGAATTTGGATTGCAACCAAGAATCAACTATCCAGCAAAATTAAGTGTTATCTTTCAGGGGGAAAGATAGACATTCAATGAAACAGGTGAATTTCATTCATTTCTGATGAAAAAACTAGAGATGAACAGAAAATTTGATCTTCAAATACAGGACTCAAGAGAAGTATAAAGAAGGTAAAAAGGAAAGAAAAAATAACTTTATTCTAAAAGTTAAAAAGCTTATACCCCTATAGAGAAAGACGATATGCTTAGAGTTCTGTATCTCTGTTATGGGAATACTTAGAGGGTGCAGGTATAATTTGATTTTATTGTGATGATATTTTAAAAAAACTAGAAGAGGAAAGGGAATTCTACTGGAAGAAAAGGAAAGTGGGGTAATTACATCTCATGGAGAGGTGAAAAAGACCTATTAAATTAAGGGAAAGAAGGAAGGGGGAAAGGGATGAGCACTGTGTGACTCTTAATCTCATCAGATTTGGCTCAGAGAGAATATCAGACATTTTTAGCTTCACAGAGAAACTTTTATCAAATTGCTATTCTCAAAAATAAAAAGTGAGAACTTTCTACCAATGAAAAGGAAATTAGAGCAATAATTAGAAGTTATTTTGTCCAAATATATGTCAATAAATCTGATAATCTAAGTGAAATGGAGGAATATTTACAAAAAACATATAGATTTCCAGATTAACAGAAGAGGAAATAAATGACTGAAATAGCCCCATTTTAGAAAAAGAAATAGAACAAGCTATTAATCAACGCCCTAAAAAAAATCTCCAGAGCCAGATGCATTTACATGTGAATTCTACTAAACATTTAAAGAATTAATTCCAATACTATGCAAAATATTTGGGAAAATAGGGAAAGGAGTCTTATCAAATTCCTTTTATAACACAGATATGGTGCTGATCCAGTTAGGGTCAAAACAGAAAGAAAATTATAGACCAATTTCTCTAATGAATATTGATGCAATAATCTTAAATAAAATATTAGCAAAAATATTACAGCAAATTATCCTCAGGATAATACACCATGACCAAGTATGATTTATACTAAGAATTCAGGACTGGTTCAATATTAGGAAAACTATTAGCATAATTGACTATATCAATAACTATACTAACAAAAATCATATAATCATCTCAATAGATGCGTTTGACAAAATCCAGCACTCATTCCTATTAAAAAACACTAGAGAGTTTAGAACCAAATGGGGTTTTCCTTAAAATGATCAGGAGCATCTATTTAAAACCATCAGCAAGCATCATATGGAATGGGGATGAATCATTCCCAGTAAGATCAAGGGTGAAACAAGGTTGCCCATTATCACCTTACTGTTCAATATTGTATTATAAATATTAGCTTTAGTAATAAGAGAAGAAAAAGAGATTAAAGAAATTAGAGTAAGTAATGAGGAAACCAAATTATCACTCTTTGCATATGATATTATGATATACTTAATCAACTAAAAAACTATTAGAAACAATCCACAACTTTAGCAAAGTTGCAGGAAACAAAATAAATCCACAGAAATCATCAGCATTTTTATATATTATCCCACAAAGTCCAACAGCTAGTCCAGATACAAAGAGAAATTCCACCTAAAATAACTGTATATGATATAAAATATTTGGAAATTTACCTGTCAAGGCAAAGTCAGGGACTATATGAACACAATTACAAAACACTTTCCACACAAATCTAATCAATTGGGAAAATATCAAGTGCTCATGGGTAGGCCAAGCTAATATAATAAAAAGGACAGTACTACCTAAATTAATCTACTTATTCAGTACAATGTCAATCAAACTCCCAAGAAATTACTTTACAGAGCTAGAAAAGATAATAACAAAGTTCATCTAGAAGAACAAAAGGTCAAGATTTTAAAGAGAATTTTTTAAAAATGCAAATGAAGGTGACTTAGTGGTACCAGATCTAAAACTATATTATAAAGTAGTGATCATCAAAACCATTTGGTAATGGTTAAGAAATAGAATAGTCAATCAGTGGAATAGGTAGTTGTTCAGGACAAAATATTTTGACTACAGTAATCTAGTGTTTGACAAACCCCAAAATTCCAGGTTTGGGGATTAAAAACTCATTTTGACAAAAACTGCTGGGAAAATTCAAAATTAGTATGCAGAAACTTGGCATTTACCAACACCTAGCAACCCATACCAAAATAAGGTCAAAATGAGACATAGTGTTATTATAAACAAATTAGAACAACAAAGGATAATTTACCTGTCAGATCTGTGGAAAAGGAAGAACTTCGTGGCCAAAGAAATGGAGTACATTATTGAATACAAAATGGATAATTTTGCTTATAGAAGTTAAAATTTTCTTCTACAAATGAAAGCAATGCAGACAAGATTAGAAGGGAAGTAATAAACTGGGGAAAAAAATTTTACATTCAAGGATTCTGGTAAAGGCCTCATTTCTAAAATATATAGAGAATTGACTCAAATTTACAAGAATTCAAACCATTCTCTTAATTGATATATGGTCAAAGAATATGAAGACAATTTTCAGATGAAGAAATTAAAATCATTTCTAGTCACATGAAAAGATGCATTATTGATCAGAGAAATGCAAATTAAGACAACTCTGAGGTACCAATCTGACAGGAAAAGATAACGATTGTTGGTGGAGTTATGAACTGATGCAACCATCCTAAAGAGTATTTTGGAACTATGCCCAAAGAGCTCTCAAACTGTGCATATCCTTTGATCCAGCAGTAAGTTTCTACTGGGCTTGTATCTCAAAAAGATAATAAAGGAACCTACATGTGCAAAAAATGTTTGAGACAGCCTTTTTTTTGTAGTGGAAAGAAATTGGAAACTGAGTGGATGCATATCAGTTGGAGAATGACTGAATAAATTATGGTATATGAATGTTATTGTTCTGTAAGATATAACCAACAGGATGATTTCACAGATGCCTGGAGAGACTTATATGAACTGATGTTAAGTGAAATGAGCAGAACCAGATCATTTTACATGGCAGCAGCAGCATTATACAATGATTAATTCTGATGGACATAGCTCTCTTCAACAATGAGATGATTCAGGCCAGTTCCAATGATCTTGTGATGAAAAGAACCATTTGCACCCAGACAAAGGAGTGTGCCAAAACAGGATCCATGTTGATCCTAACAGACTGAATTCGACTCGAGTCAAAAAGCATTTGGTAACGAGTGAAGAATTCCAGGGATTCTTTATAGGGCTCCAGCGATCAGGAAAGAGAAAGGCAGAGCAGACCATAAATTTGGTTCTGACAGATTAGGGGTGGAGGACCATAAATTCTTTTTTTTTTTTTTTTTTTTTTGCTTGCTGTGTTTTTTTTTTTTTTTCCTTTGATTTCTTTCACATTCATTTTTTTTTTTTAATAGCCTTTTATTTACAGGATATATACATGGGTAACTTTACAGCATTAACAATTGCCAAACCTCTTGTTCCAATTTTTCACCTCTTACCCCCACCCCTCCCTAAATGGCAGGATGACCAGTAGATGTTAAATATATTAAAATATAACTTAGATACACAATAAGTATACATGACCAAAACATTATTTTGCTGTACAAAAAGAATCAGACTCTGAATTATTGTACAATTAGCTTGTGAAGGAAATCAAAAATGCAGGTGTGCATAAATATAGGGATTGGGAATTCAATGTAATGGTTTTTAGTCATCTCCCAGAGTTCTTTTTCTGGGTATAGCTAGTTCAGTTCATTACTGCTCCATTAGAAATGATTTGGTTGATCTTGTTGCTGAGGATGGCCTGATCCATCAGAACTGGTCATCATCTAGTATTGTTGTTGAAGTATATAATGATCTCCTGGTCCTGCTCATTTCACTCAGCATCAGTTCGTGTAAGTCTCTCCAGGCCTTTCTGAAATCATCCTGTTGGTCATTTCTTACAGAACAGTAATATTCCATAATTTTCATATACCACAATTTATTCAGCCTATTCTCCAACTGATGGACATCCATTCAGTTTCCAGTTTCTAGCCACTACAAAAGGGCTGCCACAAACATTCGTGCACATACAGGTCCCTTTCCCTTCTTTATAATCTCTTTGGGATATAATCCCAGTAGTAACACTGCTGGATCAAAGGGTATGCACAGTTTGATAACTTTTTGAGCATAGTGAGGACCATAAATTCTTGATAACTTAGGATGACCTAAGAGCTAGGATATCTGAAATAGATGATCTCCCCCTTATCTGAAATTAAATATTTACAGTTTATGATCTTAGAGTAGCCAGCCCTAAGTTATATCAGTCCTAACAATCAGTAAGGTCTGGGGGTTTGCAACCAGGGAGGTTGAGGTAGAACAATTCAGGTAACCTGAAGTAGAATAATTTAGGGAAACTGAAACAGAACAATTAAAGGAAACTGTGTCATAACAATGTTCAGCCTTAAAAGGATGGGAGAGGTAGAGAAGCATAATAGTTGTTTTCAAGTATTTTAAGGGAAGGATTATACTTAATTTATTTGGACCCAGAGAACAGAACTAGAAATAATGGGTAGCAGTTACTAAAAAAAGGTCAATTTAAATTGGTGTTAGGATAAATTTCTCAACAATGAAAACAATCTAAAAGTACCACAGTGTGGTGTTCTCTTCTTTAAAATATAATGGTTTTCTGTGAGCAGTTTTCTTGGGGAGGTTTTCTGGAGGCAGCCTTAGTATCACTTCAGATCAATAATCACCTCAAATGCAGCCTGGTGCCAAAAGTTCAAATCTTTAATTGTGTCCTTCAATATAGCCTGGTTAGTTTTCTTTGAGGCCTCTCTCCCTCTTTGGTTCCAAGAGCTCTTGCTGCTAATCTTTTGCCTCTGCCAACTTCGACTTCTCTTCTTCCAGATATCTCCAAGGTGAAAGTTGGAATGAATCTAACTCCACCTCCGAAAGTGGGCTTGTGGACTTCCTCCCAGAGTGCTCCCCTCTCAATCTTTTCAACTGAACTAACTAATCTGAAGCTCTAAGAGCTTCTTTATATATGATCTCCCAAAGGTTGACTCCTCCTCTAAGGGAGGGATTAAGGGAGGTGTGAATTCACAAAGTTAACTCCCATACTTGTGAACTCCAATGAGTACTTAAATACATTAGGGAGTTAGAGAATTTGCTAAGTACCATGCTAAATTAGGCAACTGACATCACTTTGTAAGGATTAGCTCTAAGGTGTGAACCAATAAGCATTGTATCAATTCCATTGAGTTAACACTAGGATTCTAACACCTCCCTTGAGTTATCACCTGGTTTCAAGTTCTGGCTCATAACACCACAGAATGCTTTGAGAGGCAGTAAGTAGCTCTTTTCTATTTGTAGGTTATTTGTAGGATAGCTGGAAGATGCTTATTCAAGTATGGATTGAATTTGAATGAACTTTGAGATTCCTTAAAACTCTAAGATTCTGTGTGATTTAATAAGTAAAAGTCACTGATGACACCTAATTAAGATGCCTCTTGTTGAGGTGTGAGAAATGAGGGTTGAGTGATCCCCTAACAGCCATGGGATCCCCTGGCCAGTCCGCAGACTTTGTGAAAAAATTCACAAATCCCAGTGAATAAAGGCGCAAGGTTTGTGGCAAGAATGTCTTTATTACACTAAGAAAACAATTTTCTTAGCAGGCAGTTCCTGTTAGAACTTTTGCAAAAGTGGGTTTACACTGAAAGGCAAATTCACAACAGGCATTCCTAATTAGGAATTAGCAGAAATGGGTTGATAGGTCTTTGGTTATATTGGGTTTATTTTGGCCGGGAACTGGGGAACCTTTCAATGAAGAGGTGACCATGCCCCTGACATGATCTCCAATTGAATAGGAGAGTACTATCTGGGAATTTTCCCTATGAATAGGAGGGTGGGACCCCTCCTAGAGGCCGGGAGGGTTTTGAGACTCAGGACTATCCATCTCCCAAAGATTAAAGGGGAAACAGTTTACATCAGGGCCTTTTCGACCCTTCTCCCCAGAGATCAGGGGGACAGTTTCCATAACTCTGATTTATTATAGCAATAATACTGCTGCTTGTAGTAATAAAAATACTCCTGGGGCAGCAATTAAGATTTCATCAAAATGACCTCTTTTCTTCTTTCCCTATGCTTCTTTTCCTCAGTTTATTTTTGTCATTACAATAGCTAGAATTTGGTTCTGGTCTGTTTGAGAGATGGTAAAAATTCTGAAATATATGTTTTTTTAGTTTTGATATTGAAAAAAAAGTAAGTTAAGACCAGGATAGTAAGAGAATTCAGTTTTGGCTATATAATCTGAGGAGTTTTCAGATTAAATGTTCATACATTTGTCTTCAGATGTGTCATTTCCAGATATAGATTAAGAAAAACTATCTTTACCTAAGCCTTTTATGTACCCTTAAATAATAGTTTTCTTTGGCAAATTTGGAGTGTTGTATTTCTAAATGCCTGTCTTCTGTCCTTAGTCTTTCTGGACGAATCTCTTACTGTATTTATAATCTACACCATATTACTTATTACTTCCTTACAATAATACTTTGTATTGTTTGCTAATTATTTGGTTGTTAATCTTGTTTTCTATAACTAGACTTGAACAATCTTGGGAGCAGAATCTTGTCTTAGCTTCTCCTAAAAGAATGTTGAGGTCTAGATTTGGGGTACCTAAATGAAATTAGGGTTTAGTTAAGGTCTAGTGGCAGGTTTGGGGTACAGGAAGTCAAACAGAGTTCCCCTGCAAGCCCCTTGGATTCAGCACAAGGATACGGCGGTATATGAGGTCTAGTAGCAGCGCGGAATTCCCAATAAAAGCATTTATTGGCCCGGAGAGCTAGACTGATAAAAGAGGTTTATTACTGAGTTTAGAAGTAGGAGATAGGTGAAGGTAGAGATAAGGAGGGCACTAGACAGAGGGTCCAGTGGACAGAAGGTCCTCACATGGCTGGCATGTTTGGAATCTCTGCAAAGAGGGGTTCCCAGCGTGGCCCTTTTAAGTCGGAGACTTAGCTCGAGGGGCTTTGGGGTGTAGCCCCAAAGTTGGCTCAGATCCGGGTGGGGCTGGGACAGGTCCAGATTTTCTATTGGAATTCAAAGGGACCAGGATTTGTGAGTCAAAGGGTAATTTACATTAACTGGAGGGGTTGGGAATCAAAGATTGGAATCTTTCCCGCTTCAAGAACACTATAAGAAAATAGTCTAAAGAATGAACCAAACTTTTAGATTAATAAAGAATATTATATTCGGCACAGTAACTTATAATATGTATGAAACATCTGAAATGTATATGTTACTGAAAAAAGATTTGGGTTTGTATTATATCTTCTTTAGTAAAAATGCTTAATGTCCATAAAATGCTTAATATTCTGAATTGATCATGGTATTATTATATCACCTGTGTGTGATTAGACTTAATGTTATGATAATGGTATTTACTTTTAGCATTGTAGATGACTTGGTTTGAACAAACCCTTTACTAACGCTTCATTAGTTTTATCTAAAAGCACAACATAGTTTTGTGAGCTCTCCAGGAGGTGCCTTCTAATGATTACAAAATGGAAGTATTGACAGAAGAACAATTATTATATAAATAGCTTATTCATAGTGAAATTGTTTCCTGAAAAAGGACTGAGCAGCAGGACATTTTTTATTTGTACAGCACTTGGAATATATATTGTCAAGATGCCATTCACGTTTGGATATGCAAAGTCACAGTAACTTGTTTGCAGTTTGAATTGACATGCCAGTCATTCAAAATATATTTCCATTCAACTTATTTTATTTCAGAAGCGACTTTTATCCCATTTTGTATCCCAGGAAAGGCATTAAAAGCATTTAATTCTAATCAAGAATAAAAGACTTGTTGCTGCTGTTATTTTTATTTTTAAAGACTGGGTCTCTCCATCTGATCTAGATTAGAGGTACAGTGGAATTGCAGTCCAGATTCCATTACTGGTGGTCATAGAAGCTTTCACCTACTGTTTCTAACCTAGGTCACCCAGTGAAAACCTGTACTTCCTGGGGGCTTACCACACTGATGCTAAATTATTTAGTGTAGGCATCAAATTAGCATAGCCAATTGTAAGTTTAAAAGACCTGCACTAGCCTCAGTCTCTCAGGCATAAGGACATGCCTGAGACTGAGGACCAACAACTGTCAGTTCTTGCTTGTAGGATTTAACTGGTTTCTGTGTAGGTTGTTTAGGCAGCAAAGTGTTCCAAGTATAGAGAGAGGTGATGGTTCAAAAAAAGGTTGTATCTCTGTGAGTGAAGAGAATATGACATTTATGAGAGATAGAAAAGTAGAAATGACAAATTTTACAACAAATTAGATATGACAGATGAATGAGAATGAGGAGTCAATGATGATATAGTGAATATATATATGTGTGACAGTACTATTGTGTACCTTAAAGGGAGACAGAATAGACATCTCAAGCCTTTTTTCCTGCAATCCTTCTCTAAGAGAGACTTAAATTGCTGCCAGGAAGAGAGAAGCATATTAGTCATTTGTCTTATATACATTGCATAGCTCCAACCTTTGTCATTGTCTCAACAAAGTCCCTTCAAGATACCAGAACTTGTCATATAATTATTTTTTTTTTGCTTCTGTCATTCATCTGTCATCTGCTCTGTCAGTAATCTATAGATAAGTGAAAGAATATTGATTCAAATGAAACAACATTCATATACACTATTATAATGCTTCCTTAGCACTTGGCTATATTTCCATTTGATTACAATTCAGCTATCTGAGCATTACATAATAGCTTTCATATCTTCTTTGGTATTGTAATGCCGGAGAAACTAAGCAAGATAGAGATTAGAGAATATTTAATAATTTATTAAATGGGAGAGATTTACTGGGACCAAATGGATTCATGGTCCCAGGGCTGAATGAGACTACGGTCTCCAAGAATCCAGCAAACAATGAAAGTTCTCAATGCCATATATACCCATGGCTCAGACTCGGGGTAGACTGAGGTAGGGGCAGAGTCAAGGTGCTGAGAGCCAGAACAGGGCTCTGACAATCTGGTTCTGACAGGATGAGGGGAGGTATGGGGGAGGAATCCCGGAGATAGGGAGAAGCATCTTGATAAGATGGTATCTGACATTAAGGTAGCTTGGAATGAGAAGAGGCATTCTGATATTCTAAAACATAAGATCTTTTATCCTTATCAAATATTCTAATAAAGAGGGAAGGGAGGTTTTGCAGGACTGAGCTTTTGGGAAGCAGGGGAACTGAGTCAGACTGGGTCAGGATAATTATGGAAACTGAGAACTGTGGCATAACAGTATTATTACAGCTTTGTTGTCTAGAAGCCTTTGGGACAAATATTCATTGATCTTTCCTATTTTATAATATACTCTGATTTTGTTCACAGTTGGCTAGTGCTGCTCCCTATCTCTGGAATATAATGTTTAACTTAGCATTATTCAAAATATGTTTGTGATTGTTGTTGGTCTACACCTGGAATTTTGCTTTTATATATACTTTGAACTTTTCAATGGTAGTTTTGCTATTACTTTGGCAAATGCTAAAAAAATACACTTGGTTCTAGTGAGCATAACTTTCCTGGTACAAACAGCTTCTTACCCCACAGGACAGCATCTACTTGAAGGATGAAGGACTTTCTTAGAGTCAAGAGTTTGGAGGAAGGCTGTTTCTGGCAGCTCTGAAAGATAACAGGCATGTTTTATCTCTTCTCAGCTAGGGAAAAGGGTCTCTCCTTAACTTCTAACCCTTTCCACACCCAAATGGAATTCACATCCATAACAGCATATAGCAATACAGGTGCTATACAAGTATAGCAAGAAAGTATGTAAAATAGATATATGCATTTTTTTTGCAAACTGACTTCTACAGGTGATTGCCTTTAGGGTTTACCTGCCGGAACGATGCAAATCATGGGGTTTCTCAAGAAAATCATTTGTAAAAACAATTACTTGTTTAGAACCTATAAAATAACTCATCTTTGCCTTCTTATTCAAATATTAACTTCATTATCAATTAGACGTTAAGGGGTAGTATATACTGACACAAATATTATTGATATAAAGAAAGACTAAATGTCTGAAGTGCTACGTTTTGCAACTATGACCATATGTGGTAACTAATACTCCCTTAAAACTAGAGGATCCTCCCTAGTTAACAAAATATTAACAAAAGTTTTTTACCAAAAAAACAGCAATGCTATTCTTAAAATAAGACTTTTAAAAAACTTTAAGTTTGAAAGCAGGGACTAATATTCAGTACAATTGACCACTCAAATTCTTGTCCTTAATTATCTCACTTGAAAAAATGAAGAGGTTAACCTAATTGACCTCTAATTTTCTTTCTGGTACTAACTATGATATGATTTGATGTCATGGAAATATGGAATCAGAGGACCTAGGTTTGAGTCCCAGCTATTATCAATTGTGCTACTTATTACCCATATCACCATAGCCAAGTCACTTCTACCCGGGCCTTAGTTTCTTCACCTGAAAATGAGGGGGTTGGCCTAGGTGAGTTTTTTTTCCTAAATAAATGCTGTGCTAGATGCTACTATTGTGTGCTGCTTTTTGGATGAAGGTTAAAAAAGAAAAAGAAAAAAAAAACAGCCCCACATAGATAAATGATTCCCTGGGGTGGTCTCTCACTGAGGCAGGGTTGAAGGAGATTTTCTCCTTCAAGGATTTTTAGAGTTTTGGAGGTCCCCTCTTCAGTGGCTCTCCCCTTCTTTTCCCTTCCCTTTTCTTTTGTCTTTTCATATTTTCATTAAAGAGTTTTCATTTAGAGAGTCTAGAGAATTACTCTATTCCTTACTAGAGGTGAAAAGGAAATTTATTTTAGGAAAGAAAGATGGCCAAGGCAAAAAAGGTGGAGCCAGAAAACAGGATGTATAAGAAGAAGAAAGACAAGGTCAGTTTAGTTAAATTACCAAGTGGAAGCAGGAAAATCAAAGCCCCATGAACCTGAAAAGATAGGTTGGAGTCAAGTTGTATATGACTTTAAAAGAGAAACAGTGGGAAAAAATAATCAAATATATTGACAATCTTACTACTTTTTACAACTTTAAAAAAAACTTTTAACATATAATATGCATATATTATTTTTTTCCCAGCTGATTTGTCCCCTCTTCTGAGAGATTTTTATTTAAAAGCAGAGAGAGGGAAATTATATGTGTCTTATCTAGCTCCTGTGATGTATAAAAAGTTCAGAAGACAGAGTTTGTGAGTTATTAATCATTTTATTAATCATGCTAGCATATAAGTAGTAAAAAGAAAAAATCAGTGACATTCTTATATGACAAAGACCCATCATGTAACCCACTCAAGGCTTATATGCCTTTGGAAGAGTAAGTATCCGAGTGGTAGAAATCCACTCTTGGTTGGTTAACAGGTAATGAGAAAGAAAATGAATATTATTATATTTGTTGTTATTAAATAATTATTATTATAATGAGAAATGAAAGTATTCTAATGAGGTCCTATGGGACCTCTTGACTTTGATCTAGTCATTGACTTCTAAATAACCCCCAGTCTTGGGCAATCAAAACAAAGAATTTTTCCCCATTCAAATCTGAGTGGAATACAATGAACTTTTCAATCAAGATGGCTTCTGAACAAGATTGAGAAGAAAGTGAATTCATCATCAGCAAGATGTTGTCTAGGCCTAGTAGACAATAAGGCTTCAGAGAGGGATAAATTCTGAATCTCCCTGATATTGACAAATAATTATTCAATAATCGTTTCTTTCACCTCATGAGAATGATCTATAACAATGGATTTAAACTATAAAGAAAAATATTTTGGTTTGATGTATGAAAAAACCTTTACCATTCTAGCCCCTACCCTCTCTTTGCTCCTCATCCCAGTCAGAAATAGACTGGAGTGTCTTAGAAGCAATTGATTTTCCACTAACTAGCTTCAAGTCAAACTGAATGAACGTCCATTTGTTAGACATGATGTGGTAAGGATTCTTATTTAGATATGAGTTAGTCTATATGGCATCTAAGATTCTTTTTCATTGTGAGATTTTTATTCATTGAAGAAAAAAACAATCTATGAAAAATATAGCTAATGAAGAATGGGAAAATATGTTGAACTTATTAAAACATAATTGGCAAAAAAGTACATGAATTATGATTAGAATGGCAAATAAAGGATCAAAGGATTTAAAACTGAAAGGTGCCTTAGGATTTCAATAATTTTTTAAATATTTGAGAAAATTCTTAATCATCCATAATATTAGTACTGATAATTGAAATGTCTTAGATTGTTTTGGATTTAAGGTTATTATGCCATTGAAATCCTATACTATCACCTTCTGAAGTTTGCATTATGCATACTGTTAGTGATACAAGGTCTCAGAAAATAAAATTCAGGTTATCCTTTCACAGCTTTGCTAAAAACATCAAAAACTTATTCTATCAACCTATGCTTAGCAGAAAAAACAAAACATAAGAAGCAGCCTCGGCAAGGACATATTCTTATTGTCATGTGCTTGTAGCCACCATATCTGAAGAAGGGAGAGAGAATGGAGAGAATCTCCTCTCCTTATCAAGAAATAGAAGAAAGAATTGGCATAGTCCCCACTGACACACTGAAAAAGGAGGAAAAGATAGATCAACAGAGACAGTGTCAGAGATAGGGAAACATACAGAGTCTTATCTATAAGACAGAGATAAAGATGTGTGTGTGAGAGAGATACACATGATGTGGTGGGGATCCTTATTTAGGTATGAGTCTATATGGCCTCTTAAGATTCCTTTTCAATTTTTGAAATTTTTATTCAGTGAAGAAAAAAACCAGTCTATGAATAACATAGCTATGTTGTGAATGAATGAATGAAGAATGGGACAGAATAGGACAGAAAGAAGATAGGAAGAGAGGGAAAGAGGGAAGAAAACAAAGGCAGAGATAGAGGAAGGAGGGACAAGAAGAAGAGGAGGGGGAGAGATAGAGATGAAGATTCTGTACTTCCTTTTATAGTCTTAATGGGCAAATCTTCCTAGTTAAGTCTCTTCTTTAGAAGACCCTTGCCTTTTCCTACCATAGCTACCAAGAAAACAACTAGAATCTAGTGGACATACACACACACACACGCACACACACACACACACACACAAGCAAGGAGTCAGAGGTTACCCCATGCATGTTCCAATAAATTGTCTTTATATCCATTATTATTATAGATAATAAAGTTTTCTTATTAATGAATTAAATAAGAGTACATATAGTGACACTGGGCATTATTAGTAACCTGAAAAGCTATAGTGCCTGTTAATGAGTCATTGCTTCAAGTTTATTAAAATTCTTACTTGTATATAGCCTAAATTCATCCTGGTTTCTATTTAGTCTTCTTCATGCAATCATTTTATAAATGTTATGAATTAATATTTGCATATTTTAACATACAATTTTCAGTATTTTAATTCAATAATTTAATTCAATTTATTAAGCACTTAATATGTGCCAAGCACTGTGCTAAGTGCTGGGGATACAAGTAAGAATTTCTGCTCTTACAGAGTTTACAATCCAATGAGGAAAGATGATACCCCAAAAGAAGGTGAAGAGCTAGCAAGAAATTTGTGAACTCCCTATAAAAAAAGGTTTTGGTAGGAGTTTAGTGCTCTCCCCTTCAGCCCTCCAGAGAGGAGAGGCAGCTAAGGGTGAGTTGAGAAGGTGTAGAGTGTCCAAACCAGAGTTTTTCTATATGGTGATGAAATTTCTTTTAGGTAATCAGTTTATCCTTATAATTCATAAACAATCTTAAATACTATAAATTTGAAATCTATAAATAATATTTTACTTGTATGTGCTGTATTTTCCATTATAGTACAAATTGATTGATTCTTTGTTCCACAGAATTCCCCTTAATGTTTTAAATATCTTTCATTTTGTTCCTTGAAGGAGGTATCTTTAATTACGAAGTATCAAGAAAAGGATAAAGAAGCAGCAGCAGCAACAGAAGAGTCAGAAGACAAAGAAAGTACTGCAGAAGTTCTAGTGGTAAAATTTGTGATCTTTTTTTTTCCTTTTCTAGAAGCATTCTTGTACTAGATTCAAGCAATTGTAACATTTCATATTTGTGAAATCAGATTTAAATATTTTTGTACTTTAGGCAGTAGCACTGAACAACACAATTACAAATCATGTGCAAAATTCATGATGTGAAAGGGATGTAAAAAATGATCAATCAACAAACATTGAGTTCCTACAATGTGTTAACCTGTAGGGATCCAAAAAATCAAATAATTCCTCAACTCAAGAAAATTTTATTCATCATGGGAAACAATTTATACTTATAAAAAATAAGATAGGAAAGAAGGCCACTAAAAGCTGGAGGATCTACCATGGTCATCTTGAAGGAAGTGAGGGATCTTATGAAGCAGAAATGAAGAGGTTGGGCATTTCAGGTATAAGGATGTTGAGTAGAGTAGCCTATGTGAGGAAGAGAGAGTGGTTTGGCTGAATCTGAGAATAGAGAAAAAGGAGAACAATGAATAATAGGAGCAATGTTTAATTGTCCTGTCTGGTATTATCTTCCTCTAATGTTGTAGAAGACATTGAAAGTGCCATATAAACTACCATAATGCTCTTACCCCTATTAATCTCCAAAGACCAGCTTCTACTCTATCTTCTCTGCCTCAGAGCTATCTTTAGTTGGGAACTAATTGTTCAGGTAATAAATTAGGAATCAAATCAATTAATGTGTATGTTGACAATAGTGATTATGTAGCCCAAAAGTGAAGTAGCTCAATCTCCTTGTTCTACAGATGAAGAAACTATGGCTAAGGGATAGGTAGGTAGCTCAGTGGATAGATCACCAGCCCTTAAGTCAGGAGGACCTGAGTTCAGATTTGGCCTTAGACACTTAACACTTCCTAGCTGTGTAACCCTGGGCAAGTCACTTAACCCCAAAATGCCTCAGGAAAAAAAATAAAAAGAAATAAAGAAACTATGGCAGAGAGAGCAACATTGTGATTTGCCTAGTATCACATAGATAGCAAGTAATAGGGTCAGGATTTGAATCCAAATCCAGCACTCTTTTTGAGATATAACACTTTTACAACACCCAAAGGTTGTCGAATGCTTGTTATGCGGGGGAGGTCAGTATTAAGCTGAATTCATTAGACTCTAGATGTAATAACTTGAGCAAGAACAAATGCTACAATTAAGATTGCAAAGTTCATTTGCATGCCCTTATTTTTCTTAAGCCACTTTTGACTCTTCCTAACTTTTTACGAAGTTTAACTTTCTTAGTTCAGTTTCAAGACATTATAATTCAGTGGTGATTTTGTTATGAAGAATTAAGAAGTTGCATGATTTACAATGCTGGATAGGCAAAGAAGCCAAGCGTGTGTGTGTGTGTGTGTGTGTGTGTGTGTGTGTGTGTGTGTGTTTGTGTGTGTGTGTGTGTGTGTGTGTGTGTATGTGTCTGTGTCTGTGTCTGTGTCTATGTCTGTGTTTTATGTATATATTTTCCCCTCTAGCCGCCAGAGAAAATTGAAAGAATGGCTGAAGATGAGCTAAGTTCTCTACAAACTGACTACGAACTTGATGTAGAAGAGCCAAAAGCTGAGCGAGAACATGTGGAACTTCTTCAGACTGTTTTAGATACCAAGATTCTGAGTGAACTACCTACACTATTGGATACTACACAGAATAAATTACCAAAATGGATACCTGGTCCTTTCCAGGTAAAAAAATCAGTATTTTCTTACTGAAACAAAAGATGTAAGCTGCAGATAAATGTCAAACAGCTAAATTATTTTCTTCTGGGGGTGAAATTTACCTTGAGAAAGAAGCTGAAATAATAAATTCTCCATTTATTCCCAACATCCTTAATGACAAAAAAAAACAACCCAGGATATTAAACATTTTTCCTCCTTTGAGACAAAAATGCATGATACACATACATTTAAAAAGTATAGTCTATTTATTCAAACTTAGTTTCCTACAATTACCATCAAACTTCTCTTTTTTAAAAAAAACTGGAACTTTTTAACCCATATTCACATATTTCTGACATTTTCTTCCTCAGGGAACATCTGAAAGGTAGATAATCTGAAGTTTTAGTTTCATCCCCTCTTACTTTCCAGTAATTATATTGGGTATATAGTGCCTCATCTGTGCATTCCAGTCTACAGGACATAGAATTTTGTTTACTGTGTCTAAATCACTACATCATAATTTTATTAAACTATGAGTTTTGTTCTTCTATTGCAAACTAAATGGTACTATTAAAATAATCTTCATTTCTGTTAGCAGAATTTTTAAGTCCAGTCATAACTGGACCAAGATCCAGTCCCTAATGTCCAACTGCTTATTTTTCTCTTTTTCTAATCCTAACTTCTCTGTGTATGCCATTATAATCTCATATTTACCATATATAAAACTCAAACTTGTCACTTCCCCTTTCTTGCCCGACAATGGCTTAATGCACCACAATCTTTTTTCCACTTTAGAAATTTTGTGGTCTCCCTCCCTGGGGTTCTTCCTGTCTAGGCTAGAAGTCATTTTTTGGTCATTTTATAGTGAGAATTCTTGATTAGCTCCAAGTTGGACTAGAAGAAGCTTCTGAGAATTCTTCCACTGATGAAGTTCTATCAACTTAAGACTTCTGCTTTTTTTTCTTATCAAAGAAAGTCAAAATTTTCTCCCCCCAACATATACTATTAGTCATCTGATGATTCTGCCTTCAAAAAGCCTCTTAGATTACTCTTTTCCCCCTTTTAAAAAATTGATTATTTTTATTTTGATAAACTTAAAACAAAAATACAAATCAAGGATAGGCCTTGAATAATCTCTGAAAATATTTAGGTAAAACAGCATAAAGAAATGGCTGTAGCAGATGCAACTTTTGTTGTTATTGTTTTATTAGTTATTCTGCAACCATTTCTGTGGAAACACAAGAAGGAAGGTTGTTTTGTATTTTTCTTTTTTTTTTTTTTTTTTTTAGATTACTAGAGAGGAAGAATGTATTACTACTGGTAATGAACCTATCTATACTTAGTAAGATTGGTCCTTCAAAGACAGACACAAATAAGTTAACCCTACTACAGAATTTGCTAAACACTGAACTAGTCTTTGATAACCTAAACCTGAGAGAGGAAATATCATGAATACTTTTTCCAAGAAGGGAGTCTGGATGTAATCACCCAATTTATAAAAATGAAATTCCCTGTATTTTAATAAAAAAGAAGTGATAGAATAGACATCTTTTCAAAATCAGCTATGTGAACATGATCAAGTCATCAGTTTGTTAGAGCAAAGATTAAAATCAATAAGATATTAGAGGGAAAAAAAAAGACAAGCAGTTAATTACAAATGATATCACAGATGCAATAAAAAAAATAGGGTTGGGGAGGAATTGACACAAATCTGCCAGGTAAAGGACCATTCCTAAATAGATTAATGGTTAAATGATATGAAAAATCAGAAGAAACAATCTATTAAATCCATTTGAAAATAATTCAAAATCACTAAGGATCAGAGAAATGAACACTAAAACAGTTCTGAAATATCACTTTTCCTATGTTGTTTGTTCACTGTGACATCTCTTGAAATAAATAACCCTTCCCATAGCCCTCTTTACTAAACTAATCCATCCTCAATTCCTTATATTAATCCTCATATGGCACAAAGTCAAGGTTCTCTTGGGGAGGCAGCTAGGTGGCCCAGGGGATCGAAAGCACTAGGCCTGAAGTCAGGAAGACTCATCTTGTCAAAGTGTTTTATGAACACTTGTCCAGTGCTCAGGTCTGACCATATCAGATCTCTGACTCACGGAGCTCCTCATTTGAAAGTCTTCATAATCTGGCCCTTCCTACCTTTGCAGTTTTATGTTTTATTCTCCCCTTCACATTCTCTTTTAGGTCCCACTATACTGGCTTACTTGCAGTTCTTCAAACAAGACACTTGATCTCACAACTTCAGGTAGTTAGCCAGGGAACATTTATTAAGCCCCTAGTTTTTTCTTAGTTTTTTTTTTTTTTTTCTCTAGAAAGGAACGGAAATCGTCCCCTTCCCCCCCCCCCCCATGAAAAAAAAAACTGTACTCAGTTTTGTAGGAGAGGTGATTTAACAGTTAGAGCTGATTTTCTTATTTCTGTAGCAATTGTTTCATTTGTTGTTCCAGTGCCAGGCCCTTAATAAATGTTTGTGAATCAGTTGATTTCATTATGCTACAATCTTCTTCTATGACTTCACATTGTGATTTGAATTATTATGAGTTTTTTGTTTTTCTTTTTTTGATAGGTGATTTGATTCTGGTACCGAAACTTTAACTTTTAATAATCTGGAAATTTTCTGCTCCTCTTTCATGGCATTCTGTAGCTTTTCTCTGAACTTTGCCCTTAATTTTTAATATTTCTGGATTGTTTTATTGTTAGATTTTCTGTAATATCATATTCATGAGCTTTATTCCTTTATATTTTGCTCCTTCATATTTTTCTTATATCAACAAATATTTATTAAGCACCTAATAAACAGCACAGGGAATACAAAGAAAGGTGGGAAAAATTAATTACCTATCTGCCTACTAAATTTGTCCTTATAAATGTTCTGCATCTCAAATTCAACATATATAAAATAAAACTCCCTAAATTTAATCACTCAGATCTGTAACCTTGGAGTAATTATCTTTTCCCCTTCCTCATTCTCTCCTCCTGCCAAATCTAATTAGTTGTCCTCTTGTCACTTTTACATCCATTACCCCTCTCAAATCTGTCCACTCATACAATCACTACCTTAATTCAGGCTTTTATAATGTCACCCCTCTGGTTGCAACAGCCTCTTCTCTATTATTTCTGCTTCTAGACTTCTCCCCTCTCCAAAATGTCCTCTATACAGTTGTCAAAACATTCTTCCTAAAGCATTCTACTACATAACTTACTGTTTCTAAGGCAGGTTATTGCTGCCACTTCAGTTGGGCATATAAAGTCTTTCACAATTTTGCATTAACCTACTTTTTCCTTCCTTGTTTCATATTACTACTTTCCATGTGTTTTTTCCAAATTGGCTTATTTGACATTCCTAGAACTTGGCTTTGCATCTTCCTCCTTCATGCCTATATTGCATAGGCTATATCTTCCATGATGAAATACACTTCCTCTGTCTTCACCTTCATTTCTTAGAATCCTTGGTTTTCCCCAAAATTCAGCTGAAGTTTCACTTTTAGCACTTTATTTTCACTTTCTAGTCTTTCTGGATCTTTTTAGTTGCTAATCCTTATCAAATTATCTCATATTTACCTTTACCTGGGACATGTTGAATTTCCCTTCCTTTTATTCACCAATCCTTCTGAATTTTAGTGCCTTCCCTGAGATGATTGCCATTTTGCTCTGTACATATTCTGTTGTACAATGTCTTCCCACCTTTATTCCCTCTAAGCCTATGAGCTTTTTCAGAACAGGAACTGACTTTTGCCTTTCCTTGTATCCCCAGTGCTTAGCAGAGTGGTTGGTACATAATAGACACTTAATAAATGTCAGCTGATTTGACTAGATGATTGACTCAATATAAACACTTGGCAAGAATGGTTTTCAGTTGTTTTTTTTTTTGTTTTTTTTTTTTTTTAATAACCCTGGACTCTCAAATACTTGCTGAATTGAATCATTAATGGAACCGGAATTAGAACCCAAATCTACTAACTATATTCCATTATTCCACATTGTAATCTCTTAATTGTTAAATCTGATGGCCATTTCTCAATACTCTTCCTTGTGACTACTCTGCAGCCCTTAGCACCATTGATTTCCTGGATACTTTTGTCCCTCTAGGTTTTCATAATATCATCCTTTCCTTTTTCTCCCTTTCCCTGTCAGACTATTGTTCCTCAGTCTTCAATGCTGAATTTTCATCCAGATCATACTTGTTAACTGGATATATTCCCCAAGACTCTGTCCTCTTCTCCCTCACAGTTATCTCACTTGGAAATCTCATCAGGTCCCATGGATTCAGTTACATTTTCTGTTCTCAGATCTATGTTCAGTCTTATATACCTTTTGGCCATCTTAAATTGGATGCTCCAGTAGCATCTCAAATTCAACATGTCCAAAGTAGAACATCCTTTTTCCTCCCCAGTTTTTCTCTCTTCCCACTATTTCTGTTAATACAGAGAGTACACCTGTTTTCTCTCTCTCTCAGATTCACAACCTCTACATCATCCTTGATTCCTCACTCACTTGCCCTACATAGACAATCTATGATCAAATCTAGTCATATTCCCTTTACAACATACTTATTCAGCCAACACACTCCTCCAACCTCTTGTCACCTCTGACCCATAGCAATAGTCTTCTACTTGTTCTCCCACCTCAAATCTCTCTTTACTCCAATTTAACCTGCAGCTCATCTGCCAGTGATTTGTCTAGTGCTCAGGTCTGACCATATCAGATCTCTGACTCACGGAGCTCCTCTCAGGCCTTTGAAAGTCTTCATAATCTTGCCCTTCTTATCTTTGTAGTTTTATGTTTTAATCTTCCCTTCACATACTCTTTTGAGTCCCACTGTATTGGCTTACTTGCAGTTCATCAACAAGACACTCGATCTCACAACTTCAGGTAGTTATCCAGGGAAAATTTATTAAGCCCCTAGTATGTGTACAACTTTGTACAACTGTCTTCATGCTAGGAATGTTCTCTTTCTTCAATCCTAACTAATAATTTTTCTGATTTCCCTCAAGACTCAGCTAAAATCTTAGCTTCTGTAAGAGGCCTTTCCTCTCTCTGCTTGCTTTATATATCCATATACACGTGGTGATTTTAATGTTATCTCCCCCTATTAGGATGTAAACTTCTTGAGGATGAGGACCAGGTTTTATGCCTATCTTAGCACAATACTTCGCACAAACTAACTGCTTAATAAATGCTTGTTGATTAATTATCTTTCTCACACAGTTATTGTAAAGGGAAAGTACTTTGTAAATCTAAAAGGTACTATATAAGTGTGAGTTATTAATTATTTTTGCTACTTCAAGGATACCATTCACTTATCCTTTTGCTATGCTCTGGTCACCAAAATGATGAGAAACAGAAAAATATCTCCAAAATAAACTTCATTTGCATTAATCCATAACATAAACCTATGACTGTGAAAAAAAAATGTCATTTTACTAATGAAAGTCTTGTCAGGCAGAGTACTTTATCTCCTGGTAAGTGATAATTCCATAGGTCATATAAATTTGTAAATGTTACTTGACTTTACATTAAGGTGCTAAAAATTGTGCTCTGAAATTAAATCAATAATTTTATCAGTTTTCAGAGATTCAAAACAATTTGAAATTTGAAAATTTAAAGCAACTTACCTATTTTTTTAAATTACATTTTTCCTCCTCAAAATATTTTTATTATACCTATGATTTTGAGGATTTAGGTGAGGAATTTTCTCTATGCAAATTAGCAACTACTTTGCAACTTATAGTTTTTGAGAGTTGCTAGGGGCATTGTCTTATTCAGGACCTTGGATCATGAAAGGGACAAGATTTTAACACTGGGTCTCCGGATGTAAAGGCCAGTCCTTTCCAGGGTAAAAGTAAGTAAATATGGTATTAATGCTTTTATTTTGTAAAAGCTGTAGTTATGATAGTCTGCTATATTTCATGAGAAAAAAGCCTAGATTTAAAGATAGGAGTCCTTAATTCTGGCATTGGCTCTAACATCATATGCTCTGTATACCAATAGTGTGACTCTGTATGACCATTGTTATATTCTCAATTCATGATTTCATAATATTTAAAAGTCTAGGAGTAATAAAATCATGCATGCCCTTTGACCTAACAATACCACTACTAGGCTGTATTCCAAAAGAAATTTTTTTAAAAAGAAAAAGGACCTATATGTACTTTTCTCAGGATAAAGAATTGGAAATTGAGGGGATTCTCATTAATTGAGGAATGGCTGAATATTAGTGTGATGGAATAATATTGTTCTGTGGGAAATGGTGGGCAAGATGCGCTCAGAAAAACCAAGAAAGCCCTCCATGAGCTCATGTAAAGTGAAATTACAAAGCAACAGTAATATTGTAGGATGATCAGCTATGGATGATTTTTGCTATTCTCAGCAATAGAGTAATCCAAGACTACTCTGAAGGACTTAAGATGAAAAATGCTATCTATATCCAGAGAGAAAAATTATTGTTTTCTGAATATATAATCCCCCTACAATAGAAAAGCCCCCCCAAAAAAACAAAAGAAAGGCTAATTAAGTGGATTTGAAGCTAAATATTCTCTAATAAAAAAAATTTAGTCCCCTTAAAGGAAATGAAAATAAAATTAAAGATTGTGCACTGTTTTTGCCTTTTAAAAAATTAATTTTCATAAAAGAACCTTTTTTTTTAGGTTTCTCATTTAGAATCTTTGAAAATAACAGGAAAGACAGCTATGGCATCCCCAAGAGCCAAACCAAAAAGTCAAATAAGAAGATTCCCTGCAGAGGTCTCACAGATTTCCAAAGCAACTTCAAAGTAACTTAAATTTTAAACTTATTTTAAAAAGTCTCAAGAAAAGTTTTTTTAATCAATAGGAAATGAAACATAGGGAGCTATCTTATAGAAAAATAAAGCAAGTGATTTAGAAACTATGTACACATAAATTGGCAATGATGCAAAGCTCATTTCAAAGATTTCTTATGGGACAGCTAGGTGGCGCAGTGGATAGAGCATCAACCCTGAATTCAGGAGGACCTGAGCTCAAATGTTATCTCATTTGCTTAACACTTCCTAGCTGTGTGACCCAGGGCAAGTCACTTAGCCTCAACTGCCTCAGCCAAAAAAAAAAAAAATTCTTATAGAAAATGGCTATTGGTGGCTTTGGTGACAAGTAGTTCTTCTCTCCAATCTTTGAGTTCTTATCTCACAGACCCATTGCTGTTTTATCCACCAGTTTTGTTTTGCAATATAAAAGTCCACAAAATTATCTTAGGGACTAAAGAAATAGTCATAGAACAGTGTTTAATTCTATGTCATCAGTCTTTGTGAAGTGATTTTGTTTTAGGTTTTTTGGTTTGGGTTTTTTGTTTGCTTGTTTTTAGAAACTTGGTTGTTGTTATGGTAGAAAAAAGAAGTTGGCCATATTGCACTGTTTAGTAAATTTGTATTGTTGAGACCTTAGTGTCTCAAAATGTCATCTCAGTGTACTGTAAACTAAAGACAATTAATAATAATGTGAGAAGTATATATTTACAAATATAGGCTTTTTCTTCTGCCAGTCATTTTGTAGAAGCTCTGATTTATTTGGTTTTGTCAGTGTGCTTTTTATGACAGTGTTTATTTTGGATTCTTCATTTCATTCTTTATGAGGATTCTAAAAAAGCTTTAATTATTAGCTTTTGTTGTTCCTGAGGGCCCTGAAAGGTGTACTGAACCTGGGAGAGAGCCTTTTTATGGTAGACCCTAAAGTTTGTAAACGGATATTGCTCACAATTAACAAGCTAAGAGTGCACTCATGGTAAAAGAATTCCAAAGTTTATGAAACAAATTGGCATCTAAGTGACTCTGTACATACCAATGTTTATCTGCATTCAGTTAACAAGATTATATATTAAAACAAATAGTGACACTAGACAAAGAGTATTTTGCCTTCAATAAATATACTGTCAGATTATCAATGGTGCAGAAACTTGATAAAAAAATAAAACCACACACCTGCACTTAGTGAATTAAGTAGTGTGACCACACACAGAACTGTTTGTGTGTGTGTGTGTGTGTGTGTGTGTGTGTGTATGTGTGCTCGTTTGTCTTAGTTTTTCAGGAATGATAAATAGTCTATTTAAAGAGACTATGCTGTAAAAACATATAGCATTTCTTGGAGCATGCCAAAAATATTTGTAGAGCTTATTGATGTGCAGCTCTTTTTTCATTTTTCAAATGAATCAAATTTTATCTATGCAGGAACAAGAATAAGATTTGTAAAAATAAAGACTTAATTTCTTTCTTGTTTTATTGTATTCCAAACAACTATTTTCATTTTTTCTTTTACCAAATTTATGTTCAACCTCTCTTATCAGTGACTTTATTCTGACACACAAAATTGTTGTCTATAATTAACACTAATAATAAAATTATTGATGGAGGAAGAATACTTTGCTGCCATAAAAATTATCAGTATGATCAGAAAAGAAAGGAGGTTTTATCATAGAATAATATACAGAAAATATAGCAGGAGATTTATGCCTATAATCAGGTCCAGACTTTGGAGAGTTTTAGACCACTTTCCCTTAGCCAATTCAACATCTTTATAATGTTGAGTTGAAACATCTTTCTGCTTCCTTTTTTTTTTTTTTGAAATTATATCAAAATATTCACAACTACAACTACTTTTCCCCTCAATTTCTAGAAAGTGATAGATGCCTCTGTGATCTCTTAGATTAAGATCAAGCTGAACAGATGAAAGTGGTTATCTTTTTGTCTTTATCTTCATTTTGTTTTCTATCTTGACCCAACTCTTTATTCTGGAGCATCACTCCAACTCTTGAATTTACATATTGCAAGTACTTTCCACCCCTGGAGAACTTTTATTTGGAAGCTTCTGCCCAGAACTCACACTTCAACGTATATCCTCAGTGTCAAATCATTAAGCATTTATTTTACTCCTACTATGCTCCAGGTACAATGTTAGGTATTGGGAATATGAAGAAAGGCAAGAAAATGGAAGAGGTAACATGCAAACAACTGTATATAATGTATGAATGTGTGTATGTGTGTGTGTGTGTGTGTGTGTGTGTGTGAGTGTGTAAATTTGAGATGACTGAAAGAAGGAAGGAACTATCATTTAGGGGGATTGGGAAAAACTTTTTGTAGAAGGTGGGATTTTTACTAGGGCTTCACAGAACCTGAGAAAGCCAGTAGACTAAAATGAGAGCTTACCCAGAGAGTATAGGTCTTCTCTGTCTATGGGAATTTGAATCTTTATATCAATTTAAACACAAACATTCCGTATATCTTTAAATTTTTTAACTTATTAGTGAATATTTATGTTTATTTTCTACATGTCTTTCAAGAAGAAGATTTGTAGAAAATGTTCATATAGTGTTATAGTAGCAAAAGTACATACAGTTCCTATTGGCTCAGGGAAAACTCACTATTTTAAAAGCTCATAGAACTTTCTTTGAAGGATATGGAATTACTAGAATGATGGTTTAAAACAGTAGGTATCTTCCTTTTGTAAGGTGAAAAGTGAGTTAATCATTCACTTTACCTCATTTATTCCTGATATTTTTTCAGGCAAGAACATTATCTTCACTGAATCAATCAGAAGTCTAATAGTGTAGGCACTACTGTTGAATCATCAATTACATGTGTTTCAACTAGGTGAGATAGGAAGTCCATTTTATTTGGTTGAGGGCCTTAGTTGGGCCCAGTGGGGCTTGTATATAAACCCAGGAAGCTAGTTTGGCTTTTGAGAATCTGGCAGCCTAGTGGTAGAAGTCTAGCCAAATCTCAAGAGAGAGAATTTCTTGCATGTTGGAAGAGTGCATTATCCTACTTTCTCCACCCCTTGTCAGAAAAAAAGACCTAATAAACTTTAGAAAGACCAGATATCTATTTTTAAATTATTACCTTAACAATGTCTTTGGCTTTGAAGCCAAAGACAAACTAAATGTATCAAGGAAAGACAACTTTCAAACTCCCCAAGGAGCTCATCAGAAAAGCTAAAACACACCCAAGAAAAATTTCATAAGTATTCCATAAAGGAGAAACAAAAGATTTTCTAGAAACCAGGAGGTGTGAGTTACATCTTCACCACCTATGATCTTTAAGCATGAGTCCACTTTCCCCTGGACTTTGTATGTCCTCATGGATAAATGTGTCACATAATTTTGAGATGTTTTATATCAATTGCTCTTATTATACCACATTAAGTAAATACTCTTTTCTGAAAGCTAATTAAATCTGACTTATTAATATCAACTGATATTCATGGTGTGAATAAGTTGGAACTTAATGGGATATATTATTAGAAAGACACCCCCAACTCCTTAGAACTATTCCTAGACTGCTAGATTCTGTGGGGATCTATAACAAACATGCTCTGGGGATCCAGCCTGTCAGTATGAATGAGGATTGGAAGAGTTGCTCCAGAGTGTATGCTTCTCTTTACTTCTAGTAGAGATAGATTTCTGAATCATGGCATGGATATAAAAGTGTCACAGCTACTCTACCACAGAATGGGTAACCATGACAACAGCCATAATATTACCTGCAAAGAATTCTTGAGCAACTTTGTGCAAATTTTCAACCATAGCTGTAATCATATTGTAGTTCTTACAATAAGATTCTGTAGAACTCATTTTCAGTTTCATCCTTTCTTACCTGAACAGCCATGAGCTCTCTAGGGAATAGAATAAGAATGTGATGAACACCTTGTGAATAAAATATGAAAGTGAAGGTGGTGCCATTATTCTTAATGAAGTAATGATGTAATCTCATTTAATGATGAGAAGAATGTTCATGACTTGGAACTCATGAACAGTGTGATTCTTGCTCGCTGGCCATATTTATTCCACAATGAGTGACTAGCCATACCATTACACCAAAGACAAGGCCCAAAAGACAATAATGTGAGCTTTTTCCTCTGGTTAACCAATAAACACAGAAAACTCACATCACCCAACAGTGATTCTGCATACACCAGTTTGCCTACATCAATTGCTGTGCCAGACACTGTAAACATTATTCATCAGCAGTCAAATAAAAGTGGTGATGATAATGACAATTACCTGCTAAATCTAGGTTCTAGAATTCATAACCAAATGAATTTTCCTTTTTCCTTTTTGATACTGGCAATTTAATGTTCTTCTTTTTAAAAAAAATTATTTTAAAAACTCAGGTTAACTAGTAGTTTTTCTATTTTATTAGATATTTGTTTTTTTTAATAGCTCCTAGTTTAATTGATCAATAAATAAAATAACTTTTTTTACTTGATCTCTTCTTTGATTTTCAGAATTTCTGTTGTTGTGTATTTTGACTTGTTGCATTTCTAACTTTTAAAAATTGCATATCCAGTTCACATTTGTTGGTGAAGGTGTTTAATGATAAGAATTTCCCCTCAAGAACTGCTTTGGCCATATCCCAGAGGGCATGGTATTTGATCTTATAATTTTCTTTGATAAAAAAAATATTTAAAATCTGATGTCTTTATCAGACTATATTATTAATATAAATTAGTGTTTTGTTTTTGTAGATCATAAGATGCCAAAATAGACTGACACATTTTTTTCATTTTTAGGATTCCACATAAGCAGTCTATTCATACTCTTCATAAACTATGTATTGCTGCCCCAGAATTTGTGTTACCTACTGATTTACAACTGGCTTCTAAGATATATCACACTAAAGACAAAGCAGGCCACGATACTTTTCTTAGAAGGGATAAAAGAGACTCTGCAGATGATTCTATTAGGAATGAAAAAGAAAAAAACAGGTATGTATTTCTCATATTGTAATGCACTATGTTTAAAAATATTGTTAATATGAATCAAGTCTTCTTTGAAAGTTGGATTGAATGGGACTGGTTTGGTACTAGCTTCTCAGAGAGACTCATTTTTGTGCTCCATATTTTGTCTTACCTATAAGATTCATGATGATTGCTTTGCCTATTCCCCACCACTATAGATAATTGTGTAGAAATCTGGGGGAGAAACTATGGGCTGGTGTAAAGCATATCATCAAAATCTATGATACCATAGAAAAATCAGTATCAATTGATTTTTTTGCCCAGCATTCTTTTGGTACCCTGAAGTTCGTTTAAAGGTTCGATGGACCATGGAAAAAAGAGCATAGGAGGAAATATTTGTTAAGTAACTACTGTGTGCCACGCACTATACTAAGCACATTTTACTCTCATTTGATCCACACTACAACCCAGAGAACAAGTATTGTAGTCATTCTTATTTTGCATTTGAGGACATTGCAGAGATTAAGTGATTTGGCCATGATCACACAGCTAATAAGTGTCCCAAGTTGGAAATGAGCTCAGGATTTCCTGCCTCGAGGCTTGCCTTCTGTCCATTGTGGCACCTAGCTTCCTAAGGATCAGCTGGTATTTGGGGGGATATATCTATGGGAGCAGAAATAATGGTAAATTACAGCTTTGAAAACAACCAAAAAGAGAAAAAGTAGCTCAATGGATTTTTAAAAGGAGATAATCTACATCTAATGGAAATTTCAGTTTCCTGATTCACAATTGTTTTAAAATTCAGAATTCACATCATTGATGAACGTTTTTGGGGGAAATATTTGTAATGGTTATTAGCAAATCATTATTTAAAGGAATTTGTCTTAGCTAAATATTGAAAACATTCTTATGGGAAGGACTTTGAATATTTCAGAATTGCTGTATCATCCAAAATATCCAACAACTTTCCTTCATGTTAAAATTGATGCAGTGTTTTAGTATAATATTGTATAAATTGTTGTATAAATGACTTTGTAGCTATACAAGTTCTTTGACTTTGCATATTTCATTTCTGACCATTTAGACTAAATACTCCCAAAACAATTCTGATTGTTATTATTTCTCAGCTTAATTAATTATGGAAAATTATTTCCAAACATTCTAGTGCCCCTTTGTTTTTAATTCAATAAACATTTTCATATTTATTTTTATTTCAAATATTTCATTGATATTTTAAAAAATATTGCTGCCATTTACCAATTCTGCTTTCTCAGGAAAACCCATCATTGTCGCAAAAGTACTATTAAGGGAATAAACTGCCACATTGTTTACATCTGACAGCATATATCTTATTTTCTATGTGTAGGCTACCACCTCTCTTCCAAGGGGA
This sequence comes from Sarcophilus harrisii, assembly GCF_902635505.1. Taxonomy (NCBI): domain Eukaryota; kingdom Metazoa; phylum Chordata; class Mammalia; order Dasyuromorphia; family Dasyuridae; genus Sarcophilus; species Sarcophilus harrisii. The sequence goes on from NC_045427.1 coordinate 338,248,456, forward strand.
GAGAAGCATACTTCATCATCAGACCTCTGGAATCATGATTGTCCATTAAATTGATCCAAATTCTAATGGTTTTAGAGTTGTTTTCCTTTACATTACTATGATCGATATGTATATTATTCTCTCTATTCTGATTATTTCCATTTTTATTAATTTATACAAATCTCAAAATTTCTCTTAATCATACTTTTCTTTTAGCATAATAATATTCTATTCAATTAATAACAATATGAAAGAACACAATAAAGATGAAACAACAGATCAAAATTTCCAAGATGTTACTAAAGTAGTAGTCCTCAGAGGAAAAATCAGCCAATAACTTAAAAAAATTAAAACAAACTAACATTGCAACGATCCACTTTTTAAAATTTTCTTCCCAATTTATTGGCTACACATTTAATCAATTTACTTAGTCTTTTCAGAAGACTAACTTTTTTTTTTATCAATTGTATAGTTTCTAGGATTTCCAATTTATTTCTCCTTTCATATTTTAAGATTTTCTCCTTTCTCCTCCAAGACCCACCTAGGATTTAAGCAACTGAGCTAATACAGAGATAATAGGAAAAAGAAGAAAGAAAGAGTAGCACTTTCCTTAAAAATTTCTGTTAACTTTAATTTTACTGCAATCATAAAGAGCCTGGGTATAGGTAGACATAAAAATAAATTTAAATTAAGGCAGAGAATCAAATTTCTGCCTAAGTGTTAGAAATTATTCTGAGTCCATTTAATAAAAACTCCCTAAAGCAATAGAGTAAAGAATTATGAACCAGAGTAGGGACCGTTATATTGTCCTTAGGCTAGAATTTGAGCTGATGTTGTGAGGGAGTATGGCTGATTAAATGTCCAGAAACAAAGGACCCAGAGAAGAAAGCACAGCAATGATTATTTATTGTTAGTATCATTACCACTGTAGTTAATTAACTGTAGTTAATTGTCCTTACCAGCACTACAATTCAAGTAAACGCTGCATCTAGTGTTACCTGAAGACAAAGAGGAGATAAAACTATCAGTATTTGCTAAAGGGTGTGGGTGGAAAGGAAAGAAAATGAACAAGCATTTATATAGCAATTGCTACGTTGACAGGCATTGTGCAAAGTATTTTTATAAATATAATTTCATTTAATCCTCACAACAACCCTATGAGGGGAGACACTTATTTCCCAATTTCACAATTGAAAAAACTGAGACAAACAGAAATTAAAAGATTTGACTTGAGTAACAAAGATAATAAATGTTTGAGAATAGATTAGAACTCAGGTCTTCCTGATGTCCATCTCAGCACTTGATCCATTAATTCATGATAATAATGATTTTTTATTTTAAAATTCCTAGGCATCAAAAAAGAAACTAAGATAATAGCTTGAGTAAAGATTTTGACTAAAAAATAAATTCATAAAAAAAAAAAACCCAAATGACATTTCTATATAGCAATAACAAAATCCAGGAGGAAATAAGAAAAAAGGAAGTCTATTCTATCTTGACCTCCAAATGCACAAAATGGAAGTCAATTTATCAAATCATTCTCAATAGATAGCTATAGTTATTATATATTATATCTAATATATAGTTATATACCTAACATAACTATAATAGGCACAATTATTAAAATGCTTCTTAGCACAAATGCTCTGCTTAACCCAATTTATAGATGAATCATGCTAATATAAGAAAAATTAAAATACTTCTTAAGTTAATTTACAGATTTGGTGCTAAAACTACCAAAGGCCTATTTTATAGGGCTCTTCATAATAACACAAATCATTTGAAATGATAGATTATCTGAGAAAGTACTTATGGGTAACAAATGAAAGAGGTATAGCACTCCCAGAAAACAAATTATATCATAAAGCAATAATCATCCATTTACTTTATATTGGTGTAAAAATTTAAAAAGTACATCTCTGGAACAGATTAAGTGAAAATCAGATATAATTGAACATAAAAACCCAATGTCCAATAAATACACCACAAAAATCAATTATCTAGGAAAGAACTCCTTAGCTGACAAAAAATTACTGTGTAAAAAGGAAAACAGTCTGACAGATATTAAATTTAAACCAACACCTTATATTCCACAATAAATTCAAAATTGACATGGAGCTTGAATATTAAGGTCACAACATTCAAAGAAATTCAAAGAGGAGTGATTATATCCTTTTTGTAGCTACTGATAAGGAAGAGGTGAATTCTTAACCAAAAAGGAATAGAGGTGATTACAAAAGATAAAATAGAAAATTCCAATGTTATAAAATTGAAACATGTTGGCATTAACAAACCAACTAGAATAAGAAGGGAAATATTCAACTGGGGAAAATTCTTTATATTAGATATTTCTGAGAAAGATCTGACATCCATGATGTATAGACAGTTGACAAAAACTGACTGCTTCAGCATCCACATATTGGGTTATGTGGAGATGCCATGCATTGAGTAGAATGTGAACCTCAGGCAGAGGCATGCCTTATTTTTCCTTATATCCCCTGTCTATACTATTCTCTTTTCTAATGTAATAAATTTTATTTAATCACAATTTTCATTATCTTTGTCTTATATTTTGTACCCATTTTGGTTCACTATCATCTCTTATTTTTAAAGGAAACTAAATTAAAATACAATTAAAATCGAATGTGCGTTAAAGGAAAAACAAATATTTGAGCTCTGCAAGAATTTTTTAAAAGTAAGACAATATAGGGCCACCAGATGTCACTGTGAGCATTTGGTAATGGTGTTAATATTCTGTTCTTTTTAAGTCCTTATCATCAATTTTGTTTAAAATTATAAAAAAAAAAAAAAAAAAAAAAATCCGCTCATTTTTACACTCTCATTGAATAGCTCTACTACATAATTAGTCAAGTCTCTACTTTGAGGTAATATAACCTTTTAAAATAATTTCTGACACTATAATCTCATGCTGTATTCCTTTTAAGTTAAACACACTGCCTAAAATATGTTTGAATAGATAAGGACAGACAAGTAGACAGATTGACTAGAGAATAATGGAAAAGATATTTTCATCAGTTGTCACACAGAAGTTTTTTGGGGGTAAGATCTCAGTCCAGTCCCATGGAGAAGAGATGCCTTTGCATGCAGAAGGCTAAAGGCTTGTATGTTGGGAATAAAGAACTTGATTACTCTTCTCCCACAACTAATTGGGTCTTTAGGTGGGATAGGTGAGTGGGTTTCTTTTTGTCAAAATTAAAATCTACCTACATTGGTGGTTGAGAAATTCCATCAGGTTCATTTGACAATGGCTTTCTTTCTTTTTTAAGTCTCTGGAAGAAGCAATAGAGTGGTTCTGGAAAAATGACATTGTAGATGATTTTATATGTGATGTCCTTAAACCCCCGATAACCCTTCCCTGTTCAGGCATCTAATATTCTTTTGCTGTCTTCTAACTAATTAAAGCTTTTCTTTCTCAGCAATGTCCTATGCACCAAAGTCGCCATTCTTCCCTTTCCTATCCCTAATTCAAAGGACCTGACACATAGAAGACAGTACCCTAAATAAATGTTTGTTATTTGATGAGCTGCTGATCTACATCAGAAAGGGGAATTTCCACATCAGAAAGGGGAATTCCCACATCAGGAGTACTTAATCTAAAAAAGTTGAAGGTTCAACCAAAACAACAATAATAGCAAAAACAACACTCAATTTTTGATGTGTTCAACTGTTTTCTTTTACTATTAGTTCACAATCACCATATTGGCTTTTCTGGTCATTTGTGTCATTGCTGATGTTTTTATGACACTTTTTGTACATGCTATTTTGGGCAATGTGCTTTAACCTACTTTGAACCACAATACACCTTTTGGCTAAGATCACACACAGTTTTGGTTCAATCATTCAATGGTAACAACCTTTTTGAAAATTTGGAGTGGAAATTCTAATCACAGAAGGGGAGAATGACCTGTACCCATATAGTTTTCTGAACTTTTGAGTTTTTGCTTCTCTCCTAAGTGAAAGAAAATCATAGTTTTGATGATAGAGATGGAGCCTAAAGGAGCCCATGGAAAACAGTAAGATACCTGAGAGGGAAACATAGGTAGGTGGTTCCCTTCCTCAGAAGCTGGGGTAACAAAAATAGAATATACATAGAAAGAGTGAGAAAGGGATAGGATCAAAGATAGTGCATGAGAAGCAGTCTCTTCAAATGGAAGCCTAAGGAGGGCAAGTAGTAAAGTATAAAACTTATCTTGGCTACTTACCCTTGTGGATGGAGTTCTGGTAAAAGCATCCATGTTCTGGGGAATGTGGAAGGAATTGATGGTCTTTATTCATCAGGTCTTTGTCCTACTTCAGCTGGGAATTACTGGTACCTGTTTGTTTATTCTATGTTGCCTTTTTTTTTTTTTTAATGCTTTTCATTTTCTTTCCCACAAATTATCTTTGATTAACACAGAAAGGCATTCCCTTGCAACCACTGGGATTTGCAAAAAGAACTATCTACTAGTTGGGATGAAAAAAGAGTAAGTCTTCTTTATCTTTTTATTTGCTTCCCAGTCATTATCTTTGGATCCTGATGATGATGACGACGACGACTACTACTACTACTACTACTTCTACTACTACTACTACACACATACACACACACAATAAAAAAAGACATTCTGATATTTACATAATCAGTCAATAAGTATTTATTAAGTGCTTACTATGTACCAGGCATTGTTTTAGGCACAAAGAATGCAAAGAAAATGAAAAAAAAATTAAACAATCCCCTGACTTCAAGGAACTATTAGGCACACAGGCAAAGTGATAAAACACAAATGCAAAATGAAATAATTTCAAGAGGGCAAATGTACTAAAAGCTGGGGTGATTCTTTTGAGATCATAAGTGTTCCATGGATAAGCAGCAACTCCTCATTAGAATATGGGTTCCTCAAAGAAAGATACTGTTTTCTTTTTTTTATATATCTGCCAGTGTTTATCATAGTGATTTTTTTCCCAAAAAATAATTTATTTTTTCCAATTACATATAAAAAAATTAATATTCATTTTTAAAACTTTTGAGTTCTAAATTTTCTCCCTCTATGCCCTCCCCCCCCCATTGAGAAGATAAGCAGTTTGATGTTAATTATATACTTGCAGTCATAAGATAGTGTTTTGATAAGTACTTAATTTTTTTTTCATTCATTTTATGAATCACTGCCATAACTGGGAAAATATCTCATGTTAAGATGGGCTTTTTGTGTCTATTAACACTTTGGAATCACCAAAAACACTTTAACTCTCCCAAATACATTCTAATTATTTTTATTTAATTATGAGCTTGGTTCTTTGTTTTATCTGTTTCTTTAAAGTGTGGACTAACTCAGTTGATTACCTACTATCATAATAATCTGGGAAATATACATTTTTCATGTAATTCTTTCCTTGAGTGAATAGTATTTTATTGCTTATTTTGCTTAATTGATTTGGCTGGCCTTATTATTTTGCTTGAGGTATTTGATAGAACCTCTAGGTTCTTTAGTTTGAGATATTCTTAGAGATACTCAGATATAACTATTAAAATAATCTCTTCACTGCATTTAAAAGTTTGATTGCATCTAATTTTGTATAAATTTCAAATAGTAATGAATTTGTTCATATTGTTATATTAACTATTATTTTTTAAACTAGCTTAATTTTTGAAAATTCATTACAGAATACTCTATGGAATTTCTACTACAGAACCTGAGGATAATATTTGTCCAGAAACATCAACAAATTTAGTTAAATGGAAAAAAACTGATGAAAAACCATCTCTTCATCTCTCTGGAGAAGAAGTAAGAACTGCTTTTGTTAACTTTATGTAATGCTGTATTTAATCTATCCATGCCTTCTTAGTCTATGTAATTTGTGCCTTCGCTCATACTTCTTCTATTACTATGCTGGAGGTTGATTTGTTTTTAATTGTGTGGATCCCATTACTGGGATTAAAGATCTGTACAAATATTAGTTATTATTACTACTACTACAGCCAGCTCACCTCCTTTTCTAGTTATACATTTCCTGTTTAATAGGCCATCATCAGAATTACATGTCAGCCTACTTACATCCATTGTGTGTTACCATTTCCCATTGGGCCACATGCAAATTAGATCCTTTACCTAATGTGATTGTATATGATTTGGAGCTATACAGAAAAATTAGAAGAACATAGATATTTTAAAAGATGGGATTTTATTTTTGGAAGCATTTTAGTATCTTTAAAATTTCTCTGCATTTTCTTAAATGCAAGTTCTGAGCTCAGCTAGAATCTTATCCTAAATATATGGACTTATGTAGCAATTCAATGGACTGACCCTTTAATCATATGTTGTAGTTTGGATATTACATGTTTTCCATTCATTTGTTTTTTCTTGTATGGTTAATTAGGCTTCAGAATTATAGATTCACTATTTCAAAGCTGGAAAAGACCTTAATTATCCATCTAGTCCAACAATACCTGAAAAATGAATTTTTCTGCATCATATTTAACAAGTATAAAATACTTTATATGAAACACTGCCAAAGAAAGGGAACTCTTTACTTTCTGAAGCTGATTCCACATTTGGATAATTCTAATTAAAAAACTTTTTCAACTTGCTCTTCCACCCACTAAAATACATTTGTATTCTGGAGTCAAATAGAGTAAATCTAAGCCCTTTTCAATGGGACATCTCTTTAAATACCAACAGACAGATAAAATATTTCCTTCAAATTTTCCAATTTTAATAGTATATAGGAATAATCTATCATTGTACCTCATTTCCTTCAGTCAGCACCCAAAGAATAAGAAGCCTGCAATCACTCTGCTTACCCTCTTTTCTATGGATCCTAGTTAACTGATATCCTTCTGGAAAGGTGATTGCCAGAAGTAAATGTACTATATAAGGCAGAAGACATACAGCAGTATTCTTGTTCTGGGGAGCTACACCTCTTTTTATAGCCTAAGAGTGCATTATATTTCTATGTTGCCAAATGACACAGTGTTCTGATTGTAAATTCTCTAAAACTCCCACATCTCTCCCAGATAGCTTTTAGACTTTCTAATCACAGAATGGGCATTGCTTGAATCAAATAAAAAGTTGGGAAAGACTTAAGCTTAAAAATAAGATCAAGTTCTCCCATTGCATCCAGAATCATCTTCACTGGGCCCAAATGGCTGTGAAGAAGAAAGTGAGGCTGGTGACTTTTTACTATTCCCCCTCACTTAAATCCAATCCATTTTGCAAATCATGGTATCACCTCCCTGTTGTTATGGTCCTCTTTAAGACCAAAGGATAAACAACAACAATAGACTTTCTGTCTAATTTATATGTCATATAATCTTAAATCATCACAGTCTTGAAGATTTTCATCTATGGAAAAACTATAAATTGATTTAGAACATTTCTTCCAAAAAATAATTCATTGACTAGATTGTATGACACAAAGTAGAAAAGAAATTTGGTACTTATCTAACGAATTTAATCAAAGTTGCTAATCAAGCAGTGTAAAACCTGTGCCTATTTCTTGATCTTATTAAGGTAGTTATTAAGTTATTAAGGTAGTGTGATTATCAAACAGAGGGAACTGGCCTCTAACCTGTGGATGGCCAGAGCCAAAGAAAACAGGCTCGAGATAGGAGAGTTAAGAATCAAACAGAAGTTTAAATTCAAAGTGAGGAAAATAGCTTGCAAGCAAGGACACATTTTCCAGAGCCCCACTTCTAGTAAGGGGAATACTCTTTAATATGAGAAGTCTTAATATTTATACTAATGGCTAGCAGAGAGCCCTGACAAAGCAACAATGTTAATAAATTTGATCAGTGTAACAAATTGAACTTCATGACCAAAACAATTCTGGGATTTTGCTGTAGTTGAGATCATTCAAAGGTTTGTTGTTATGTCAGCCTCAGGTGCAGCTTGCTTGCAGGACCTTAGCTCTGAAAAACAGAGTGTCCCCTAATATCTTTTTTTTCCATTTTTTAAAAATTTATTTTTTTGAAAAAAACAAAGTAAAGAAAAAAGAAAAACAGAAAAAGAAGACAAAACAAAATAAAGCAAAACAAAAGAGAACATTGTCATGTGCCCAGCAGAACATAAGGAAGTTTCCTAATATCTTAACATGATCTATGGGAAAATTGGGAGGGATGAGATAGATAGTATCTGTATAGGATAATTTAGATAAACTTTTACTCAGAAACACAGAGATAGTCTGAATAAAGTTTTTTAGATTATGTCCCAATTTATAATTTGTATATTTTTTGCTTTTACCTGGAATTCTGTATAAGTAGCACACCAGGCAATGCCACTATTAGTAGTCATTTGTTAACATAAGAATAATATATGTAGAACTAAAATGATGCTCTGCTCTGAAAAATTGCTAAATTAATTTTTAGCAGAGAAAACATTTCAGGGAGATGGGCTAGATTTGTTTAATATCAGAAATGTCTAATATTATTTATAACAATGTCTTCCTTGACAAAAATGATTAATGAATATTATTTTATCATGCTTAGTTCTAGGAAAGTCAGAAGAATTATTCTAGCTGAACTCAGTGCTTTTGGGACAGCTTGATGGAAATTCTTGTAACTATAAATGGTCTTGAGATTCTATTCTTCTTGGTTCTTGTGAGTGAATTTTAGCTTCTTGGGATTTTTTTCCCATGGCATTTGAAACACATGGCCATTTGGCTTGTTTACTTGTGGAAGCAAACTGGAGAATACTCTGGCTTTACATCAGACAGGGAGCCTGCCTATGATATAAAACCACCTACATCTTCATACCTGGGTCCTTAGAATTGTTAAATTTAAGGCCTTTGCAGCCTATCAGAAATAAACGAACTGATACTTGTTCTCACAGAGATCATGAATTTGAGTTCTTATAAAGGCCTTTCACAGGTCATGGAATCATAATGAATCTAGTTTTCCCTCTGTTTTGTGACTTGGAGAAATAGTGACAAAAAATTTGATTGTAATATATTTTGTTTTATTTCAAAGGTATCCATGTATCCAGGATCTGTGAAAATGTTTTGGGTTCCAGCTCCCCCAAAGTTTTCTGCTCCAGTCTCTCTTATAAGGCAAACCTTATACCCACAGTATGAGGTAATTAATATACTAAATAAATTCTCTTACTGCTTTGGAAACCATATCCCATGTGAATGAATATAATGAAAAGCATTTTCTCTCCATATATGTTAAAACACCAAAATTGAATACTTTATATTGTTTCTGGGTGGTTTTATTGTAAATCAACAAATAAGAAACAACAATCTTATCACAAGAAGTATAAGCTACAGAACTCTGTGAAAATTAATTTTTTTAAATGTATCTCTTGAGTGTTGATATTTTATCTATTTTCTCCTTATCTAAAGAACAGGATCAAAATGTTAGGGTTTTATGAACAGAATACTTTTTGGGGGCAGGTAGTTCAAAAATATTCAACCATTTGGGGTGGCTTTCCTAAGCTATCCTAAGATGGTCCTCATAAAATACATAAACTTTATTTTTATATTTGTATGTACTGAGGAGACAACCTATGAATTGCATTCAAAAGAGAACTTATTAAAAGTTACCTTTTAGCTACCATTTGGTATTGTAATAAATTTAAAATGACTACTATAGAAAAGAAAGTAAAATTTTGTTCTAGCTATCCAAATTGAAGTCCCTAATCAATTATGAGAAGATTTATTTTGCCTTTAAATGCTATTTAAAGATGATTTCAATTTCTGATAATCTATGTTTTCAAGGTTAAAAGTTTAAAAGATTTAGAGAGGCCTCATGAGAAAACTACATACTCATTCTTCTTATGTAGTAATATTTTGATCCTAAAACATGTCAATATAGGAAAACAAGGGATACCAATGAAACTGACATAATATCTAATTTATAACTGATGTGCAATTTCTTTGTGACCTAAGATAATTTATTTTGGGCTATTTCACATTATTATATTGCATATAAATGAGTAGATATCATCTGGCCAGCCCATTCATACTTAAAACTTAATTGATAGATTACTGCAATATGATCACAGCATTCAAATGATAAGTAATTTTCAATATGAATTCAACTGACATTTATATGTAGCAGAAATTATAATAGTCATTTTTGAATAATTAATTTAATACTATGCACTTCTGACCTTTTTATTACTTGGACACTGGAAGAAAAGAGTCATAAATTTGTAAAACAAGTTATCTCCAAGGCTGAGTATTTTCTCTTATGATGGCTTATTAAAGTATGCTGGATTGAGAAGACAAAGGATAAGTTTTGAAGGTGGTACGGAATTGAAAGATAAATGGAGAATAGTTCAAATGCTGGGAAATATAAATGCTGGGAAAATATAAAAGTGTAAACTATAGTTGGGTAAAGTATGAGTTGTAATTAGAACATTTGGGGGGAAAGTACTGAGAATTGAGAAGGTTTTTTCATTGATCTACATAGAGATGACATACTTTTCCATGGAAACATATTTCCCTATAATTTCGTTAGGTTAGTGATAGCTAGCCTGTCTTTGAATTAATGTCAAATTGTCTAAAAGAAAAAAGGAAAATAAATTAGGCCTAGATTCTAATACCCACACTGGATTTTTAAAATCAGTTTTAAATTTAGATTTCTTATGTTATATCCAACAATGTTTTAACTAATGGCTTCAAATCCATTAAGCAAGTACTTTATTAAAAATTAAGTATATAATCAGAAAATATATCTGAAAATTTTTAAGTAGTGAATTGAAAAAGATGCTATTAAAAGTATCCTTGGCTGAATAATTATAATCTTCACAATTATTTCTGCTTAGGAAATTACTTTGTAGTAAGTATATTATGGTTATCTAATAGATAAAATTATTAAAAAAAACAACTTGTAAGAAAGATTATAAAATAAAAATTTTAAATTAAAATGTTTAGATTGGTTATACATATCAGGTCTTTATTAACTTGCCTTAAAAAGGTATTTGATATTGTATTTTAGAAAGTCATAAAAAAGATATTCATACCTCACAGATTCATTAATTCAGCAAACATTTATTCACAAAATATTACTGGGGATTAAAGAGAAATATAGGCCACATCTTCTGGCTTATAGGCTATGACAGGGAGAGACTGGGGAAGACTCAGATTTGGAGTTTTATTTGGTTCCCACAGCTAAGCTATTAAGAAAGTACAGAAATATAAAAAGGGGAGAAAATCTAAAGATTGGACTTATAGCTTTTATCTCCTCTTAATTATTTTTCTTTCATGCTTATATAGCTTGTCTTCTTTCTAACAGGAGAAGGGAAGCATGTAGAAATTTAAACTTTGAAAACAGGAAATTGAAGCCTATGATGAAAAGTCAAAGGGAATATTAATATTAAAGCTTAAATATAGTTATAAAGAACCATTTTAAAAAGTTTAGAATTTGAAAGACAACTGAATTCAAAATTATTTTAAATGGGAAGTTATAGGCAGGAAATTATATATCATGGAAGAATAGGGCAAATAGAATAGTAGGCAAATTCAAGACTTCTCTCCACTCAATAGGTGTTCCTATACTGTAAATAAAACTTCTTTCATAGAGAATTTTTCCCTTTCTATGAAAAAATTTATTCTAAGATAGTTTTTCCATTTAGAAAATGTCATTTGGTTAATTATTTACACAAAAAAACACATTATTTTTTACCCTATTCCATTTCTTCCTCGCAAGCTCATAAAAATTTACCATTTCAGCTCATTCATTTATATTCTTCCTGTTCCTTGATTTTTGATCATGATTTCATCTCACTAAACTAGAAGCCACATTTTTCCTGACAATTTTGTGTTATAAAAATGAAGAAATAATCAACTCGGTTAATAAAGTGATCCCTATTAGAAAAGTATAGTAAACCATAAAATAAGCTCATCGAACTTTTTCTCTTTTTCACAGAGTAGTTGTACATTTAAATATGTGGTGGAAAAGCAGTTTTCTGAGAGTCAAGAGAGTTTTTTGTCAAAGAAAAGACATAAAAAGATTGAACTGGTATGTATAATTTATGGGAGAAAATTATGAAAATAATTTGTAGAAATATTTCACATAAAATTTAATTGGTTATTCAAAATAGTCTACATTTTCTAGAAACTACTACTTGGTCATGTTAATTCTTTAGTTGTTTGTGTTGTTAATTATTATTATTATTGCTATTATTAATATTGCTATTTGTAATGTTCTCTTCTCTAAAAATATAATCGTTCTCTGAGAGCAGGTTTCTTGGGGGGCTTTCTTAGAGGCCTATTTCTCTCCTTGGTTCCAAGAGCTCTTGCCGCTAGTCCTTTGCCTCTGCCTCTGCCAGCTTCCGGCTCTCACTCCCAATGTCTCAACCCAGCACAATGGTGGAATGTCAAATGGATCTGACTCTTCCTCCAAGAGAGTGGGCTTGTGGGAGCTGTGACTTGTGAATCTCCTCCACTGAATCCTGACTTGTGAATCTCCTGAAGTTTCTAGTTGGCTTGTGGGAGTTCCTTATATGTGATCTCTTAAAGGTGTGAACTCTAATGTGTGAACCAATGTGTAAACTCTCCCAAAAGTATGAACTCCAAAGGTGTGAACCAAGTACATAAGCATTATTTCTGTCAACTCTAGTGACTTAACACCTTGTTTCAAGTTCTGGCCCATAACAGCTATTATTAGCATTTTCTCATTCTTTGCACCCTTTTTGATGGAGTTCAGAAAGAAAGGTGAGTTACTATCCTGTTATTAGTCTTTTACATTTAATACTTTATGGATTATTATGTAAATGTATTAAAGAATTGGATGATTACAAGCACGTAGGTTTATCTTCAGTAAATTTACTCAAGTCATTTTCAGGACATCTTTAACAACAGAGAAGATCACAGTGATTACCTCATTCTGTTTCAACATAGTTTTAATTGCTTCTAGTAATTTTCTATATTTTGAAAGCTTTTTATTCCTTGTAGTTTTTTATTGTGGCAACATTTATCAAAAGCATTGTTCTTTGTCTTCCAGTTGATATGATAATGTTATATATATGTATATATATATATATATATATATACATATATATATATATATATATATATATAAAACAGTGCAGATTCCTCATAGAAACTCCATGAAATATCTGTAAAAGACACTTGATTTTAAAAAAAAAGAAAAAGAAAAGAAACAGAAGCAAATTCTTCTGTTCCTTCCAGAATTATAAAAGAAGATGGAAGGCACTAGAGGCAGAATACATTAGTGAAACTAGTGAGAATTTGGGTAAATAAAATAATTTGGGTAAATGTTAGGAAAGCCAGCATGATCTAGGGCAGGAGTGTCAAATTCAAACAGGCCCACATTAACAAAACAACAAATTAACATGATCTATGTTATATTATTTTCATTATTTTATTAAATATTTCCCAGTTGTATTTTAATCTGGTCCAGACCACACTGGGAAGTTTGGGGAGTTTTGCAAGCTACAAGATATTTCTGACCATGGATAAAGTGACCAGAAGCCAGCAAAGATTAGATTCCATAACACACTTATAGAATTGGCAAAAATGACCAAAAAATGAAGGGAGGATAAGCATACTAATAATACACTTGTAAAGTCTGTGCTGACTCTTCAGGTTATTCATATATATCCACATATGGTCACATTTAAATGCATCTCATGGAAAACATTGTCTCTAAATAGTATGATTTCTTAGTTGAGGGGAATGGGAGAGGTGGGAAAAAACCTTTATGTGGGCCACTCTGTTCTCCAGTCTCTTGAGAGTACCACCAAACTGGAATTATATCTATTTGCTCCTACTAGATACTTGTGGACCAGAGTATTACTGGTTCATAGCCAAAAGTCTGATCAATCTAAAGGGAATGGATGACCGCAATCTTATACTTGTACTTCTATGTTCCTTTCCACCAAATGTAATTATACAAAGAACCATAATAAATCATGAATAGTGAGTAAATTCATTTATCCAAGCAAATAACAAAAATAAGAGGTTTTAAAAATTAGAATATATATAAAAAGAGTGAGAATTATCTCTTTAACTCAGAAAGACATGAAATATAAGCTCAACCAAGAAAGGCCTTGATCTTACCAAATAAATTCCTTGAGTCTCTAGGAAGAGAGAAATAAAAAGCATGTTAAAGAGCTCACTTCCCTTATATGTCTGTCATTGCAGTCTGTGTCTTTCCCCTCTACATGACTGGATGTAATTTCTGAGAGAGGCAGGAATCACAAATCTGTTTCTCAAAAAAAGAATGAAGAATATTCTTTCTAAAGTTCTAATACCAACTCAACCACATACACATAATATCTATCACTTAACATTCTGTCCACCAATCTGGACTAATGCACATGTAGCCTACAAAATTCTCATAGAATGGCTTGAAACCCAATTTACATATTATATGGAGTTAGGCAGAATCAGGAGGATTTATATACATTGACTACAAAACTGTAAAGAAAAATAACTCTCATGAACTTAAGAACTTTGTGGCTTATGGATAGCATACTGAATATGGAATTAAGAAGGCCTGAATTCCAATTCTGCCTGAACTCCAGTCCTGCCTCAGATAATTACTAGCTTGGGCAAATTACTTAATTTTTCAATCTCATTTTTCTCATTTGTAAAACTGGGGTAATACTAGCATCTACTTGAAACAATTCCTTCTATAATGATGCTCTACTTGTGCTACAATTCGTTAAATTCTCAAGGAAATTAAATGGGTATACGTTAGTATGGAAATTTATCATCAGTTCAGATAAGATATTATCAGTTCAGAATTTATTATCAGTTCAGAAAAAATAGGTTTGTTTCAAGTCCTACCCCCCAAACATACACACACACAATCTGTGGGACCACTGGATCGCTCAGTGCTTGAAGCAATTCTCTATTAAAATCACAAGTTTGACCAAAACAACAACAAACTTACAACATATAAAAACAAAGCAAAACAAAAATTAATTCTTTTGTGATATTATATTAAGAGAGTTGCAAGAAACAGTTTCTCTTATGATGATTTTTATTTCTGCCACAGTTTGTTGAATTCTTCAAAGAAATTTGGGAGGTTGTATTGGTAATATGTTGCTCTTGTTGGTCTATTACTTTTATACTATGAAGCATTTTTTCCTCTATAGAACCTAGAAATCAACTGATTAAATTAATTAAATTATTCCGTAAGTGAAACATGTTGTTCCTTTTAACAAGTTTTTTTTTTTGAATAGACTAAAACAATTTTTAAAGTTTAAATATTTTTATAATGCCATTTGAGATCATCCACAAGAAGTATATTGTGGAAAATATTACATGAGATATTTGCATAACATAGTGCCTGGAACATAGTAGGTCCTATATAAATGTTAATTATTATTATTATTAAATATTCCATTTGTATTTAGAATTTATATATTAAGTAGATAAGAGCCATCTATGGTATAAAAAAATACAGACCTGGCCTTGGATTCAAGAAAAACTGGATTCAAGTTTGTCTCAAACATATTTTGGCTATGTGACCATCCTAGGCAAGTCATTAAATCTCTCAGTATTCTAGTCAACTTTCCAAGACTTTAAGTTACAGAGAAGATGTTAAGGGAATTTCCTCACCAGGATTTTCCTCATATCAATGAAATCACAGGTCCAGTTCTTGTTAAGTATCATTATATATGAGATTTCACATTTATGAGTCAGTTATATTTTTCATTTTATATTTTGATAGCCAAAGATGAGAGTCAGAAAAAGTAAATCTTTCTCAAATTTCCAGAAGATTACTGAAGGAGAAGCTGAGGTACTGTACTTTTTATTAAAGATTTCATAATATTTCCATGTGTTTTTAAGTTTAATTTTTTTTTACAATCGACAAAAACTGATTTTGTCTCATTTCTCTTCTTCTCCCTTCCAATACTCTCATCTCCAGTAAAAGAAAGAATGAAAGAAAAGGAGAAGGAAAAGAAAAATCCTTGTAACTTTTGTCAAGACTAAAGTAAAACACATTCTTGCCCTGACCATATCCAAAAATTATATGCTTCAGTCTTTACCTTGAATTAGCCACATCTCTCAAGAGAGATTCTTTATCATCTTTCTTCTGAAATTGTATTTGGTCCTTCTGTTGATAAGAATTAAGTTTTTCCAAGTTGTTTGTCTTTACAATGATGTTTCTGTATAAATTCTTCTCCTAATTACGCTCATTTATTATACGCTTCAGCAGTTTATTTAAATCCTTATAGGTTTTTCTCAAATCTTCCCTTTCATCATTTCTTAAAGTACAATAATATTTTAACACAATTATATACTGTAATTTTTTAAGCAAACCTTCAATTTAATCAAAACTTTAAGTTTCTAATTCTTAACCATCTCAGAAACAGCTTTATAAGTATGTATATAGTGAAATGGACAAAAGACTGGCCCCCTCATCCCTGGGTCAAGGGGCCTCAGGCTTATAGGAAAATGTTGCTTAAACTAAATTAAGGGAAGTGTTATGTTCAAACAGAATGCTTGCCTAACAATGTCAGACATGCTATAAGCTCCCCAGCATCCCCTTCTTGAGTGAGAAATCGAGTCACTGTTGTAACCTCAGAACAAGAATTGCTTATAAGCTTATCTCTATTTGGGTTCAAGTTGGATCTCTACTGAGAGTCTGTCCTGGCCCGTAATAAATGATTTCTAAATTACAAACACCTTGGCTATCTTGAATTTTATTGCCTGGGCTATTATTTCATTTGGAGATTCCCACCAAGATAAGCCTTTGGCTCAGTCTGATGGCCAGTCCCACTCCTTTGGAGGGGGAAAGAGGTTATGTATCCTAGGGAGTGGCCACTGAGAGATATTCCTCAGCCCCAGTTTCCAGAAATCTCTTTCTGCGGACCAGGAGAGTGAGACGCAAATTTTTGAATTTGGTGCAAAATTGGCACAGAGCATCCTAAAAGCCAGTTCTGATTGATAAGATATTGAGGGGGCCCTGCAGCTCCCTAACTATCCTGCAGCCACCTATCTAGTCTGGTGAGTACTCCTATATCTGTAGCAAGTGGGGTAAGAGGGACGCAGCGCTAAAGCCCCTTTGCCAACCTCCACAGGACTCCATGTGATGGTTCTGGGTGTCTAAATCTGGAAACATCTGGTCTGATCTGATTCTGAGTGCCTTTTTGAGGAACTCTTCTAGTTGTATGTGTTCTGTGTGTTATTTGTCTGTCTGTTTTTGTTAATTTAAGAGCTCTGTTAAGTTTTGAGAACAATGATTAAAAAATTTGGGAATTGGTTATTTGAAAATTTGCTTGTGATTTTAAACTTTTTAACCTGTTGTACTAATTTGTAAGTAAATAGAACTTGGCCATTTTAAACTGACAGGAAAGTTTTTCCCTTAAAGCACTTTTCAGAGCCTGCTAGAGTAGAGGACAATAAAACTTTATCTGATTGAAACTCAGGAAGAAAAAAAATTGATTAGGAACTTTGGGATGATTCTGAAAATTGTGAGAAATAATTTTGCTATTGCCTTTGCATGCTAGATCTGTTTATTCTGAGGATAAGATCTTGGAATTTGTTTAAATATTGATACTTTTATTACTAAAAAAGAAAAAAAAAGCAGCCTGATTTAGCTAAAGAGCAATACAATTCAAGCTCTGTCTGAACAGATAAGAGAGATGCTAATTGTAGTCAGACAAACACTCAGGCAGGAAAAAAAAAACCTGGAAAAAGTTTGATTTGACTCAGTTTAAATATTAACATTGTAAATTATGGTTTATGGAGTTATCTAGCTATTCAATATATTGTGAATCTTAAAAGTTTTGAAAGAGAACTGGAAAGAAGAATGCAGGTGATTTATGAAGGATTGGTTTGTAGGAACAAATAAAGGTTTGCATGATTTTAGGAAGTTAGAGAAAGGTTTTTGGCAGCATGAAGAAGAGGTGGGGGAGAGAGAAATGGGAAGAAGATCTTTTTTCTTCAAAGATAAAGATTCAACTCACCCACCCCACTCCCACACACACACAGCTTCCTGCTATTTTAGCAGTGGAGAGTCTAGTTAGGAAAGTTGTTGGAGATTGTTTAAGTATGTAGCATGAAAGGAGAAAGTTGGGAATCTGGTAGACTTGGGAAGAAACTGATGGGCTACATCGTGAGAAGGATTTCCATGTAAGAAATTGAGCAGGGAACCTGAGGAAATTTTTGTCCAGGAGTGCAGGAGTGGGGGAAGGATTGCCACATAGAATGCTCTCCTCCCCTCACCCCACTAAGTATGTTCCAGCCATTTTTTTTTAATCAAATTACTGCCAGTGCAGCAAACTGATTTAAAGGGACAGGCTTACTTTTAGGTTAATTGACTGAATATTTGTTTCTTGATACATAATGGTTTTCTTGTTTGAGGAATATGGTCATAAATGTGATCCATACTTTGGTAGGATTATTTCTAAAAGTTTAAAGAATCTTTCAGATTCTCTTATGTGGTATTTGGACATTCTGTTTAAGTTTTAAATTGATTGTAGTGGGTCATCCTGAGGTTATTTAAAGGGTCTCTGAAAATAAGAGTTTTTCTTTGTCCTTTTGAAAATGTTTCTGTTATGGACAATATGCAATTTGGGATATTTTTCTATGTATTGGGTATTTTAAAAGCAAACTAATTTGTATGTATAATGTTCACTTATGAAATATCTACTTGGATAATTGTTTAAGTTGTGAACTTATTGGGAAAAATTTCTTACTGTTATCACTATAAGGTTATGGTAAATATTTCTTTAGGATTTACCAGAAATTTGATTAATGGAACCTGTGATTGGAGATAAAATTTCTTGGGTTTATAATTAATTAATTAATGCTTTATGGGAGTTTTAAAGCTCCACTCTCTGACAGTTAATGGGACAATTTATTGGAATAAATATGGGTTAAAGCTATGTTATCCTGTATGTGCTGAAGGTTGAGTTTTGACTGCTTATGTTATGCTATAGTTAAGTTCTTGCAATTTTTCCTCCCATAACTGATTTCTATGGTCAGAGCAATGGTCAATAGAATTGCTAATGCAATTCAGTTATGTCATACCTTGCTGTTTTCAGTCTGATTATATGTAATCATTGTATCCTACATGCTTAGGCAAATAAGTATTTAGCTTGGTCATCTGTCTGTTCTTTAAAGTTTCTAAATGATAAGAGGACAATTAACAGTGGTCTGTGAGACTAACTGCTGTTAAAACTTGAGACTATAGCTGGTGCATGTCCTGTAAAGCAGTCATCTCTTCACATAGAAAGCTGCTAGCTCTTCACATTTTGCAGCAGTCTTGTGGACTAGTCTCTTTAGCTCAGACTGTTCTAACTTTATTTATTGGATTTGTGCCAAATCATGAATATTGACTTGCTTCTGAGACTTTGACCAGCTTTGATTGTCAGCACAGCACACACTCTGCATGGAATAAGAGCCTCTGACCATTTCTCAGCCTGCAGCAGTTTTTACATGAAACCATGGACCTTGCTTCTAGTGAACTTTGGACTGATATAGAGGACTTTGGGAATGGTTGATGAATGACTGTTAAACCTAGCCTGGGCTATCTGTTACTATGTGTTTAAGATTTGGGATGGGATTTGTTAAAACTGTGTAACTATTAATGTTATGTTTGATTAATTTTTAGGAAATGCTACTGTACTAGTCTGTTATGTATAGGGATTTTGATTCACTTTTGGGATTTCCATATGGAATGGTCATTTGATAATTTCTTTCCATGAGAAAAAAAAAGAGAGAAAGGGATAGAACATTGGGGAAACTGGCATATTTTTCTAAAAATGCCTGAACGAATAGGAACCCCTTATTCTGTCGGAATTGCCCTTGTGGACTCAGTTCTTGGAATTATTATTTTTTTAAACAACCAGAAATCAGACACCTGTCTTGGGACTGGCAATCTCTCTGATCTGTTTTTCCAGTCCTGTAACCCCAGTTCATTAATTAGTATTTCAGCAATCTCAAAGTTCCTTGTAGTTTGATATCAGGCATCTAACAGTTTGGGGTTTACCTGCCTTGATGATGGTCTAACTTTGCATAATGTGCTCTGCAATCTGATCCTTTCTGCAGCCCTGTCTGTTCCTCTGGGCAGGGACAGGTGAAGCTACTCCAAGCCTCACCCTTCTCCCATGGAGAGGGTTGCCCCTCTGAAAGGGCCTTGAGCCTTTGAGCCCTGCTGCTTTGTAAGTAGAGACTGAGTTAAGTGCCCAATGACTGCAGACCACCTAACTCACAGTGAACTATCCATCTCAAACTGTATTCTCTGGCTGAGATGGTGCCCCAACTGCAGAGGACCTGACATGTTTGCAACAGGAGCCTTTGTACTGCTGTTAACTCTGGGGTTATCAGAGAGAGACTTGTCCTTGCATTTTTTTCTTTTCTAGTTTTATTTTGGTTTATTTGCTTCACATAGGATTCAGAAGAGAGAGAGTGTGGAATGTTGTGCCACAGTCCTCTTTAATTGTCCTGACTCAGTTTCCCTAATTGGTTCTGCCTCAGTTTCCCTAAATTGTTCTGCCTCAGTTTCCTTAACTGTTCTGCCTCAATCCCCTTAGTTGCAAACCCCCCCTCTGGCTCATTAAGAATGAGGGCTACTTGCTCTAAGATTATAAATTGTTAATGTGAGACTCAAGATAAGGGGGAGTTCAGACTTCCTGGCTCCTATCAGAATCTCCAATGTCTCCCACTACGCTGTCAGAACAGATTGCTATTCCCACTCTCAATATTCTTGGTCTAACTCATATTCACCACTGGACACTTTGAATAGAGTCCTGTCCAATCAATCAAACTCTCCAATTAATAGGATGTTTGGAGCTCTCTGATCTCTACATTTGCCTTCTTAGTTCTCAGGTTGATGCAGACTCTAGTCTCATCACCGATTTACAAAATCGGTGGACTTCCTAGTGGAGGTTATCAAGGCAGTTGGGAATCATTAGGGAATTGCTCACCTCCTTGCGTAAGTGGTGGAATGACCGAGAGGCCAGTTGTAACACTTCAATGTCCTGGTATCAGTCACTCTAATTGCAGGTCCAGTCCTCTTGTTCCTTCTCCTCCTCCTCATAGCTTCCTGCATATGACTTATTTCCCCTTGGCCTCAGGTGAGTCACAACTATGAACATTAAAGGGAGGGAGGGAGGAAGGACAGGGTGGAATGGACAAAAGAGTGGCCCCCTCATCCCTGGGTCAAGGGCCCTCAGGCTTATAGAAAAATGTTGCTTAAACTAAATTAAGGGAAGTTTTATATATATATATATATATATATATATATATATATATATATATAAATTGATTCTTTTTTCTTTCTTGATCTCTTTAGGTGTAGGTCTAGTAATTGTATCCCAAGATCAACAAGTCCATTCACAGTTAAAGAAATGATAGTTAAGCTTTTATTTTCTTCCATTTATTTCCTTGGTATTTTTTCCAATCTAAAAAATTCTCTTCCTCTTAAGTCAATGCTTTGGCCTCCTTCAAGAACAAAGAATAAATAATAAGAAGTTTTACTTACACTTTTTTAATGTAACTCATCTCTACAGGCTCTCTTTCTTTCCACCTACCTTAGTTCCTATTTGTTGACTCTTGCTCTAGTTTTGAGATATACTTAAAATTACTAATTGTCCTTACTCTTTCCCTCCTTTCCTTCCTTCCTTTCCTGCCACTTCTCAATTATTCTTCCTAAATTTTCTCTCATTTCTGTCCTTGAAATTTCTTTCATTTATCTTTTTTTTTTTTTTTTTTTTACCACATCTCCTTCTTTTATTTATTTATTTATTTTTTTTTATTTAATAGCCTTTTATTTACAGGTTATATGTATGGGTAACTTTACAGCATTGAAAATTGCCAAACCTCTTGTTCCAATTTTTCCCCTCTTTCCCCCCACCCTCTCCCCCAGATGGCAGGAAGACCAGTAGATGTTAAATATATTAAAATATAAATTAGATACACAATAAGTATACATGACCAAACCATTATTTTGCTGTACAAAAAGAATCAGACTCTGAAATATTGCACAATTAGCCTGTGAAGGAAATCCAAAATGCAGGTGGGCAAAAATATAGGGATTGAGAATTCAATGTAATGGTTTTAGTCATCTCCCAGAGTTCTTTCGCTGGGCGTAGCTGGTTCAGTTCATTACTGTTCCATTGGAAATGATTTGGTTGATCTCATTGCTGAGGATGGCCAAGTCCATCAGGATTGGTCATCATATAGTATTATTGTTGAAGTACATAATGATCTCTTGGCCCTGCTCGTTTTACTCAGCATCAGTTCGTGTAAGTCTCTCCAGGCCTTTCTGAAATTATCCTGCTGGTCATTTCTTACAGAACAATAATATTCCATAATATTCATATACCACAATTTATTCAGCCATTCTCCAATTGGTGGCATCCACTCAATTTCAGTTTCTAGCCACTACAAAGAGGGCTGCCACAAACATTCGTGCACATACAGGTCCCTTTCCCTTCTTTATGATCTCTTTGAGATATAAGCCCAGTAGTAACACTACTGGATCAAAGGGTATGCACAGTTTGATAACTTTTTGAGCATAGTTCCAAATTGCTCTCCAGGATGGTTGGATGTATTCACAGTTCCATCAACAATGTATTAGTGTCCCTGTTTTCCTACATCCCTTCCAATATTCCGCATTACCTTTCCCTGTCATTCTAGCCAGTCTGACAGGTGTATAGTGGTATCTCAGAGTTGTCTTAATTTGCATTTTCTCTGATTAATAAGGACTTGGACCATCTTTTCATATGGCTAGAAATAGTTTCAATTTCTTCATCTGAGAATTGCTGTTCATATCCTTTGACCATTTATCAATTGGAGAAGGCTTGATTTTTTATAAATTAGTCAATTCTCTATATATTTTGGAAATGGGGCCTTTATCAGAACCTTTGACTGTAAAAATATTTTCCCAGTTTATTGCTTCCCTTCTAATCTTGTCTGCATTAGTTTTGTTTGTCAAAAACTTTTCAATTTGGTATAGTTGAAATTTTCTATTTTGTGATCTGTAATGATCTCTAGTTCTTCTTTGGTCATAAATTCCTTCCTTCTCCATAGGTCTGAGAGGTAAACTATGCTGTGTTCCTCTAATTTATTTATAATCTCATTCTTTATGCCTAGGTCATGAACCCATTTTGACCTTATCTTGGTGTACGGTGTTAAGTGTGGATCAATACCACATCTCTTTCTTAAAAGTTATCCTTTGCTTTGATAGTTTCTTTTTTTTTCACAGTGTATTTTGAAATGTTATTCTCTGATCATTATTTCACAGAATAATAGGAGTCTTTGATTCTGTTGCAATCAGTTCTTTCAAGGATAAATTCTATTTTCTCCATTAGAATTACAGGGTTTAAAGTTTGGGCTTATCTTCCTGGCTAAGGAAATATTGCATATTTTTGTATTATTCAAGATGGCACACAAAGTCTGAGAAAGGTGGGCTTGAGAGAGAAAAAGAGAAGGGGCAACTGTCATGCTTTCCCTCACTAGTAGCAACAGCAGCATTATGAGGTGGATAGAAAGAAGCAATTCAGAAATATTTCACATTCCCAGTGCCTAGTGAACAGACAAGAAAACAGAACAAATGAATCGAAAGAGATATTGGTCCTGAATGAACTGAATGATCGCTCCCTGCAAATCTGGGAAAGCAATCAGCATTTTCCTTTTCTTTTTTTCTGTTCATCCTTTGAGAAGCTGAAACTGAAAATACATTTCTAATTTCCTTATTAAGCTACTGCCTCCTATTGTTGATGACATTTTATAAATCTAATTTGTTCCTGTAAATCAATAAATCAACAAGCATTTATTATTTATTATGTGCCAGATACTATGCTAAATGCTAGAGATATATGTTGCCTTTCAGATTATGTTCTAATGCAAACTATGTACAAACAAAATATATGCAGGATAAATTGGAAGATAATCTAAGAGTTTCACAGGAAAAGAATTAGGTGTGTGTGTGTGGTGATGGGGATCGTAGGGAAAAAACTTGTAAAGACATAAAGATGTGAGCTGAATCTTGAAGAAAACCAGGGAAGCCAAAGAGTAGAAATGAAGAGGGAGAGCATTCCAGGCATGGGATACAAATAGTGCAATGATGCAATTGACTGGAGATGAAAAATCACATGGGAGGAAAAACAAGAATGTCATTGTTGCAGGAGTGTCTCAAATGTTTCTTGTTAAATGTCCTTTTTCTTTTTCATTATTAAGCTCAAATTTGTATAGGATGTAATTTGGAATAAGTTGAACACCTTTGCTATTTCAGGTGTTCAACTGTCAGGGAGGGCGTGATCATCTCCTTTTTAGTGCTTTCACTGCCTTTCCTGAGAAGTCAGGGAGGCTGTGATCACCTCCTTTTCGGTGCTTTCACCTCCTTCCCTGAGAAGTTAGGGAGGCTGTGATCACCTCCCCTTGGGGGCTCTGACCTCCCTGAGGAGTCAGGGATGGCATGACCACTTGTGTTCTAAAATAAAAGAAAGCGGGAGATGTAATGGGCTGAAGTTTGAGTTGATGCACTGAGGTCTCAAGTATGTGAGGCTAAATAGTAATTGGGCTATACTCTATTAATATACATGATTGGATAAAGAATGGTCCCTGCCCACTCTCCTTGCAAGTCCTGATGTGTTGTAGAGGAAATGACGATTTTGGTGGGTGGAGGCAGAGAGAGGAACAGGAAGAGAAGCTGGGAGAGATGGGGCCTGGTTCCTCTCTCCTGGCTGCTGGTCGTGTGGCTGGTGATCTAGCTAGCTTCTTGACTCAGCTGCACACATTGCTATTGCCGATTCTCTTCCACCTCCGATCCTTCTTCACTGAGAGTAAAGACTGACGATTTTCCCTTAACCCGAATTTCTGACTCCTGCTGATTTAAAAATACACGGTCTTTACATTCAACTTATTCCAAATTACATACTATGTCACTTGACACTATGACATTTGGTATGTCAGACTTTACTATTTCACTCCTTGTGATTTCTTCTTGCTGTGGAACTATTTTATTTTGTATTTGTTTTTTTTTTTTCTTTTATAGTTATTTAAATGTCTTTTTCCTAAACATTTTCAGAGTTTGTTACTATTTAAAATGTAAAATTTGACCACTAAGCATCTTAAGAGTTTGAAGAGCAGGTTTGGGTTTTGGTTTTTCATGAAGACAACTTATAAATTCTGTCAATTGATGCTATGTTTTCTACATTGTGACATTCTAATCTATTTTTTTAAATTTCCTGTTTTATTTTTCATATTTTTTATGTCATGTACTTCTGGGGCATATGTGCTTCTATTTGTCTATAATTACTACAATTCTTGTTTAAAAATGCTTTATTGACTCTATTCTTTTCCATTTTCTTCCTATGACAACTCTATCCCTAATTTCAATTTCTCTCACACCTTTCTCTCCCTAAATTTTTTGAAGAAAAAAATAAGAAAAATGAATTGTAACAAAAATATGCAACTAAGCAAAACAAATCCCTGAATTACCAATTTCTGAAAATAAGTATGTTATTCTGCATCTTAAGTGGAAGGTGGGCACATGCTTTATCATACCTAACTCTTTCAAAATTGTTTGTCTTCACAATGTTATTATTGTACAAATTATTCTTATAACTTCATTCTGCATCAGTTTTTTGTATGTTGAGTTTTCAAATTACTTAGCAGTCAAGTGTTGACTAGCTATGTGACACAGGGGAGAGAGGCTTGGCCTGGAATCATGAAGACCTGAGTTCAAATGTGACCTCATATGCAAACTAGCTGTGTGACTCTATACAAATTTCTTAACCTTTATCTACCTCAGGTTCCTCATTTATGAAATGGGTATAATATGAACACTTACCTCTCAAATTTGTTGTGAGGATCAAAAAAAACATATTTCCTGGCACATAGTAAATATTTTGTAAATAAGTCATTCTTGTTTCTCTTTTTTTTTTTGGATTCTTTTTCTTTGTTCCATGATCTCTTGGGAATTCATCAGAATCTGCATTCCATCAGACATCGTTTCATTTGCATTTGTAATATTTATTAGTTTTATGATCTTTTTGAAGATTTAGTACTTATCTTTTTTACTGATATTTTTGTTTTACATGGGCAGTTATTGAATTACTGGGCAGTTAGATGGTACAGAGTGCCAGGCCTAGAGTCATAAAGACTCATCTTCTAAAGTTCTTATCTGGCCTCAGATACTTACTAGTTATGTGACCTTGAGAAAGTTACTTAACTCTATTTGCCTCAGTTTCCTCATCTGTAAAATTTACTGAAGAAGGAAATGATAAACTAAACTTAACTATCTTTGCCAAGAAAACCCCAAATAAAAGTCATAAAGAATCATAGATGATTGGCAAAGGAATAAACAACAAATTAATGCTTGTGCTCTAGATTTTTACTGAAGGCTTAGCCTCTTAGAAATCTTCAGACTTTTTATGTTTCCCTATTATGTTTTAAGTATTCCCATCTTTTCTGGTTTGTGCAACTTGGACACTGAATTGCAAAGCTGTCTCAGCCTCTCCAGATTGGGTTATTCTCTAACCTACAATTCTAAGTTGCGAGAGGGAAGAATTGGCCCCATCTGGGTTTCATTTATCCTTTCTTTAAGTCATCATGGGCCATATATGCTAACCCTTTACCCCACTTCGTCCTTTGCCACTCCCACTTTCCTCCTTGTGGGTAGTTAAATCAATGCCTGCCTGTTTCTGAAAAGTGGTAGGAGATAGGGTAGAGGAGAGAGAAGGTGTTTTCTGACAATCTGTGAAGCTGTGGGTGGTCTATAAATGAGGACTAAGTTTTACTCAACTATCCACATTTTCAGTCCTCTGCTTTCCTATGTGGTTACTTACTTGGGGCTACAAGGTGAGTATGTGTCATGGGAGTGTGTCACTCTATAAGAGTGAGTGTCCCAAGATGAATGCCAGCAAAATCCTATACATTTTGTGTCTCTCATGAGAGAGATGATGAGGGAACTCTTTAAGAATTAAAGCTGAATGTGGGTAGTTGTGGATGTGGCAGCTTCCAAAGGTCTCAGCTCCCAGGAGGTCTCTTTATTATCAGTGGGGAAGGATTCTGTTGCTTTTAGCACACTAGATCTTATAATTACAGGAAAGAGGGCACCCACCTAACACGTGGTCAGGTCCCTAGAAGGATCTCTGAAAATAGCTGCACAAAATCCCTGATGCTTGAGACAGTGCATCCTCCACCCTGGAAACAAGAGCCCTATTTTAGTAAAGAGTTGGAAGCCGAATAATAAGCTAGGAAAATGAGCGAATGAGAAAAAGTTTCTTACCATAGAAAGTTACTATGGTGACAAGAAAGATCAAAATGCACACTTACCAAAAAAATGACAAAATCAAAGCCTCCAAGAAAAATAAGAATTGACCTCAGGCTATGGAAGAGCTCAAAAGAGATTTTGAAAATCAAGTAAGAGAGATAAAGGAAAAATTAGGAGGAAAATTGGAAATGATTCAAAAGGACATAAAAATTATAATGAAGAGAAAAATTCCTTAAAAAGCAAAATTGGCCAAATGGGAAAGAAGGTACAAAAGCTCACTTGAGAAAAATAATTCCTTAAAAATTAGAATTGAGCAAATGGAAGCTAATGAGTTTATGAGAAATCAAAATACAATAAAGCAGAACCAAAAGAATGAAAAAATAGAAAACAATGTGAAATATCTCATAGGAAAAATAGGTGGAAAGTAGATCCAGGAGAGATTATTTTAAAATTATTGAGCTACCTGAAAGTCATGATCAAGAAAAGAGCCTGGACATCTTCTTTCAAGAAATTATCAAGGTAAACTGTCCTGATATTCTACAACCAGAGGGTAAAATAGAAATTGAAAGAATCCACTAATCACCTCCTGGAAGAAATCCCACATAAAAACTCCCCAAATCTGGAACTCCTAGGTCAAGGAGAAAATATTGCAAGCATCCAGAAAGAAACAATTCAAGTGTAGTGGAGCCACATTCAGAATGGGAAAAAAAATTGAGCAACTTCTACATTAAAGGACTGGAGAGTTTTAAATATGATGTTCCACCAAGCAATATAGCTAGGATTGCAACCAAGAACCCTTACTTCACAAAAATGGGTATAATTCTTCAGGGGAAAGGTGAAAACTAAGTGAAATAAAGGATTTTCTTTTTTTTTTTTTTTAATTTTATTTATTTATTTATTTTAAATAACTTTTTATTGACAGAACCCATGCCAGGGTAATTTTTTACAACATTATCCCTTGCACTCACTTCTCTTCTGATTTTCCCCCTCTCTTCCTCTACCCCCTCCCCCAGATGGCAAGCAGTTCTATACATGTTAAATAGGTTACAGTAGATCTTAGATACAATAAATGTGTGCAGAACCAAACAGTTCTCTTGTTGCTCAGGGAGAATTGGATTTAGAAGGTATAAATAACCCTGGAAGAAGAACAATAATGCAAGCAGTTTATATTCATTTCCCAGTGTTCTTTCTTTGGATGTAGCTGCTTCTGTCCATCCTTGATCAATTGAAACTGAGTTAGATCTTCTCTTTGTTGAAGAAATCCACTTCCATCAGAATACATCCTCATACAGTATTGTTGTTGAGGTATATAATGATCTCCTGGTTCTGCTCATTTCACTCAGCATCAGTTCATGTAAGTCTCACCAATCCTCTCTGTATTCATCCTGCTGGTCATTTCTTATGGAACAATAATATTCCATAACATTCATATACCACAATTTAACAACCATTCTCCAATTGATGGGCATCCATTCATTTTCCAGTTTCTAGCCAAACTGGGCTGCCACAAATATTTTGGCACATATAGGTCCCTTTCCCTTCTTTAGTATCTCTTTGGGATATAAGCCCAGTAGAAACACTGCTGAATCAAAGGGTATGCACAGTTTGATAACTTTTTGAGCATAGTTCCAAATTGCTCTCCAGAATGGCTGGATGTGTTCACAATTCCACCAACAATATATCAGTGTCCCTGTTTTCCCACATCCCTCCAACATTCCGCGTTATCTTTCCCTGTCATTCGACAGGTCTGTAGTGGTATCTCAGAATTGTCTTAATTTGCATTTCTCTGATCAATAGTGGTTTGGAACACTCTTTCATATGAGTGGTAATAGTTTCAATTTCATTATCTGAAAATTGTCTGTTTATATCCTTTGACCATTTATCAGTTGGAGAATGGCTTGATTTCTTATAAATTAGTCAGTTCTCTATATATTTTGGAAATGAGGCCCAACCTTTGACTATGAAAATGTTTTCCCAGTTTATTGTTTCCCTTCTAATCTTGCCTGCATTAGTTTTGTTTGTACAAAAACTTTTCAATTTGATAATCAAAATGTTCTATTTTGTAGTCAATAGTGATCTCTAGTTCTTCTTTGGTCATAAATTCCTTCCTCTTCCACAGGTCTGAGAGTAAACTATCCTATGCTCTTCCAATTTATTTATAATCTCATTCTTTATGCCTAGATCATGAACCCATTTTGACCTTATCTTGGTGTATGGTATTAAGTTTGGGTCAATGCCTAGTTTCTGCCATACTAATTTCCAATTTTCCCAGCAATTTTTGTCAAATAATGCATTCTTATCCCAAAAACTGAGGTCTTTGGGTTTGTCAGACACTAGATAATTAAAGTTATTGGCTGTTTTGTCCTTTGAACCTAACCTATTCCATGGATCAACTAGTCTATTTCTTCGCTAATACCAGATGGTTTTAGTAACCGCTGCTTTATAATATATTTTAGATCTGGTACAGCTAGGCCACCTTCATTTGATTTTTTTTTTTCATTAATTCCCTTGAAATTCTTGACCTTTTGTTTTTCCATGTGAACTTTGTTATTTTTTCTAGGTCATCAAAATAGTTTTTGGGGAGTCTGATTGGGATAGCACTAAATAGATTAGTTTAGATAGTATTGTCATCTTTATTATATTTGCTTGCCCAATCCAAGAGCATTTAATATTTTTCCAGTTGGTTAGATCAGACTTAATTTGTGTGGAAAGTGTTTTGTCGTTTTTCTCATAAAGTTTCTGATTTTCCCTTGGCAGATAGATTCCTAAATATTTTATAGTATCAGTAGTTACTTTAAATGGAATTTCTCTTTGTAACACTGACTGTTGGATTTTGTTAGTGATATATAAGAATGCTGATGACTTAAGTGGGTTTATTTTATAACCAGTACCTTTGCTAAAATTGTGGATTATTTCTAATAACTTTTTAGTAGAATCTCTGGGGTTCTTAAGTATATCATCATATCATCAGCAGAAATAAAGGATTTTCAAGCATTAATGATGAAAAGGCCAAAGATGAATAGAAAATTTGATTTTCAAAAACAGAACTCAAGAGAAGGATAAGGAGGTAATCTGGATATTATCTTGATATCATAAGGGACTTAATAAGGTTTATCTGTTTACATTCCTACATGGGAGGATGGCAATTCATTATAACTTTCTCATTATTATAGCACAAGGAGTATATATAGAAAGAAGGCATAGCTGTGAGTTGAATATAAATGATTAATACTTAAAAGAATGTTCTGGAAGAAAGGGAAAGGGATATAAATTATCTGCCATAAAAGAGGCAAGAGGGGCAACTAGGTAGCACAATGAATAGAGCACCAGTCCTGAAGTCAGGAGCACCCGAGTTCAAATCTGGTCTTAGACACTTAACGCTTCCTAGCTGTGTAATCTTGGGCAACTCACTTTACCCCAATTGCCTCAGCCAAAGGGGAAAAAAAAGGTAAGAAAAAGCTTTTATATTGGAAGAGAAGTTGGGGAGAGGAAGGAAATGAACCTTAGTATCAGAATTAAATTGTCTTGAGATGTTAAAACAAAAGGGCAAAATACAAATAGTAAAAACCTACCAATTGCCATCGGAAAGAGATCCTACAAGGAAAACCTCCAAATTCCAAAACCAAATTTCAAGTAGAAAATCTTATGAACAATAAGAAAAAATTAATTCAAAATATAGCAGAGCCACAATTAGAACCACACAAGACCTACCTAAAAGACTGCATATTGTAGAACACTATATATCAAAAAGCAAAATAACTTGAGGTTGTGGCCAAAAATATTATACTGAGCAAAGTTAAGCCGAACAATAATAATAAAAAGCATATTCAATGAATTGCCAGAGTTTTCAGGGTTTTGTTGCAAAAAGACCTGAAAGGTCTTTTATATTTATTTTATATTTATAAGATAAATATAAAATGCCAATTATAAAGGATTCAAGACAAACTGTTTACTTTTTGTACATGGAAATGTATACTGTATATCTAAAATTGTCCTTAATAATTGAGTAGTTCATAGCTATGCCCAGAAAAAGAACTCTGGGAGATGACTAAAAACCATTACATTGAATTCCCAATCCCTATATTTATGCACATCTGCATTTTTGATTTCCTTCACAAGCTAATTGTACAATATTTCAGAGTCTGATTCTTTTTGTACAGCAAAATAACGTTTTGGTCATGTATACTTATTGTGTATCTAATTTATATTTTAATATATTTAACATCTACTGGTCATCCTGCCATCTAGGGGAGGGGGTGGGGGGGTAAGAGGTGAAAAATTGGAACAAGAGGTTTGGCAATTGTTAATGCTGTAAAGTTACCCATGTATATATCCTGTAAATAAAAGGCTATTAAATTAAAAAAAAAATAATTGAGTAGTTCAGAAGAAAGATTGGGGATAGAAATGAGTATGATTTGATTCTAAAAAGCAAAACTGTATAGGAAAATATAAAAATTATACAAAGGAAGTGCAAGAGGAAGAACTGACAGAGGAATTTGATGAGGGAGGATGTAAAGGGCAGAAACTTTGGAGAAAAATACTTAAGGTTTAGTATGATTAATTTAATCCTACAATAAGGTGTTAACTCAGTGGAATTGATATCTAGTTTATCATATGAGTACTCTAGTTCAGTATGATTGATTTAATCTTACAACAAATAATGGTTCCCTAGTGATATAATGATTGGTTTATACTCAGTATACTGTAATGATGTAATATAGAGTATATAAGCTGGGGACAAACTTAGCCAGAGATAGACTTCAAGACAGAGATTGTCATGGTGGCTCTCCTGCTTCCTCCACTGAAACCAAGACCCATTCCGGAGGACCTCCAGAAAGCTAGCCAAGCCCCAGGTGAAGGAGACAGACTGTGAAGGAGACAATAAAGACTTTTGGACTTTATCCCTGGCTATTCTCATGGTGATTACTCTGCTGAAAGGAAGGCTGGTCCCAAAACCTCCAGAAAGCTAACCAGAACCTTACTGCAGGAGGTCTGGTAATTTTAAAACCCTGCTCATTCAGAATGGGTGAAAAATAAATATATATTTATTATATATATATATATATATATATATATATACACATACTAAATTCAGAAAGAAATAAGAGGTTGGGGTGTAGGGAAGGGGGAGAGAATAAAAAGGATATGAACAATTTGATAGTCCTTTGGACATAGTTCTAAATAGCTCTCTCTCTGGTTGGATCATTTCATAACTCCACCAACAGTAATGCATTAGTGTCCCAATTTTCTCACATCCCCACCCAACATTTATCATGATCTTTTCCTGTCATTTTAACCAATCTGAGAGGAAGTGATAACTCGAGTTTTCTAATTTGACTTTCTCTAATCAAGTGATTTAGAGCATTTTTTTTCTTTTTCTTTTTTTTTTATTTAATAGCCTTTTATTTACAGGTTATATGCATGGTTTACAGCATTAACAATTGCCAAACTAGAGCATTTTTTCATGACTACAAATGACTTTAATTTCTTCATCTGAAAATTGTTCTTTTGACCATTTATCAATTGGGGAACAACTTGTTTTCTTGTAAATTTGAATCAATTCTCTATATATTTTAGAAATGAGACCTTTATCATGACCATATTAATTTTGTTTGTGCAAACCTTTTAAATTTAATATATGAAAATTTTCCATTTTGTATTTTATAATATTTTCCATGCTTCTTTCATCATAAATTCCTCCCTTCTCCACAGGTCTGAGAGATAACCTCTCCTTTGCTTTCCTATTTGCTTATAAAATATCACCTTTTACATCTAAATCATGTCATTTTAATTAATTTTTGACCTCATCTTGATATAGGGTGTAAGATATTGGATAATGCATAGTTTCTGTCATGGTGTTTTCCAATTTTCCCAGAAATATTTGTCAAATAGTGAATTCTTATCCCAAAAGCTAGAATCTTTGGGTTTATCAAACATTAGATGAATATAGTCATTTGTGAACCCAACCTATTCCACTGATCCACTACTCTTATTTTTTAGTTAGTACCAAATGGTTTTGTTGACCACCATTTTATAAAATAGTTTTAGGTCTAGTACTGCTAATCCACCTTCCTTTACATTTTTTTTTTAATTAATTCCCATAAAATTCTTGACCTTTTGTTCTTCCAGATGAATTTTGTTATTTTTGCTAGCTTTATAATTTTTGGTAATCTGATTGGTATGGCACCGAATTAAGAAGATTAATGTAGATAGAATTGTCATTTTTTTTATATTAGCTTGACCAACCATGAGCACTTGATATTCATTGTTCAGATCTAATTTTATTTATGTAAAAACTGTGTTGTAATCATTTGTATAATTCCTGGCTTTCTCCTAGTAGGCAGACTTCCAGATAATTTATATTATCTATATAGTAAATGGGATTAATCTTTCTGTCTCTTTCATTGAGCTTTATTGGTAACATGTGTTCATTGTTTCTTATAGTTTTTTAGTTGATTCTCTAGCATTCTCTGCAAAGAGTGTTAGTTTTGTTTCCTCATCATCTACTCTAATTCCTTCAGTTTCATTTATTTCTACAGCTAAAATCTCTAATACAGTTTTGAATAATAATGGCAATAATGGGCAACCTTATTTCAACCTGATCTTATTTTGAATGCTTTTGGTTTATCTCCATTAAATGTAATGCTTGCTTGTGGGTTTAGATAGATGCTACTTATAATTTTAAAGAAAATTCCATTTATTCCTATGTTATCTCATATTTTTAATAGGAATGGGTGCTGTATTTTGTCATACTTTTTATGCATCTACTGAGATAATCATATAATTTCTGCTAGCTTGACTATTGACATGGTCAATTATGCTGATAGTTTTCCTGATAACTGAATGTGCCCAATCATATAATTTCCGTTAGTTTGGTCAATGTTATCTCATATTTTTAATAGGAATGGGTGCTGTATTTTGTCATACTTTTTATGCATCTACTGAGATAATCATATAATTTCTGCTAGCTTGACTATTGACATGGTCAATTATGCTGATAAGTTTTCCTGATACTGAATGAGCCCTGCATTCCTGGAATAAATGTCACTTGATCAGTGCATGTTCTGATGATCAGTTCCTGCAATTTCTTAGCTAATATTTTATTTAAGATTTTTGCCAATATCCATTAGAGAAATTGGACTATAATTTTTTTTCTCTTTTTTGTCCATTACAGGTTTAAGTATCAGCACCTTATTTATAGTCATATAGATTTATTATATCATAAAAAGAATGTGGTAGGACTGTTTCCCTTATTTTTCCAAATAGTTTTAATAGCATTGAAATTAACTGTTCCTTAAATGTTTGATAGAATTCACTTGTAAATCCATTTGGCCCTGGAAATTTTTTCTTAGGGAGATCATTAATTGTTAGAATCCTTACAAGCTGTCAAGTCATTAGAATAGATAGAGACAATAATTATCTAATTTAGCATGGTTCAGTATGATTGGTCTGACCTTACAAGGAGATGTTATGGACCAGAACCTGAAACAAGGTACTAAGTGGAACTATTAGAAACAATGCTTGTGTTCCCACCTTTAGAGAGTTCATATAAGCAAGAAGCTCGTAGGGCCAGAGAGCACTCTGGAACAGACACAGAGGCACTCTGGGACAGACATAGAGCACTCTAGGAGAAAATCCACAAGCCCATTCTCAGAGGTAGAGTCAGAGTCATTCCAACTTTCACCTTGGTGCTGGCTGGAGACATTTGGAAGAAGAGAAGCCGAAACTGGCAGAGGCAAAAGATTAGGGGCAAGAGCTCTTGGAACCAAGGAGAGATAGGCCTCTAAGAAAGCTCACCGGGCCCCAGGAAGAAGATTCAGAAACAGGAGAAAATAAACGTTTGGATTTTATCAGCTGGGTGTATTTGGAGTGATTATTACTCTGAACTGAAACTAAAGCTGCCTCCATAAAACCTCCCCAAGAAACCTGCTCCCAGAGAGAACCATTATATTATAGAAAAATTAGAAAAACACCACATTTTGGAGCCCTGAACATGGGACTGATTTCAGTGGAAAAGCCTCTGATCCTGATCCAGTGGAAAAGTCTCCTCAACCCAGAAATTAGGGTAAGTACAACAAAGAAATTTTGTTAAAAGAGTTAAAGTAGAATTTCAGCTAAGATGAGACAGATGTTTAGAAAACAGCCTTCTGTTTCTGTTCAAGGAAAATGTTTAGAGAGCATTGTCAAAGTTAAGCCAAGGTTTGATTATAATTTTGCAGCAGATCACTGAACTTTTAGAAACAGTAAAGCACATATGTCCTTGTTTCTCTATGGAAAAAAAGTTGGATCTAGAGGAATGGAAATTAGTAGGAGAGGATCTTTGCCAATTCTGTAATAAAAATGGACCTGACTCAATTTCCAAAGGCATACATATACATATGTATATATAATATATAATTTATATACATATACATATAATTTAATACAACTGGCTTTAGGAAATTTTATAAGTGTTAAAATAAGGAAAAAGAAGAAAGAGCAAGAAGGGGAAGTGCCAACTAAACTAGATGAAAAGCAGGAAGAATCAGATAAGAATGGAATTAAGTACAATTCTGAGTGTGATACTTCACAGCAGTAGAAATTAGATCATTCCACATCTCATGACCCTCCCCCCTCAATTAACCCTTCATGGGTGGAGGAAGAAGGGGGAGGGAGAGAGGCAAAAACACAATCAGCATCTCCTGTGAAATAGAATATGACAAGATTAGAAGTCATTAATGCAAAAAATGAAGGAGAAGATATATCTGATTTTATAAATGCATATCCTGTGATTGAAAAGCTTGACTCTTCAGGTCAAAAAGAGAGAAAATACATTCCTTTTAATTTGGAAAAAATTAAAGATTTGAAAAAGGGTTGCACTCTTTATGGGGCTACATCCTCTTCTGTTAAGATGTTACTAGATAATTTGTCTTATGAAATCTTAACCCTAAATAATTGGAAATTCATAGCAAAGATGTTTAAAACCTGGACAAAATTTGTTGTGGCTTTCGGAGTTTCATGAATTATGTAGGATTCAAGCCCAATGCAGTAGGCAAACGGGAACCAATGTACAAATAGCTTTTGACCAACTAGCTAATGAAGGTCAGTATGCAGAGAATTCAGAACAGATTTATTATCCCATACCAGTGTATGAGAAAATTTCTAAGGCTGCAATAAAAGCTTGGGGTTCCCTCCCAGGACAAAAAGATCAAGGGGAAGCCTTCACAAAAATAGAGCAAGGTCCCAATGAACCTTTTGCAGATTTTGTGGGACATTTGCAAACAGCTGTAATAAGAACCATTGGAGATAATGCAGTTACAGAAATAATGACCAGACATCTGGCTAAGAAAAATGCCAATGAGGTTTGCAAAAGAATTATATGGGGACTAGACAAAGATGCTCCTTTAGAGGAAATCATAAGGTACTGTGCTACAGTGGGCACAAATGCTTATTATGCCCAAACTGTGATGAATATGGAAAGACGGGGTCCCTCTTGGTAAGGGACTTCTAGAGAAACTCATCTCTAGTTTCTCTTGGAAACTAGGCCATGGAAGTTGGAAAGATAGGACATCTGAGAGCTCAGTGCAGATATAGAGATAGAGTGAGAAGACAGGGTGAGAGAAAACCCAAAACCCCGTGTCCAAAATTCAACCCGAAGCTTTCACTGAGCCTCTGCATGTAGACTGACCCAGAGAAAGGAGAGGTGGAGCCCAGTTCCAAGATATCAATCAAAAGACAGGTGGAGCATGATAGCAGCTGAGGTTACACCCAGAGAGTCTTTAGAAGGTCAGGACTCTGATGTGATCAATCAGCCTAAAAATAATCACATGGCAGGAAGAGATTACAGTTGGGGAGAATACAGGCCTTTTAATAACCCAACAAGGCAGTGTCCAGTGCAAACAGTTCCAATGTAATTACCAGATGATGATGAGAAATCCCAAAAGTGCAATAGAAGGGAATTAGGTTAACTGCTTGGGGAAGAGGGTTTGCTTGTATCTCTACAGATGGAGAAGGAATTAGATGGGTGCCAACAAGCCGTAGTCGCCTTGTCCATCAGAGAAACAGAAAAGCAGAAAAACTTCAAAACAAAGGAGAAGATTTAAGAAACATCTGACACTGAAAGAGCATGGCTGACAATAAGACTGTTAAAAGAACTTTAAAATCTTCAGCTTTCAGTTCTTGAAAACTAGCAGGAATCATTGGATTTCTTGATGAAAAATTGTTGATGAGACTACTGCAGTACTTCAGAGCTTACAGGAATTATTGGATTCCTGGTACATGAACTAATGGACAATGGATTCCTTTAGGACTGTTTCTAGGACTTATGGACATGTATAAATTCTCATGTTGATTCATGTTATTTGTTACAGTCTGTGTTATATTGCTATGAGTTTATGTATCTTATGTAATTATGTGTAATGCCTCCCATATTGATAGATGCCTCTCACTGTTTCAAGTGAGCCCCTTTAGAAACCCGCTAATCTGATTTGATTTCCTATTTCTTTTGGTGTTTTCATTTCCCTTCCTGAGATGTCAGGGAGGGCGTGACCACCTTCTTTTTATGATGTTTTCACTTCTTTTTTGAGCAGTCAGGGAAGCTGTGATCACCTTTTTGGGGTTCTCGCCTCCTTGAGAAGTCAGGGAGGTCATGACCACCTTATGTTCCAAAACAAAAGAAAGCGGGAGATGTTAGAATCCTTACAAACTGTTTTAAGTCATTAGAATTGATAAAGAAAATAATTATCTAATTTAGCATGGTTCAGTATGATTGATCTGATCTTACAAGGAGATGTTATGGGCCAGAACTTGAAACAAGGTACTAAGTGGAACTGATGGAAACAATGCTTGTGTTTACACCTTTAGAGAGCTCATATGAGCAAAAAACTCTTAGGGCCAGAGAGCACTCTGGGACAGACACAGAGCACTCTGGGAGGAAGCCCACAAGCCCACTCTCGGAGGTGGAGTCATCTTTCCAACTTATGACCAATTTATGAAAGTCCAACTTTGACCTTGGTGCTGGCTGGAGACATTTGGAAGAAGAGAAGCCGAAGCTGGCAGAGGCAAAAGATTAGGGGCAAGGAGAGATGTGGTTCTCTTGGAACCAAGGAGAGATAGGCCTCTAAGAAAGCTAACTGGGGCCCAGGAAGAAGATTCAGAAACAGGAGAAAATAGACATTTGGATTTTATCAGCTGGGTGTATTTGGAGTGATTATTACTCTGAACTGAAACTAAGGATGCCTCCAGAAAACCTCTCCCAAGAAACCTGCTCCCAGAAAGAACCATTATATTATAGAAAAAGAAGAAAAACACCACAATTAATGGCTTGTTCAATTTCTTTTTCTAAAAATTTACTCATCTGTTAGTCTGGGCAATGTTTATTTTTGTAAGTATTCATCCATTTCACTTAGTTTATCAGATTTATTGGATTACAGTTAAGCAAAATGGCTCCTAATTATTGCTTCAATTTCCTCTTCTTTGGTGGTAAACTCATCCTTTTCATTTTTGATTCTGGTCATTTTTCTTTTTTCCTCTTTCTAATCAAATTAACAACAAGTTTTTCAATTTTGCCGTTTTTTTTTCCCCACAAAATCAACTCTTAGTTTTTTTTTTTAATTAGTTCAATAGTTTTCTTACTTTCAATTTTAATAATCTCTGCTTTGATTTTTAGGATTTCTAATTTAGTATTTAATTGGGGAGGAGAGTTAATTTGTTGTTTTTTCTAGATTTTTTTAGTTGCATCCCAATTCATTGATATTCTCTTTATTTTATTCAAGTAAGTATCTAGAGATATAAAATTTCCCCTAAGAACTGCTTTGGTTGCAATCCCATAAACTTTGGTATATTGTTTTATAATACCGTCATTCTCTTGGATGAGACTATTGATTGTTTCTATGGTTTGTTGTTTCACCTGCTCTTTGTTTAGGATTAGATTAGTTAGTTTCCTATGAATTTTTGGTCTATTTCTTCCATGGCCATTTATTACATGTAATTTTTATTGCATCATAATCTGAAAAGAATGCATTTACTATTTCTGTTTTTCTGCATTTGACTGTGAAGTTTATGCCCTAATACATTGTCAATTTTTGTGTAGGTATCATGTACCATCCAGAAAAAAGTGTATTCCTTTTTTATCTACATTCAGTTTTCTCCAAGCGTCTATTATACCTAACTTTTCTAAAATTGTATCCACCTCCTTAACTTCTTTCTAGTTTAATTTGTGGTTTCATTTTTCTAGCTTTGATGGAGGATCCCTTAGTAGTATAGTTTTTCTGTTTATTCCTTTTTGCAACTCACTTAATTTCTCCTCTTAAGAATTTGAATGCTATACCATTTGGTGGATATATATGTTTAATATTGATATTACTTCATTAATAGATGTGGTTAATTAATAAACTAAATTATTAGATGTGGAAATTGATTAAGATGTGGGAATTAATAGATGTGGTTTCCATTCTTATCTCTCTCTTTTTTTTTTTTGAGGCAATTGGGTTTAAGTGACTTGCCCAGGGTCACACAGCTATAGGAAGTGTTAAGTATCTGAAGGCAGATTTGAACTCAGATCCTCCTGACTTCAGGGCTGCTGCTCTAACCACTGCCCCACCTAGCTACCCCCTTTGTTATCTCTTTTAAATAACACTTTTTTTTTGGAATGAAATCAGGATCATTACTCTTGCTTTTTTTTTTTTTTTAACTTCAGCTAAAGTTCTACCCCAGCTTTTTATCTTATCTTTCTGCTTCAACAGTGTGTCTTGTAAACAACATATTATAGAATTCTGGCTTTTAATCCACTCTGCCATCTGCTTCCATTTTATGGGAGATTTCATCCCATTTACACTCACAGTTAAAATTACTGACTGTATTTCCTGCCATTCTATTTTCCCTAGGTTACACTTTTCTCTCTCATTTCCCCCTCCTTATCAACTTTTTGCTTCTGACCACCACCTCCCTCAATCTGTCCTCCTTTTTTCCAGTCCTTCTTTCTCATCCCTTTTCCTACTTCTGTCCTCCCATGTATTAGCCTTCCACTTTCTTCTTTCCCTTCCTACTTCACTATAGGCTGAGACAAATTTATAAACCAAACCATGTATATTATTCCCTCTTTGAGCCAAATTCAATGAGATTAAGGTTCAAACAATGCTCATCTCCATATCTTTTCCCCCCTCAATTGAAATAGGTTTTGTGCTTGTGATGTAATTTACTCTATTTTGCCTCCCCTTTTTTCTTCCCCCAGAACAATACTTTTTCCACTCTTAATTTCTTTTTTATATCACTACATTAAAGTCAACTTATACCTATATCCTCTAAGTATATCCCTTCTGACTTCCTTGATAAAGATACAATTCTCAAGAGTTACATCTATCATCTTTCCATATAGGGGTATAAACATTTTAACCTTTAAAAACATTTTTTTCCATTTACCTTTTTTATGCTTCTTTTGAGTTTTGTATTTGCAGAACACTTTTTTTTTTAGCTCTGGTCTTTTCACCAGAAATGATCAAAAGTCCTCTATTTCATTGAATATCCATCTTTTTCTCTGAAAGATAATGCTTAATTTTGCTGGATAGTTGATTCTTGATTGTAGTCCAAGCTTCTTTTCTTTCCAGAATATCATATTCCATGCCCTCTAATCTTTTAATATAGAAGCTGCTAGGTCCTGCCTAATCCCGATTGTGGGTTTTTTTTTTTTTTTTTTCTGGCTACTTGCAGTATTTTCTCCTTGATCTGATAATTCTGGAATTTAGTTACAATATTCCTTGGACTTTATATTTCTGGGTCTCTTTCAGGAGAATCTGATCAATAGATTTTTTTCAATGACTATTTTACCCTGTGGTTCTAAGATATCAGAGTAGTTTTGTTTAATAATTTCTTGAAAGATATCTAGGCTCTATATTTTCCAGGTCAGTTACTTTTCCAATAAGGTATTTTACATTTTCTTCTTTTTTTAATTTCAAGGTATTTTACATTTTCTTCTTTTTTTAATTTCTTTTTGTTTTATTTGACTGAGTCTTGATATCTCATTGAGACATTCACTCCCATTTGTCCAATTCTAATTTTTAGTGAATTATTTTCTTCAGTTAGCTTTTTTACCTCCTTTTGCATTTAGCCAAATGTACTTTTAAAGGAGTTTTTTTCAGTGGATTTTTTTCCCATTTCACCTATTTTATTTTTAAGGAGTTGTTATCTTTTTCTATTTCAACAACTAAGTTGTTTCTTCAGATATTTCTTTGCAGATAGCAGAGAAACCAAATTCCAACAATTATGCTATTTATTAGAAACACTTGAAACAGAGATATACAAAGTAAAAATACGAAGTTAGAACACAATGTATGATGTTAGAAACTGACATATAAATAAATAAAAAATAGATAAATAGCAACATGGGTAGCAGCCATGATCTCAGAAAAAGCAAAAGCAAAAATGTACTTAATTTAAAAAGATAAGCAAGGACACTTTTTTGTTTAAAGGTACCATAGACAGTGAAAATCTGAGAGTTCACTGAATGTCCTTTTTTGTTGTTGTTGTTCAATATGATATTGAATTTTGCTGGATATAATATTTTCAGGACCTGCAGCCTTTTATTATAGCTGCTGATAAATCCTATACAATTCTAATTGTAACACCAGCATAAAATTTAACATTGATGTTCCTATTTGTTTTATTTGTAGGATCTCTTTGTTGTGGTGATCATTGGATTTTTTCTATTTTACTTTTCCTCTTCAGGACAATTTTCTTTGATCGTTTTTTATATTATCATATAAGGATATGAACTGATACAAAGTGAAATGAATAGAACCAGGAGAACATTGTGCATGGTAACAGCAATATTGGAAAATGATCACCTGTGAGGATTCATGATAAAAAATGCTATATACATTTTCATAGAAAGAATTGATGGAGTCTGAATGCAGATCAAATCATACCTTTTTTTGTCCTGTAATGCCAGAGAAACTGAGCAAGATAGAAATTAGAGAACAATTTAATAATTTATTTAAAAGGAGAGATTTACTGGGACCAAATGGATCCATTTGGTATATGTATATGTGTGTATACATATATACATATATATTTATATACTTATACACACCCACATATCTCTATATACACACATATCTCTACATGCATACACATAAATATACATATGCATTTATTTATTTGTCAGCATGCATCTAAAACAGTATTAATATGCCTGACATATAATATAGATTTCTCTCGAGTGAATCTTTAAGTTTGACTTGGTCTAAGATCAGTGATTACTAGCCCTGCTTTTCTTTTTCTAATTCTACTCCCAATCCTTATTGTGTTTGTGTTTATTTCCTATCCCTGCTAATTCTTCTACTTAATTTGCCTTGCTGTTACTTAGCCTCTCCCCATCTGTAGATTCCTTCCTTATGTTCTCCTCTCACTCTTTCCTTCTCTCTTTATCCTATTCCCATTATCCCACTCCTTAATCTAAATATTCTTTTGTACCCTACCTTATCCTATGCCACCCTTTCTTCTCTTATTTATCCCTTTTCCATTAATCTATACATCTCATCCCACTACCTTAACTCTTCACATCGTACTATTTTTATCCCTTATCTCTTGCCCCCATTAATGTCCCACTATCATAAATCTATACACATCGTTTTATATCTCACCTTAATCCTGTTTCCTTCTCCCTTATTTCTTTATAGATTTTGAAGGATACTATATTCTTTCATTAGTGTTCTCTATTTAACCCATTCCCGATGTGAGCAAGTTTTCAGAATGATGAGCTCTCCTCCCAGTGTAATGCTTCTGTGTCAGTTCTTCCTCTGCACCTTATTTGTTTAACATAATTATTATTTTTGCCTTTTCTTAGACAGTTTTGCTTTTTAGAATCAGGTCATAGTCAACTCTGTCCCAGTCTTCTGAGCTACCTAATTACATATGTTATCTTATGTTTATGTTAAACATATGGTATATATTTCCACATAAAAAACATAAATGATCTTTCCATGTTGAGCTCCTTGAAATTAATCTTTGATATTGTCTCTAATATATTAAATTTTCTATTAGTTTAAGGTTTGGTTGGGGAAAAGTCTTAAAAATCTGCAAGTTTTTGTTTGTTTAATATTATGAATAATTTTGCTGGATATGTTTTTGACCATAGGCCTATATTATATTATTCCAGGACCTGTGGTCTTTTATTATGGCTACTGGTATACAATTCTATACAATTCTAATTGTAGCTCCAGCATATTTGAATTGTTTTTTCTTGTTTCTTGCAAAATTTTCTCTTTGATTTGAGGGTTTCAAACTTTGGCTATAATATTCCTATGTGTTTTCCACAAAGGATGTCTTTGGGGTGGTAGATTTTTTTCTATTTTATGCTTGTGTTTTATCATTCCAAGACAGTTTTCTTTGATAATTTCTTATATTATTGTGTTAAAATTCTTTTTCTGGTTACAACTTTCAGGTAATTTAATTATTCTTATATTTTCTCTTCTTGATTTGTTTACCAGATCTGTTGTTTTTCTTATGTTTCACGTTCTGTTCTTTTTTTTTTTTCATTTTTTAGATTATTTTGTTATTTCTTAGTCTCTCATATCTTCATTGGCTTTCCTTTAGCAATTCCAATTTTCAAAGAATTATTTTCTTCTTCAAGAATCTGTACCTCCTTTCTTAGTTGGTTAACTTTTTTTCATAATCTTTTTTTTTCTTGGATGTTTCTTATTTTTTCTTTTAGTTTTTCCTTTTATTTGTATTTCTAAGAGGGAGAAATTGTGCTGAGGGCATGTTGTCCCCAGGACTGATTTCTCAAAAGCATCCAGCAGTGAATATGAGTTCTCAATGACATATATATATATAAAATGTATGTATAGCTCTATATTGCAGAGTAGCTAGGGTAGCTAAAGGAAGATGAGGAGGAGGAGGAGGAAAAGGGGATGGAGTTCAAACTCTGGTGAGCGGAAATCTCTAGGCAGGGACCATCAATCCAGTTCTGATAGGTTAGGGGGTAGGACCATAAATTCTTAAAAACTGGGAATTAAGGAGATGTCCAGCTAGAGACAGGAAGTCTGAAACTTAGAGATACCAATTAGGTATCTGAGGTAGAACATCTGGAGTTTCATCTTCTGGAATGTCAGCTCTCCACAGCCCTAATTATCTCAGTTCTAATGAGCAGAAAAAGGGGGTGTCAAACCAAGGGGATTGAGGGAGAACAATTTGAGGAAACTGAGGCAGAACAATTAGGGAAACTGAAGCAGAACATCTAGGGAAACTGAGGCAATTAGGGAAACTGGTGCAGGACAATAAAAGAGAACTGTGGCACAACACAGGTAACCATTTTAATGTTACTTTTTGGAGTAGAAGAAGCATTTTATTTTATTTTACTGTCCTACTCTGAAGATGAACCTCAGTCTTTCTATTCCCATCATAAGTTTTCATAATTGGATTCTTTCTTTCCCAGTCCATTATTTTTTAATGAGAACTATTAGTGTAAGGACCTCTAATCCTGGGTTTGGGAGATGGTACCTCTAGCTTCAATTCAGCTCTCTCTTCTGACCTGGAACCCCAATC
Organism: Sarcophilus harrisii; assembly: GCF_902635505.1. Taxonomy (NCBI): domain Eukaryota; kingdom Metazoa; phylum Chordata; class Mammalia; order Dasyuromorphia; family Dasyuridae; genus Sarcophilus; species Sarcophilus harrisii. The sequence goes on from NC_045427.1 coordinate 338,293,100, forward strand.
CAAAAGTTCCACCCTCCTACAAATTCTCACAGCCAGCAGCATGCCTGCTTCATTGCTTCTGTACTTACTAGGGATTTTGGTTCCTTCTCATCCAGGACAGAGTCTCTGCAGCACAACTGGACTTGCATCCCTTATCAGCCAAGGTTCCCTCAATCTTCCCAGACTCAGACCATCCACTTCCCCCAAATATCTGGAAAAGTTCGTGTGGTTTGGACTGAAGTTACTTCAAATCCAAAATCCTCAAGGCTCCCCATTGGCTATTTCTCTGGAGCCTAGAGGTGTTAACAATACTCACTGACCAAACTTCAGTCCTGGGGTTAATCTTTCAGTTTTCTTGGATTGTCCCAGAAGGACCCCTGATGTGCTCAAAGTTTTAATTGTTTGTTTTTGCCTCTTTTTTTTTTTTAATCAGTCTATGTTCATCCAGAGGAGCAAGTTTTGTTTGTGAAGGAAATCTGAGATTGGAATTTTCTGACCTACTCTGCCATCTTCTCAGAATTTTTCCCTCTCCCTAGTAATTCTTCTGTAACTATTGGCTAGTAGCTAATTTTAATCTAGCATTTTAAGGCTGGTTACAAGTTATACACATGTTATCTGAATTCGTTCTTACAACAATCCTGTGAAGTATGTTAGGGTTATAATTGAGGCTGAAGAGGGTAAATTGATTTGCCCAGGATCACATAACTAGTATCTGAAGTAAGATTAGCCACTTGCTACATAGTTATTTTAATTGGTCCCAGAGGAAAAAGTTACAGCAGACTTCTACTCTCTTTTGCTCTCTCTGGCCCTGGATCCTAGGAGGAACAGACAATTCATTCTTTTGGCTTTGCATTCCGCAATACTAAGCAAGTAAATCTTGGTTGAAAGCAGCCTTCTTCTTTTCCAGTTTTCTATTCTTTCTTTATTTGCTTACCTTCTGGCTAAGTGACAACTTCTTTGCTCATCTGATCTTTATTTTTGGAGAAGTGACTTAAGCTACTGGGGGGTTTCCATAACTACAATAATAGATGATTCTTCCTTGAAATATTGGGATTTTAAAAAATGGGTTTTGTTTTCTCTTAAGTATTTTTATGCTTTTGTGGTGATGACTGTAGCACATTTTTTCCAATATTAGTCTTCTCTAATAATAATACTAGGTCACAATTGCCTAAAACATATTCTTTCATCAACTAATTTTAGTAATTTAATTGCTGGGTAGTTAATACTGCTCACCATTTAAAAAAATAATATCCTTATAATATACTTTGCATATTTTAAATTAAATTAAATGAATTTCTAGAAACTAATAAAACTCATAGTTCCCTGTACTGGACATGAAAAATTAAATCAGGTTTCTTTTTTTATCATTTTAGAAAAGTCCTAAGAGATCAACATCTGCATTTAATTTTACTATGCAAAGAGATTCAATATTACCAATGATACCAGATGATCTGCAAAGTAACATGAATGAAATAAGGATTCTGCAAGAGCACGTTTTAAACACTATGGCTTATGAAACAAACAAAGACATTACTGCTGATGAAAATTTGAATGTGACTGAACCTTCACATTTACAAAATGAGTTAATCCAGCCCAGTGAACAAAAGGAAACTATTCAACTAGAACCAGCTCGAAAAACAAGAACTAGTTACATTCTTTTTCCTAAGAGAAAAAGGAGGAAATTAAGGAAAAAGCTGAATATTGAAAAAATAAATTCAGTGCTTAAAGAATTATCAAAGCCTCCAAAGACTCTTGAAAGGTTTGTTTGTTTTTAATGATCATTATTTTTTTTAAAGAATGCACTTAAACTTGTCTTTAAATCTTTGAATTCCACATTTTTAAAATGTCAGTGCTATATACTTATTTATGTGTGTATGTATACATGATCATAAAATGGTATATGAAACACTTTGCAAGCATCCTTTCCAACAAGTAATATACACATTAACCTTGTCTGAAAATATATATTTTGTTCTATGAACCTCTAGTTCATTATTTCCTTTCCAAGAGATGGGAAACATGATTGATTATCAATCTTCCAGAGATGTGATTCCATGATTCATAGTTCTTAAATCTTTCATAATAATATTCCTTTACAACATTATTATATACACTGTTCTTCTAGTTCTACTTGCTTCACTTTGCATCCATTCATAATTTTTTTTTAGGTTTCTCTGAATCTGTCTCATTATTTCTTAAGGTACAATAATATTTCATTAGATTCACATATATAATTTATTCAGCCATTCTTTTTAAGGGTCCTCAAACTACCGCCAGTGGGCCAGATGCAGCAGCTGAGGACAATTATGCCTCTCACCCAGGGCTATGAAGTTTCTTTATTTAAAGGCACACAAAACAAAGTTTGTTGTTTTTTTTTTACTATAGTCTGGCCCTCCAACAGTCTGAGGGACAGTGAACTGGCCCCCTATTTAAAAAGTTTTGAGGACCCCTGCGATGATAGACAACTACTTTGTTTCTAATTTTTTGCTATAGCAAATAGTGCTTCTATATGAATCTTTTTTCTCTTTCTTTGATTTAGTTAGGGTATGATCTTAGTAGTAATATCTGTGGCTTGATGAGTATGCTCAAGTTAGTGACTTTTTGAAGTATTTTTAACTCCAGATTGATTTCCAGAATGGTTCTGCACTTCTGAATTAGATGAAGAAAGTTTTTTTCTCCTTTATCATTTGTATTTATAATATTCTTTCCAGATTGTTTTTTAGGAGTTTGTGTGGAAGAGATGAGTGTCCTTATGCCTTTTGTGTCACCATATTAAATGGATGTCTCTATCATATTTTGTGTCCAAGTTTCTCCAAGATACTTTGAGTTTCCACTCATAGTCCTCTTCTTCTACCCCAGATCCATAGAACTATATATTTACCTCATGACAAATCTTGCAATTATTATGAACAAATGTTTGGTATATGTTCAAATCAAAGGTTGAGGTATGTACAACAACTTTGGACTTCTTTCTATATCCATTAACATACCTATTCCATTATACATTTTACTTAAGTTATTGGTTATAAGAATCATTGTCAGGAATCAGTTGTCTATACTCATGTACCCTGAATGGTACAACCTTTTTACCATCATCTCTTAACAAATCTTAGAGGGAGGGACCCTGTCAACAAAGCTCTCACAAAGAAGATAACATTAAGACCATAGAGAGCAGTAGGTATAACATAGGAAGAACAATATTAGTGGATATGCCCAGTAATTTGCTAAAATTATTAAATATAGGGGAAAATATACAAATTATATTTTCAAGTGTCTTTATGTTCTAAAGTGTTTGAGTCCCCCTGCAAGTTCTCTTTGTCATTTTTCATATGAAAATTTTTCATTTGATTTTTAGTGACCTTGATTCGCAATAAATTATTGTGGAGTAAAAAGACCACAGCTGAAGCAAACCAGTAGAAACTTAATTTTTCAAGTTACAAACACATTTGAGAAAGCAGCCTCCTTCCAAATAGTATTAGCTTTGTAGATGGACTATTTTGCATTGCAGCCAAAAGTAGGATTATTAACCGATATTATTATTACTTAGAAGCAAGCTCAGAAATGGGAAGAGATTAAGAGAATTGATACAAAGATAAACATGTCTTCTTACTTTGCATGGAATGGCGTTTCCACAGTTCTAAGATAGAATCACTCATTTGATAATGGTAACATAGAGGGCCTACAAAAAAGTATAGTATGATACATATTACTTTCTTTAAAAAAAAAAAAAAAAAAAAAAAAACCTTTTATAAACCCTTTCCAATTGCAAATATAACCTTACCAAAATATTAAGAAAAATACACTTACCTATATATAATATTTCATTGAAAAATGTTTCTAACATAGGGTCTTCTTTGGGGTGAAGAAATAGACTTTGCTTAGAAAGCAACCAAAAATTCTTCCCACTCTTCCCAGGAAATGTTTTGTTGTATGGAGAAGGATGAAGATTGGAGAAAAATAGTAAGATCTAAAATCTAAATGAATCTTACTGGCAATCTAATTTGATGTAAGATATGAAAGTTGCTCTTCTCCTCTCTGTGAATAGAACCTCAAATTCTCGTTCTCATCCTTTTGCTTATTATTACTTTTATTTTACTTATTATTATTTTTTATTATTTTTTCTTCCAACTCTTCAGAAGGCATGCACTTTTTCATAATTCTGTGGCCTACAGTTAGTAATCTTCTCATTTCTAATTTTAACTTTGCCAAAATGAAATGTCTTTTGGGAATACTGGAAATCAGACTTGAAAGAAATACTGATTTCACTACTTCAGTATTTAATATTCTTAATATATATATATAATATGTTCACAGCATATCTATATTCATAGAATCTGTTTCACATGTTTACATATATATAAAAATTTCCTTTTACTTAATGGAAATGATGAATTGTTATGAGTTACATAAATGATAGTCATATAATTTGGCTTTGATAAATAATAACTAAGAAAAATTGACATACAGTTTAATTAAATTAATTTACTACCTATAGAAAAATGAATTTTTTGAGTAAAATTATTATTTTTAAAAAATTTAGATCAAAATCTCTTGTCATTCTTCGGGAACAGAAGAAATTTTTTCTCCATGTGCCTATATATTTTCGTCGAAGTCGCTGCCCTAGTCTGCCTGCTGTGTTAAATTTTAATGAATTTGTCCAGAAGCATGGTGGAATTCCAAAAAACAAAGACCCTCAGCAATGGGTTTTGGACTTCTGGGTTCAAGAATTACAAGACACACTTCCAACTAAAGAATCAGAACATGTTGAGAAGGAAATCATTCAAATTCCCATTGAGCCAGTCAAACCTCCAGAAGAAAAAAAAATTCTAAAAATAGAATTAGATGATTTCTCAAATCCAGGACTCTCTGAGGAGGATAAAAAGCATTTAGAGTGTGAAATAGAGAACCTGACTGAAGAAATAAAAGAGAAAAAGAAAATGGCTGCTTTGCTATATTGCCGACGTGGAGCTATTTATAGGAAGTTAGGCAAATTAAAGAAGGCCTTGAATGATCTACAAGAGGTAAATTTCATCCAAATGAAACACATCATATATGCTTGATTTTTATCATTTTGGCAGTTTGTCACTTTGGGAAATGAATATATTTGTAACATAGAATGTATATTTTAATATTTAAAATGAAGATATATTTGAACGTAGGTCTTGCAGACCTTGGCTGCAAGGTCTAACTTGTCCAAGGACCAACCTATTTAAATATGAGTAGACTGGTTATGAATTCAGTAATGAGTTCTGTGGCTGTAATAGCCTAAAAAATTTAGGACATGACCTTTAGACCGTTCCACATCTACTGCTAAACAGTGATGGACAGACTAAAAAACAAAGGGAGGGGAGGAACATAAATGCCCAAAACACTATTAGTGCTACAACTATATGATTCTTGTCCAATAACTGAATTGACATTCTACTGAAATGAATGAAGGGAAATATAATTTTTCATCTTTTTAAATGAAGACCAATATTTAAGACTATACTTGAGAGATAGTTTACTATAGAAAGTATATCAGATTTTTAGTCAAAGATGGTAGCTTCAAATCTGCTATAATTCTGAACTTGAGCCTAACTTTATTCATTTAAAAAAAAAACCCTCAATTTTTTACTAGTGTAAAAGTGTTGTTTACAGCAGGATTCTTCCCATAATTTGGGAAGTGATTATTTTATTCTAGTATGGGCAGATCACATCTAGAATATTGTATTCCATTGGGGCATAATGTTTTCACCCTCAAGGTCTGGGGAAGTAGCTTTCCCCTCACTGGAGCATTTTGAATGGAAACTGGATGATTACTTGTCAGTGCTTTGTAAAGGGAATTCTTGGTCAGATATGTTCCTTTTCACTATATGTACTTGATTCCCCTTCTAGTTCTGGATCCTATAATTTATCCTCAAAGTTTATTAATATTACAATTAGAAGTTATTTCATAAGACAGTACTTTGGAAGTTTTATTTGAACACTTACCAAGTAAAATTGAATTTAATATTTTTTTTTTCTCTTAGGCTATATTCTTAGAACCTCTGTTACTTAATGCTTACTGGCACCGACATTTCATATACCTTTTCCTAGACAGAACTGCTGATGCTTTAGATGACTTAAATTATATAACTAAATATAATAAAAATAACGCAGGTAGGTTTTCTATAAAGATAGTAAATGTGTGTTTTTTACCTTAAATTCTGCCTTTTCCTCTTATAGTCACTGTAAAAATCATGTTTTGGGAGTAAGTTAGGTGGGCACACAAGTGCTAAGCCTGAAATCAGAAAGACATGGATTTAGATTCTGCTTCCCATACTGCCTGTTTAACATTGGGCAAGTCACTTAACTTGTGTCTGCTTCAGTTTCCTCAACTATCACATGAGGATAGCAGCTACCTTCTAGTGTAATTGTGAGGATCAAATAAGATATTTGTAAAGTGCTTAGTGTGGGCCCTCACACATAGTGGGTGCTATTTAAGTGCTATTTATTATTATTATTTTTACTACTATTTTTAAATGTTAAGGTAAATGGCTATGGGTTATATATTTTTCTATCTAGCTACATTTCCAATATCAAGGTTGTTGTCTGCCAGTACAGACCTCAAAATCTGAAAGATTTTTCTCTTTAAATTTATTTATTTATTTGCTAGCCATTTTTCTTTTTTTTTCTTTTTAATTTTGAATTCCTTATTTTCTCTTTCCCAACAACTCTCTCCCCAATCCACTGAGATACAAACAATATATCAATTATACATATGAAATCATACAAAATATTTTTATATTATCCTTTTTGAGAGAGACTTTTATATCCAACTAAATGTATTTATGTCATTCCCTCTTTAATCTAGTTCTGATGAGAATAAAATTCCTGTGTTATTGGTCCCCTACCCTATCCACTTTACCTCTGCATGTTTTTCCATTCACATCTCCTTTGTATGAGGAAATTTCCTTCATTTTACTTTTTTCTACCCAATTTTAATTTTGGGGGGATAATCCCATCATAATCAACTCAGCTCCAAGTCTTTTTTGTATAATATTTTTGGTCCCTCATAATGATAACATTCTTAAAAGTTACACATATCATTTTCCCATATAAGATATAAACAATTTAACCTTGTTAAATCCCTTATTTTTAGTCTTTAATGCTTACCTTCTTTCTTTTTTTCCTAAGGCAATTGGGGTAAAGTGACTTGCCTAAGGTCACACAGCTAGAAAGTGTTAAGTGTCTGAGGACAGATTTGATCCTGACTTCAGGCCTGGTGCTCTATGCCCTGCACCACCTAGCTGCTCCTCATGCTTGCTTTCTTATGGTTATATTTTGTTGTAATCCCAACTCCTTTGCTCTTTAGAATATCATATTCCATACTCTTTGGTCTTTTAATGTAGAAGCTGCTAAATCTTGTGTTATCCTGACTATAGCCCCTTATCATTTGAATTGTTTCTTTCTAATTGTTAGTAATATTTTTCTCTTTGACTTAGCTTTGAAATTTACCTATAATGTTCCTGTGAGTTTTCATTTTGGGATCTCTTTCAGGTAGTGATTAGTAAATTTTTTTTCAATGTCTATTTTACCCTCTAATTCTAAAACTTAAGGATAACATTCCTTAATAATTTCATTAACTATACTTTTTTATAAGTCATAGCTTATAGATATTCAACAATGCTTAAATTATCTCTCTCAATCTATTTTATCAGTAATTTGTTTATCTAATGAGATGTTTCATATTTTCTCTTTTTTGATTTTTTGATATTATTTCTTGGATGTCTTATAAAGTCATCAACTTCCTTTTGTCTACTTCTCATTTTTAGAGTTATTTTCTTCAGTAAGTTTTTGAATTGCTTTTTCCAATTGGTTGACTTTCTTTTCATAATTTTCTTAATATTCTTGCATTGTTCTTATTTTCCCAATTTTTAATCTGCATCTCTTGTTTGATTTTTGAACTTCTTTTAAAGTTCTTCCAATAACTCTCTTTGGGCTTGTGACCATTTTATATTTTTCTTTGAAGTTTTACAAATGGCTGTTTTGACTTAATTGTCTTTTTCTAACCTTGAACCCTGATCTTTTCTATCACTGTAGTGATTATCTATGGTTAAATTCTTTTTGTTGTTTACTCATTTAAAAAAATAATAAAACTGCTTATTTCTTGGCTCTTAAATTTATTTTAAGGTCAAGCTCTTTTCCCAGAGTTTGTCATTGTCTTGGTTTCAGGGTTTTTTTGTATTGTTTTCAGAGCTCTTTTGAGGGTAGTGGGGGAGGTTTGACTTCTTGGTTTTTCAAGGTTTTTTTGTTTTGTTTTGTTTTTTACAAGGCCCAGTTGTCATCACTGCTCCTCTGGCTCACATTTTGGTATCTGAGTGACATCAAGTACTTCTCTCCACCTCTGAGCGGCTCCTCTCCACCACTGTCAGTACAAATACTCTCACTCCTTGCAATCCAAAGTACATCACAGGCCTTCTCAGTCATAAGTATCAGTTTGCCCCTTTGCCATGGATCCAAAACCAGAGACCCTGCTCTTCTGTGAGTGACCACAACTATCAGGGTCCCCACCCCTCCACAACTTACTCACCCTAAAGCCACAGTCTGGAACTATGTGCTTGTCTAGTGCTAGTAGAAAGTCTCACTGTCTTACCCTAAACAGCTACCTGATCCCAACACTATCAGCAGAACAAAAATTTCTGAAGCCAAAGCTGCTGTCTCAACATAGCTGTCCCCAGAGCTTACTGTTTGTTAATGTTCTAGTATCCAACCTTTACTCTGGCTAGACGTTGGTCAGATTTTTCCTAATATACTCCCAAGCTTCCTTAGGCTGAACAGCTATTTTATCCCAACTTTTAATTATTTCTGCTACTTTAAATTTTATTTTGAGGCATTAAGTTACTTGGAAGGGAATTTGGAAGAACCAGGTAATTTTCTGCCTTACTCTGCTATTTTCCCACAATTCCCAGTATGAGTTCTTTTATTTAATGAATTTTCTTTTTCCATTTGGTTTCTTCTGCTTTTTAAAAAGTTTTTTTTTTTTTAGTGAGTTTTTGTTTCTCTTTTACTATTAGGACAATTCTATTCTCCTCTTTTACCAAGCTGTTAATTTTCTTTTCAAAATTTCCTTGTATCACTCTCATTTCTTTCCCCAATTTTTTCTCAATAATTCATTTTTAATTTAATTTCTTTTATTTAATAGTATTGTATTTTTTCCACTTACATGTAAATGTAATTTTCAACGTTCATTTTTGTAAGATTTTGAGTTCCAAATTTTTCTCCCTGTCTTCCTTTAACCCTTCTACAAGACATCAAGCAATCTGATGTACATGTACAATCATGTTAGAATATTTCCATATTAGTCATATTATGAGAGAAAAATCATAACACAAAGGAAAAACAACAAAAAAGAAAAAGTCAAAATGCTATGCTTCAATCCACATTCAGTCTTGATAGTTCTTTTTCTGGATATGGATGGCATTTCCTATCACAATTCTATTAGAATTGTCTTGGATCACTGCATTGTCTATCATACTTGATCATTACATAATATTTCTGTTACTGTGTATAATGTTCTCCTGGTTCTGTTCACTTTACTCAACATCAGGTCATGTAAGTATTTCCAGGTTTTTCTGAAATTTTCCTGCTCATCATTTTTTATAGAATGATAGTATTGCATCACATTAATATATCACAACTTGTTCAGTCTTTCTTTAATTCTTCCAGGAATTCTTGCTTGCCTTGGATTCATTCAACTAACATTTTACTGTGAAACTTTGCTTATAATTGAAAAATATTGTCAAGACAATCTAAGATTGTCTTAGTCTTTCCTACTATCATAGTAGCCTTTTATGGTCAAGTTCTCTTTTGGTTGTGATATGTTCGTTTTTTAGCTTATTTTTTTACTCTGAAATTTAATGTTAAATTTGGGCTCTGCTTACTAGAGGATGGGGAGGCATTGCCCTAAGATTTATGCATTTTTGTGCTACTATTTTCAGGGCTATACTGGGAGTCTGCTTCCAAGCTTTATGAATTTTTGTGCTACTGTTTTCAGGACTAGACTGGGGGTCTGCTTCCAAGATGGTGTTATCCTGAAGATGACATGGTCATTATTCTCCTGTTCTATGGGTCTTTACCCAGAAAGGGCTTCTGTTCCTCTGCAACTGCAAATGCTAGAACTCCTCTTAGCCTTGGAACTGTGAACTAGGTACTAAAGCCACAAGTTCTATCTGTCCTCTTGGCCCTGGAAGCAATGTGACCAATCACAAGCATTCTTCCTCAATTAATTTGTGGATTACTACTAGCTGTACCCAGTGCCAGCAAAGGGTCCACTGTATTTTCTTTCTGACCAGTTATCCAATCATCTTACTATTTCTCGGCTGAGAGCTCCAGAAGCTGCTGCTGTTCCTGCTGTTCCTGCCACCTTCAAGACCCAGTATTCCTGCTACACTCTAGGCCTGCATATACCTCAGATATCTCCTTATATACTTTCTCTTTTTCTAATTTTCTTTTTTTTTTTTTTCTTTTTTTTTTTTTTTGCTGAGGCAATTGGGGTTAAGTGACTTGCCTGGGTTCACACAGCCAGGAAGTGTTAAGTGGTCTGAGGCCAAATTTGAACTGAGGTACTCTATCCACTATGCCACCTAGCTGCCCCTCTCCTGTATACTCCCTAAGTTGTCTTTGGATGGAAATATGTCTCCCTCTGAGATTTTGTTGGCTCTGTAGCTCTAAAAGTTGATTTGAGGCATTATCTTAAAATTAAAATTATTTGGAATAGAATCCTAGAAGAGTTCAACTGGGTTCCACTGGATTTCACCATTTTAAGTCCTGAAAATAGTTTTAGAAAGAAGTTTATTAGGTCACTAGGTAAAGGAGAATGAAACAGAAAGGAGGTGTATTTCCCTCTATCCAGGCACTTGAAAGGTTCACATTATATAGGATTTAGAGAAAAAATTTCTGCAGAGGAGTCACACTTGAATCATGAGATAAATTTATTGATCATAATCATCTATGTGAAGGGAGCTCAAAACACAAGCTTGGGGAGACCTCAAACAAGTCCTGGGTATGAAAACCCAAAGATTGCTTTGGGTGAAACTAGGACCTGAGGGAACCCAAAATACTTTGTTGCCATCTTCAGCATTCCCAGAGAGTTACTGGGTTCAGGACACAATCTGTTTGCAAATAACTTTTTATCCCATAAGGTTAGGTTTAAACAGTATAATAATTTTTTTCAACCAATATAAATAATTTTTTCTATAGGACTCTGAGACAATCTGAGCTTTTGCTTATATATTAGTTTTATTTTGAATTATACTCTGTCCTTCACATAAAAATAACTATTCCTTTCCTCTTCCCAACTCTTAGTATAAATGTTTTCCTGAGTATAATGATGATGTCACAATTTGAAATTAATGGACCATCCCATCTTGTGATTAAGAAACTATAGCTTAGAGAGGTTTGAAGACAGTTCTAGAACACCCCATCTTAGGAATCAAACTCATGATATTGGGGTTAGTTTATCAACATCATGTCTAACCAACATGATAATTATATGTCATCATAAGGCTAAATTCATGACTTCAAAATCGGATAGTTCTTTGAAATATATAACAAACAAATTAAACAAACTTTTAAATTGTGTTAGTAGTTTATTAAACACGGGGAAAATTGGGCATTTTTCAATGCTTTAAATAAATCTCTTTTCTTGATGAATAAAATATTGAAACACTAAATTATAATCTTTATTGTCTTTAGATGTCTATTTATCAAAGGCTGAAATTTTCAGGAAAAAAGGTAATTTTACATTGACACTGCTAAATTATACCCAAGCAATTAAGTGTAGGCCTACAGATGATGACATCTATTTCAAGAGAGCTGAGATGCTTGGTATAGAAAACAAATTACTGGCCATGGGTGATTATTCCAAAGTGAGTAAGTTTACCTTCATATCATGTTAGTATTTTTTTTATTTTATATCTTTATATAGATATAGTATTGTCATGATAAGAGCTTCCTGAAAGTCTTTGTATGAATAGATGTTTTGTAGGTTGGAAAGTCTGGGATTTGGGGCTTTTTATCATTAAACCCATTTAATGACTTGATAATCATTTTTTTATGATTTATCCTTTCAGCATATTGATGGTGAATTATTGTGTAGAGATTGGTGCCTGAATAACTAAACACTGTTTTAAAGAATTTTAGCTCCTTTTCTCATTTCCCTTAGAATTATAGGACAATTGTAAAAGAATCTTAATTGTCATACTCTAATCCTCATTCTCTCCCATGTAGTCGGTAGTTTCATATACTTGTGAGATCTAGTTGAGGTCCATACATGTATTGTAACTACAGTAAATCATCTTCATCTCCCTGCTTCTGTCCACCCTCTCTAAGCCCGCATCCTTTCTGCTTTCTGCCACTATTGGGATGATGAAAAAAAATTCCACTCACAAACTAGCAGGCATTATTCTTAGTCTTTGACAGATAAAGAGGTGGGAGAGGAGAACGTCGTCATCAATCTCTTTCCAATTCTGAATTCTAAGCTTCAGTGAAAAATGCTTGGTTCTTCTCTAGCATATAAATAATGCTATTCACAAAGATTTAAGTATTTTAAGTTCACTTTAGTTCAACAGCACATCAGTGTACACTCCCAAAGTGATTAGATTCTCATTTAGAATAAGGCTTTCCTCTGAGTTTTTTTAACAGGACATACATTCTCCAGGGTTATGAAACTCCATGGTATTACAAAGCATAAACACCTATAGGTAAAAATGGTACACAAAATGGCTTCACTATTGTGTTTTTATATCTTAGAAGGTGTAGTTTTTTTAAAAATATTGGTTTTTTTACCTTTTAAAATCTATATTTTGTATATCACAGTTATTGAAGTCTGTTTTCTTTTTTTCCCACAATAATATTTTATTCTAAACGTATGTAACAGTTTTCAAGTTAATTTTTGTAAAATTTTGTGTTCTATTTTTTTCATCCTTTCAGCCTCTCCCCCCAAAACAGCAAGTAATCCAATATAGTTTAAACATGTACAATCCTTCTAAACATATTTTCATATTTATCATATTATTCAAGAAAAAATCAGACCAAAAAGGAAAAAAAAAACATGAAAAAGAAAAAGCAAACAAAAGGTGAAACTAGTATACTTCAATTTGCATCAGTCTCTAAAATTTTCCCTCTGGATGCAGATGACATTGCCCATCCCAAGTCTACTGGAATTGTCTTGGATCACAGCATTGCTAAGTGCTAAGTCTATCATAACAGATCATCACATAATATTTCTGTTACTATGCACAAGAGTTCTATTCAGTTTACTCATCATCAGTTTATGTAAATCTTTCCAAGCTTTTCTGAAATCAATCTGCTCATCATTTCTTACAGAACAATAATATTACATTTCATTCATATATCATAACTTATTTAGCCATTCCTCAACTGATGGGCATCCACTCAATTTCCAATTCCTTCCCACTACAAAAAAGAGCTGCTGCAAACATTTTTGCACATGTGGGACATTTCCTATCTTTAATTATCTCTTTGGGATGCAAATCCAGTAGTGACACTGCTGTATCAAAGGGTATGCACAATTTCATAATTCTTTGGGCATAAAGGAAGTTCTTCCTCTAATGAATTATCTTCCTCATCTTGCTCTAACATCTATATATACCTTTGGTTCTTAGTGCATTATAATTAATGGAAAGGGTGCTTCAGCTTAGGGGTGCCTTCATAAACTTCTCATATATAGCACAGAGAGGGAAGCTTGCTTAATAGCATTCAGGTAGTTATCCATTAGGATGAGAGACCTCTTGCAAGACTTGGGAGCAAATCATATATTTTGAATCAGATTCATGATTCTATTGCTATAGGAAACTCAATAAGAAAACTATCTCTACTGTTGTGATGTCCTTGCTTGTGCAATTTAGAGTTGTAAAGAAGATGCTTGAGAACACTCAGAGGTTAATCAATTCATCGTAAAGAGATGCCTGAGAACACTCAGAGGTTAACCAATTTGCCCATGATCATTCAGACTGTATGTACCCAAATTGGGACTTGAATCCCAGTCTTCTTGACTCAGAGGCCAGCTTTCTACTTATTATGCTACTATACTTTATAAATTCATATGCATGCTTGCATGAGTGAGTGTGAGTGTGTGTGTGTGTGTGTGTGTGTGTGTGTGTGTGTATGACAGAGAGAGACAGAGAGAGACAAAGAGTCTGTGAGTGTGTTATGTATGAGAGTATTTTACATATATTATTATTAATACATTAAATGTATTACAGAGACATAGATAAATTGACTTCTAGTTGAAAAACTCCAGTGATGAAACTTGCTACATTCCTAGTCAATCAATATTATATTTGAATAGCTTGAATAGTTTTTTAGGAAGATTTTCTTGTCATCAGAGTTAAATCAGATTATCCTCTGCTTTAGGTTTTACCCTCTAGGCCTAAAATGAAGAAATCCTCTTTAACAAATCTTGAATCCTTTTTCACATGACAACTCTTAATTAAATATTCTTTCTTCTGAACTTTTACATGCTATCCCTAAAGGCAGGAAGATCTAAGTTCAAATCTGACATCAGACACATTAACTGTAGGATCTAGAGCAAATCTTTTTAATCTTCATTTGCCTCAGTTTCCTTATTGTGAAGATCGTGTATTTTAAGATCAGCACGAGACAGGAATTCAGGTTAGGGGAAAATCGTCAGTCTTTATTCTCAGTGAAGAAGGATCGGAGGTGGAAGAGAATCGACGATAGCAATGTGTCAGCTGAGTCAAGAAGCTAGCTCGACCAGCAGCCACACAACCAGCAGCTCGGAGTCTCGAACCCAGCCCAATCTCTCCCAGCTTGTCTTCCTCCCTCTCTCTCTGCCTCCACCCACCAGAATCGTCATTTCCTCTACAACACATCAGGACTTGCAAGGAGAGTGGGCAGGGACCATTCTTTATCCAATCATGTATATTAATAGAGTATAGCCCAATTACTATCTAGCCTCATGTACTTGGGACCTCAGTGCATCAGCTCAAACCCATTACATTTCGCTTTTTTTATTTTAGAACACCGGTGGTCATGCCATCCCTGACTCTCAGGAGGTCAGAGTCCCCAAGGAGGTGATCCAGCCTCCCTAACTTCTCAGGGAAGGAGGTGAAAGCACCGAAAAGGAGGTGATCACAGCCTCCTGACTTCTCAGAAAAGGCGGTGAAAGCACTAAAAAGGAGATGATCACGCCCTACCTGACATCCTCAGGAAGGAGATGAAAGCACCAAAGGGAAATGGGGTTGAAGGGGTTTCTGGGCTGAAGGGTCTTATTATGCACAAACCCATCAGCATGGGAGGTATTATACAAGCACATAGCAATAACCAGAGGTTATTAGGGATGACCCTCCCCTCAGTCAGTGCAGGCTCGATGTGGTGTAACAAACATGAATTGTACACACAAGTAGCGGAATAGCAAACAATATAAATCAACATGGTGTTAAAGATCACCAGAAGTCCTTAGAAGGTGGGTATGTAAACAACAGTCACAATACACCTTCTTCAGCAGCCAAGAGATAGTCCAAAACCAATCTATTGTCCATTGTTTCATCATGTCAGGGAATCCAATGATCCCCTGAGTTTTGAAGTCCTGAAAAGTCTTTTTTATGTGTTAGGGAATCCAATGATTCCAGCAGATTTTGAAGTGTTGTAACGGCTTATCATTTCTCAGAGAATCCAATGATTCCTGAGAGTTTTCAAGTCCTATGTCTCCAGAGAATCCAATGATTCCTGAGGGTTTTAAGTCCAACAATCTTTTGATGTCCATGAGTCAAACGCCATAACTGCCACGCTCTTTTCAATGGTGAGACAATCAGCAACAGACCACCTGATATTTCTTGGTCTTCTTCCTTTGTTTCAAAGGTCTGCTCATCTTCCCGATGGACAAGGCGAATATGGTCGTTGGCACCCATCTGGATTCCTTCTCCACCTGTAGAGATACAAGCAAACCCTCTCCCAAAGCAGTTAGCCTATCTGGTCCTTTCCATTCACCACTTTCTGGGTCTCTCCAATCACCTGGCGATTATCTAAAGATAGTGGAGTTGCTCGCATTGGACACTGACCTTCCGGTGGGTTATAAAAACCTGTCAGCGGAGCCAGTTATCTTTGTCAAAAATCAAAGTTAATAGTATAAAGAGCTAGATTTAGAAGTTCTCTAGGGTTACCTGTGGCTCCCCTTTCTTTTGTTTTTGGAGTAGTGTCTTAATATCCTCTGTTTCTCCTTCCACTATTGCCTGTCCTTGAGGATTAAAGGTGCATGCCTGGTTGTAAAAATTCTTATACTGTGCACAAAAGTGTGCAAAATGTTTTGAAGTATAAGCAGGACCATTTCTGTTTTTATTGCTTGTGGCAACCATAATGAAATGCTTGTATGAGGAATTAGACCACTGGCTGTCTCTTTTGCTGCTGGCATTGCAAAAAGGAATCCTGAAAGGTGTCACCACGACATGGATGAAAGACAGACGACCAAAAGATTTATAATGGGTCACATCCATTTGCCAGATTTCATTGGGTCTCAAACCACGAGGGTTCTTCCCTGGAGGTGTAGGAGCGTGGAAAGGAAGGCAAGCGACAGGCTTTACTATGCTCCTAGCTTCCTCTTTTGTTATTCCAAATTGTAAACGTAAAGCTCCAGCAGCCTGATGATATTTAGAATGAGATGCCTGAGCTTCTTGGAACAAAGGAGTATTGACCAACATAGTTAGAAGGCTATCTGCCTTTGAATTGCATCAAAATGGACCTGGAAGTCCACTATGAGAATGGACATGTAATATATAGATCTTACCTGGATGCTTTCTCACTTGCTCTTGAAGTTTTTAAAGAGCTGATATATATTAGAGGCTGCAAATTTTATTTGGCTGTGGCAATTCTTTTGTACCACACCTACTGAATAGGCCGAATCAGATATTATATTTATGTCTCCTGGATAATAAGTAAGAGCTAGAATGATCGCATTCATTCTGCTGGAGTGGACTGAAAGGAGTTCTGACTACCTCTTTATAGTTAGATCATGAGAGTACACAGCACAAATATTATGTTTGGATGCATCCGTGAAGATTGTTGATCCTTGAAGAGGAACTTTAGAAACTTTTTTCTTCAAGAGTCCATCGCCAATTATGTAATAGTCTAGTTATCTTTAATGGAGACCCATGTAAAAATTTGGAGCCATGGATAATAAAATTTGCCATTCTGGGATGGTTCCACAACACACATTAATTTGTGTATTGGTATAAAAGGTGTATATCTTATCAGGTCTTGTCCAGATAATTGTACTGCTCATTTAGTGGCCTTTAATAAAATTCAGCCACAAGCACTGGTAGGGTATAAGGCTTTGATCTGGTTGTGCGGAGGTTCACCCACTCTATCACACGTGTCCTTTGATGAAGGACTGCTGTGGGTGCCTCTTGTGTGGCAAAACTGATATCTCCAAGGGTTTTTGAGTGACTCTTTCAACCAACATTGATAAAGCCAGTTCAATCTCTCAAAGCCTCTTGAGCTTCTTTTGTAAGCTGGCGTGGTGAATTTAAAGCACTGTCTCCCTTAAAATGTCATATAACGGTTGTAATGATGGTAGTCAAACCTAACACTGGTCGCATCCATTGGATATCTCCTATCAATTTCTGGAAAATCATTCAATGTGTTTAGCTTTTCTGTTCTTAAGGAGAGTTTTTGAACTGTAAGACCTTAGGGTATACTTCATATCCTAAATATTGAAAAGGAGCATGTCTTTGAATTTTTCTGGTGCTATGTATAATTTGTAATTCCTTAGTGTTTCTATGGTCTTTTGTAGACATGCCTCTAACATTTGTTCCTCAGGTGACATCCCAAAATGTCATCCATGTAATGAATAGCATAACTTTTGGGAATGCTTTTCTTATTGGAGCAAAGAGCAGCAGCAACATACATTTGACACATAGGGGCTGTTTTTCATTCCCTGTGGCAAAACTGTCCATTCATATCTTTATAAGGCTCAGCTTCTAATTGCTGGGCACTGAAAAGGCAAATCTTTTCTACTCCTCCTTATCCAGAGGGATAGAATAGAAACAATCCTTAATATCTATGACCCAAAGAGGCCATTCTCTAGGCAACTGAGTAGGAGATGAAGTCCAGGCTGAAGAGTTCCCATAGTTTCCATCTGTTCATTCACTTTTCTTAAATCCGTTAACATCCTCCATTTTCCAGATTTCTTTTCACAACAAACACTGGGAATTCCAAGGACTTGGAGAAGGTTTTAAGTGTCCTTGGTCAAGCTGTTCCTGTACTATATCTAATAAGGCCTGAATTTTATCTTTATTAAGGGCCACTGCTCTATCCACACTGGTGTATCAGTTTTCCATTGGATAGGAACAGGTGAAAGTGTTGGCAGGCCTTCAACAGCAGCCCTGCTTAAAAACCGAAGTACTATTTTTAACCCTAATTGCTGTAAAACGTCCTCTTCCCCACAGATTGATGGGGATTTTTTCAACTATAAAAGGAGTAAAACTCCTGTTTTGCCTTCAAAAGTCCATCTCATAGGGGCAGCACTAACTTCAGCTGCTATTGATCCTCCCACGCCAGACATGTAAGTGTCTGCTTTAATCTTTTTGGCCAGTGACTGCCAGTGGCACTCTAATGACCGTCCGATCTGCACCAGTTCTACCAATCCTTCCAATGGAAGGCCATTTATATAGATTGTGAATAAGTCGGTCAGTTGTTACAGCTGCTGTCCAGTAAACTGCTGATTTGTGATCTGGAATCAGAATCTGGGTGACTATCACCAGGCTGCTTATTAGATTCTGTATGAGTAAACCTGATGCTACATTTCTCCTGGGTGATAAGTCACAATTGTCTGCCTGTATTGGTGACTGGATATTATCTACACATTCCCAGTTTCCACATCAATATGTGGATGGACACTGTTTGTACGTACTCTCAGGAGGTAAAATGGTCAAGCCTACTGTGCCTGGAGGCAAGGGATCGTAGGCTGGAGAGGAACAGATTTCACCTCTCCAGGGGGTATCTCAGTTGTCTCAGCTGCATACAACCTCTATTCTCCCTAATTGTAATCCTTTCTTCCATCAGGTTGCTTCCTGGCTGATTGGCTGATTGATTGTGTAATCCCTTTCTGCCATCATATGGCTTCCTGGCTGATTGGTCATATTGGGGTATTGGCCGTCTAGGCACTCTCTGGGTGCACCATTGGCTGCCATCATGCCCCAAGTGTTTTTGCCTGGGGCCCTGGGTTGGGCCCTCATCCCGTTTCCCTGAACTGTCAATTCTGAGGGCCCAATGGAGCCTTTTGCATTTTTGGACATGGGATACTGGGTCTTGTTCTCCCACCTGCTTTTCACTCTGCCTCTATACAACATTGAGCTTTCAGATGCCCTACTTTACCACACTAGAAAGCATTGACGTGCTCTCTAGAAGTCCCTGGCCAGAAGGGACCCTGTTACCATGTTGGGATCTTTGGGAAGTCTGCATCATAGTCTGGCTATAAAAGGATTTGTGCCACTGTGGCACAGCGTCTTATGAACTCCTCTTAAAGGAGCATCCTTGGGCAGTCCTAGTATAATCCTTCTGCACACTTCATTAGCATTTTCCTTAGCAAGTTGCCTTATTAAAACATCTGTTGTTGGATTTTCCATTAGTTCTTGTGATAGTAGTTCTGCAACGTCCAAAGTCAACAAAGGGCTCATCTGGCCTTTGCATTATTTTGTGAAGGCCCCTACCTTATCATTTTTTATTGTGAATCGAAGCCACTTTTGATAGCATTAGACAATTTGCTCATATGTGCTACTGAATAATTCCTGTGCTGTGAGTTCGCATATGGACCTATACCTTGTAGTAGGTCATAGGTGATCGCAGCATGAACAGTATTTTGACTATTTTGTTGGGCTTTGTATCCTACAGAGCTCACTATATTCAGAAAGCCACATGTAATTTTGTCCAGGTTCTAGGCATACCTTGCTATAGATTTCAGTCATCAGGAGTCAAGACTTGAAAGCCAAATTCTGTAATAGATCTTAACATAAGCTGATGTAGCCCATAATTAGTGCAGCTTTTTAAGATCTTTAATGATTTCTACGTTAAAGGGCGTATCTTCGACTTTGTTGACCTGAGGCATTAGACTGGGAAATTACAGGAAACATAAGTGGTTGAAGCTCCCGGATGTCCACCCTTTCTTTGGCCTTCATTAAGCCCTCTTGAAGCCTGCCAAGGTTGGTCCCCCACTGCCCCCCACTGCCCTTCCTCCCTCCATCCCCGAGGGGTGGAGTTGGTGGAGGAGAGTCAATCACTTGCTCCTGGGGTGGGCTGAAGCCCTCCTGAGGGAAAGGTCACCACACCCTTGCTCACTTAAGTCTCCAGCCCTGTGGGGATATGGTCATTAATCTCTTCATTGTCTTCCTCCCAATATCATGGCTAATTTGAGGAGGAGTGGAAGAGCCAAGAGTTTTTCTTTCTTCTAGGGATTCTTAGTGCTAACTGAAATACATTGTATAAATAAAATGCTCCATGGAAATTGAATGAGGACCATATTCTCTGAAATGTATGAAATCTCTTTGTCCAACCCGGGCCCAGTTATCTCAAGAGATCTGCTCCTCCTCTACGATCCAAGGAGATGCAGTTTAATATACCCACAAATCTCGCTATCTGTTCCCAAGTTATAAGTAACCCATGTATTTCTGTCAGCTTAATCATGCTTTCCATAGCACCACTCTTGGGTGGGGTTGGGGGGATGAAGAGTCTTTAGCTAGTATTTGTCCCATTTTAGCCAAAAAAAAAAAAAAAAAAGATTACTGGTTTAGTTTTTAAGAAAATAAGTTCCTTATTTGTCTATTAACAATACTCACCCAAGTTCCTGGTCACCGAGACTTCTTCAGTCCTTGGTTCCACCTGCCAAATGTAAGATCGTGTATTTTAAGATCAGACGAGACAGGAATTAGGTTAGGGAAAATTGCGTCTTTATTTCAGTGAAGAAGGATCGGAGTGGAAGAGAATCGACGATAGCAATGTGTGCAGCTGAGTCAAGAAGCTAGCCTGACCAGCAGCCACACAACCAGCAGCTCGAGTCTCAAACCCAGCCCAATCTCTCCCAGCTTGTCTTTCCTCCCTCTCTCTCTGCTCTCCACCCACCAGAATCGTCATTTCCTATACAACACATCAGGACTTGCAAGGAGAGTGGGCAGGGACCATTCTTTATCCAATCATGTATATTAATAGAGTATAGCCCAATTACTATCTAGCCTCATGTACTTGGGACCTCAGTGCATCGACGATTTTCCCCTAACCTGAATTCCTGTCTCGTGCTGATCTTAAAATACACGATCTTCACATTTGGCGCCCAACGCCTTATCTGTAAAATGGGCTTAATAATAGTATCTACTTTCCAGGGTTGTTATTAGGCTTAAATGAGATATTAACTTTAAAGTGCTTAGGACAATGCTTGGCATATATTGTTATATAAATGCTGGGAAGCTGTATAGAGTATCAAGGCTGAAGTCAGAAAGACTTATATCCCTGAATTCAAATCTGGCCTCAGACACTTACTCATTGTATGAACCTAAGCATGTCACTTCACCCTGTCTGTCTCAGTTTCTTCATCTGTAATATGAGCAGAAAAAGGAACTATCAAACCACTCTAGTTTCTTTGCCAAAAAAAAATCCAAATGGGGTCACAAAGAGTTGGACATGTATGAAACAACTGAACAAATAAATATTTGATGATGATGATGATGATGCTTTTATGACAGGAATTCAAGATTCTTCATGATCCTTGCTTACCTTCCTCTGGATGCTCTCTAACTTATCCAAGTTATTGCTAAACTAATCCTCAGCACTACTGCACCACTGAGCAATGTGATCTGACTAAGCCAGACTATGAACCTCCTTATTAATATGTTAGATATGTGCAGTTCTACTATACCTACTTCCACATTTATCATGCTGCACAAAAAAAAAATCAAATTAAAAAGGAAAAAATGAGAAAAAAAGCAAACAACAAAAAAGGTAAATATACTATGGATGTAGATGGCTCTCTCCATTAAGTCTATTGGAATTGACCTGAATTACCTCATTGTTGAAAAGAGCCATCATCAGAGTTGATCAATTTATGTATGTTTTTAATGCAGTCTAAGAGCATATTAACTTTGATTAACTGTTATATCACAATGTAGATTCATAAACTTTTGATATTTTTCATACAAATGACTAATCTTTATATATCTTTTGAAAATTTAAATTGCTTGAATTTATTCCATCTGCACTCACATTAATATCTTTAGACAGCTCTTGATTTTTGTTTCATTCGTAATTGTTTCTCTTTCTGACTTAAAAATTTCATTCTTTAGAGCTTTCCATTCTCTTGACTTCTTACTGAATAAGGATTAAAATTATCATGAAGGCAAATCAAGAAGTTATTCTGCTTTTTTAGA
The DNA here is from genome assembly GCF_902635505.1 of Sarcophilus harrisii. Classification (NCBI taxonomy): domain Eukaryota; kingdom Metazoa; phylum Chordata; class Mammalia; order Dasyuromorphia; family Dasyuridae; genus Sarcophilus; species Sarcophilus harrisii. The sequence goes on from NC_045427.1 coordinate 338,315,494, forward strand.
GAGTGAAACCCAATCAACTTGTTCATCTAATGTGACTCGTTAATATTCTCTCATAAGTTTTTCACAAGATTCCTTTGAGATGCTGGGGGTCTTCTTCATTTTTTTTTCTGAAACTATGAGAATAGTAGTGGATCCTTATACTATTGTCTATCTGTTGTTTTTCATTCTCACCAGGGGACCAGTACATCTATTTTAATATAAGGAGTTATTCAAACATACTTACTAAATGTTAAGTATGTGCTAGGCAGTATGGATATTAATACAAAAGTGAATTAGTCCCTAATCTTAAGGAATTTGAATTTTCTTGAGGGGAGGAAGTTGTTTGAATAAATCTATGAAAAAAATTTTTGACAGAACTTGTAGATCTCAGTATACCAAAAATATGAATAAAATATGAACACAGTTAATTAAAAGGTAGGGCATTCACAGCAGGGGGAAAATCAGAAAAGGTTTCATGCAAAAAGTGGCATTGATTTGAGTTTTTAAGGAATCATAGGATTCTAAGAAATGGGGGTGAGGAGGAGAAAATGCATGCTATTTGTGGAAGATCAACTATACAATGTCATTGTTATGAGAGAGAGAATTTTTTATGTGAGAACAGAAAAAAGATCTGTATAACTAGGACACAAAATATGGGATGGAGAATAATGTGGGAAAGATGGTTTGGGTCAAGTTTTAAAGACCTGTAAAAGGATTGTAAATGCCAAATAGAGGAGTTTATATTTGATCCTAAAGTAGGAAGGAGCCATTGGGATTTAATTTACTAAAAAGGGGACAGAAATTTTTAAACCTGCACATTAGGAAAATTATTTGCCAGAATTATGGAAGATAGATTGGAACAGGGGGATGCTTAAGGAAGACCAGTTAAAACTTTTACAATAGTTTAGGAAAGAGATAATGCTGGCTTAAGCTGTCACTATGTGAGAAAGAGAAAGATGCTAAAGATATTGTAGATATAAAATGAACAAGATTTGGCAACTGTTTGAGATGAAAAAAAATGAGGACTTGAATATATACTATTGATTGCAAACCTAGATGACTGAAAGAATGGTGCTGCCTTTCACAGAAAAAGGGAATTTCAGAAGTGGGATGAATTTGGGAGGAAAAAAGTGAATTCAGTTTTGAACCTATTGATTTTGAGATGGCTATGTGACATCTAATTTGAAATAGTCATTAGAAACAGGTAGTTAATGTTTGGGAAATAGGGTAGAGCTGTAGATAGATTTGGTAGTCATTTGCATAGTAATAATAAATAATTAAATGCTTGGGATTTAATGAGGTCTCCAAGAGGCCTAGAGAAATAAGAGAAAGTATAGACTGTTTTGAAATATACCCACAGAGTTATGTGGGTGGTGGGATATGTATGACAATTTAGAGAGAAGATTGAGAAAAAGTAGTCTGATTAAAGAGCATGAGAAAGACTAAAAGGGAACAATGCTATAAAAAATCATATAAGGAGAGGGTATCCAAGAGAAGAAGATGGTCAAATGCTGTAGTGAGCTCAAAAATCAAAGGATTGACAAATCCTTCTATGTTGTAAAATCCCCTTTTCCCTCATATTATTTTCCTTATTATAAGTGACATATAGGCACAGTAAAGGCATTAGCAATAATTCATATATTAAAGGTTTCTATGGCTTAATTTCTTTTTAAATTTATTTTTACAAGTATTTAAAATCTGTCCATACAAATATCAATCATAATTTGCTTCTGCTACTCCATCCAAATAGGCAGGACCTATTGTGCTATAAACAAGAACTGGTGCTTGAATGGAACCTGCATATTACTGGTTATTATGGGTAGGTGGGGACCACAGAATTTCTGTATTATTATTCCACCTGTTTAAGGAAATGAGGTTATTGAAATTCTGGGCTAGAAAGAATTATTCATTGAAATGAAGTTCTTTCATTTATCATTGTCAACCATTGTCTGAAATATTAGGCAAATTGAAGTAATCATGCTGGAATGCTGACTTAGGTCTTATTGCCTTATTCTGTGTTCCAACACATCTATAAGTAACAAGGGGATTCTAATTCTTCATCCCCTTTTTCTTTAGGAAATCATGCTGTCTAGTCAGTCTTTTACACTTTTGATGGTTGCTCAGATTCCAAATTTCTTTTCAGTCTGAATTCTACAGAAAAGTTTTAATAAATTCTAAGCTTCAATAATTTCAGAAATATAAATGATACAAATTTCCAAAAATATTGGAAAGGTTAATTATTTAAACTTTTAAAATATTTATATGCTTTAACTAAATATCAACATAATCCCCTTTTCATGCTATATGTCACTCTAGTCAGTTTTTAATCTTTGTATTTCATCAGCTGCTGCTGAGTGACTGAAATTTGTAATACTACTCTTATGATTATCCAAAGAATGAAGTTTTGATGCATACATGACAGCTTTAATATGCCCCCACAAGAAAAAAAATTTGATGAAGATAGAATAACTGAAGTGAAAGAGCAAAAGGACCTCTTCTGATCCACCAGTCTGCAAGTGTCATTTAGAAACCGTCCCACACAAAATGCATGATAAAGGATGCTTTGTTTTACCAAAATTAAAATTATGAATGTATTGTCCAAAATTCACAAAATTAAATTAGTATAAAATAAATTTAAATATTTAGAGAGCTTAATGCCCATAGATCCTCTTCCCTCTCTTCTATTGATCCATTTCTCCACAGGATATTTGGAAGCAATGCCATTCCATGGATTAGATTTAGATTCTTCTTAGAAGGAAACTGAATTCAGGATTGATATAGACAACTAGTGAGTCTCTCTCAACCAGCACAGAGATTCATTGATACAGACTTTGTACTTTATGCTATTCCTCTTAAGACCTTGGATTCCCCCAAAGCAAAATATACCTGTGGCTCATTCCTGTTGACCTGTGCCACTCTTGTACAAGTGGCATATAAAACCTCAATCTTTTTATCACTTTTAAACTATCTCTAAACCATACTCCATGAATCCTGGCCATCTTTTTCATCTTCCTAAAATCAGGACCTGGCTTCTGACCCTGAACTCTGAAAGATGAGGTGGTGGTGTTTTTTAAACTCATCTTATCCCAAAACAGGCCTTTAGCTTACTTCATGGCCATTTACAAAATTTCCAACCATGAATACCCTTGATCCCTATCCTCTACTATCTGATAAATTACTCTTTATATGTTGTTATCCTTCACTAGAATGTAAGCTTTGTATTTTTTTAATTCCCAACACTTTTCATAGTGCGTAATGATAGTGAATGCTGATTAAATGTTTTTTCATTCATTTCTTCATTTGTTCTTCCATAACTTGACATTAGCTCCTCACTGTAGATCTTTTCAGCATGAGGGACCAAGTATATGAGCTCTTTCTGTGCCAAGAGTCATTCTGCATTAGGAAATTCTCTTTCGCTTAATATAAAGTCACATCCCATAATTCTAGGGACTTAACATGAAGTAATTCCTGAAGCTGAAGGTTTCCAGAGAAATCACTAGTGTTTGGGGAATCATTCCACCTGTCATTAAAAGACATTAATCTTGGATTAATGATATTATCTTGAAACCACATTGTCTAAAAACTCTCCAGTTAGACCAAATGCCTATTTCTGCTACAAGACAGGCATTTGCAATCTTTCTTCTTACCACCATCCCTGCTGCATTCTCAGAATCCCTCTGGATAAAAGAATAAAAAGGCAAAGGGTGTAATGTTCTCCTGTCTGAAGGTCTTAGCAGGATAGTCACCATGAGGATAGTCAGGAATAAAGTTTAAAGTCTTTATTCTTGAATCTTGAGTCTGGAGATCAAGCTAAAGCACACTCACTCTCACACTTTGCTTCACTCAGTCTCTCCTCCACAATCTGTCTGATTCTGACTGACTCACTCTTGATCTTGGTAGAGGAGTATGGAGGCAAGATAGCCACCAGCAGGATGGTCAAAGCTAGAATGTCTCATTTCCAGTCCTCTCAGCCCTTATATACCTTCAGTACAATTACATCATTACAGCATACTGAATATGTGTGAACTAGAGAACCATTACATCACCATACTAAGTACCTCAGTACTTAGTGTGAACTAGAGAGCCACCTTCTCATCAATTCCACTGAATTAACACCTTGTTGTAAGTATAAGTTTCAAGTATAAGTATAACACTCCACAGTTCTGGCCCTCTACACAAAGGGCCAAAAGTAGTCTTCTGACTTAATTCTATGGGCCAAATAAAAGGGGATAATTTACCTATGATTCATTTGTTCCAAGCCAACTAATTTATCCTAGGCTCAACCCCATTAACTTAGAACCTACCAGGAGATGTCTTTTGGGAGTTCAACAATTGCCAATATATATATATCCACGTTCTTTGTGAACAATAGAAAGCTCAAAAAGTTCAACCTTGATCAGCCTCACCCTACCAACTAATTTAACTAGGAAATTAGTAAAAGAGTCCATAGATCAGAGTAATTAGTATAAACATGGGTATAATTCCCCTCACCCCACCCTGAGACTTCTCAGTGAATCAATCAGTTAGAAGTGTAAACTAGGACTGAACAATTCTTGAATCAGTATGAAAGGAGCACGAGGAGTTGGAGGAAATATTTTGTACCCACTACTTTAGACTTGAACCCATTATTCTTTCCTGTTGTTCAGTCATTCTAATAGTGTTTGACTCCTTGAAGTTTCTTGGCAAAAATACTGGAATAGTTTGCCATTTCCTTCTCTGGCTCATTTTACTGATGAGGAACTGAGCCAAACAGGATCAACTGATTTGCCTACAGTCACTCACATAGCTAGTGAGTAAATATATGAGGCCAAATAGCTATTAACCTTAGATCTTCCTGACTTCAGGCCTAGCTCTATCCATTGCACCACCTAGTTGAGAAATTAAAGATCATGATGCTATGTGATTGATATGTCATTAAATACTTAAGGTTGTTTAAGCTAAATGCTTTATTTAAGCTACATTTTGATTGTCCAAGTGTACTTTCCAGTACACTTACCATGTTACGACTTTTCTCCTCTTTTTGGCAAATTCTTATTAGGTATTTGAAGTTACTTTATTGAGGAGGGTGACAGGCAGTGTTTATGCACCCTATTGCCTATTTCAATTAAGCTCTCTATTCTTAATTTACTACTAAATCCTCCTTCATGTCATGTCTTTTAGGTCAGCAGGTAAGAGTTATTCTAGAGAGATCAGTTTCAGTAGAGTGAAAGGGAGGAGAGAAATGAGATAATAGTCTGATGGTATGGTCAAGTGAAGAGATTAGGAAGACCTGGGCAAGTTTTGAGGCAGCAGAAAAGGATGTAGATAAAGAAACATTAAAGATTAGAGAAGGGGATAATTTGCCCCTTGAAATAGGGGCAAACTACTGGAGAAGATCGGATGAGTTGAGATTAAGGGCACCCATTGTGAGAATAGCCAAAGACAATGCCTTTTCAGAGACTGGAACAAAGGAAGAGAGAATTAGGCAATGAGCTAAGAGGATATGAAAGCCAAAAATTAATGGCTTCTGTTTTACAGCTACAATAAGAGGTGAAGGGCTCTGCTATTATAATTACAAATTAATTTTCCCCATCTAAAAATCCTTTCTTTTCTAGAATTCCCCCCAAAGAATAGTGTTTTTACAGATTCGATATTGAAATTTGAACAGGATGTTTGAGATTTCATAGCCCATATGCTTTAAATGCTGCCAAAATATTTATTTATTTAGATATAACTTAATAAATAAGTCTGAGGGAAAATATTTTTAAATGATTTTTGCTTTAAAAAATTTTCTCAAAAAATTCTCAAAAAGAGAATTATTTTAAAATATCTTTTATTTTTAAAGGGGGGTCATTCATGTGTGTTTTATGTCCTTTCTTCTTCCTTTTCCACATAGTGTATTTATTTTAATCCTGAAAGAACAGATGCTTTATTAAAACGTGGCCTATATAATTTTGAAAGTTCCAATTGGGCTGCAGCTATTCAAGATTTTTCCACTTTGTTGAAATTTGACTACAAAAATGTTCATGCAAGGTAAAAGCTAATGTAATAGTTTTCTAGACTAAGAAACTAAACATAACAGTCATAATTATACAGTAGTTTTTTTAGTGATTGCCATATAACACCACCAAAATGAGTAGTTTTAAAACAAGGGACATAACATATAAATATGACATTTCTTCCTCTTTGAAGAATTACAGTGAAAATTTTGATGAATAAAGAAAAAGCATAAAAATAAAAAGTTGATTGTGACCAAATTGCTCAGATGGTTAAATCATACAGCTAATGAAATCAAGATTACACAGTCAGTTGTCCTTAGGTAGATTAGTTGTCTCACTCAGTTAACCTTAGAATATTTTACTAATACTAAATCTAGCGCTCTTGAAAATTTGTTGAGTGACAATGAGAATTAAGTCAAATGAAAAGCAAACAGAGAGAGCAGTAAAATTCTGTCACCATTACTAAAAAAACAAAACAACAAAAGATAAGATAAAAAATTCTTATCCTAGTAATAACATCTTTCCTGTCCAAAGGACATTATTTATGAATCAGTACAAACTTGCTTGTAACTTATTACAGGAGTTCATATGGGTTCATAACTGGCAAAATAGAAGTTTTTTTTCAAATCTCTCTTGACCCCCAACCTTTTCTTTAAAAAAAGATTATGTATATAGAATATCTAAATCTGAATAATCTATAAGATAAAACAGAAATATCACACAATATAAAAATCTCTTGAAACAATTTAAATACATGGCAGTTCCCACTCAACATCCCAACCCCCCTATCTATTCAAAAAACACTTGAGTGGAGTAGGTTTAAGCAATATCTACAGTTTGTATTTCAAGTTTTGATTATTGGACTCCTCACCTACCAAGGTAGGGACTCAATCTGACTATCACCCTGTCCCATAAGATACAGAAGATAATGATTTTACCCAGACACAGAAAGAAAAGGGAGAAGAATTAGAAATAAGGATAGAAAATCAAAGCAGTGAAGAGTGTAGCCCATAATCACAGGCTAGAAAAGAAAGAACTTCTCATAGGAAAGAAGACTTATAAACCCTTCTAGTGTCAGAAGGAAACAGACAGACAAAGAGACAAACAGAAAAGAGACTGAGATAGAAATGACAAGAATAGGACAAAGAGCGTTCAGGAGATTTAGAACTATGGGAACATTCCCAAGACAGTGACTCAGAGTCAGACAAAAAGGAGATTTTACTGATTCGTATATTTAGAATTTCACGAAAGTAAAAAAAAAAAAAAAAAAATCAAGTGAATAAGGATTGAAGAAAACACAGACACAGCTGAGCCTGTATGCTGTGAAGTAAGGGATTGAAGTTAACTTTTCTGAGATCAGTTTCTTCAGCACTTCATTGTTCTTTTAGCCCTTTCTTATAAAGGAAGTCCTTGGCAAGGAATGGGTGCAGAAAAGGGTGGTGAGAACAATAACTAAAAAGTCAAGCATGATAGGAGAAGTTGTGGAAACAAGAAGTGGAAACGAGGCCACCCACATAAGGATAAAGACCAATCTAACTAGCTCTACTAATCAACCCACACACTAGAAGCATGCTAGTAATGTCCATTAGGTTTTCTCAGAAAAGATATTGGAATGTTTTGCCAGTTTCTTTTCCAGTGGATTAAGGCTTTTGTAGGTTAAGTGATTTGCCCAGGGTCACACAGCTAATTAGTATCTAAGGCCATATTTTAACTCAGGTCATTCTGATTTCAGACCCAGCACTGTATCACTGTATCCACTGAATCACCTAGCTACCTTCTATGCTAGAAGCATACACACCCTTGATTAAAAAGTGTTAAAGAAATAAAACAACAGAAATTCATAGAGGAGTTAAAATATGAAGAGAAGCCAAAGCATTATGAAAACTTTACATTTTACATTTGAATAGAGAAACTACCTGATCAAACTACCTGATCAAAAAAAGAAAAATTGTGTGGATTCTGCAGAGATAATGTATCAGAAAAACAAGAGCAATGTGAAGATTATTCAAAGGAAATATCAAATTGAAAGAAGAAAATATGAACTTTCAATAAAAGTTTTCAATGCAGAATAAGAAAAAAAATAATATGGAATTTGGATTTAAATTATTAAGAAATTATTTTAAAATAGGATCTGTCTCTGTTGAGATTAACTATAGTTTTTCATTGACTTCTTGAGTACAAATGAAGTAAAGAAATACTAACGCATTATGTGAAAACTGTCTCCAAAATGTTTACAGAAGCATTTTTTGCAATAATAAAGAATTGGAAACAAAACAGATTTCCATGATTGGTAAATGGCTAAAGAAATTATTTATGGATATTATGGAATATTAGTGTGCTGTAAAAATATATGTGGTAAATGCAGAAAAATATGGAAAGATGTACTTGAACTGATGGAGAATAACATAAGAAGATCCAAGAAAATGATATAATTACATATATGTTATGTATAAAGTTATATAACTATAATATATATATATATATAACAATATAAATGGAAAGAATGTACACACACACACACACACACATATAAAAATTTAGAAATCTGAATAGAATTTTAGGAAGGTTTGAAGTGATAGCTCTCTAGTGAATAATGAATAAGAAGAGAAAAGTATATAGAATAGAAGAAGAGAAAAAAATAGAAAGGATTAAAAATCAATTTCTTAGTTGAATAGATAAGCAATTTAATTCTAAAGAATTGGTGGATCAGAGAGGAAATCATAGACATGATAATTTCATTTTTAAAAATGGCAATGAATAACATAAAGCCTTCTGTTGGAGTGTAAGCAATTCTTAGAGAAAAGTAATATCTCTAAACACATTACTAAAAGAGCACAAATCAATTAGGCAAGCAACTAAATCATAGAAATGCTACAAAGTCTTATACCCAATAAAATAAAAAAAATTGCCAATTTTAGAAATCAAAGAAAATGTAATCAAAATTGAAAATAATAGAGAAAAAAATTGAACTGAAAAAAGTCATCAAATAAATAAACTGCTAGCTAATTGATAGAAAGGTTTGTCAGATTCTAAATATCAAAAATAAAAATAATTCACACCAAACTAAATTAAAAGTACTTTCTTAAGTTTGTGAGACTGGCAAAGATACTAAAAAAGAAAAATGCAAATTGCTGGAGAAGCTGTCAGAAGATAAGCATGCTAATATACTGTTGGTAGTCCTGGAAATTTGTCCAACCAGTTAGGACAATAATTTGGAACTACATTCAAAAAGTACTCAGCAATGCTTCTATTAGTCTTTCTCCCAAAATTATCAGAGAAAGAGGAGAAAAAAGCATATTTATAAAGACATTTGTAGCAGGACTTTTTGTTGTATCAAAGAGCTGAAAACAAAGTAGGCATTCATTCACTGAGTAATGACTGTACAAGTTATAGTATATAAAGGTAATGAAATGTTTGTTCAATAAGAAATATTGAAAGGGATAAATACAGAAAAACATGAAAAGATTTGCATGAATGGATACAAGGTAAAGTAAACATACACAGTGAAACAATAACACTTACAATGTAAAGAAAAACAACTTTGAAAGGCTTAAGAATTATGACCAACATAATGACCAATTATGATTCCAGAAGATTGATATTGAATCATGGTTTCTTAATTTTATTATAGTCTAGATGTGCATAATGGGATTCATTTTCAGCTGTAGTTGATGTCTCTTCCAATTTATTTCACATGATTATCCTTATTTGTGACAAGGATTTTTTTCTTTTCCTTTTTGAAGGACAGAGTCAGAGGTAATGGAGGTATTAGTGATACTTTAAAAAGATGGGGAAAAGAAGAAAAAGGCACTAATGAATCATGAAAATATGCATGAGAGCAGAAAGAAATTTAGAAAAGGACATAGACAAGCAGAGTACTGTTGAAAACACTATAATCTGAAATATAAAAAAAAAACCCTGTACATAGTGAAAAAATATATAAAGCAAATAACAGAATATTCAGTTTCATATATATTTTAAGGTCAGGCATTAGTTCTACTCTTCATATTAATTAATGTAAGCACAAAAGATCCAAACAGCTCAAAAAATGTCATCACAAAGTGAATGAATGGATCAATTGGCATAATTAGATTTTAACACATAAATACAATTTCTTTATGCCCTGATTCCTTTACCCAATGAGAATTCTAATTACTAAGTAATACATTTTTTAAAAAAATTTTCTCAACTTTATAATTTATAAATAAGCCTTTAATTAGTCTAGAGGATTATAGGGCTATGGACATTTGAGGATAGATAGATAATACTATAGGATGTCAAGTGGGACAGTGGATAGAGTGGTAGGCCTGGCATTAGGGAAGATTCATTGTCCTTAGTTCAAATCTGGCCTTATATACTAGCTATTTGACCTGGGGCAAATCACTTCACTCTGTTTACATCAGTTTCCTCAACTATAAAATGACCTGGAGAAAGAAATAGCAAACCATTCCAGGATCTTTGCCAAGAAAATCCAAATAGGGTGCTGAGGAGTTGGCTATAATAGAAAGTAAAAAGATAGCAAAAGTTCACACTATAAATAAAATAACATTTGGTTGTCTTAATAAAATCAGACATGTCCCTGAACCTATATATAAAAATCCCCATCAATTAGGGAGTTGAGCTCATTTCTTGAATTGTGAAACCAGATTCTTTTGCCTATACCAGAAGGTAGCAATGGAGAGAGAAAGAGGAATAAAGGAAAGGAATGGAAGAAGGGAAGAGTGAATTTGAGGGGGTTACACTCCTCCACTGCCTCTGATCATGTCATTGAAGAGACTACATCCAATCATCAACAATATATCTAGTCATTAGAAAGGAGATATAAATAGGGGACAAATGGATGTGGATAGATGATTGCCCAAAGAAGGAAGCTATTTCAAAGAGCACCATTGAGTGGTTCATTCAGAAGAGGGCAGAATGATTATAAAAGAAGGAATTTCTAATACCAAGCAGAGTGAATTATCCCTTTGCCACAATGTTACCTACATATGTACCTCATTACATTGTACTTTTAAGTTTGAGCCCACTCTTCCTATGATGCATTTGGGGAGGATATATCCCAGGATTTTGGAGCACATATTTTATACCAACTGTACAGCATGATATAGTAGAGACAGAGAGCTAGCCTCAAATTCATGAAAACCTGGATTCATATTTCACCTCTGAAACATATTGGCTATCTTAACTTTAAGCTTTTAGTACTCTAGGTCCTTAATGCAGCCAAAACCAGATTTAAAAAGTGTTTAACAAAAGAAATAAATATAACATACAATATAAATAATTTGCCACTGACCAAACAAAACATTCCATTTTTTTGGTTCTAGTATTTTCTCCAGTTATCTTCCATCCCTGGGATATTTCTCTATCTACTAATTTACATGGTTTCCTTTAAATTTTAATTAAAATTCAATATTTTACAAGAAGTTTCCCTCAACTCTTATTAATTCTAATGCCGTTCCCTCTTATTTACTTCCTACTTATCCTGTAAACAGCTTGTCTATACATATGTGTGTGTTTGTTTTTTTCCCCTTTAAATTGTGAGCTCTTGAAGGGCAACAACTATCTTTTGACTCTTTTTTTTTAATCCCCATAATTTAGGCACAGTGCCTGACCTATAAAAAGTGTTTAATCAATGTTTATTGACTGATTTTCCATTCTAGGAAAAGACCTTTCTCTTACCCTTCCATTTCAATCCTCCATTCCCCTCCTTTCATAAATAGAGACAGATGTGTATATGTGTCTGTCTTTGTATAGGAGAAAGTGAGCAGGTGTGGATTATCAGTGCAGAATATTGTATACCTAATCACAAATAATCACTGTGTTGGTTTTGCTTAACTGGTTTTATGGCTGGGAGGATGAGTTTGGGGAATAGTAAATCCAGAAATAATTGCAATGTGAAAACAAAAGATAACAAAATTTTTAAAAGATCACGAGAAAAATTCAGGAACAACAACAAAATTCTACATGCAAAAGTAATCATAATCTTGTGAAAAGGAGATTATGTACATAAATACGTATGTTTATTAAAATAAAACTTTTATTCCACAATTCTAGGACATTTCGTGGCAGAGCTTTTTTTAAAAAAGGCCAGTATAGAGAAGCAACTGAAGATCTTTCGGCTGCAATTCATTTAGATCCTAATAATTGGTTAGCATTCTATTATAGAGCCTGCATATTGAGAAAGAGTAACCAAAATCGATCTCTTCAGGATTTCAGCGTGTCAGGTACTATTTCATCACTTTTACTTGCATAGTAAATATGAAATTTATTTGAGAAAAATAAAATAAATTTTTCTTGTTGTTGTTTAACTCTTTATTTTCATTTAGGGACACACTAACTTAAAATGGTCCAGACAATTCATTTCAGCATAATTCCATTTTTAAAAAATTCCTATTGTTCTAAAAGTTGAAGGCACAAACTTTAAACTATGTGGTATTGTGAATTATTTTGCAATTTTCTGTCTTCAGTAAGTCAGTTAGATGGTTATTCACAAAATAATTTTCTGTATTGCACAGCCTAGATATTTGCAGTTGCTATCTACAGCAACTATAACAAACAATAAAGAGAGCTCAGCTCAAGTGTATCAGAAATGATTTATTTAATTTGGGATCTAGTCCACCCCTTTCCAAGGGGATTGTGATTTCTACTTTTATTGGAAGAAAGAGGATTCTTGTGGATAAGCCCTTGCTTCTACCTGAAAGTAGGTGAGAGATATTAGGCTAAAATGATCTCTCCTCCACACTTCAAATATTAGAGTTTAGGAGTATAATATTTTAGGTCAGGATATTAATATCACTTTCCATGATCACTCTCAAAGAGCAGCTTAGTTCCCTTCAGCTAAGGGACAACCATCTCATTAATAGCTAGTTCACATTTTTTGTAATGTTGGGGCTAGCTCTCTGGAGGATCTCAGGACCAGCCTTGATCTTAGTGGAGGAGAGCAGGAGGCAGGAGAGCCACCAGGAGCATGGTCAATGATGCGATGTCTCTATTTCCAGTCCTATCAGTCCTTAAATACCTCAGTATGATTACAGCATTACAGCACACTAAGTATGTGTGAACTAGAGAACCATTACATCACCATACTAAATATTAAATATATGAGAACTAGAGAACCCCATATCTCACTACTCACACTGAGTTAACACCCTCTTGTAAAGTATCCTTGTTTCAAGTATACTTTTCCAGAGTTCTGGCCCTCTACAATCTTTATCAAAGTAACAATTTAAACAACAAATAAATAAATACTGGGGAAGTTATACAGATTAAAATACATAAGAATATATAAGACCTCAGCTCAAACTGAAAGAGAAAATAGTCTCATTGAGTGAAATTTCATCTGTTCTTGAGTAGTCTTTAAAATTATAAGCACTGAAATTCAAGGAAAGTATTAGGTCTGGTTTCCCACATATTTGCTGTCCTAGGAGCTCCCATTAGCCATCTTAAAATGTATTCCATTCTCCTTTATGCAGGTATACAGTGTCCCGAATGAATGTGCTCTCAACCAATCAGAAGGTTAATCCCCTTACACCAAGGTGGGGAACCTTTTTTCTGCTAGGGGCCATTTGGGGGCCAAACAAGATTATCAATTTATAGAACTCAAGCAGGTAGGAACTTGTATAAAGCTAGAGTTAAAATTCATCACCATCTGCAGTTGATTATGCAAATGATTTAATAGGCCTTTTACAGCCAGCTGCCTTACACAAATCAGGATTGTCCTTCATGGCCCTGCCCAGACTAAGTGCAAATACATATTATATTAGTAAGTTAAAAAACAATACCTTCTATCCCATGTAAACCAAAGAATGATTATGAAATGGGTCTTCCTTAATGCAAATTTACTTCAATGCAACCTTTGTTCTAAAGCCCAGTGACATGGGACTTTCTGAAGGTATTAATGAAGAGACATTTCTTGCCTACCTAAGGGGAAGAAAAGGGTAGACAAAGATGAAGAGCTTTAGTTCTCATCCAATCCTCTTTTGAAAGACTCATCATTCAGATGCTCTTGGCTTCTGGCTTTCAGAGAAAAAAATGGAAGACACCAATCTCATGTCCATTAGTGAAGAAAAAGACTCTGGGAATACATGAGAGGAATCAGCATTCTCCCATCATGTCTCTATATCCACCTTGCTACTTTAAATCTAGTCTTTGGGAAATTTTCCCCTCAAGTGAGATCTAGGACCTTCTCTCTTGCATGAACTGAGTTACCTAAGTTCCAATGGGAGAGCTGCTTTATTCTGCATTACTTGTCATATATTATGTGTGTATTTTCTCTGACTTCTGTTTACTACAATTTTGATAAATTATTTTCTTTACTATTCTTTGTGTGTTAATTGTGGAACTGGTATTAGGTGGGAAAGGAGTCAAGTCTTGGATATAGAGCTTCTCCCCTTTTCCCAAAATGACAAAGTGATCAGAAATTAGATGAAACTTTATCATATTCCCTAGATCAACAATATTTAGGGGGAGGAAATAGAAAAGTAAATAACTCAAAATTAAATTTGAAACTATTATAGAACCAAAGGCTCATTTTTGGTAAAGAAAAACTAGAAATTCAATTCAAATTTCATAATGGAAGAAATTTTTGATTGGAAAAAAATCTCAGATTTCATCCATAGGATCATTTTAGAAATACATTTAGATCTAGAAAAGACTTAAAAGATTATCTAGCTAACTCCCTCACTTTTTACAGATAAGGATATTGAAACTTGAAGTTGAAGGGACTGACTAAGTCACAGCAAGCAAATAAAATCTAGAATTTGAATCTAGGGACTTTGACTCTAAGTAGGACATCCCCCCCCCAAAAAAAAAGTGTATTTGAAAAACGGGGAATCCCAAAATTTTAGTGTAGTTTTAAAGGTTTTTGTTTTTGTCTTAAGTAACTTTAAGCACCTATTATAGTCAAAGAACTATATTTGACAACAATAATAATTTAATTCAGCAAATTCAGTAATTTATTAACTATCTTAGTAGTTGTTTAGTCATTTTCCAGTAGCATCTGACTCTTTGTGACCCCACTTAGGGTCTTCTTGGCAAAGGTACTGGAGTAGTTTGCCATTTTCTTCTCTAACTTACTTCATAGATGAGTCAACTGGGGCAAACAGGATTAAGTAACCTGTTAGTAAATGTCTAAGGCCAGATTTGAACTCAGGATTTTCTGATTCCAGACACAGTATTCAATCCACTATGTTATTTAGTTGTCTTAAGTATTTACCATGTACGAGTTACTATGCTGGGTCTGGGGATAGAAAGATGAGACATAATTCTTGTGATGGCATAAATCTAATGAAGAGATGTCCAAGGATAAATAAATATAGCATATAAAGCTCATTTCACAAATGAGGAAAAATTCAACCGAAGTGATTGCTAAGTCTGGGGAATAACACCACTAATAATCCACATTTATGTAGCACTTCAAGATTTGGAAAGTATACATTCCTTATTCTGCTGTAGTGGACTTTTTATGCTGCCCACTTTTCTGCCACTGAGGGTTATACTGAAATACTTTCTGCTGTGAGCTACTACTGGGGCATAACCCAAAATCCATTCATTCTTGTGCCATTTGGGCTGCCCACTTTGCCAGGGCCTACTGATGCCTTCTGTGTGTAGTTGGTTGTTTGTATCTCTCCCATAAGACTGTGCCTTTCTTGAGAGCATTGGCTGTTTGGAGTGGAGGGATTCCTTAAAAGATGTTTGCTGATTTGTCTAGGTAGAGCCTGAGTATAATATCCTATCTCTTGAAGCCTATACACTGCCACAGGCACTGTTTCTGTTCTATCCATCCTCATCCCTTGATAAGTCCAGAAAGAATACAAACTTTGGCTGCTGGAGTCTGAACACAGTCCCCAGTATGTGTGCTCCAGTCAACATATACCTAACAAGCAGTCACAATTTTTTCCAGGGAAGAAAAAGATATTGAAGGCCTGGGCTAGGGCTTTTTGTCATATTATTGTGTAGCAATAATTCTTTTGTTGTTATTACATTACTATTGTGATTTTTGCTCTCTTCATTTCTTATTTGAGTGAGTTTATTTTCTTCTCTGTACTTTGATCATATAAAGCTAAATGTCGATTTTATTTTACTAGTTTATAGAACCAACTTTGGAGGGTTTTGTTTTCTTTATTAATTTAGTCTTTTGCTTATTGTCATATCCAGTTCTCTAATTTCAAGTTATTCTTTTTTATACTTATTTTGGGTTTATTGATTTTCTGATTTTTAGACCTTTTATATTGTTAAGTAATCCTCATTTTTCCTATTTTTATCTGGCTTTAGAGACATGCTTTTTCCTCTTAAGAATTATTCTGTATCACCGAAATTTTGTTATGTTTTCTCATTCGCTTCCACATAGTTATTGTTTCCATGATTTTCTCTTTGACCAAAACATTATTCAAGATGCCATTATTTAGATATATATTTTTTGCTTGTATTTGTGGTAATTATTTTTATTAAGTTAACATTTGCAAATTATGTATTTAGCATTTCTCCTTTTTCAAAATTTGTCTCCAAATGGTCCATTTCCCCCACACACACACATACATACACACACATTCTTTAAGGTTCCCATTCAGAACATATTTCTAAAAATTATTGCATTATTATCTATGTCTTTTTTGCAATTCACTTAAATTTTCCTTTGTTAATTGGAGTGTTATACTATTTCGTGTGTATACGAAATAACTTTATTGGGCTCATTCTTATGATTGCTTCAAGCATAAATTATGTTGTATTAATAGGGGTCAATCTATGTCTCATGTTGTGAAGTCTGTTCCTATCACCTTCTTTGGCTATGTTTATATCTATTCCTAAAGTCATGCTATTCTCTCCTGTTCTATGTCCCCCTGTCAAGATAGGTGCTGGAAGTCCTTAGGAATTCATACGTACTCTTTTCTGAAATGATATATTGTTTATAGAGCTACAATAAAAGTGGTCTCCTAATATTCAAATCCTTCACTTCTTCTCCTATAAAACCCATTATATAATGTTGCTGTCTCATAATGTAGATATATACCTCCTCTCCTATAAGAATTTTTTTGGTCTCCTTTTCCTTTATACTTCCTGAGTACCCTTCCCATACTAATGTCCCCCTACATGTGAAGTTTTCTGGAGGCAGCCTTAGTCTCAGTTGAAATAAATAATTACTCCAAAGTGCAGCCAGCTGGTAAAAATGCAAACGTTTATTTCTCCTTCCAAATTAGCCCAGTTAGTTGAGGCCTATCTCTCTGCCTGGCTCCAAGAGATCTTGCAGCTTTGTCTTTGGCTTCTGCCTCTGCTTTCTTCAGCTTCCAGTCAGCACCAAGTTGGAAGATGCAATGAATCTCTCTTGCCTTGAAGATGGGGCTGGTAGGCTTTCTTCCAGTCTCTGCCTCTGACCCCGTCGATGTTCCGGAGAAATTCTCTATCTAAAATCAAATCAACTCCAATGGCTTAACACTCTGTAAAGATTCCAACACCTATGTACTCATTATTTTAACACTAAGTCTCTTTATCGGAACCTGCCTAACCCTTTTTAGTAACCACTGATTCATAGCCTGAATAGGACTAGAAATCAATACACTAGCTATTATCCTATAATAACTGCCCCAAATAACCCACGAGCCACCGAAGCAGCCAGAAAGTATTTCCTTACACAGGCTACCACCTCCATAATAATAATATTTGCCATCATCTACAACGCATGATCAACGAACCAATGAGCCCTGTTTCAACTCGCCGACCATTGAGCCTCCCTTTCAATAACTTTAGCTCTGGCTATCAAATTAGGCCTTGCTCCCTTCCACTTCTGAGTGCCAGAAGTAACACAAAGAATCCCACTCCTAACCGGAATAATTCTTCTAACATGACAAAAAATTGCCCCCACAGCTATCCTTTTCCAAATTGCCCCCTGCCTAAATATAAAAGTTCTGATTACTCTCACAATCTTGTCTGCCCTCGTAGGTGGCTGAGGAGGTCTCAACCAAACCCACCTACAAAAGATTCTAGCCTACTCATCCATTACCAACATAGGCTGAATGGCAATTATCGTACAAATTTGCCCCACTCTAACTATCCTAAACCTTACTATTTATGTCATAGCCACTCTAACCACATTTCTAACTCTCAACCTATCAAATACCACCAAAATCAAATTCCCTATGAAATAAGTCAGCCCCAACAACCATTATCATCCTCCTCACACTCCTATCCCTAGGAAGCCTAACACTTCTCACCGGCTTTATACCCAAATGACTGATCTTACAAGAACTAATTGCCAATGGCAATATCATAATAGCCACAACAATAGCTCTTTCAGCTCTACTAAACCTATTTTTCTACATACAAATCATTTATGCATCCAGCCTTACAATATTCCCATCTACCAACAACTCCAAAATACAATGATATAGTAACTCAATACAAACTACCACACTAATTCCAACAGCTACAGTTATCTCAGCCCTGCTACTTCCCCTAACCCCCCTATTCATCACACTCTCATAATTAAGAACTACAAGACTTTACCTTGCATCACTCGAATGCAAATCTAACACTTTAATTAAGCTAAGTTCTCCAAACAAGCCCCAGCAGCACTTAAGCTACTTCTTGGAATGTGCAATTCAACTTAATATATACTTCAGAGCCCATTTAAAGGCTTAGGTTCAAACTAGACCAAAGGCCTTCAAAGCCTTAAGCAGGTGTTAAATCACCTAGCCTTTGTAGACATCCAGAGACTCCCCGTCCCTCGGCAGTCTCAATAAACTGCCTTTACCTCTAAATTGGAGGGTATTTATCCCCCTAATTCTTAATTAAGAGCTAAGCGCCTCAACATTTGGCTTCAGTTTACAACGCTGGTAAAAAGAGATATCTAGTCTCTGTCTTTGAATTTACAATTCAATGCTTATCCTCAGCCATTTTACCTATGTTCATTACTCTATGACTTTTCTCTACAAATCATAAAGACATCAGAACTCTTTATCTACTATTCGGTGCCTGAGCAGGCATAATTGGTACAGCTCTAAGTCTCCTTATCGGAGCAGAACTTGGCCAACCTGGCACTCTGATCTGTGATGATCAAATTTATAATATTATCGTCACAGCCCATGCCTTCATAATAATTTTCTTTATAGTAATACCTATTATGATTGGGAGCTTCAGTAACTGATTAGTCCCATTAATAATTGGAGCCCCTGATATAGCATTCCCCCAAATAAATAATATGAGTTTCTGACTGCTACCGTCATCATTCCTTCTCCTTTTGGCATCTTCAACAGTTGAGGCAGGTGCTGGGACGGGATGAACAGTTTACCTTCCTTTAGCAGGTAATCTCCCCCACGCAGGAGCATCTGTACATCTAGCTATTTTCTCACTTCACCTGGCAGGGATCTCATCTATCTTGGGGACTATAAACTTTATCACAACAATTATCAACATAAAACCCCCTGCAATATCCCAATATCAAACACCATTGTTTGTCTGATCCATAATAATCACAGCAGTGCTACTTCTTCTGTCACTACCCATATTAGCAGCCGGCATCACAATACTCTTAACAGACCATAACCTCAATACAACATTTTTTGACCCTGCTGGTGGAGGCAATCCAATTCTGTACCAACACTTATTCTGATTCTTTGGTCACCCTAAAGTATATATTTTAATTCTACCAGGTTTTGGAATTAATTTCTCATATTGTTACATACTACACAAGTAAAAAAGAACCTATCGGCTACATGGGAATACTGTGAGTAATGATGTCCATTGGTTTCCTAGGCTTCATTGTATGAGCGCACCACATACTTACTGTTGGACTAGATGTGTTGATACACGAGCATATTTCACATCGGCTACAATAATTATTGCAATCCCTACAGGTGTTAAAGTGTTTAGTTGACTGGCTACACTACACGGAGGAAATATTAAATGATCCCCAGCTCTATTATGAGCCCTAGGTTTCATTTTCCTTTTTACAATCTGAGGTTTAACAGGAATCGTTACCCTTCCCATACGGCTTATTCTTCTTTTCCATTACTACTATCTGTGGTGTTTTTCTTCTTTTTAATAACATAAATGATTCTCTCTGCTTGGTTCCAAGAGCTCCGAATGTCTCCAATTCCAAAGGTTTGTCTTTCAGCCTCCAACCAGCATAAAGATGGAAAACGGAATGAATCTCTTATCTCCTTGCTTGGGACTGGGCAGCTTTCTGGAGAGCCTTTCAGACCAGCCTTGGTCTCAGTGGGGGAAGTGCAGGAGCCCAGCCACCACAGTGGTGTGAGATGAAGTGAATCTGGTTGAGTCTCTGAGAGAGGCTTCTCCTGAACTGCCTTGACTGTCTCACTGAAGCTCTATTTATTCTGGGTGTAAAAGGTTGACTCCTCCTCCGAGAGAGTGGGATTATGGGTTTCTGACTGGTGAATCTCCCAAAAGTGTGAACTCCAATGAATACTTAAATACATTAGTGAGCTAGAGGATTTGCTGAGTACCATGCTAAAATTAGGCAACTGACTTATCACTTTGTTAGGATTCACTCTAAGGTGTGAACCAATAAGCATTATATCAATTCCATTGAGTTAACACTAGGATTCTAATATCTCCCTTGAGTTTATCACCTTATTTCAAGTTAAGTTAACACTAGGATTCTAACAACTATCCTGTTCTTTGTATCATCCCATTATGTTCAGAAGTTAAAGGAATTATTGTCTCTTTATGGTTTGTATGTGGATTTGGCAGAAGTGTATTACCTTCTTTTCTTTGTCCAATTTGTGAAACTTACCACTCCTTTACTACTTCCCCCAAAAGATAGGATTTACTTCAAGGGGGAGGATAGGAGGGAAATTTACTTCATAGAGTATTTCAAGTATTCTATGCACTTTGAATTCTTTTAATTCTTTCTGCTTTCCTTAATTTTTTTAACTCTTGGATTCTTTTAGTCATTTGATGTTCCCCATGTACTTTCTTTTAGTATATAGAACAAGCTTTCTCACTTATTTGTGGTTTTTTAAAAAGCTTTTTATTTTCAAAACATATACACAGATAATTTTTCAACATTGATCCCACTTGTTTTTAAAAGCAATCTATTAACAAGGGAGATTTAAGTCAATGCTTTATTGTTTCTGTTTCAGAATTCTGGACTGTTTTGTATCATTTTCTGCATTATATCATTCAGGGTTTGTTTTAATTTAAAATTTGTGCATCATGTCTTCAAGTAGAGTTCATATGATTTTTTTTAATTTTTAATTTTTGCTGCTGAGGCAATTGGGGTTAAGTGACTTGCCCAGGGTCACACAACTAAGAGGTGTTAAATGTCTGAGGCCAAATTTGAAGTCAGGTACTCTTGAGTTCAGGGCTGGTGTTCTATCCACTGTGCCACCTAGCTGCCCCCATATGATTTTTTAAAATAGATTTTTACTGATATCTTTTGATTTTATGTTTTCTAAATGTCTCTGTGTATTTGACCCCATGGTCTCTTTAGAGAGACATACTTTATAATCACAAAGAAAAAACCCTTAAGAAAAAAGTAACAGAAAATTAGCAAAATTTATACCTTGAAAAAAATCTGACAATATATGCAATGCTTCTCACTTTTGGATATCCCCTTTTTGGCAAAGAAATGGAGGGAATTGTCTTCTATATCTTTCTGATAAAGCTGGGTTGTTTATATATATATATATATATATTTGCAGCATTCATTTCAATTGACTTGTGCTCGTTGTTCTTTCCATTGAAAATATAATCTTTGTGTTTATTAGATTCCATGAAAATATTTTTTATGCCTGAACATTATATGTCAACATATTACAAATGAAAATTGCTCAGATCTGTGTGGCTCAGGAGGGTGACTGGTCACCATTTAATAAAAAGCTTGGAGAAATTTCTAGGAGCAAAGCAAAAGTTTATTGTATGTTCTCTTGAGAATCAGGCATCCCTCCCATGGAGCAGACACCTTTTTAGGACAGGAGGAGGAAAGGAGGCACCTTTTTAGGACAGGTTAGATGCTTTTAATAGTCCCGAACGCAAATACCTTTCCCATCACTGACTATCATTCTCATTGGCTGAGGATCTTACATTCTAAACACAGGAACTACCCAAGAAATTGAACTTGACTCGATTTTCTCAACTGTCTTGAAAGATCTAACCTCATCTCGTTCAGATTTATTAGAATCAGAGGGCAAAGTAAGGAAAGAATCCACAAATTACTTCCTGAAAAGAAAAGCAAAAGGAAGAGATCTAGGAATGTCCTAGCTAAAATCCTGAAATCCCACATTAAAGAAAAAATGTTACAAACCATCTAGAAACAAGCAGTCAAGTATCAAGGATCAACCACTACAAGTCAATTGAAATAAATGTTGCAAAATTACCAAAAAAAATTTTTAACAGAAAAAAGGAGATATGAGGAGTTCTAATTTCTTTTCTTCTGAGGCAAGATATTGTCCATACAGGCACAAAACTCTGAAGACATAACCTTCTTGCAACACTAACTATATTTAATTTAGACATATTATGAAGTCATCTTAATATTTATTCCATTCTTGCTTAAGTTTATACAAATAGATCCAATGAGTATTAAAAAGAAAAGTTCTCACCACAGTTTGCAGCGTTAGAGTCATGAGATACCTTTGATGAGGTGTAAATCTGAGCTTCGACAAAGAGGAAAAGAAAGAGAGACCAAGAGACCAAAAAAGAGGGTTGAATCCACCTGACAAAAATTCATGAACCCAAGTTATCTGTGGCAAAGAATAGGAAAGTTTATTCCTTATTTCATTAAGGAAAGGATTCTCTTAGTGGACAAAAGCCCCTAATTCAATCAGGAAGTTTTGTGAAGAGGTTTATTAGATGGTACAGATCCTAGAGCTAGGGACAATTGAAATCTGGCAGAATCTTAGATTTGACATAGAAAATTTTTCAATTTAATGGGAAATAATCAATAATGAGTGCTATCAATGGAGATGGTGACAGTCTCTCAGGATAACAGAATGATAACAGAAGGAAGCTGCTTATCTTTTCCCTAGGGCAGGATCTTTTTTACAGAGGCAAGAATTCAAGAAGACTTTCTACTTGAAGGAGTTTCAAAGAATTCCAGGGGCCCCCTCTTCAGTTTCAGGCTCTCCTCATATGTGTACCTTGGGTACAAATATTTTCTACATGGCTACCTTTGTTATATTGTTTCCCACATGCATATTCCTATTGATGATGTATGTATTTAGGAAATAACAAGCTTAGGATTAATGCAGAGAATATTTTGTTGTGATTTTTATTACTATTCTGTTTTATAAAATGCCTTTACTTTGAACTCAGTATGTCTCTGGCTGGTCAAAGTAAATATACTGGGGAGAGCTTATGAAAAATTACTTAGAGTTACCCAATTCACAGAAAACTTCAAATAAATTTCTCATGGCCCATGGATGAGGAGATGCTGGGTATTACCCTGACTTTAAAATGTTGGGACATGTTCAGCCGTGAACAACAATATTTTTTCATCCGTAAAAAAGGGCATTTAACTCAATGATTATATAAAAGCTAGAAATAATTCATTGATAGCTATATACTTGTCCTAGAGGGCCAGCCTTAGAATCAAGATACCCTGAGCTCAAATCTTGCCCTTGACACATTATTTCTAGCACTGTTGCTAATTTGCATTAGTAGAAGGTATTTCAGTGCTGGGAATTCCTTATAATTGTGAAATTACAGGCTCAGCCCTTTCTCGATATTTCTAGTTGTTACTGTAATTGCCAGAGGCAAGATAGAGATTAGAGAGTTATAATATTTTACTTGAAAGGGAGAGACTTATTGGGACCAAATGGATCCATGTTTTGGTCCCAGGGCTGAACAAGACTATCGTCTCCAAGAATCCAGACACAAATGTTGGATTCAAAGATTCTTTTATAGGGTAACAAGAGTGATGACATAATGGAGGAGGCACTTAGGATGGGGATGACCTAATGGGGGAAGGCACCTAGGATGGGGAGGACATAATGAAGAGAGGTACTGGAGATGGGGAGAGGCTCCCGATATTCTAGTGATATCTAAGATATAAGACCTTTATCCTATCAAACATTCTAATGGTTAAGAGGAAGAATTATAGCCTGAGGCAGAGTAACTGAGGTAGGACAATTAGGGAAACTGGGTCAGGATATTAAAAGGGAACTGTGGTACAACAGTTATCTTTATTTTCTTTCTTGCTAAATAAATTCTTTAAAGTTATTTTGGATAGTATAAATTGGGATGTGTTAAAAGATTATAAAAATGCTTAAAGCAAAATGTCATTCAAATAAGATTATTTAGAATTTTTTTTTTGCTTTTTTTTTTTGAGAGGTAATAGGGGTAAAATGACTTGCCCAGGGTGTCATAGCTAGTACTAATGAAATCAGGTCCTTTTGACTTCAGGGCTATTAACTGCACCATCTAGTTGACCTGATTACTTAGAATTTAAATAAGCAAAATACATGTTTTTCTTTTTCAGTACTCATCAATGATACTATTGACAATCTTCCTGCTTTTCTACATCGTGGCATCTTATATGCAGAAATGAGTCGTTGGGGACTGGCAGTTGCTGATTTTGAAAGTGTACTTGATCTAGACAGGTCTTTTCCCCTTTTTATGTAAAATTAAGTGAAAATGGAATAAATAAGTATGACTGTTTTGTTTTATATTTACCAAAGATAATTAAACACTAGGAAAAGAAAAGAGGCAGTTATAAAATTACTAGATTATGATCATATCTGTAAAAATAAGATACCCTTAACTTTCACATTTTAAATTTAATATATTTTGAAGGTTGCATGGGTTGTAAATGTTATTAAGAAAGATTTTCAGATTATAATATTTTTGAGTTTGACTACAGTTGAAAAATAATTACCATGTTTTATCACAAAATACCCCTTGGTGTTAGTGTCAAAGAAAAAAATACTAGGTTGGATGAACCCCAATTATGTGATGAAACTACTTTGTCATTGTGTTTTAAAGTATCTCTTCTGTTACAGTGAAAAAAGGTTCAGAAAAGAAAAGGGGGAAAGAGGAGGACAGTCTCTATAAAAATTCAGGGATATGCACATTGGAAGTTTTAAAGTTGAGTTAAAATGAAATAGTAAGGAATCAGATTGCAGAAATGCCTAATTTAGTAAAATAAATCATTTCAATTCTTATAAAATATTCATTAGAAAGAAGGATTTTAGAGTGTGTTATAGGTTGTGCTAGTAATGGTATCAGAAGAGTGATTGTGAAGGATAATTAAGATAAATTTTGATTCTGAGGAGTAGAATCTCATGGTTCATTGTCAAGTGCCATCATGATTTTTGTTGAGAGATTCTATAGAGGACAAAAGAAAAAAAAAGCTACAATAATAGTTTTGGGATTCTAGGGTTTACTAACAGAGTTAAAGAGCCCTTTATTTTTAAAATAAAATTTTTGAACTAGGTAATATCTAATACCTGAAATGAAAGTAATAACTCATATTGATAAGGGTAAAAAAGCAAGTTAAAGTCTATTTTAAAAGTTATTTTTAATGCACAGTCTCCAATCCCATAAGTTTTTCTCTTGCCATATGAAAGGAAAGGCATTATGTTTGCAACACAAGACTAAATTAAGTAGTGATGGATAATAATTGAAGCAGTCTTTTTTTTTTAACTCGTAGTATATGTTATATATCCATGTTCTTATACGGTATTTAATTTTTACTATTTTATATTAGTTACAGTTAAAAGAAAATACATATTGATTTCCAAGAAAGCTTTGGAAGTTCATTGTAAGAATAAGATATCTCTACAGAAGCAAAGATTTCCTAGTAATAACACTGATTGGAAATCAATAACAATAAAAGTTCAGAGCTGACTATGAGAATTTGGAATACTTCCAATTTGTCACTATTTTGATACATTTCTTTCCCCATCCCCCACCACCAATTTTTAAATATTTCAATTTAAAGTTTTTAGTTCAAAATTCTATTCCTCCTTTTTTTCCTCTCCCTCACTCAGACAATTAAAAAAATACATATGCAATTATACAAAACATTTCCATATTAGTCATTTTGTACAAGACTCAAATTAAAAAAAAAAGAAAGAAATAGCATGATTTAGTCTGTATTCAAACAATATCAGTTCTTTCTCTGGATAGTATGCTTCATCATTAGTTTCTCTCTCTCTCTCTCTCTCTCTCTCTCTATATATATATATATATATATATATATATATATATATGTATGTATTTTTTTTTTTTGAAAAATGAGACACCTTTATCAGGAATGCTTGTTACAAAAATTTCCTCCTAGTTTTCTGTTTTCTTTATAATGTTAGTTGCATTGGTTTTGTTTGTGTGGAATCTTTATTTTTATGTAATCAAAATTATCTATTTTACATTTTATAATTTTCCTTATATTTTTTATGGTCCTAAATTTTTCCTTTATGTATAAATCTTGACACATTTCTTCTTGTTTCTGTTTCTGATTTCCCATTGGTTTTCTCACATGACAGTAATTTAAGGAAAGGAGGATTTTGAGCTCCTACTAGGGTACATGAACTGTTCTTTTGTGGCAGTTTCTTAACCTTCACATTAAAAATAGCAATTATTAAAATAGAGTCTTAGTGATATTAGAAAGGGCTCTTTCATTCCTTTGACTGAAATAGAATTTTATCATGTTAATGTACTTTTCAAAACTTTAAAACATTTAAAACAATATTTTGTTATTAAATATGAAAAAAATTGCATATAGGATTATGTAGACAAGTTGGCATAACATACCATTAATAATCAAATTGATAAATTTTTGTATTCCTTTTTTTTAGAAGCATAATTTTTGCTTATATAAATATTGGCATCATATACCTGTTGCATATGGACAAGTACTTTGAAGCAATTCAGAAGTTTACAGAGGCTATTCAAGTTGATCCTTTATGTATTCAAAGCTATCTTTGTCGGGCAGAAACTTATCATAAGGTATTAAGAGTTTGGTACTTAAAACAGTTAAAATTTTGTTGAACTACTATGAATTTATTTTTAATATATCAAACTTTTTCCCCTGATGTTATTAAAAAACAACATGATATATTGATCACATTTCCTTTAACTAATCATTACAAATGTTAAAAACTTTTTAGACTATAATTTCTCTTTATGAAGTTATATCTTAATCCCTTCCTAAATCACTTGCTCCTCAAACCTCACCTTTTTGAAATGTCACTTTTTACTCCACAGACTGATTATTCTTTCCCATGTCATCTGTGATCTTTTATTGCTAAATCCGTTGACTTTTTCTCTTTCTAATCTTTCTAGATCTTTCTGCAACACATGATATTACTAACTATTCCTTCTGAATACTATCTTCTCTGTCTAATGTGACATTGTTTTCTCTAGGCTTTCCTAGATACCAAATTATTTCTCCTTGGTCTCTCTCCCTTTCTGCACCTTGAGTCTTTTAGCCCTATTTCAGGTATTGCTTAATATGTTTCATCATAGATTCACTGGATTAGAATTAATTAGAATTAGGCCTTATACTTTATCTTTCTTTGCACTGGTATTAATTTCTCCTGGTCACTCTAATTTTATTTGATGGTATTGAATATCCTCCAGGATTTTTGAAATCATTTATTTCCTCAGAAATTTGGCACAAGAATATCATATTAAATTAATTTCCCTCTTAGTTCAGTGGCTCTCCAGTTGATGACTGTTCTTAGATTTTAATATTTTCCTCCAGGTACCCACTATTCATAATCTTCTTTTTTTATATCAGGACTTAGTTGGGTTTTCTTGTTATTGATGTTTTGGTTGTTTTCTTCAATTATTCCTTCTTTGGGTTAACCTAATTCTTAAATTGTTCTACCCTTCCTCAATTATTTCCCCATTGAATTAGTTATGTATTTCAACTTCTGTATGCACATGAATCTTTTTAATGCTCATTTTTTGTTGCTTTCAAATATGAGCAAAGTTCATCTAAAACAGATACAGACTCTCCTACATTTTTCAGAATTATTGCTTTCAACTTAGAAAAAGTCCTCGGAGGATATCTAACCTAATCTCTTCATTGTGAAGATGAGAAAATAAGGACAAGAAAGAATGACTTGCCCAAGATCACACAAGTAATAAGTGTTATAACAATGTTTTGAATCTAAACCTTAGATTCAAATGGTAGTATACCATATACTATTTACCACAAAGATTCCCAGAACATTTTTTTTCCTGAACTGTAACAGAAAATCATAGACTTAGAGCTAGAATATGTTAGAAATCATCTTATAAAATGGCCCATTGTACAGAGGGGGATATTGAAACTTAGAAAAGTTAAATGATCTACTTGATTATGTGACCTAATTATTAATAGTATCAGTGAACTCTGTTGCTTTTTAGGAGATTGTTTTCATTCCAAGAAAAGTCATGTCATAATATCAGGGATAGCAATACTAAACACCTACTTTTACCATCTTGAGGGCTATTGGAAAGCTATTAAGAAATCATTTTGCCAGATGGTAGGTGAAGTGATAAATAGAAACCTAATCCTATAAAGAAATTATGAAATGCCATGCTATATGGAAAGTACTTTGCTAGGTATTGGGGAATATAATGACAAAAAAAAGAAATAATCCCTACCCTAAAGGAATTTACATTGGGTATACAACTTGTACACAGATAAATAAATAAAAGGCAATTTGAGGCTAAAGAGAGCACAATTTGGAAAGGATTGGTTAGAATATAATGCCTTTAATATTGTTGTTCAGTCATTTCTTTTTTTTAATTTATTTTTTTTTTATTATAGCCTTTTATTTACAAGTTATATGTATGGGTAACTTTACAGCATTGACAATTTGTTCCAATTTTTCCCCTCCTTCCCCCCATCCCCTGGCCCTGATGGCAGGCTGACCAATACATGTTAAAAATGTTAAAGTATAAATTCAATACAATATAAGCATACATGTCCTAACAGTTATTTTGCTATACAAAAAGAATCTGAGTTTGAAATACTGTGCTATTAGCCTGTGAAGGAAATCAAAAATACAGGCGGACAAAAATAGAGGGATTGGGAATTCTATGTAATGGTTCATAGTCATCTCCCAGAGTTCTTTTGCTGGGTGTAGCTGGTTCAGTTCATTACTGCTCTATTGGAACTGATTTGGTTCATCTCATTGTTGAAGAGGGCCACGTCCATCAGAATTGGTGGTCATATACTACTGTTGTTGAAGTATATAATGATCTTCTGGTCCTGCTCATTTCACTCAGCATCACTTCATGTAAGTCTCTCTAGGCCTTTCTAAAATCATCCTGTTGGTCATTTCTTACAGAACAGTAATATCCACAATTTATTCAGCCATTCTCCAATTGATGGGCATCCACTCAGTTTCCAGTTTCTGGCCACTACAAAATAGTCTGCCACAAACATTTTGGCACATACAGGTCCCATTCCCTTCTTTAGTATCTCTTTGAGATATAAGCCTCGTAGAAACACTGCTGGATCAAAGGGTATGCAGTTTGATAACTTTTTGAGCATAGTCCCAAATTGCTCTCCAGAATGGTGGATGTATTGTTGTTCAGTCATTTCAATCATATCCAACTCTTTGTGACACTATTTGAGGTTTTGGCAAAGATACTGGAGCA
Organism: Sarcophilus harrisii; assembly: GCF_902635505.1. Classification (NCBI taxonomy): domain Eukaryota; kingdom Metazoa; phylum Chordata; class Mammalia; order Dasyuromorphia; family Dasyuridae; genus Sarcophilus; species Sarcophilus harrisii. Next base: position 338,345,001 of record NC_045427.1, read on the forward strand.
ATTTGCCATTTCCTTCTCCAGCTTTTTTTTTACAGATAAGGAACCTCAGGAAAATGGAGTTAAGTGATTTGCTTAGGCTCATGCATCTAGTTAGTGTCTGAAGCCAAATTTGAACTCAAGAAGCTGAGTCTTTCTGACTTTAGGCCTGGCACTCTATCCCCTTCACCACTAAAGCCCAAAGCTTTAATAGTAGGAATTAAAATATATTGTGTGGTTACACTCCCAATCCTAACACTCACTGATAAATCAGACTTTCAGAGAACAGAGAGCTACATTCTCTCAAGACTTTAGGAATAGCTCTGAGAGGTTATCTCTTTAGTGATATATAGCTCATCAATCTTAACTGATGTATTTCCCTACCATGACTATTTTCTGAGAATCATTTAGACAAAAAGACTTAGTTTTTTAAAAGTGGTATTTACAAAAATAACACAAGGAGCAGCTAGGTAGTACAATGGATAGAGCACTGACCCTGTAGTCAGGAGGATCATAGAGGCTTTAGGAATCCATTTTTGGATATCAAAGGATTACAGTTTTAAAACTAGAGGAGACTTTAAAGAACATCTAACACCCTAATTGTTTAAAGTGAGGAATATTAGCCCTTGATTCAGTGTGAGATCCTATTGGATTTGTGTGGTGTTCTTTTTCCAAAACACAGCCAGGTGATAAAAGTATCTGAACTTTTATTGTGTCTTTCAATATAACCTGGTTAGCTCAGGCCTATCTCTCTGCTTGGTTCCAAGAGATCTGCCTGAATGTCTCCAAATCTAAAGGACAAACCTTCCGACTCCAGCCAGCACCAAGGTAGAAGCTGCAATGCAATCTCTCTTGCCTCGAAGATAGGGCTTCCTCCCAAGTGCTCCTCTCCAACCCCTGGGAATGTTCCCAAATAACTCTCTCAAGCTCTAAGAGCTTCCTGTATATATACCATCTCCCAAAGGTTAACTCCTCCTTCTGGAGAGAGAGGGATTCTGGGTTATCTCCCAGAGTGCTCTCTGGCCCTAAGGGAGGTATGAATTCGGATATCTCATACTAAGCCATACTAAGCCCTGAAATCTCTCAAACGTGTGAACTCCATTGAGTACTTAGATACTTATGAGCTCTCTAAAGGTGTGAACACAAGCATTGTTTCCATCAGTTGTACTTAGTACCTTGTTTCAAGTTCTGGCCCAAAATATCTCTTTCTAAGATCAAATCAATCATATTGAACCATGCCAAATTAGATAATTATTGTCTCTATCAACTCCAATGGCTTAACAGTTTGTAAAGATTCCAACAGATTTGGTTATCATCTCTTTCCAAATCACATATCTAAGCACTTAGCACAGTACCTGGTACATAGTAGGAACTTGTTTCCTTCTTTTTTCTTAATATCTCAAACTGTCTTTTGAACATTTCAACATGGATCCACCATTGTTATTTCAAGCTCAACATGTACAAAAAAGTAGTGACTTTCTCTTGAAATCCATGCTTACTTTAAACTGCCCAAAGTCTGTTGAGGGCAATACTAACCTTTTAGTTTCTCAGTCATCCTTAATCCTTTCCTCTCCCTTATTATACATATCCAATTGATTGTCAATTCTTGCCAATTTTCCCTTCACATCTCTCACATCCATACCCTTCTCTCTATAAACAAGCCACTGACATTGAATCCTGGCTCTGAATCTCCTGGAGCTTCCTATCAATTCCAGTGACTTAGCACCTTATAAGAATCATAACAGTAAATGAGCTAAAGATTTTATAATCTTTGCCAGGAGCTGGAGAAGGAAAGGGCAAATCATTCCACTATCTTTGCCAAAAAAACATCAAATGGCATCTCAAAAAGTGAGCAACAATGGGGAAGTCTATCCAGAAATTCTAAGGCAAAAATGATTTTCAGATGACGGTGGTGATGGTAAGAGAGCAAAGAAAAGTCCAGTGGAGATGGTGGCTATAACATCATCTTATACACAAGGCAATATAGCTGAAGATGCCAAACATGGGAAGAGGATCTCTTATTCTCTGTCCCCATCTCAACCCCACTTTATTTTATGAGTCCAGGAATCTACTCCATTGCCTTCTGTCATGAGTGCCTTACTTTGCAGCCTCTATAGTAACAGCATGGACTAGAAGTCCATAATGCTCAAGGCATAGGAGTTGCAATCTAACCTTTGCAGAGAAGAAGTAACACCACCATCTCCTCCAACCCCACTCAAATACAATTCTGCATTGAAATAGATAAGGAAATCCCTGAGGATAGAAGTAAGAACTCTCTGAGAAAGGAAGGAGCATAACAGAGAAACTGATTAATCAAATAATAAGTGTTTATTAAGTGTCTAAAATGTGCCCATAACTACTAGGTACCAAGATAAAAGGAAAAACAAAACAAAACAAAACAGTTCTTTCCATGAATAATTTTTTTAACATTGACCCTTTGCAAAGTCTTCTGTTCCAAATTTTCCCCTTCTTTCCCCCACCCTCTCCCCTGCCTGGGAGGTAGTCCAATACATGTTAAAATATATGTTAAATCCATTATATGTATACATATTTATACAGTTATCTTGCTACACAAGAAAAATCTGATCAAGAAGGGAAAAAAACTGAGAAAGAAAACAAAATGCAAGCAAACAACAATAGAAAGAGTAAGAATGCTATGTTATGGCCCACACTCAGTTCCCACAGCCCTCTTTCTGGGTGTAGATGGCTCTCTTCATCATTGAACAACTGGAATTGGTTTGAATCATCTCATTGTTGAAGAGAGCATATCCATCAGAATTGATCATCGGATAGTCTTATTGTTACTGTGTATAATGATCTCCTGGTTCTACTAATTTCACTTAGTATCAGTTCAGATAAGTCTCTCCAGACCTCTCTGAAATCATCCTACTGGTCGTTTCTTATAGAACAATAATATTCCATAATATTCTTATGCCACAATTTATTCAGCCATTCTCCAACTGATAGGCATCCATTCAGTTTCCAGTTTCTTGCTACTACAAAGAGCACTGCCACAAACATTTTTGCACATGTGGGTCCCTTTCCCTCCTTTAAGATCTCTTTGGGATATAGGCCCAGTAGAAACACTTCTGGGTATACACAGTTTGATAACTTTTTGAGCATAGTCCAAATTGCTCTCCAGAATGGTTGGATCCAATCACAGTTCCGCTAACAATGCATTAGTCTCTCAATTTCCTCACATCCCCGCTAACATTTGTCATTATCTTTTCCTGTTATCTTAGCCAATCTGATAGGTGTGGTGGTATCTCACAGTTGTCTTAATTTGCATTTCTCTGATTAATGACTTGGAGCACTTCATATTTGTGACTTTGTATTGTGATTTGCATTGTGGCTACAAATAGTTTCAATTTCTTCATCTAAAAAATATCTGTTTATATCCTTTGACCATTTATCAATTGGAGAATGTCTTGAATTCTTAAAAATTTGAGTCAATTCTTTATATATTTTAGAACTGAGGCTTTTTTTTTATCCGAACCTTTGAATGTAAAAATATTTTCCCAGTTTATTGCTTCCCTTCTAATCTTGTCTGCATTCGTTTTGTTTGTACAAAAACTTTTTTGACTTAATATAATCAAAATTATCTATTTTGTGATCAATAATGATTTGTAGTTTTTCTTTGGTCACAAATTCCTTCCTCCTCCACAGATCTGAGAGGTAAACTATCCTATGTTCTTCTATTTTGTTTATAATATCATTCTTTATGTCTAGATCATGAACCCATTTTGACCTTATCTTGGTATATGGAGCTAATTGTGGGTCAAGCCTAGTTTCTGCCACACTAGTTTCTAGTTTTCCCAGTAGTTTTTATCAAATAGTGAATTCTTATCCCAAAAAAGTCTTTGGGTTTGTCAAACACTAGATTGCTATAGTCATTGATTATTTTGTTCTGTGAACCTAACTATTTCACTGATCAACTGCTCTATTTCTTAGCCAGTACCAAATGGTTTTGATGACCACTGCTTTTTTATTTATTTTTATTTATTAGTTTTAAATCTGGTTCAGCTAGGTCACCTTCATTTGCTTTTTTTTTTTTTTTTTTCATTAATTCCCTTGAAATTCTTGACCTTTTGTTCTTCCAGATGAATTTGTTATTTTTTCTAGGCAGCAAAATAGTTTCTTGGGAGCTTGATTGATATAGTGTTGTGTCCTGCTTTTTAGAGCTCCCAAGGTGGGGTGACAAAACATACCTTGGCTTTCTAGAGAGTCCACATGGATGTGATTAAAATATCGTCTTTATAGAGCCCCAAGTTGGGGTGATAAAACATACCATTGCTTTCTAAGAGCTCCCACACTGGGGTGATTAAAATATACCTTCCTAGTGGAGAAGTGATGAGGCACTCCTGAGAATAGTGGGAAAATATAGTATCACTCTTCCATCTGGTATCACTCTGCTTCAATCTCAACACAGGTTGTCACTGCCCCCTGACTTCTCAGAAAGGCCGAGAGCCCTTAGGGGAGATGAGGAGCTGAACCAGACATTGTTAGCAGGTTCCCTCTAGGCTGAAGGGTCTTATACCTTACCCAGCATTTCCCCACTGACTGTGACCCTCTACAGTATGGCACTAAATAAATAAATTAGTTTTTATAGTATTGTCATCTTCATTGTATTTGCTCAACCTATCCCAGAGCACTTGATATTTTTCCAATTGTTTAGGTCTGACTTTATTTATGTGGAAAGTAGTTTTGTAGTTTTGCTCATATAGTTCCTGACTTCCCCTTGGCAGATAGATTCTCAAATATTTTATACTATCGACAATTATTTTAAATGGATTTTCTCTTTGTATGTCTTGCTTTTGAATTTTGTTAGTGTTATATAAAAATGCTGATGATTTATGTGGATTTATTTTGTATCCTACATCTTTGCTAAAGTTATGGGTTATTTCTAATAGTTGATTTAGCATACCATCATATAATCTGCAAAGAGTGATAATTTGGTTTCCTCATTATTTACTCTAATTCCTTTAATCTCTTTTTCTTCTCTTATCGCCAAAGCTCGCATTTCTAATACATTGTTCTTCTATATTTTTTACTTGATTTTTAAAATTGTTTTTTAGAGTTTTTTGAACTTGAGAGTATTTCATATCCTTCTTTGCTATGACATGCAGGTGAATTGGATTTAAGTGAGGGAGAGCTGTGCAAGGTCACCTGCCTCACTTTTCCCTTCAGATATAGATCAGGATGATTGGAGATGGTCCTGGATGAGAGACCTTGGCCCTTTTAACCAAAGTTGTCAACAGTTCTCCGTTTGACTGAGACCACACCCATTCAGTGATTAAAGCTATATAGCAATTGAGGCAAAGAATCTCCTTTTTTACCTAGTCCAAAATAAATAAATAAATCCGGGAGGGAAAGACCTTCAATATTTCTGGCCAAAGCAGAAATGATTGCTATTTACAATCAATCTGAGTCAATCTAGACCCAAACAATGATCAAATGAGGTTTTTCCTAAGACCTGTTGGTGTCCAATTAGAATCAGATTGGTTTTGGTTTAAGGCCTGGTCCTTGAGAAAGAAGTCTAGCCAGCAAACACCAAGATATCTTGGGAAAATTCTGTAATGCCGGAGAAATTAAGGCAAGATAGAGATTAGAAAGTTTTTAATGTTTTATTTGAAAGGGAGAGCTTTACTGAGACCAAATGGATCCATGGTTTGGTCCCAGGGCTGAATGTAACTATCATCTCCAAGAATCCAGCAACGAATGTCAGATACAAAGATTCTTTTATAGGATAACAAGAATGATATAATGGGGGAGAGGCACCTGGGATGGGGATGACATAATGGAAGGAGGTACTGGAGATGGGGAGAGACACCTGTTATTCTAATGATGTCTAAGATCTAAGATCTTTATCCAAACATTCTGATGATTAAGAGGGAAGGGTGATGGTGCAGGATTAAGCATTACAATTAGGAACTGAGGGAAAAAAAATTTAGGGAAACCAAGGCAGGACAATTAGGGAAACTGGTCAGGACAATAAAAGGGAACTGTGGCACAACAGTTCAGAGGTACAAAAGAGGGGGAAAAATGCTTTTATAAGCATCTGCAGGTAAGGGTGTGATACCCTCTGTGGATAGAAGGAAGAAAGAAGGGAAGAAAGGAGGGAGGGAAGGAAGGAATCATGGCATCACCTCCTTGATGTCATGGTCCTCTTTGAGAATGAAGGACAAACAACCTCTATGAGTCAAGCTGGCCTGGAATTGGTCAGTTGGAAGACTTCTTCTTTCCTTCCCTCATCCTTCTCTTTCCCCTCCCTTCCTTCCTTTTCCCCTCCCTCCTTTCTTTCCTCCTCTTCTTTCCTTCCTTCCTTTCCTTTCTTTCTTCCTCCTTTCCTCCATTTTTCCCTCCCTATCTCCTTCTTTCTCTTCCTCCTTTCTTTCCCTCCTCCTCTTCCTTCCTTCTTTCCTTCCTAAGATATCATATATCAGAAATTATAGTCTACAAGAAAATAAGATTAGGACAGAAAGTGGAAAATAGAATGAAGTAGGTACTATAAGAGATGTCTGTCTTTGAATGAATAAGGGAAGGGGGAGGTACCAAGTTATTTATATGCCATTTCCTCAATTAGAATGTGAACTCCTTGAGGGTGGGGGACTGTTGTTACTTGTCCTTTGTTCTTTTTAGCCATAGAGTTCAGCATTGTACTTCAATATGTACTTAATCAATGTCTGTTAATTAATGTACTTAATTAACACTGACCACAAGACTGGATAGTATAAGTTGACTAGGGCTTCTACCTTACAGGATTCTAAAGTGATACTGACTTGTTCTCTTTCCAAATACCAGTCATTATGGGATGGAGGCAACAAAGAGATTAAGTTATTCAATTAACTAGATAAATAAAATATATGTCTCTCTCCATATGTCAGCTAATGAATTTTTTTTCCCCTCCCTCTTCCCCCAACTCCAGAAACTCATCAACATATACATTGAGGAAATATTTAGTGAGAATATTTGTGGGGAACAGTCAGGTTTTCATAAACAATATTTTATGTGTTTCATCTTCATCTTTTAATTTACTGAAAAATATAAATAATACACAATTCTTCTGTACTTATAATAAATTGAATATGAAAAATCATTGAATCAATAAAGCAAAATGCCTTTCTTCAAGTGGCTTTGTTAAAAAATAAAAGCTATTCATCAAAATCATTCAAGATTAATTCAGAAAGGTAACATTTATATAGCATTTAAAGGTCTGTAAGGCAAAAAATAATTATTAAAAAATTATTTAAAATATCTTTTTCTCTTCACAACAACTCTGTGAGGTAGATACTATTATCATCTCTATTTTACAGATAAGAGAACTGAGTCAAGGCATAGGCTATGGCACTTACCCAAGATCACACTGCTAGTATCTGAAGCCAGACTTGACCTTACATCTTCCTGACTCCAGAACCACTCCTCTATCCTCTGTACCAACAAAAAAAAATCATATTCAAGTATCCTTTATTCAGAAACATTAGATAAAGCATAAAACAGCAAGATAAAGGTACAACAGAAGTGCTGCTACATTACTAGAGGATATCTTTGATCAGAATCAGTTGAAATTGGATTCCCTTTGGATGGTATACTCCAAAATATTTTTGTTTTCAAATAACAATATACTTAGTTGTATGAAGCCCTGGATTATGGGAGTGTCCTGGACAAGATCCATGACTATTCAAAAGATTTTGGCATAAACATTTGCATAGGAAAAGCCAAGTAAATAAATAACATTTGTTACCTAGATTTTGACATGGCATTAATCTTGTCCAACAGTACATATAGTTGGGAAAGACAATACAAATGAACAGCAAGTTGACACAGAATTAAACTAGATAAGAAGAATAGGCTGGATTCCCTTCAGGAAGCTACAGAGTTCTTTTAATAATCCCAAGTTTCTTTTGGAAACAAAGATTCATATTTTTCAAAACCATTAACCTGCTAGCCTTGCTATTAAAAATGAATATTACACAGAAATCAATAGAAGGGTCCATGCTGTATATGTCAGGCTAGAAGGATCATAAAGATGTTAATAATAGTGTAATAGAAGAAATGGGAACTTGGTCATTGCATGTGAGGGTTAAAGGGAAAAGAAGAATCAAAAATGTCTCTATGATTTTGAAGCTTGATAATCATCATTAGGCATTAATTAAAGTGCCCATTATATATGTTAAGCACTTTCTAAGGGCCTGAAGAATTACAAAAGCAAAAATGAAAATCATGGCCCTGAAGAAGTTTACATTCTATGGAGAAAAATAATGGGTTCATATATAAGTAAATCAAAGTAAAAGTAAATACAAGGTAATTTTTGAGGTGGTATGTAGCAGATAAGGGAGCAGAGAATGTCTTGATATAGGAGGGGAAATCTGAGCTGAATTTGAAGGAAGGAAACCTGGGAATCTAAAAGGCAGCAGGGAGGAGGGAGTACATTCCAGCCTACGGAATAATATGGTACAAGGACAAAGACATGTAATGGTGTGTGTGTGTGTGTGTAAAACAATCTGAATCATACAGTGTATGAAGAGAAATAATATGTAATAAAGCTTAAAAAGGGTGGCTGAAGATCAACTGTGAAGAACTTTAAATACTAAAGGCAGAAGTTCATATTAGATATAATAGGAAGTCGTTGGAGCTTTTGAGGTGTGATAGGTTTCTGCTTTAGGATTCCTAGGCTTGAGAGGCATTTCCATTAAATATAATGTAGAAGTTAGCAGAATGAATGCACTATGGGAGAAATATGTTAAATTTAATACATTGTGGACAGATGATAGGCCAGTTTAGTATTCAAGTGGAGGTATTTAGCAGGTAGCTAGAAATGCAAGGTGTTAAGCTATAGGAAGACAATTTCTGGGCTAGAGATATAGTTTGGGGGATCATCTCCAGTAAGTAATAAATTGAAGCCACAGGAATAGATAACATAGGCAACTAAGTTTGTGTAGTCTAAGAGTCCAAAGACAAAGCTTTGGGGAATATGACATTTAAAGGAAGAGAACAGGGAAAGTAGAATGAGTTAAGAGGAAGACTACACAGAAAATACACAGAAGCAGGAGTGGAAAAATGGCAAGGAAAAGGAGTGGTTAAAAGTATCAAATGTTTCACAGAAGTAATTGAGGAGGAGAATTATGAAAACTCTTGCGTTTTTGGTGATCAAAAGATTATTTGTTGGAATCTTTACAAAGTGTTAAGCCATTAGAGTTGATAGGGACAATAATTATGTAATTTAGCATGGTTCAATATGATTGATTTGATCTTAGAAGGAGATATTTTGGGCCAGAACTTGAAACAAGGTACTAAGTACAACTGATGGAAACAATGCTTGTGTTCACACCTTTAGAGAGCTCATAGAAGCAAGAAATATTTAAGTACTCATTGGAGTTCACATGTTTGGGAGATTTCAGGGATTAGAAAGAGATATCTGAATTCACACCTCCCATTGAAGCTCTTAGGGCCAGAGAGCATGCTGGGAGTTATCCCACAATCCCACTCTCAGAGAAGTAGCATAAATACAGCTCCAGTGAGCCACTCCAGAGAGTTACTTGGGAACATTGACTGGGGTCAGAGAGGAGCACTCTGGGAAGAAACCCACAAGCCCTATCTTCAAGGCAAGAAAGATTCATTGTATCTTCTACCTTGGTGCTGGCTGGAGTCAGAAGGACAAACCTTTGTATTTGGAGACATTTGGGTGGAGCTCTTAGAGCCAAGAGGAGAGATAGGTCTCTGAGCTAACCGGGCTATATTGAAGGACACAATAAAAGATCTGAACTTTTATCACCTGGCTGTGTTTTGGAAAAAGAACACCACATTTTGGTGCCCAATGTGGGGCAAAATCCTGATTTCAGTGGAAAAGCCTCTGATCCTGATTTCAGTGGAAAAGCCTATGACCCTGATCCAGTGGACAAGTCTCCTCAACCCAAAAATTAGGGTGAGTACATCAAAGAAATTTTGTTAAAAGAGTTAAAGTAGGATTTTAGCTAAGATGGGACAGATGTTTGGAAAACAGCCTTCTGTTTCTGTTCAAGGAAAATGCTTAGAGAGCATTGTTAAAGTTATGGAAAGCCAAGGTTTGATTATAATTTTGGAGCAGATTACTGAACTTTTAGAAACTGTTAAGAACATATATCCTTGTTTCTCTCTGGAAAAAGAATTGGATTTAGACGAGTGGAAATTAATAGGAGAAAAACTGGGTGAATTCAAATTCAAAATTCAGTGGAGTGGAAATTAAAAGAAGAGAATCGTTGTCAATTTTGCAATAAAAATGCAATTTTCAAAGACATACTTAATGCATATAATTTAATACAACTGGCTATAAGAAGTTATTTAAGTGTTGGAATGAAGAAAAAGAAAGTGCAGCAGGGAGAAGTGCCAACTAAACTAGGTGATAAGTAAGAAATTTCAGATAAGAATGGAGTTAAGTACAATTTTGAGTGTGATACTCCACAGCAGGAGGAATCAGATCATTCCTTATCTCATAACCTTCCCCCTTCATGGGTGGAGCAAGAAGGGGGAGGGAGAGAGGCAGAAACATAGTCAGCTTCTCCTGTGAAGCAGAATATGACAAGATTAAAAGAGGCATTAATTAAGGCAAAAAATGAAGGAGAAGATATATCTGATTTTATAAATGTATATCCTGTGATTGAAAAGCTTGATCCTTCAGGTCAAAAAGAGAGAAAATACACTCCTTTTAATTTGGAAAAAATTAAAGATTTGAGAAAGGGTTGCACTCTTTATGGGGCTTCATCCTCTTATGTGAAGATGTTACTAGATAATTTGTCTTATGAAATCTTAACCCCCAGTGATTGAAAATCCATAGCGAGAACATGCTTAGAACTGGGACAAAATTTGTTGTGGCTTTTGGAGTTTCATCAATTATGTAGGATTCAAGCCCAATGCAATAGACAAACAGGAACTATTGGACAAATCACTTTTGATCAACTAGCTGGTGAAGGTCAGTATGCAGAGAATTCAGAACAGATTTATTATCCTATAACAGTCTATGAGCAAATTTCTAAGGCTGCAATAAAAGCTTGGAATTCTCTTCCTGGACAGAAAGATGGAAGTAAAGCTTTTACAAAAATAGAGCAAGGTCCCAATGAACCTTTTGCAGATTTTGTGGGACATTTGCAAACAGCTGTAATAAGAACCATTGAAGATAATCCTGCAACAGAAATAATGACCAGGCATCTGGCTAAGGAAAATGCCAATGAAGTTTGCAAAAAAAAAAAAAATTATATGGGGACTAAACAAAGATGCTCCTTTAGAGGAGATCATAAGACGCTATGCCACAGTGGGCACAAATGCTTATTATATCCAAACTATGATGAACATGGAAAGACAGAGTCCCTCTTGGCAAGGAACTTCTAGAGAAACTCGTAGATGTTTTCAGTATAGAAAAGTTGGACAGTTGAGGGCCCAATGCAGATATGGAGATAGAATGAAAAGACAGAGTGAGAGAATAAAACCCAAAACCCCATGCCCAAAATGTAACCGAGGCTTTCACTGGGCTTCTGAATGTAGATTGACTCAGGGAAATGAGAGACGAGGCCCAGCTTCAGGGCCCCAGGTGGGGCAAGATGGCAGCCGAGGTTACACCCAGAGAGTCTTTAGAAATTCGATAGTGAGATATGATCAATTAGCCAAAAGGCAATTGGATGGAAGAAGGAGATTACACAATCAATCGGCAAAAAGGCAATCGGAGGGTAAAAGGGGATTGCAATTAGGAAAAACAGAGCTGTGTGCAATAGAGACTACTGAGATATCCCCTGGAGAAGTGAAATCTGTTCCTGTCCAGCTTGACCATTTCACCTCTGGAGAGTGCTTACAAAACAGTGGCCATCCACACACTGATGTGCGAAACTGGGGAATCTGTAGCTAATATCCCAGTCACTAACACAGGTAGACAACCTGTGATTTATCAACCAGGGGAAGTAGTAGCATCAGGCTTACTGTTACATACCCCTACTAGACAATCTGATGATAGTTGCCCACATTCTGACTTCAAGCAGCAGAGTCTAGGAATATTTTGGACTGCAGCTGAGACAGATGACTGACCTATGCTCACTATTTATGTGAATGGAATACCGTTAAAAGGATTAGTAGACATGGGTGCAGATCGTACTGTCATTAGAGGTGCCAGCTGGCCCAGTCACTGGCCAAAGATTAAGTCAGACACCTACATGTCTGGTGTAGGAGGATCAATAGCAGCTGAAGTTATTGCTGCCCCTATGAGATAGACATTTGAAAATGAAACAGGAGTTTTTACTCCTTTTGTGGTTGAAAAAATTCCCATCAATCTGTGGGGAAGAGACATTTTACAGCAGATAGGATTACAATTAAGTACTTTGGCTTTTTAGGCAGGGCTGCTGTTGAAGGCCTGCCAGCACTCTCACCTGTCCCTATTCAGTGGAAAACTGATAGACCAGTGTGGGTAGAACAGTGGCCCTTAACAAGAGATAAAATTCAGGCCTTAGTAGATATAGTGCAAGAGCAACTTAACCAAGGACACTTAAAACCTTCTCTAAGGAAGGTTTAGGTAGTACTCCTTTGTTTCAGGAGGCCCAGGAATCCCATTCTAAACACCATCAGGCTGCTTGAGCTTTACATTTACAATTTGAGATAACAAAAGAGGAAGCTAGGGATATAGTAAAAAGCTGTACAGCTTGCCTTCTTTTCCACAATTCTGTATGTTGATTCATGTTATGAAAAGCTGTTTACTTCAAAGTTTACAGGAATTATTGAATTCCTGGCATATGAATTAATGGGCAATGGGTTCCTTTTGGACTATTTCTAAGACTTATGGATATGTGTAAATTCTTCATGTTGATTCATGTTATTTGTTAACATTACTACTAGTCTGTGTTATATTGCTATGTGCTTCTGTAACTATGTGTAATGCCTCCCATATTGATGGATTTATGTACACCTTGTTTCATACCTGTTTCTTTCTTTCTTTTTTTTTTTATTTAATAGCCTTTTATTTAAGGTTATATGCATGGTTAACTTTACAGCATTAACAATTGCCAAACCTCTTGTTCCAATTTTTCACCTCTTACCCCCCACCCCCTCCCCCAGATGGCAGGATGACCAGTAGATGTTAAATATATTAAAATATAAATTAGATACACAATAAGTATACAGTTTCATACCTGTTTCAAGTGAGCCCTTTTAGAAACCCCCAATCTGATTTAATTTTCTATTTCCTTTGGTATTCTCATCTCCCTTCCTGAGATGTCAGAGAAGGCGTGATCACCTTTTTGGAGTTCTCACCTCCTTAAGAAGTCAAGGAGGTTATGATCACCTATGTTCTAAATCAAAAGAAAAGGGGAGATGTTGGAATCTTTACAAAGTGTTAAGCCATTAGAGTTGATAGAGACAATAATTATCTAATTTAGCATGGTTCAATATGATTGATTTGATCTTAGAAGGAGATATTTTGGGCCAGAACTTGAAACAAGGTACTAAGTACAACTAATGGAAACAATGCTTGTGTTCACACCTTTAGAGAGCTCATAGAAGCAAGAAATATTTAAGTACTCATTGGAGTTCACATGTTTGGGAGATTTCAGGGCTTAGAAAGAGATATCTGAATTCATACCCCCATTGAAGCTCTTAGGGCCAGAGAGCATGCTGGGAGATATCCCACAATCCCACTCTCAGAGAAGTAGCATAAATACAGCTCCAGTGAGCCACTCCAGAGAGTTACTAGGGAACATTGACTGGGGTTGGAGAGGAGCACTCTGGGAGGAAACCTACAAGCCCTATCTTCGAGGCAAGAAAGATTCATTGTATCTTCTACCTTGGTGCTGACTGGAGTTGGAAGGACAAACCTTTGGATTTGGAGACATTTGGGTGGAGCTCTTAGAACCAAGAGGAAAGATAGGTCTCTGAGCTAACCGGGCTATATTGAAGGACACAATAAAAGATCTGAACTTTTATCACCTGGCTGTGTTTTGGAAAAAGAATCCCACAATTATTGATGAAGAAAACAATTTTCCAAGAATAATTTCATTAGCAACCAGAGTGCAAGAGCAAAGAATGAGTAAATAATGAGGCAATAGATTGAATGAATGTAAACTACCCTAAAATTATGACAAAGAAAATGAGAATGAAAGGGTGATAACAAAGTAGAGGAAATTCTTAGAGAAGAGGATTCATAAAGGAGAGATTAATGATACTGCAGGAAGAAAGAAAAAAATTTATGAAGCAAGGCAAAGGAAATAGGTAAATGGGATGCTTTTGACAAGGAAAAGATCTACTTTAAAGTTGGGCAGAGTAACTCTGAATTATTCCTCTAATTTCCTCTTTATTAGTGGAAAATTCTCCCTTTTCACTTTTAAGACTAACAATTTGATTTTCCTCTTTCCTTTTTCTAATCAGATTTACCAAAGATTTATCTATTTTGTTGGTTTTTTTCATAGAACCAATTCTTAGTTTTATTTATTAATTCAATAGTTTTTATATTCAATTTTATTAATCTCTCCTTTTATTTTTAGAATTTCAAGTTTAGTATTTGATTGAGGGTTTTAAATTGCTCTTTTTCTAGCTTTTTAAGTTGCAAGCCCAATTCATTGATCTTCTCTTTCTCTATTTTTTGCAAGTAAGCCTCTAGAGATATAAAATTTCCCTTATTACCACTTTGGCTGCATCCCAGAATTTTTGGTATGCTGTCTCATTCTGTTGGATGAAATTATTAATTGTGTCTATGATTTGCTGTTTCACCCATTCATTTTTGTTTTTTAATTATAGCTTTTTATTTACAAGTTATATGCATGGGTAATTTTATAGCATTGACAATTGCCAAACCTTTTCTTCCAATTTTTCCCCTTCTTTCCTCCCTCCCCTCCCCCAGATGGCAGGTTGACCAATACATGTTAAATATGTTTATATTTATAGTATAAATTTATAGTATAAATAAATATTGAAAGTATAAATTAAAAACAATGTAAGTATTCATGTCCAAACAGTTATTTTGCTGTACAAAAACAATCGGACTTTGAAATAGTGTACTATTAGCCTGTGAAGGAAATCAAAAATGTAGGCAGACAAAAATATAGGGATTGGGAATTCTATGCAATGGTTCATAGTCAACTCCCAGAGTTCTTTCATTGGGTAGAGTTGGTTCAATTCATTACTGCTCTATTGGAACTGATTTGGTTCATCTCATTGCTGGAGATGGCCACGTCCATCAGAATTGATCATCATATAGTATTGTTGTTGAAGTATATAATGATCGGTCCTGCTCATTTCACTCGGCATCAGTTCATGTAAGTCTCTCCAGGCCTTTCTGAAATCATCCTGTTTGTTATTTCTTACAGAACAATAATATTCCATAATATTCATATAACATAATTTATTCAATCATTCTCCAATTGATAGGCATCCACTCAGTTTCCAGTTTCTGGCCACTACAAAGAGGGCTGCCACAAACATTCTTGCACATACAGATCCCTTTCCCTTCTTTAAAATCTCTTTGGGATATAAGCCCAGTAATAACACTGCTGGATCAAAGGGTATGCACAGCTTGATAACTTTTTGAGCATAGTTCTAAATTGCTCTCCAGAATGGCTGGATATATTCACAATTCCACTAACAATGTATTAGTGTCCCTGTTTTCTCACATCCCCTCCAACATTCCGCATTATCTTTCCCTGTCATTCTAACCAATATGACAGGTGTGTAGTGGTATCTCAGAGTTGTCTTAATTTGCATTTCTCTGATTAATAATGATTTGGAGCATCTTTTCATATGACTAGAAATAGTTTCAATTTCTTCATCTGAGAATTGTCTGTTCATATCTTTTGACCATTTATCAATTGGAGAATGGCTTGATTTCTTATAAATTAGAGTCAATTTTCTATATATTTTGGAAATGAGGCCTTTATTAGAACCTTTGACCCATTCATTCTTTCAGATAAGATTATTTAGTTTCCAATTACTTTTTAGTCTATTTTGCCCTGGCTTCTTATTGCATGTAGTTTTTATTGCATCATGATCTGAAAAGAATGCATTTACTATTTCTGCCTTTCTGCATTTGATTTTGAGATCCTTGTGTCCTAATATATGGTCATTTTTTGTATAGGTTCCATGAACTGCTGAGAAGAAAGTACTCCTTTCTATCTCC
Source organism: Sarcophilus harrisii (assembly GCF_902635505.1). NCBI lineage: Eukaryota > Metazoa > Chordata > Mammalia > Dasyuromorphia > Dasyuridae > Sarcophilus > Sarcophilus harrisii. The sequence continues at coordinate 338,361,094 of NC_045427.1, forward strand.
ATTCAGTTTTCTCCAAAAATCATATCTATCTTTTCTAGTATTCTATTCACCTCTTTAACTTCTTTTTTATTTATTTTGTGATTTGATATATCTAATTCTGAGAGTACAAGGTTGAGATCTCCCACTATTAAAATTTTGCTCTCTGTTTCTCCTTGCAGCTCTCTTAACTTCTCCTTTAGGAATTTAGATGCTATACCAATTGGTGCATATAATGTTTAATATTATCTATGGTACCTTTTAGCAAGATAAAGTTTTCTTTCTTATATCTTTTAATTAAATCAATTTTTGTTTTTGCTTGATCTGAAACTGGATGGCTATCCCTGCTTTTTTGATTTCACCTGAAGCATAGTAAATTTTGTTCCAGCCTTTTACTTTTACTCTGTTTGTATCACCCTGCTTTAAATGTGTTTCCTATAAACAAGATATTGTAGGATTCTGACTTTGAATCCAGTCTGCTATCCGCCTCTGCTTTATGGGAGAGTTCATCCCATTCACATTTACAGTTAAAACTACTAATTCTGTATTTTCTGCCATCTTATTAGCCATTGATTATACTTTTCTCTTTCCCTTCCCCTTTACTTCCCTCCCCAGTATTTAACTTAGGGGCACCACTTGCCTCAAGCAGCCCTCCCCCTTGGAATCCCTCCCCATTAGAATCCTTTCCCCTTTCTTATATCTTTCCCCTACCGTTTCTGTATTCCTTTCTATTTAGCCTACCCCTTCCCTTTTCGCTTTTTCCCTCCCATTTTTCAATGAGGTAAGAGAAGTTTCTCTGTAAACCAAATATGTCTAATATATTTTTATTTGAGCCCAATCTGATGAGAGTAAGATTCGTACAATGTTCATTCCCCCTCCCTTCTTTCCCTCAAATACAATAGGTTTCCTTTGCCCCTTTGTGAGATTAATTTCCCTCTTTTTACCTCCATTTTTCTCTTTTTCTGGTACAATCCTCTTTCCATTTCTAATTCCTTTTTTAATATTATAACAGTAAAATCAGACTATATGTATGCCCATAACAGAAATACAGTTCTCAAGAGTTCTTTTTACCTTTTTATGCTTCTCTTGAGTTCTATATTTGGAGGTCAAATATTTTGTTTAGCTCTGGTTTTTTCATCAGAAATAAGTGGATTTACCTGTTTCATTGAATGCCCATCTTCTTCCCTCGAAGAAAATGCTCAGTTTAGTTGGGGTAGTTTATTTTTGGCTGCATTCCAAGTTCCTTTGCCTTTTGGAATATCAGATTCCAGGCTCTTCAATCCATTAAGGTGGACGCTGCTAGATCCTGAGTGATCCTTATTATGGCTCCTCAGTATCTGAATTTTTTTTTAACTGTCTGCTTGTAATATTTTTTTCCTTAGTCCAATAGTTCTGAAATTTAGCCACAATATTTCTTGGAGTTTTAATTTTGGGGTCTCTTTCAGGAGGTGTTTAATGTATTCTTTCAATATCTATTTTTACTTTCTGATTCTATGACATCTGGGCAGGTCTCTTTGATGATTTCCTGAAAAATGGTGTCTAAGTTCTTTTTTTATCATGATTTTCAGGGAGTCCAATAATCCTTAGATTATTTCTCCTAGATCTATTTTCCAGGACTGTTATTTTCCCAAGTTGATATTTAACAATTTTTTCCATTTTTTCATTTTTTTGGTTTTGCTCGATGGATTCTTGATGTCTTATTGAGTCATTCATTTCCATTTGTTCAGTTCTGATTTTTAATGAGTTATTTTCTTCGTTTACTTTTTTTTACTTCTTTTTGAATATGTCCAATTGAATTTTAAATGAGTTGTTTTGTTCTATGGAATTTTCTTCCATTTCACAATTTTTTAAGTAGTTATTTAAGGAGAATTCACAAATTCTATTTTCCTGGGAGTTCTTTACCTTTTCCAATTCACAAATTCTGTTTCCCTGAGAGTTCTTTACCTTTTCCATTTAACATTTCAAGAAACTGTTTTTCCACTTTATCAAATCTTTCTTTTAATTAGACTGCGCTGTAATACACCCTAGTTGATATTAAAATATGCAACTTACATGACTTTACCAAAGCTGAAGACACTAAAGCTAAGGCACAAACTGGGATTAGAGACCCCACTATGCTTAGCCGTAAACCAAGGTAATTAAATAACAAAATTACTCACCAGAGAACTACTAGCCACTGCTTAAAACTCAAAGGACTTGGAGGTGCCCTAGACCCTCCTAGAGGAGCCTGTTCTATAATTGATAAACTCCGATACACCTCACCCCTTCTCACTTATCAGTCTATATACCGCCATTGTCAGCTCACCCCAATAGTGTCCCAAAATGAGCAAAATCATGAAACCATAAAAACGTTAGGTCAAGATGTAGCATACGAAGGGGGAAGCAATGGGCTACATTTTCTATATTAGAACACAACGGATTATCTACTGAAATAAAGACATGAAGGAGGATTTAGTAGTAAATTAAGAATAGAGAGCTTAGTTGAAATAGGCAATAGGGTGCATACACACCGCCCGTCACCTTCCTCAATAAAGTAACCTTCAATTTTTCCAAATTCTCTTGCAGAGTTTTCCTTTTCTTTCCCCATTCTTCTTGAACCTCTCTTTTAAGATCCTTTTTAATTTCTTCTAGGAGAGCCTTGGGTGGTGGGGATCAGGATATATCACCCTTTGGGGCTTCATTTGGAGACAATTTGCTATTAGTCTCCTCAGGGTTGGAAATCTGTTTTCTTTCATTATAGAAGCTGTCTATAATTAGAGCCCGTTTTGCTTTTTCACTTAATTTTTTTTTAAATGTTGGGATCTGCCTTTAGGGCAAGGAGGTTCCAAGCTTCCTCTGGATCAGGAAGGGACAGAACCTAAGCTGGGGACAGTGGTTGCACTAGGGACAGCAGCTGCACTGAGATTGTTCTGAGTCACTCCTGGTGCTGGGTGGGTTGGCCAGGCCCCGTGAGACTCTGGCACTTTGGGGTCTTAACTCTTAACCCTTTGCATTTGTGTTGAAAGTTTTATAACTTCTCTGCTGATCTACTGGCTTGCAACCAGAGCAGAGTAGCCAACACCATGTTAGAGTCCCTCCCGGCAGATTCTCTGCCTGTGGAGACCACACCCCTCCCCTGTCTGCTCTGTGTGCTGGCCTCTGCGCTCTGCCTCCCTCCCTGTGCTGGCTTCCTCCCATACCCGATCAAGATAGATCTTTTCTGGCAATCTTTGAAATTATCTTCTGCTGTTAATTTACTGTACTCCCAATATTCATGGATTCTACCAGTCAAGCACTATTTCAGAGGCTGAATTTTGTAATTAGTAGTGACAGTAGTAGGAGACCTCAGAAAGAAGCATGTGTCTTCTCTGCCATCTTGGCTTCGCCCCCAAGGTTCTACTTCTTCACCTAAATCAGAAGACAAAAAGAAGCAAAGAACTATCTTTGACTTGATTTCTTTCTCTAGTCTAGAGTGATTTTAATAGATAGAAGAAGAGAAGAGAAGAGGACTGACGCTGGATGATCTCAATCTCAAAAGATAAACATTTATTAACTACTTACTTGTTCAGATAATAAGCTAAAAGTGAGCAGAATAGGAAAACTTTGGAACAGATTGTGTATGGAGTGTCATAGTGGATTAGTTAGACATAAATAGAAAGATTGCTAAGCCACAGTAAGATGTCAGACAGTATCAGTTTCTATCAAGTCAATACCACTTTGTGACTTTCTTTTGTTAAAAAGGTAAGTGGTAGAGGTTATCTAAGGCTACAAGTTAATAGGATATTGTGATCAAAATGTTAAGAGGAAAAGATATTCAAAGATGAAAGCAAATGTTTCTTGAAAATTGAGAACTATTGTATGAAAATTGAGAATGATGGCAGAACTAAGTATGATAGAATGGGAGAATAAAGATTGAGAAACCAAAGGCATCATGATGTATAGAACAGAATTAATAGACATGAGAATATGATATAATTGAAAAGGGAGAAATTATGATCATAAGAGGTTATTTTAAGGTTTGCAAGTAAAGAAATTTTAAATATTGATAAGAACTAAAATATTTCTGCCTTGGTGAAGGTGAGAATTAGATCAAGGTCTTAGTCATCAATCTGGATACTGAATTTAAGAAAATGTAGAAGTAGGAAGGGATAATGTAATTCAAGTGCCAAAGTTGTTGAGGAAGTTGATATGACAGTAATTTGGAGATCCATAAATGACAGTAACAAGGATGGGAAGATGATAAGTGATGGTCCAGAACAAGCAATATAAGAAGTACTTAATATAACTCCTTTTTCTATTGTGATTTTAGGAAAACAGGTATCCCTAGGTAATGCTGATAATGTCCATAATTAGATTTACCAGATGTGTGTCATCAAGAGAAAAAACAGATTTCAAATAAATAGAATTTATGAAGAAAATTCAAGAGGAAAACTATCAAGAATCTATGAAGCTGAGAACTTATGTAATGGAAATGACTAGTAGAAGGATAAGCAGGGTCTGGAGAGAAGAATAATAGGGTGTATTTCTAGATAATTGAAATTATGGAAGCAAGAGGTGGGCTAGAGAGGGACATATTTAGCTTGAGAGAAGAAAAGATACTGCAGTAACTAAACAAAATTAATAGAGGAAAAACTTTTAGAAATCACCTATCAAGTTTGACCATCAATATTTGAGGAAGAGGTAAGATTTCAGATGGAAAAGATGTGAGATGTGGAGAAGTTGAGGGTAAAAGAAAGGGCATTCTAGAGATCTGTGAAGAAACTGTTTAAGCACATATAGGGAAAAGAATGTGCAAACAATTTTTGTGGGACAATGAATAAAATGTTAGATAAAACAGAAGGATCATCTTTTGTACTAGTGAGACATTTATGTGATAATAATGTTAATTATATTCATTTGTGTTTGAGATTATTTTTTTCCTAATCAAGCCAGTTAATTTGTGGTCAGTAAGAACACAAACATTTCGACTATTTGTCATTTTTCCATAGAAATAAACTCTATCCTCTTATCCTTTTTTACTCCCCTAATTGATTATTTATTATCTCTTCAATGAATTTCTCCATTCTTCATGGTACCTAAAAGTCTAATGTCCTCTTTTTTCTCCATTTGACTAATGAATTTTGTATGTCTTCCATGGTTCCTTCTGCATGGTAACACAAAGAACTACATTTGATCTACAAATGATATGTCTTCCTTGCTCACTTGACTGGTAGGAAGCTTGTGTTCCACACAATCACCCCTTTAAAATTACTGTTTTTATACATATATAATTTCACTTTTCTCTCACCAACAAGGTATAATCAAGTTGAAACAGAAAAATCATGAAGGTCCTTGACATTTTCAAAAGGAAACACAGTTCCATGTGTCCTGGAGCAGACTGGATCTCCAGTCAAATAATAGGATTACAGTCTTGGAGAGATTGACTGAATTACTTCAGGGAATAGATGGACTTGGAAGAGTTGAATATTGTTTCAAGATATTAATGATAATATCTCTGAGATCCATCTGCGTTTCAATCTTTTGACTGAAGAGAAAAGAAAAATTTAAATTTTTTAAATTTATCTATTTTCTTATGTTTCTATATCTTAATATCTTATAGAACCCAAGAAGCAAAATTTCCTAAGATAGTCCCAAAATATTTATTTTTAAGAACTGCATAAATTATATAAAGGAAGTTATTAATATTGAACACTAAGCTCTCATTCATAATTCAACAGATACATAAATTACCACAAGCAGTGAGAGATATGTCTCGAGCTATCCACCTCCAACCAGATGGAATCCAGTTGTATATAATGAGGTAAGTACAGAAAAATAACTTTGTCCTACTCTCATTGCATCAAGATAAGGACCAAAGTGGCACATATACATTGACATGCATATATGATTGGCATGCATATATGATGATTACATAATAGGCATAGTCATATATATATACCACATATGTTTACATATGTACTAATATATAGCATGTACATATATGTATTACTATATATATTATATACAATGTATATACACACAAAGATAAGCATTTTATATTATTTATTTTCGGAAAATTACAAATTACATTACCTAACATGATGGTAAGATTTTTAGATTCATCTTGGCCATTACTTCCATCAATCAGTAATCATTTATTAAGAAGTCATATGTGCCAAGTACTCTCCTAAATGTAAAAGATACAAAGAGGGGCAGTTCCTGCTTTGAAGGAGCTCACAAAATCTAATGGGGGAAACACACAAACGACTATATAAAAATAAGGTCTATATGGGATAAATAAGAAATAATCACCAGAGAGAAAGCACTAGAATTAAAAAGGATTTGGAAAAGCTTCCTGTAGAGAATAGAATTTTAGTTGAGACCTAAAAGAAACCACAGAATTTAGAGGTGGAGATGAACAATGAAAGTATTTGAGGCATGGGGGTCAACTAGAGAAATTGACTAGAACTGAAGGATGTAGCAACTTGTTTTAGAAACAAGGCCAATGCCACTGGACCTAAGAGTACATGGGATGCATAAGGGTGTAAGAAAACTCCAGAGGGTAGTGCATTTTGTATTTGAAACTGGAGGAAGCCAGTGGAGTTTACTGAGTAGGGAGATGACTCAATTGGACCTGTGCTTTAGAAAAATCACTTTGCAGCTGAGTGGAGACTAAACTGTAATGACTTATAGCAGGCAGACTCATCAGCAAGCTAGTGTAATAGAGGAATGAAAAGCTGAGGGCCTGTATGAGATTGGTGTCAGTGTCACAGGAAAGAAGGGGACATACATGAGAGAAGCTACAAAGATAAAATTGACAGGCCCTCGTGATAAATTGAATATGGGTGTGGGAAAAGGTAAGAGATTGTAATGAATTAAAATTATACTTAGATTGTGAGGTTAGTGGCACCTTAATAGCAATAGAGAAGTTTTGAAGGTGCAAGGGTTTAGGATAGTGATTATTTTGGATATGTTGAGTTTAAGATGTCTTAAGATGGCTTAGCAGTAGTGTCAAACTCATATAGAAACTTATCCCAACAGGCCACATATTGATGTGGAAAACTACAAATTAATGTTATCTATGTTGTATTCTATTCTTATTTGTTTTGTTAATTATTACCCAATTATGTTTTAATCTAGTTCTGGGTGTATTTGGGAGTTTTACTGGATGCTTGTGGCTCTAGCTATGAGACTGACATTTAAATCTAGCCCAAGATATTGGAAATATGAGACCAAAAATCAACAGAAAGATTGGGGCTGGACAAGTAGATTTAAGAAGCATCAGAATAGAGATCATTAAATCCATGGGAGTTAATGAAATCTTCAAGTGAAACAGTATACAGGAGGAAGAGAAAAACACTGTGAGATAACCACAATTAGTGGGCCTGATCTGGATGAAGATTCAGAAAAGGAGAATGAGGAGTGATCATATAAATAGGAGGAAAACTAGAAGAGAGTCTCAAAAACCTGAAGAGAAGAGATTAAAAAGAGGGTTATCAACAATGTCAAAAGCCACAGAGAGGCTAAGATAGAGGATGATTGAGAAAAGACTATTGAATTTGGGAACTAAGAAATTTTTAGTATCTCTGGAAAAATAGTTTCAGTTGTATGATGAAGCCAGAAAGCAGACTACAAAGAATTAAAAAGAAAGTGAGAGGAAAGGAAATAGAGGTACTTCTTACAGATGGCCTTCTCTCTCTTTTTTTAAATTTATTTAATAGCCTTTTATTTACAGGTTATATGCATGGGTAACTTTACAGCATTAACAATTGCCAAATCTCTTGTTCCAATTTTTCACCTCTTACCCCAGACCCCCTCCCCCAGATGGCAGGATGACCAGTAGATGTTAAGTACATTAAAATATAAATTAGATACACAATAACTATACATGACCAAACTGTTATTTTGCTGTACAAAAAGAATCAGACTCTGAAATATTGTACAATTAGCTTGTGAAGGAAATCAAAAATGCAGGTGGGCATAAATATAGGGATTGGGAGTTCAGTGTAATGGTTTTTAGTCATCACCCAGAGTTCTTTCTCTGGGCATAGCTGGTTCAGTTCATTACTGCTCCATTGGAAATGATTTGGTTGATCTCATTGCTGAGGATGGCCAGGTCCTTCAGAACTGGTCATCATATAATATTGTTGTTGAAGTATATAAGGATCTCCTGGTCCTGCTCATTTCACTCAGCCTCAGTTCGTGTAAGTCTCCCCAGGCCTTTCTGAAATCATCCTGTTGGTCATTTCTTACAGAACAATAATATTCCATAATATTCATATACCACAATTTATTCAGCCATTCTCCAACTTATGGGCATCCATTCAGTTTCCAGTTTCTAGCCACTACAAAGAGGGCTGCCACAAACATTCGTGCACATACAGGTCCCTTTCCCTTCTTTATAATCTCTTTGGGATATAAGCCCCGTAGTAACACTGCTGGATCAAAGGATATGCACAGTGATAACTTTTTGAGCATAGTTCCAAACTACTCTCCAGAATGGTTGGATTCGTTCACAACTCCACCAACAATGCATCAATGTCCCAGTTTTCCCGCATCCCCTCCAACAATCAACAGATGGCCTTCTCAAGGTATTTAGCCATAAAAAGCAGATGAAATGTGGATCAATAACTATGGGGGTGAATGGATCAAAGTGAGGGCTTTTTTGAGGAATTTGTGAACATATTTGTAGGCAATAGGTAAGCAACCAGTAAAAAGGGAGAGATTGAAGATAAATGAGAAACAATGAGTTTGATAGAGGCAATCTGCTAAATATGAAATGAAATAATATCACTTGTGCAGGTAGAAGAGTTTGCTTTGGCAAAGAGAAAAACCATTTCTTCTTGTGAAATGGGTGAAAGAGGAGATAGTGATAGAAGACAAGTGAATAATATGAGATGAGTAAGAGGAGAGACAGGAAGCTCTTGGTGAATGACCTCAATTTTTTTAGTAAAATATGATGCAGGTTGTCTTAGTTATGGCGAGGGGGAGAGCCTTGAGAGGTTTAAAAAGGAATGTTTGAAAGAGCCTCTGTAGTAAGTGAAATAGTGAGTTAATTAGGGAAGTTTAAAAGAATTGCCTAGCAGCAGTAAGAATTCAGTTGCATTTATGTACCCTAAATTTGTGGTGGTCCTTTTTAGAATGGTTTCTCCACCTTCATTCAGTAGCACATGTATAAAAATGGAAGCAATAAATGATGGAAATGATCCATGCTAGGCTGAGCATTGGCAGAACATAATAAGCAATATGATAAAGGGGAAAGGAAAAGGGGGAAAAGTCAATAACTCAATAAGGGAATTTCAGTGTTCATGAACATGGAAGTAAAGCATTAGCATGTGATACTCGGATGAAGGCTATGGCCATAGTTTTGTGTGGCTAAGATAAAGTAGAAGAATATTATAGGAAATGAGTAAATTGATGGATTGAGAGGGTATTTGAGCTATGACTAGAATAGTCATATGACTAGTATGAGGGCAGAGGTTGAGAAGGAGAAAAAGATTGTAAGCTGGATACTGAATTCATTGAAAAAGGAATGGGAATATCTTTGAAGTCTGTAAACAATAGTTACTAGAATTTTGATTAAGAGGTAGATATGCAGTGTGTGAACCTCAAAGGAGGAATGATGGTGGTAGAGGAAAAACTAGAAGTGGAAATGAGGAGCAAAGAATATTCCAATTCCCTTTCCTCAATTTGTCACAGGAAATGAGTGAAAATGCAACCAACACTAGAAAAATTGACTGGGAAGTTGTCTTAGGACAGAAGACAAAAGCAATTTCAGTGCAGTAATTACTTAATTACCATGTGGATGAATATTGTTTTATTGTTGTTAATAATGACACAAAAACTCAAATTGGCCTTCAGTCCTAAGAAGCTCTCTTCTGTTTCTACAGTGGCAGAGTCATAGAAAAGAAAACAAGAAGGTATTTAGAATCACACAGTTTAAAATGGAGATGTATTTACTAACTCACAGTATTTCTTACTGTCATGGAAGATATCCTTTGCACATTCCAAAAAAAAGAGTAAGGCTTTGCAGACAGTGAAGTCCTCCAAGATGTCCCTATTTATGGATAACATAATATGTATTGTATCAGTCCCAGAATACCTCTTCAATGAAATCACAATCACTCAAAAGAAAGTGAGCCAACTAACAGCATATAGAGGAAAAATCAAATTGATGAAGAAAATCCTTTTTTCTGGATTTCATTTGCCATATGGGCTGCATCAACATGTACATATTTTAGATTTGTGGATACAGAAGAACAATTATCTTGACTCAGAATTGAGTAGGATAAAGAGAGTGGATTTTATTGCATTTGGAGAATTACAAAGTATTTTCAGTGATTTCCAAAATACTACTTTATTTCACATCACTCCTACCTTTTTAACCTGAATAATTTTCTGATAATGCATTACCTGAACTATGGAAGATTACTATCTCTAAAAAAATCAGAATTGTTGATGGCCCAAAGGACAATGGAGAAAGATATGAAAATGGCATGCCACTTTGTATCTGCTGCTCTTCTTGGTTTTAGGGCGCAGGTATCTTAGTTATGGTGAGGGGGAAAGCCTTGAGAGGTTTAAAAAGGAATGTTTGAAAGAGCCTCTGTAGTAAGTGAAATAGTGAGTTAATTAGGGAAGTTTTAAAAGAATTGCCTAGCAGCAGTAAGAATTCATCTAAACAAGATGCCCCTTCCAGAATATACTGGAAACTCCTCACTTCTAAATCATCATGCTTCTAATTCAAGCCTTAATACCAGCTCCCTCAGCCTTCTCTATTTTCTGATTGAAGGGCTAGAGGGAGAGTAACAAACTCCTCCCAACACTTTCCTTTAGAGAGGGCAGAAATTGTATTCTCATCATTCTACTCTGCATCTGCTGTCCTGACTGGGTTCAATTCTCTGGAACATGATACTCCTACACTTTGTGTCCCATCCCTCCACCCCACTTTCTTAGCTCCTTTTGTATATTGTCTCCCTCCTTAGATTGTAAGCTCATTAAGAGAAGAGACTGTCTTTTTACTAATAACATTCCCAGTTATCATAGGTGCTTAATGTATTGGACTAGATATTTTTTTTTGCTGAGGCAATTGGGGCGAAGTGACTTGCCCACAGTCACACAGTTAGGAAGTGTTAAGTGTCTTAGACCAGACTTGAAATCAGGTCCTCCTGACTTCAGGGCTGGTGCTCTGTGCTACCTAGCTGCCCCTTGGACTAGATTTTTTTGGATTGAATGGATGATAAGCATAAGTAGGCTGCAGCATCTTACCAACAATGATCTAGACAACAAAAAGTGACTTAAAAGGAAATGTATTATACAAAGGAAATGTATGATTAGATAGGTAACAATGTTTAAAAGTTAAGAGACAAATCTGCTAGGAAGAACATATGGAGGAAATGGATGACAATGAAATAGCACAAGAATATGTGACAATTTGGATTTTTACCATTGGAGAAAATTCTACATATCAATGAGATCACAGATTACCTGAAGCAATGAGTTATATTAACAATAATAACAACAATCACTCATTACCTTTGTAATAAGACTTAGTAGTTTTCAAAATATTTTCATATCTCTGAATCCTCATAATGACCTTGTGAGGTCATTACTAAGCTTTCTGTGAAACATTCCTGCAAAAATTATTCATTTCAAATATTCCACCCTCTTTTTCTCTTTATTAAATAATGAATCATCCAACAAGTATTTATTAAGCTCCTTCTATATACTAGGCATTGGTCTAGTAACTGGATAAATTCAAAGACAGTTTAAAACCTTTGAGATTATGTTCTAGCAGGGAGACAGTACATTTCTGTGTATGTGTATATGTGTGTGCACAAAATCAATAAAAGTTATTTTGGCAGGGAAGTTGGGATCAGGAAAGGTTTCACATAGGAAGTAGCAGTAGATCTGAGTTTTGAAGGAAACAAGGGTTTCCAACTGGGGGAGATAATGACAAGAGTGAATATAAGACAGACATGGAAACAGAAAATGGAGTGTCAGATGTGAGGAACAGCAAGGTCAGTCCAGCTAGATCAAATGTATAAGTAAATTGGAACATAGGTTGGGGCATAAATAAGTTGGAACATAAGTTGGGGCCAGGTCCTGAAAGTTTTAAATGCCAAATAGAGAAGTTTCTATTTAATCATAGAGGTAACAGGGAGCCATTAGAGTTCACTGAGTGGTACATTAGGGAAATCACTTTAGCAACACGATGGAAGATAGATTGAAAAAGAAAAGATACTTGAAATAAGGAGACCAATTTAGAGGAGATTAGAATAGTCCAGAAGTGATGTGATAAGGGCATGAACTAAGGTGGTAACTGTGTGAGAGAAAGGAATAGATATGAGTGACATCATGAAGGTAAAAATGGACAAAATTTGCAACTGGTATGATGTGTACAGTGAGGAAGAATGATAATGCAAATTTGGATTGCCAGAAGAATGGTGGTGCTTTAGCAGAAATAGGAAAGTTTATAAAAGAGATGAATTTTGGGGTAAAGATAAAGTTTGAGACACCTATAAAACAAATCATTTATACTACCACAAGGAAAATATCTACTTTCCCTATAAGTAAAAACTATTACTTCAATCATTTATATTTTGACTCTTTCCTTCAGTGGTCCAACAAAACATTTATCTTCTCAGGTAGCATTCCTTTGTTCTAGGTTTTTCTCAGTGTATTCAGAGAAAACTCATACCTCAACCATAAGGGCTGAAAAGCTCTTTGAAGGCTATTTTCTATCTTTGATATCCAACTAATCATTCAGTTCTCAACTGTGCCTCTAAGAAGCTGTGGAATGCAGAGCAACCACACTCTGGTAAACCATTTTGAGAGACAAGCTAAAGCAGGTTAAGGGTAACTGATGAGCCTCAATCCCATCAGTGAGTTAGCAGAATGTCTACCCAAACAAAAGATTTCCTCTGGAGAAATGGGTGAATGAGAACAATTTATTTCAATGGCCATGGAGGCAGGTAAAGCAGGCATTGTGGAGTGCTTTGAGCTTTATTTGACATTGAAGATACCAAGATTAATTACTATATCCCAAGCCATTACCAGTCATCTTGATTTTTGTCTTGCCGTTTGAACTCTGGGAGAGAAGAGATCAACAATTTCACAAAACTCTGCCTCACTTAAATCCAATTTATATACAAGTCAAAAGACATCACACTTACCATACCTTGAAGTCCTGTGGCAATGGACAAGCAGTAGGTACAGATACACTGGGAGTGTAGTCACAAGCCTGTATACACAGGTAGCCCAGGCCATAGAGTCATCTTTTCACTGGACTGAAGCAGTAGGATTCAGCAAGCCTCTGGTTGAAATCAATTACCCTCTAGCCAAACTTTGAAGTGAAGAATAGGTTTTGAATGACATTAAGTTCTCTTATGTGGCAGTATCCAGTGCTGATTCTATTCCAGTTGAGATTTATAAGGCAGGGAGTCCACTGCTTATATAAAAGCTGACAAATTTTCCAGGTCATATGGCAAGCAGAGATTACTCCCCAGGAGTTTAAAGATGCTTCCATTGTCCATTTCTATAAAGGAAGGGGAAAAGGTTCACTTGCAACAATCATAGGGGTAATCTTTCTCTCATTGCTGGCAAGATTCTTTTTTCCCCAAAATTTATTTAATTTGAAGAAACAGAATAAGAAAAACAGAAAAGTAATATAAACAAAATGAAACAAAAGAAAACATTATCATGTGCCCAACAGAACATCAGGTAGAATTCAAAACATATACAAACAACTACCAATTTAAGAAAGTAATATATATTAGAAGAAATTATATTCATAAGTGTTTGTCTTTTCCTTACTTCCTTATAAATTATTCTTTTATTCTCTACTGTGTTGCCTCCATTTTAAGAGCTCAAAGCCTGTGAGTCCTTTGATCTCAGAGGCGAGATAAATGAGGGGGAAGGCTCATAGAATATGAAAAGAGCTCCAGTTTATTACGCCGTACAGCCTTGTTGATATACATTTTTACAAGCATGATCAGTGCATGAACAGTAGGCAATCCCCAATCACCATTCAGAGAAGCAGCTCATGGGCTTTGTGTATGCATGGTATTTGCCAATGGGAGGAGAGCCAATCTAGCAAGTTAGCAACCTGCTCACAGGCAAGAGGCCCTGTCAAGGAATCCCTACTTACAAGCAACTACACTGTAACTCTCAGGCTGAACCTGTTCTCATGCTGTGTATCACTGTTCCTCACTCAACAAGGGTGTTTATGATGACCGCATTAGCACCCTGGATACCTTAGCCTGGATATCAGCCGGAGTCAGGATAAGCAAAAGTCCTTGGTCTTTATTATTAGTCTTTAGAGGTAGGATTGAATTGGATGGATGCAGAATCTCCACGGCCTCCTTCTTCCTCGTCTACCTCCAAAGTGACCCTGGCTAGTCTTATTCCACCCCCTGGTCCCTCCTACAATTTTCTGTATATACTAATTATCGAGTGAGCACAGGATAGTGGGAAGGGCCATTTTCCAAGCATATGCTTATAGAATATTGTTCAATCAGTAATTAGCCTTAAGTGCTCAGTTGTCCAGACCTCAGTGCATGAACTCAAGAGTTTCAGCCCTCTACAGGTGTTTCTGCACCATGGCAGAAAACTTATTGTGCACCAAAGGTTGAAATGGCCTCTGTACTCCCTCTCAGCAAAATCTCATACCCTAGCACTACTGCACATCTTTTTCACTTTATTTTTTCCCCTTTCATCCCTTTACTACTCCCAAGCAAGTTACAGTTAAAAAAAGATATATTTATGTATACATATGTAAATATATACATACATACACACACTGACACACACATATACCACATTCATACATCTTTCCTATCTCTGCTGACTCATTAAATTCTGCTTGGCTTACTATTACTTAGCCTTCTCCCACCCAAGGAATCCCTCCCTTGTCTTCTTTCTTTACCCTTTGTTTCTCCATCCACCTATTCCTCCCTCCTTATTTCTTTATAGATTTTGGAGGATGTTATACCCTTCATGATACATATTTAGTATTACCTATTGAACCCATTCCCAATGTGAGTAGGTTTTCAGAACTATAAGCCTTCTTCTCCCTTCTAATGTCTCTGTGTCAATTCTGCATTTCATTTTTATAACATGATTACTATTTTTACCTTTACTCTGCCAATCTTTCTCTTGAGCTTATCCTATTGTTGATGTAAATCTTAAACATAAAGAGTACATTTCCAATGTTAAAAAAAAAAAAACATTAACAAATTGTCCATGTTTAAACAGTTTATGTTCCTTTTATTAAGTTCGGGTTTGCTTGATAGAAAGTCATGAAAATCTCTAAGTTCATTGAATGTCCATTGTTATCTCATTCAAAATTATAGATAATTTTGCTAGATATGATTTTTTGGGCTGCAGGCCTAGTTCTTCTGCTCATTTGTAGATATGATTCCAAGACCTGTGGTCTTTTATTGTAGCTACTGTTAAGTCTTGTACAATTCTAATTGTAGATCCAGTGTATTTGAATTTTTTTTCTTGTTTCTTACAAAATTTTCTCTTTGTTCCAGGGGTTTTGAAATTTGGAAATAATATTCCTATGTGTTTTCCCCAAAGGGTCTCTTTGAGGTGGTGATTGGTAAATTTTTTTCTGTTTCTACTTTCCTTTCATGTTCTTTCACTCCAGGACAATTTTCTAGGATTATTTCCTGCATTACTGTGTCAAGGTTCTCTTTTTTATCACAACTTTCTGGTAGTCCAATTATTATATTTTCTCTTCTTGATCTGTTCTCCAGATCTTTTGTCTTTCTTATGAGAGATTTCACATCTTGTTCTATTTTCTCCTTCTTAATAATCTGTTTTGTTATTTCTTAGTCTCTCATAGCTTCACTGGTTTCCCCATGCCCGATTTCTAATTTTCAAAGAATTATTTTCATCATTGAGACTCTCTTTTCTAATTCATTAACTTTTTTTTTTCATACTCATCTTGTTTTTCTTGGGTGGTTTTAATTTTTTCTTTAGTTTTTCCTCAATGTCTCATTTGATTTGTGAATTCTTTTTTTGAGTTCTTCTGCAAATTCTCTCTGGGCAGGGAGTCATTTCATATTACTCTTTGGGATAAAAGCTAAAGTGTCCTCTGAAGATGAATCCTGGTCTTCATAATATGTTTCAATGGTGGGGTTCTTTTTTCTTTGCTGTTTTTTTTTTTTTTTTTTATAAGAAGCATTTTGGTAAGCATCTCTAATCATGGGGTGGGGGGATGGTGCCTCAAGCTTCCCTTCAGCTCTCCACTTTGACTAGGAACCCTAAACTAAGAGCTCCACCCTCCTACAAGTGTCCACAATCAGAAGTACCCCTATCCTGCTGTTTACCAATGCTCCATCTCAACAGCACAGCTGGTCCTGGTGTTTCCAATGCATTGAGGTTCACTCTAATTTCCAGGACTCAAATCCCCACTGGACAAACAGTCTGGGAGGTGAAAGTTTCTGTGATTCCTGCTGAGGTTCCAAACACAACCACTTAATCCCCACTTTATGTTTCTAGGGAGATAGCCTAGAAGTTTTTTTGTGCACTTCAAACAGGTTAATCCCAACCTGCTCCTGGGGAATTTCTTTAGATCTTGTTAGGTTGTCTGAGAAGGACCACCCCTGGTCTGCTCCAAGTCGTCTTGGTTTTTCACCAATATATGTTTGCCCTGATGTGCAAAATTTGTTCTATTAGTGGGGGAAATCAGGAGAGGCTGAAATTTACCAACCTACTTGGCCATCTCCCCAGAATCCTCCTTCACTGGCAAGATTCTTGCCAAAGTTCTCTAAAATAAGTTGATCTTTCACCTGTAAAGATGTCATCTACTCAAGAGCTAATATGGCTTCAGAAAGGGCCAAAGAATGGCTTACATAACTGCCTGACAAGTCTGAGAAAAATGCCAGGAACAAAACAGAAATCTTTACAAAACATCCATCAATCTGATCATACTGTCAGTCAAGAGTATTTGTGGAAGATCATGACAAAATCTGTATTGTATTGCATCGTATGTTAGTTCCAAATGGAAGACTTGCATAGTCTTCCATTGTGGCTGATCAAACAAAGAGAAGTTTGGAGTTTTCTACTTCCAGTGGATAAGGCATAAAGATGTCTTTATGAACACCTGGAATGGAGATTTTTTTAAAATTTATGGATCTCATGTTTCTTTTGAGCTACTGCAATTCTGCTTTGCTTCACAAAGCAAATAACAAAATCACTTTTGGACAAGACTCTTATACTTTTTAAATTATCAGAGGAATGAAGTAAGGCTATATACTTGCTGCCATACTTTTTAGCATGATGTTTTTAGTGATGTTGTCCAAGACCAATGTCTTCAACAAGGACAAAAATGGCATGAGAGTTACTGATTGCACTGACAATAAATTATTAAACTTGAAGAGGCTATAAGCCAAGATTAAAATGGAGGGAGAGTTGGTATATGACTTTTCTTACTCAGATGATTATTTAGTCAGTGTTGCCCCTGAGTCTGCAATGCAAAAAGATAGAGATTGAAACTCTTGTCATTAATTTTCACACACCAATGGTCACAACCAAGAAAAGAAGTTCTCCATTAGTCAGTATTACACTTATTGATATAAGTGGAAACATCAGTTACAATACATGGGAAAATCCTAAATGCTGTGATTAAGTTTGCTTTGACCTTGGTAGTATACTTTCCAGGGATATACGTACTGATAATAAGGTTACTGCACACATTACCAGGATTAGTTCAATGTTTGAGAAGCTCCAAAGGAAAGTATGAGAGAGAAGAGGTATTAAGCTACCTACTAAACTTAAACTCTATAGAGCTGTTATGCTGTCCTCATTGTTGTATGCCTGTGAAATCTGGATAGTATACAATACCAGGAAACTGAATTGCTTGTATTTGAATTGTCTTAGAAAGATTCTGAAGATCACCTTACAAAATAAGGTATCAGTTGCTAAGGTACTTTCTTGAGCTGAACTGTGAAGCATTCAAATTCTATTCCAGAGAACACAACTTCAATAGGAGGGCCATATTATTCAAGTGCAAATTTTTATTTGCTTAAATACAGAGATCTCACACAAGTCAAGCACTCACACAAAGGTCAGAAATAGCAATACAAGAACAGTCTCAAGACCTTTCTGAAGAACTCTGGAAGAATTCTGAAACATGGACAACATTGGCAAAGGATTTTCTAGCATGACATGCCCACAATCAAAAAAGTGATTTTGTTATTTGCTCTGTGAAGCAAAGCAGAATTGCAGTAGCTCAAAAGAAACGTGAGATCCATAAATTTTTAAAAATCTCCATTCCGGGTGTTCATAAAGACATCTTCATGCCTTACCCACTGAAAGTAGAAAACTCCAAACTTCTATTTGTTTGATCAGCCACAAGGAGACACAGTGAACACTGCCCACAATATAGTGATTTTTTTTTTTTTTTGGTCCTTTTCAAATATAAAGGACAACAACCAAGTTTTTTCTCATTTTATTGGTAAAGAAACTGAAACTCAGAGAAATTAAATGGCAAATTAATGGAAGAACTGGGATAAGAATATCTTCTTGCAAGTACAAATGTCCTTTCTGATACTATACTGATAGTAATTTAATTATTTTGACAAATGGCATAAGCCTATGTAACTTTTTGTAAGCTCTGGAGTGCTTTATCTGAACTCTTATTTGCACTGGCAAATTGGATCCACAATTAATAGCTACATTTTCCCCTCAAGCTATCCTTTCTATGGATATTTGAGAATTTGTGTTTCTTCTAATGCCTCTATTCTGTTGGCTTCCTTTCAATATCAATTACCAGTTACAGGGAGTGTCACTGATATAATTGAGATTTTAAATGATTAGAGTGCTTGTAACTATTAGTATCAATTAGGTTATATGTAAAAGGATAGTTCCCAACAACATATAGCAATAATCAAAACACAAAAAAATTTCCTTTCTTTTTTTATTATGAATATAGAATTTTTTATTGACAAAACATATGCATGGGTAATTTTTCAATATTAACCCTTGCAAAAACTTCTGTTGCAACTTTTCCCCTCCATCCCTCCATCTCTCCCTTAGATGACAGGTAATCCCATATATGTTAAATATGATAAAGTATATGTTAAATACAATATATATATATATATATATATATATATACATATTTATACAGTTATCTTGCTGCACAAGAAAATCTGATTTAGAAAGAAGCTAAAAATAACCTAAGAAGAAAAACAAAAATGCAAGCAAGCGATTACAGAAAGAGTGGAAATGCTATGTTGTGATCTATAGTTATTTCCCAGTGTTCTTTTGCTGGGTGTAGCTGGAGATGGCCATGTCTATCAGAATTGATTCTCATATAGTATTGTTGTTGAAGTGTATAATGATCTCCTGGTTCTGCTCATTTCACTTAGCATCAGTTCATGTAAGTCTCTCCAAGCCTCTCTGTATTCATCCTGCTGTCATTTCTTACACAACAATAATATTCCATAACATTTATATACCATAACTTATTCACACACACACTCAATTTCCAGTTTCTTGCCATTACAAAAAGGGCTACCACAAACATTTTTGCACATATGGGGGACATTTTCCTCCTTTAAGATCTCTTTGGGATATAAGACCAGTAGTAACACTGCTGAATCAAAGGATATACACAGTTTGATAACTTTTTGAGTATAGTTCCAAATTGCTCTTCAGAATGTTTGGATCCAATCAGAACTACGCCAACAATGAATCAGTAATTCATTTTTCCCATATCCCCTCCAATATTCTTCATTATTGTTTCCTGTCATCTTACTGGAAGTGTACACTTCTCTGGAAGTGTAGTGATATCTCAGAGTTATCTTAATTTGCATTTCTCTGATCAATAATGATTTGAAACACCTTTTCATATGACTAGAAATAGTTTCAGTTTCTTCATCTGAAAATTGTCTATTCACATCTTTTGACCACTTACCAACCAGAGAATGGCTTGATTTCTAATAAATTAGAGTCAATTCCCTATATATTTTGGAAATTAAGCCTTTATCAGAACCTTTAACTGTAAAAATGTTGTCCCAGTTTAATGTTTCCCTTCTAATCTTGTCTGTATTAGTTTTATTTGTACAAAAGCTTTTTAACTTGATATAATCAAAAATGATCTCTACTCCTTCTTTGGTCACAAATTCCTTCCTCCTCCTCAGGTCTGAGAGGTAAACTATTCTATATTCTTCTAATTTATTTATAATCTCATTCTTTATGCCTAGATCATGAACCCATTTTGATCTTATCTTGGTATATGGTGTTAAATGTGGGTCAATGCCTAGTTTCTGCCATACTAATTTCAACTTTTCCCAGCAGTTTTTGTCAAATAGTGAATTCTTATCCCAAAAGTTGGGGTCTTTGGGTTTGTCAAACACTAGATTGCTATAGTTATTGAATATTTTGTCCTGTGAACCTAACCTATTCCACTGATAAACTAGTCTATTTCTTAGCCAATACCAAATGGTTTTGGTGACCCCTGCTTTTTAATATAATTTTAGATCAGGTACAGCTAGGCCACCTTCATTTGATTTTTTTTCCCATTAGTTCCCTTGAAATTCTTGACCTTTTGTTCTTCCAGATGAATTTTGTTTTTATTTTTTCTAGGTCATTAAAATAGTTTCTTGGGAGTCTGATTGGTATAGTATAAATAAATAGATTAGTTTAGGTAGTATTGTCATCTTTATTACATTTGCTTGACCTATCCAAGAGCACTTAATATTTTTCTAGTTGCTTAGATCTGACTTTATTTGTATAGAAAGTGTTTTGTACTTTTGCTTATATAGTTCCTGACTTTCCCTTGGCAGATAGATTCCCAAATGTTTTATACTATCGACAATTATTTTAAATGGGATTTCTCTTTGTATTTCTTGATGTTGGATTTTGTTAGTGATGTATAAAAATGCTAATGATTTATGTGGATTTATTTTGTATCCTGCAACTTTGCTAAAGTTGTGGATTATTTCTAATAGCTTTTTAGTAGAATCTCTGGGGTTCTCTAAGTATACCATCATATCATCTGCAAAGAGTGATAATTTGGTTTCCTCATTACTTACTCTAATTCTTTTAATTTCTTATTGCTGAAGCTAGCATTTCTATTACAATATTGAATAAGAATGGTGATAGTAGACAACCCTGTTTCACTCAGTTTATTACCATTACATGTGATGCTTACTGATGGTTTTACATACATGCTACTGACTATTTTAAGGAAAAGTCCATTTATTCCTATACTCTCTAGTATTTTTAATAGAAATGGGTATTAGATTTTATCTTTTTCTGCATCTATTGAGATGATCATAAGGTTTTTGTTAATTTGGTTATTGATATAGTCAATTATACTAGTAGTTTTCCTAATATTCAATCAGCTCTGTATTCTTGGTATAAATCCTACTTGGTCATAGTGTATTATTCTGGGGGTTATTTTCTGTAATCTTTTTGCTAATATTTTAGTGAAGATTTCTGCATCAATGTTCATTAGGGAAATTGGTCTATAATTTATTTTCTCTGTTTTCAGTCTACCTGGTCTAGGAATCAGTACCCATGTCTGTGCCATAAAAGGAATTTGTTAGGACTCCTTCAATCCCTATTTTTTCAAATGTTTATATAATATTGGAGTTAATTGTTCTTTAAATGTTTGGCAAAATTCACATGTAAATCCATCTGGTCCTCGTGATTTTTTCTTAGGGAGTTGATTAATAGCTTGTTATATTTATTTTTCTAAGATGGGACTGTTTAACCAATTTACTTCTTCCTCTGTTAATCTGGGCAAGCTATATTTTTGAAGGTATTCTTCCATTTCATTTAAGTTATCAAATTTATTGGCATAAAATTGGACAAAGTAACTCCTAATTATTGCTCTAATTTCCTCTTCATTAGTGCAAAGTTCCCCCTTTTCATTTTTAAAACTAACAATTTGATTTTTCTCTTTCCTTTTTCGAATCAAATTTACCAAGAGTTTATCTATTTTGTTGGTTTTTTCATAGAACCAATTCAATAGTTTTTGTTACTTTCAATTTTATTAATCTCTTTTTATTTTTAGAATTTCAAGTTTAGTGTGTGTGTGGGGGGGGGGGGTTAATTTGCTCTTTTTCTAGCTTTTTTAGTTGTAAACCTAATTCATTGATTTTCTCTTTCTCTATTTTATGCAAGTAAGCCTCTAGAAATATAAAATTTCCCCTTATTGGCATTTTGGCTGTATCCCACACATTTTAGTATGTTGTCTCATTATTGTCATTCTCTTGGGTGAAATTATTAATTGGGTCTATGATTTGCTGTTTCACCCATTCATTCTTTAGTTTCCAATTACTTTTTGGTCTGTTTTCCCCTGGCTTTTATTGAATGTAATTTTTATTGCACCATGATCTGAAAAGTATGCAATTACTATTTCTGCCTTTCTGCATTTGATCCTGAGGTCTTTATGTCCTAATATATGGTCAATTTTTGTATAGGTTTCATGAACTACCAAAAAGAAAGTATATTCCTTTCTGTCTCCATTTAGTTTTCTCCAAGCATGTATCATATCTAACTTTTCTAGTGTTCTATTTACCTTTTTAAATTCTTTCTTATTTTGTGTTTGATTTATCTAATTCTGAGAGTGCAAGGTTGAGATCTTCCACTATTGTTTTGCTGTCTATTTCTTCTTGCAGTTCTCTTAACTTCTTTAGTAATTTAGATGGTATAAACTTGGTACATATATGTTAATATTGATAATGCTTCATTATTTATGCTACCCTTTAGCAAGATATAGTTTCCTTCCTTATCTCTTTTAATTAGATCAATTTTTGCTTTTGCTTGATCTGAGATCAGGATTGCTAACCCTGCTTTTTTTTACTTCACCTGAAGCATAGTAGATTCTGTTCCAGCCTTTTAAATTTACTCTGTATGTATCACTCTGCTTTAAGTGTGTTTCCTGTAAACAACATATTGTAAGATTCTGGCTTTTGATCCAGTTTGCTATCTGCCTCTGCTTTATGGGAAGTTTACCCCATTCACATTTTTACAGTTAAAACTACTAATTCTGTATTTCCTGCCATCTTGTTACCCCCAGATTATGCTTTCCTCTTTCCTTTCTCCCTTACCCCCCATCCCCAGTATTAAACTTATGAGCACCACTTGCCTTACACAGTCCTCCCTCTTTAAAATTCCTCCCTCCTTCTTAGTCCCTCCCCCTTTCTTAAACCTTTCCCTTATTATTGATATATTCCCTTCTATTTAGCCTACCCCTTTCCTTTTCACTTTTCCCCTCCCACTTTTCAATGAGGTGGGAGAAATTTCTTTGTAAACCAAATATGTTTAATATTTTCTCTTTGAGCCAGTTCTGATGAGAGTAAGGGTCACACTATGTTGATCCCCCTCCCTTCTTTCCCTCAAATACAATAGGTTTCCTTTGCCTCTTTGTGAGATGTAATTTCCCTCTTTTTACCTCCACTTTTCCCTTTTTCTGGTACAATCCTCTTTCCATTTCTAATTCCTTTTTTAATATTATAACATCATCAATAACATCATCAATTTAATATTATAACATCAAACTATACATGCACTCTCTATGTATGCCCATAACAGAAATACAGTTCTCAAGAGTTCTTTTTAACCTTTTTATGCTTCTCTTGAGTCCTATATTTGGAGGTCAACTATTTTGTTTAGCTCTGGCTTTTTCATCAAAAATAAGTGGAATTCACCTATTTCATTGAATATCCATCTTCTTCCCTGGAAGAAAATGCTCAGTTTAGCTGGGTAATTTATTTTTGTCTGCATTCCAAGTTCCTTTGCCTTTTGGAATATCAGATTCCCTGCCCTTTGATCTTTTAATGTGGGATGCTGCTAGATCCTGAGTAATCCTTATTGTGGTTTCTCGGTGTTTGAATTGTTTTTTTTCTGTATGCTTGTAGTATTTTTTTCACTTGGTCTGATAAATAGTTCTGGAATTTAGCCACAATATTTCTTGTTTTAATTTTGGGATCTCTTTCAGTAGGTGATCAACGAATCTTTCAATGGCTATTTTATCTTCTGATTCTATTGACATCTGGGCAGGTCTCTTTGATGATTTCCTGAACAATAGTGTCTAGGCTCCTTTTTTTCATCATGATTTTCAGGGAGTACAATAATCTTTAGATTATCTCTCCTAGATCTATTTTCCAGGTCTGTTGTTTTCCCAAGTATGTATTTAACTTTTTTTTCTATTTTTTTTTTTTTTTTTTTTTTTTTTTTTTTTTTTTTTTTTTTTTAGTTTTGCTTGACTGATTCTTGGTATCTCTTCCAGTCATTCATTTCCATTTGTTCAATTCTGATTTTTAATAAATAATTTTCTTCATTTACTTTTTAAATTTCTTTTTGTATTTGTGAAATTGAGTTTTTAAATGAGTTGTTTTCTTCCATGTTCTTTTTTTTCTTTTTGCCAATTTTATTTTTTTAGGAGTTATTTTTTTTTCACTTCACAAATTCTGTTTTCTTTTTCCACACAATCTTTTATTGAGTTATATAAGCCTTATCCAGACCCTCTTGTAAAGCTTTCCTTTCCTTTCCCCATTTTTCTTCTATCTTTCTTTTAAGATCATTTTATATTTCTTCTATGAGAAGCCTTATGTGGTGGGGACCAGATCATATCCAACTTTGGGTTTTCATCT
The DNA here is from genome assembly GCF_902635505.1 of Sarcophilus harrisii. Taxonomy (NCBI): domain Eukaryota; kingdom Metazoa; phylum Chordata; class Mammalia; order Dasyuromorphia; family Dasyuridae; genus Sarcophilus; species Sarcophilus harrisii. The sequence goes on from NC_045427.1 coordinate 338,385,645, forward strand.
AGAGACAAACACCCAATCTCCTCAGGGTTTGAAATCTGTTCTCTTTCAGTATAGAAGCTATCTATAGTTAGAGCTCAGTAGCCTTTTTACTTATTTATTTCCCCTTTCCCCCCCCAAAAGGCTGTGGTAGTGGGGTATTTTTAAGCTCCCTCAACAGACAACAGGAAGTGGCAGTAAAGCAGCAGTGGTTGTGCTGGGATTGGCAGTTGCACAGCTGTGCTGAGTCCCTCTCCCAGTGCTGGGTAGGTGTGACCAGGTCCCAAGAGACTCTAGTGTTTTGGGGTTATAGTCATTCCCTTCTATGTTCATAGCTTCTTTGCTGATCTACTGGCTTGCTGCCAGGGCAGAGTAGCCAACATGGTGGTGGAGTTCTCCCCACAGATTTTCCATCAGCAGAGACTATGCCCTGCCTCCCTCTGGTCTGCTCAGCATGCTGTTCTCCATGCTCTCACTGCCTATCTGCCTGAGTCTGCACCTGGCCTAGCCCCGTTCTGTCCCCGCGTGAGCAAAAACAGATCTTTTCTGGTGAATTTTGAGATTATATTCTGTTGGTCATGTGTTGTACTCCCAATATTTGTAGGTTCTAACAGTCATGCACTAATTCAAAGGTTGAGTTTTGTAAAATAGTTTGAGGGCAGAGGAGGGCACAGAAAGACATGTGTGTCCTCTCTGCCATCTTGGCTCCGCCCCCTCAAAATTTCCTTTCTTCTGAATCTGAAGCACACTTCCCTCTACCAAAGTAGAGTTCCTGTGAAAGGAAATGTTTGGTTGGTTTGGCTAAACCATTGACTGTGAAGAGAAAAAATGGATAATAAGGCCAGAAACTACATTGTAGCCAGATTTGAAAGGGCATTGAATAACAAAACAGAAGAGTATTTTGTTGTAGAGTCAACAAAAAGACCCTGGAGCTTCTGAGCCAGGGAAGTGATGGAATTATATCTTTTTTGCATGTGTACAGAATATTGATTGAAGTGCAAAAAGATGAGACAGAGAGGCCAATTTATAATGGACCTGAAGAAAGACTATCAGGGCCTAAACTAGGAAAGTGGCCTTGAGAATGGACAAAAGGGAGTGGATACAAAAGTAGAATTAGTTGTTTTTCTTAAATAGTTCTATTTTATTCAGTTCTCATTACTTTGTAGAACATTTAACAAAGTGTGTTATTTTCTATGTGGGGAAAATCTCTTTACCAGTATGTTATAACTGAAGCAATTCTATCAACATATCAAAGCTGCTTCTCTCTTATGATTCGCCCTTCTTTATGAGTAGGAAAATTGAATTTTTTGCTTTTTTTTTTGGTTATAAATGAAACAGAATGTGGAAAATTATGTTTAATATTTACTTGGATTTAAAACTTTGACATCCTCTCTTCAAAAGTACTCTTCATAAATATTTCACCTTGGTAAATTGCACTGACTAATCAAATCATGTACAAATACATAGTCCTCTTATGAACATATATAACATATTTATGCATTTACTCATTACAATGGTTATCCCTTAAGTTATTCCTTAAAGTTGACTTTTTTCTCATTTAGTCTGAAAAACTACTTTTGTTCCTTACAGAGGACGCTATCTACTTGAGATGAAGCGGTATGATCTTGCAAAGTCCACTATTTTCCAAGTAGCACGAATGAACAAAGGTAGATTTTACTTATAACTATAGCTATGTAACTACAATGTGTTTTTTAAACAACTAATGCATGAGGAAATATTTTAAAGTATATCTTTGAAAAGAATGGAAATTTGCAGCTGTTAGTATATAAAGAACAGCAAATTTTTTGAGAATCATTCTAGCTATAGGATTATGGTTTTCTAGATAGCTGACATATGCTAAAAATTTACATCCTACAATGCTGCTTGATTTCTATACCATTTTGATGTATAATATTATTCAGCCAATAATTTTGTATTTCCTAAGGTTAACCTTTCTATAATTTCTAGTGTCAATAACCTGACCTTAGATTATTATCATAAACTCCTCTATTTCTGTAAACAAATCCATTTGATTCAATCTCTTTGATGTTTCTTTGTCAACATATTATTTTGCATGAATTTATATGGATGTCACGCTTAAAACCCCTTTTGATTCTGCTTTTGGACTTTAGTCATTTCAGAGACTTTTTCTAGAGGTAGATCTTTTGTTGACATTTTAAAAATTTAGTGACATATAACTGTTATCACTCTTTATTATTGTTTAGTGAAGTAAAATCTGTTTGTTCCAAGAATATTTCTGTAAATTTTTTAACCTGCTTGGTGTGTTCTGAAAACATCTAGCAATCTTGTCCCTTCTTTTTTGACCAGAAAATGTTGGTCTTTTGTAGGCACTATATGCTATGTGATTCATTAATATAACAAGGAGGGTTTTTGTAGGATTTTTTTGGACATCCAAATCTACTGTTCATTTTATCATACCAAAAGTATACCATTAACAACAGCATTGTCAATAGCTGTTAACTTATCTAAATGTATTCTTCCCATTAAGCTTCAGGATATCTGTCAGACTCTTAAACATGTACATTCTCTACTTTTTTTTTGATAACTTTATGTTCAACTTGTATTTTTTAGAAATAAACAGGAAAATTTTTAATTATTTGAAAAAAAATTTAGTATTTTATTTTTCTTCAGTTATTTGTAAAATCAACTTTTAACATTCATTTAAAAATTTTTTGCATTCTAGATTCTTTCTCCTCCTCCTTCCTGTGCCCTCTCATTGAAAGATTTATAAATACTGGTTTTACCTATTGGTTTGTTTTGATCTCTAGATTCAAGCTCACAAATTTTGATCTCTTTTTATTTGGAACAATTTAACAATTATAAAATTATCTAGTCCATATGACATTTTGATGTCACTGGGAAAAATTTCCTTGTCATAAAATAATAATTTAAGTTCTTTTTCCAATAAAGTCTTCTAATTTAATGCTATCCATTCATCAACAAATTAGTATGATGCTTTGGTATGACTCTCACTTAAAAGTCATATTCAGTTCTATTTAAGACTGATTGATAATGGATTTAAGGTAATTAATATACCACCAAGAATTGTTTTATCCAATAATTAATTAATCTTCTCTGACCTGACCATGTTCCAGTTTTGGAAGAAAAAAAAAGTGATTTCAGTCATACCCTTCAAGTTAATCATTCTATTGTTTGTATTAGTAAAACATGAGCTTTCTATTTGGTATTTGATCCATTTGCACTTTCATTGTGATACAATTTCATCATTTTATTCTTTTCTTTGTCAGTGATGTACACAACTAGAAATAATCCTGTAATAAGTCACTAACCTGCTAGTGATGTTCTAAAAATTATTGCACAAATAGATAAAACAACTTCTTATGTTGAATAAAAATATTATTTCATTTAATCCTTTAAAAGCATCATCAGCACAAATCATAACTAGATAAGAAAATATGAGATACACGTCATCTTGTTTCCACAAGATTTTTATCTCCTCTGCTGTCTCTATATATTTGAAAACTTTTCATTACATATAATTTGTCAATTAAGAGCATTTGGAATAGCAACACCTATTAAAAACACTCTTTAATATAACATTCAAGTAATTTGAGGCAGTAGTTTGGCTAGTAGTCTAGTTCCAGTGCTAGTTATTGATTGAATTCTCCAAGATATTTTGAGGTCTAAATTTGTAATATGGAAATTTGTTGTCTGTTAGTTCATGAAAGACTATGAGCTTCTGATGTTTAAGTTTAGCCATTCAATAATAAATTGATAAGTATTCACTATTCTACAAATGATGTACTGCATTGTTTCTATCATTTCTTTGAATAATCTACATCAATCACTGAAGTCTAGGCTTTTTATGGGCAACCTTTCTACAATTTCTAATGACAATAATGTCCTGAATCATCATCATAAACCCATTTCCACAAATATAAGTCCAAGTGACTCAGGCATTGGTTCTATTCTTCTGGTAATCATATTGTTAGTCAAGTTTATATGGATATGCCCCATAAAGGGCTGTTTAATTCTATTCTTGAATCTTAGCAATTTCATAAACTCCATCCAGAAGCAGACAATTCTCATTTAATATTCTACAAATCTAATGATGTGAATTTTTATTGACCCTAACTATTGCTAATTGAATTGATATTGACATTACTATTCCTCTCTGAAGAAAGTTCTCCCCAAAGTTCTTAAGTTTTTGATCTATTGATTATATTCCCTAAGAATGTCTGTCAGTCCTCTTCCTCTGTTTTAGCAAAGAAATGTTAAGGTTTCTATAGCTGCCTGGAAAGTTATAGTCCCTGTGTTTCATTAACATTGTACAGGTATTTGTTGGAATAATTTGTTGGTCCATTTTATAGATCTAAAGATATATATTAAGATTGGTATTACATAGATATTAATTGATTTGCTTTGATAACTAAATACCAATAAGTATCTTGACATACTTTGTCGCAGGCTTTCCTTGATACTCTTAAACCAAACTACTTCTTAATCATACTTAATGTTTTCTACCACTTCTTACTACCTGTATGACCCTGGAAAAATCACTTAATTTTCATTTGCTTCAATTCTTTATCTGTAAAATGGGAATACACTAGAGAAGGAAATGGCAAAGCACTTCGGTATCTTTGCCAACAAATACTTGCTTGGACTAGTTCATGGGATCATGAAGAAACTTGAGTGGCACAGTGGATAAGAGTGTTAGGCCTGAAGTAAGGGAGACTTATCTTCCTGAGTTCAAATCTGGCCTCAGGAATTTGCTAGCTGTGTGACCTTTGGCAAGGCATTTAACTCTATTTGCCTGCATTTCCTCATCTATAAAATGAACTAGAGAAGGAAATGGCAAACCTTTTCAGTATCTTTGCCAAAAAAAATTCTATAATAGGGTCATGAAGACTCAGGTGTAACTAAAATGATTGAACAACAACTGTTTACTCATATTTTCAGCCTCACTTCTTGGATGAGGATTTTATATTGGGTCACTTTTCTCAATATTCTGGAATGATTAGATAGGATTTGTTTAGCTCTACCCCCTCCGTATTTTCAACATGACTATTGTTGCTTTCTACATGGAGTGACTGGTATTAAGCCCCATCCTTTTCCTCAATCCTTGCTTTCTGTCTCTGCCTTGTTATAAGCCACTGTGGGCTCTGATTCTGAAGGGTCTTTGCTTTCTTTTTCTTCTTTTTTAATAGTATTTTTTGTACAGGCAAAGATAGTTTTCAGCATTCACCTTTGTAAAACATTATATTCCAAATTTTTCTCCCTCTTTCCCTCCCTTCCCCCTCCACAAGACAGCAAGCAATCCAATATAGATTAAACATGAATAATTCTAAACATAATATCATATTCATAATGCTGAACAAGAAAAATCAAATCAAAAGGGAAAAAACATGAGAGAAGATAAAACCATTTACAACAAAAAGGTGAAAAATAGTATGCTTTGATCCACATTCAGTCTTCTTAGTTCTCTCTCTGAATGCAGATGGCACATCTTCACAAATCCATTGGAATGGTCTTGAGTCACCTATTGTTGAAAAGGGTCAAATTCATTATAATTGATTATGACATAATCTTGTTACTGTGTACAATGTTTTCTTGGTTCTAATCACTTCACTTAGAATCAATTTATGTCTTTTCAGGCATTTCTAAAATTAGCCTGCTCATCATTTTTTATAGAACAGTAATATTCCGTTACATTCATATACCATAACTTATTCAACCATTCCCCAACTGATGGGTATTCACTAAATGTCCAGTTTCTTGCCACTACAAAAAAAACTGCTACAAACATTTTTGCACATGTGGGTCCTTTCCTTTCTTTTATTATTTCCTTGGGATATAGACTCAGGAGAGACATTGCTAGATTAAAATATATTCACAATTGTATAGCCCTTCAAACATAGTTCCAAATTTCTCTCCAAAATGGTTGGATCATTTCACAATCACACCAACAATGCATTAGTGTCCCAGCTTTCCCACATGCCCTTCAATATTTACCATTATCTTTTCTTGTCATTTTAGTCAATCTGAGAGATGTGAAGTAATACCTCACAGTTGGCTTAATTTGCGTTTCTTTAATCAGTAGTGATTTAGAGCATTTTTTCATATGACTAGAAATGATTTTAATTTCTTCATTTGAAAATTGTCTGCTCATATCCTTTGACTATTTATCAAGTGGGGAATGATTTGTATTCTTATACATTTAAACCAATTTGGGTTTATCAGAAGCACTAACTTTAATTTTTTTTTCAGCTTTCAGCTTCCTTCAAATCTTGACTGCATTGTTTTTGTTTGTGCAAAACCTTTTTAATTTAATGTAATAAAAATTGTCCATTTTGCATTTCAGAATGTTCTCTAGTTCTTCTTTGGCTATAAATTCCTACCTTCTACACAGATCTAAAAAAAAAAGACTATCCCCTACTCTCCTAATTTTCTTATAATAGCATCCTTTATATCTAAATCATGAACCGATTTTTGATCTTATTTTGGTATATGGTGTTAGACATTGGTCATTGCCTAGTTTCTCCCATACTATTTTCAAATTTTCCCAGTAATTTTTGTCAGATTTAGTTTTATCCCAAATCTACCGTTTCTTTCTTTTTTTTTTTTTTTTAATTATTCCATTCCTGTTATGGTTCTGACAGGGATGTTACAGTTTATGGTGTTCTCAGACCTTCTAGACAGCCCCCTGGCACAGATACCCAGACATAGATCTCCTGCTATAACTACAAGTACCAGGAAATGATTCTCCGAGTAGCCTATGTGACCCAAGTAACCTCTGTAATGCCGTAGAAACTGAGCAAGACAGAGATTAGAGACCAATTTAATAGTTTATTAATTGGAGAGATATACTGGGACCAAATGGATCTTGGTCCCAGGACTGGACAATACTATAATCTCAAAGAATCCAGCACTAAGTATCAGAGGGCAGGTTTTTTTATAGGATAACAAGAATAATGACATAATGGGGGAGGTACCTGGATAAGGATAACCTAATGGGGGGAGGCACCTAAGATGACACAATGGAGGGAAGTTATTGATATTCTAATGACATCTAAAATGGATAAACCTTTATCCTGTCAAACATTAAGAAGGAATGACTATAATCTAAAGACATAAAACTTTTATCTCATCAACCATTTAAGAAGGAAATGTTATAACCTGAGGCAAAGTAACTAAATAGGACAATGGGGAAACTTGGTCAGGACATCAAAAGGGAACTGTGGCACAACACTATTTCTGTTCTGATAGTCTAGGGCTAAGATATGACTCCAGGTTCTCCAATACTAGGTAATGTATTGATTTGCATCTAGTTGTGGAGGTTCACAGCTCCATTATCACTAAAAAGGTATCATTGTCCTTAACAAGGAAATCCCAGTAGCCTAGTAGTTGGGGACCAAAGTGGCCAGCAGGTACCCTGAAGAAGTCAAATTCAAAACTCTATCTACAAAGAGAAACTCAGCAGAGAAAAATTATGAGATAAGTGATAAAATACAGCCACAAGATCAAATTACTGACCTTAACTATCTGTAGGAGAGTAACAGGGTGCAGGTCCAAAAGAAACAGCATTAGGCTTTTTGCAGTATGAGAAGTATGAACTGCTGTTGCATGCATATATCCTGGTCATGCATATGACCTTTATCTGTGATCTTTAACAATTAAGTATTGGTCACAAAGAGGCAACAGTTGCCACCTCCTACATGAGATATTTCCTAATTTTTCCCCCAAACTGAGTATCTCCCAAACACTTTGTATTTATTTTTTATAAAATTTCTACTTTCTTATTTGTCTATGTGGTGTTTTCACCAATAAAATGTTATGTGTGACTTCCAAATGTGTGTCCTGCCCTTCCTGCTAAGGAATTCTATTATTCCCATTGATAATGGGTATATTTGCAAGACAGTAAGAGTCATTTCGATGGAGGAAATGTTCATGGTAAATTTTTACTATTCTTTTGCCAAAACAAAAGTTCAAAAACTAAATGCATCTTAAATTAAGCATCATGAGAGAAAACTCATATCTTCTCTCCCCAAGCTTACCTCTCTCTCTTCTATTTCTATTGAGATTATCACTCTTCTGCCACTCTTCTCCCAGCTATGCAAATTAAATATTATCCTTTATGCTTCACTGTCACTCCTCTTTCTCTAATCATTTGACAAGATTCTTGGTCTTATCTCCACATCATCCCTTTCTTTCCATAATACCACCATAAACAACATGATTCAACTTTTATTATTTCTTGCCTGGCCCATCTCAAGAGTATACTAATTAAATTCCTGACTACAAATTGCTTCCCTTTCCAAACTATGCCCTCCACCACTGCAAAGGTGATATTCTGAAAACATAGTTCAGATGACATCATTCTCCTGTTCAGCAAATCCCAGGACCCCTGGTTGTCTCTTGAATAAAAATCTGAACTCATTAGTTGGAGATTTAAAGTTTTTACACTTTGGCTCCTGGCCACTATCTTATTGTGTATTTCTTGCTTTCATGCACTTTTATGTTCTAGTCAAATTGACCTGTTTATTGTTACTTATATATTGATATTCTATTGCCCATCAGTATGATTTTCCATAAGCTATAGCTCATGGTTGCAATGTACTTGCTCCAGACCTTTGATCAGAACTTCTGACTTCTTTCAAAGCTTTGTAGAAGTGCCATCTCCTATATGAGACTTTTCCTGATGTCCTATTAATAATGTCCCCCCAAATTACTATATTTTATATTTACTCATCTTTCTACTTACTGTTTCCCCAAAAATTTGTATACAAGCTTCCTGAGGACAAGGACTACTTGGGGATTTTTTTCTGTCTTTGTATCACTGGTCTCTCATATGTAGTAAATAACTCATTACTAGCATCTATATAGTGCTTTAAGATTTACAGAGTAGTTATGGTTTCTCTTTGATCCTCACCCCAATCCTTACAACAAAGTATTATTACTACCCATATTTTATGATGAAGAAACTGAGACTGAGTGAGATTGTGTCATGTAGTGAGTAACTATCTGAGGCAAGATTAAAGTTCAATTCTTATTGACTCCAAATCCAATATTTTTTTTTTAATTATAACTTTTTGTTGACAGTACATATGCATGGGTAATTACTAGATCAATTGGAGAATGGCTTGATTTCTTATAAATTAGAGCCAATTCTCTATATATTTTTAGTAACGAGGCCTTTATCAGAACCTTTAACTGTAAAAATGTTTTCCCAGTTTGTTGCTTCCCTTCTTCCCATTCTTGTTTGCATTAGTTTTGTTTGTACAAAGGCTTTTTAATTTGATGTAATCAAAAGTTTCTATTTTCTGATCCTCTTTCACAAGTCTAAAAGGTAAACTATTTTATATTCCTCTAATTTATTTATGATCTTGTTCTTTATGCCTAAATCATGGACCCATTTTGATCTTATCTTGGTATATGGTGTTAAGTGTGGGTCCATGCCTAATTTCTGCCATACTAATTTCCAGTTTTCCCAGCAGTTTTTGTCAAATAATGAATTCTTATTCCAAAAGTTGGGATCTTTGGGTTTCTCAAACACTAGATTGCTATAATTATTGACTATTTTGTCCTTTGAACCTAACCTATTGCACTGAACAGCTAATCTATTTCTTAGCCAATACCAAATGGTTTTGGTGACTGCTGCTTTATAATATAGTTTTAGATCAGGTACAGCTAGGCCACCTTCATTTGATTTTTTTTCCATTAATTCCCTTGAAATTCTTGACCTTCTGTTCTTCCATATGAATTTTGTTGTTATTTTTTCTAGGTCATTAAACCAATTTTTTTTTTTGATTGAGGGTTTAGTTGGTTGATTTTCTTCTTTGTCTAAATAGTAAAAGTATTGGTGAGGGGCTCTCTAATTTAGAATGGATTTATACCCACAGAACTGTTCTTATGCTGGTACTCAATATGAGATCCATTCTCCCTCTAAGGGTTGATCAATCAGTACTGTTCTTGAGTGAAAAGAGGATGCTCAAATCTCTCAGTACATGGAATTAGAAATCAGCAAAATTGATGGCTGGTGCTTATAAGTAGCCCCAATCTGCATCAAGTATAGAGAATAGAAATTCCTTTTTTTGTTAGTATAGCTGACAGTGTTTACTAGTTGCTTAAAGATGTCAATATAATATTTCTGGATTACTTGATATGATTGTAATATACATTTCTTGAATTACAAGATTTTCTCAAAACAATTTCTAAACACTAAGTACTTAACCATTTTGATATTATGTGAATTAGATGAAGGTGACATTAAACACAAAAAAATTTCCTTCACTTTTAGGTTCCTTTGAGTTGTCTCCTATTCAACAATCATTGGTTTTTTCCTTTTGTAATCAACACAAAGAAGCTCTAAAAATCTTATTTTCAGTCACATTGTGTAGGCCAGAGCCTGCCATTTATATGCTATTAGGAAAAGCCCAAATGAAGGCTAAAAAAATACAGGTGAGAAAATTTAATTTAGTAATTTTTACTAAATGTGTTGATGGAATTAATATGCTGTATATAACATTGCTGTTTAAATTTATAGTAGAGGGGCAGCTAGATGGCACAGTGGATAGAGCATCAGCCCTGAAGTCAGGAGCACCTGAATTCAAATATGGCCTCAAGCACTTTAACATATCCTAGCTGTGTTACCCTGGGCAAGTCACTTAACCCCAATTGCCTTAGCAAAAACAAAAACAAAAACAAATTATAGTCATGTTTATTCTTTTCCTATAATGCTTTATTTTGTGGAACTTGGAAAATGGTCATAGGAAATTTTACTAGGAATGATTCATGATGGCATGAGGTGACTTTGAACTATTGGAGGTAGAGTACAAGATGTTTTAGCTCTTACCAAATCAAAAGGGCTCTGAATACAAGCCCAAGGACAGAACAATGAACCATCTGAAGACTACTCCAACTAAATCACAGATTCTTCATTAGTACAATGGTTTTAGGAGAATTTATTTCTCTTCCCAGAAATTGTAATGATTATTTACCTTAAGATGTGGAAAGAATCTGATCTGATCTTGTGAAAGAAATGCTGCCCCAAATAAGCAATTCTTGAAGTCTTGAAGCATGAATAATTTTAATAGTTCTTGTTTACTTGGTTTATTACAATGAGAGGTAATGATAACTAGTCTAGTTCAAGAATAAGCAAACTATGCCCCACAAGGCAAAGCTGGTCTGCTGGATAATGATTTTTACAGTAATTCTTAACTTGCACATTCTATAAAAACAGGCAGTGGGATGGATTTAGCCCTTGGGTCATGATTTCCTGGCACTAGTTGATAGCAGTTTCAAGGATTCCACAGTTTGGAGAGAAGACAGACTAGAAGTATGAAGGTTAATTTGGAGGCTCCTATAGGAGATGGATACAAAAGATGTTGTGTTAGTGGACTTAACAAGATTTTGCCACTGATTGAACTGAAGACTGGGGGTGGGGGTAAAGAAGAATCAAGAATGACAGTGGTGGTGAGGTGGGTTTGGGGGAGAAGATAATTTCTACTTGGTTATATTTGTATGTTCAAAATCAAATACAATGGATATAGACCAACCAGATATTCAGTTTATCTGGACTAATTTGAACAGTAAGTATAATTGAAGCTTAATGAAAAAACATAGCACTGGGTATTTGTTTGGGTATATATTGATGGCTGAGTAGAAGGAATATAGCAAATCGAAAATGTCCTGCTGGAGTGGAAGTAGTAAACAGAAAGAATTCTGGACTAATTATATTTGTAGTCCAAAGTAAACCAGTTTTCAAAGTTGTACTTCACAAAAACTAAACTTTCCTTCAACTGTTCTGGCTTCTAAAACAGTAAAAATATAGGCAAAGTTAAGAACTCTTTTAAAAAAGATCCCGATAAATTTAAATATATTCATATTCACATAAAATTCATTTTCATTTATTATGGAATTGGTTTTAGGAATTTAAGAAATGGACTTTTTCATCACTGTTCAAGCTGGTAATGTATTTAATAGCTAAAAAGCATAATTTGTTAGTAGCTTAATTTCAAACAGTAATCTACTTTAAAAAAATTTAAAAGCAAAATAAAAATTGATTAAAATTATATCAGATTTTTTGTGAGCACTTCTTTGCTATTAAGTAGATATTAAAATATTAAGTATAATATTTTGCTTCCCCAAATTATTAGGGAATGTATTTTGAAATAGAATGAATATCTTACTTGAACTTTAAGGAAATAATTCTTTAATATCTTCAGGAACTCTTTAAGCTAATACTTCTACATTTTAATTTTCTAAGAAAATTGACTCAATATGTTTACTATAAGCATACTACATGCAATAGTTATGGATGTTGTTATGGAAAGAATATTAGATGGAGGGTCAGAAACTTAGTTTTTCATTCTTGGTCTGGCATATACATGTTATTTAACTTCTCTGAATCTTTTTTTAAAATAAGAAAGTTAGGCTGGATAACCTTTAAAATTCCTTTCAATTCTAAAATTACAGAATTTAAAATCACAGATTCTAAACAAGTAATGGAAATTTTTCACTTTTTTTGTTATTCTAGAATGCTGTGATAACTTTTAAAAGAGCTTTGGATGCAATATCTCCTACAGATAAGACACCAAAGGGATCATTTCTACAAGCAGAATGTCACTATCACTTAGGTCTTTGTTACATGGAAGAAGATTTTTTCCAAATGGTATTTACTGAGATTTTTGAAATATATGTATTTGTTATTTTTAGAAACTGTTAAGGAACATGGCATCTTTTGATTGTCCACTAAGAACCCCATTTATGAAGGTTATATCTCCCCCAAGGGACTAAGACTACTTCTGTGATCTGCCAATATATAATATCAACATTGTTACAACTACTATAATAAGTCACACAACTTTTTTACCATATCTATTATTCAGTAATGAGTCTTTTTTTTTTTTTGTCAGTAATGAGTCTTGATGTTATTTGTAATGCCATAGAAACTTAGCAAGACAGAGGTTAGAGACCAATTTGATAGTTTATTAAATGTAGAGATATACTGGGACCAGCCCTAAGTATCAGAGAGCAAGCTTTTTTATAGGATAACAAGAACAATGACACAATGGAGGGAGGTATAGAGAGGTTACTGATATTCTAATGACATCTAAAATGGATAAACCTTTATCCTGTCAAACATTAAGAAGGAATGATTATAATCTAAAGATATAAAACCTTTATCTCATCAACCATTTAAGAGGGAATGATTATAGCCTGGGGTTTTGGGGCAGAGCAACTCAGGTAGACCTTTATCTCATCAAACATTAAGAGGGAAAGGTTATAATCTGAGGCAGAGTAACCAAATAGGGCAATTAGGGAAACTAGGTGAGGACATCAAAAGGGAACCGTGGCACAACATATTCATTGAAATGATTTATTATCATGATTTTTAATATTTATTTCATGACTGGTATCTTGAATAAAATATTTAAAATATATTCAGTAAGTCTAATTCTAGAAAATATTTCATAAAATAATCCAACTATATTTTGTGAAGCAATTTTTTTCTGAAGCACAAATCTCAGTGTAGTGAAAAACATCAGACTAAGAAAGTAACCAATTAGCTGGTCTGTAATGGCAATAATAGGGGCTGATCAAATTGTGCAGAACAAAGTCATTAATATCAACAGTTTGAAAACAATCATGTGATTTTACAGCTAATACTTGATGTTCTTTTATTAATAATAAAAAGTATTAATAGCTTAAAACAATAACAAGATTTCTGGAACACTATATAGACAACCTTGAGCTTTACACATTAAAATTTACACTTCAATATTGTGACCATTATTTTATATATTAAAAACAAAAATACTGCTCAGTGGTTAGAGAACCAGCCCTAAGTTAGAAAGACCTGAGTTCAAATCTGGTCTCAGACACTTAACACTTCCTAGCTCTGTGACCCTAGGCAAGTCACAACCCCAATTGCCTTAGCAAAAAAAAATCAAAAAATAAAATAAAATAAAAATACTGTGCAATAGTATATGGTTAATGCAATGGATGACTCCTTCATCCCTAAATAGATACTTAGGCACATTCAGAATATCATGACCCACTGTCTACGAAGTTGATCAGTACTCTAAGTTTAATAAAAGGATCTGTGGGTGTTCTTTATGTTATGTGTCACATTTTGCCATACTCTTGCTCAGACTTTTGTATATTTGGCCTAAAGGCCATGTGTTAGTTGTGTCAGCAAGAAATTCAGAGAATTTAAGGTTTATTCCTTGCTGTCCTACCTTTTGTTTGTTTCTTTCTTTCTTTCTTCTATATGGTCAGAGTTCAATTTTAATTTATATACAGACATACAGACAAATTTCTTAAATACTCATTGCCTATTAGGCACTGTGTGAGGCACTGGGGATACAAAGATGAAATATAACTCTTGCTCTCCTTGAAAAACCTTACATATGTTGGGATGATAAATACTTTTGAAGCATAATAATTGAAATTTCATTCCTGACTCTTAATTGATAAGCATTCTTTTTTTACTGTGGGCAAAAATTTAAATATATGATATACAATAAACTATGATATGATAAAAAGCTGGTAAAGTTGTGGATACAAGTTACAGCTTTGCCAATTAGTAAATTATGTCAATATGAGCAAGCCATATAATTTAGTTGATTGGCTTTCAAAATCTGTAAAAAATAGTTACTAATATCTGTTCTGTTTCCTTCACTGGATTATTTAAAGTATGATATAAAATAATAATTGTAGGAAATATTTTTGTAACTGTAAATAGAAATTAATAATAATCCAGCATCATTTATTATCATCTACACAATTTACTACGAGGAGCAATTATTTTTCTTAACATGGTAATCATTGTTTAGCATTAATTAATTCGATTGCAAACGTTTGCAAAGAAACTTAGTAAATAGATGTCAATAATTATAAAATGTTACTTGTTTTTAATTTTTATTTGTATTGCTTTACATAATGCTTTTTAAAAGAGCAATAAAAATATCCATAGGACAAAAGTTATTCTTTTAAAATTCACATACTATTTCACTGGTCTTTCAAAATTGATGGTATATGGTTTATTGATTCAAGTTGCTTCTTTTTTATTATGTGACCTTTCTAGGCCTTTGACTCTTTTAACAAAGCAGTGAAAGCATATCCTGAATATGCTGAGGCCTTTTATCAACGAGGCCTTTGTAAAGTAAAACTTCAGAAGGATAAAAGTGTGCTGGATTTCAATCGAGCAATTACCATTGATCCAAAGCATTATCAGGTATTTGAATTTTCACTGCTTGTGATTTAAATGTATATAATATTGCTAAATAGATAAAAGGTCATTGAAATCTTAAGACTTTCTAGCTCTAAGTCCTTTGATCCTTTATTTGCCATATTTGCCAATATGATCAACAACCACAATTTACATACTTCCTTATTAAGTTGTTTTTTAAAAGGAGACAGATTTGGCCTTTCCCACTTTATTGTTGCTTATAGATTATTTTTTGCTCACTAAATCAAAATACTCAAGGTGGTAGCCTCAAAAACCATCTGGTTCAGGGGTTCTTAACTTGGATTCTGTAAATTTTTTAAAATTTGGATAATTAAATTTCAAAATATATCCTTTGTAATACTATATATTTTATTTTATGCACTTAAAAATATATTCTGAGAGTTGGTCCATAGGTTTCTAAACCATCTCACACCTGAATAATAATCTCTTTATCTTGGACTGCAAATGGTTATTCATCCAGCTTTACTTGATGTGAGAAAAAAACCACTAGCTCCTAAAATTGCATATACTAGTTTTTAGACAGTACAAATTTTATGAAAGGTTTTTTTCCCCTTTTTACATCAAGGCTAAACCTAGTTCTTTGTAGTTTCCTTCTACCCATAATTCCAATGTTGTTCTTATAAATCTAAGTGGGAAAAATTTAATTCCCTTTTTAGTTGAAAACCCTTCAGTTATTTAAATGTGCTTATCATGTCACACCAACATCACCTCTTCTCTAGGCTAACCATCCTTCAATTGATTCTCATTTGGCCACCAAATTAATTGTCATGTGCATGAAGATAAGGCCTTCTATATAATGCTGATGACCTTCCTTTGGACATGTTCCAAATTGCCATCATCCTTCCTCAAATGTGGTTCCCTGAAGTCAGTCTGTCAATTTTTAGAAAGCATTTATGAAATACTTATTAAGGCCCACACTGTGTTAAAGCATTGAGGATTACCCCACTCTCTCCCCAAAAAGGACAAAAACATAGTACTGGCTCTCAAGAATTTCAAATAGGAAGATATCTAGATACATCAAAGATATATACAAAGTAGATTGGGTGTAATTTCAAAAGATAAGTCAATAACAGCTGGGACAAGGCAAGGACAACATCCTGGGAAAGATCTCTTGAAAAGAGTGAAATTTAAGCTGTGACTTGAAGCCAGAGAAACTAAAGGGAAGAAGTAAGAGATATGGAGAGAGAAGATGGAGAGTTCAAACATATAGAATGGGAGATGAAGGGTCATATATATAGAAGGGTCAACATATAGAAGGGGAAAAGAAGGGTCAGAGTAGCTGAATTGTAGAGTATTTGGAGGAAAGAAAAACAGATCTTTAAATATCAATCATAGGGTTTTATGTTCAGTCCTAAAGATATACAAATTGATATGATCAGCTCTCCCTGCACTTTAGGAAAATCACTTTGGCAACTCACAGAGGATGGAAAGTGGAAAAAGAAAGTAAGGAGACAAATGAATGATTATTATATGAGGTTAAAGAAACAATTAGGGACTGAATCATAGGGATTGATGTATAAGTAGAGAGAGAAATGACAAGATTTGACATTGGATTGGATATGTGAACTGATTAAGAGTAAGCAGAAATTGGAAGTTTAAGTGACTGAGGAAATGAGAAAGTTACTTTCAACAGTAAAATCCTGTTAGGATTTTTTTTGCGAAATGTCTGGGCATACAACACTAGATATATTGGGGTTTCTTTGATCTTTGGCCCCAAACCGGGGCCAATCTTGGGAAAAATCTGAGAGACTGATTTTCAATTCAATTCAATTCAAAATTAAATGAGATTACTTATCTTGGGAGTTTCCCTTATGGACAGGAGGGTGTGCCCCTTCTTGAGATCAGGAGGGTTTGAGACCCTAAATCACCCTTCTCCTACAGATTAGAGGAGACACAATTTGTATCAGATTTAGAAGAGAATGAGAAGAGAGGAAAAAATGATACTCATTCTAAGAAAAGTAGGAGACATATGGGGCAATAGCTACCATGAATAATAAAATCCATTGAGAATTAAGCACTTATTTTAGTCACTATGCTAAGAACTAGGGGTTCAAAGAAAAACCAAAGCATTGTATACATGAGTAAAGTTTTGGAAAAGACTCGGAAAAAAATTGGAAAAGTAAGAAGGGACCAGATTGTGAACAATAATAAATGCCAAAGGCTTTTATATTTGATCCTTAAGGAAACCACTAGAGTTTACTTACTGAATGAAGGAGAGGGGTGATGACATAGACTATGCTAAATTTATAAAAATTTTTTTGGCAACTGAGTAGAGCATGGACTGGAATGGAGAGAGTTGTAAGACAAAGAGATCAACCAGAAATTGTCAAATGAGAGATGATAGGGACCTATACCAGAATGATGGCTATATGAGTGCAGAGGAGGAGGCTTACATGAGAGATGTAAAAAAGCAAAGAAAGGTAGAACAGATTTGAATGTATGGCTAACATGAGTCTGAGGAGTTGAAGATGATGTCAAAGTTGCAAGCCTGAATGACTGCAAAGATGGTGGTGGCCTCTAAAGAAGATAAGAAAAGGAGATGAATTTGGGGGAGAAAGGTGATGGATTCTTTCTTGGAAATGTTGAAGCTGAAATGCCTATGGAGACATCCAGTTCAACTGGTGAGAGGACTCAGGAGGAGGTTGGGGCTGGATATACAGGTCTAGGAATCGTCTACACAGAAATTTCATTGAATTTATGATGAAATCAACATGTAAGATAGTATAGAAGAAAAAAAGAAGAAGAGGGTCCTAGACAACCTGGGAGAAAAATTATGGTTAGTAGGTATAAGCAAGGGCTTCCAGCAAAGGATATTAGGAGAGGTCTGCACATGGTTAAAAAAAAAAAAAAAAAAAAAAAAAAAAAAAAAAGAACCTGAATCATGAAAATCTAAAGAGGAGATAGTATTTAGAGACTTTGATTATGTCAGAGATTGCAAAAAAGTCAAAAGAATGAGGACTGAGAAAAGGACATTAGGTTTCAATGCTAATTCTGCAGAGGGCAGTTTCAATCAAATTTTGAGGGGTAAAGTCAGATTGAGAAGGTTTTAGAAAAGAAAGGGAAGAGGAGAAGCAGAGTCATTGATTGTAAGTACCTTTCTCAAGGAATTCAGCTAAAAAGGAAATCACTATTGGACATAGGCTCTAATCCAATAGAATATCAAATTTACTGGTTGTCCCACCCTAGAAATTCCCCATTGTGCCCTCTGACATGTCAATACACTAAATGTTAGCAACAGTATGAATTTGGGAGGTGCAATCTGCATTGTCCAACTGAATTATGTTCAAAACAAGTTTCCTAAAACTGCTATAATTTTAAATTCCCCTTTTCTATTATAAAAATGAGCTTTGTAAATCACTCCTTTGTCTCTAAGGAATCAGATAACCTGGTTTCATATGCAAATACTATCTTTGCAAATTAAATCAATTTTTGGAAGTCTTATGCCTCATATTCTTTTTTCTAAGATTATTTAACATCACACTGTCCAGTTATTTCTCTTTTCTTTAGATGGTGCTTCATATCTAAAGCTTAGCTCTAGGAGTTCCAAACTCATTTTGTTGTTGTTTTAATTATTATTATAGTGATGCCTACTTTTTAAAAGTGCTATGTATTTTCAAACTAGCATATTTTGACTCTTAGATCTTAATCTAGCAATGGATTCAAACTCAAAAGTAGATCACTGTGAGTTGCATGAGAAAGTAAAACTGGTGGTATTGTATTTTTATTTATTTTGTAAACATTTCTCAATTACTTTTTAATCTGTTTTGGGCCACACTAGGGAATTTTGTGGGAGTTTGCTGCCTGCAGATAATAAATTTGACATCTCTCGGATCTAAAATACAGAATCACGATTTTTTTTTTTTTTAAAGAATCAGTGTTAGGGCAGCTAGGTTGTCCAGTGGATAGAGCACCAACTCAGTAACCCTGGGCAAGTCACTTAACCACAATTGCCTCAGTTAAAAAAAAAAAAAAGAATCAGTGTTATTATAGCATGTATCTTTCCTTTTCTGAAAAGGCATATATAAGTCGTGCAGCTTTCTATGGACTGAAAGGGAGATATTCCAAAGCAATTTTGAACTGTAATGAAGCAATCAGAATTTTTCCTAACAGCGTGAGAGCCTTTCTATATAGAGGAGTTTTGAAATTCTACAACAAGGTGAGATTGTCTTTTGACTAAGAGAGATAAAATAAGCAGAAGGATACTTGAGATGCTGAATTATTTTATTTTGTTTTCTCTTTAAATTAAGTATAAATCTATCTCAAGGAAATAATGAGTGGTATAACAGAGGAGAATCCTTTACTTTTAGTCTTTGGAGTACCTTCTTGGGTATAGGATAAATAATTTAATAATATTTAAATGAAAACAAAAATAACAACAACAACTCCAAAGCCTTTCATTGGTAATACTCTATAAAAATTTGATATAATTCTAGAAATGGCCCCCGAAATGGCATGAAGAAATGTAGGTAACTTTTATAAATTGATAAAGATAAAATAGGAGATTCCAAATCATTTTATCTTTCCATTATTAGTTTCACTCACTGAGCAATTAAGTGAAGCATTTAAGAGCACTTAGTGTTGATTAATGTATATATATATATATATATATATATATATATATATATATATATATACATATAATTACTTCACCTATTTCTTATCACCATAAAGAAATAACATGTTAGATTTTTTAATAACATAAGAAGTAATTAATTTTTTATTTGGCATATAAGACTATATGAACAGGAATGAATCTTAAAATATTTTTGTCACATGTACTGGATTTATCATATGGTCCTGCCAATCACTGGGGCAAGTTCAGAAAATGTATTTGGTAAATTAAAATTCTAAAAGATATTTATATTATTAATAAATTGAAGAATATTTGAGACATTTTGAAATTCTGTCAATTTGTGGCAATTGAAATGCTATTTTTATATGCTATGAATTTTACTAAATTTCCATGACCAAAGAATCATCAACGTGTAGCTGATATATGAGTGATAAACCCTTCCATGATCCTCAAAAAAACAGCTACAATCTGCTGCTAAGAATTCTTTTCAGCATTCTACTGGCATATCATTCAAAAACTCAGAATCTCCTTCATGCCATACTAAGGCTTTGGAGTAGGACAAAACAGACATGTATTGATTTTGATATGTGACAGTGGAAGGAACATATTAACATTGTCACAGATTTATTGAGATATAAAATATAATATGCATTAGATTAATAGCTGGTGGATAAATCAGGGCTTCAAGAAGGTCTCTAATAATTACAATTACCATTTTAATAACAAAAAATTTTTTTTCATTACATTATTTATTTGCATTTTAAAACTGTTTTCATGGGTTCTTAATATTTTTATATTTAAAGCTGATGGGGTTAGTGATAGTGAAGCAGTCCAAGCTTCACTACCAAGTCCAATCCCCAAATTCATTCGGGGTAAAGGGGCAAAGGTTTCATCAGTAGCTGCTTCAAGCTGACAAGGGGAGGTAGAGATGTCCCTAAATTCACTGGGGATTTAGGGTGCCCTACCAGGAGGGGAAATGTGAGAACTGAAGATTATAGCAGCGGTATCTAAGGGGTGTTGAATGTCCCAGTCAGTCACTCCATGATCTCCAAGCTGAAGGAGCAATTGAAAATTCGTAGCTTGAAACCTAGAGGAAACAAATCTCATGAGCAGTTTAAAAGTGGGGTGTCATCCAGCGTGGAGATGGTGACATTTGGGAATAGGGCTTTTTGCAAAAAATGCATCAGGTCCCATCTTTGGGCTGCCTTAAGGATGCTGATGGCCCACCCAACAATCCTGACCATCCCCACTGCCAATGGAGTCCCTAGCTGAAAGGCTGAGAAGGAGTTAACTACTGGCCAGGGCCATAAAATGCTAAGGAGTTAATTGCTGGCAGGGGTCATAGAATGACAATCAAGAAAAGTAGGAGAGAAAATGCTAGGAGCAAAAGTTCTCATTCTTGGAGTGAGAAAAAGTTAGGTGGAAGAGAGTGAGAGAAAGAAGAACCAGACAAATTAACCCTTCTTTCTCCAGAGTGCTTACAGGAGTTCTTTGAAATACCTGAGAAGTAAAAACTGGATTATTTGTCTCTCTGCAAGGAGACAGGCAGGCTTAGCAAGTGCCTTGATACCTTCTAAGCCTTCTCAGTCCTGTGGGGGAAAACTTCTACCCAATTAGTAAAGGTGTTAACAAACCTAAAAGCAGTTTGAAACCTCCTGCAAAGGGGCATTTGCTCTGTGAGAAGTAAGCAACCAGTCTGGGATGGCCCAGGGCATGGCCATGCCTTTCGGGACTGTAGATCAAGATAAAACTGCAATTAAACGGCTCCAAATCTCTTAACTCTTTAATTAAAAGTTTGTGCTTAAGAAATTTCTCAATCCTGGCTTTAGCTGGAGCAGAGAAATCTATCTTCTCCCAGATTTCAAAGGAAATATGGGAGAGCTTTGGGAGCAGTACAAAAAGATCATCTGGAGGTCTGAGAAGAGAAATTTGGGTCCCCAATTTCACCATTAAATCACACCCCAATAAAGGGGTAGGGTAGGAGGGAATAATAACAAACAAGTGTTTAAATGACAAATCATCAAGCTGGAAAGGCAGAGGAAAAGTCTCAAAACAGTTTTTAAGTTTCCCTGCAATCTCCATTCTATGGGAGGAAGGGCAGGTGAAACCAGAGTGCCAGAGTGAGAATAAAGGAGAAGTCTCCCTATAGTAAAAAGAAATTCAATGGTCCTACCGCTACATCTGGGGATAGCCAGGGTTCGGATATTGATGTTGTGGTAGAGTGAGGGTTAATTTGACCAAGCCCCAAACTCCTGCCAGAGGGCAGGGGATGGGAGGGGACAGTTCATCCCCTATAGGCATCCTCCAGTGCTCCTCCTGCTCCAACTCAGGACAAGGACTGGAGAGTTTCTATGATACCTAAAGCACAAACATCTGTGCTTCCCAGAAATGTCAGCAGCCAAGATAGAGATTTTTCTCCTAATCTTGCTTTTATTCTGCAGCCTCTATCCTCAGCTGCAGTTTGATCTCTATCATTAAAGATTCCCAACAGCTGTTTTTAACATCAGGGTAGGAGAAACTTGAGGGCCCAGAATTGGCTTCTGCAGCTTCCTCCATATATCTGGGGCAGATTATTTAATATTAACATCTCCCCAGGAAAGATCAAGGAGGGCATTGGCCTTAGACCCCTCAAAAGGTTGAGTAGGGTCTTCAGAATAATGGCCAGGTTTTTCCCTAATGTAGAAGAGAGTCTGCTGCTTCTCTCAGAGGGCAGAGGTTAAAATCAGTATCCTAAGGAGGAGAAAAAAAGCTGGGAATCTCAGGATCTAGTTCAGGTGAGGGAGATAGAGTTAAAGAGATTTTGGCAGACATTGTAATGCCAGAGAAACTGAGGCAAGATAGATATTAGAGAGTATTTAATATTTTATTTGAAAGGGAGAGATTTACTGAGACCAAATGGATCCATGGTTTGATCCCAGGGCTGAATGAGATTATCTCTCCAAGAATCCAGCAAACAATGTGAGTTCTCAATGACATATATACATGTGGCTCAGACACAGGGGGTAGACTGAGGCAGGGGCAGAGTCAGGGTGTTGAGAGCAGGAACGGGACTCTGACAGAGTGGGGTAAGCCACCAGAGAGAGGGATAACATAATGGGGGGAGGCACCCCAGAGATGGGGAGAGGCATCTTGATAAGACGGTATCTGAATAGCTGATAGCTTAGGATAGGGAGAGGCATTCTGATATTCTAAAATATAAGATCTTTTATCCTTATCAAATATTCTGATTAAGAGGGAGGGGTGGTTTTGCAGGATTGAGCAGAACAATTATAAACTGAGGCAGAACAATTAGGGAAACTGAGTCAGGATAATTAGGGAAACTGAGTCAAAATAATAAGAGAACTGTGGCATAACAACATAAGGTCCTGTTCTGGAAGGAATTGCTTGTCTGGGAAAGGTATGGTTTTCTAGGATTTGAGAGTCTCCCCAAAAGATCTCATTTTATGTCATCCCCTCTTAGGCCTCTTCCAGAGGAGAGTTTGGACAGTTTCAGGGTTCACCCCCATCAAAGTCATGTTTAATTTTTTTTTAAAAAATATGAATGTTTGCAACATTATTATTTATTTTCTTAATCTTTATTATCTTTCATATCTTTATTATATTGTTTATTACAGATAGTAAAGCAATATTTATACTAAAAACCATGTAGTTATAGGCTTCTTTAACTTCTCTGCCCTCATACATATAGTATATGATAAGATGTGAGAAAGTGGTAAGGCTTGAGAAACCTTAAGACTAGCCGACCTTAGGAGTGGCACAAAATAATGCTGGCCAATAGGAGTAATTCAGTCTGATTCTGTTGGTCCCTAAGCTGTAGAACTCAATGATGGGAACTACCCCACCTCTATCATTCCTCAATTGTACCTCTAAATCATAATATTAGCATATTAACTTAATTTTTATGCAAATTTAACAAGTAGCTGGCTAGATACTTCTTGAATGCTACTTATCCATCACTGAATAGCTCCAACTACTAGAAAATACTTTCTTAATTCAAAGAAAAAAATTGAGGGAAAATGGAGAGATTTACACAAGTTGGAGGAGAAAACTCAACTTAAAGATGAAAAGACTTAAGGGAAAAAAAACCCAATGATAAAGAACTTGAGGAGAAAGAGGTTTTTGATAAGGGAAAGAAAATAAAACAAATTGATGAGGTTTAGTTTTAGGGAGCCCAAATGAAATTAGGGTTTCTGGTGGTCAGGGAAGTAAATGAGGTCTAATGGCAGGTTCGGGGTTCAGGGAATCAAATGGAGCTCCCCTGCAACTCCTTAGGATTTGGCGCAAGGGTAGACTCCTTCTGGCAGCACAGAAGTTCCCTGTAAAGGAATTTACAGACTCGTAAACCTAGCTTGATAAAAGAGATTTATTATGGGGATTGGAAGAATAAAATCTGGTTAGGGAAATAGGTGAGGATAAAGAGAAGATGGCACTGGAAAAGAATATTATTCCAGTGGGCAGATCTATGGAAAGTGGAGTTTTGCATTGAGAATGCAGTTCTCAGTGGGCAGAAAGACCTGGTAGTAAAGGAAACTGCCAAGGTCCATCTGCAAAGACCTTAGTTGATGGAAACTCATTATATTGCTTGTCTTGGTGGGGGTTGGGAAACTCAAGGAGATCAGAACCAGTGGGGGCTGGGAAAGCTCAAGTTGGCTCAGATCCGAAGGGGGCTGGGACAAGCCCAGATCTCCTATTGGAATTCAAAGGGATGCTTTTGACCAGGGCTTGTGAATGAAAGCTCCTGGCATCCTGGATTGATAATGCCAGCCAGGAGGGGCTGGGAATCAGAAAGGAATCACAAATCAATAAGAAATAGTTTCTTAAAGGGACCTCCCACTTCATTATGAATAAGATAAGATTAAGTAAGGGTTAGGATAGTGTTTAAGGTTGAGAGTCAGAATCTAATAAGAGAAGGAAAAGATGTTGGCTGTGGCTAACCAGTTGTCATTAAAGGGAATAGAGTAAATAAAAAAGTAAATAGAGTAAAAAGGAATAAATGAAAGTAAACCTAGAAAGAGAATAAAAGAAAATAGACCTATACAGGAATCGAACAAAGTAACAAAAAAATTAGATAAAGTGTAATGTCAGAGAAACTGAGGCAAGATAGAGATTAGAGAGTTTTGGAGAGCTTAATTGATTGACTAGACAGGACTCTCATCTCAAAGTATCCAGTGGTATGTGAGAATCCCAGGTTTTGTTTTTTTTATAGGACTCTAATAAGAAGAGAAACAGAGGCAAGAAGCAAAGAGTGGTAAGTTTCAGGACCATAAATTTGGTTCTATCAGGATGGGGCAAAAACTATAAATTCTTACTAGGAAGCCAGAGTCAGGATGTCTGAACAAACAGAAGATGTCAATTAGGTATCTGAGATAGTCTTATCTTTTGGAATGTTTAAAGGGGTTAGAGTACAGTCCTAATGAACAGGAAAAAGTGGGAGTTGCATACTAATTCAGCACAATGGAGATATAATTCAGGGTAACTAATGCAGGGAAATTGAGATAGAACAGTTCAAGGAAATTTTGGCATAACAAAAGAACATAAATGACTATAAGGAATGGGAAAATTTTAATTGAATATTTAATGTTTATGTTTCTCCTATGTCCTCCTAGGACATTTGCACAAAACGCAAGCTCATCTTCCTCTTAGAAAAGAAGGTGAAAAGACTCTCAGAATTTCAGGTTTTCAATTTTAACATTAAGAAATGACTGCTGAACTTCTGGGACATATAAGGCAACCCTCTTCTGAGGACTCAGAAACATAGACCATAATGGGTTCATTCTCTGGAATAACTGGCCTCTAATGAGAAGGAGTGAGGGAACGTGATTTTTAGTTTGTTGGGCCTAAATTGTGGTAATCTGGGGGAAAAAAAAAAAGTTTTAAGGCTCATAT
Source organism: Sarcophilus harrisii (assembly GCF_902635505.1). NCBI lineage: Eukaryota > Metazoa > Chordata > Mammalia > Dasyuromorphia > Dasyuridae > Sarcophilus > Sarcophilus harrisii. The sequence continues at coordinate 338,411,315 of NC_045427.1, forward strand.
CTTAAAACCCTCCAAAGTGGGATGGGGGAAGAAAGATAAAAAAGTACTTATTGTACAATGTTAATTAAACATGGGAGAGATTTTTGTTTACTATATATAAAAGAAATGCTCAACACAAAACCATAAGTACCACTGACAAATAACATAACTATTATTACCATCTTTCCAAAAGCTAATACTTAAATCTCATCAGAATATAAAGCAATATGTAGAACTATTAAACAGACATTCCACATTTCACCATTACTCTACACTGTGCAAGCAATTCCTGATCAGTTTTTTCTGCAAGTGGTCATTTTTTCCAATGAACATCTCTTGCTGAAAATAAGTTTCACATGCTGAACTCAATTCTTCTCAGACTCCCTCCCCAGACATATCTAGAAATGTTCATTCATATAAGAAAGCCCAAAATCCATGCTCAGGTTTACTTGTCCAGATCAAGTGCATTAGATATTAAGAGCACATGAATGACTCGTGGATGGGGTAGAGGCCCCTCAAAAAAAAGCAACACAAAACCATCTAAACAGGATCTGAAGTCAGAAGGGAAGAAGGTAGTTTCTCCTTTTTAATAATCATTCCTCCCACTCAGTGGCCAATAAATAGAAGATCTTGACATTTCAAACCATAAACCCTTTAGTGCTGATTCATACATGGTAGAAAGTCCATAAATATATGAGTGGTGTTTTCCTCAATGATAATTGAAGTCAAAGTACAAGTGCACATAAATTTAATGAGAGAGGTGAATTTTAAAACTGCTGTCTAAAAATGAGATGAGATCCTAGACCACAGCTTAAAATATAGAAATGGCAGGCTTCTGGACAGGAATAGAATGGAATGAGGTTTGTTATTTCCCTATTATCTTACAAATCTATTTTTTTTAAAACTTAAGATGAAGAAGGAAGAAAACTGCCTAAGATTATTTCCACCAAATTACAGACTCTAGAAGGAATTTCAATGTAGAAAAAATTGCTATTGGGATAGTCAGATACTCAAAGAAACACAAAAAAGCATCCAAAAAAGTGTTATTTTGTAATATATTTTAAAACTCTATAATCACAAATGTCCTCCATATACATTAAAAACTCCAATTAAAGAGGCCAGTTATCTCTCCATTTCCCACACAGCTGAACTCCTTTGACTCCTCCACCATGAGCCTATACTAGTTACCTTTCTTCCCTCAACTCTATACCTATTCTCTCCACCACTACTTTTGTGTGTTGTGTTCCTCCATTAAATTGTAAGATTCTTGAGCTCATGGACTAGCGAAATTTCTTTTTTGTACTCTCAGCTCTTTACATAGTGCCTGGCACTTATTAAATGTTTGTTAAATGACAAATGCTTAGATAACAAGCAAAGGGAATTGAAGATTTTAACTCTGAGAGAAAAATTTGATCATTGGCATCACTTGTGGGGTATATTGTAGTTTGGATTTTTAAGGGAGGAAATGGCTTGCATTAAATGTCAATGGTTCATTCCAATTCCAAAACTCAATGATTCTGTGAAACCTGAATTTGCTTCTTGTAACCTCCACTCATTGTTCCTATTTTTGCACTGTGACCAAGCAAAAAAAGCCTAATCTCTTTTCTTTAAGGTAGGCCTTCATATATTTGAAGTCTTTATGTTCTTCTGTTCTCCAGATTAAACATCCCCAATTCCTTCAATTGAACTTCATATGGCATGAACTCTCTTTAGTCTTACCTAGTTGCCCAACTCCAATCATTCTATAGCTCATCAATGTCTTTATCAAAATATGTTGCCCAGAATTCCAGATGTGTCTACTCAGAGTAGAGTACAGTGGGACTGTTATCTCCTCATTTCTGAAATCTATACCCATATACCCCAAGATCACATTTTTTGGAAGCCATATCACAGGATTGAGCTAAACATGAGCTTGCAAGCCATGCAATATATGAACACACACACTCCAACACACCCAGACTAAACCCCAGTTTCTTTAAGTCATCCTTTTTTGTTATGGTTTCTATTCCCTCTCTATTCTGGTCCTCTTGTCTTTCTTCAAATATGGTACCCAAAATTGAAAATTATATTCTATGTATAGTCTGATTAGAGAGCGTGTCACAAACTTTGAGAAGAATTATTTTGTAACATTGATACCAATTTATGCCACTATAGTAAATTACCCCTTTCTAAATGCCAATTAATCTGTCTGACTAATTTATGACAACTACTGATATTGGGAAGAAAACAACAGGACTGAGGCTAACTCGACAGTATTAGGAAGATATCTCCAATTCCTCAGTGAAATGGATAAAAGACTGGCCCCCTTATCCCTGGGTCAAGGAGCCTCAGGCTTATAGGAAAATGTTGCTTAAACTAAATTAAGGGAAGTGTTATGTTCAGACAGAATGCTTGCCTAACAATGTCAGACATCCTATAAGCTCCCCAGCATCCCCCTTCTTGAGTGAGAAGTCCAGTCACTGTTGTAACCTCAGAACAAGAATTGCTTATAAGCTTATCTCTATTGGGTTCAAGTTGGATCTCTACTGAGAGTCTGTCCTGGCCCGTAATAAATAATTTCTAAATTACAAACACCTTGGCTGTCTTGAATTTTATTGCCTGGGCTATTATTTCATTCCCACCGAGATAAGCCTTTGGTTCAGTCTGATGGCCAGTCCCATTCCTTTGGAGGGGGAAAGAGGTTATGTATCCTAGGGGGTGGCCACTGAGAGATGTTCCTCAGCCCCAATTTCCAGAAATCTCTTTCTGCGGACCAGGAGAGTGAGACCCAAATTTTTGAATTTGGTGCAAAATTGGCACAGAGCATCCTAAAAGCCAGTTCTGGTTGATAAGATATTGAGGGGGACCTGCAGCTGTCTAACTATCCTGCAGCCACCTATATAGTCTGGTGAGTACTCCTATATCTGTAGCAAGTGGGGTAAGAGGGACGCAGCGCTAAAGCCCCCTTGCCAACCTCCACAGGACACCATGTGATGGTCCTGGGTGTCTAAATCTGGAAACATCTGGTCTGATCTGATTCTGAGCGCCTTTTGGGGGCACTCTTCTAGTTGTATGTGTTCTGTGTGATTTGTCTGTCTGTTTTGTTAATTTAAGAGCTCTGTTAAGTTTTGAGAACAATGATTAAAAAATTTGGGAATTGGTTATTTGAAAATTTGCTTGTGATTTTAAACTTTTTAACCTATTGTACTAATTTGTAAGTAAATGGAAATTGGCCATTTTAAACTGACAGGAAAGTTTTTCCCTTAAAGCAGTTTTCAGAGCCTGCTAGAGTAGAGGACAATAAAACTTTATCTGATTGAAACTCAGGAAGAAAAAAATTGATTAGGAACTTGGGATGATTCTGAAAATTGTGAGAAATAATTTTGCTATTGCCTTTGCATGCTAGATCTGTTTATTTGGAGGATAAGATCTTGGAATTTGTTTAAATATTGATATCTTTATTACTAAAGAAAAAAGAAAAAAAAAAGCAGCCTGATTTAGTTAAAGAGCAATACAATTCAAGCTCTCCCTGGACAGGTAAGAGAGATGCTAATTGTGGTCAGACAAACACTCAGGAAGAAAGAAAAAAAAAACAAAAACCTGTAAAAAGTTTGATTTGACTCAGTTTAAATGTTAACATTGTAAGTTATATTTTATGGAGTTATCTAGCTATTCACTATATTGTGAATCTTAAAAGTTTTGAAGAGAACTGGAAAGAAGAATGCAGGTGATTTATGAAAGATTGGTTTGGAGGAACAATTAAAAGTTTGCATGATTTTAGGAAGAGAAAGGTTTTTGGCAACAGGAAGAAGAAGTGGGGGAGAGAGAAACAGGAAGAGAGTCCTTTGTCTTCAAAGATAAAGATTCAACTCACCCCCTCCCCCCACCACACACACACACACACACACACACACACACACACACACACAGCTTCCTGCTATTTTAGCAGTGGAGAGTCTAGTTAGGAAAGTTGTTGGAGATTGTTTAACTATGTAGCATGAAAGAAGGAGAAAGTTGGGAATCTGGTAGACTTGGGAAGAAACTGATGGGCTACATCGTGAGAAGGATTTCCATGTAAGAAATTGAGTAGGGAACCTGAGGAAATTTTTGTCCAGGAGTGCAGGAGTGGGGGAAGAGTGTCCACATGGAATGCTCTCCTTCCCTCACCCCATTAAGTATGTTCCAGCCATTTTTTTTTTAATCAAATTACTGCCAGTGCAGCAAACTGATTTAAAGGGACAGGCTTACTTTTAGGTTAATTGACTGAATATTTGTTTCTTGATACATAATGGTTTTCTTGTTTGAGGAATATGGTCATAAATGTGATCCATACTGGTAGGATTATTTCTAAAAGTTTAAAGAATCTTTCAGATTCTCTTATGTGGTATTTGGACATTCTGTTTAAGTTTTAAATTGATTGTAGTGGGTCATCCTGAGGTTATTTAAAGGGTCTCTGAAAATAAGAGTTTTTCTTTGTCCTTTTGAAAATGTTTCTGTTATGGACAATATGCAATTTGGGATTTTTTCTATGTATTGGGTATTTTAAAAGCAAACTAATTTGTATGTATTCACTTATGAAACATCTACTTGGATAATTGTTTAAGTTGTGAACTTATTGGGAAAAATTTCTTACTGTTATCACTATAAGGTTATGGTAAATATTTCTTAAATTTGATTAATGGAACCTGTGATTGGAGATAAAATTTCTTGGGTTTATAGTTAATTAATTAATGCTTTATGGGAGTTTTAAAGCTCCACTCTCTGACAGTTAGTGGGACAATTTATTGGAATAAAACTGGGTTAAAGCTATGTTATCCTGTATGTGCTGAAGGTTGAGTTTTGACTGCTTATGTTATGCTATAGTTAAGTTCTTGCAATTTTTCCTCCCATAACTGATTTCTATGGTCAGAGTAATGGTCAATAGAATTGCTAATGCAATTCAGTTATGTCATACCTTGCTGTTTTCAGTCTGATTATATGTAATCATTGTATCCTACATGCTTAGGCAAATAAGTATTTAGCCTGGTCATCTGTCTATTATTGGGTATTTGTGTGTGTGTTCTTTAAAGTTTCTAAATGATAAGAGGACAATTAACAGTGGTCTGTGAGACCTAACTGCTGTTAAAACTTGAGACTATAGCTGGTGCATGTCCTGTAAAGCAGTCATCTCTTCACATAGAAAGCTACTGGCTCTTCACATTTTGCAGCAGTCTTGTGGACCAGTCTTTTTAGCTCAGACTGTTCTAACTTTATTTATTGGATTTGTGTCAAATCATGAATATTGACTTGCTTCTGAGACTTTGACCAGTTTTGATTGTCAGCACAGCACACACTCTGCATGGAATAAGAGCCTCTGACCATTTCTCAGCCTACAGCAGTATTTACATGAAACCATGGACCTTGCTTCTAGTGAACTTTGGACTGATATGGAGGACTTTGGGAATGGTTGATGAATGACTGTTAAACCTAGCCTGGGCCTTCTGTTACTATGTGTTTAAGATTTGGGATGGGATTTGTTAAAACTGTGTAACTATTATTGTTATGTTTGAGGAATTTTTAGGAAATGCTACTGTACTAGTCTGTTATGTATAGGGATTTTGATGCACTCTTGGGATTTACATATGGAATGGTCATTTGATAATTTCTTTCCATGAGAAAAAAGAGAGAGAGAGAGAGATAGAACATTGGGGAAACTGGCATATTTTTCTAAAAATGCCTGAACGAATAGGAACCCCTTATTCTGTCAGAATTGCCCTGGTGGAGTCAGTTCTTGGGATTATTATTTTTTTAAACAACCAGAAATCAGACACCTGTCTTGGGACTGGCAATCTCTCTGATCTGTTTTTCCAGTCCTGTAACCCCAGTTCATTAATTAGTATTTCAGCAATCTCAAAGTTCCTTGTAGTTTGATATCAGGCATCTAACAGTTTGGGGTTTACCTGCCTTGATGATGGTCTAACTTTGCATAATGTGCTCTGCAATCTGATCCTTTCTGCAGCCCTGTCTGTTCCTCTGGGCAGGGACAGGTGAAGCTACTCCAAGCCTCACCCTTCTCCCATGGAGAGGGTTGCCCCTCTGAAAGGGCCTTGAGCCTTTGAGCCCTGCTGCTTTGTAAGTAGAAACTGAGTTAAGTGCCCAATGACTGCAGACCAGCTAACTCACAGTGAACTATCTATCTCAAACTGTATTCTCTGGCTGAGATGATGCCCCAACTGCAGAGGACCTGACATGCTTGCAACAGGGAGCCTTTGTACTGCTGTTAACTCTGGGGTTATCAGAGAGAGACTTGTCCTTGCATTTTTTTCTTTTCTAGTTTTATTTTGGTTTATTTGCTTCACGTAGGATTCAGAAGAGAGAGAGTGTGGAATGTTGTGCCACAGTCCTCTTTAATTGTCCTGACTCAGTTTCCCTAATTGGTTCTGCCTCAGTTTCCCTAAATTGTTCTGCCTCAGTTTCCTTAACTGTTCTGCCTCAATCCCCTTAGTTGCAAAACCCCCCTCTGGTTCATTAAGAATGAGGGCTACTTGCTCTAAGATTATAAATTGTTAATGTGAGACTCAAGATAAGGGGGAGTTCAGATTTCTTGGCTCCTATCAGAATGTCCAATGTCTCCCACTATGCTGTCAGAACAGATTGCTGTTCCCACTCTCAATATTCTTGGTCTAACTCATATTCACCACTGGACACTTTGAATAGAGTCCTGTCCAATCAATCAAACTCCTTTATTGTGCTTCCTTCAGATGCTCTCTTCTTCATATTAATATAGCTTACTATATTGTTTTACCTCACCAACCTGTTTCTTTTGGTTTTATATTACTTTCATTTCCTATTACTCTCCCAAAGAGGCATTTTGTATGACAAAGAATAAGAAGGATGAAAAAAAGGAATTTTTTCCAGCATATCAGAATGTCTGGCATTATATGCAATATTCCACCTGTCTTGGTCATTATTTGCAGTATTTGGTTTTGCTTGTCTTGTTCTCTTGCTTCTTTTATTTATATTATTTCAGTTGTGTGTATATTTTTTTTTGGTTCTCCTTACTTCACTTTACATCAGTTCATATGTCTTCCTGTGATTTTTTGTATTCATCATATTCATTGTTTCTTATAGTAATATTTTGTTCATGAATATTATGTTCATGTTCCACAATTTATTTAGTTATTTGCCAATGAATGGGAATCCACTTTGTTTCCCATTCTTTGCTACTTAAAAAAAATGCTGGCATAAATATTTGGGGTACAATCAGTTCTCCCTTTATGTAAATTCACATTATGGAAATTCAATTTTACATAAAGAATTTTGAAAGGAATCTGCATTCCAAAAATTTTGAAAATTCCTTACATAAAGCAGACACTATATGATAAGATTGTATACAATTTGGGCAGCATAAACAGTGGGATAGCTGAAAAGCATTTCTAAATTAGTTCCAATGTGTTTTCAAGCAATGAATGGCACTGTGCCTCTCTCTGTATTCATTAGTAGTCATTATATTTTCACCATGGCTAACAACAAATATGCTTTGAAGGGGAAAAGTAAATCATCTCATAAATGTAAGCCATAGACTTGGAAATGAAAATGAAAATAATTAGAAAACATGGAGAACAAAAACTGTCAACAGCACATATACTTAGTCTTCTGGTATATCTACTATGAACACTATACTAAAGGATGCTGCCCTTACAAAGGAGCATGTAAAAGGTAGTGGATTTTCTGTCCAAAGTGGGGAGGAGAGAAAGAGAAAGAAAGAGAGGGAGGCAGGGAGAGAGAGGAGGAGAGAAGGAGGGAAAGAAGGTTTATTCTAGAGACAGAGAACCTGTTAATTATGTGGATAGAAGACCAGACTCAGAAAAATCTCCTTTAAGCTTAATGACAATTCAAGCCAAGATCCAAAGCCTTATTGAAAATTTAAAGGTAAAATATCCTGAAGATAACATAAATGTTTACAGCAAATAGGGTTTGGTTTGCATAATTTTAAAAACTGTGCAGTATTTCATAATGTACACAAACTTTGAAACATTAAAAAAATTTCCAGAATTCATTTTAAAAAGTAATAGATGAAGGGCCCTACTTGGTAAAACACATGTTTAATGAAGCAAATCTTTGTAAAAAATACAAAGAATGCCATCTTTAACATATAACACAGTGGAGGAAAAAACTATGGTAGGGCATGAAGTTTTTTAAAAGTTACTCTCTGCTTAAACGGAATGCATCTGGGACTTCCAAATTAAAACCTGCTATTAAACATTACATTTGCTTAAGCAATTGCAGATTTGAAGGCAAATATGGTCCTGACATTGAGAGGTTTCTGAAAGTCCTCTAATATTTAACATTCAATCTGGAATATTGCTAAGGCATAGTAAGATATAACAGGAAAATGTATGAAGAAAGTTTGGGACAAAAAAATTGTGCCTATAGTTTCTAGTTTTCATGGATTTGGCAAAAATGAAATAGTCAAAGAAGTGAGTAACAAGATTTTTAAATGAACACAAGAATTGGAGCTAGAAGAGGATGAGATCTTTTTTGGAAGAGTTGATTGAGTCTCATGGAGAACCACCATAGAATGAAGATCTGATTGAGTTGCTAGCTGCAAAGATTGAAGAAGAAAACAGTTCATTGTTAATAGAAAGAAGGAAAGTGTCCTTCAATTTTGAAAATATTGTACTAGGATTGAACAGTGTAACTGACTAGATAAAGTGTTTTCTTTTCTATATCAACTTTATGATTATAATTTATACATCCATTTCTCAATTTTCATGCATATAGTTCAATAGCTTTTTTCTCAACTCAAATAATGCTTCTAATATACAAATTTTTTTTTCTTCCTGTCAATGACTTCCTTGAAAAATATCAGTATTAGAAGATTTGGATTAAAAGGTGTCAACAAATTAATAAATCTTCTTGCACAGTTAGGAATTGTTTTCCTGAATGTTTAAACCAATTTATAGCTCACAGTCCCTACAAAAGGGACTTTTACCATCTATTATCATCTTTGCTAGCTTAGTAGGTAAAAAGGAGTTTATTTTGCTATTTAATGTTTTTCACTTTATAGATAGTTCATATTTTTCATAAAAATTATTCATATCTTTTGACTATCAGAAATTGACTTTTAATCTTATATTTGTGTCAATTTTCTAAAAACCAGACTATAGGATTCAGACTATTTTCAATTATTTAAAGATTTTCTCAATCAGTATGTTTTCTTCTAATTTTAGCTACATTGATTTTGTTTTTACAAATACATTTAATTTTATACATGTCGCCTTTCAAGCTTGGAAACTGTGGGTGGCATAATCTTGGGAGCTTGTTCATCATATATATTTTCACTATACTTTCAGTATAGGATCTTCAGATCCTCCTGAGCCATCTCATATCATTTTTTATTCACCATCTCCTGGAGTTGCTTTTGCAGAATGTTGAAGAGAATTCCTCCCATATCCTTTAATCTTTTACTTCCAGTGATTGCTTCAACATTCAGCCTTCAATGGTTTGACATTAAAGCCTTCAAAACCCCAGATACAAGCAGACCACATTTTTTAACCTACAGTTGTTCAAGATAGCCTGTGAATCATTTCTCCAGGCTATGACTTGAAGTATAGTGACAGATCTCCAGAAATCCACCATGGTGGTTTCCAGGTTCACTTCCAAGTAGTCACAGGCGTGGCAATAGATTTCCCTGGTAAAATAGGACTTGTAGGCTTTTACGATTCCCTGATTCATAGGCTAAGTCAATGATGTGCTACTGGGTGACATAAAAACTACTTCTACATTTTGATGAGCATTTTCCATCTGCTCTTGAACATCAACCTGAACATTGTCAAGTATTAACTTAAAAAAGAAAAAGAAAGAAATTAAAATGGCTTCTGGAATGAAAAAGTTGTTGATCCAGTCCCTGATCTAAGCAATCCATCCATGCCTTTCTATTCTAGCACCAATGCACTGGCATTCTGGCCTTTTTTCCTTTTAAAAACCTTAATTTGGGGAATGGTAGATTATCAAAGGCTTATCCTTGAAGTTTCCACTGGCATTGGCACACAATTATAAGGTCAAACAATCCTGAAAGGCATTGAATCCAGGGGCTTTGGTGATGACTTTTATTATGTATATGTTCTTTTCTATATGTTTCACAAACACACCAATCTCCTCAGCATAGACACTTATTCTGGTTTGTAACTTTTTGTCAGCATGTTCAATAAATTCTGAAATTTTGTGGCAACTTCAACAGCAGCAGCAGAACCAGGTTTACCAGGAAGTTCAACATTTTTTTATTGGTTTTTTTTTTTTTTTTTTATTAAATAACTTTTTATTGACAGAACCCATGCCAGGGTAATTTTTTGCAACATTATCCCTTGCACTCACTTCTGTTCCGATTTTTCCCCTCCCTCCCTCCACCCTCTCCCCAAGATGGCAAGCAGTCCTATACATGTTGAATAGATTACAGTAGATCTTGGATACAATATATGTGTGCAGAACCGAACAGTTTTCTTATTGCTCAGGGAGAATTGGATTTAGAAGGTATAAATAACTTGGGAGGAAGAACAAAAATGCAAGCAGTTTACATTCATTTCCTAGTGTTCTTTCTTTGGGTGTAGCTGCTTCTGTCCATCCTTGATCAATTGAAACTGAGTTAGATCTCTTTGTCAAAGAAATTCACTATCATCAGAATACATCCTCATACAGTATCGTTGTTGAGGTATATAATGATTTCCTGGTTCTGCTCATTTCGCTCAGCATCAGTTCATGTAGGTCTCACCAATCCTCTCTGTATTTGTCCTGTTGGTCATTTCTTACAGAACAATAATATTCCATAACATTCACATACCACAACTTACTCAACCATTCTCCAGTTGATGGGCATCCATTCATTTTCCAGCTTCTGGCCACTACAAACAGGGCTGCCACAAACATTTTGGCACATACAGGTCCCTTTCCCTTTTTTAGTATCTCTTTGGGGTATAAGCCCAGTAGAGACACTGCTGGATCAAAGGGTATGCATAGTTTGATAACTTTTTGGGCATAGTTCCAAATTGCTCTTCAGAATGGCTGGATTCAACATTTTTTTTAATCCCATAAAACACTTTTTGCTAGCTATAAAAGACTTCAGATTTTCTTAGCCTTCATTACATGCTTAGAAATTTGTTAGCCATCAAGAGACTAGTTGCTCTATCAACCATACTTTTTCATTCTATCATCTTATATATCACAAACTTAGCTGCTTCTCTATTTTTTCAATTCCCTCATTGCATACTTGAGGATTACTTTAGCATTTTCTGGAGCAGATTCATAAACACTCTTATAAATACTTTAATCCTTTTTGCAGATTTAATGAATTGTCACACCAAACTTATGTCCAATAGTGGCTTCAGACATTCTGTCACAAAATTTTTCAAGCACCTTTATTTTTTTACCAAGCTGCATCACTGACTTTGCATACTTGGGTCTATAGTCCAAAGGACTCTTAAGTACTCTAAACAGTGTACTTAAATGCAATTAAAAAAAAAAAAACTTTAAAAAGAGTTTTTAAAGACAAACAAATGCACAGGAAACTTTAATGATAGGGTGAAACAAGATCAGTGAAGGACAAAATAGGATGCCAGTACATAAACTTGTTAGCATTACACTCCTCATTTTTAACTCTGTGGTACATAGTAGTGAAAGTTTGCATTTGCCAATGTGAAAGTGAAAATAAAGTTAATAAAATCATTGAATGAAGTCTAAAAGGGGCAAAAGTTGATTGTATATTGGTGTATCATAAATATTGGTCAGTTCATCCATGAGTATTGAATAATATCCCTCCAATTATTAACATACTATTTATTAACATAGAAATTGTTTTGCAATTTATTTCTATCAGGCTTCTATGTGTGTTTTGGTATATTCCTAAATATGTAATTCATTGTTTTTAAATTGAACTTTCTTAATATCTTCATTTATTCAATATAAATCTCTTCACTATCTACTATCTTTTGTGGGGTGCTAGAGTTACAAGGAGGGGAAAACAGCCCATTTCTGTTATTTTGGGAAGGAACAATAAATGTACACAGAAAAATAAACTTTTTCTCTTTCTATATACATACTTACATATACAAAATTAAATACAGAGCAATTTACTGGAGCAGGTAGGAAAAAACAATAGCAAACGGGAAATCAGGAAAGGTGCCATGTGAGTGATAGGATTTGAGCTGAGGCTTTGATGGAAACAAGGGAGTTCTAAGAGGTAGAGGAAGTGAATCAGTATATGGTGAGCATAGGGACTGCCTTATACCTCTAGAGGTCTAGAGCTATATCTAGAAAGAAATAGCAAGTAGGCTGATTTGTCAGAAACCTAAAAATGAAGGTGATTAACATGCAATAAGCCCAGAAAGATAAATTAATATAAAATTGTGAAGGACTTTAAATGCCCCAAAAGAAATGTTTCTATTTTTATCTCAAAGTTATAGGAAGCCATTAAAATGTCTTGATGATGATAATGATACGTAGAAATGCTGGTTTGGAAAGGGGAAAGATTAGACGCAAGGAGATCAGTTGGGAGGTGGCTTGATAGAAGAGCACTAGATCTGGAGTCAAGAGAACCTGAGTTCAAATTTGCCCTCAGACACTTAATATAAGCTGTCTGACCCTGGACAAGTCACTTAACCACAATTGTTTTGCCCACCCCACCCCCCCAAAAAAATAGTCTAGACAAGAAATGATTAGTGTCTGAACTAGAATGGGTGGTTGTTTGAATGGAGAAAGGGACACATAGGAAAAGAGAGGGAGACAGTAACTCAATGAAGAAAGCAGCTTCAATAATCATGACATCTGGCAACAAAGAAAAGAGTCAGCTATGGACTCATGAAAGTTGTTAGATCATGTGAAAAGCAGATCCTAGAAATCCAACAGATTAACCTACTCAGAGGAAATATAATGCCAGCATTGGGGAGGGGGCAGGAAGACTTCATGAGTATTATACAGATGAAAAAGAATTTCAAGACCCAGTGGTAATGGAAGCAATGAGTCACTTTGGCTGCATGTATACTTTATATTCTAGGTTTATTGCCCATTCTGCTCTAATGGCCATATTTTAGCAGAGTGTACTACAGATTTATGGGGAGGAAGGCAGTGTTTTGTAGCTACTCTTTTTACTGTAATATCTTAATGAATGCTTTTGCTTTGAGATAATTTTGTCTATAAGGTGACTTAACAGGAAGCATGTCAACAGAGGGATATGAGTTTAAGGAGTATAGATCTTAGAAGTTGAGAGTATCAGTCCTCTCTGGGGACCTAACCTATGAGTTATAGCAAACTATGAGTGGTTTAGCCTTTTAGGGAGGCATTATTAATGCCTTTCCCCGCCATCCCATTTATTTAGTTATTTAGTTCTTCCAGTCTATTGGCCCTTCCCTTTCCTCTTCCAGTGAAGTAAGTATTTTAGAATCTTCATTCCTATCTATTCTTCAATTTCTTATTTTTAGTAACTTTCTTTTGCTGTACCTTTGAAAATTAGTTTTTCATATATGTTAAATATCAACAAACATGAAAATTTCAATTTATAATGAACAAAAAATGCAAAATGCAAGAGAAATGTATATAAAACAATTTATATTTAAAGTATGTGTTACATCAAATATAAACATTTTTAAAATTGCCCTAATTATTTATATCCTTTCATAAATTCTGCCCTCCTGTTTTAAAATTTTCTTTGACATTCTATTTTTTTAGGTTTTTTTTAAAAATAAAGTCATTATTGGGGAAGATTCTGGAAAGATTGGCCAAGTAAGTTGGTAAGTTTCAAGCTCTCCAGATTCCCCCCCAAAGTAAAACAAAATCACTTCTAATAGTGAACATAAACTGATGGAAAATCAAGATTTGGAGCAGAACCAAGGGCTTCCCTCCTGGTACAAACCAATAAGATCTGAAGAAAGACCCCAGGCTAGAATTAATCCTTGTGAAGTGCAAACACCTCCAGGTTAGCTTCACAGAAACACCAAGTAGGGATCCCTTGAGCTAGCTAGATGTGTCTAGATTCTCCACAAGAACTACAGAAACTTTCATTTCCCAGATTGTTAGTGGAGAAGAGTTTGAATCTGGGAAGTATGAGTGAACCTTGGCTGCTTAGGAACACCAGGCCCAGTTGTGCTGCTGAGACATGACCCTGGGCAAGAAGCAGCCAGCACCCGGTAAATGCAGAAGCAGAGAGGCAGGGATGCTGCTTACTGTGGGTACTTGCAAGAGGATGGAGCACTTGGTTTGGGGTTCCTGGTCAGAGGGGAGAGCTGAAGGGAAGCTTGAGGCACCATTCCTCCATCTCACAATTAAAGGTGCTTACACAGATGCCTCTTATTAAAAAAAAAAAAAAAAAAAAAGAACCAGCAAAGAAAGAACCCCACAACAGAAACTTATTATGGAAACAGGGAAGACTGGGGGTTCATCTTCAAAGGATGAACTGACTTAAAAAAAAAAGCTGCTACCCAAAGAGTAATGTGAAATGACTCCCTGCCCAGAGAGAATTTATAGAACTCCTTAAAAAAGAATTTAAAAATCAAATGAGAGACATTGAAGAAAAATTAAGAAATAAAAACCATCCAAAAACTATTACGAAAAAAAAATTAACTAGAAAAGGAGATAGTCTCAAAGATGAAAATAATTCTTTGAAAATTAGAATCTAGCAAGCAGAAGCCAGTGATAACAAAACAAATTATAAAGAATAAGAAAATAGAATAGTGTGAAACATAAAAAAGTTACAAATCTGGAGAACAGATCAAGAGAAAATATAAGAATAGTTAAACTGTCTAAAAGTTGTGACCAAAAAAAAGAATCTTGACATCATAAGGCAGGAAATAATCCTAGAAAATTGACCTAGAGTGACAGAACATGAGGGGAAAGTAGAAATAGAAAAAAATCCACTGATCACCATCTCAAAAGAGATCCTGTGTGGAAAACACATAGGAATATTATTGCCAAATTTCCAAACCCCTAGATCAAAGAATAAATTTTGCAAGAAACAAGAAAAAAGCAGTTCAGATATGCTGAAGATATAATTAGAATTGTACACAACTTAGCAGCAGCTACAATAAAAGACTACATATCCTGGAATCTTATCTACCAACAATCAAAAGAACTAGACTTGCGGCAAAAATACTATATCCAGCAAAATTATCTAAACTGAATGAGAAAAAAGATGGATATTCAATGAACTTGAAAATTTTCAGGACTTTCTGTCAAGAAACCTGGACTTAACAGAAAATTTAACATATAAGAACCAATATCAAAGAGCAATATCAAAGAACTAAATGTGGACAAATTGGTTTTTTTACATGGGAAATATAATATATGTTTATAATATACTAAATAACATAATGATATACCATGTTTTATATAGTATATAAATATATTATATGTTTAAGATTCATATCAACAACAGGGTAGTTCAAAAGAAAGATGGACAGAGTTAAGGTAAAAATAATTGCAGAGGAAGAATAGGTATAGAGGCATTAGAGGGGGGAGGAAAGCTCATAGTTCTAAAAATCTACTCACATCAGGAATGGATTAAAAGGCAACACTGCATATATACCACAAAGGGTATAGCACTCTTCAAAATCTATAAAGAAATAAGAGAGGAAGAATGGTCGGATGGGAAAGCAAAGGGTGAGGAAAGAAGACAAAGGAAGGACCTTGGGTGGAGGGAGGTTAAATAATAGCAAGGCAAGTTAAGGAGCAGAATTAAAGCAAAGAGTTAGCAAGGATAGGAAAGATGTGTGTGTGTATGGAGGTGTGTCTTTGTGTGTATTTGTATATGTATGTATCTACAAATGTATACATAAATATATCTTAAATATATCTGCTTGCTTGGGAGCAGTGGATGGGTGAAAGGGGAGAAAATAAAATAATGTGCATGCAGAGAACAAAAGAACAATTTACAAAGAAGTAAAGAAAAATGAACATTTATGAATATAATTTTTCTACTAATATATGTCACTAGGTATACTTTCTTGATCTGATAATTCATTGCTTTATATTTGAATCCTCCCTGATTTTCTGCTGGACACATGACAATGTTTTCTTTTGTTTTGCTTTATTTTGTTTTGTATTCCTTTTGTTTTTCTTTTTTTCTTATTCTGTTTTTTGAATTAAGTCATTATCACTACCTATCCACTCTTCTCTCAATTTTGATCCTCTACTGTCTCCAAAAAAACTTTCCCTTGTTACAAATAAGTATTGTGTTACATGTTTTTTGAATGGATGGAAAAGTATGTCAATTACAATTTAGCTAGGCATATGTGTGTGTGTGTGTGTGTATGTGTGTGTGTGTGTGTGTGTGTGTGTGTGTGTGTGTGTGTGTGTAGGTATGTTACAAACTTATGTACAAAGCAGCAGGTTATATTAAAAAAAAAAAAGAAAGATATGCTTATAGAGGAGGGACGTAAAAGAATGTATACTTGTTAAAACTTTACATGAGGTATTTCCTCATATTTCTTATGTGAAGAAGAGCAGAAAGTGTCTGGCAGCAATTAAAAATAGAAAGATGACACTGAAGGAAAATAGCTGTTGTAAAATTAATGCTGAGATCACATATTAAAAACAGCACATTAGCACAAAATGGGATTGATTACATCAAATCTTAATTGTCCTCTCTTTAACTCTTAATAATCCAACCAAATCAAGTCTATACATTGCCATGTCTGAAAATGTATTAGTGATATTTCTCTGCTTCTTCAATTCTTTTAGGATTTCTATGAGTGTTTTAGGTGCTTGTCTGCTTATATAGATTTCTTACAGTTTTCTAATTTGGGGATGAAAGAAATTGATTTGTTGAGGCTATGAAAAGCAACTGAGTTCATGGACAAATTTTAATTTCAGCTGTCTTGCTAAAACTTCTTTGAAGTCCTCTTTTATTCAATGAAAAGTAGAATTCATTCTTCTAATTTCCCATTATTGTGAAGTATTTTTGAAAAATGCGATCACTCTCTTGTATTTTAATTTTGCTTGAAACTATATGTAATTTAAATAATCCTTCATTAAAATCCAACTTCATTACCTCAATATAATGGAAAACATGTTAAACTTGGAATTAGGTAAGGTTCCACAATCACCATTGAACTCTCTGAATTTTTTCTTTCTCTTAAAAAAAGAGTGAATGATGTCCATAGTTCCTAAAACAACCCCACAATTTGTACCAAATGAGATAATATATGTGAAGCATTTTGTTAACCTTAAAACATAATATAAATGTTAACTATTATAATAACTTACTATTCATTTATTATTTTTTTGTTGTGAAGTTGAGCCTGGGTTCTTTTTGATTATTTCTTCAGAATTTGGGTTGTAAAATTTCCTGCTAATCCAGACAGTTTCTGAGTTTTTTATTTGTTTGTTTTTGCTTTTTGTTGGACTTGTGATTTCCTAGGAGATAGGAATTTCCAGTGAGGAAATTCCCTTTGCCAAAGAAAATAGTAACTGCTTCCCAGTAAGAGAGTTGCTTGGGGAAATTGAGAGGTTTTATAATTTGTCTAAAGTCAAAGAATCATTTTTTTATAAGAGGCAAATTGAACCTAAGTCTTTGTCTCTGAAACTAGCTCTCTTTTTACTGTTTCATAGATACTTGCAATAGAATAAAAAGTTACAATAATTTCTACTGGGAATTCCTTTCAACAACTATATCAGTATTGTGATAGTCTTCATTTTATACATGATAAAATTGAAATACACAATAGTCAACTAAATGGCACAGCGAATGGAGTTTGCAGAAAGACCAGAATTCAAATGCTTACTAGATGTGTGTCCTTCAGAAAAATCACTTACCCTCTGTCTGCCTCAGTTTACTCATCTGTAAAATGGAAATTATAATAGCGCCTGATTATTATGAAGTGCTTCACAATCTTGAAGTACTATGTAAATGCTGTTATTGTTGTTGTCCAACATCTTTCAGAAATCCAAGACTTAATGACTAGTTTTTAATACTTGCCACTATTGTTTCTTCTTTGCAGACTTACAAGCTTGCAATTAAAGATTTAAATATAGCTATCGCCATGAACAAAGCCTGTTTTCTGGCATTTTATAACAGAGCAATATGCTACAACAAAATAAAGGAATTTCATTTGGTAAGACAAAAAAAAACAACTTATAGATAATAAAATATTAATGAACCCCTTCTTATTGAACTACTGAAGCTCAAGCTCACCTTTACTTTGAACACTACTCCTATAAGAGTTTAAAAGGAAAGTCAATGCCATGATCTTTACATTCTCATTTAAAAGCATACATAAATTAAAATTCAGTATGCAATTTCCAGTTTCATTAGGAGTTTTTATTGAATCTGTGAGACTCGAATATTTAAACAAACAAATTGGTTCTGCCATTACTTCAAGAATTTAATAAAACCATGGGCTCAAAAGAAGTCTATAAAGATATTTATTGAGACAGACTGGGAAAAGTAAGCACCACAGAGAGAGAAAGGGGCAAGAGTTCTTAAGTCAAAGAATCAGAGCTAGAACTCTACCTGAAATCCTGGAAATCTTTTTGTATTCCATGTCTCTTTCTCATTTAATGGGATGGGACAGACCAGTTCAGTACAAACACCTAAATGTTATTAAAACTCATTTCTCTTAAGTTTTTTGTTCTTATTTCTATTTTGTGGAGACTGAACTCCCTGCAATCCCCTATAATAAAATAAAATGAACTTTGGATTTTATGAACAGAAGCCCTGAGTTCAAGATCCAGTTCTAGCAATGCAAATTGGAGCCATCACCTACCCTCTCTGGGTCTGGTGAAGCAATGTTGGGTAGAACCCTGGACTTTCGTTCAAATCCTGCATCTGATATTTAAAAATCAACCAAGTGGAGCAATAAACATGGATAGCTTCACGAGGACCTAATTTAAATCCATCCTTGGCCATTTTTTAGGTGGGTGACCCTAGGCAATTTACTCAATCTGTGTCTCTATTTCCTCTTCTTTAAAATGGGGATAATTATAACAGCTACCTCCCAGATGAGTTGTGAGGGTCAAATGAGATATTTGTAAAGCACCTCGTAAATCTTAATATGAATAAATGATAACTACTATTCTTATTAATTTTATTGATATGACTAGAGACTTTCAGTGCTTCTGGCATCTCATCTATAAAATGGGATCAATAATACTTGTGGTACCTGTCTCTTAGGCATGTTGTGAAATTGGAGGGAGATATTATGTATAAAACATTTTAGAACTTTTAAAGCACTCTCTAAGTATCAAGTAATAGTAGTAGTAGTAGTAATAGTAGTAGCAGTAGTAGTCATCGTCGTTGTCATAGTAGTAGTAGCAGTAGTTCATCTGTATAATGAGAGTTAATTGAATAGATCTCTAAGAACCCTTCCAGCTCTAAAGCTATGATGCCTTTTTTTACCTGTTTTCTCATGTTAGAGGCTCCCTGATGATAACAAGGCCTGAAACACCCAATGAAATAAGTGACTTTTTTGTTTTTGAGGCCATTGGAGTTAAAAAGTCTTATTTTCCCAGGGTCACATGGCTACTAAGAGTTTGAGACTAGATTTGAACTTCCTGACTCCAAGTCTAACACGCTAACCACTGTGCCACTTAAGCTGTCCCTGTGACTTCCTGTTTCTTTGGGTTGTTTTTACCCAAATGTTTTGATTCCCTGCTAAACTTTGAATTTCCCCTTTTAAAACAGACCTTTCAGAATCAGAATTCCTTGTCAGAGATGTAAAACAGTCTTCAGTTTCTGGATTCCCTCCACAAAAAAAAAGTTATTTTTGCCCTTACTTTCTTCTCCACAACTCTGCCTCTCTCCTCCCCTCCTATGGTTTTATTTTCTGTCTTTTTCCATGACCTGTCCTTTACACTTATTACATTAAACTTATTTGTTTAAAAGGATAACTTTCTTAATCTTTTTCATCAGTGTTAAAAAATATTAATCAAATTTTAATTGGGATTCATGATAGTCTTCTCTTGTTAATAAATATTATTGACCTAATGAAAAATTGAAATTCCTTTCTTTTAGCATCTAAATATTGATTAGAATATTTGATGTTTGTAACTGTTCAACAGATTTTTTGTTTTTTAAAGACAGCTTTGCTTTTCTAGGCTGATTAGAAATTGTAAACAAGAGCACTGAAAGGAGAGCTTCATAGAGCTCTGAACTTTTAGTCAAAAATATTTGGGTTTGAATACCATTTCTAAAACTTTCTATCTGTGTGACAATGGGCAAGCCTCCAAAGCTCAGTCCTCAAATGTAAAATGGGGTTATCTCCATTTTTCATCACAGGATAGTTGTTAGAATCAAAGAATGTAGCTAACATGTTTTTCAGAACATTGAATTGTGATATAAATATGAATATTATCATTATTATTAGTGATATGATATTTAAGATAATTGCCTTATTTGTGTGAGCAAATGACCTTCAGTGGGAAAATAGTTAAAATGAGATTCCCTTCTAGTACGACTAGATAGACTTGTAGAATTGATAAAACTTTAAAGACCACTTAGTTCAACTTACTGTACTTATAGTGGGGGTTTGGGTTGTTCCCTTGCCCTATCCCCATCCCCCAAATTAATATAGCCTGGGTAATTCCTTTAAAAACATTTTACCTCAAAAAATTAGATTGCTTGATGTTTTCTTGTGAAATTGTGTCTCTATTCTCATCCTATATCTGTCCCATACTATTAGGATATCAAAACTTATTTCTTACCCAAAATATATGTGGACTTTTACCACCAAGAAAGAAATATATTAAAAACCACAGTAAGGGGAATTAAAGTTTCTAGTAAAGAAATCCTGACAGAGAGTTATAGAGAAATCCTGACAGAGGTAAAAAGTCTCATTAAGGAAATAGGTGAGGATAAAGAGAGGGTAGTGCTGGAAGAGAATATTATTCCAGTGGACAGAGGCTTGCTATGTCAGAAAGAGAGATTCCTTGGCATCTTAGGTCCTCTGCAAGGATTGAGCCCCCCAAGTTGGCTCTTTTTATAATAGAAGTCTTTGGCTACAAGCCAAGCTTGCTCCATGGGGACTGGGCTAGTGGGTGGAGTTCCAAGATTTTTTATCTACAAGCTGGATTCCAGCTTGAGCTGGAATTTGAATAGAATTGAATGAGTCTCTTTAATTCAATAGGGATGGAATTCCTTAGCTCAGGACTCAACCAGCCCCACCTGAGTTACAGAATGAAGCTGTTTGTCCTCAGGCGGGGTCCCCACAGACACAGGATTCAAGGAGAATCTCTCTTTCAAGGAGTTTTAGAGTTTCAGGATCCCTTCTTCACTATGAAAGATAAAGCTAAATGTGTTTCCAGCCCTACCACTTGATTTTTTTAATGTTTATTACCTGATTTTAATCGGCTCTTCCAATTTTTGTATACCCTGATAATTTTCACTGGCATCCTAGCTATAGCTGCAAGAATTTTCTTTGCATGTTTTTTGTAAATAGCTTTTAAAGATTATAATATCTTGTTCTCAAACAATGTTATCACAGCTTCTATATCATTTTTGTATTTTAACATTATAAAAGCATTTGGAGCTATATTCTTTTCTTTGCAGAACCCCATGGGGAAGAGAGATTACTTCATCTTAACTAAACACATGGATCCAATCTGTGTTATGGTAGTGTGAAATATAGGATAAGAAAATGGAGAATTCTGCTAGGTCACACACCTGACTTTGAGTCAAAACTTAGTCTTTGAGTCAAAACTTAGTCTTTGAGTCAGAGAAGACCTTAATGGCCATCTATCTAGTCATCAAAGAACTCTCTTAACATATCTGACAAGTGGTAATCCTAACACTATTTAATACTTTCAAGGAGGGGGAACTCATAACCTCTTGGGATGTCATTACAGTTCTAATTTATTAGGAAGATTTTCTTGACACCAAACTAAATCTGCAAACTTTTTTTGCCATTGATTCAGCATTTTATTCATTCTGTCTAAAACAACTTTGGTTAATGTCTTTATACAGGAAACAAGTGTTAGCATTTATTAAGATCCTGTTTTTAAGTTCTTTCTTGAAAGGCTTTTATTTAAAACTTAAATAATACCATTTTAGAACAGCTGTCATTACTTAAATTAATTACCTAACTCACCTTAATAAATAAGTCAGGCTCTTGTTAAGAAAGACTCATACAAAAGAGCATAAGATTTAGAGTTAAAAAGGCCCAAAGGGATCAACTAGTCTGACCTATCTCATTTTATAGATGAGGAAACTAAAGCAAAAGGTCACACAACAAGTAAGTGGAAGACCCAGAGAGTGCTTTGGTGTGGCTGTTGCTAAAATGGAAGCTGTTTGAAGAAAATAGATTATTTTTTCCAAGGGAATGAATCAGGTTTGAGATTGACTAGGGCTAGAAACTTACTTTGCCAATGTTGTAAGGAACAGCTATAATATTTGACATGATTGTTACCTTCAGAAAACTTACATTCTGGTAAGGTAAATACACAAAAAGTTGACTGACACAAAATAGTATATGATAAATATCACACAAGTCAATTGGTAAAGAATTAGTTTACTAAGGAAGTTCAAAAAGGGAAGTGATCATTATAGTGTGGGATGGTTGATGGTCTGGTAAGCCTTCACAGAAAAGTTGAGATCTGACTAATAGTAAACAGTTTGAGTAAGTTCAGGGAAGTACATGGGTTAATGGGAGCAGTGAAGAGATGGCAAAGTGATTTCCCAGGAAATTAAGTAGACTACTATCTAAAAGAGAGGATCAATAAAGGAAAATAATAGGAAATAAAATTGAGGTCAGTTGAGGGCATTGAATACCAGACTATTTTTTTTTCCCATTAGTGTTTCAAACAGGCATTTAGTTTTCTATACATACAAAAGTGATTTATTGACTCATGAAAGATGATCAAAAGTTTCAGGAACTAAAGAATATGAAGTATATAATTCACAAACACTTGAAATTCAATTATCCTAACCTTTATGGATAAGTAGCAATAATTGAAAATAAATTTCCCAAGATTTCCCAAGACCAAATAAATTTGAAATAAACAAATGATTAATTTGAACAATAAATTCTAAACACAATAAATGAATCTGATTTAGATATAATCTTGAACAACACATTTAATAGCATGCAACTAAATTTTAAGTTCTTGTAAAATTAAACTGGGATTTAAAATGATTGTTTACATTTTACAGGCTTTAAAGGATTATGGAATTGTTCTTCTTCTCAACGTGGGAGATGACATAAAGGCAAAAACTTTAATTAATCGTGGCTTAATCTACACAGAACTGAAAATGATTGCTAATGCATTAGAGGTAAATGGATCTTGTGAAATTTGTCTATTTGATAAAGTATATTTACTTCTGAAGACCAATGCACAATTTTAAATTAAAAAGATTGTAATATAATATTTGATATTCTAATGACTACAATAAAAATTAAAATGTTTCTATTCATTTAAGAAAAATATCCATTGAAATTTCAAAATTGATTGGTATATACCGCTTAGTTTGAAAGGATCTTTTCTCTTAGAATTAATTTGGATATATTGGGGAGCAATGTTAAGGTACAAATTAAATGACATTAGACCATCTTCAAGATCTCAATTTCACACTACATTTAAAGTAAGAGCTTTTTGTTCTATCTATTTGCTAAAATATCTATTTTCAAATGAAGTGTATTTTAAGACAGGCAGATAATACCCAAATATGTGACGTCTTTTAGATTGTGAAACTAATAACAAAGACACCAAATTAATTCTCTATTGTTTTATTTAATAAAAATATGCTCTAGATATTTAATATTCCAATACATCAATGGATTTTTGAGTTCATCGATGAATGTTCTTTCAGTGATAGACATCTCAACTCATCCTTGTCTGCCCATCTTATGTGACACATATCTTTGTACTCTCATAAATTCACCACAGGAGATCTGCTCTATGTGTTAAGAACCTACTTAATATCTGATAGATATCAATGGAGCATGCATACTATCTATTGGTTTTTGTTTTCATCATTCATCTGCTTTTTCTCTTTATAAAATTCTCTATTTTTTTTTAATTTAATAGCCGTTTATTTACAGGATATATGCATGGGTAACTTTACAGCATTAACAATTGCCAAACCTCTTGTTCCAATTTTTCATCTCTTACCCCCCCACCCCCTCCCCCAGATGGCAGGATGACCAGTAGATGTTAAGTACATTAAAATATAAATTAGATACACAATAAGTATACATGACCAAAACGTTATTTTGCTGTACAAAAGAATCAGACTCTGAAATATTGTACAATTAGCTTGTGAAGGAAATCAAAATGCAGGTGGGCATAAATATAGGGATTGGGAATTCAATGTAATGGTTTTTAGTCATCTCCCAGAGTTCTTTCTCTGGGTATAGCTGGTTCAGTTCATTACGGCTCCATTGGAAATGATTTGGTTGATCTCGTTACTGAGGATGGCCAGGTCCATCAGAATTGGTCATCATATAGTATTGTTGTTGAAGTATATAATGATCTCCTGGTCCTGCTCATTTCACTCAGCATCAGTTCGTGTAAGTCTCTCCAGGCCTTTCTGAAATCATCCTGTTGGTCATTTCTTACAGAACAGTAATATTCCATAATATTCATATACCACAATTTATTCAGCCATTCTCCAACTGATGGACATCCATTCAGTTTCCAGTTTCTAGCCACTACAAAAAGGGCTGCCACAAACATTCGTGCACATACAGGTCCCTTTCCCTTCTTTATAATCTCTTTGGGATATAATCCCAGTAGTAACACTGCTGTATTATCACATCATATCATATCAAAGAGTATGCACAGTTTGATAACTTTTTGAGCATAGTTCCAAACTACTCTCCAGAATGGTTGGATTTGTTCACAACTCCACCAACAATGCATCAATGTCCCAGTTTTCCCGCATCCCCTCCAACAATCATCATTATTTTTTCCTGTCATCTTAGCCAATCTGACAGGTGTGTAGTGGTATCTTAGAGTTGTCTTAATTTGCATTTCTCTGATTAATAATGACTTGGAGCATCTTTTCATATGACTAGAAATAGTTTCAATTTTTTCATCTGAGAATTGTCTGTTCATATCCTTTGACCATTTTTCTTTTTTTTTTTTTTTTTTTAAATTTTTTTTTTTTTTATTTAATAGCCTTTTATTTACAGGATATATACATGGGTAACTTTACAGCATTAACAATTGCCAAACCTCTTGTTCCAATTTTTCACCTCTTACCCCCACCCTCCCTAAATGGCAGGATGACCAGTAGATGTTAAATATATTAAAATATAACTTAGATACACAATAAGTATACATGACCAAAACATTATTTTGCTGTACAAAAAGAATCATACTCTGAATTATTATACAATTAGCTTATGAAGGAAATCAAAAATGCAGGTGTGCATAAATATAGGGATTGGGAATTCAATGTAATGGTTTTTAGTCATCTCCCAGAGTTCTTTTTCTGGGTATAGCTAGTTCAGTTCATTACTGCTCCATTAGAAATGATTTGGTTGATCTCGTTGCTGAGGATGGCCTGATCCATCAGAACTGGTCATCATCTAGTATTGTTGTAGAAGTATATAATGATCTCCTGGTCCTGCTCATTTCACTCAGCATCAGTTCGTGTAAGTCTCTCCAGGCCTTTCTGAAATCATCCTGTTGGTCATTTCTTACAGAACAGTAATATTCCATAATTTTCATATACCACAATTTATTCAGCCATTCTCCAACTGATGGACATCCATTCAGTTTCCAGTTTCTAGCCACTACAAAAGGGCTGCCACAAACATTCGTGCACATACAGGTCCCTTTCCTTCTTTATAATCTCTTTGGGATATAATCCCAGTAGTAACACTGCTGGATCAAAGGGTATGCACAGTTTGATAACTTTTTGAGCATAGATCCAAACTACTCTCCAAAATGGTTGGATTGTTCACAACTCCACCAACAATGAATCAATGTCCCAGTTTTCCCACATCCCTCCAACAATCATCATTATTTTTCCTGTCATCTTAGCCAATCTGACAGGTGTGTAGTGGTATCTTAGAGTTGTCTTAATTTGCATTTCTCTGATTAATAATGACTTGGAGCATCTTTTCATATGACTAGAAATAGTTTCAATTTCTTCATCTGAGAATTGTCTGTTCATATCCTTTGACCATTTTTCAATTGAGAATGGCTTGATTTTTTATAAATTAGAGTTAATTCTCTATATATTTTGGAAATGAGGCCTTTATCAGAACCTTTGACTGTAAAAATATTTTCCCAGTTTATTGCTTCCTTCTAATCTTGTCTGCATTAGTTTTGTTTGTACAAAACTTTTCAGTTTGGTATAATCGAAATTTTCTATTTTGTGATCAGTAATGATCTCTAGTTCTGCTTTGGTCATAAAGACCTTCCCCTTCCACAGGTCTGAGAGGTAAACTATCCTATGTTCCTCTAATTTATTAATAGTTTCATTCTTTATGCCTAGGTCATGAACCCATTTTGACCTTATCTTGGTGTACGGTGTTAAGTGTGGATCAATGCCTAGTTTCTGCCATATTAGTTTCCAATTTTCCCAGCAATTTTTATCTCTTTATAAAATTCTCATGTAACATTCTTTATTCCACTCCTGAATAATTATTTATTTGTAAAGGGTTGAAGCATGATTTTTAAATAAAGAAAAATGCTTTGTCTAATTTGCTTGAAATATATTTATTTCCAAACTATCATCTTACCAAGACAACTTATAAGTTATATAAACTATACCATACATCCAATTCCTTGGCAAATAATAAAGCATTTTTTATATGATTTATCCCACTGCTCTTAGTTGTCCCATCTTTATACAGAGAATTCTAGTTTAGAAAATAAACTTATTTGTAAAACACTACAGGGCAAGATAATAGAATATTCAAAATATCCTCACCTCTTAAAAAGTGAAAACAGTAGAGCAAAAACAACTGTACAGAAAGATCCACCCACATGAGCTACATCATCCCAAAAGAATTAATAGATTTTTAGATAGCAGGACAACAAAAAAGTACAAAATGGAACATTCTTCAGTGTTTCTGTAATACTCCATATTCATCATTGGTAATAGAAAAATGAAAAAGTTAAAATGCCCTCAAGAAGATGGAGTTCAGAAGATTGTATGAACCAGATAGATATATACTGCTTATATATTATATACTGAGGAAATATTTACTAGAAATTATTGGAAATTTGGAAACATTTAGGGGTTGCTTTTACAAGATATTGCAAGGAAAGAAACCAAAAAAAGAGAAAACCTGAAAATAATTTTGACACACAAAATATTCAAGAAATATCAGCAGTTATAGATCCATAAGCCATTCATTCTCATCTTTATAGAACCTGTATAAAAATTGTCCAAATGTATTCTGATATCCCTGATGAAAATCAAGCAGGAAACAAACAGGAATGTGTGGACAATATTCTAGATGTCCAAGTCATGTGATTGGGTGGCAAAATAACATTTCATTGTCTCAAAAATCTACATCAACAAAATAAAAAGAGAAAAATTCCTGACAAAATAAAATCTTCATAAATTAACACCAGAGAACAAAAATCCACAAAGCACTGATTTTATACTCTTATTGGGGTATTTCTTTGTATTCCTTTAGTAGAGATATAGGAAATATCTCAATCTTACCCATGGATTTATTATGCTTGAGATTGCTTCCTGATATGAAGACCACTGGTCACTTCATTCCATATATGTCCCCCAACAGGACCAACAGAAGACAAGAAAAGAAAAAAAATGCCATAATTTACCATTATCAAAATAGATTTGTGTTTTTTAAAATTGAATTAGATTTTTAAAAATTATATCCATGATGGAAAGCTTTGAAGGTAAAAAGCAGAGAATAGCTTATCTGAAAAAAAGTTCTCAAGGAAATTTTGGCAGAAAAGAACCAAGTTAATGTTAAAAGATATATGATTTTTATATAAGGCAAAGCTACTATCTTGAAGATAGGATGCTAAAAGACAGTTTAAAAATCAAAGGTTTCCCAGAAAGAGCATGAGAAATAAAATTAAAAACAAAAGCAAGAACAATTGTACATCATAAAGCAAGAAATAACAAAAGAAAATTGATCTAAATATAGGAAACAAAGGACCATAAAATAAGAGAATCCTGAGATCATCAGGGAGAAAAAGAAAAAGAAAAAAAAAAAACTGAGCTTCAAATGTCAAGATATATAGTGATCAAATCATAATTCTGCTGAGAACAGATTTTACAAGCAGCTAGTACTTTCAAATATAAAGAAAAGGTCATTTGAATAGTTAGACTCATTAGAAATCAAAGAAAGAAATGGGATAGAATATCCTGAAAAACAAAGAAACCTAAATGACATAACCTGAAAAGAAGAATCTAATAATCAATGAAAAAAGATGGATGTTCAATAAAAGGCATTTAAGGAATTTTTGAAAGAAAAAAAAGACAAGAAAAAAAACAAAATATTATATCTACAAAAAAGACCACATAACAAAAATAGAGAAAAGGTAAAATAAGCATAATTATCAAGTAAAGAATAAGAAATTATATCATTATAGTCCTGTTTAGAGGATTTCCCTAAATCCTCTTTAAAGAAAAAGACCTACCTACTTAATGAGAAAAATGCAAATATCAAGAGATAAGTGGGGAGATAAAGAAGTAGAACATAAAGAACTATAAGTGAAAGCAAAAGAGCATATTGGAAGCACATATACATTAATAGAGGTGAGGTAACTTTATCAAGTCCTTGAATGAAGAAATAAAGAGTAGGCAATTCTATTTATAGTCTTCTAACAAGAGGAAGGACAAGAGAATATCAGAAGTGACAGAAGAAAGGGTTTGAAATTTTGGACATCAAATTGGATGGGAACCACAGAAGAAGAGGTAACTCCAGTGAGAGGGACATTAATGGATTTAACCTGAGAGTTGAAAGACCATCATCTGAGATAATATTGTGCCTTCATATTCAATAGCATTCCCTTAGAAAAAAAGAAATGTGAAATTGTAGAGAAAGTTGTGACCCAGAAAATAGAGGAAGAAGTATGGATCCAGGGATCAGATGACAAAGCTAATGGAAAAGAGAACAGTCATGGGACAATAGATAATAGAAATGGCCCACATGATATGGAATATAAGCTAATTTCTGCCATGGCTCACTGCTTCTATTCATATTTTTTCTTCATTTATAATTAATTATTTCAAAGAGGGAAAGGGGAGGACAATAGGAAAGAAGACATATAAAGGAAATAACATAGAAATTGGTTAGAAGAGGGTGCTCAAACCAGATACTTCAGAAAGTTTAATTTCATGAAGAATAAAAAGTTTAAAGGAATAAATTTGTTTTAAAAAATTACAAATGAGAAAATAAATTCCAGAATATGCAGAAAGGGAAGAATTTATTAGAGATAAAGCAAAAATTATCTCAGGAAAAGGGACAGAAAAATTTATCTGAAGAAATGAAAAATATAGAATATCAAGAGAAATAATGAAAAAAGGAGGAATGAAGATAAAATAGCATTTTCAGACTTCAAACTATATAGCATTTTTAGACCTCAAATAATTAAGCTGACCCAAAAGAAATATGAAAAACATATCTTCTTTGCATAATTGGAGTAATATGGAAATAGAAAATTGCAAATAGTGTCAGACTTTTTAATTATGGGTTTTGTGGGATCTGTTTTCCCCCTCTTATTTTTTAAGTTATGGCTCTCTAAGGGGGATAGGATAGGGATACAACCCCCCCAAAATGTAAGTAATGTAATAGCAAGTCAGCAATAAAAATTTACGCTAAAATATTCTCTAGAAAGTTTTATCTTTAACCTGGTAGGTGCAAAAAAGCAAGATCTCTTATATTTATGTCTGTCAATTACATATTTGATTCAATAGAACAAAGTATACCCTCATGTTCTTCTTTTAAGGAATCCTATGCATATATTACTGATATAAGACTTCTAATAAATACAACCCCAGAAATTACTACTTAATGACTCTCTTTATAATATTGTGTTGCATAAAAAAGATGTTTGATCACATCTCTAGAGATTCTCTAGAGATAGTGAGACCCTCCATATGTTCCTGTTTGTATAGTATTCTATCAACCTCCAGAAAATGACAAGATCTCCTCAATGAGAGGACCATAACTATTCAAAATATATTGGCCTAAAAATCCATGCATGCAAAATAATATAAATGAAAAATTCCTAATACCTCAACTATGAGATTTGAATGGCCAGTCCAATGAACAGGTAAAATGATATGTATAGTTGGGAGAGGCTCTGCATATGGACAGTGAGTTAGTTCCAGAATTGTAGAAGAGGAATAGAGTAGGCTTCATTGTATTAAAGAAGTTTTTCAATGTTTTTAGTGATTCCAATCTATCCTCCAGTTAAAAGACCGCCCCCCCCATAGTCCCCATGTCAAAGCTATATGGTTGTAAAACTTGGATGGGAAAAAGTACAACTAACTAACCAACCAGCCTCTAACAAAATCTACCATTTATTTCAATTACTGATTAAAAAAAAAAAAAACATTCTCAGGAGTCACTGGCTCTATCAAAATGCCAAAGGAGTCCCCAACACAATAAAGGCTAAGAAGTTCTGCTCTAAGTTCACCTATAGACAATGGAAAACTAACTCACAAATTTCCAATGATGATCTATGCTTAAAAGTGGTATAAAGGACAACATCAAAGAAATGCATGATCAGAAAAGAAGATGCACTAATTAATATGACTCAATAGATGTAATCAGCACAAGGACTTCCTTGGTACGCACAAAAGGTCAAAAGATTGAAAAGAAAATCATTAGCACGAGAGATCTTCTGTAGAACATGGACAATAATTGAACAGAATGATAAGACATGGATAGGTTTCAATAAAGAAAATTTAGAAATGCTAAAATTTTTAAATTTATTCAATTTTTTTAAAACTTAAATTCAAATATATTAAATATTTTAGAGTGTGAATCAGGAATTTAAAAATTGTGATTCCATAAAAAAAGTATATATGAATTGTATATGAAGTTAATCAAAGTAATGTTGCAAAAATAATGAAAACATGTAAAATCTTTCCAGGATTTTAAGGAAGCAGTGCAGATAAATAAAGATGATGCTAACCTGTTTCAAGCTGCTGGAATTTGCCATCACAGGTAATCAAAGTGATTTGTGTTGAAACAGAAAGTGAAGTTAGCTAATATACCTAATGATATTGCAGTTCTATTTGTATATAAGTTGGGAAATATAAAAAAGGATAAAATGGATTGAAAGTGGCAGAATACAAAAGAAAAAGTTACAAAGCAATGTCCAAAAATTCCAAGAAAAAAAATATCTCTACTGCCTGTGGTTCAAAGCCTTAATGAAGCAAATTCTGGATTCTCTTGCTTTATCTATCTTAGTGACTAACATGTAATTATTGCCTGTTATTGAGTTAATAGTGGAGATGCTTTAACTGATTGAAAATAATAGTTAATGTACTTGGGCTAGTACACACACATACATATACATAAATACCTATAAATACACACACATATACACATATCACTAATACACATATATGTAAGATCATACTATGCTTATTTCTCTATTTTTCTGAAGT
Source organism: Sarcophilus harrisii (assembly GCF_902635505.1). Lineage (NCBI taxonomy): Eukaryota > Metazoa > Chordata > Mammalia > Dasyuromorphia > Dasyuridae > Sarcophilus > Sarcophilus harrisii. Next base: position 338,442,789 of record NC_045427.1, read on the forward strand.
GAATGGTATCTTCCTTTATGGATCCAAGTCCTCCCATGTTTTTCTAAGTCAATGAGGTCATCATTTCCTACTGTTCTGTTAATTAAGGATAGGTTCGAATTCGCTCCTATAAATGACACTTTTTAACTCAATTAAAGTGAAAGTAAAATTTAATTACACAATACATTGTATTGCCTACAGTAACAACCAATACATAAAAGACAAAGAATAAGGAAAACTACGATTAAAATAAGAGAGAGAGAGAGGCAAAATACATCACCGATCTACTGGAAAGTAGTTTGGGGCCCCGTTGCAGTTCAGACTTGATCGGGAAAAGTGTTATCCCAGGCAGAATAGTATCTCCGTGGGTGAAGCCCAATGAGGATTAAAACGGGACTGAATTTATAGGGCTTGAAAACAAAGAAGGCACAGAGCTAACTTGCTTACATATAGAAAGTTAGGTATAGGAGAAGGAAATGCCAGATGGGCTTCCAAGATATGACTTGATAAATGTAGATGTCAGGGATGGGGCCAACCCTCCCTGGCATCCATTGTATCCCAAGGAGTGGCTAGTTCCTGGGATTGTAGAGGTGAAGCCAAACACATGTGGCATGTTCCCGGTCTCATAGGGTTAAAGAAAGGCTAAGTTCCCATGGAGAGAGTCAAGTTCTTGAAATGTTTAGAAATGAACTTACTAATAAGAAGGTATTTCTTATTCATTTGGCCTTAAGTTCATGAGAAGCATAAGAGGACGTGAGTAGGGGGGTGAAATTAGAATAAATACTTTTCATTTTAGAATACATGTAACAGTTACATAAGCATAAAGATAATAAAAATATAAATAATAATAATATGGGAATAGCTAAACTATTAAAATATGAGGTAGCACTTTTAGATTTAAATAAAAAATCATACCAATGATGATTAGTATCAGAAGTAACTAAATGTGAGGCCTCGAGTAGCTGTCCTGCCACTATATGAGTCTGAATTCAATGTTCATTCAAGGTACGCTGATTAGACTGTAATAATTGCGTCAGGACATGAGATTGATTCAGAATATTAATTAAAGGTTGTAAAGACAAAGAGGTATGGGGAAGAGGCAACTATTTGGGTACCCAATTCAAATTCTCTATCACATCAATGTCAGGGGGAAAATAGAAATCATCACCCTGCTAGTGTAAGAAGGAAACATTAGTTAAACAGCCAAAATAAGGAGGAATCTGAGAAACAGAGGCTAGATCAGTATCATTATTAGACACAAAACATGTGTTGGGCAAAAACTTCATGTAGCATAGAAAAGTTATTTAAAGAATATAGAGTTAGATCACAAAGATTAGAAGAATGTGGGAGAAAGCAGGGCTCCATCTGCCGGGTCATCATCCCACATATTCTACCCTTATTAGTTAGTACACAGTCAGCTAAGGTGTGAGTTACATTATTATGATCTATATAATTACTTTGTATGTGAGGCAGTGCAAAATATCCGTGTAGTACAAAAGGAATAACATGAAATTGACATATAACAGTACAAACATATATTCCAGTGCACCAATAAGGGGTGCACTGTGCATTTTCAAGTTTAAGCTTTCTCCACATGTCAGCATGGTGAGGGAATATTCGATCCCATATATGTGTGTCTCCTCGTAGGAGACGCTGAGCATTCTCCTTTTGGATCAAGGTATACATATTTTGGAGACAACATTTAGTCCAACTGAACAATTTGGTAACATTGTTATCAAAGCGTAAATTGCCTATAGTACTATCATCGAATACATGTAGAAATTGGCCTTGGTAATTTAAAGTATTTTTGGTGTGGTAGGATTGTCGTGGGTAGCCATTGTGCATTAACAATTAAGGCTTGAGATACATCCTGTCCAGCACTGTGCAGTCTGCTGGTCAGAGTCTCAAGATCTATGAAATTAACTATACCCAAACCAGTTCCTGCCGCACCAAGTAAGGTATCATACTAAGCTCTTTTCCTTCTGTTGCATAAGGACAAGGGAGGAAAAGTAACATTATAGTGTAATACTATTTTGTGTTGTGAAATAGAAGTATTGGGACAAGTTTTAGGAACTCTTACAATGGATGGGGGATGCCTTGTGGGTTTTTTATTCCACTTCAACAGGTGGTACCACAAGACATAGAAATCATCAGTTATAGGAGTAGAATTAAAGCAGATCAAAAATAAACCATCATGTCTTGACATATTGAGGAAGAAAATAGTTTTGTTAATGACTTCAGTCCAATTAGTACTTTCCGAGCTTCTCTATAGGTAGAAGGAGTAGAGTAATTAATGGGCTTTATCCCACAATTTAAAGTAACATTAATGTATGGGATCATGGTTATATTAGTGTAAGAGTCTTTCAACTTCAATACATGAAGAACAGGCACAGGTGCAGTCCATACGACATATCACTGCTATAGTTCCAGGTCATATAAGGACAACACTGGTTAGCAGGACAGTAGAACAGTCCTCGAGAAGTTTTCTGTTCTCTTGGCATGGTGGCATTAGTTAACCAAATGATGAGTTCCCCATAGGCAGCGCCATCCGTAGATAACACTTCGCGAGTGGAGGATCCTGAAGTCCAGGTTTGTCCCACAGAGTAACAACAGGATATCACTAAGAGATACTTAATTTCGAAGGAACATCTGGGTTAATTGTCATCTCCTGGATAAACAACAATAGCAGTATTTGTATTCCCTTGGTCAATTAATTCAGCTTGTCTAGGTTTATCACTTGGGTATTTTTTCACCCACACTTTAGTTCCTGGTATTATTTTTTCAGGGATCCAATAAATGTCATTGGAACTGCCAAATCCTTGCTCCCCTCTGTCTGTAACATCAGGGGATTGATTCATTTGAGTCCATTGACTTTTCAAATAAGGCAATATTACTAACTGACATATTTTTTCTCCTGTTTTACAAGAATAAGTTTCACTGATATGTGAATTATATAAACATACCTTAATTTCTCCCCTGTAATCATTATCAATAACACCACCTAAAACATGTACTTGATGCTTTAATAAAACTAGGCTAGATCTAGAAAATAATTGTCCATAATATCCAGAGGGTAATTTAATACCAATACCAATATGACACAATTGTTGGCCTTGAGAAGAAATATTTACATATAAATCATATCCTGCTGATCCTAATGAAGCTCGCCAAGATTGCCTAGCTTTCTTATTTAGAGTCCACCATTGAATAGTGGGAAGAGATGATACCTTTCTTATTTGTAAATTAGGAGTCATCATCCTAGAGAGAGGAGTACTTTCTCCATGAGCTAGAGGTCTATTATTCAGTTGTTTTAGAGCTCCAAATAAATTTTCTTTCCATTTTCTCAAATCATTATTATCACTTAATTTCTTTAATTTTTCCTTCAATAATCCATTCATTCTTTCTATAAGTCCTGCTGCTTGAGGATAATAAGGAATATGATAAATCCATTCAATATTATTATAATTACAATATAGTTCAATTTCTTTTCCTTTAAAATGAGTGCCATTATCACTCTGGATTTGCATGGGGGTGCCATAATATAATGAAACAATGTCTAAAGTTTTACAAGTGTTCTTTTGTGTAGTTTTCTTATATGGACAAGCAATAAGTATCCCAGAGTAGGTATCCATACAAGTATAGGCATATTGACACCCTTGATTCATAGGCAATGGGCCTATATAATCAATTTGCCATATTTGAGCAGGCAGTATACCCCAAGCCAGTTCCCCAGTCACCCTCCTGGGTAAAGGGCACTGACTAAAGAGCTGACACTGGGAACACTCTTGAGATATTTAAATAAGTCAAGAGGAATATTGATTCCCTTATCTAATGCCCACATGTAAGAAGTAAGTACACCAAGATGTGCTGTAGCAGTGTGGATCCATTTTCCTAACATTAGGTCATCATCCTTTGTGGGAATCACTTACAGTGCCTTTCCTTGTATTTTGGATAGTTCATCTGCTTGTGCATTATACTCACTTTCCACAGAATCCGTCTTTACATGAGCATCTACATGAAACACAGACACATTAGTATTCTGACACCAATCCCATATTTGTAACCACAATTTCTTGCCCCAGACTTCCTTATCTCTTATCTTCCATTCATGTTCCTTCCACATAGGCATTGTAGAGGTGAAGCCAAACACATGTGGCATGTTCCCGGTCTCATAGGGTTAAAAAAAGGCTAAGTTCCCATGGAGAGAGTCATGTTCTTGAAATGGTTAGAAATGAACTTACTAATAAGAAGGTATTTCTTATTCACCTACACCATAAAGTATTCCAACCCAATCATATCCTATCTGAAAATTTGTCTAGAAAAGGTTTTACTCAGTTTTCTGTATTCCTTCTATTCTTGGCTACAAAGGTTTTATTTATACAAATGATTTTAATTTATAATAATCAAAAAAAATTTTTTTATATTTTAACAACCTCCCCTATAATATGGTTTAAATTCTGATAATGCTTAACCTACTTCCTTTATTTCTATCCTGGTTTCTTTGACATTCCAGATCTTTTGCTCCTCCAAATAAACTTTATTACTTTTTCTAACCCAGTAATTTTTAGAAACTTAATTAGGGTGACATTGAATAAATAGTACTTAGGTAAAATTGCTATTTTAAAATTATATTGGTTTTACTGATCCATGAGCAATAAATATTACTTCATTTATTTAAATCTGAGTTTATATATAAAGTTGCTTATGTTTATGTTCATTTAGTTCCTGTGTCTGTTGTGGCAGGTATGCATTCAGATATTTTATACTATCTAGGTATTTTAAATGATTTAACCTGGATGTTAGATTTCTAATTTTCCCTTAAGTTCTGTGATTTTTAGCAGAAAAACTTGAAAATCTTTCAATTCATTACATAGCCATTTTTTTTTTCTTTCAGGATTATGCTTAATTTTGCTGAGTGAACCCTTGGTTATAACCCCAGCTCTTATGTTTTACAGTATATAATATTCTAAGACCTACAATCCTTTAATGTAGTAGTTGCTAGGTCTTGTATAATCCTTATTATACCTCCATGATACTTAAATTTTTCTTTCTCTGAATATGAATCCAGATCTTTTCTATCCCCATAATAACTATTTGGTTGAGTTTCTTCTCTTTTGCTTACTCATTTTTATTTATTTTCTCTTTTGTTTTTAGCTAATATTAGTATAAGTTGTAATTCTGAATTACGGAGAATGATGCTCTAAGTTTCAGGTCCTTCTTAATGTTGTTTTCTGAAATCTGTCTCAGGACCCCATCTTGGGCTTACTTCTCCACTCCTAGACCATGAATAGGGACCCTATCCACTCTGGCGGGCAAATGATCTTGTTCCCTGTGGTCCATTAGGTGATCGTAAATGACAGCTGTCTTCCCTACCCTGGAAGTGAAACCAGCTGTTCTCCTGCAAATGTCTACAGCTAATAGAGTCCCTGCAAGCTACTGCATTCACTTTGTATGTGCCAGCTCTTTCTCCCCGCAGTCACAGCCTGGGACACGTCTGGTCAGCACAACTGTGCTTGGCATCCCTTGGCACTGGAAGGTCCTTCATTCTTTTTCTCAGCTTTTTTCAGTTAGACAATTAAAAATGAAAGTTTCTATGGCTGAGGCAGCCTCTCACCTCAATTGCTCCTAAGGCTAGTTGTTTGTTGATTCTGCAGAGACTCCCTAAAAGTGCTTGCAGTTCACTCGGGCAGAATCTGTGTTCAGAGATCAGGTCTTTCTTGGGGTCTTCTCAAATTATCTTAGGAGAAAAACTGTTTTAACCTGTATTTATTTCTGTTCTTTTTGTTGTTGTTGGAGGTGGGGCAAAGAAGAAATTTAAAGAGCTGAAAGCTTTCTAATTTCACCATCTTTTCAAATTTGTGGTGTCTTAATATTTTTTTAAATTTCAAAAGTAAAACAAATGTTTATTTTACAAAATTTAGAGTTCTTGTTTTATTTAAAGAATTTTTGTTTTATTTAAAGAATGGACATATGTCAAGTTTATATTTCCAAATTTCAGTTAGACTAATGATTACAAAGTTTTAAAATTTTTCTGTTGTTATTATTTGTTATTCATTCTTGAAGACAACCATGACATGAGGGAGGGGATGCCATGACACACAAGCGAAGTGTATAAGAGACAAACTAGGATTGTTTCCACAGAAAATTCAATTAAAAGTTAAATTGCACAGTTAAATGAGTCTCATACATAGTATTTTCTGGGGAAGGCGGGGATAGGAGAGCACAAAAACACAAATCTAGACACAATGAGATGAAAAAGAGGACATTTCTAGGGCATCCCAGCTAAGGCTGGGAATACATTTCTATTTCTGATTAATCACAAGAGTAGCCAGGTGTTAAAGTCCAAAGCCCATATTCTTTGTCTCCTTGCCAATCTAGTTTCCTTGCCTAGGGCCTGGGCCAGCTTTCTGGACAGCCTTTCAGACAGGCCTTGGTTTCAGTGGGGGAAGTGCAGAAGGCCAGCCCCTGTTGGAATCCTTACAAAGTATTAAGTCATTAGAATTGATAGAGACAATAACTATCTAATTTAGCATGGTTCAGTATGATTGATCTGATCCTACAAGGAGACATTATGGGACAGAACTTGAAACAAAGTGCTAAGTGGAATTGAGGAGACAATGTTTAAATCTAGTTTAGAATTGATTTAATCCTACAACAAATAATGGTTTCCCACTGATAAAATAATTGGTGTGTACTCAGTGTACAGAATATAAGCAAGAAGCTCTCAGGGCCAGAGACAGAAGCTTACTCTCAGAGGCAGAGACAGATTCATTCCGTATTCCATCTTTGTGCTGGCTGGAGACATTCGGAGGGAGTTAGGGGCTGAAGCTCAAGACTTTGAAGGACATAATAAAGGACTGGATTTGAATTCCTGGCTGCATTTGAAGTGATTATTACTTGGAACTGAAACTAAGGCTGCCTCCAGAGAACCTCCCCTGAGAAACCTGCTCCCAGAGAGAACCGTTATATTTTACAAACGAAGAGAACACCACATTTTGGAGTCCAAACGGGGGACAGGATCCTGATTCCAGTGGAAAAGCCTCTGATCCTGATCCAGTGGAAAAATCTTCTTGACCCAGAAATTAGGGCGAGTACAAAAGAAATTTTGTTTAAGAGCTAAAATAGTATTTCAATTAAAATGGTACAGATGTTTAGAAAACAGCCTGCTTTTCCAATTAAAGGAAAATGTTTAGAGAGCATTATTAAGGTTATGGAAAAACAAGATTTGAGTATAATTTTGGAGCAGATCACTGAACTTTTAGAAACTAAAAAGTACACATTTCCTTCGTTCTCTATAGAAAAAGAATTGGATCTAAATGAGTGGAAATTAGTAGGACAAGATCTTTGTCAATTCTACAATAAAAATGGACCTGACTCAATTTCCAAAGACACACTTAATACATATTGTATTAAATTATATACATGTATAATTTAATACAACTGGCTTTGGGAAATTATATAAGTGTTAGAATGAGGAAAAAGAAGAAAGAGAGGAAAGGGAGGTGTCAACTAAACTAAAAGGAAAAGGAGGAAGAATCAGATAAGAATGGAGTTAAATACAATTTTGAGTGTGATACTTCACAGCAGGAGAAATTAGATCATTCCACATCTCATGACCCTCTCCCCTCAATTAACCCTTCATGGATGGAGGAAGAAGGAGGAGGGGGAGAGGTAGAAACACAATCAGCATCTCCTGTGAAGCGGAATATGACAGGATTAGAAAAGGCATTGATTAAGGCAAAAAATGAAGGAGAAGATATATGTGATTTTATAAATGCATACCCTGTGATCAAAGAGCTTGACTCTTCAGGTCAAAAAGGGAAAAGATACACTCCTTTTAATTTGGAAAAAATTAAGGATTTGAAAAAGGGATGCACTCTTTATGGGGCTACATCATCTTATGTGAAGATGTTACTAGATAATTTGTGTTATGAAATCTTAATATCGGTTTTTGCTACACAAGAGACACTCACAGCAGTCCTTCGTCAAAGAGACAGAGTGGGTGAACCTCCCGGCACAACCAGAACAAAGCCTTACTTCTTACCCAGTGCTTGTGGCTAGAATTAATCCTCAAGGTCAGGCAATCATAGAAAGAAGAAACAAAGACATTAAGACACTTCTCCAAAAACAAAAGAAAGGGGGAGCCATGGGTAACCCTAGAGAATTTCTAAATTTAGTTCTCTATACCATTAATTTTTAAATTTTTGATAAAGATGCACTGGTTCCAGCAGACAGGTTTTATAACTCACCAGAAGAGCAGTGTCCAGTGCGAGCAGCTCCACTATCTCTAGATAATCACCAGGTGATGTGGAGAGAGCCAGAAAGTGATCAATGGAAGGGACCAGATAGGTTAACTGCTTGGGGAAAAGGGTTTGCTTGTATTTCTACAGATGGAGAAGGAATCAGATGGGTGCCAACGAGCCGTATTCCACCTTGTCCATCAGAGAGAAACAGAAAAAGAGAAAAACCTCAAAACAAAGAAGATTTAAGAAACATCTGACACTGAAAGAGCATGGCTGACAATGAGACTGTTAAAAGAAGTTTAAATTTTTCAGGAATCATTGGATTCCCTAACACAAATGAGACTATTTCAAGGACTTGAAAACCAGCAGGAATCATTGCATTCCTTGAGATGAAAAATTGTTGATGAGACTATTGCAGTACTTCAAAGCTTGCAGGAATTATTGGATTCCTGGCACATGAACTAATGGACAATGATTTCCTTTTGGACTATTTCTAGGACTTATGAACATGTGTAAATTCTCATGTTGATTCATGTTATTTGTTACATTACTACTAGTCTGTGTTATATTGCTATGTGCTTATGTAATTATGTGTAATGCCTCCCATATTGATGGATTTATGTATACCTGTTTTAAGTTAGTCCCTTTAGAAACCAGCTAATCTGATTTTATTTCCCATTTCCTTTGGTGTTTTCATCTCCCTTCCTGAGATGTCAGGGAGGGTGTGACCATCTTCTTTTTATGGTGTTTTCACTTCTTTTTTGAGCAGTCAGGGAAGGCATGATCACCTTCTTTTTGGGGTTCTCACTTCCTTGAAAAGTCAAGGAGATCATGACCACCTTATGTTCTAAATCAAAAGAAAGCAGGAGATGGTGGAATCTTTACAAAGTGTTAAGTCATTAGAATTGATAGAGACAATAACTATCTAATTTAGCATGGTTCAGTATGATTGATCTGATCCTACAAGGAGACATTATGGGACAGAACTTGAAACAAAGTGCTAAGTGGAATTGAGGAGACAATGTTTAAATCTAGTTTAGAATTGATTTAATCCTACAACAAATAATGGTTTCCCACTGATATAATGATTGGTGTGTATTCAGTGTACAGCATATAAGCAAGAAGCTATCAGGGCCAGAGACAGAAGCCTACTCTCAGAGGCAGATACAGATTCATTCCATATTCCACCTTTGTGCTGGCTGGAGACATTCGGAGGGAGCTAGGGGCTGAAGCTCAAGACTTTGAAGGACACAATAAGGGACTGGATTTGAACTCCTGGCTGCATTTGAAGTGATTATTACTTGGAACTGAAACTAAGGCTGCCTCCAGACAACTTCCCCTGAGAAACCTGCTCCCAGAGAGAACCATTACATTTTACAAAAGAAAATAATACCATAAGCTCCCATGGTAGTGTGAAATGAAGTGAATGAATCTTGTCTACCCTTGGCTCTGAGAACTTGAGCTCCTGCCTCCAGTTCACTTGCTTCTCTGGCTCTGTCTCCTAGCTTCTCAGTCCCCCAGGAGAGCCATCAAAAGCCTGATTGAAGATGGAATGAATGTATCTCAAGGTCCCTTCTAAGTCTGTGTCTGGCTCTTTTGAGTCTCTCTCCGAGCCCTTCTGAGTCAGTCTCTGGCTCTGACAGGCCTTGGTCTCAGAATGGGGAGTAGGAGGACAGGCCAGCCACCACGGGGTTGATGAAGATGGAAATGAATCTCTCTTGAGTCCAAGGGTTTGAGCTACCACCTCCAGTCTGCTTTTCTTCTCTAGTTCTAATTATGGCTGAGTTTGTTTGAGCTTATATGGTTTCTTATAATTACATTATCATAAGTGTGAATCTTGTAGAACTATATTAAGTACTAAATACATGTACCGAACTAGAGAACTCTATAAGCACTATGCTAAACTAGATAACATTGACTTTATCAATTCCGCTGACTTAATACCTTGTTAAAAACCTTGTTTCAAGTTCAGAGTTCTGGCCCATAACAGTCTTCTATCTTGATTATACATATTATTAGAATCTGCAAACATGTATTTCTGAAAGGCACCTCAGAAAACATTTAATTCCTTTAACTATGAAAAAAAGAAATGAGAATTTACTTTATTCATATTATGTGCTGGGCACTATGCTAAGTGTTTTATAAACATTTGGTTCTTATCACAATTTTGTGAGGAAGGCACAATTGTTATATGGAGGATACTAAAATAGACAGAAGTTAAATGACTTGCCCAAAGGTCCCATAGCTAGTAAGTAAGTGTCTGTGGTAGAATTTTTACTTAGGTTTTCCTGATTCCAGGAAGCAGACCAATGGCCTTTAAAAAACAGAAGCATAACATTTTTTATATAGTTCCTTACTCATTTTGGTCATATGCTAATATATAACATTTAAGTTGTGTTGTTTTATGTAAATAAGTGGCTTTATAACATTTGAGCATGAAATATTGGGGGAAAGCACACATTTAAATATGTCAAAATAAATGCTTCAAAAGTCATAGGGATAGTAGATTTAGAACTGGAAGGGAATTTAAAAGATATCTCATCTAATTCCCTGATAAAGAAGACTGAGGCCCAGAGAAGTTTCATTTGCCCAAGGTCACACCATCACTGGTTTGCATGTTAATCCATCCAGAAATAATTTGGGATTGAGGGATGAATTCAACTTGATGATCAGTGATTGTCACTGCTGGGTTCTTCTGTCCCATGTGAAATGAGTTCATTCTACCTCCCTTCTATAGCTGTTCCCCAGATATATTGCTTTTTAATCATCTTTGTATAATCTTTAACATTCTAAAAGCTCAAAATTGAGCATTGTTAAATACAGCTGCAATAATGAACACAGAATTCGGTATGGGTTCTATCTACTGAAGAAGGCTAGAGTGACTAAAGTGATTCACAGTTCTCAAAGGGAAAAGACCTTATGATTCCTCTTTTACTAACTCATTTTCATATTTAGCAGCTGTTTTGATCTGGAAATTTTTGTGGATCTGATCAGATTCTCTTCTTACTGAATTGTAGTTGCTTTGTAATATTAGTCTAGATTCTCTATCATTAAAAATAAGGTATTCCAAGTTCCTAAATTTAGTAGAGTGTGCATAATGGATGTTTTGTAAATGCTAATTGAATGATGGACTGAAATTCAGCTGAAAGTCCATTTTTGCTAGTTTTATGTATTTTAAGACAAGAACATTTTACAAGAAGAAATATTTGAAAATTGCTAGTATCAGGATTTGTATCCCTGTCCCTTTTTACACACACTCCGTTTACTTCTAATTTTTATTATTAAAAAATATTGTGCTACAAAAGAAGGAATACTTGACTAGTGACCATGAAATCTTTTAGTTCTGATTATGCCACTAATTAGCATAGTTGTCTTCTCTAGATTCAATTTATTTCATCTACAAAATAAAGATATCATGATAAATGCTCTCAAGATTTTGTCTAGTACTAAATTTCTTTAAGTGAAGATTTATTCAATTTATTCTTCAGGTAATAGATGCTTAATAAATACTAGCACATCTAGAAAATAGTTTAATAGTAACAGTGCTTCAAATTTCCATTTTTCTCTGTCATACAGAAAACAAGATCATAGTTAGCAATTCTTTTAGTTATTGATAGAACTAATAACAGTAAATAAAAAGTAAAAATTGCACATAAGCTCATTTCCAAATGGGAAACATAGCAAGTATGTTTTATTAAAATTCTTCAAATTGAATCAAATTGAGATTTTTTTCTGCAATAATAAAAAAATAAAATTATAAGATGTATAAGACTATTGTTTCTCAAATAATGCCAAATGTAAGGAAGGTAAGCAGGATTTTAAACTCCTTGAGAACACTGGTCATATGTGTTCTTTGTTGCCCACAACCAAAATTTAAAAGTTGTCCACTGTCTGATATGTATGTTATATGCTACTAATCTAAAAACTCAAGGGACATATATTAACTGTGACTTACAATTGACTTCCTATGTGACCAACTTTTTTTGCAATACATTTAACCCTCTAATTGGAATTGGCCAAGAGTTTTCATATCAAGGACTGCCATATTTATCATTTAGACATCTCTCAAAATTGTCTTTCATCCAACATGATCAATGGGGGGAAATGGGGAATGTGGTGATAGTCATAAGAATCTGTACTTCATGCATAAATATACATTGTGTCAGTAGATGAAACGAAAATGCCATAATGTGAAGTACCAACATCCACTGCTCCTCTGCCACAGACTTTATAAGATAATAATTTGAGGAATGTGGCAGAGATAATGGTAATTTCAGGATTAGTTACACTGAAATTTATCAAACTACCTAGGAAATTGAAAGGGAATTGTGAGACCTTGTCTGTCAAAAAAAAATTGGTATGGAATAGTAATTATATTAATATTAATATGATAATATTAATATTACTCCTAATATTGTTCCTATTATATTAATCCTAAGATTTATATCAAGTTTTTTAATGAGTATTTTAAAAGGCCAACAAAAATCAGTATCAAAATGTTATCTGAAGGAAGAGAGGAAGAGAGGGAGGAAAATTGAAAAATAAAATATCCATGCTAAAAATTTATTTTCAGAATGGGAGAGTTTGAAGAAGCTGTATGTTCATTCACTCGTGTCATTGAACTCAATCCTTTTTTTGTGGACGCATATGTTGGTCGGGGAAATTCTTACATGGAATATGGTCATGAAGTAGCTGATAAACAAGCACAAAAGGACTTTATAAAAGCCTTACATTTCAATCCAGCATATTCAAAAACCAGAATTAGCCTTGGATATAATTTACAGGTAATTGCACAAAGAGACACTTCATTATTAAACTTTTTCATTGGATATGACTATAAATGAGGTATAAGAAATGTTCTTTCTTTGCTTAGGAAAAATTTCCATTTCCTTAACTTCTTTATATATAGTATAGGATCTCAAATCAGTGGCTTAGTATTTTTATGGCAGTTAAGAACCAGTTGCCCTAAATTCTAATTTGGTTTTCATGAATCTGAATTTTCTTTACTCAGCTTTTTCTGTTGTTGTTGTTGTTGTTGTTGTAACTGTTGTTATTGTGGGGTTTTTCTTTTAGTTTTTTTTGTCAGTCCTTCCATCCCTACAAAGCATATTCATGTAATATAAAAGAAGCTTGTTAATTTTCATTTTCCAAGTCTTTGCATCTACAGTTTAGAATTTTAATAGTTTAATATCAACTGGAAAGGTCTCTAATAGGATGATCCAGGAATTTGTTTTTAGCTTAGAATTGTTTGTTTGTTTTTAATTTTAAACATCAATGATAGGATAAAGAGATGATTGGCATACTTATTAAATTTTCAATTTTTAAAAAGCTTGGATATATATTTAACATTTTACATCATAAAATCAGAATAAAAAAAAACAACTTGAAAGTCTAGGACTATTTAGTAAAAATAAAATTAATAGGGATTGTTTCATTGGAGAAAAAAATCAGCTCTCTCAATAGAAGAGTCAAGGCTGGAGAAATTACCTAAAAAATCTCTCAGAGCTCATATGGAGTTTCCTTATTAACATTCTGACATGGCAACCAAAAAAATTATTCAAGCAATCAAAAAGCGTTTAGTAAGTTCTTATTATATGAAAGGTACTTTGTTAAGAGCTGACAATTACAGTTACAAAAATGAAACCATTTCTGCCCTCAAGAAGCTTACAGTATAATGGATAACATACATGAAATTATAAGCAGAATACATATAAAATTAATCGATAGTTTGGGGAAGGAAAGCTAAATATAGATGCATGATTTTATCAATGTATTTATTCTTTTATTTGAATTTTTTTTCTTTCAAAGTGTACATTTGAAACAGTATATTATTGTCCCAGTAATAATATTGGAGGTTTTCCCCCCGCTTAATGTCTGGGATTTTAAAATATTATCCAAAGACATGTGTAAATGGAAATTCATGCAAAATTTCTTTTAATTGATTTAAATTTCAATATATTGTCAGATGCAAGTCAGTTTAATTCGTTTATTCTTCAAATTGTTGAGTTTCTTATTTAAAAAGTTGAGTAAAATGCCAAATCTTTTTGTGTATCTTTTTATTAAAATTTTTTTGAGATAGACTTCTAAGCAATTATACTAAAATATTTGGTTTATATTCTTATTAAGAACTATTTCTCAGCATATGTATATGACATATTCCAGGCTCAAGGAAAATTTCAAAAAGCTTGGAATCACTTTACCATTTGTATGGATATTGATCCAGGAAACTGCCTGGCATATGAAGGAAGAGGAATAGTCTGTCTTCAGATGGGCGATAATTTTGCTGCTATTCAAGATATAAATTCTGCTCTAAAGGTAAAATAAGAACATAAAATGCCTTAGTATAAAATTGGAGGGACAAGGGTGGGTGACAGAAACAGTGGAGAGGAGGGTCAGTTAAGCCGAAGAATCTTCACATTTCTATTCTCACAGTCACCACCTTAATTCAGGTCCTTCACCTTTTCATCTGGATTACTATAATAGTTTTCTAATTATTCTCATTTCCAGTCTCTTCCCCTCTGCAATCCATCCTCCTCAAAGCTGAAAATAATCTTCCTAAAGCAGACCTATATTACCATGTCATTTCTATGCTCAAGAATAGGATCTAGATATCTAGTGCCTCTAAAAGATAGTTACTTCAATTGAGTACCTAAAATCCTTCACAATCAAGCTATTTTCAGACTTATTTCATTTCATTCATGCTATATTCCAGTCAAACTAACCTGTTTGCTATTTCCATATCACATTTCTTTACCCACCCCATATCTGTGTATAAACTATTCATAATTTTGTGCCAAGACCAACAAATACATACATACACTCACACACACACACACACATACACACACACACGCATATATATATATATATATATATATATATATATATGTACATATATACATATACATATGTATGTAAAAATAACTCCTCATTAGTAGACGTTGTGGGTTGGAAATTTATTCACTCACCCCTACAGAATCTGGTTTAGCATTTCACATGAAAATATCAAGTTTAAAAAGCATAAGGACCTTCACAAGGTGTTTGGATTATTCTCTTGGTACTTGCTGATAACTGGCATATATCATAAAGATAACACTATCTTCCCAGTCCCTTGAGCTCACATCAATGTTGCCTTGTTTCAACTCCAGAAAACAAGATGCTCCTCCAGGATAAGGTTACCCCTCCTAACTTCACCAGTATGCCACTAACTCAAGCCTAGATAGACACCACTTTCCTCAGCCTCCTCTTCTGTCTGATTAGAGGGCTGGAGGACAAAATAATAACTCCTCCCAATACCTTCCTTTACAGAGGGCAGAAACTGAATTTTCAGTCCACTCTATATCTGCTGTCCTGTCAATGGAACAAGACACCCCTGTGTTGATTACCCATTGGTAGCTCATAACCCTCCCCACCCTACCTTGCCTCTTTTTCTGTGTTGTCTCCCCTTTTAAGATTGTAAGCTCATTGAAGACAGATTTCCTTTTTTATTAATTGTATCAGTTTATTAATTGTTATTAGCACAATGCCTGGCACATAGTAGGTATTTAATAAATATTTATCAGATTGGATATAAAGTTATATTTCAATAAAAGAGACAGCTTTCAGAAATAGGAAATAATAATCCCATTGTGTTCTGCCCTAGTTAGATCAGATCTGAAGATTCTGTTCTAATCTTCATTTTCAAGATGAACTAGAACAATATGAAGGTATTGTTGGCCCAGAAAAGAAAGATTTGGGGGGGGAAGGGAATAATAGTTGTCTTCAAAGATATGTAAAAGAAACATTTGACTTGCCCCAAAAGTAGACCAAGAGAAATGAGTGGAAATTGTGAAGGCAAATTTAAGCTTAATGTAAGAAAAAAAGTTAACAGAGCTCATCAAAAGGGGAATTAACTAGCTTAAGTGGTCATCACTTTCCCTCTCACTAGAGTTCTTAGAACTTTGAATTGAAATACTTGTTCTAAAAATGACAATGCCTTGTCATTTTTAAAAAATCTCTTCCAGGATTTCTTATGAAAGGAAAGAGGGAAAGGAGGAAAATGTTATCTTTAAATGTGAAATATTCCTGTTGTTGTCTTTCAGATCACTATTTCTGCAGAATTTTTAACAAATCGTGGTGTGATTCATGAATTTATGGGTGAACGGCATATTGCTATGAAGGACTATCAGGCTGCACTTTCTATAAGCCCTGAATATTCTCTGGCTTATTTTAATGCAGGAAATATCTATTTGCACCACAGGCAATTTTCCCAGGTAAGATAGTCATTAATCTACCAAACCCTCTTCCCACCCCCCCCAAAAAAACACCCCAACAACTATTTCCTTATCAAAGATGTATTCATTCCTTAGCCATATATGTCACTTTCACAATCTGGCTATAACTTAATTTTTTTCAACTTTTTTTCCCTGAAATAAAACCAGGAAATTGTTATAAGCAGACAAAGATGAGAATCTATTTGATCAGAATAGATTTTCTATTTTGTCCAAATACTGACTTCTATATTTGTTAATGATAACAATTCTATATTAATCATTTTGTTAGCCTAGTCATTGTTTCCTCTCTGGCCTGTATTATCTATATTATCTTAAATATTCAAATGTTAGGAAGGTTGATTGATTTACTCAACCCACCTCATTTAAAATATGTGATAAAATGTTCAATCTCATAAACATATGCAATGCACATATGCAAAGTCTTTGCAAGTCAATGAATGAAATGAAATGATGCCAGAGAGGAACTCTGAGGGATTATCATGTTCTCTGAGTCCAGTGTGAAAGCATCAAGTTAGCTGGAAACAGGAAGTCCAACCAAGTGGCAAGCCAGAAGAAAGCATCCTGTAAACCCATAAGAAAGAATTTCCTGGGAAACACTTTGTTTTTTGTCTTGGCTTAGATCTTCTTCATCTGGTCTTCTTCTTATCAGAGGAAGAGATGTAACCTTGGTCTAGGACCTGAAATTAATTAGGATGAAGTTCTTCAGAGAGCTTCATAAAAAGAGAGAAGGAAATATTATTGACATAATCTTGCAATTACAAAAAGATAATTTGCAAGGAACAAGGGCAAGAAGAAGCTAGGTAGAAACAAAAATGAAGCATAAATTAGGTTTCCTGGATATTATCCTGTGATAAATATGTCCTATTAATTATATGCATTATATATCTATTTTCACTGCATTTTGTTAATACTGACCTCTATCCTAAAGCTAGACATATTCCCTCTAAGGGAAAGCAAATAGCTCCAGAGCTGATTGTTCAGTCTAAAATCATTTCATCTTTCCTAGAAAACCATTTCTGAGGTGTTCAAACAATGTCATACATACAGAAAAACATGGAATCTACTGTAAATTTATTTGGGTACTACCATCATTGTTTTTTATATTGACATAGTCCAACACTAACAAAGAAACACTTTTCCAATTGGTTAAATTTCAATTTTATTCTGGATCTTAGCAATATGGATGTTTTTTATCTGGAGTTTATTTAGATATTGTAATGCTGGAGAAACTAAGCAAGATAGAGATTAGAGAGTATTTAATAGTTTATTAAATGGAGAGATATACTGGGACCAATGGATCATGATTTGGGCCCAGGGCTCAATGAGACTATCATCTCCAAGAATCCAGCAAACAATGGGAGTTCTCAAAGACATATATACATATGGCTCAGACACAGGGGGTAGACTGAGGTGGGGGCAGAGTCAGGGTGTGGACTCTGACAGGGTGGAGTGAGTCACTGGAGATGAGATGACATAATCAGGGGGATGCACTGGAAATAGGGAGAGGCATCTGACAGCTTGGGATGGGAAAAGGCATTCTGATATTCTAAAACATAAGATTTTTTATTCTTATCAAGTATTCTGATAAAGAGGGAGGGGAGGTTTTGTAGAACTGAGGAGGGAAACCGAGGCAGAACTGAGTCAGGATAATTAGGGAAAATGAGTCAGGACAATAAAAGAGTACTATGGCATAACAATATATTTTGGTATTAGAGTGTGCTAGTGTTTCTGGAAGTCAGCTGAGAATTTTACCAATCTCATTCTCTAGTTTTTCCTCTGTCTTCAGTGCTTCTGAACTATTTTCTTTCTTTTTATATATATAATTATAACTTTTTATTGACAACTATTTTCTTTTTGAAAAAAATTACAAGTAAAATTAATTTTTTAACATTTTTTAAATGTTGAAGTTCAAATTCTTTCTCTTTCTCTTCTTCCACCTCATCAAGAAGGCAAATAATTTTATATAGGTTGTGCATGTATACAAAATAAACAAGAAAGATGTTAAGAAGATGAACAGAATTTTAGAAAAGTTAGACATGGTTGACCTGATAGATAGATAGATAGACAGACAGATAAATGGAGAATATTGATGAAAAATAAAGAAGTATATTATTTCTCAGCACCTTTACAAAAATTGACCATGTATTAAAATATAAAAACTGCACAAAAACAGGAAAGCAAAAATAATAAGTGCATCTTTTTTCTGACCATAACACATTTAAAAATAAAAGGGTATACAAAAAAATTTGTAAACTAAACAAGCTTATCCTAAAGAATGGGTTGGTCAAAGTACAAATCATAGAAATAAGTTAATCATTTCATTAAAGATGGGGACATCAATGAGATAACATACCAAAATTTCTGGGATACTAACCTAGAAGCATTGAGAGAGAAATATGTATCTCTAAATACATACATCAATAAAAGAGAAAAAGAACATATCATTGAATTGGGTGTGTAATTAAAAAAAGACTAGAAAGTCAACAAATAACACCACAATAATTAACAACAATTAAATACTATAATAGAAATGAATGAAGAAGAAATTATTAGGGGCAATTTTACTTAACTACATACCAATAAAACTGACAACATATATGAAAACAATGAATATTTAATCTGGAAGAGAAAATATTATACTTAACTCTATCTGTGAAAAATAAATAGAAAAAATAAATTAACTCCCAGAGGGGGTTAGGGATAACAGGACTACCTGGAGTTACAAATCAACTCTTATCAAACATTTAAAGAATAATTAATAAATACTAGCAAAGAGATTACAGCAATATATAATAAAGATCATATGCTATTAACAGATTGGTTCATGCCAAGACTGCAGATTTGATTCAATATAAGAAAAACTATAAGGGTATTAATCAAATCAAATTGAAAACAAAAACAAAAATCACATTTCAATAGATGCACAAAACAGTATTTGACAAAACACAACGAATATTCCAATTTAAAAAATAGCAAGCTGAAAATAAATTTTGCCTTAAAATGATAATACTATTTATCTAAAATCAACTGCTAGCATTATCTATAATGGATTCAAAGCATAGGGCTTATCAATAAAATTAAGAGTCCTTTATCACCATTAATGTTCAGTATCATGTTAGAAATTCTGGCTAGAGCAATAAAACAAAAACAAAAACAAAAAAAGAAAAGAAATTGAAGGAATAAGCATAGGCAATAAAGTTATGTATTTGTTAACATGGGTTTTTCTTTTTTCTTTTTCCAAAGCGGGGAGGAGATGGGATAAAGAAAAAAAAGATTTTTTTGTTCACTGAAGAAAAATTTCAATTTATTAAGAAGCATTGGATTCCTCCAGATAAGTGGTCCAGTGGAATAAATTCTGTATCTGAAGTTAGAATGATCTGAGTTCAAATCCAGTCTGAGACATTTATTAGCTGCATATCTTTGGGCAAAACATTTCAATCCCCTTCATCATTCTCAGTTATAAAATGGGGATCAGAATAGCACTTATATTCAAAGATTCAAAGATATCTCATTTGATAATATTTGCAAAGCACTTAATAAAAATGCTTATTCTCTTTATGACTTTGCAATTCTAGTAAATTCAATGCAATGCAATAACATCAGTTTCGCACAGTAAGCTGTGAATGCAACCACTTAACACCTGAAATGGACAAAAAATTTAACAGTTAATTGTTTCTGTTTCTTGTTCCCTTTTCATCCTATAAAAAAATGCTTGAGGGAACTCAATTGATCCAGGGTCCCCTAATTATCTCCCTATTATATTTATATGGAAAAACTTTCCAAGATTCTTTGCAATTCTAAAGTTCTATGATTCTAAATGTTATAGAGATGTGAAATTCCTCAGCATTTTTTATTCTTTTTTTTTACATGCATTTGTCATTGTAAAGCACAGCTAAGTCATATCTAGTCATGTGGTTTAGAACCTGATTTGGAATTTTCTTTCTCTTACTTAGGAATTGTATTCATATGCAAAAGAATTTTCCCCCCTTACTTTTTAGAGATTTTCCCTCCTTTAGAGGAAATGCTAAAATGCTACATAGCCTTTATTATTTGTATATTTTGTAGGCCAGTGATTTCTACTCCAAGGCATTGCAATTTGACCCACTAAATGATTCTGCAGTTTTGAACCGAGCTATCACAAATATAATACTACAGAAATTTGAAGAAGCAAAACAAGATTTTATAAAGGCAATACATCTCTGTCCTTTTTGGGCTGCAGTGTATTATAATAAGGCACACTTATACTACTGTTTACAACAATATGAGACAGCTGAAGAGGATCTTAGTAAAGGTATATGTAGATTTTTTTATTTCCTAGTAAAATTGAGATGATTGATATGATTGAAATTATATTAAAAACAAGAAGAATTAATTACCTAAAGACGTGAAAATAAAATAAATTATAAATAGTATTAGTTCCATAATTGCATCAATAGGATGAGGTCTAGTGGCAGTCAAGAGAGTTGTGGAAATCCCCCTTTGGTCAGTGCAGGTCCTTCATGAAAGAATTCAAGAAACCAAAGAGTTTTAAGTGGCAAAAATGGAAGTTTATTGTTGGAGGAGAAGTCAGCTTTGCTAGAAAAACTGACTTCTTCATTGACAAAATCCTATTAGGGAAATGGAGGCTGGCACCGAGAAGAGAATGTCTTCTCAGTGAACAGGAGTGCTGGCAGGCAGCTATGCCCTACTCCAGACTTCTGCAAGGATTAGAAGTTTAGAAATATCCTTTAATAAGAAAATGTGAGGCTCAGGTTTCAGGTTGAAAAGAAAGCCAAAGTCGCCAGACCTAGATCTCCAGTTGAATGGAAATCACTTTTTGAAGGCTTCTGGAATTTCTGCATCAATAGGATGATTTGCCTTAGAAAAGGCCCAGCCAGGAGCATATACTCTCATAGACTCTCTGGAGTCTGGGGATGGGGAAGTCAGGAATCAAAGGGGACATAATTTCAGTGTTAATTTTACAGATCAAAAGGGAACACAGTTTCACACCCCCATCAAATATATTTTTTCCATGTTAACATCCTAATTCAGAGAATCAGCATGATGAAACATTTATAGTACTTTTAATAATCAAGCCTCTATAAATTCTTGTTTTGATATTTCATCATGGTGTTGAGGTAAACTCTGGGTTCTCAAAGTGTGCCAACAAAGCCCAAACTCTGGTTGGTCCTGCCACATAATAAAAAAATTTTAATACAGCCCTAAATATGTTTCCCAAAGACTAGCATCACTAAATGTGCAAACATTCATCTCTAATATGGAATTTTATGGTAATGACAATCTAGTGAAAATAAAAAAGTGCACTCAGACTTTTTGTGTTCCTCTTTTCTTTCTGCATTAGTTATGTCAAAGTGGCAGAAAGAAGGACAAATTGTGATAATCTCTTTCTTAAAACTATCAGTAAGAACTAAATAAATATTAGATTTTTGTCCATTAACCAAAGACCAAATATAGCAACTTAAAAATTTTGAGATTACACTATTGAGTGAAACCAGAAAATAAACAAAATAGTAGTTAAATAGAAAGAGGTATCAGAGATTCTTTCTAACAAGCAAATAAAGGAATTGATTTAACTATATTACAAAACATCAAGAAACCTTATTTTATATAATTCACAGTCTTATATTGTTCATTATAAACAGTTTGTAAGAATATTGTCATGGAAGTGACAGTTATACACCAACATAATGGTAGCTTATGCATCAGCATTTATGTTGCAGAGAATGAGGAGATAGAGATATGAAGATATGAATGATATGAAGAATTTCTTTTTTTTCCCTAAGAATATATTGATGTCAATGCCTTTGGCCTATTTAACACTTTCTGTTGACATTATGACTGCCACTTATTTCCACATACAGTTTTTCTAGGCCTTAGACATTTTAAGTCATAATTAATAATTATCTATAGGAAGACCTAACTCAGCAGACTCAAAGAATGATTCTATTTAGGTTGATACTTTTTATGGATTTTTAAAAAAAGAAATTTTGAAGAAAGTTATGATGAAGAGAATTGTGGAATTAAAAAAAAAAAAAAGTCTGGTGTTCCCCCGAGGTAGCTTTTTATACTAACTTAACAGTCACAGAAACCATACATGGGGAGGGACCCTCACAATAGTTTTTATTATTTATTTTGAATTATTGCAAATTTCTAAAATATTAGACATACTATTATTCAAATTAAGTAGATCAAAATTAAAAGCATATATAAATGATTTTTAGATCATTAGCAGATTTCATAGCATGGGTCCATTTTAAACCTAGTATTAGGCCATTTCCCTAAAAAATAATATCTTTTTGAAAGTAAAATGATGTGTAGATATTCATTGAGAAAAAACACTAAATATATAGGTATTCACTAAGAAATAACACTAATACAGAGTGCTTAGGTTTTATATAAGTTTAATTTTTTTTGAAAATATATCTTTTATTTACATAAATATAAGACTTGAATTCAGAGATAAGATTGCTTTATCCTTAAACTTTTTTTTAAAAACCTCTCCATATTTTTGATCCCTCAAAAAACATCTTCTTAAAGTTTATATATTTGCTCAAGAATCAAGTATCTGCATTCTAAATAAAATGTTAGGTTTTAAAAGATTGTAAACTCTAATTTTGCCAATTAAATGTTAGAATAAAATGCAGATATATACCATAGCAAAATAAATTCAACACCCATAGAAAATTTGTTGAAATGTTATTTCAGTAGTAGTGATATTTAAATTTTAAAGTAATTTATAAAGTCCAAAAAATGACAATTTTTAAATTAATGGAATAAAATAAATTTTGAAACATATTATTGTCTTTTGCAGCTTTATCATTACAACCTAATGATCATCTGGCATATAAACTTAGAGCAGACGTTCATGGAAAAATGGGTATGATGGAAGAAGCTTTGAAGGATTACAACCAATCACTCGACCTTCAAGAATTTGCTAAAGTTTAGATTAGGCAGTTTGATTTGGCGATGCAAAATACCACAGAGAAACACCAGCCTTTCTTCTCTAATCTAAAATCTGTTTTTGAAAAATATGAATTTGTATCACTATTGAGTGATTTTTAAATTTTCATATAATTATCAAAATAATTTGCAGCTTAATATTTATTCCATCCTTTGATTTTTAAATTACTAGATTATCAGTTACATATGTTTGTCAAGCCCAAATAACTGAATTCTTGATGGCATTTAATTACTGCTCTGTCTTAAGAACACTAAATTATTGAAGAATTAGGAATTTATTTTTAAAGCAGAAATTTAACCTATTATACTTAACCAGTCATATGTCTGTAAGAAAAAAAAGTATCATATCTTAAAGGAGCCAAATAGTAATATTTTCACAAGAGTTTAATTTCTCTTTAAATAAAAATGAACTTCTTGACTTAAAAAAAAAAGAACTTTGAGTTTGGGGAAATTACTTTTTTTTTTCCTTATTGTCCATAATAATGTACATTACATACATCTTTTCAATGGCATATGTATTCTCCAAATGTACTGTTGTAAACAAAATTTTCCTTGAACATATTAATTTATGGAAACATTCTTCTGATGAACTTATGTTTCTTAAGGGTTCACATACCTTATTTCTTTCAGACAACCTAGTGCCATAAGATACATCATATAAATGTAGTCAACATCAGTACTCTATCTTCCTGCCTTAAATATTCATCCATACACCCATATTGTGTGTGTATATATACATATATATTTGCATCAAAACAAGCACTTCCTAAGAGTTATCTGTTTCTTTTACTTAGAATTTCTTTTCTGAAATGAATGCCTAAGAGGTTTCCCAAAGTCTTCTAGGAACTTCCTTTTATCTTATTGGTGATGACAAATTTGCTACTATTGTAGTGAGTTTACTTTAACTCTCAAGGAATGAGTAGATGAGACAAATGTTAAAATTCCTTTTCTACTTCCTATTTTTATTTCTATGGGCTTATATTCTCCCTACTTTAAGTGCCTGATCAACATTCTTAAAGTAAATTATGTTCATCCACCTCCCATGCTAGTTAGTCAATCACAACATCATAGTGGCAGCATGAGAAAATAAATTTTTATTTTTTTTCTTTGTGGAGATACTTGTTTAAATTTCTTTTCTTAGTATTCTTATCAAACCAATAATGTATCTATTCAAAACAGGTTTTCAATTTCTTGCAAGTAGGAGTGAATCAATTCCATTACATAACTACTAATTTCCAAGAGTTGGCAAGGCATTACATAAAGACAAGCAATTGTTATTTAAAAATTATATAACTTTTGCTTTAACTGCTAAAAGATAATGATTATGATTCAATTTTTGTTATAAGAGTATTAAAGCTATAAGAAAGTATCAAATCATGGCTTCGTTAGGAAAAAGATATCTAATGTCACAGGTATAGCCAGCAGATCATATCCATTCCCTGTGACCTTTAACATTTACTTTAATAACTCCCTAAGTGGTTTCAAATTTGTCATCTATTTATTGAGATGCTAGCTAAGTGTGTCTGGGTTTTTTGGATTCTTGGCAGAAGTGAAGTGCATCCATGAGACTTTGATTCTGAATCTCTCTTGTAATGTCAAGTATTCAGCTTCTCATTGGTTCTATATATATATATATATATATAATATACAGTAGGTAGCTGGTATACTCATAATACTCAGAAATGGGCCATATTAAACTTGGACTAGTTTTTCATAACTGGACGCTGATTTAAGTTTTCCATAAAATCAATCTAAAGTGTTGTTATCACAAAAGATATCAATCTCCAGAAACAGTCGTCCTAGAGTTCATCAGTGTATTAATGTATTGAAACTTGGCTTTGAAATTGTAGGGAATGGGAAGCCAGAAGAAATCTGACATCTTGCATGCCAGTAGGTAGAAGATGATATGAACAGAGTTAATTTTGACCTCTAGATACTGGCCCTGCCTTCCTTCCTTCACAACTCTAGTAGAATTTTGGAAAATGGGACACTTGTTCTGTGCCCACTTAAGGAAAATGAGACAGGAGAGACAGAGGCTTGAGCATCCTATTGCTAAGATGTAGTGTTTATTCACATTGTTGGCCTCCTGAAGGAATCTTCTCAATATTATCTGTCCATATCTGATTTTTTCTAAAAATTCCAATGGACTCCTATTTCTTCTTCTTCTTTTTTTTTTTTTTTTTGGCTTCTATTTCTGTTAAAAATATAACCTCTTTGACAATAAGAATGGGTTTCATTCTTTGTACTTGTATCTGGAGAGCCTAATAAAATGCTTAGATTAATATAGAAACTTAATTAATATATTGATTTATTGATCATGCAATTAATGATAGTACAAATAGAGAATTGGGAATGGGGTTGTGACTTCTTTGAAGAAAAAGACATTTTGTCTCTATCAACTAAAGAGAGACACAAAACAAGGTTGACTCTACATCATGTTTGTATTTTCCAAAATTGAGAGAGATTACTGTGAACATCTCCCTGAAGGAAATGCAAGTTTCTCATAAATAGAACATATATGTGTATGTATGATCATTTTCTTTTTATTTATTTTTTTTAAAAATAATTATAACTTTTTATTGACAGAACACATGCCTGGGTAATTTTTTACAACATTATCCCTTGCACTCACTTCTGTTCTGACTTTTCCCTTCCCTCCCTCCACCCTTTCCCAGATGGCAAGCAGTCCTTGTATCATCATTTTCATACTTTTAGACCAAAGGTTCTTAACATTTTTGTGTGTGTTGTGGATTCCTCTGGCCCATCAGTGTAGCCTATTGTCCCTTTCTTATAATAATGTTTTAAGAACCATAAAATAAAATATATAGGATTTACACAAGAAACTGAAAAAAAAAAAAAAAAGAGTCTGAGAGAGGTAAGTTTCAATGGCTGCCAAAAGGAGAGAAGGAAAAATCAAGGAAAAAGACTTAGCAGAGTCTGTCTGTATGGAAAGTCTTTGTGGTAAAGACCTTGATATATTGTCAAAGTTAAAATTTATAAGAAACAAAAGAGCTGGAAGAGTTTGGACCTTCTTTTCCCACTTCCCTTTGGAAGAAAACTAGGTAAATTTGAGACAAATGAAGTTAGAAACATACAGGAGTCACTTTTTATTCATTTAGTTTGCTCATAGAATTGCAGCACCATGTGAAGGGTGTCTCAAAACTTTTGAGACACTATAGAGTCAGAAAGAAAACTTATTAGTAACATAGCCCAGACCCCTCATTTTACCAATGAAGAACCTAAGGATCATAAATGTTAATTAAGTGACTTGCCCAAGATCACATAGGCATTAAATGTTTGAGTTGGAATTTGAATTCGTATCTCACTTGAATCCAAGTTCAGCACTCCAAAGGTCTTTATACTTTTTAATACACCATACTGCTTCAGCTATATAATCTTTATTTGCACAAAGAGCCACCTGAATACAAATCCAGAAACTTCAGTGAAACATCCTGTGTCTTCATCAAATGTGATATTTTATGTAACAATGTATGCAAAGCATATGATCAGAATGTCACTATCATTATTAGCAGTAGTAGTAGAGCATTAAAAAGGAGCTAACTCTTCCTTCCCCCAAAACATGGAAGGCACAGATTCCAGAGAGTTTCATGATATGCATTCTTGAAATGTATTCATAAAATAGATTCATAAAATGTTGCATGAAAAACTATTCTTTTCCCAACTATCCATCTTGTCATCTTCTCTCTGCTCTATAGGAAATTTTTTTTCCTTATATGTCTTTATACTCATCACCCCACTCACATTCAATTCAGGAACCACTTCCTATGTGCTCTCCATAGTAACTCCATAGAAGCATAGAGTGCAACTCCATAGAAGCTCTCCAGACCTTCAAATTGCCTTGTCTTATGCTTGTGCACATTTTGTATCTCTCTAGTAGAATGTTCTTCAGAACAGAAATTGTTTTGGTTTACAGTATACATGCACAAAATCAAATCCAGAGTATGAAATTAATATTTCCTGAACTGAAGTCCGAAGTCTTTATTGTGCTACAAAGTATAGTCAGAGCACAGCCATATGACCCTCTAAATTTTCACTGAAAATCAGGATGGATTTCCAGTAGCACCCAGAACACTCCAGAGGGAGCCCGACGTCCCATTTCAACCTAATTGTGTGTCTTCAAGACTTTGAAAACAGGTTTTTGGTTTGTTTTATTTTATTTGCCATGATTTCTTCCTATTCCTAAACATGTGGCCTGATTCCTATTATTGAAACATTTTCTTCTTTTAAAAAATAAATTATTTTGGCTTTACATAACGCTGGATCTTATACAAATTTTGTGGTTGAGGGTGTGTTTGTGTGTCTGTATATCTGTGTGTCTATATTTGCAGCAGTACCAGCCTGCCAAACTGCATAAGTACTGAAGGGAGAGAGGAGGAGGTGAGGAAAAAAGGATCGTTTTAGGTTCTATAGCATTGTGAATCTGAAAAAAGCTTATAAGGCAGCACGTGTCTTTTGAATTGATCACCTGATGTTTGTATCCCAGCAGCGGCTTAAAGAGGTAAGGAATATTGAGTTGTTGCTCTCAGTATGCTATTTCAGGTGAGGTTCAGAGAGAAAAATAAGCCGTAGAGAGCAGGCAGTGAGAAGGGGCAGACTAAGAACTATCACTAAACACAGGGCAGTGAATATATCCGAGGTCCCATCTGAGTTTACAAGGCAAAATCTGAGGGAAAAGATAGGATAGATTGGGTGGGGCTTTAGAGATCTGTCTCTGTAAACTTTGGCTGTCACAAGCATCCATGACAGAAGAGCTAGGTATAAGATCTGCAGTGCTTCTTTACTGAGCCATCGGTAGCCCTCCAATTATGTGAGGCAACTTCCCAGTTTCGATTAGAGATTGAGAAAAGTGAAGTGAAGATAGAGTTGGGTTTGGTTTAGCAAGGCGCCTACCTCTGTGGGACAGTGATAGAAACAAGGTCTCACTTCATATAGATCTGTTTCTGGAGCTAGGAAGAAAAAAATAAAAGGGCAAAAAGCAGAGAAACTGGAGTAGAAACGGAATATAACTATATCGACCGCCACCCCCTTTTTTATCCCTTTCCTTTTAGTAGTTGCTGACGTGCTAGAGTCTATTAATCATTCACCAGCACCAGAGCCTCTCCAATTAATCTTCTGTAGTTTGGTTCTTCAGGCAGCCTTCTTTCCTCTCCTCAACCTATTCTGCTGCCTAGAATCCCAGAAAATCAGACTGCAACGCGCGAACAAGACCTCGGCAATGAGCCCCGCCGCCAGCCCGAGGCTAAACTGCATTTCGAGCTCCAGTCTCTCTCACCTTGAGTTACAACGGTAACCTGAAGGAGGTGAAGAAACAATCTGGAAAGTGGAAGCTCCCAAAAGCAACGGGACCGACTGCTGGGGCATTAGGGGAGGACCATTAGGGATTAGGAAGAGAGCTTCTCAGGCCGCCCCTGCTGCCCAAGCCGAAATGTTTCCCAATGATACTGCCTCGTTTCCTTCCTCTTCCTCTAGCAGCAGCCCCAGCATTAGCCGCGTCCCCGGCCCAGGGTCCATAGTTCCTGAGGGCACAGAGGAGCCAGGGCGCAACGTTAATCAGAATGGAACCTTGAGCCAGGGGCAAGGGAGCGCCATCCTCATATCCTTTATCTATTCCGTGGTTTGTCTCGTAGGGCTCTGCGGCAACTCTATGGTTATTTACGTGATCCTGCGCTATGCCAAAATGAAGACGGCCACCAACATCTACATCCTTAACCTGGCCATCGCAGACGAGATGCTTATGTTGAGCGTCCCCTTCCTAGTCACATCCACGCTGCTGCACCATTGGCCCTTTGGAGCGCTGCTCTGCCGACTGGTGCTCAGTGTGGACGCAGTCAACATGTTCACTAGTATTTACTGTTTAACTGTGCTCAGTGTGGATCGCTATGTGGCGGTGGTGCACCCCATCAAGGCGGCTCGCTACCGTCGTCCCACCGTGGCCAAGGTGGTGAACCTGGGAGTGTGGGTCCTCTCGTTAGTGATCATCCTACCTATCATTGTTTTCTCGCGAACTGCTGCCAATAACGACGGGACGGTGGCCTGCAATGTGCTTATGCCAGAGCCAGCTCAGAGCTGGCTTGTAGGTTTCGTCCTGTATACTTTTCTCATGGGCTTTCTCCTCCCAGTTGGCGCCATCTGTCTGTGTTATGTGCTCATCATAGCTAAGATACGCATGGTAGCACTAAAAGCCGGCTGGCAACAACGCAAGCGCTCAGAGCGCAAAATAACCTTAATGGTGATGATGGTGGTGATGGTCTTTGTCATCTGCTGGATGCCCTTCTATGTGGTGCAACTTGTTAATGTCTTTGCTGAACAGGACGATGCCACTGTGAGCCAGCTCTCAGTCATCCTGGGCTATGCTAACAGCTGTGCCAACCCTATCCTCTACGGCTTCCTCTCAGACAACTTCAAACGCTCCTTCCAGCGCATTCTCTGCCTTAGCTGGATGGAAAACACAGAAGAACCACTTGACTACTATGCCACCGATCTCAAAAGTCGGGGTTACAGCTTGGAGGACTACCAACTAGATAATGTGGAGTCCAGAGGCGTTTATGGCAACGGAACTTGCACCTCCAGGATTAGCACCCTTTGAAGGACTGTTGGGGGAGCGAGGGGAATTGAGTGCAGGGGTGAGGGAAGTGCTGTTCAAATGGTCAGAAGGGGATACCACAAAACTAGGGTAATTTAATGAATGATATTGTGGAATGCAGGTTGAATTGGAGGGGAGGTGGGATATACCAGAAAGCTATTCAAGGGAAGCAAAATATGGAGCAGAAAAGAGCAGGGGCAATGAAACCAAATTGATGATCAGGATTGCATGCTTTGCTTTCCTCAATCTTTTTCCTTTCAAGAGTGTCCCTATCCCTACCATCCTTCTCCCCACCTTTTTATCTCCTCTCAAAATTTCTGTCCAGCTGGTTCTGTCAGCTTCTAGCTGGTGATTTGTTGTTGTTACCTTATTCAACCTCAGAGTGGATTTGTGATCTCTCCTTTCAGTTACTCCACTTTTTTTTGTTCAAAGAAGAGGAGCTGGCAAATTCCATTTTAATATCATCAGTTTCTCTTTGTATTTTTCCTTCATCTCATGATCCTGCCCTCCTCCAAATTCCAGACTCACCTGGACAGGAACAGGTAGCTGGGCCTGGGACTCTCATCCTCTGCTGCCAGATCCCAAACACTAGTTTCTTAAATTGGAGAAGAGACACTCTTCTATTCCTCCTTTTATTTTATATAGGAACTCCATAGAAAGATACTGGAATAGTAGGGGATCTTACCAAAATTATAAATAAAAATCCTAAACAAAAGAAGAAAACTTTCCTGGGAGAATATTGGGAGAAATTGTCCCACTCTCAGTTTTGCATTTATCTTCTTCCTCACCCAAAGAGAGCTAGGTGCTTAGAATAATGGGAATCTACTTAGGACATACAGTACTAACATTACTTTAGTCATCTGGAACCTAAAATCCCATGGTTGTGGTAATTCCCTCCTTTTTTTTCTACTTATCACATCCATAGGACTCGTTTCTTTTCTCTCTCTCCCTCTCTCCCTCCCTCTCTCTCTCTCTCTCTCTCTCTCTCTCTCTCTCTCTCTCTCTCTCTCTCTCTCTTTCTTTGTTAAGACAATTGGAATTAAGTGTCTTGCCCAGGATCATACAGCTAGGAAGTGTTAAGTGTCTGAGATCATATTTGAAATCAGGTCCTTCTGAATTCAAGGTTGGTGCTCCATCCACTGCGCCACCTAGCTGCCCAGTACTCATTTCTAAAATTCCTTTTTGCTATCATTCCATTCAGCTAATACCATAGGTAGATAAAATTTAGGAAAATTTAGGCAATTCCCAGGGTAAAATCAGATCTGATTTTATAGGTGTTAGCCCCTTGATAATCTCCATCAACTCTTCCACTTTACCTCCCAGTCTTTACTTCTAACATCCAACCATGAGGTGCAATGAGTTAATTAAGGCCAGTCCATCTGTGGGTTACTAAATTGCTACTAAATAAAAGATTTTCATAAAACTCTAATGGCTAGGGTTGCCTACTTATCCTCTTCCATGCCTGTCTTATCCCACCCATCAGGATCCCTGCAATTTAATTTTTAAGGGTTGTTGTTTTTATAATTGTATTCCTAATGAATCCTCTTATCTTAGCTGCATGTGCATGTGTGTACATTCATTCATTCATTCATTCACTCAGTGGCTGTATTTGAAAATCATCTTCCCTATCCTCCTCAGTCTAAATACAAGTTCTCTGAATTGCATTCAAAAGTATTTGGTAAAAAGAAGATGATCTAATTTAGAAGGTTTCTTTTTATATCCTTCACCTTTTGGGGATCTTCTTTTTTCTTCTTTCTTCTCACTTTTCTTTTTTTTTTTTTTTTTCTCTTTTCAATTTTTGGTATGTGCCTAGTAAACTTTTTAGATTTTTTTTATATTATATATTTCTTATTATAGTCTCCCATTTGTAATATAAGTTATATGAACAAAAATCAGTACCCTGCAATGTACAATAGGTCCTTGTTCTTCTTACTTCAAGCATGATACTGTGCCACATTTGAACAGATTTAAATACATATGTATATGTATACATATAATATATATATGTACATGCAACACATGTATGTATATGTATATTGTGTATGTGTTTCTGTGTCAATGAAACAATGCCATATACAGCTAACAAGAAAACTAGTTAATGAATCACTTTCTGGAGTATACCACTCAAAAAAATTCAAGCTAAAAGCTCAGAAACATATACAACAATAAGTACTACATCATTTTTGAAAGTAGGCAAGTATAAAGAAAAAAATGAAGAAATACAGAAAACAAACCCTCATGTTCTTCAATTGACAATTAATGAAGTAAAACAGAAATTCCAGCCACTATGTAAGAAATAATAATAGTGCTTCAAGAATAGTTAGCTTTCCTTAGCAAAAGTTTTGCCTTTAAGACAGTAGCTAACTAACTTGGGGGGAAAAAAAAAAGATTCCT
This sequence comes from Sarcophilus harrisii, assembly GCF_902635505.1. Lineage (NCBI taxonomy): Eukaryota > Metazoa > Chordata > Mammalia > Dasyuromorphia > Dasyuridae > Sarcophilus > Sarcophilus harrisii. The sequence continues at coordinate 338,475,242 of NC_045427.1, forward strand.
TTAAAAAAAAAAACTGTTGGTTTTGGTTGTAATCAAAATAAAGTTTTGTCCCAAATTTTTTTATTTGTTAAATAGAATTGAATTGCTAAGAATAGTGAAGTTTACATATTAAAAAAAATTCTGATCATGACTGTAGGTACCAATTTGGTCTTCTTATTCTGTCATTTTAGTCAATAGATGATGTGATATTAGCTTAATAAAAGGCATATTATTGTATACTAATCTGTTTAGATGTATACCCCTAATAAATGTAAGCTTCTCGAGGGCAAGAACTATTTTAGTTTTTACATCCCTAATGCCTAGCATAATGCCTTGTATATAGTAGATATTTAATAAATGTTTGATAGATTAGATTGGATATGTGTAATTTTACAATATAAAGTTTATTGTTGAAATTAATTTGGAAGCATGTACCTCATAGGCTTTGGAAATTAGTTTAGATTTTAAATCATATGAGTTTGGATTACCACCAGAAGTATACTCCATTATTTTACCATTAGAAAAAGAATTTTTTAAGGTTTTCCAAAATTATTGACTGTTTATTCATATGAAATATTTATTTTTTATTGATGTTATTCATAATCTCTAATGTTGTTATCAAACTAATTAGGGACCTAGCCCTCAGCCCTTGGATTTGCCTTACAAATTATATAAGAGATAAAGCTTCTGGTGCTAAAACTTACTGTGAAAAACAAATAATAGCTGATTCACATATACACGTAAAAGGGAGAGAGAAAAGTTGTGAGAGAAAAGTGACCAACTACTGCTTTAGAAAATTATTTCAGGATAAGTGGAGTATAAGTAGCCCTATTTTTCCTCATTTCTAAAATTTCCTTTTAAAAGTACCCTTGAGGATCAAAATATTTCCTAGTCTTATCCTTGAATTCCCCTATTTAGCTGAAAGATTTCTATGGTCTCATCTCATCATCCTACCCATTCTGAGATGAGAATATCATAACTTGCTTATTGGATAGTTATAATCTAAGAAAGACCAGATTCTCCTAGTCTATTGCTGAAGATATTGGAGGAAACGCCAAATGCTTTTTAAATAATGAATATTAGCAATGTTAATTTTATTTTGTTCAATCTTTCATATAATACCTTTTTTACAGGATGGTGAAGTTGATGAAGCTGATAAATCATGAAACTCATTGCCTAGAATCTTGATGAATAACTTCTCCCCCCCCCCAAAAAAAAAAAAAATCTAAGGAATCTGATTTGAATTAGAACAAAGCTGCTATGGATTTCAGTTTGATCATGGGTCTTTAAAATATACATATGCCTATAGTATTATAGATTATTATTTGGACTCCCACTAAACTGGACACTTTTGTAGTTAGAGACAACTTTTATTCTTATTTATATGAGTATCTTGTTCTGTATTAATAATTAGCATTTACATAGTACTTTAAGGTGTCTAAAGGATTTTACACATATTATGTCATTTGATCTTCATTACACCCCTACTGAGTTTGAAAGAGGTTATATCACATATAGCTAGTAAGTGTATAAGGCAGGATTTAAACTTAGGTCTTTCTGAATACAAGCTCAGCATACTTTCCATAGCACCACTAGCTACCTCAAATTCTAGTCTATCTGGCTTTGAAGTAAGCTATATAGAGCACACATTCAGATGTAATCCCTCAAAAATCATGCAAATTGCATAAATTAAAATTTGAAAAGAATCTAAGCAGACATCTAGATCAAGTAATAACTAAAAAAAATGTAATTGAAAAATATTTATCAAAATAAACAAAAAATATAATACAATACAAGAGAATGTTAATTTGTGGTATTTCAAGTCAATACAACAGCCCACAGGGATCCATGACTAACTCCTCTGATTTAGAGTTTTGTCAAAAATCAACCAAGCCCCCCCAACAAAGAACCAATTTTTTTTTCTTATAGTCATCCCAAGATGTATGGTTTTTGTAATGGACCAACTCTGACTCAAACCAATTTGGAAATTCACATTTCATACTGAAACAGGATGAGACAGTCATAATCCATCTAATAGTCATCAAAAGGTTTATTTAGCCATAGAAGGAAAAGGGTGTTCAGAGGGAAAAAGGATAGTCAACAACAACATAGCATTGATTCACTTGGGCATAATTCCTTGCTTTTGTCTTCTGGTTTAAAGCCTGAGTGAGGAGCTGCTGACTTCTACCATCTTGGCTTTTTCTGTGCCTAGCCCACTAGGAAGATACATCAATAGCTGGAGCCTTAGTTCCCTAAGCCAATTATATCTTGAGAATGATTTCTATACCTTTAAGGAAAAACTGTCAAACCCAGTGTAGTACCTTAGGATATTGCTTCTAGCATAATCACAGAAATTCCTTCTTCTAGACATAAAGTAAGCCATCTTCCAACAATGGCACCCTTTGATCCAACAAGTTTTCCCTAGGAAGCAGCTAGATAATGGCTTTTAGGTATACCTGTCTTTGGGCACCAACCCAGATCCCACAGAGACAGACAACCAGGAGGTAGGGGTTATGCGATAAGAGAACTTTATTCTTAGATACCACATATTTATATCCCCCTGAGGATCCGGGGGAAGGGGAGGTCCTCTAGGAACCTGGCATAATGGGATTGGCCTGAGAAGAGGGAGAAAGATGTTCTAGGTTTTGAGAGCGCTAAGGAGGGAGACATGGTACCTAGGGTCAGACACCGCCTCTTGGGGCTATGCCCCACCTCCATGTAGAACTTGCCTGTGCCTCAATATCTCTCATCCCTCAGGTCTTCCCATATGCCTTGAACTGCATTCCTTGCTCCTAGAGGCTTTTTAACCCTTACTGTAAAACATGTATATAATGAAATTGTGCTCAAAATTCAGAATCATAAAGAAATCCCAGGGTGAACTTTTTCAATCATGACTCATGTCACTAAGACAAATACTATTAAAAACAGCTACAAGAAAGAGGAAAAAACATCCAAATATTTCAAATGACAAACCCCATGTATGCTAATTATGGACTAGGTGGCTGTTCGAGATGAAACTTGAGGTGATACATTAACAATAGCAACCTACTACTAATTTGTATCCTACCTTCTCGAAGTCTACAAAAAAAAACACACTCACTTTAATAAATCAGTCAATTAATTAATGAATTAACCATTGAGTTAGTAAATTAACTACACAAAGTGTATTATATAATTTGACTACCAGGCAGTTGCACTTACCAAGCAGTTGTTTCAGAGTTTATCTATTGTGCATGTGCTGACTTCCCCAAAGTTTTAGTAAGCTTTTTGCTCCCCAAAAGATGCTCATCTTCAAGCTTCTTGACTTTCTATCACCACAAGATTAAATGTTAAAAAAAAAAAGGAAACTTAAGTATAGTAATTATGGAAATTTCCATCTGCCTCATCCTACCACCATAATTATCTAAGAAATTTTTGTCTGTTGATTAACTTCATTCATATGACTCATAGTGTTCTTAGTGTTCACACAGGTTATTAAAACACAATCAGGTTAAAAATGATAAAGGAACTGTCAAGTCTGATCATCTCCAACCAAATCTCTTTCCTTCTGGCAGCATATGGGAAAGGAAAAGGGTCACTGGGTCTCATAGTCTAACCTCACTAGTGGTGAGTCAGTGAACAAAGATCATTCTGGTTCTGTTCCATCTCTACTTCTAGTTGCTGGTTTATCTCATCCCCATAATACTTTGTTTCTATCTTCAGCCCAAGTTTTCTGATTTGGACATCCTTAGGTATCTGTCCCATCTTTACTTTCTCCATTCAATTCCTCTGCTGCTGCAAGATACAATTGATTTACTGTGCCAACCAGAACTCTCTTCTCCCTTCTCTCTTCTCCACTTCATTGAATAAATACAATGGTGAATAGCAGTCTCTCTTTAAGTCAGACTCATGAACAACCAAAAGGAAGAAAAATCATGTTCCCTTCACCTTTCCTCAAGATCTCACCCTGTCTCCCAATCTTTCCCATGTTTTGTCTTTGTCCCAAAATTACTCTCTAGTAATAAATACTGACAGCATCCACAAGAACGTTTGTCACAGAACCATACAATATCAATTCAGCATGTGAAAGAGAAAACTAAGTTGGTATCAGTTAACAGAGTATTGTTTGTCAATTGCATTGAGTTTATACTTTATAATCAAAGAGAGAAAGCCCTAGACAAAGTAACACATAGTAACCTAATAAAAAACATCTTAAACAAGAAGTTAGTTAAACTGATCTAGAAAAGTAGTTTGGTCTTGCTATCTAGAATAGAGCAATCATTAATTCTCATTATCAATTGAAAAATGTTATAGGGATGACTGTTCAATAAGTCTCAAATACTTTACACTTTAAAATGTCAGTCAAAAATATGAAGCTGTATGTGTAAATTTTCCTTATATATTTTAATTTCTATAATAAAAGCAAGATTAATATCTACTATTTCTGCATGTTGTTACTTGGTTTGACTTTTCATGACCTCATTTGGAGGCAAAGATATTGCAGTGGTTTGCCAATTCCTCCTCCAGCTCATTTTACAAATAAGGAAACTGAGAAAAACAGTATTAAGTGAATTGCTCAGGGTCCCACAGCTAATAATATCTTAGGCCAAATATGAACTCAAGAAGATAAGTCCTCCTGACTGCAGGTCCAGCACTCTATCTACTGTGCTGGCACAGTGGCTATATTAGCAGAGGGCTCTAATTATGTGTGAGGTTGAAGCTAAATAAATATCAAAATTACAACTAGGAAATTTTTTTGCACTTGGACCAAAGGTCAGGAAAGATAACCTTAGTTGGCAAGGAGTTAGAGTTGAGAGAGATCCCAGGACACTAGTACAAAATAGGGAGTACAAGGAGCTCAATCTTACAAATAGATCTGAGAGTTTACAATCCAAAATACCAAGTTCTTTACTAAAAATTTACAATATGCAAAGTACTGCATTGGGTGCTGAGGATAAAAATCCTTCAAAGTACTTGCATTTTAGTGGGAGGATACAACATGAAATGAGATAAGTACATACATGATTGCTTGAGAAGGGGGAAAGAGGAGAAACAGAAAGGTTTCTAGCAAAGAGCAGTCACTCAAGCTATCTTGACAGAAAGTGGTAGCCAAGATGGCGGAGAAGTCACATGCAACTTTCTTTTTTTTTTTTCTTTTATTTATTTATTTATGTATTTATTTAATAGCCTTTTATTTACAGGTTATATGCATGGGTAACTTTACCGCATTAACAATTGCCAAACCTCTTGTTCCAATTTTTCACCTCTTACCCCCCCCCTCCCCTAGATGGCAGGATGACCAGTAGATGTTAAATACATTAAAATATAAACTAGATACACAATAAGTATACATGACCAAAACGTTATTTTGTTGTACAAAAAGAATCAGACTCTGAAATATTGTACAATTAGCTTGTGAAGGAAATCAAAAATGCAGGTGGGCATAAATATAGGGATTGGGAATTCAATGTAATGGTTTTAGTCATCTCCCAGAGTTCTTTCTCTGGGCGTAGCTGGTTCAGTTCATTACTGCTCCACTGGAAATGATTTGGTTGATCTCGTTGCTGAGGATGGCCAGGTCCATCAGAACTGGTCATCATATACTATTGTTGTTGAAGTATATAATGATCTCCTGGTCCTGCTCATTTCACTCAGCATCAGTTCGTGTAAGTCTCTCCAGGCCTTTCTGAAATCATCCTGTTGGTCATTTCTTACAGAACAGTAATATTCCATAATATTCATATACCACAATTTATTCAGCCATTCTCCAACTGATGGACATCCATTCAGTTTCCAGTTTCTAGCCACTACAAAAAGGCACATGCAACTTTCTAAGCTCCTCTCATCCCCTCACAACCAACTATTAAATTCAGTCTCAAAAATAGCGCTTGACTGCTAAAATTCATGAATATTAGAAGCACACAATTTATCAGCCAAAGATAATCTGGAAGATCGCCAGGAAAGGTTTGTCCTGAGGGGCCAGGAACAGACCAGCACAGGCAGGGAGAGACTAGTGTCCTGAGCAGACCAGGGGTGGGGGTGATCTCTGTGGCTAGGGAATTTATAGGGATGACTCTGCTATAGGCTAACTGCTCTGCCTTGATTACAAAGCAGTAAACTGGCAGAGAAATTAAAGCCTAAAACAGAGGGTACTCTAAAAAATGCCAGAGCCTAACAAGATCTGGCTTTAACCACCCAAACCCAGAAGTGACTCAGGCAGACCCGCAGCCACATCCTGCAGTGCAGGGCTTTTGCGGGGGGCAGGTACAAATCTGCACAGCAGGGGGGGACAGCCCAGGACAGGCTGGAATCTGCACAGTGTGGGGCTCAGTCTGGGGCAATAGAACTTCCTCAGCAGACTGTGCTTGGAAGGGCAGAAACACTTCTGATTCCTACAGGGCTATTCACTGCTCAACCGCTAATACCCACAACCCCAGTGTGGGATTTGGCTTGGGGTAGTGAAACTTTCACTGCTCAGCATCTAGGCATAGGGCAGTCGTTAACCTGCACAGCAGGGCTCTTTCCAGTACCTCATTGCTCTTTGTAGCCGGTTGGCAGGACAGGTACCCGTCCATACACCTATCACTGCTCTGCAGAGGAAGTTGGTAACCTCCTGGCCCTGAAGGCAGACCCCACAGGCTTTAAAACATGAGTAAAAGAATCAAAAGGATAATCAATAGCTTCTATACAGAAAGAGAGCAGCTTTTCAACCCCAAGGAGACTAATAGAAGACAGTCTCCAGACAATTGTTGGTCCCCAACACAAAAGACTCTCCTAGAAGAGACTATTAAAAACCTTAAAAGAAAACTAGAAGAAAAATGGGGAAAGGAAAGAGAACCTATGCAAGAGAGCAACAACTTCCTGAAATGTGAATTGGAAAAGGTAAAAAAACTCCTAAGAAGTAAAAATAACTCAGTATAAAAAAAAAATTAGTGAAATGGAAAAAAACCCATAGAGCAAAACAACTCACTTAAAAACTCAATTGGACATATACAAAAAGAAGTAAAAAAAGCTAATGAAAAAAATAACTCACTAAAAATCAGAACTGAACAACTAGAAATTACTGATTCATTGAGACATCAAGAATCAGTCAAGCAAAACCAAAAAAATAAAACATTGGTAAAAAATGTCAAATATTTACTTGGAAAAACAACAGACCTGGAAAATAGATCTAGGAGAGATAACCTGAGAAGCATTGGACTACCCAAAAATTATGATGAAAAAAAGAGCCTAGATACTATTTTACAGGAAATCATCAAAGAAAACTGCCCAGAAGTAATAGAACCAGAAGGTAAAATAGGCATTGAAAGAATTCATTGAACACCTTCTGAAAAAGACCCTAAAATAAAAACTCCAAGGAATATTGTGACCAAATTTCAGAATTTTCAGACTAAAGAAAAAATATTACAAGCATCCAGGAAAAAACAATTCAAATACTGAGGTGCTACAATAAGGGTCACTCAAGATCTTGCTGCCTCAACATTAAAGGATCAAAGAGCCTGGAATCTGATATTCCGAAAGACAAAAGAACTTGGAATGCAGCCAAGAATAAACTACTCAGGTAAGCTGAGCATTTTTTCCCATGGAAGAAGATGGCATTTAATGAAACAGGAATTAATTCCATTTGTTTCTAAGGAAAAAAACAGATTTAAACAAAAAATTTGATTTCCAACCATAGGACTCAAGAGAAGTAGAAAAAGGTAAAAGGAACTCTTGAGAAATGTATTTCTGATGTGGGTATACATAAAAACCACATGTATAATTTGATTTTACTGATATAACATAAAAAAGGCAAGTAGAAATGGAAAGGGGATAGTGTCAGAAAAAGGAAAAGGGAAGATAAAAAGAGGGAAACTACATGCGACGATGAGGCAAAGGAAACCTATCATATCTGAGGGAACTTAGAGAGGGGGAGGAACATTGTGTGAATCTTACACTCATCAGAGTTGGCTCAAAGAGGAAATAATTGACATATTTGTTTTACAGAGAATCTTCTCTCACCTCATTAATAAGTGGAAAAGGAAAAGGGAAAAGGAAAAAGAGTAATAAGGGAAGGGCACAAAAAAGAGGAAGGGATTAAAAAGGGAGGAAGGAAGGATACTAAAAAGGGAGAGCTGCATGACACAAGTGGGACTCATAAGTTTAATACTAGGGAAAGGGGTAAGGGGGAGCAAGAAAAAGACAAGCATAATCTGGGGATATTAGGATGGCAGGAAATACAGAATTAGTAATTTTAACCATAAATGTGAATGGGATGAACTCTCCCATAAAGCAGAGGTGGATAACAGACTGATAAAAGTCAGAACCCTACAATATGTTGTTTACAGGAAAACAATTTAAAACAAGGAGATCATACAGAGTAAAGGTAAAAGGCTGGAGCAGAATCTATTATGTTTTAGAAGTCAAAAAACAGGGGTAGCTATCCTATCTCAGATCAACAAAAAGCAAAATTATCTATAATTAAAAGAGATAAGGAAGGAAACAACTTCAAATGGTACTATAGAAATGAAGTAATATCAATTTAAACATATTAAACAAGTGGTATAGCATCTAACTTCCTAAAGGAGAAAAAGAAATTACAAGAAGAAAAGACAGCAAAACCATAATAATGGGAAATCCAAATTGACCTCAGAATTAGATAAAACAAACCATAAAACAAAAAGAAAAAATTAAAGAGGAAAAGAATATTGAAAAATTAGGTTTAATAGATCTTTGAAAAATGAATGGTGAAGAAAGGAGGTACTTTCTTCCCCAGCAGTTCATGGAACCTATACAAAAATTGACCAATATTAGAATAAGATCTCAAATTAAAGAAGAAACAAAATAGTAAATGCTACCTTTTCAGACATGATGCAATAAAAGATAATTAAAAAAAGTTAGGGGTTAGAAAAAGGTAATTGAAACTCAATAATCTCATCTTAAAGAATGATTGAGTGAAACAGCAAATTATAGACAAAATTTTACCAAGATAATGACAAATGAGAATCCTACCAAAATTTGTGGGAAATTTAAAAACAGGGCCAAAAAAATGTTTAAAAAAATTTAAAAAAGGAAAGGAAAGGAAAAATTTTTCCAATTTTTTTAAGGAAAACGATAATTTGAAAAAAAAGCCAGAAAAGACCAAATTAAAAAAAACCTAATCAATTTAAACTTGAATTCTAAAAAAAAAAGGAGAAATTAATAATATTGAAAGTAAAAAAAAAAACTATTGAATAATAAATAAAACTGAGTTGGTTTTAAAAAAACAATAAAATTGATAAACCTTTGAAACGATTAGAAAAGGAGAGGAAAACAAATTATAATCTTAAAATGAAAAGGGGAACTTTCCACCAATGAAGAGGAAATTAAAAATAATATTTATTTTCCAACTTTATGCCAAAAATTTGATAACCTAGAAATGGATACTCCAAAAATATAGGTTCAGATTTTAAAAAGAGGAAGAATTGTTTAGTCCCATTTCAGAAAAAAAGAAATAGAACAAGTTATTAATCAACTCCCTAAAAAAAATCCCCAGGACCAGATGGATTTACATGTGAATTCTACCAAATTCAAAGAACAATTAGCTCCAATGCTATATAAACTATTTGAAAAAATAGGGAATGAAGTTCTACCAAACTCCTTTTATGACACAGATATGGTACTGATAAACCAGGTAGGTGGAAAATAGAGAAAGAAAATTATAGACCAATCTCCCTAATGAATATTGATGCTAAAATCTTATATAAAATATTAGCAAAAAGACTACAGAAAATCATCCCCAGAATAATAACCATGACCAAGTAGGATTTATACTCAGGGAAATGGTTAATATTAGAAAATTATCATATAATTGGCCATATTTTAACCAAATTAAAAAACCATATGATCATCTCAATAGATGCTGAAAAGCACTATAAAACCAACATCCATTCCTATTAAAAACGCTTAATATAGGAATAAATGGACTTTTCCTTAAAATAATGTAGCATCAATTTAAACCACTAAGCATCATATGTAATGGGGACAAACTGCAACCATTCCCAAAAGATCAGAGGAAACAAGGTGGCCCACTATCACCATTATATTAAATTGTAATAAAAATGCTATTTTCCTAAAGTTGAGAAAGAGATTAAAGGAATTAATAGGCAATGAAGAAACCAAATTGTCACCTTTTTGATGATATAAATACTTAGAGAACCTCCAGATTCTACTAAAAAATTATAAATAATCCACACCTTTAGAAAGTTGCAGGATACAAAATAAACCCACATAAGTAGTCATATTTTATATATACTAAAAAATCCAAAGCCAGAGTTCGAAAGAGAAATTCCATTTAAAGAATACTGATAGAAAAATATTTAGGAATCTACCCCAAAGGAAAATCAGAAACTTTATGAGAAAACCAAAACCTTTAAAAAATTATTGAAAATTGGTCTGATCTAACCAATTGAAAAATATTAAATGCTCTTGGATAGGCAAGAAAAATAAAGATGAAATACTACCTAAACTAATCATTTATTTAGTGCTATACCAATCAGACTTAAAAACAATTGTAATAACCTGAAAAAAAAATAACAACAAAGTTATATGGAAAAAAAAGGTCAAAATTTAAGGGAATTAATGAAAAATAAATTAAAGTGGCTTAACTGTACCAGATCTAAAATTATATTATAAAGTAGTAAAAGCCATTTGATTGGCTAAGAAAAGACTAGGACCAATGGAAAGGTTAGGTCAAAGGATAAAACAGCCAAAATTTTAATAACTAGTGTTTAACAAACCAAAGACCCCAGTTTTTGGGATAAGAACTCACTACTTGACAAAATTGCTGGGAAAATTAGAAATTAGTATGACAGAAACTAGGCATTGACCCATACTTAACACCATACACCAAGATAAGGTCAGAATGGGTTCATGACCTAGGCATAAATAATGAGATTATAAATAAATTAGAAGAGCATAGGATAGTTTACCTCTCACCCCTGTGGAAGAGGAAGGAATTTATGACCAAAGAAGAACTAGAGATCATTATTGATTACAAAATAGAAAATTTTGATTATATCAAACTGAAAAGTTTTTGTACAAACAAAACTAATACAGACAAGATTAGAAGGGAAGCAATAAACTGGAAAAACATTTTTACTGTTAAAGGTTCTGATAAAGGCCTCATTTCCAAAATATATAGAGAATTAACTCTAATTTATAAGAAATCAAGCCATTTTCCAATTGATAAATGGCCAAAGGATATTAACAGACAGTTCTCAGATGAAGAAATTGAAACTATTTCTAGCCATATGAAAAGATGCTCCAAGTCATTATTAATCAGAGAAATGCAAATTAAGACATTTAACTCTGAGATACCACTACACACCTGTTAGACTGGCTAAAATGACAGGGAAAAATAATGCGGAATATTGGAGGGGATGTGGGAAAACAGGGACACTGATATATTGTTGATGGAATTGTGAATACATCCAGCCATTCGGGAAAGCAATTTGGAACTATGCTCAAAAAGTTATCAAACTGTGCATATTCTTTGATCCAGCATTGTTTCTACTGGGCTTATACCCCAAAGCGATACTAAAGAAGGGAAAGAGACCTGTATGTGCCAAAATGTTTGTGGCACCCCCGTTTGTAATGGCTGGAAACTGGAAAATGGATGCCCATCAATTGGAGAATGGTTGGGTAAATTGTGTTATATGAATATTATGGAATATTATTGTTCTGTAAGAAATGACCAACAGGATGAATACAGAAAGGCTTGGAGAGATTTACATGAACTGATGCTAAGTGAAATGACCAGAACCAGGAGATCATTATATACTTCAACAACAATATACTGTGTGAGGATGTATTCTGATGGAAGTGGATTTCTTCAACAAAGAGATCTAACTCAATTTCAATTGATCAATGATGGACAGAGGCAGCTACACCCAAAGAAAGAACACTGGGAAATGAAGCTGCTGAATTTGAGAATTAGGCACCAGTCTTCTGGAGAAAGATTTCTTTAATAGCATACATTTTGCATTTTGGAGAAATATAAGAAGATATTTGTAGAGAATTACCTTTAAGCTGATTGACTAAAGCTGTGCCAAGAGGGAGTCCTAGAGACTGGTACCTTCACAACTCTCCATGGTTTTGAATTTCTTGGATAATGCAGATAAAAACCAAATAGGGAGTATTTATTCAGAAGTCTCACTAAGGGAACTGAATTAGATACCTAACAATACATTCTTAGGAAAGCCATTTTATCATTTTAGATGCACAATTAAAGAGAGAAATACTTCATTTGAGATGATTGAGGTATGATTCAGATTAGTCTGGTGGTTCAGGTTTAGGAATGGGATGAAATGAAACATATATGGACTAAATAGTATATAACACAAGAAATTTATTTATCATTCAGACCAATTCTCAGGGGACAGTGTGAACTCACATTGTGGTGGAACTCTTCCTTTTCAAGACTGAGGAGCCCCTTCTCTTCCTGTGCTGTTTTTTAAGCCTTATTCTGCCAGGAAGCTAAGTCAATGGTTTGAGCCTTAGTCATATGGATCAATTAATTTTCATTGCCTTTTTGAAAACTTTCTACTCTCATTTGTTCTTTTTTTTTTTTTCTTTTGTGGACAATCAGGATTAAATGACTTGCTCAGGGTCAAAGAGCTAGGAAGTATTAGGCCTCTGATCCCTGATTTGAACTCGGGTCATCCTGTCTCCAAGACTAGTGCTCTATCCAACTAGCTGCCCCTCATTACCTTTTTAAGGAAGTAGTCTTGCCTACTAAAGTAAATATTGCTCCTACCACAGTCTCAAAAGTCCCATCCAGCTCTAAATTTATGAGTACATTATCTCTTCACTTCCTGTTTTCCAAGTCAATTATTTTGAGAGAAGTCTCACATGTTCTAAATTTTCTTTCTTTTGGCTCTGTTGTAATATTTCATCTTATATCATTGACTAGACTAGGGCTATAGAACAGGGACCTTCTCCAGCAAAAGACTTAGGTGGGGGATGTTAGATGGGTAAATTATGGATCAGATATCACAGCATTCTAATTGTTATTGTCATTGTTGTTTGAATGAGGGGATTACTTTGAATAAACTTATTTTTCTACATATTTCTTGCAGTATGGGAGGTGGAAGTGGAGGTAGAGAGCCTGGTATGGCTAGAATTTTTCACTCATCTACTTTATGAACCATTCTTCCTACCATTTACCCCCAATTTAGATTAGCTTTTCCTTAAAAGACAGTAAAACTGTTCTTAAGATGTAATTGACTCTGGAATTGTGAATGGATCCAATCATTCTGGAGAGCAATTTGTAACTATGCCCAGAGTTATCAAATTGTCCATACCCGTTGATCCAGCAATGTTTTTACTGGACTTATATCCCAAAGAAATCTTAAAGGAGGGAAAGGGACGCACATATGCAAAAATGTTTGTGGCAGTCCTTTTTGTAGTGGCAAGAAACTGGAAACTGAGTGGATGCCTATCAATTAGAGAATGGCTGAATCTGTTATAGTATATGAATATTATGGAATATTATTGTTCTAGAGGAAACGATAAGCAGGATGATTTCAGAGAAGCCTGGAGAGACCTGCATGAACTGATGCTATGTAAAATGAGCAGAAGTAGGAGATTATTGTACACAGCAACAATATTATATGATGATCAATTCTGATGGACATGGCTCTTTTCAACAATGAGATGATTCAGACCAGTTCCAATGGTCTTGTGATCAAAAGCGCCATGAACACCCAGAGGACTGTGAGAACTGAATGTGGTTCACAACATAGCATCGTCACTCTTTTTGTTGTTTGCTTGCATTTTATTTTCTTCATCATTTTTTTCTTGTTTGATTTGATTTTTCTTGTACAGCAAGATAATTGTATAAATATGTATGCATATTTATTTTTAACATATTTTAACATATATTAAGTGGAAGAAGTGGGGGGAAACTGGAACACAAGGTTTTCAAGGGCTAATGTTGCAGAATTATCCATGCATGTTTTGAAAAATAAAAAGCTTTAATCAAAAAAAAAAAAAAAAGAAAGAAAGAAAGAAAGAAAGATGTAACTGGCTCAGGGGACTAAGGTCTAAGAAACTGATGTAATTTACTGTTCACTTGAGTACAAAGATTGCCAGGAAGATGGGAAAGTAGGGGAAGTGGAGATCTGCTCTCAAGCCTCTGAGAGAAGTTTAAGGAGAATGATCAATAAGAACACAAGAGATCTGTGCTCAGCCAAATCAAGAATGAATCCTGATGAACTTCCCTCCCCTTTATGGATGCCTTTTTCCTGCTATAGCTAAGTCAACTTCCTTTTATTAACTGTTAGACAAATTACAGGTGCCACATTTCAATCTAATTTTTAGCCTAAAGGGCACGAGCCTGCATTAGGCCTGCTCACAACACCATGTCTTCCTTAAATGCATATAAACAAATTGAGGATCTGAGATAACTAACATGAGCTTAGGACACAGTTATGATATTACAATAACATTTGAGATTAGATTGAATAGTATTCATGTGCAGCCTAGGTTATTCAAGAAAGAGAAACAAAAAAGTATAAATCTAGGATGTTAGGACCTGAGGATGGAAAGGAAAATTCAGCTCATCTAAACTAACCCTCTTGTTTTACAGATAAGGATAATACTGAGGACCTCAAAGGAGGAGAGCCTTGCCTCAGGTCATGAAGGTGATAAATGTAGCAGAGTTAAGATTCGAACCTAGATCCTCTGATTCTAATTATCTTTCCCTTCTGTACCATGACACTGATTGATGTCTTTAATTACTTTCTTGGTATATGAAAGAACTATCCCTATTCCTCTGGCCTGGAATACTTGGTGCATATTCTAAGGATATGCTTACAAATTCGGTTTTTAAGAATGTTGCTTTGGTCATAGACTGATTCTCCCTTTTTATTTTCTCTCCTGTGACCATAGATTGCTTTGGATGGGTTCTAGCTCAATTAAAATAGACCAAATATTTTGAGTGGAGGGAAAGGGTAAGTAGACAGAGAGGGAGGGAAGAAGGAGAAGAGAGAGAGAAAGATGAAGCTAGGAGGGAAAGAAATGGTATGGAAGAGAGAGGCAGAAACAGAGGCATAGAAAAGAGAAAGAGATGAAGGGAGAGAGGAAAGGGGAATAGAGGAAGAGAGAGGGAAAGACAAAAGGAGAGAGTGAGAATAGCAATCATATGAATTGTCAAGTAAACTACTAGCTCAATAAAGACAAATGTTTATTTGTAAATAAAAATAACTTCTATTTCTCAAAATAACTTCACTTGACATACTGCAAATAATAAATTAGGTAGAGATTCTATACCTTGGAAAAGGGAAATTAAATTTAAAATTACCTTCTCCATTTAGAAAACGTCCTACAACAGAAAAAAATGATGTAGAGACACATATAAAGTAGAACAGTTAGTCACAGCAATTTAATAATCCAAATCCAGGATGGATGATCATTGGTTGGATATAGGTACATATGTAAAAAATTTTTTGCCATTATAGTTAACCACAAGATGAAAGCAAATCAAAACTATGCTGATTTGGGGTAGGGAGTGAGGCAAGGCTCTTAGGATTGATGATTATTTGTAAAGCACTTAGCATTGTGTCTAGATATAGACAAAAAATTTGCTTATAGTCTTCTATCTTATAAAACCAGCAGAGAAGTTTGCTTTTTTCTATGTTATATAATTCACTCCAAAAATGGCATTTGATGATGGGGAATTAATATATATAATATAATAAAATATATCAAAGATGAATAAAAGGGTGGAAAATATTTCCTATGGGGAAGAATTATATGATTGAGACTGGTGAGCCTAGAGAAAATCAGATCAAAATCAAAATCATCCAATGATGAGTTGACTACAGTCTTCTGGTATATGAAGGTTTTTTAATGATGGAATTGCCAACCATCTGTTCTCTAAGTCTGTGGAAAATTTAATTAGAGAAAATGGATTTAATTTAAAGCATGAAAGAGATTATAGTTCAATATAAGTAAGAACTCATTCTTTAATAAAACAGTGATATAGTTTCTCCCTATAGATCTTGAAGTGATTGACTGGTAGCCAAACCAGCTGACATCTTGAGATCTTTCTAACTTTGTGATTTGTCATGTTCTAAGTGATCAAAACATGAAATTTTGCCCTTATCTTTCTGCTTCTGTGACAAAAATTATTCAATTAGAATCTTGTCACTAACATTTGAAAGCAGAAAAGCATTATAATATAAACTTAATAATGACAATGGTGAAGAGCTTCTGAACCTAGACCTTTATAATACTGACATGAAAGACATCTGAATGGGATAAGACTAAATGAAGATATAGGAATGAAGTGAGGAGAGGAAATCATGCAAGGGGAAAAGTCCATGGCTAATTTATAAATGCTTATAACATAAATAAAGCATCAATTTGTCACAGTGGTTAAGCCTTAGCAAGAATATTAGGAGAAGAGAATATTACTTTATTATAAATCCAAGGGTATGATGGAGAGTATGTGTTAGAGATGGCAGAATTTCAGCTGGAACATTGAACTCACCAGTATGAGAGGAACCAGAAATGACTATAATTAAGGAAGGTTTGGAATTAAGTCTCACCCCCTGGGGCTTAGAGCCGCTGTGACTATTTGCTTTGCAGACCATATAGGGTTAGAATTAAGATATTATCAGGCCAAGAATACTATAGGGATATCATTATAAAGATAGAAAATAATATTTTGGTTATATTTTTTAAATATACCTATTAAAATGGCAAATTTAGTCTAGCCTTTAAAATATGATTATGAAACTGTTAAGTTTAATTTAGCCAAGAATTTGGGAATAAATATTATAAATTGAGTTACTCGAGGGAAATTCAGTGCTATGCTTGTATATTTAGTTTTTTCATTATATATTTTAGGGTCCACTTGCTTTACTCTTGATTGAAGAATTATAGGAGCTTCTTAGTGTATAAAGAATGCTGGTTCAAAAAATATTGTGATAGTCATCTCAAAGAATCTTGAAGCGTATCAGCCTGCTGGGTCATTACACTATGAATGTATTAATTTCTTTATAACAAAAACAAAAACAAATATGCTGTAAATGTGTGTGGTGGCTATGTAGATCATTGTTTTCTTGCTTTGGAATTGTATCTTCATTATAGACCATGATCCCCAAATCAATATAATAGTATTATTACATACAAGCTTTATTTGTAGTCTATAAAGGAAAAACAAGGATTTCCATGTCCTGCTTCATCCACTAGAAAGTTTCCTTCTGGGAACAGTACATTTACTATTCATTGCTTCAATTTGATTAAGTTCATATTATCAACAGTTTGAAAGGAGAAATGTGCATCAGTACTTGACAGCTATTTAGAAATGTATATGGTGCTCCAACAATGGTCATTAAAATTTGCAATTGCAAAGTGCTCACACTTTGGAAGAAACAATCCTAATGTTTTGAATTAAAGTCAATATGAAAAATGGTAACTGGCACATAGCACAATAGCCATGACAAAACAGCAATTGATTTAATTTATCAGGGCTCACACAAATCTAAGTTCTCAGAAGTTATTTCAAAGATATAAGAAATACTTTGTATGGAGGGTGGGGTAGAACAGTGTAGCACCACCTCTGGTGCTTTCATCCTAGGATTGGATCCCCAAAGAGGCTATGCAACCTTGGGCTCTAGATCTAAACTTTATAGGTTCCTACTTTCATTAATTATAGATCAAAGCCCCCATCCATTTGCTTTCCATTAAAATTCAGACAATGGATTCAAATATCTCTTATAATAAGGGCATTTAATTGAATGGCCCAGCAAGAAGACTAGTTACAAATTATCCCACTAGAGTTCATTTCAAAAAATGCAATTATAAGCGAGTAACACATGTAGCCAAGGGAGTCACCGTTCCAGTACTGCAGTCTTAATGCCCTTTCTCTCTCTCGAGAATTCTTGCAAAGCTCTCCACAAGTCATTCTGCTATTCAGCTAGGTTGGTTTTTCTGAGGACTGGATCTTTGCAGTATTTCTAAGGAATTAACTTCTCAGTAAGGCTTCTTTCTCCTAGAATATGGTATCTTGACTGGATAAGCCAATATGAAGAGTTTCAGGAAGTTTGAGATTGGTATAAAATGAAATATTCATACCTTTTTAATAATTAACAAAAGGAATTTGATTTAGCCATAGAGAAGAACTTTCAAAGCATGAAAAGAATACTCAACAAGGACACAACTTGGATTTTGTTCAGTACAATTTCCCTGCTTCTGTGTTGAAGGAATAGTCCACAGCCAAAAGCTTAAAGGAAAAGCTAAAGCGTCTTACACCTCCAGCTCCTTTTGTACTTAGGTGACCAGAAGTCCCATTGACTCAACTGCCAATCCCTTTAAACAAGCAAAACTTAAGGAAAGTCCTTTAATAAAAACAAACAAACAAATAAATAAAAAACAACAACAACAACAACAAAAACTAGCTCAATCTCACACAGCTGGAAACCCTGTCTTAATATATTTTTTTGTCTCTGGAACTGTAGGACCTCAGTTGTAGCGTCTCTTAACACTACCCTAACTTTGTAGCTCCCTCTAGAGTTATTCTTAATGCCCATCCATCGATGGCACAGCTAGACCACACTTACCCGTCTTTGGGCACCAACCCAGATCCCACAGAGACAGAACACCAGGAGGTAGGGGTGAAGCAGAAGAGAACTTTATTTTTAAATAGCACATATTTATACCCTCCTGAGGATCTTGGGGAAGGGGAGGTCCTGTAGGAACCTGTCATAATAGGATTGGCCCAAGAAGAGGAAGGGAGGCATGCTAGTCTGTGAGAGAACTAAGGAGGTTAACCAGGTATCTGGGGTCAGACACTGCCTCTTGGAGCTATGCTCCACATAGAACTTGCCTATACCTCAGTACTTCTCATCCCTCAGTTCCTCCCACATGGCTTGAACTGCATTTCTTGCTTCTAGAGGCTTTTTAACCCTTACATCTCCCCTCTTTTATTAAAAAGACCGAGTATTCTCAAGTTGATGAATAAAAAGCTCTTCCTTAAGCACCTCTATAGAATTTTTTAAGAATATGTATAAAGCATGCTAGCAAAGTAGGCAAAAGCAAAGGAAGCAACAATTCAAAAGTAGCTACATAGAGCCCATGGGATACAATAGAAGGGGAAGGGAAAGGAATTATATTGGATCCAAATACTAAGCCGGTCCAGCAAAGATAATCATATCTCTGCTATGGTATCATTACGGGTGTTTCTTGGGTCATCTCCTTCTCTTCTTTTTCAGCCCCTGTTTTAATAGGGAAAACTTTCTTTGTTCTTCTTTCTGGAATCCAGTGGCCTTCCTCAACAGGATCTGCAAGACATAAATATCCTGACCCTCTCCAAAGCACTAAGGATGGACCTTGCCAGTGTCCTTCCTTGTCCTTCCAAAGGACCTTTTGAATGTTCTCTTGCACTTGAAGTGCTGTTTTTATGAGCTTAGTTTTCTGTCCTGTCTATAAGATTGTGCCAAATATATCATTATTACTTTGAACTGAAACTAAGGCTGTCTCCAGAAAACCTCCCCGAGAAACTTGCTCACAGAGAGAATCATTATATTTTAAAGAAGAGAACACTACAGGGGAGGAAAGGAAATAGCGAGGGAGAGCAGGAAAAAAGGAAGGAAGGAGAGAAGGAAGGGAAAAAAAGGAAGGAAAGGGGGGAGGGAAGGAGAAAGGAAAGAGGGGAAAGGAGGGAGAAAAGGAAAAAATAAGCAAAGGAAAGAGGGAAGGAAGGAAGGAAAAACAGAAGAAAGGAAGGAGAGAAGTATGGAAGGAAAGAAGGAAAGAAGAAAAGAGGGAGGGAAGGGAGGGAAGGAAGGAAAGAGGGGAAAAGGAGGGAGAAAAGGAAGGAAGAAAGGAAAGAGAGAATGAAGGAAGGAAAGAAGGAAGGAGGAAGTAAAGGAAGGAAAGAGGTTTGGAAGGAAGGAAAAAGGGAGAGAGGAAAAGAAGGAAGGAAGGAGGGAAAAAAGGAAGGGAAGGAAGAAGGGAAGATATAAGGGAGAGAAGGACAGACAAATGGAAAAAGGAAAGAAAGAGTGAAAGAAAGAGTTCAGGAAGGACAGAGGGAAGTAAGGAGGGAAGAAGGGAGTGAAGGAAGTAAGAGAGGAAGGAAGGAAGGAGGGAAGAAGGAAAGGAGGGAGGAGAGAAAAAAAGAAGCAGCTAAGAAAGGAAGGAGGGGATGGAGGGAAGGAAAATAGGAAGGAAGGAAAGAGGAAAGGAAGGAAGTAGAAAATGAGAGAAGGAAGAAGGAAAAGAAGGAGGGAAGAAAAAGGGAAGAAGGGAAGGAGAGAAGGAAGGAAGGGAAAGATGGATGGAAGAAAAAAGAAAAAAGGGAAGGAAGGAGGAAAAAAGGAGGGAGAGAGGGAAAGAAACGGAAAAAAGGATGGAGGAAAGGAAGGAATAAATGAAGGAAGAAGGGAAGAATAGAAAGGAAGGCAGAAAGGAAGGAAGGAAGATCAGAGCAATAGAGAAATAGTTCTTTTATACATTTCAATATTGTATATTCTTCTTAAATCATAAGTTAAAGAAACGATCGGCCTATAATACCACACTTCCTTCAATGCTATAAAAGTTGAAGAAACATAGTTAGAGTCATAATCATATATCCCTGAGGAAATAAATCTCTCCAAACTCTTTAGGTAAACTAAGTCAAGTTACAAATTAAACTACATTTAAAGAGTTCACAAATAGGTTAATAGAGGATGAATATTTAAGAATAAAGGAGGGAGCCAAGGAGTCAGGGGCAGTTGAGATTCTTCCTCTGACTTACCTAAAGAATGTCTATGGCTTTAAATAAGATTTCACATCCCACAAGACAGGTTTTAGGCAGGTGAGGTTGATTTGAAGTGAATTCAGGTTTCATTTAACCAAAAGTTGTAGGAGGAATAAAAGGAAATCAAAATATTAAAAATTCTCAGCCTAAAGACAAATTATGGTGTCTATGTACACTGACGTTTATGGGAAACTCATGTTTACTTAGGGGCATGATTATAATGACTGATTCTCTTGTATATGCAAAATCCAAAAGAGATCAGTGTCAACCCCTCCTCTTATGTCTTTAGATTCATAATCTTTGGATCAGAAATAATATCTCTCATCTTATTAAAAGTAGCAAAATCGGGGTGGGGGGACAAATTGTTTATGCTTTTTTTACATGGAAATGTATACTTTAAAATTTACGTCAACAATAGGATAAGCTCAAAAGAAAGATTGGCAGAGTAAAGGTAAAAATAGTAATCATGTAATACAAACTAGGTGCAGAGGAAGAATAAGCACAGAGACATTAGGGGCGAGTAGGAGGGCTTGTAGTTCTGAAAATCTAGTCACAACAGGAATGGGTTCAATAGGCAACACTACATACATATCATGAAGGGTATAGCATCCTCCAAAATCTATAAAGAAATAAGGGGGAAGGGATAGATGGATAGGGAAGCAAAGAGTTAAGAAGATAAGGGAGGGATCTCGGGGTGAGGAGAAGTTAAGTAAAGTGAGCCAAGTTATGGAGCAAAATTTAATGGAAGAATCAGCAGGGATAGGAAAGACGTGTGTATGTGGAGTATGTGTGTAAGCTTATATCTACATATGTATACATAAATATATCTTTTCTTAACTGTAGCTTGTTTGGGGTGAGGAGGATGAAAGGGAGGTATGTGTGTATATATGTGTATGTATATATCTACATATGTATATATAAATATATCCTTTCTTAACTATAGCCTACTTGGGAGGGGGGGATAAAAGGGGAAAAAAAGAATAAAGTAAAAAAGATATACAGCAGAGAACAAAAGAACAATTTATAAGGAAGTAAAGAAAAGATGGACACTCATGATGGACAGTCTTCTACTAATTATATATACTTTCTTAAATTAGTATTTATTGTTATATATTTTGAATCCTCCCTCATGTTCTGCTGGGCACATGACAATGTTCTTTTTTGTTTTCATTTTGTTTTGTATTGCTTTTTTATCATCCCCATTTTTGCATACAACATTCCTTTGTTTGCATACAACAAATTCCTTGCATTTTCCTGAGAGAAAATCTCTGATTTTCTTGAAGAGATCTCTTGACTTTACTATTCTATTAATTTCTTATATTTCTTTGCACTGCTCATTTAAGAAAACCATAACTCTCCTTGGTATTCTCTGAAATTCTGAGTATATCTTTCCCTTTCTCTTTTATCTTTTGCTTTCCTTCTTTCCTCAGACAGCTATATTGCTTTCTTGATTTTCTTTTTCTTTGGATCCTTTTTTTGTTTTGGTTTTGTTGTTGATGTCATTTCTGCCTCTTGCACAATATTGCAAACCTCTGTCCATAGTTCTACAGGCACTCTACCAGATTTAATCCTTTCAATCTATTCTTCATTTCTGCTTCATATTCATAAAAAATGTTATTTATTACACACCTATATAGTATAATGGTTTCCCCTACTTT
The DNA here is from genome assembly GCF_902635505.1 of Sarcophilus harrisii. Taxonomy (NCBI): domain Eukaryota; kingdom Metazoa; phylum Chordata; class Mammalia; order Dasyuromorphia; family Dasyuridae; genus Sarcophilus; species Sarcophilus harrisii. The sequence continues at coordinate 338,497,625 of NC_045427.1, forward strand.
CTTCAATTTCAGTCCGAATTTTGGAATAAGAAGTTCATGATCAGCTCTAGCTTTTGTTTTAAGTAACTATAATTAGAACTTTTCCACCTTTGGCTGAAAAGTATAGAAACAGTCTGATTTCTATATTGAACATCTGGTGATGTCCATGTATAGAGTCACATACTGGTCATGAGGAACATACATGATAATACAAAAGGGAGACCCAATTGGGAGGTAAATAAAAGCATTGGCTGGGGCGGAGCCAAGATGGTGGAGATGACACACGCATCTTCCTAAATTCTCCTTTTCCCTCAATCTATTTTAATGAAATTCAGCCTTGGAATTAGTGCTTGACTGTCAGAAAGCACAAATACTTGGAGTACGACATATTACCAACCAAAGATAATCTCGAAATTCACCAGAGAAGCTCTGTTTTTGCTTGTGGGCGGGGACAGCTAGGCCAGGCACAGCATCAGGCAAATTGGCAGTGAGAGCACTGGAAACAGCTCATGCTGAGGGGTGTGGTCTCTGCTGGCAGAAAATCTGCTGAGAGAACTTTAGCACAGTGTGAGCTACTTTGCCCTGGCAGCAAGCCAGTAGATCAGCAGAGAAGCCATAAACAACAACAATAGCAACAATATATATATATATGAAATATATAAGCTATAAAGACTATAACCCCAAAACTCTAGATTGTCTCAAGAACTGGCCACACCCACTCAACATCTGGAATGACTCAGCATGATCCAAGCACAGTGGTATTTGTTGGTCCCAGAGCAGGCCTACTAGCAACCTTTCTGCTGCTGCTGATTTCAGCACAACTGCTAATCCCAGCACAGCCAGTGGGTGTGGTCCCACTGCCCCTTCACTGCCACTTTCTGTTGCCTGTAGAGGCAGCTTGGAAATACTCCACTGTCCCCCATAAGCAGACCTTAGTATTTTTGTTTGTTTGTTTTTTGTTTTTCAAAATGAGCAAAAAACCAAAGCAGGCCCTAACTATTGATAGCTTCTGTACAGAAAGAGAGCAGACTTCAAATCCTAAAGTTTCTAAAACAGTTTGTCTCTGGATCCAAAGGTGGATATGATCTGGTCCCCATAACACAAGGCTCTCATAAGAGAAATTAAACAGGATCTTTTGCAAGAGGGTCAGGATAAGTGATTAAAAGATAGAGTGGATAAAGAAATCAACTCCCTGAAAAACATAATTTGCAAACTGGAAAAGATAAACAACTCCCAGGAAAACAGAATTTGTAAATTGGAAAAGGTAAACAATTCCAAGGAAAACAGAATTTCTGAATTGGAAAAAGAAAATGACTCTTTAAAAAATTGGTAAATTGAGAAAAATTCCATAGAACAAAACAACTCATTTAAAAACTCAATTGGACAAATACAAAAGAAATTTAAAAAGTAAATGAAGAAAATAATTCATTAAAATCAGACTTGAACAAATGGAAATGAACTTGAGGAAGCACCAAGAATCAGTCAAGCAAAATCAAAAAAAAAAAAAAAAAAAAAAAAGATAGAAAAAAATGTTAAATACATACTTGGGAAAACAACAAACCTGGAAAGTAGATATAGGAGAGATAATCTAAGGATTATTGGACTCCCTGAAAATCATGACAAAAAAAAAATAAAGCCTAGACACTATTTTTCAGGAAATCATCAAAGAGAACCGCCCAGATGTTATAGAAACAGAAGGCAAAATAAACATTGAAAGAATTCATCAATCACCTATTGAAAGAGATGCCAAAAGAGATGCCAAAATCAAAACAATAAGAAATATTGTGGCTAAATTCCAGAACTATCAGACACTACAAACACTACAAGTAGCCAGAAAAAAAATTCAAATTCCAAGGAGCCACAATAAGGATTACTCAGGATCTAACAGCATCCACATTAGAGGATCAAAGGGCCTGGAATCTGATATTCTGAAAGGCAAAAGTACTTGTTATGCAGCCAAAAATAACTTACCCAGCCAAACTGAGCATTTTCTTCCAAGGAAGAAGATGGACATTCAATGAAATAGGTGAATTCCATTTATTCCTGATGAAAAAGCCAGAGCTAAACAAAAAGTTTGACCTGCAAATATAGGACTCAAGAGAAGCATAAAAAGGTAAAAAGAACTCTTGAGAACTGTATTTCTGTTATGGGTATACATAATGACTACATGTATAATTTGGTTTTACTGTTAAAAGAAACTAGTGGTGGAAAGAAATTGTACCAAAAAAAGGGAAAAGTGGAGGTAAAAAGAGGGAAACTACATCTCACTAAGAGGCAAAGGAAGCCTATTTTATCTGAGGGAATGAAGGGAGGGGGAGGAACATAGTGTGAATCTTACTCTCATTAAATTTGGCTCAAAGAGAAAATATTAGACATATTTGGTTTACACAGAAACTTCTCCCAGCTCATTGAAAAGTGGGAGGGGAAAAGCAAAAAGGAAAGGGTTAGAATAAATAGAATGGAATACAGAAATAGTAAGGAAAAGGTGTAAAAAAGGGGAGGGACTTCAAGGGGGAGGGAGGGATTCGAAAGAGGGAGGGCTGCATGAGGCAAGTAGTGCTCATACATCTAATACTGGGGAGGGAGTAAGTGGAAAAGGAAAGAGAAAAGCATAATTTGGGGATAATAAGATGGCAGAAAATACAGAATTAGTAGTTTTAACTATAAATGTGAATGGGGTAAACTCCCCCATAAAGCAGAGGCAGAGAGCATACTAGATTAAAAACCAAAATCCTACAATATGTTGTTCACAGGAAACACACTTGAAGCAAGGTGATACATACAGAATAAACATAAAAGGCTGGAGCAGAATCTTTGGCCAGGTGAAGAAAAAAGCAGGGTGCCATCCTGATTCAGATCAAACAAGGCAAAAACTGACTAATTAAAAGAGAAAAGGGAGGGACTATATCTCAAGGGGCAAAGATAAAAAGCAAATGTATGCACCAAGTGGTATAGCACTAAATTCCAAAGAGAAGTTAAGAGAACTGCAAAAGAAACAGACAGCAAAACTATTTAGTAGGAGATTCAACCTTGCACCTAGAATTAGATAAACAAACCACAGAATAAATAAAAAAGATAAAGAGATAAATAGAATAAGAAAAGAGGGAGATAGATTTTGGAGAAAACTGAATGGAGAGAAAGGGAATACTTTCTTCCGAAGTTTGGAACCTATACAAAACTGACCATGTATTAGGACAAAAGACCCCAAATTCAAGCAGAAAGGGAAAAGAAATGATCCTTCCAGATCATGATGCAAAAAATTACATTCAATAAAAAGGGGGGGAAAGGACCAAAAGTAATTGAAACTAAATAATCTCATTCTAAAGAATGATTGGGTGAAAAGCAAATCATAGACAATTAATAACCCCACCAACAAAATGACAATAATGAGACATCATACCAAATGTGTGGGATGCAGCCAAGGTAATAAGGGAAATTTTATATCCTAGAGGGTTGTTTGATAAAATAGAGAAAGAAAAAACAATAAAGGATTACAAAAAAAGCTAGAAAAGAGAAATTAAAAACCCAATCAAAATTAAACTGAAATTTAAAATAAAAGGAGAATCAATGAAATGGAAAGAAAAAAACATTGAATTAATAAAAACTAAGAGTTGGTTTTATGAAAAACCAACAAAATAATAAACCTTTGATAAATTTGATTAGAAAAAGGAAAGAGGAAAATCAAAACATTATCTTAAAAGAAAAGGGAGAAATTTCCACTAATGAAGAGGAAATCAGAGCAAAATTAGGAGCTTTCCAACTTTTTGCCAATAAATTTGATAACTTAACTGAAATGGATAATACCTTCAAAAAATAGGTTATCATATTTAAAGAAAGGAAAAATTAACGGGAAAAATAAATTGTTAAATATCCCTTTTAAAAAAGAACAGAAAATTTAATTAATCAAAAAAAAAGTCCCTAAACAGAAAATTTAATGACCCACCCTTTAAAGAACAATAACCCAATGTATTAAAACTAGAAAAAAAAAAATAAATAAGATACCAAATCCTTTTATACAAGACATGGACTGTACCAAACCAGGTAGGAGAAACAGAAAGAAAATTATAGAAACCCCAAAACAATTGAAAAAAATCTTAAAAAAACTTGGCGATTACAGAAAAACATCTTAAAATATGCCAACCAAAGGAATTTATAAAAAGGGAAAAGGGAAACTATTGCAAATTGTTTTCAAAACCTTGTTTTAGTGGGGCCCCCCCAAGAAGGGCTTTGGAAAAAAGGGAAAAATGAAATTTTGTCACCCATCCCAAAAAAAATCAAAAGAATGGTTGAGTAAATTGTGGATAGAATGTTTTGGAATATTATTGCTGTAAAATGACCAGCAGGAGAATACAAGAGGATTGGCGGAACTTTAGAACTGATGTGAGCAAATGAGGAACCAGGAAATTATTATATCAACAGCGATACTGTATGAGGGATGTATTCGATGGAAGTGGATTTCTTCAAAAAGAAAGATCAACTTAGTTTCAATTGATCAGATGGACAGAAGACAACCCAAAGAAAGAACACTAGGAAATGAATGTAAATTGTTTTGCATTTTGTTCTTCTTCCCAGGTTATTTATATTCTAAATCCAACCCCTGAGCAACAAGAAAACTGTTCGGTTCTTAACACAATATTGTATCCAAGATCTATTGTAATCTATTTGACATGTATAGGACTGCTTGCCATTTCTGGGGAGAGGGGAGGGAGGGAGGGGAAAAATCAGAACAGAAGTGAGTGCAAGGGATAATGTTGTAAAAAATTACCCTGGCATGGGTTCTGTCAATAAAAAGTTATTTAATAAAAAAATAAAACACTAGAGAGTATAGGAATAAATGGACTTTTCCTTAAAATAGTCAGTAGCATCTATTTAAAAACATCAGTAAGCATCATACATAATGGTGATAAACTGGAACCATCCCCAGTAAAATCAGAAGTGAAACAAGGTTACCAACTTTCACCATTATTATTCAATATTGTATTAGAAATGCTAGCTTCAGCAATAAGAGATGAAAAAGAGATTAAAGGAATTAGAGTAGGTAATGAGGAAACCAAATTATCACTCTTTGTAGATGATATGATGGTATACTTAGAAAACCCCAGAGATTCTACTAAAAAGCTATTAGAAATAATCCACAACATTAGAAAAGTTGCAGGATACAAAATAAATCCACATAAATCATCAGCATTTTTCTATATCACTAACAAAATCCAACTGCAAGAGATACAAAGAAATTCCATTTAAAGTAACTACTGTGATAGTATAAAATATTTGGGAATCTATTTGCCAAGGGAAAGTCAGGAGCAAAACTACAAAACACTTTCCACACAAATAAAGTCAGATCTAAACAACTGGAAAAATATTAAGTGTTCCTGGGATAGGTCGAGCAAATATCATAAAGATGACAACACTACCTAAACTAATCAATTTATTTAGTACTATACCAATCAGACCCCCAAGAAACTATTTTAATGACCTAAAAAAAATAACAAAATTCATCTTGAAGAAAAAAAGGTCAAGAATTTCAAGGGAACTAAGGGAAAAAAAATCAAATGAAGGTGGCCTAGCTGTACCTGATCTAAAACTATATTATAAAGCAGCAGTCACCAAAATCATTTGGTATTGGCTAAGAAATAGACTAGTTGATCAGTGGAATAGGTTAAGTTCACAGGACAAAAAAGTCAATAACTATAGCAATCTAGTGTTTGACAAACCCAAAGACCCCAACTTTTGGGATAAGAATTCATTATTTGATAAACATTGCTGGGAAAATTGGAAATTAATATGGCAGAAACTAGGCATTGATCCATATTTAACACTATACACCAAGATAAGATCAAAATGGATTCATGATCTGTAGATCATGTAGATAAAGAATGAGGTTATAAATAAATTAGAAGAACATAGGATTGTTTACCTCTCAGACCCGTAGAGGAGGAAGGAATTTGTGACTAAAGAAGAACTAGAGGTCATTATTGATCACAAAATAGAAAATTTCTATTATATTAAGTTAAAAAGCTTTTGTATGAATAAAACTAATGCAGACAGGATTAGAAAGGAAGCAATAAACTGGGAAAACATTTTTACAGCTAAAGGTTATGATAAAGGTGTCATCTCCAAAATATATAGCGAATTGACTCTAATTTATAAGAAATCAAGCCATTCTCCAGTTGATGAATGGTCAAAGGATATGAATAGACAGTTTTCAGATGATGAAATTGAAACTATTTCTAGTCTTATGAAAAAGTGTTCCAAATCATTGTTGATCAGAGAAATGTAAATTAAGACAACTCTGAGATATCAGTACACACCTGTCAGATTGGCTAAAATGACAGGAAAAGATAATGACAAATGTTGGAGGGGATGTGGGAAAACTCAGACACTGATGCATTATTGGTGGAGTTGTGAACGGATCCAACCATTCTGAAGAGAAATTTGGAACTATACTCAAAAAGTTATCAAAGTGTGCATACCCCCTTTGATCCAGCACTAGGCTTATATCCCAAAGAGATATTAAAGAAGGAAAAGGGACCTGAATGTCCAAAAATGTTTGTGACAGCCCTCTCTCTAGTGTCCAGAAACTGGAAATTGAAGGAATGCCCATCAATTGGAGAATGACTGAATAAATTGTGGTATATGAATGTTATGGAATATAATAATATTCCATATATATATGGAATATATAAGAAAAATATATATATAGAAATAACCAGCAGGATGAATACAGAGAGGCTTGGAGAGACTTACATGAACTGATGCTAAGTGAAATGAGCAGAACCAGGAGATCATTATACACTTCAACAACAATACTACATGATGATTAATTCTGATGGACATGGCTCTTTTCAACAATGAGAGGATCCAAATCAGTTCCAATTGATCTGTAATGAACAAAACCAACTACACCCAGAGAAAGCACACTGGGAAATGAGTATGGATCACAACATAACATTTCTACTCTTTCTGTTACTGTTTGCTTGCATTTTTGTTTTTTTCTTCTCAGGTTATTTTTACCTTCATTCTAAATCCAATCTTTCCTGTGCAATAACTGTATAAATATGTATGCATATATTGTATTTAACATATACTTTAACATATTTAACATGTATGGGACTGCCTGCCATCTAGGGGAGGGGGTGGGGGGAAGGCTGGGAAAAGTTGGAACAGACGTTTTTGAAAGGGTCAATGTTGAAAAATTACCTGTGCTTTTGTATATAAAAAGCTATAATAAAAAATAACATTTTTTTTTACATTTTAAAATTTTACATTTCCCCTGGGAAGGGGAATGTGACAAATGTTGGAGGGACATAACTGGAACACTAATTCATTGTTGGTAGAATTGTGAAGTGATCCAACCATTTTGAAGAACAATCTGGAAAGAGTTATTAAACCACCTATACCATTTGACCCAGAAATACCAATACTAGGTCTGTTTCCAAAGATAATTAGGGGAAAAGGAAAGGAAATTTTATGTTCTAAGATATTTGTATCAACTTTATTTGTGGTACTAAAGAACTGGAAATTGCAGAGAAGCCCATCAAATGGGAAATGGTTAATCAAGTTGTAGCACATGATTATGATGGAACACTACTATGCCATAAGAACTGAGAAGCTCAATGATCTCAGAAAAATTTGGAAAGGCTTTCATGAAATAATGAAGGGTGAAATGAGCAAAATCCAAGAAAACATTATAATAGCAATATTGTTTTTAAAAAGATTTTGAATGAATGCTATTTTGATTATTATAAATACCCAAATTATTTATAAAGAACATATAAAGAAAGGCATTATTGATATCCAGAGAAAACTGATAAATAAAAATATGTATAGAATGTGTGTGTGTGTGTGTACACGCACGCATGCCTATTTGTACCTGATAGTAATCATCTCTAGGGCGGGATGGGGAGGGGAAAAAAAGAAAAAAATTTACATGTTAACTATATTTGATATATTTTTAAAGGAATAGCTGATTATACATAGTAAATTTACAGTTTCATGTGCAAACATCTTATTTATTATTTTATGTTAGGAAAATGCTTTTACCTTTACTCTGTGCATATCTCTCTACTTCAAATGTGTTTCTTGTGAACAACATATTATAGAATTCTGTTTTTAATCTCTTCTGCTATCTGTTTTTATTTTATGGAAAAGTTCGATCTATTCACACTCTTAGTTATGATTGCTAACTGTATATTTCCTTCCATCCTATTTTTCTCCCTATTTATACTTTTCTTTTACCTTTCACCCTATCCTTTCTCACCAATGTTTTATTTTTAACTACCACCTCCCTCAATCTACCCTTCCTACTAACATCCCTTTTTTCTTTTTTTGTTTTCCCTTTCCCCTCTTACTTTCCTGTAGGGTAGGATAAATTTTTATATCCAACTGAATGCATATGTTATTTCCTCTTTAAGCCAAATCAAATGAGAGTAAGGTTCAAACAATACTCCTTCCATTATAATAGATATTTTGTACCTCTTTATATGATGTAATTTAGCCTATTCTGCCTCACTTTTTCCTCCTCTCCCAGCAAAATCCTTTTTTCATCCCATTTTTTAAATATTATTACAACAAAGTCATTTTATCCCCACACCTTCTGTCTATGTGTACTCCTTCTAATTGCCCTAAAAAAGATACATTTCTCTAGAGTTAAAAGGATCATCTTCCCATGCAGAGATGTAAATAGTTTAATATTATTGAATACCATTTTTTCCTGTTACCTTTTTATGCTTCTTTTGAGTCCATTTTTTCTTTTGTTCAGTTCTGGTCTTTTCATCAGGAAAATTTGAAAGTCTCCTATTTGCTTGAATAGCTACCCCTAGAAAGATTATGCTGATTTTCCTGGGTATTTCATTCTTGGTTGTTAATCCAAGCTCCTTTGTATTGCATATTCCAAGCCTTCTGATCTACATCAGATGCTGAGTCCTGTGTAATCCTGACTGTGAATCCTGACTGTGGGTCCTTGATATTTGAATTCTCTCTTTTTTGGCTGCTTGCAGTATTTTCTCCTTGACCTGATAATTCTGGAATTTGGGTACAATATTCCTTGAAGTTTTCATTTTGGAATCTCTTTCAGGTGATGGGTGAATTCTTTCAATGATTATTTTACTCTCCTATTGTAGGATATCAGAACACTTTTCTTTGATGATTTCTTAAAAGGTGAGACAGGTTCTTTTTTGGCCTTCAGGTAGTCCAATCATTTTTAAATTATCTTTCCTGCATCTATTTTCCAGGTAAGCTGTTTTTCCAATGAGATATTTTACCCTTTCTCCTGTTTTTTTTTATTCTTTTGATTTTGCTTGATTGATGTCTCATATAGTTATTAGTTTCTCCTTGACCAATTCTAATTTTTAAGGAAATATTTTCTTCAGTGAGTTTTTGTACCTCCTTTTTTATTTAGCCAATTCTACTTTTAGAAGAATGGTTTTCTTCAGTGTATTTTTTTCCATTTGGCTAATTCTATATTTTTCTGGACCCCGGGCCCAAGATGGCGGTGGGAGGCACAAGCTGTTAAGTCCCATTTTCCCAGAATCCATCTCATTACAAGCCTCTGAATTAATGCCTATGAAAAAAAAAAACCCACAAATAGTTGAAGAAAACATCCTTAGATTCGGAAAATTGTTTTTGCTTGAGGGCGGATGGAGATGGGCACAGGCTGAGGGCAGGCGGCGCAAAGAGTCACAGGCAGCCACAGCCAAACAGACCAGAGGGGTTGGGGTGGATCTCACCATCTTGTGGGGAGAGCTTTCACTACAGGAATACTTTGCCCTGGCAGCAAGTCAGAGCCCAGAGAGAAGCTAAAACACCGGGGGGAAGAATACACCCCAAACAGTACCCCGGGGACCGGCCACCCCTCCCCCAGCGTCTCAGCATGCCTCAGAGCCAGAGCACAGGCCCAACACAGTCCTGCTATCCCTCGCCTGCCCCCCGTCTGTAGAAGAAGTCTGTAACGCCACCCAGCCCTCCCCAAAAAAGCAGATTCCATTTGGGTTTTTCCTTTTTTTTTGTAGTTTGCTCATTTTCTCTGACAAAATGAGCAAAAGTTAAAAGGACTTTAAATTGACAGCTTTTATACAGACAGAAACAGACTCCAAACCCTGAGGGAAACTAAAAAGATTTCTTTCGGTGAATCCCCCCAAGGAGAATCTTTTCCTCAGCCAATTCCAAGAAGAATTAAAAGGCCTCACAAGAGAGCCAAAAGAAAATGGGAAAAGGAAGGGAGGCTTGGAAGAAGACTGGGAGAAGTCATTCCACCATTTAAAGACAAGGGATAAAAAAAACAAACCTTGAAAAAATAGGATTATGAAATGGAAACAGAAAATAGTTCTAAAGAATAAAATTAAAATGGAAAAACATTCCATAGAACAAATTGGACAATTAGAAAAAATAAAAAAAAGTAGGAAGAAACACTTTATTGAAAATCAAATAGAACAAATGGAATTAAAGACCTGAGGAACAAGAAAAATCAGTCAAGCAAAAACCAAAAACCAAACAATGGAGAAAAATGGAAAAACCTTCTGGGGAAAACAACGACCTAAAACAGGTCTAGGAGAAAATCAAATCATTGGACCCCAGAAAAATAGATGAAAAAAGAGCCTGGACACTATTTTCCATGAAATTATCAAAGAGAACTGCCCAGGTCATAGAAACAGGGCAAAATAGACATTGAAAATTCATTGATCACCCATGAAAGGGATCCAAATCAAAACACCAAAAATATAGTGGCCAAATGCCAGAACTCCAAACAAAGGAAAAAAATATTCCGCGACTAGAAAAACCCAATTAAAAAGAGAGCCACAATAAAGATCACCAAGATCTACGCATCCAATTAAAAGATCAAGAGCTTAGAATATGAATTGAAAGGCAAGGACCTCAGTATAACCAAAAATAACCCCACAGAATGAGATCTTTTTCCAGGAAGAAGATGGTCATTCAACAAAAAGGAATTTCACCTATTTTTGGTGAAAAAACAGAACTTAACAAGAAGTTTGATCTGCAAATATAGAACCCAAGAAAACCTAAAAAGGTAAAAAAAATCTTGAGAACTATATTTCTTTTAAAATGTATAAAAAATACAATATATTTTCTAGAAATTAGAGGTGGAAAGGACATTTATCAGAAAAAGGTAAAGTGGGGGCCTATACCCAAAAGAGGCAAAGGAAACCTATTATATCTGGAGAAAAGAAGGGGGGATGAATAAGTGGGTATTTATCCATAAGAATTGACTTTTAAGAGAAAAATTTTAGACATTTCAATATGGGAAACTTTCCCATCTCATTGAAAAGGAGGAAAAGAAAAGGAAGGAAAAGCAAGAAAGGGAATGAAACTGTGAGGGAAAGGAGTAAGATAGGGAGGAACCAAGGGGGGAGGGGATACTAAAAAAGGGAGGGCTTAGAAGAAGGGCCACAAGTTTAATACTGGGAAGGGGGGGAAAGAAGAGAAAAGAAAATAGGGGTTAACAAGATGGAATAATACAGAATTGGTAATTTAACCAAAATGAACGGGTAACCCAAAAGAGGAAGCATTAGAAGAATGGATTAAAAGCCAGAATCCAAATATTTTTTAAGGAAACACACCTAAGAGGGAGATACATCAGAATAAAGGTAAAAGGTGGAGCTATGTTGGGTAAGCCAAAAAGGAGGGTACCATCCGATCTGATCAACAAAAACAAAAAATTGATCTAATTAAAAGAGATAAGAAGGCACAATCTTTAAGGAGATAAATAAAACAATATCATTAAAACATATATACCAATGGTTAAGATCTAAATTCTTAAAAGAGAAATTGAGAGCTGCAAGAAGAAATAGCAAAACTATAAAAGGGAGATCTCACTTACCTCAGAATTAGATAAATCAAATCACAAAAATAAATAAGAAAAAGAAGTCAAAAGATAAAAAAATACTGAAAAGTTAGATATGATAGACCCTGAGAAAACGAAATGGAACAGAAAGGGAAATTTTTTTCCAGTTCATGGAACCTAACAAAATAGACCATATTTAGGATATAAAACCCCAATCTCAAATGCAGTAAGGCAGAAATAGGAATGCATCCTTTTCAGAAGATGCAATAAAATTACACTCAACAAAAGCCAGGAAAGTAGAAAAAAAATAATTGGAAACTAAATAACTAATTTAAAGAATGATTGGGAAACAGCAAATCATAGACATAATTAAAACCACCCAAGAAAATGACAATAATGAGACAAATATCAAAATGTGGGGATGTAAACAAAAGGGTAATAAGGGGAAATTTATACTCTAGACACTTGCATAAAGTAGAGAAAGAAAGGTCAAGAATTGGGCTGAATAAAATGCTAAAAAGGAGCAAATTAAAAAACCCCCAGTCAAACATAAACTTGAAATTTAAAAATAAAGAGAGATTGATAAAATTGGAAAAAAACATTGAATTAATTAATAAAACTAAGAATTGGTTCTAGAAAAACCAACAAAATGAACAAACCTTAAAATCTGATTAAAAAAAGAAAGAGGAAAATCAAATGTTGTCTTAAAAATGAAAAAGGAGAACTCGCCACTAATGAAGAAAATTAGAAATAATTAGGGAATTACTTTGCCCAACTTTATAAAAATTGACAACTTAAATGAAAGGAAAATACCTCAAAAATATATTGCCCAGATTAACAGAGGAAAAGTAAATCCAAACAGTCCCATCTTAGAAAAGAAAAAAACAAGCTATTAACCAACCTCCCAAGAAAAACCCCAGACCAGATGGATTTACATGGAATTCTACCAAACATTTAAAAACAATTAACCCCAATGCTATATAAAATATTTGAAAAATGGGGAATGAAGGAGTCCTACCAAACCCTTTTACACACAGGCATGGACTGAATTAAACCAGGTAGGCTGAAACAGAGAAAGAAAATTTAAGACCAATCTCTAATGAATATCGATGCTAAAAATCTTGAATAAAATAAGCAAAAGATTACAGAAAATCATCCCCAGGATAATACACTATGACGTAGGATTTATCCAGGAATCAGGGTGGTTCAATATTAGAACACATAGCATAGGACTTATCAATAACAAACTAACAAAACCATATGATCATCTCAATAGATGCAGAAAAAGCATTTTTATAAAATCCAACATCATTCCCTAATAAAAACACAGAGTATAGGAATAAATGGACTTTTTCTTTAAAATAGTCAGGGATATATTTAAAACTATCAGTAAGCATCATATGCAATGGGAAAAACTGGAATCTTTCCAATAAGGTTGGAGGAAAATTTCCACTCACCATTATTATTCAATATTGTATTAGAAACACTACCCAGCAATAAGAGTCGAGAAAAGTTAAAGGAACGAATAGGCAATAGGAAACAAAACTATCACTCTTTTGCAGATGATATGATGGTATTTAGAGAACCCTAGAGATTCACGAAAAAGCTATTAGAAATAATCCATAACTTTTGCAAAGTTGAGGTTATAAAATAAACCCCATAAACCCCCAGCATTTTATAATCACCAACAAAACCAACAGCAAGAGATAAAAGAGAAATTCCATTCAGAATAACTTCGACAATAAAAATTTGGGAATCCATCTACCCAAAGGAAAGCAGGAATTATATGATAAATTACAAAAAACTTTCCACACAAATAAAGTCAGACTTAAACAATTGGAAAAATATCATTCCTGATAGGTCGAGAAAATATAAAAGGGACAATCCCCCAAACTAATCTATTTATTTAGTCTATACCAATGACTTCAAGAAAATATTTTAGATCTGAAAAAACAAAATTCTATGGAATAATAAAAGGTCAAAATCTAAAAGAATTAATGAAAAAAAAAAATCAAAATGAATGGCCTAGTGTACCTGATTTAAAACTATATTATAAAAGCAGTCACTAAACCATTTGGTATTGGCAAAAATGAAGTTGATCAGTGGAAATTAGGTTTACAAGACAGAATAGTCTTGTAATAGTTTATACAATTTAGTTTTGACAAACCCAAAGATCCTAACTTTTTGGGGATAAGAATTCATTATTTGGACAAAACGTGGGAAATGGAAATTAGTATGGGAATTAGCATGGACCCCACTTAACACCAATACCAAAGTAAGATCAAAATACCAGGGATTTAAATAAAGAACAGATTATAAAAAATTGGAGGAACATGGAAGTTTATCTCAGACCGTGGAAGAAGAAGAAATTTGGACTAAAGACAAACTAGAGACCATTATTGATCCTGAAAATTTTGATTATATCAAATTAAAAAGCTTCTGACAAACAAAACTAATGCAAACAAGATTAAAAGGGAAGAAAAACTGGGAAAAACATCTTCCTTAAAGGTTCATAAAGGCCCATTTACAAAATATATAGAGCGCTCTAATTTATGAAACCAAGCCATTCTCCAGTTGATAAATGGTCAAAGGATAGAACAGACAATTTTCAGATGTGAAATTGAAATTTACCCCATAAGGAAAAGTGTTCCCAAATCATTATTAATCAAAAATGCAAATTACGACAACCTGAGATACCCTACCACCGTCAATTGGCTAAGATGACAGGAAAAATAATGATTGTTAGGGGATTGAAAACTGGGACATGATACATTGTTGGGGAGTGAACGAATCCAACCATTCTGAAAATCTGGAAATTTGCCCAAAAAGTTTAAATTGCAACCCTTTATCCACAGTTTTCATAACCCCCCAAGGGATATAAAGAAGGAAAAAGGGAAGGTAAAAATGTTTGGGCACCTTGTTTTATTAAAGCTGGAAACGAGTGGATGCCCACAATTGGAGAATGTTATAAATTGTGGATAGAATTTATTATTTTTCTTAAGAAATGCCCAAGGATGAATAAGAAGGCTTGGAGAAATTTGTGATGCTAAGAAATAAGAACCAAAAATTTTTATGTCAAAAACGATACTGTATGAAATATAATCTGATGGAAGTGGTTTCTTTGACAAAAATAATTATTTCAATTATCAATGATGAAGAAACACTACACCCAAAGAAAAAACTGGGAAATGAATTAAACTTTTGCATTTTGTTTTTCTTCCCGGGTTTTTTACCTTCTGAATCCAATTCTCCCCGCAACAAGAAAACTGTTTGGATCTGCACAAATTTATCTAAATAAACCTAGGAAATTCAAATATATGGGATGCTTGCCATCTAGGGGAGGGGTGGAGGTGGGAGGAAAATGGAATAGAAGTAGTCGATAATTTAAAAAAAAAAATTACCCTGTCATGGATTCTGTCAATAAAAAGTTACTATAATAATAAAAAAATAAAAATTAAATAAAAAAATTCTGTTTTCTTCAGTCAGTTTTTGTTCTCCCTTTTCCAAGCTTTTGATCTTTTTTCATAATTCTCCTATATAGCTCTCATTTCTTTTCCCAATTTTTCTTCTATCTCTTTTGTTTTTTAAAATCTTTTTTGAGCTCTTACAAAAAAAAACTTTTTAGATTTGAGACCAATTCATATTCTTTGAATTTTTGCATTTTTCCATTCTTTTCTCTTCTAATTTGGGCTATTCCCCATATTATGCTTTCCAGATCTTTTTTTCTTACTTTTTTAGCCTATTTCATGACGTTTAAGTTAAGTTCTGTTCCTGTGGCACAAGGGGTACTTTCCCAAACTTCTCATACTAGGGACTAGGGGCTTGATAACTGGCTTTCCATATCATACATGCTAGTGACATGCCCACTGAGCTGGAGTGATCTGGCCTGGTTATGGCTCTTATGCCAGGATTCCTGAACTGGAAATTCACCTTCTGCACTGGGGCTGAGCTGACTCACTTTGCCACTGGCACAGAGGCAGAACTGCTTTTCAGTGTTGTGACTAGGAGCCTCCCACTGACTTGCCCAGACACAGTCAGTGCTGGACTCCACTCCCCTTTTACCCAAGTTAGCAAGATGTTTACTTAAGTCCTAAATTATCTTAAGTTGGAAAATTGTTTTATTTTGTCTTTTAATGGTTTCTGTGGCTCCAGAATTCGTTTAGATGTTTTATTTGATGTTATATATGAGAGAAAAGGGGGAACATTCAGGCAACTTCTGGGTTTCTCTCTGCCATCGTGGTTCTGCCCATAAACTCTTTTTTGAATACATAAGTTATGTGTTGAACTGTGCTTTCACTTCTTAGCAGTGCAAAAATAACACTTATTTCATAATCATCCAGGTGGAGAGTATTGCTGCTAAATGTTGGAGAATCTTTATCACCTGTCTGGTTTCTGAATTTATCCCTTCAACATCCAAGACTAGACTCTGCTCCCAGTTCTTCACAATGATTTTCCAGATTCCTTTCTCCATCATAACTCAGCAGCCTTCTCACCCTGGAAGAGCATTCTACTCTGCACTTCTTCTTATTGGTCAATTCCTTCCAAAATCTACATTTTGAGGAAAGTACCCAGGTCAACCATCATCATTTCATTCCTTTCTAGACTCTCTATATGCCCAAGTTTCCAAACTTCTTTTTCTATTATGTCCCCATATAGATGCCTTCTTTTCTCCACTTTCCCATTAGGGAAACTTTTTAGGTTTGGTCTTCACCCATTAGAATATAAACTTCACTGTTTACAGCAGTAACAAGATTATGTGATGATCAACTGCAATGGACTTGGCTCTTTTCAAAAATAAGGTGATTCAAGACAATTCTAATAGTTTTGTGATGGAAACAACCATCCACATCCAGAGAGAAAAAATATAGTATTTTCACCTTTGTTGTTATTGTTTGTTTGTTTGCTTGTGTTTTTTTTCTTTCTTATTTTTTTCCCTTTTCATCTTATTTTTCTTGCACAGCATGACAAATATGGAAATATGTTTAAAATATTGCTCATTTGACTTATATTGGATTGCTTGCTGTCTATGGGAGAGGATGGGGAGGAGGGAGGGAGAAAAATTTGGAATATAAGGTTTTGCAAAAGTGAATGTTGAAAACTATATATTTGCTTGCATTTGGAAAAAATAAAAAGTTATTTTAAAAAGAATTTAAACTTCTTGAGAGAAAGGACTGTCTTTCTTTTTGCTTATATTTCTAATCTCAGCTTAGTCCATTATTTGCTTGAATAGCTGGTAAACTGCTCCTCTGCAGGAACTGTTTCATAAAGGGCTGCTAATCCCTGACATATTAAGTACCCAATAAATACTTGTTAACTGATAAGGAAATGTGTGTGGATAGAATTAAGATCAAAAGTCCAGAGTCAAATCATTCTACCTCTTAATAGTATGATTTTGCCAATTTGCCAATTGCCATATTGACAAAATCAGTTATTACCATCCAAATCTTGGCTCCCTACCTATCTAATATCAATTCTACAATGATCACACATAGGAAATAGCCAAGAAATCCATTTATCTAATTTGATAGTAAAACAGAAATTAGAAAAACATACCACTTGAGATATTTAACTACTTCATCTATATTTGTGTTTATTCATTTTGTTTACTTGGCAGAGCCAACATGGCAAAATTGAGAAAGTATTAAGATGAGCTCTTCCAACATTCCCCTCCCAGTAGAATCAACAAAAGAACAAAAATAGAGAATGAAATGCAAAAATTTTAAATAAAATACTAACAAGGAAACATAACAACACATCACAAAAATTATACACTATAATCAGGTGGGATTTATACCAGGAATACAGGAATGCAACAGTAGGAAAACTGTCAGCACAATTGACCATATCAATAACAAAAACAACAATCATATCAATAGATGCAAAAACAGTATCAAAATACAGCACTCATTCCTATTTAAAATACTAGAAAGCATAGGAACAAATAAAGCTTTTCTTAAAATGATAATACATAAAACCAAGAGCAAGCATTATTTGTTAGTGAGAATAAATTTGAAGCTTTCCCACTAAGACCAGAAGTGAAACAAGAATGTCCAATATCACCATTATTATTCAATATTGCACAAGAAATGCTAACTATAGCAATAAGATTAAAAAAAAACAAAATAAAAAGACAATAAAGAAGCAAAACTAGCATTCTTTGCTGATGAAATAATAAGTTTATTTGTAGAAACTTAGAGAATCAACTAAAATAATTGGTTGAAACAATCACCAATTTCAATAGAATTTCAGGATATAAAATAAACCCACATAAATTATCAGCACTTCTATATAACTACCAAGAAAACCCAGCAGGAAGATAAAGAGAAATTTTATTTAAAATAACAGCAAACAATATAAAATACTTGCGCATTTACCTGCCTAGAGAAACCCATGAATTACATGAGCATGATCACAAAACCCTTTTTGCACAAATAAATCTAGACAACTGGAAAAATATTAATTGCTTATGGGTAGGCTGAGCCAATATAATAAAAATAACAATTTTGACTGTTAATTTACTTTCTGAGTGTCATAAAAGAACTCCCAAACCATGAAAAATTATTTTACAGAGCTAGAAAAAATAATAACAAAATTCATCTGGAATTTTGAAAATTTGAAAATTCATCAAGGGAACCAATGGGAAAAAATGCAAAGGAAGACAGCTATGTAGTTACAGATTTTAAACTATATTACAAAGTGATAATCATCAAAACAATTTGGTACCAATTAAAAAATAGAGTGGTGGATCAGTGGAATTTGGTATAGTGATAAATCTTGTATAGATCATAATAATCTGTATCAAACATAGCAATCTAGTATTTGATAAACCCAAAGATCTAATCTTTTGGGAGTAAGAACTCAATAACTGATAAAAAAAAAAAAAACTTCTGAAAAAACTGAAAAGCAGTTGCCAAAAACTGGGCATATGCCAATATCTCACACTGTATACCAAGAAAAGGTCAAAATGGATAAATAATTTAGACATAAAAATTGATTATTCTAAATAATTTAGGGAAACATGGAAAAATGAACCTATGAGATCTATGGACAAGGTAAAAGGTTATGATCAGCAAGACATAGAGAGAATTATAGGAAATAAAATAGAGATAATTTTGATTACATGACATTAAAAAGCTTTTGCACAAATAAAACTAATGTAGTCAAAATTAAAAAGCAAGCAGAAAACTGGGAGCAAATTTCTTTGATAAAGGCTTCATTTTTCAAATTCATATATAAATACAAATATATATGCACATATACACATATTTGAAATATGTGTGTATATATACACATATATGTATACAAAATATGTATGCATATATATATGTGTGTGTGTGTGTAGTTTAAAACAACTCTGAGATACTACCTCACACTACGAGATTGAACTGACATGATAGAAAAGGAAAATGACAAATGCTGGAAGAGATGTGGAAAAATTGAGAAATATGCCTTATTGGTGAAGTTGTGAACTACTCCAACCACTGTGGAGAACAATTTAAAACTATCAGAAAGAAAGTAGATTTGAAATTAGTGTAAGATTCCCTCCACTCTGATTCCATATGTGGAATGGGTCCCAGCAGGGCCTCTGTTTATAAGTAAGGGCAAAGGAAGAAAAACAAGTTGTTGTTGTCTACCAAGACAGGTGCAGAGAGCTTGGTGTGGTAAACAAGACATAATTGACCACATACCCAGGTGCAAGGAACCTGGGTCCTAGTAGACAGGATGCCAAGAAGTTTGGGTTTCTACTCTTTGTTTTTCTCAAAATTTAAAAAATAAAC
This sequence comes from Sarcophilus harrisii, assembly GCF_902635505.1. Taxonomy (NCBI): domain Eukaryota; kingdom Metazoa; phylum Chordata; class Mammalia; order Dasyuromorphia; family Dasyuridae; genus Sarcophilus; species Sarcophilus harrisii. The sequence continues at coordinate 338,517,182 of NC_045427.1, forward strand.
ATCTTCCTGGAGAGGGTCTAACCAATCAGCAAACTCTGCATAGTCTTTGACCCAGCAATACTACTATTAGGCCTGTATCCAAAAAAGATCAAAGAAAAGAAAAAAAAGATTTATTTATGCAAATATAATCATAGCAGCTCTGCTTGTGGTGGCAAAGAATTGGAAACTGAAGGCGACCTGGGAAATGGCTGAATAAGTTGTGGTATATGATTATGATGAAATACTATTGTGCCATAAGAAATGATGAGTTAAATGGTTTCAGAAAAACTTAGGAAGATTTGTATGAACTGATACAAAGTGAAGTGAGCAGAACCAGAAGGATACTGTACACAGTCACAGCAATATTGTTAGGATAATCAACAATGAAAAACAGCTATTTTGATCAATACAATGATCTAAGACTGTGGTGTTTTTTCTTCTAAAGTATAAGATCGTTCTCTCTGGGAGAGAGGGTTTCTTGGGGAGGTTTTCTGGAGGCAGCTTAGTTTCAGTTACAAGTAAATAATCACCCAAAATCGCAGCCAGCTGATAAAAGTTCAGATCTTTTATTGTGTCATATCTCTCTGCTTGGTTCCAAGAGCTCTTGCAGCTTTGTCCTTGGCTTCTGCCTCTGCTTTCTTCAGACTCCAGCCAGCACCAAGGTGGAAGATGCAATGAATCTCTCTTGCCTTCGAGAGAGGGCTTGTAGGCTTTCTCCCAGAGTACTTCTCTCCGACCCCTGGGAATGTTCTCAAGTTACTCTCTCGAGTGGCTCACTGGAGCTGTATTTATGCTGAGTGTATAAGGCTGATTCCGCCTTCTGAAGGCAGGGATTAAGGGAGGTGTGAATTCAGATATCTCTTTCTAAACCCTGAAATCTCCCAAACATGTAAACTCCAAAGAGTACTTAAATATTTCTTGCTTCTATGAGCTCTCTAAAGGTGTGAACACAAGCATTGTTTCCATCAGTTGTACTTAGTACCTTGTTTCAAGTTCTGGTCCAAAATATCTCCTTCTAAGATCAAATCAATCATATTGAACCATGCTAAATTAGATAATTATTGTCTCTATCAACTCTAATGGCCAGAACAGAAGTGAGTGCAAGGGATAATGTAAAAAAAAAAAAAAAAAAAATTACCCAGGCATGGATTCTGTCAATAAAAAGTTACTATAATAAAAATAAATAAATAAATAAATTCGATTTAATATTTATTAAAAAAAAAAAAAAACAAAACTCTAATGGCTTAACAATTCATAAAGATTCCAACATAAGACAATTGCAAAAGGCCTATGATAAAAAATATTACCCATCTCCAGAGAAGTAACTGATGAACTCTCAATGGAAATTAAAGAAAACTTTTTTAACTTTATTTTTATTTTGTTTTTGCTGTCTTTTTGCAACATGGCTAATATGAAAATGTGTTTTGTATGACTTCACAGGTATAACTGATATCAAATTGCTTGTCTTGCAAGGAGAGGGGAAGAGAAGGAGGGACAGAGAAAATTTGGAACTCAAAATTCTAAAACAATTGCTTTTTAAATATTACTTGTAATTGGGAAATACTTAGAAAAATAAATAAAAATTATTTTTTTAATTAGTTCAGGGATTTGGATTCTGGGCTGCATCTGTTTTCTCTTCTAAGACTTTTGTATTGGATATGAATTTGAAATAAACATCCCTTCATAAAACACTAATTGAATATAAAACAAAACAGAAGAAATATGTAAGAATAAAAATTAAACATCCACCTTGTCCCTCCCACACCAAGCACCTCAGGGACACATACGTATTCCACCTCAGAAGCCAAGGAGAAAGGACTTAGACTAGTTTCTACATAGCACTGGTGCCACAAAGAAGCTAGTGCTTCTGTAGAAAATTTTATTTTGCTTATTTATATTATACAAAGTTAGGCTTTTTCTTTTTGGGGGGAAAAGGGAAAGGAGAGAAAGAATAAGGTAAAAAAGGGAGAAAAGAGAAATGAAAATTAATAATCATTTTGAAAAAAAGAATGTAATATATATTTTGCAATACATATTTTTGTGCCAAAAGAAATAATGAACTGTACAGTTTCAAGGGAAGCTGAAAAGATGTCTAATAATGAATGAAATGAGCAGAACTAAGAAAAAATTTCTATAATAACAAGATTATTATCAAGAAAACCAATTTTTAAAAGCTTTATTACTTTATCAATGCAATGATAAATAACAGTGTTGGAGGAGTAAAGATGAAACATGCTACTCATCTCCTGCCAGACAGATGATGGACTTAAATTCTGAATCAGAACTTGAAATTCATTTTTACATAGTCAGTATAGGAATTTGTGTTGCTAAGTAAGCTATGCATAGTTGTTCAAAAGTGTTTATTTATTTATGTTATTCAATGGTGGGCAATAGGAGGGAGAGATAATAAATGTGTGTAAATTAAATCAATTAAAATAAATAAACTGAAGAGAGCAAAATGAAGAGCATAAAGTGAAGATAAGCAAGGCAGTATTGTAACTTTATAAATATAACCTGTCTGACATGCTAATCAGTTATATAGATATACAACATATCTATTAGTCAGTGATATTTGAATGAGACGGCTGGGAAGTTTAATAAGAAAAAAATATGAAAGATACCAGAAAGTAAGTAGATTTGAAATTTGCATAATGTTCCCTCCACCTTGATTCCATGTATGGAATGGGCCTCAGCAGGGCCTCTGTTTGTAGTGAAGGGCAGGGGAAGAAAAACAAATTGTAGTTGCCCACTAGGACAGGTGCAGGGAGCTTAGGTTGTGATAAACAGGACATGGTTAACTGTTGGTGTTCTTTTTCCAAAACACAGGCAGGTGATAAAAGAGTTCAGATCTTTTATTGTGTCCTTCAATATAGCCCAGTTAGCTCAGGCCTATCTCTTTGCTTGGTTCCAAGAGATCCGCCCGAATGTCTCCAAATCTAAAGGTTTGTCCTTCCGACTCCAGCCAGCACCAAGGTAGAAGATATGATGAATCTTTCTTGCCTCAAAGATAGGGCTTGTGGGCTTTCTTCCAGAGTGTTCCTCTCCGACTCCTGGGAATGTTCCCAAGTAACTGTCTCGAGCTCTAAGAGCTTCCTGTATATATATGCTCTCCCAAAGGTTAACTCCTCCTTCTGGAGAGAGAGGGATTCTGGGTTATCTCCCAGAGTGCTCTCTGGCCCTAAGGGAGGTGTGAATTCGGATATCTCATACTAAGTCATACTAAGCCCTGAAATCTCCCAAACGTGTGAACTCCATTGAGTACTTAGATACTTATGAGCTCTCTAAAGGTGTGAACACAAACATCGTTTCTATCGGTTGTACTTAGTACCTTGTTTCAAGTTCTGGCCCAAAATATCTCCTTCTAAGATCAAATCAATCATATTGAACCATGCCAAATTAGATAATTATTGTCTCTATCAACTCCAATGGCTTAACACTTTGTAAAGATTCCAACAGTTAACCACATATCCAGATTCAAGGAACTTGGGTCCTAACAGATAGGATGCCGGGAAGCATGGGTCCCACTACATGATTCTACCCTTTGTTTTGTTTTTTAAATTTAAAAAATAAATATCTCCCTGAAGAACATTTAACCAAGCAGCAAAAAGATTAATATGAGAAAGTAATAAAACTTTTTGGAAGATGGCCTCCACTTGTAATGTAAATATCGGTGATGGGTGTGAGTCTAGAAGGAGGCCCATGAATATCCTTACCCACCCATAAACTGAGGGAAGGGGAAAAAAGGGAAGCACCAGCAAAGAATCCAAAAAGACTACCCTCATCTCCATTCTAGCCCTATCTTTCCCTATAAAATATCAATCCTGGAGGATGCTCTTAGACCAATCAGTCCCATGATGCTGCTTGATCCAGTCTAGTGTCCAGTTCTTACCTATCAAACCTGCTTTCCCCCAGCACCTAGACACCAAGGAGTTCTGCCTCCTCAACTCTCTTTTCAGAGATTACAGGCACCAAGCTGATGTACTCCTAAAGCTCATGAGTATTTTGCTGCACAGATGGGAACAAAGATTAATAAGCAAACCCCAGCACCTTCTCCCTGCCTGAGTCAGGGAAAGATGCCAGAACAGTTCTTTTTGCCAAAGTTTGGTTTGTCTCTCCATTCTCCTCGTGATAAAAGAAAGAATCTAAGGGGGAAAAAATCCACTTCTTGTTTCTGCTGTCCTAAATGCTTGCCACTAGCTACTGCCACTCACTTTTTTATACTCTCTCCTATCATGTTGTCTTTATATAAGAAAAGTTGGCAATGATTCTTGTTTCTTAAGCAATGTTAGTGCATGGGCAGAAGTTGGGAAAACTGGTCTGGGAAAAGCAGACAATAACTAGGCAAAGGCAGATAGGGAATTGATAGGGTAATCATTTCTCCCAGGAAGATCACAAAACTTTATGGTCACTCTGCTATCATATTCAATAGTGAACTCAAAGTTGATTTACTGGAGGGATTGTAAAGAGAGAATTAATAAGTTAAAGTAAAATTTTAAATCCCCTAGCTAGGCATAGGTGAGCAAACTTGAGAGAAGGGAAGGAAGAAAATACTTCTTTTTTGAATTCTTTGCTGGTGTTTCCCTTTTCCCCAACTTCACTCAACTTATGGGTGAGTAAGGATATTTTATGGGCCTCCTTCTGGACTCACACCCATCACCAATATTTATATTACAAGTGGAGGCCATCTTTCAAAAAGTTTTATTACTTTCTCAAGTTAAGGGCAACATTTAATCCTCTTTATATAAGGGGGCAAGCAAAATGACATACCAAATATAAATATTATGGAATATTATTGTTCCGTAAGAAATGATCAACAGGATGATTTCAGAAAGGCCTGGATAGACTTATATGAACTGATGCTGAGTAAAATGAGCAGGACCAGGAGACCATTATATATACTATATATAACTATATATATACCACTATATATACTATATATATATATATATATACATATATATATATACTTATATATACTTCAACAATACTATATGATGATCAATTCTGATGGACCTAGCCATCTTCAACAATGAGATGAACCAAATCAGTTGCAATAGAGCAGTAATTAACTGAACCAGCTACACCCAGCGAAAGAAGGAGATGACTATGAACCATTACATAGAATTCCCAATCCCTATATTTTTGTCCACCTGCATTTTTTATTTCCTTCACAGACTAATAGTACACTATTTCAAAGTCTGATTCTTTGCTGTACAGCAAAATAACTGTTAAGACATGTATACTTATATTGTATTTAATTTATACTTTAACATATTTAACATGTATTGGTCAACCTGCCATGGGAGGAGGGAATAGGGGGAACGATGGGAAAAGTGGAACAAAAGGTTTGGCAGTTGTCAATGCTGTAAAATTACCCATGTATATAACTTGTAAATAAAAAGCTATAAAAAAATAAAAATAAAAAAATCAAATCAAATCAAAGTATAGGAAAGAACCTCTCTAGGAGGTAACAACAACAACAAAAAAAATACCAAGCTGAATAGAATAAACAAAAAATAACACAAACAGAAGCACTCTATTTCCTATGCAATACCTTTTTTTGTTTTCCTTTGTATACAGAAATGTTCATGCTTACTGATATTTAGTAAATTCATAAGTTTAAAAAACTTTTAAGAAAGTTAATAAAACAAGGTATGGCACACTACAATATGGTTTGTAAACAAGGTTTGCATGTATACTTTTTTAATACTGACCTTTCTTCTTTCCTCAATGGTCAGGAGAAATAATAATAATAATAATAAAAACCTATGGTCTGACAGGTAAGAAAAAGGGAGTTTCCCAGGATAGTGCTCCAAAGAAGAAAAGGGGATTGATTGGAGTGACTATTCTAAATAAAATCCCATCTTCTACAAGAAGCCTTTCCCTGTCTCCTTTATTGTTAGTGTCTTCCTTTACTGATTATTTCCAATTTATCCTGTATATTATTCTATTGCAAATAATTATTTGCATAATATCTCTTCCCTTTGGACTGGGAACTCCTTTAGAGCAAGGACTATTTGTTTTGGGAATTTTATTTTTTGTTTTTTTATTATTTTGGGGGGAAAGGGGAGCCTTTCTTTGTATCTCCAATGCTTAGCACAATGATTGGAACATTTGTAGACACTTAAATACTTGTTGGCCTCCTCAACCACAGATCTGTTGTTCTGGTCCTAATTGCTGTCTGCTTCTGTGTCCCACTGATCCCACTCAGCCACAAAGCATTTGTTCTCAGCTCTCACCTTGGTCTGCTTAGCAGTTTACTTTCTGCTCCCAGATTAATCACCTGTCTGGATTCTTTGCCTGCAGCAACAGAGTGAACCCATCCCAAATTTGCTGCTAAGCTTGGCAAGAAAAGCACAGAACGAAATATATTCACATATCCTCCTTCTCCATCTCTCCACTTGACTTCTCCCCAGAAAGAAGTTCTTTCAAGGTCAAAAACCACATGGGTATATGAGGAAGTCTGCATATGTGTCTGCTACCACCAGCCCATCAAGTCACCATGGCAACCATTCTCAGGGAAGGGGCAGTCCAAACTCCAGCTACAGAGATAATGGTTACAAAGTGCTTTGTAAACATAAAATGTCAAACATACACAGGCACTTTCTGAATAGTGCAAAGATATTTTTTTCTCCTATTTCTTCTCAGGATAAGCACAAAGACATTACATTATTAGACAGACAAAAACAGAAAATGTTCTGCCAAAGGTTAAATCCACTCTGGAAATATTTTCTACTTACTAGTAAAATGAGTGACTAATGCAGAAGTCAAAGGAATGAAATAAGATAAAATTATGGTCTGAGTAGAGAAAGGAGCATTGCTCTAAGTTCATCATCAGGTTCTGCTTCATTGATTTAATGGTCATGTCATATCTTGCATTGCTGAGTTCACTGTCATCTACACAGAGCTTCAATCTCTTCAAGGAGATGGGGAAATTAGATTCTTGAATATACCTTTGGAAGCCAATTTGGAAATGTAAAATTAAAAACGATTCATTAAAGACTGCTTTTATTTCTGCCCTCAGCCAATAACAATTAGCTCTATTCTTACATTTTTAGCTGCAGTTTTTGTTTAAAAACTTTTTAATTTTGTGTAATCAAAAATTTCCATTTTTGTCTCCTGTGAATTTCTCCAACTTTTATTTGGACATGATTTCTTTTTTAAATTTTTCCCAACAGTTTTTCTTGAAAAGTGAGTTCTTATCCCATTATCTGGGATCTTTATCAAATACTAGGTTACTATGATGATGATGTTGTAGACAACTAGGTAATGCAATGTATAGAAAACTGAAATGGAATCAGGAGAGTTCAAATCCAGACTCAGACACTTACTAGCTATGTGACCCCAGGCAAGTTATTTAGTTCTTAGCATAGTACTGGAATATAATAGGTGTTGTTTATAAAAATGCTTATTCTCATCCCTCTCCCCTGTATATTGTGTACCTAATCTATCCCACTGATTAACCTCTCTATTTCTTACTACCACCAAATAGTTTTGACAATTGCTGCTCTGTAGAACAGTTTGAGATCACGTACTGCTAAGCAACCCATTCCATTTTATTCCATTTTATTTTTCCCCTTCCATTTTATTTTTATTGATGTTCTTGATCTTTTGTTCCTCCAGATTAATTTTATTATTATGATTTCCTTGCATTATAAAGTAATTCTTTGATAGTTTAATTAGTTTGGCACTGAATAAATAAATTTATTTAGGTATTATCATTTTTATGCTATTTTGGCCTATTCATGAGTAATTGATATTTTCCCAATTATTTAGATTTGTTTTTATTTGTGTAAAGAACATTTTATATATTCATATAGTTCCTGTGAACAAAACCAAAGGAAAACACCAATGAGCTCTATCAGGCAATTTAGGACGGCACAATTTGATATCCCTTTAATGCCAGAGAAACTGAGCAAGATAGAGATTAGAGAGTATTTAATAGTTTATTAAATGGAGAGATATACTGGAACCAATAGTTCCATGGTTTGGTCCCAGGGCTGAATGAGACTCTCATCTCCAAGAATCCAGCAATCAGAGTTCTTAATGACATATATACACACGTGGCTCAGATGCAGGGGATAGACTGACGGAGGGGTGGAATCAGGATACTGAGAGGGGGAATGGGATTCTGACAGGGTGGGGTGAACCTCAGAGGGAGATGACATAATCAGGGGGAGACACCCAGACATGGGGCATCTTGATAAGACGGTATCTGACGTTCCAATAGCTTGGGATGGGAAGAGGCATTCTGATATTCTAAAACATAAGATCTTTTATCCTTATCAAGTATTCTGATAAAGAGGGAGGGGAGGTTTTGCAGAACTGAGAAGCAGAGAAACTGAGGCAGAACTGAGGCAGGATAATTAGGGAAACTGAGTCAGGACAATAAAAGAGAACTGTGGCATAACATCCCAAAGCCTGTGGACATTCTGAAGACCGAACACATACTAGTCTACAGTTGTTCAAGCTCCCTGTCATGTCTAAATTTAAAAATAGGCTATGTTCAGAGTTAGCCATTGATGAAGAATGAGATAGAATAATGGATAATACTTCCTTCTCTAGGTTTTTGTGATATCTCTCTGTTCTGGTTCTTCTCTTTCCTGTCTAATCTTTACTTCTCAGTCTCCTTTACTGGGTCTTCATTCAAATCATGACTATGAACCAAGAATATTTCCCAAGACTGTCCTGGGCTTTCTTCTCTTCTTTTATATTATCTTACTTGGTGATCTCATCAGCTCCCATAATTTCAATGATCATTTTTATGCAGATGGTTCCTAGTAGGGAAGTCTCCAGTCCCAGCTCAGAAAGCAAATTGCTAGCCTGAGAAACCAGGATGTTTCCTGGAAAGAGCAAGTATGGCTATTCCTTGTGAGCAAGACAACAAACACAAAGGGCCCTTGTGCTCAAAGCCAAGGTCCAGAGCTTCACAGGAAGCTTGGGAAAGCATCCCTTTTACCCCAGAAGCAGAACTTGACCAAAAAAAGGCACAAAAGAGGAAATAAAAAAAAAAAACAGAGAAGGAAAGAAAGTGAGAAAAAAACAGAAAAGAACATTAACCAAAGAAAGCTACTATGATGACAGGAAAAACTAAAACACCAACTTAGACAAGGACAAAATGTCCACAAAAGAAATCTCAAAAAGTAATATGAATTGGTCTCAAGCCCAAAGGGGCTTTTTGGAAATGCTCATAAAAGATTTTAAAAGGGAAATAAGAGAGGTAGAATAAAAAATAAAAAAAAAATTAAGAAAACAAACAAGAGTTATGCAAAAGAGAGTTAACAGTTTAGAAAAAGAAGGAAAAAAATGAAGAAAATAATCCCTTAAAAAAATACAATTGACCAAATATAAAAACAAAACAAAAACACTGAAAAAAATCAATTCTTTAAAACCACAATAGGCCAAATGCAAAAAAAAAAAAAAATTTAAAAATTAAAAATCCACTAAAAAAAAAAATCTTGAAAGATCAAATTAAAAAGCTAACAGAAGAAAATCACACATTAAAAACTATAGTGGGACAAATGAAAGCTTGTCTATGAGACATCAAGAATCAGTCAAATAAACTAAAAAGAATGAAAAATGGAAGAACTATAAAATACCTCATTGGAAAAATAGCCAACTTACAAATTAGATCACATGAAGAGGTACAAAAGACCTATTGCAATAGAGGGAAAGAAGGGAGGGGGGTGAGCACTGTCTGAAGCTTAATCTCATCAGTTTTGGTTTAAAAAGGGAATAATATCATCACTCATTTGGGTATATAAATTTGTCTTACCCTATAAAGAAGTAGAAGGAGATAAGGGTAAAGAAAAGAGAGGGGGCTGGATAGAAGGGAGAGCAGAAACACCAGAGGCAAGGTAGGAAAGTCTGAAGAGTTAGAAATGGAATCAGAAGAGAAGTATATGGGGCAAGAAGGGAACAATCATTTATTAAATACCTGCTATATGCCATGCATTGTATTAAGGGCATTATAAATATAAATTCACTTGATCTTCACCACAGTCCTATGAGATAGCTTCTATTATGTTTCCCAAGTTAACAGTTGAGGACTGTCCAAGGCCAAAGTCTTGCTGACTTCAGACCTTGTATGATGACCTAGCTGCCTAAATAATTCATCATAGCTGGCTGGGGACCCATCCTCAAATAAAGGTTCCATGGAGGAACTCACCAATCTAGGGACTGAAGAATGTGTAGCTGCAGAGGCATCTCCAGTCAACTAATAAAGCAGAGCCTTCAGCTAAGACAGAAAATTTTGGAGTCAGGAGCTGAGTCAGGAAAGAAATGAGTTTGGTTGGCCTAAGCACATTGATAAAAAAATGTCACGTAAATAAAATTTCTTGCAGTATAAATGAAAAAAAAAGAAACCAATAAAAACTGATTTTATTGATTTTACTAATCTGACTTTTTTATAAAGAGGAAAATAAAATAATTCATATCAAAAATAAATAGGGAGAATTCAAAATATTTGAAAATAAAATTAGAAAATAAATCAGAAAAATAATTTATATGCTAATAAAACTAATCATTTATAGAAAACTATATGAATACTTACAGAAATGTGAAATACCTTGATTAACAAAAGGAATAAATATGTAAATATCAAAAAAGGAAACTAAACCAGCTAGAAAGGAACTCCTCACCAAAAAAATTCAGTCCAAGACCAGATGAATTTACAAATAAATTCTAAAGAACAATTTATTACAATATTACAGAACCTGTCTGTAAAAACAACTAAAGGAAACACCTTTCCAATATTTTCTCTTATTTATTCATATTTATAAAGAGAAAATCCATACCCCAATTGATAAAACATCAAAGGATTTGGACAAGCAGCTCCCAACTGAGGAAGTCTAAATTTAATCTATTTTCATATGAAAATGCTTCAAGTCATTAGTTAAGAAAGAAAGAAAGAAAGAAAAAAGAAAATTAAAACAACTTTGGGGTTTTACATCACACACTAATCAATTTGGAAAAGTTGATAGAAAAAGAAAATGACAAATGTTGGAGCAGCTGTTGTGAAAGAAGCACATTAATGAAGAAATGGTGGAGCACAAATTTACTCTAAATGGGTGTTGGATTTTATCAAATGCTTTTTCTGCATCTATTGAAATGATCATATGATTTTTGTTAATTTGGTGATTGATGTAGTCAATTATGCTGATAGTTTTCCTAATATTGAACCAACCCTGCATTTCTGGTATAAATCTACTTGCTCATGGTGTATTATCTTGGAGATGATTTTCTGTAATCTTTTTGCTAAGATTTTATTTAAGATTTTTGCATCAATGTTCATTAGGGAGATTGGTCTATAATTTTCTTTCTCTGTTTTTGTCCTACCATGTCTGGCAACCTATGTTTTTGAAGGTATTCATCCATTTCATTTAAGTTATCAAATTTATTGGCATAAAGTTGGGCAAAGTAATTCCTAATAATTGCTCTCACTTCCTCTTCATTAGTAGAAATTTCTTCCTTTTCATTTTTAAGACTAAGAATTTGATTTTCCTCTTTCTGTTTTCTAATTAAATTTACCAAGGGTTTATCTATTTTTATAAAACAACTTAGTTTTATTTATTAATTCAATAGTTTTTTACTTTCAATTTTATTGACCTCTCCTTTTATTTTTAGAATTTCAAGTTTAGTATTTGATTGGGGGTTTTAATTTGCTTTTTCTAGCTTTTTTAGTTGTAAGCCTAATTAATTGATTTTCTCTGTTTTATGCAAATAAGTCTCTAGAGATATAAAATTTCCTCTTATTATTGCCTTAGCTGCATCCTACACATTTCGGCATGACATCTCATTATTGTCATTCTCCTGGGTGAAATTATTGTGTCTATGATTTGCTGTTTGATCCAATCATTCTTTAGGATGAGATTATTTAGCTTCCCATCACTTTTTGGTCTATTTTCTCCTGGCTTCTTATTGAATGTAATTTTTATTGCATCGTGATGTTGAGAAGGATGCATTTACAATTTCTGCCTTTCTTCATTCGAATTTGAGGTCTTTATGTCCTAATATATAGTCAATTTTTGTATAAGTTCCATGAACTGTCAAGAAGAAAGTATACTTTCTGACTCCATTCAGTTTTCTCCAAAGATTTATCATATCTAACTTTTCTAGTGTTCTATTTATCTCTTTAACTTATTTATTTTGTAGTTTGATTCATCTAGTCCTGAGAGGGCAAGGTTGAGATTTCCTACTATTATAGATTTGCTGTCTATTTCTTCTTGAAGCTCTCTTAACTTCTCCTTTAGGAATTTAGATGCTATACCATTTGGTGCATATGTTTAATATTGATATTGCTTCATTATCTATGCTGCCCTTTAACAAGATATAGTGCCCTTCCTTATCACTTTAATTAGATCAGTTTTTGCTTTTGCTTGATCTGAGATCAGGATAGTTAGCCTTGCTTTTTTAGCTTCACCTGAAGCATAACAGATTCTGCTCCAGCCTTTTACCTTTATTCTGTACCCTGCTTCGAGTGTTTTCTATAAACAACATATTGTAGGATTCTGGCTTTTAATCCAGTCTGCTCTCCACTTCCGCTTTATGGGGGAGTTTACTCCATTCACATTTATGGTTAAAACTACTAATTTTGTATTTTTTGCCATTTTATTATCCCCAAATTATGCTTTTCTCTTTCCTTTCCCCTTTCCCTTCTTCCCCAGTATTAGACTTATGAGCTCCACTTGCCTCACACAACCCTCCCTCTTTAAAATCCCTCCCTCACTCTTGAAGTCCTTCCCTTTTTCTTAAACTTTTTCCTTACTATTTCTGTATTCCCTTTTATTTGCCCTAATCCTTCCCTTTTCACTTTTTGCCTCCTACTTTTCAATGTGGGAAAAGTTTCTGTATAAACCAAATATGTCTAATATTTTCTCTTTGAGCCAAATCTAATGAGAATTAAGATTCACACTATGTTCATCCCCCTCCCTTCATTTCCTCAGATATAATAAGTTTCCTTTGCCTCTTTGTGACATGTACTTTCCCTCTTTTTACCTCCACTTTTTCCTTTTTCTGCTTCAATTTCCTTTCCACCTTTTTTAAAACAGTAAAATCAAATTATATATGTACTCTTTATGTATACCCATAACAGAAATACAATTCTCAAGAGTTCTTTTTAACTTTTTATGCTTCTCTTGAGTTCTATATTTGAAGGTTAAACTTTTTGCTTAGCTCTGGTTTTTTCATCAGGAATAAAGGGAATTCACCTATTTCATTGAATGTTCATCTTCTTCCCTGGAAAAAAAATGCTCAGTTTGGCTGGGTAAGTTATTCTTGGCTGCATACCAAGTTCTTTTGCCTTTCAGAATATCAAATTCCAGGCCCTTTGATCCTTTAATGTGGATGCTACTAGATCCTGCATAATCCTTATTGTAGCTCCTCGGTATTTTGAGTTGTTTTTTTCTGGCTGCTTGTAGTAATTTTTCCTTGGTCTGATAGTTCTGGAATTTAACCACAATATTTCTTGGAATTTTGATTTTGGGATCTCTTTCAGTAGGTGATCGATGAATTCTTTCAATGTCAATTGTACTGTCTGTTTCTATAACATCTGGGCAGTTCTCTTTAAATTTTCTGAAAAATAGTGTCTAGGCTTTTTTTTTCATCATGATTTTCAAAATCCAATAATCCTTAAATTATCTCTCCAAGATCTATTTTCCAGGTCTATTGTTTTCCCAAATAGGTATTTAACATTTTTTCCCTATTTTTTTCATTTTTTTTGGTTTTGCTTGACTGATTCTTGGTGTCTCCTTGAGTCATTCATTTCCATTTGTTCAAGTATGATTTTTAATGATTTTCTTAATTTACTTTTTAAATTTTCTTTTTGTATTTGTCCAATTGAGTTTTTAAATGAGTTATTTTGTTCCATGGGATTTTTTTCCATTTCACCAATTTTTTTTAAAGAATTATTTTCTTTTTCCAATACACAAATTGTTTTCCTTGGAATCGTTTACCTTTTCCAATTCACAAATTCTGTTTTCCTGGGAGTTATCTTTTCCAATTTGCAAATTCTGTTTTTCAGGGAGTTTTCTTTATCCACTCTATCTTTTAATGATTATCCTGACCCTCTTGCAAAGCTTTCCTTTCCTTTCTCCATTTTTCATCTAGCTCTCTTTTAAAGGATCTTAAAATTTTTAATTTCTTAAATGAGAACCTTGTGTGATGGGGACCGGATCATATCCATCTTTGGATCTAGAGACAAACTGTTTTTAGTCTTCTCAGGGTTTGAAGTCTGCTCTCTTACCATATAGAAGCTATCAATAGTTAGAGCACACTTTGCTTTTTTGCTCATTTTGAAATAAAAAACCAACAAAAGCCTATGACTTATCAGGGGCAGTGGGTTATTTCCAAGCTGCCTCTATAGACAACAGGAAGTGGCAGTGGGACAGCACTCATGGCTGCAGTGGGATCTGAAATCAGGTCCTGAAATCAGTGGCAGCAGAAAGGCAGCTACTAGGGCTGCCCTGGGAACAATTATTGCGGCTGCACCTGATCACACTAAGTCACTCTGGGTGCTGGGTAGGAGTGACTAGGTCCTAAGAGATTCTAGCTTTGGGGGTTATAGTCTTTACCCCCTGTGTTTATAGCTTCTCTTATGATCTACTGGCTTGCTGTCAGGGCAAAGTAGCTCACACTGTGGTAACGTTCTCCCCACAGATTTTCCACCAGCGGAGACCACACCCTGTCCCCCCTTGGGTCTGCTCAGCGTGAACTGTTTCCCAAGCTCTCACTGCCTTCCTGAGGTCTGTGCCTGGCCTAGCCCTGTTCTATCCCTGCTCGTGAGCAAAAAGAGACCTTTTCTGGAGAATTTTGAAATTATCTTTTGTTAGTAATAATGTAATAATACTCCCAACATTCATAAGTTTTGACAATCAAGCACCAATTCTGTGGCTGAATATCGTTAAAACAGATTGAGGGAAAAGGAGAGTTTAGGAAGATGCATGTGTCCTCTCTGCCATCTTGGCTCCACCCCCAAGTCCATTTATTGTTGTGTATGTATATGTATGTGTGTTTAACAGAAATGGCTAGTGTATATTGCAAATGCTTTTGCACTTAATAACATAATCATGAGATTATCATTATATTTATAGGCATCTTTAGTGTAAGTCCAGCCTGATCATAAGGTATAATCTTTGTAATATGTTACTATAGCCTCTTTCATTTTATTTAAAATATTTTCAGAAATTCTAATTAGCAATATTGGTTTATAGATATCTTTATTTAAACTCTTCTTGGTTTAGGTTTAAAGATCAAATTTGTATCATAGAAGGAATTTGATAGCATTCTTTCTTTTATATTTTTTGCAGTGTTGGGAGTAAATGGTTCTTAAAATCTTTGATTAAAATTCACTTATCTGGTCCTGAGGTTTTTTCTTTGGGAATTCATTTATGGTTTATTCATTTCCCCCCCTGAGATCAGGTTGTTTAAATCCTATATTTTTTCTTCTGTTTTCCTATAGATGCTAAATTTTTGCAAATATTCATTCATTTCATTTCAAGTGCCAGTTTTATTGGCATGTGGTTGGGCAAAAGTTTCCACAAATATCCCCTTCTTTTTTTTGAATTTCCTTTTTCATTTTTGATATGGGCAATTTAGTTTTCTGTAATACTCTCTCTAAAATGTAATGTTTTCTCTTTCTTTTTCTTTGGGGATCTCTGAGAGCAGCCTTCCTTTCAGTTCAGTAATCACCACATGAGTACAGCCAGAGGTTAAAGTTCAAATCCTTTATTGTCTCTTTCAAAGTCTTGTCTCCTTCACTTGGGGCT
Organism: Sarcophilus harrisii; assembly: GCF_902635505.1. Classification (NCBI taxonomy): domain Eukaryota; kingdom Metazoa; phylum Chordata; class Mammalia; order Dasyuromorphia; family Dasyuridae; genus Sarcophilus; species Sarcophilus harrisii. The sequence goes on from NC_045427.1 coordinate 338,532,925, forward strand.
TGGCTAGTTTTTCTGGAGGCCTTCCCATCTGGTCTTCGTTCCAAGAGCTTGAGCTCCAGCCTGCCTTCTCTGGCTTCTCAATCTCCCTGACTGAATCCTGGCTGAGGCTCCAAGAGCTTCTAGTGCGCTTGTCTGTCTGGTCCTGAAAGCTTCTTGCTTATATGCCCCACACTGAGTACACACCAATCATTACATGACTAGGAAACCATTATTTGTTGTAGGATTAAACCAATGCTAAACTAGATTTAACCATTGTCTCCTCAATTCTACTTAGTACCTTGTTTCAAGTTCTGGCCCATAACATCTCCTTGTTGGATTAAATCAATCAGACTGAACCAGGCTAAATTAGATAATTATTGTCTCTATCAATTCCACTGACTTAGTACCTTGTAAGAATCCTTTATTTCAAGTTCAGAGTTCTGGCCCATAACAGGTTTCCTCTTTTTTTTCCTTTAAATAAAATGTTAACAGTTTTACCACCCACCCAAAAAAAATAAGTAGCTTCTACTTTTTATTCATTAATTATGGGAAAAAATTTTAAATAAAAAATAATGAAAAATGGGAGTTTTGTTTCATTTTATTATTCTCTTATTTGATTTTTGGTACTTTTATTTTGTAAAATCTTTTGTTTTTTAGGTTTCTGCTAATTGCATGCCCAATTTGTTCATTTGTTCTTTTTTTGTTATAGTTAATGAATATATTTAGAGATACAAATTTCTAATGACTGCTTTAACTGCATCTCAAAAATTTAGACATCTATCTGCTCATCATTCATTATCTTTCATGAAATTAACATTTCTCTGAGTCATCAATATTTTCAAATTATGTCATCAGTTGATTTATTTCAAGAGCCCTTTATTAACTAATTTTTGTCGAATGTTTGATAAAGAACTGTGTTTTACAATACTACTTTTTTGCTTTTGTAAGGTTTTTATGCCTTTAATTCACGATAGATTTTTCTAAAGCTTATAAAGTCACCAAGCACAATTGAAATTGTGTATCTCTATTTATGCATAAAATATGTATATATAGTATATATACTTTTCTACTCTCACATAAATCATCAAAGATTTATCATATTCAATTTGCAATTCAGTGCAATTAAGTCTATTTTGCTGTTGCCTTATTTGAGCAATAATCTGTTCCAATTAAGGCTGAATTCAAATACAAAAATTGAATTTTGCTTCAAACTTTTAACTGTGCACCTCTATGTTTGCAATGTTTCCTACAAATAATATACTGATATAGCCTGTTTTTGAATCCATTTTTATCCTTTTCTATTTTATGGCTGAATTCATATTCCTTTATGATCATTGATTTCCTTCCATCCTATCTTCCTCTTTTTCCTCTTTGCTTTGTGCCCCTTGTATCACAAACTCTAACCCTCTTTTAAACCTTTCTTTCTTTTTTTTAAACCTTTCTTTCTAACCCTCTTTTGACCTTAGGAGTTGTTTTATTCATGACCACTCCCTCCCTGAATTTGCCCTCTTATTTTCTCCTTTCTCTTCTTCCCGTTCCCATTTCCCATTGAGTTAAATGCATTTTCAACACCAAACACTTCACATGTGTAAGAACCATTCTCTTCTGATTAATTCAGATGAAAATTATTTTCAAAAGAATCTCATTCTACCAATTCCTTTCACATTTGAATAGACTTCTGCTTGCATACTCCTATTATGTGAGATACAAGTTCCTTCTCCCTCTTTATTTCCATAGTGTATATAGTGCCCTCTTTTCCCCTTTATTTGACTCATTTCAGGATCCCTGACATTAGGATTCTCAAAAGGTACTTCTCTCAACTATTTCCCCCCTTAGACTAAAGTTTATTCTCCTCTCTCCTTTGTCTTTTGGCAGATTATTTTGTGTAATCATCTCTAAATTCTGAGGTATAGGGAATGGTGCCTCTGGCCTTAGGTGCTCTTTCAAGTCTTCCCTCTAGCCTGGAACCCCAAACCAAAAACTCAAGAAGCTACCTCCCAACCAGCTAACCCCAGGCCTCTACCACTAGCAGTTTCAGCAGAACTAGCCTGGAGATGTTTAAACTTCAAAGGAGCCAAAACTCTACCTTAGTATCTTTCTTCAGATCTTCTCCAATTGCCTCAGGAGGACTAGTGTTCCACCCCAACTTTTGTTTTCAACCTCTATGTTCATCCTGAAAAGCAATTTTTTTTGTTGCTGTTTGTGGAAGAAATCTAGAAAACCTGAAATTTTCTGACTTACTCTACCTACTCCTCTAAACAGTTGTTTCAGTATATCTTATTCTCCCATGGAATCATGTAATTTTCAGGGAGTCTATTACTTGGATAAAGTTGTGTACCCTTTGTGCTAAGCTATTAATTCTCTTGTCAAGTCTCTTTCACATAGTTCTCATTTATTTTCCAATTCTTTTCTCTAGCACCCATTTCATTTATATCATTAATTTTTTAATCTCTTGAATAATAATTTCAAGTAATTCTAATTCATATTGGGGTTATTTTTTTTGAAGCGTTGTGTTTGGGAAATATTCTCCTTTTGGAGGCACCCAAGTCATCATAATAGTTCTTTTGTTGTTATTGTTTACTCATTCTTCAAGTCTTATTTCTTGAGTTGGGACTTTTGTGTTAAGGGTAGGCTACTTTTGGGAGGTCTGCTTTGACTTTGTATGGTTCTAGCCTGTCTTTAACTATTATACCGCTGCTAGATTAGTAGCAGATTAATTTTGATTAATTTGTATTAATTAGTAGTAGACTTTTGATTAATAGTAGACCTAGGGTAAAACAAGGATGCCCATTATCACCATTATTATTCAACATTGTACTAGAAATGTTGGCTTTAGCAATTAAAAAAGAAAAAGAAATTTTAAAAATTAGAATAGGCAATTAGGAAATAAAACTATCACTCTTTGCAGATGATCTAATGATATACTTAGAGAATCCTAGAAAATCCATCCAAAAATCAACTGGAAACAATTCATAGCTTTAGCAAAGTTACAGGATATAAAATAAATTTACCCACACAAATCATGAGCATTTCTATCAATTACTGACAAAGCCCATCAGCAAGAGATAAAAGGAGAAATTCCATTTAAAATTACTGTAGACCAAAAAATATACTTGGGGGTCACATCTGCCAAGAAAAATCCAAGAATTATATGAACACAATTACAAAATACTTCTCACACAAATAAAATCAGATCTAAATAATTGGAAAAATAGGAATTGTTCATGGCTAGGTTGAGCTAATACAATAAAAATGACAATTTTGCCTAAATTAATCTACTTGTTCAGTGCCATACCAAACTGCCAAAATATCATTTTGTTGAATGAGAAAAAATAACAACAAAATTCATCTGAAGAACAAAAGGTAAAGAATATTAAGGGAATTAATGAAAAAAAAATACAAAGGATAATGGCTCTGCATTACCAAACTAGTACTAAGAAAGAATGGTCGATCAGTGGAATAAATTAGATACACACAACACAATAATCCAGGTATCTAGAATTGATAAGCCCCCCAAACTTCAGCTTCTGCAATAAGAACTCACTATTTGACACAAATTGCTTGGGAAAATGAAAAAATAATGTCAGAAACTCAGCAAAAACCTACATCTCATACCCCATACCAAAATAAGGTCAAAATGGACACATGATTTGGATATAAAGAATAAAACCATAAACAAATTAGGAGAACAAGGGATAATTTACCTATCAGATCTTTGAAGAAGGGAGGAATTTATAACCAAAGAAGAACTAGAGAACATTATGAAAGGCAAAATGGATAACTTTGATTATATTAAATTTTAAAAGTTTTGCACAAACAAAACCAACAGAAACAAGATTAAAAGGGAAGTACAAAGCTGAGAAAAAATGTTTACAACAGCCAGTATTTCTGATAAAGGATTCACTTTTAAAATATATAAAGAACTGTATCAAATTTATAAGAATACAAATCATTCCCCAATTGATAAATGGTGAAAGGATATGAACAGACAATTTTTATCTTATGAAATTAAAGACATTTATAATTATATAAAAAAACACTCTAAATCACTATTGATTAGAGAAATGCAAATTAAAACAACTCTGAGGTACCACCTCTCAGATTAGCTAAAATGACTGGAAAAGATGATAAATGTTGGAGGGGTTGTGGGAAAACTGAGACACTAAATGCATTGTTTGTTGGTAGAGTTGTGAAATGCTCCAACTATTTTGGAGAGCAATCTGGAACTATGCCCAAAGGGCTATAAAACTGCATACTTTTTGATCCAGCAGTGCCATTATTGGGTCTGTATCCCAACAAAATCATAAAGGAGAGAAAAGGACCCACATGTGCAAAAATGTTTGAAGCAACACTTTTTGTGGTAGCAAAGAATTGGAAAAGGAATGGATGCCCATCAATTGGGGAATGGCTGAATAAGCTGTACATGAACGTAATGGAATATTATTGCTCTATAAAAAATGATGAACAAGCTGATTATAGAAAGGCCTGAAAAGATTTACATGAACTGATACTGAGCGAAACAAGCAAAAACAGGAATATAACAGTAAGTTCTTCTCAGTAGTTCAGTGATCTAAAGCAATTCCAGTAGATTTTGGAGAAAAAAATGCCATCTGCATCCAGAAAAAGAGCTAAGGAAACTGAATGTTTTTTCTGGGTTTTTTTTTAAATCTCTCCCATGTTCTTTTTTTCCTTCTGCTCTGATTTTTTTATACCAACACAATTCATAAAACAATGTGTATTTAAACATATTTAACATGTATTGATCATCCTGCCATCTAGGGAAGGGGGGGAAAGGAGGGGAAAAATTGGAACAAAAGGTTTGGCAATTGTCAATGCTGTAAATTTACCCATGCATATAACTTGTAAATAAAAAGCTATTAAAATTTTTTAAAAATGTGTATTAATAATACATAAACTTAAAAAAAAAGTTAGCTGAGATGTCTACCAGAGAGAGGTATAGTAGCAAAGCACCTAAACACAAGAATCTGTCTTAGATTCTTTCCCCTAACTCAAATGGGATAGTGTTAAGACACTTTTTTCAAGTAAGTGATAAATCCAAGTAACTATTGCCTCCACAAAATAAGATCCAATTCTTAGATCTTTTCTCCAAGAAGCTGAGAGCACTGTGTCTGTTCTTTTCAGGAGGTTGAGTTTGAGGTCTCATTCCCCAGTTTGTGATCCCAGTGCTTTAATTCCAGTGCTCTAGGGCTTAATCAGAAATCATAATCCTTCTCCTGGTTATCTAGTTCTGAAATCCCAGCTTTCCTCTTTTTCCATACTTTCTAAGCTGGGTGCTTGCGTGTGGATCTAACTTGTGATTACAATTGTACTAGTAAGAGGATCCATTGTGGTTTCTTCCTGGCTTTCTGATCACTATTCAGTCTGGCGTTCATTTGAGACCTTTGTTAGGGTATTTGTTGGAGAAACTGGGCTGCACTGCTTCCTCCTACACCATCTTGGTTAGTTTCCTTCACCATGCTTTTAATAAATACTAAACTTACAGTGTTTTTAAAGTCAAGCTATTTATAAGTGTAAATATGCATTTTTCTCATTCTTGTCCTTTAAATGCAATGGAAAAACAGGACCCTTTCCAATAAATAATGGAGTTAGAAATCAAGAGGAACTTTAGTCAGCCAAAGTTTAAATTGCACTAATCAATTCAAGGCACACTAAGGAAGGGAAAAGATTTAAGTTTGTGCCAATTCTGCTTCTAACTTACTTCTGGACAGCCATCATTCAGGAAAGCAACTCCTACAGAAAAGGGGACAACCACACATAGACCAAATGGCTATCTGGCACCAGGTAAGCCAGCTGAGCTGATGTAGTGGGACACCTCAGGGGAAAAACAAAATAGCGCATGCCAGACAAATCAAGCAGCCACTATCCTGACCCTCTTTTCTCTTCAAATAACAATGGAGATAGTGTAGGAGCCCAAACTCTCTTTAGATCACTGATTCTACTTCTAGACCCAAAGGAACTACCTTTTATAATACTTACAAAGTCAACTGCCATCCAATAGGAAGGAAAGTACAAGAACCCTAAGAGTAGCAGTACCATCCAGAATATACATCAACTTCTAACCTAGCTCTAAAAGTCATCATCCTAGAAAGCAATTACCATGGAGATGATGCCACAGCTAGTGAAAACCAACAAAGGAAAGAAATTGTTGCCAAGAAAATTTTTGGCAATACTAGATGGTTCAACATCAGAAATGCATGTGATTATCAGTGGAAATGAGATTTAAAATGATGCATTACCACTGCTTTGTCACTGTGCCCTAAGGACCATAAGGATCCTTACAAAATGACACGTAGCTGAAAACTTCTATATGTGTTAGAATGTAAAATCTTTGAGGACAAGGATTGTCTTATTTGTCTTATTTTTCGATTTGTATCCCTAGCATAGCAGATTGTGAATTGACTCCCCAGCATTTTCCACAGTGCCTGATCTATAGCAGGTGCTTAATAAACTAATAAATTGATTTGTGATTGACTTTAAATGTTTAATACATGCTTTTTCATTCCTTCATTAAGGAAAAAAAGAGTATTTAAAGTAGTCTACTGAAAGGTTTCAGACAAATTAAAGATACATAATTTGTAAGTAATAGTAATCAACTGGGTTAAATAACTAAGCATTAATTGCTTTAAAATAAAGATGAATGCTACAACACTGTTTCTTAATTTGAACTAGGCATCTTTTAGCTTTTACTTTTACTTTTACTTTTACTTAATGTCAACCTAATTCCCAGTAAGAGGAAATGAAGAAAGAGGAAGAGAGAGAGAAATGTATATTTCCTGATTTTTCAAATTCAAAGGAGCTCAGTATCTTTAAAACAAATTGGAAGAGAGCAATTGTTTTATCAGGATTTACAGAATATATAAATAGAAAAAAAAACCTATCTTAATAGCAATATAACCAGGTTCACGTTAAGTGCAAACATCAAAATTGCCTTTCTAAACATATGACAATGCACAATCTTTTATTTGACATAGTAAATTCAAATTCATTGCAAAATTCATCTGGATTTAGCAATTCAAACTTATTTACTATAAGTAAAATTTAATAGGCAGGACAAATATTAACATATATATTGGGATAGATCCCAGCTTAGCCAGACATTATAATTATGTAAAATGTCATATAATATTGTTTCAACAAAAACCACAGCCTCAATCAATTTATCACATAAAGGAAGTGGAAACCAAGAATATGTGTAAACTTGCATAATACCATTAAAATAATAGAGACTATAATAAAAATGAAATTTTATATTTGAAAAACAGAGAACCATGGACTATATGGGATCAAAACTAAATTTGGTTCATCTAGCTATAACAAAGATTATATTTGCCTATGTCTGGTTTAAAAGTGGCTTATTTCTTAACCTCTTACTTTTCAATTGTCTGTTTAGTGTTTTATCCCAAGAAAGAATGCTTTGTGGGAGTTCTATGCACTGGTTAGCTACTGCAAGTTATTTTTTGCTAATAATTTTTGTCCTTATTAAGAGCAAAAAACAGTTATCAAAAAATCAAAAAACACACACAAAATTAAATAATTCCAAAACAGGCTATTTTAAAAGTAGACCTATTGGTTTATCAGAAAGTAAACTAGATACAAAATGATTATCATTGCAAATCTATGTTCAATGAATTGACAGAAAATTTCAAGGTCTTATTTTGTTCATCTTTTGCAATAATTTAAGAAACACAATGCTTTTCATGAGATCATCAATAACTCAGTTACACTTTGGATTTGTTTGCTATATATCATAGTTTGTAGCTCTATAATTTAAAGCAAAATTATATTTTCAACCTTAAAAAAAATCAAGTTACAAAGATTTTAGATCAGTTATAACACTGTGGCTAGCAAAGTAAAATTTGTTCTTATTGCTCTAATTAAACTCCAATGTAATATATAAAGGCGAATTTTCTCCCCAGTAGCTGTCTCATAAATCATAATGATCCAATCTAAGGACCCAAAAATTTTCTGTTGGTTCAAAGAAATAAACTGAAAAGGGGAAGAAATAATGTTGAACTGTCACTTCATATTTTGCATCCTCAAATATGTTTAACAGCTTCAAGCAGCACTTGATACAGCCAATTTCTTTAGATGATCCATAAAGACTTGTAAACTAACATCATCTGTGAGAATAGGTGCTCCCGACTCCTACCAAAAAAGAAAAATGCAATCACTTATGGTTCCAGAAAAAAGTCGTATTTAAGAAAGCCCAGCATAGAAAAGACCACTATATTCAGTGAAATATTTTTAAGCACACTTTTCTCACACCCATTCCAATCTTTAATGAAGTAGAATAATCTAATTCTTAATATACCAAAAAATCCTTCTCAAAGAATACCTCAATATTTAAAATAGAAACTGGAACTCTCCCATCCAACACCATATTCTTTTCTATGAACTTTTTTAAAGCAAATGTGAATTATTTAAAAATCAACGGTTGGAAATAATTGTGAATTCAATACACTAAGAAAATATTTGTCAATTTTCTTTTTCTTTTATGTTGTTTTTCCATAAAAGCTATGCAACAAATAGTTGTCAGATATTTTTGTTGAAATCCAGCACAACATAAGTTACTTGGAGGCAAAGCTTACTTTTTTATATTTGTATCTTCTGTGACTACCAGGAGTAATCCTAATCACAAGTACTTTAAAAATGCCAGTTGACTTTAACTAAATTAGTTTCCTTCTTATAAACAACTTGAATATTATAATTGCTATTATCATCACACTTAAGTAGTCAATTTACCAAGTTTTTGTTACTTATTGTTACAATGAAATTTTATTTAAATGATTTTCAAAAATAAAATTTACTGAAATGAAAATAATTTCTAATCAATAATGTTTGTTTTTTAATAAATAGTGCTCATGGGATCTATAGTATGGCTTGAAAGTTACTGAACACTGAAAACTAAAAATGAGAATCACCCAAAGGACTACTGTAAATTATACAGAATGTTTGAGCAGGCTACAAGAAAATACAAACAAGTAATTATGGAATAAAGAATGGCATCAAAGAAATTTTTGAATGTTTTCATTCTCATAAGCTCAGTACTTTTGTGGCCTTCTTGACGTTCTTCGGTAATCCAGATGAATAGATTATCAATCTTGCCTGCACTTCATATGAAATTCTTGCCTGTCTCTTCCCATAAGTCCTTCACAGGGTGTCCACCCAGTATGACTTTCTCCTGATATTGTAAACACCATTGCTTAATCCTTCCTTTTGAAACATGATTTCAAACATACTTTTTTCAAAAATATCCATCATTTCAACAAAACTTAAATTCCCAATTTCTATTTTAAAGTCATTTTAATAGAAAAACATGCAACACATTTCATAAAAAAAATACTTTTAATATATGAAGAATAATCATTTTAAAATAATTTCATACCACCTAATTTATTTAAATTATCATTATCTACATAAACTTTTTTGACATGAGTAATTTTATCTTGGAAACTGGCCTCCATTCTATATAAAGCAAAGAGAAGTCACAAAATCCTTGAGACTTTCCCTATCTACATCCTTGGTACTAGGTTGATAAATGTGGACAGTGCTATTGTAAGCTAAATGATAGTTATGCAGCAAGGCCAAAAAAGAAGAAAAGCCCAACTGCAAGATATTAAATAGAAACTACTTTCTTCTTAAAATAGTATATAAAAATATCTCTTCATGGAGGAAAAATGGGGAGAAAACAGAGGGGAGCAGAAAGAATTATTTTCTTTAAGAATTCCTCCAACATCTATATTGAATGGTGTGAGCTATGGTTTTTTTGTCATGACATTCTAAAGTAATAAAGAATCATAGATTTAGAACTGGAAAGGACCTTACTGGTCTATTATAATTCCTTCAAAATAATTAAGGAGTAACAGCAAGTTCATGGCTAAAATCTGGAATTAAAATTTGCTGCCATATAAATGAATGAAAGATCAATATTATGACTTTCATTTCATAGGACTTGAAACTATAATAAGAATTTGAATAATTTCATGTTGCTGAAGTTTTTAAAAATATATTTTATAATGGTAATGTTAATCTTTTTTATTCTATACAAATACACAGAAGTCACCTAAATCAACACAAAATAACACATCAAATAGTTAAAATAATATTCTCCAAAATGTAGTTTGAGAGTCATTAATGAATTGGAAATAAGAACAGTAGTCCTCTTTCTTTTCTCTTGCTTTTACTATTATACATTTTATAAATATATATATATATATATATATATATATATATATACACATATATGTATGTCTATTATGCATTACATTATATAGTATGCTATATTAATTATGTATTATACAGCATATATTATATTATACATTTAAACTATTATATAAATTTTTCTTCCTTTCTCCAAATATCTCACCATGCTCCCAGATTTATTCATGCTGCAGACTGAGCAAAGTAAATGTAAACATGGGTTTTCCCAATTATTTTAAATATTTCATTCTAAGAATATCATGTCAATGTGAGACTTTTATTTCATAAATAAAAGAAAAACCTATTTTTCCCTTCTAGTTAAATAGGCTTAAAAATAAAGGTCAATTTTAAAAAATAATTCAGCAAGATTATTTGTAAAGCCATGTAGTTTTTACAATACTGTGGTATCACCAAAATACCACATACTACTTACTATAGGAACCTGTCACATAGATACCTTCTAAAGGTCAAATGTAGATAATAATTAGAATTTTAAAATTACTGAGTGATAATTGTTCATATTTAAAATAATGCTTCAAGGTTTGTAAAACCCTTTACATATATTACTTCATCTGATCTTCTCAAACAAATGTAGATGGCAATAGCCAAGTTAGTTATTCTTTATCTTGGATTTATGACATTTCATTTTCTCCCAATGAATGCTACCCCATCCTTGTCAGACTAAAGTTCCATCTATTTATCCCACATACTTCTTGATTTTTTATTGTTACTAAAATCCTTCTCATTTCACTTATAAAGATTTTATAGATAAGATTAACAAACGTATGTTTTTCCAAAGCTGACACAGAATTTTTACTTTATCCCTTTAGCAACAAATTAATGTTTTAATTATGTTTTAACTCTGTTATCTGATTGAATGATTTAACTTGACACTATATTACATAGTCAAGTTGACTACCAAAATTGGATTATTCTATCATAAAAAGTGACACTTTTAATATGTAGAGTTTTTAAAAAGCTGTATGAAACATTCTCCTGCCTAAAATAGTGCTAAGAGAATAATTATCACACTATCATAAGGCAGAGAAAACTTTAAAGGCTATCTAAATGCCTTCTTGCAGTTCCAGGAAATGGCATAAAAATAGTCAAAGGCAATCAACTATTCTTATTTTAAAAGACCTTCAGGATAACATTCTCTATTAAGAACTCATTATCAAGTTTAACAACTAAAAAGAGATCTCCCCAGCAACTAAACTTACCTTTGTACCAATTTAAACCCATTCTTTCTAATTTAGCACTTAAGAAAAATGAATACCTACCTGCTAATCTTCTCCATGAAATAATGATAGAAGATTATTACTAAAGGCATTCCTATTAGTGCACTGTCCTTTTTGATACAACATTGTATTTTTCATAGCTAGACTTCAATACTCTGGATTCAACTTAGCTACTGAGATCTAGTCTCTACCATTTTCTCTCTCCCATTGGCCCCTGCTTCCCTTGAAGCTTGATGAGTGCATCAATAAGAAACATTTCTAAGAAATTATTCTTTTTTTTTTGGCAAAAGGTATATTTATTTAGAGGAATAGGTTACACAAATAATGAAGGAATACAACAGACACCAGAAAAAAAGTTGGGAGAGCATATGGAAGACAAGTTCCTCAATGGAACTCATAATTACCAATAGAAAGGGAGCACCCCATGAGATTGGGATATGTCCTTAGCTGGCAGGCTAAATCCCAAAAAAGACTTAGCACCCTAAAAGAGCAAGTTATCTAGAAGGAGGAGAAATGGGGTTGGGAAATGTAGTGGAGTTAGAGGAGATAAAACATGGCATGGAAAGAGAGGAAGGGGAAAGACACCACAAGGCAGAGTGCCAAGATGGCAGACTCAAAGTAAAATAGTAAGAAATTATTGTAAGTGCTTGGAATGCAAATGCAAAAAAATTTATGACTAAGTTCCTACATGTCTTTATAGGAACTGACATTCTTCTTAGAGAAACAAAAAATATATATATGTTAAAAATAATATGTCAAGTGTTAGAAAATAAACTATGACAGTCCAGTAAGAAGAGTGACCCCTGACATGAACAGAGTGACTTCAGTAGATTAAGAGAAGTGATGGTATTCAATACACGTGGCTTTGCATACCTACATGGTGGGTATCTACCCCATCAAGCATGATATAGTTATCATTGATGCTTTGATGCTTATTTTTACTCAAGCCCTAGAAGCAAGTTAGCTATTCTTTATCTTGGATTTATGATATCTCATTTTCTCCCAATGAATGCTACCCCATACTTGTTTGACTGAAGCTCCATCTATTTATTCCACATACTTCTTGATTTTTTATAGTTACTAGAATCCTATTTTCTACTTTTTTCATATTTCTTCCAATGTATTTCTTCCATTCATATTAACATATTTCAAAAGAAGAGATATGAGGAAAGAAGGAAAAAAAGAATACACTAAACATAAAAAAAGAAATTGTAAAAATATTCAAAAAATCATTTTCAAGATATGCTATTTAGTATATACAGTATAACAAATTATGGGTATAGTTGTGAACTGCTCCAATCAATCTAGAAAACAATTTGGAACTATAACCAAAGAGCTATAGTATCCAAAAGAAAATTTTTAAAAGAAGGAGGCAGTAGACTTGTACAAAAATATTTATAGCAGCTCTTTTAGGTGGCAAAGAATTGGAAATTGAGGGGATGCCTGTCAGTAGGAGACAGCTGAACAAGTTATGGTATATGGCTGTGATGGGACACTACTATTCTCTAAAAAATAATGATTAAGATACTTTCAGAAAAATCTGGGAAGATCTATATGAAGTGAACTGATACACAGTGAAATGAACAGAATGAGAAGCTTGTACTCATTAATAGCTATAATGTAAGTATGATCAAATGTGAAAGATTAGCTACTTTGATAAATACAATGATCCAAGAAAATTCCAAAGGACCCATGATGAAAAGTGTTCTGCACCTCCAGAGAAAAAACTGATGAGCTCTGAATGTAGACTGAAGCATACTTTTTCCTCCTTTATGTTTCTTGTTTTTGTTTTCTTTGCAACATGGCTTAATATGCAATATATTTTGCATGACTTCACATATGTAACCAATAACACATTTCTTGGGGGAGATATGAGAGGCAGAGAGAATATAAACTCAAAATTTTTTTAATCTAAAAATTATTTTAAAATAAAAAATAAAGTACATACAAGATTTTTAAAACGTTTTTTTGAGGCAATTGGGATTAAGTGACTTGCCCAGGGTCACGCAGCTAGGAAGTGTTAAGTATCTGTGACCAGATTTGAACTCAGGTCCTCCTGACTTCAGGGCTGGTGCTCTATCCACTGCCCCATCATACAAGATTTTTTTTTTTTAATATGCTATTTATACTTACCTGTCCCCAGGCATACATATTGTTATGCGTCTGTGAAGGATTGACTTTTGAAAGCAGGAACCGTGCCTTTCAAACAAAGATGGAAAAAAAAAGTCATCAAACAAAAAATTCTTAGGTTTACACTGCCTAAGACATTTTTTTCTTAAAAGTTTTTCTTGAGATATTATTTTCAGTTGATTTAATGATGATCAAAAATAAGATAATATCTAGATCTCTTTAATATTTATAATCATTTTCCATTCCCCAAAATTCAAATATAGTAGAGTGACAAAGAATATTTCTTATATCAAAAAATATATTGTCCAATTAATCAGTACTAGCCTAAAATATTATTAAAAACTTAAAATTGTTAAGAGCATGATGTCATCCCTGGTAATGTCATTTTAAAATTATCACCTGATATCTGATTATCTCTTACCTGTTTGGAAGGGGACATAATAATGTTCTTCACCCATTTACCTGGCTCCCACCAGAAGAAATCTCAAAAAGGAGTCAATAATGGTCACGTGATTGGATTAAAATAACCAATATAGTTAACAAGACTGAACTGTCTTGAATTTGCCTTTCCTTTAAAAGAACTAACATGCTACAATGATCATGAGATTTGCCATTCAACTTGAAAATGAAACTTGATTTTGTACTTTAATAGACAAATAGCAGCTAGGAGGTGCAGTAAATAGAGGACTTGGTTTGGACTCAGGAAGATCCATTCTCATGAGTTCAAATCCTGCCTTAGACCCTTACTAGCAGTGTAACCCTGGGTGAGTCATCTAAGCTCTATCTGCCTCAATTCTCATCTGTAAAATGAGCTGCAGAAGGAAATGGTAAACAACTCCACTATTGGAGTACCAAGAAACTCCAATAGTGTTTGGAAACTACTATTTCCAAATAGTACCAAGAAAACTTCAAAAGGAGTCACAAAAAGTGACTAAATGAGTGAACACAACTAAATGGACAAATAAGGACATGCACTCATGTGCATTTGTATGCACATACATACATACATACACATAGAGTCTTATAATGTTTATATAGTTATTTAAGGTTTGCAAAGTATTTTATGTAAATTATCTAATTTGATCCACATAACACTCTTATCATAACAGATTAAAACATTTAGATTGAGAAAAATTAAGACTTGACCGTAGTCACACAGCTTTTAGATGTCCAAGTTAGGATTTGAACTCAGGTCTTTCTATTATTCAAATTCAACATTATCAAATGTAGCAACTAGCTGCCTGATATTTACAGCAGATTTTTTTTTTTTGTACAAGCTAATAATGGGAAATAAAGTGGCTGCCTATAAACTGGGAAATGACTGAACAACCTAAGTAAAAACATAATGGAGTATTGCTACTATGTAAGAAATTTTCAGAGAAACCTGAGAAAGCAAGTATGAATTGAAGAAAGAAGTGACAAGAATACCTCCCCTGTAAAGAAAACTTTGGAAGATTTCAGAACTTTGTTAAATGCCATAAAGAGTCTTTTATTTTTTTTACAGGATGAATAATGAACCCCTTCAAAAAAGACAGTCATTGTATTCCAGATATAGTCTGTATTCAAACATTTTTGAACATTACCAAAACGGCAATTTATTTGCTTGACTATTTTTTTGTCAGGAGGGTTTTCTTTTTCCTTTCTACCCCCAATGAAGATAAGAAGATGAAAAGAAAAGAAAATTTTAATTGACATATACTTAAATCACATGTCACAGGAAGCAGAGCCAAGATAGCAAAGAACAACACACTCTTCTTTCTGATCTTCAAGATCCTCAACTAATTAGCAAGTTCAGCCTCTGATTTAGTTCTGGACTGGTAGAAACAATGAATATTGGGAGTGCATCAAATTACCAGCAGAAGATAATTTTAAAGATCACCAGAAAAGGTCTGCTTCAGTCAGGCATGGAAGGAGGTGACCAGGCACGCAGGCAGGCAGAGCACAAGGACACCAGCACAGGCTGTGCAGACCCAAGGTTAGTGTGTTCTCCACAAGCCGGTGCAGCCTCAGCAGGGCAGTGCAGATTCCATGCTGCAGAGACTCTACGAGGGGGAATCTACACTATCGTTGGCTACTCTGCCCTGACTGCAAGCCAATAGATCGGCAGAGAAGTTAGAAAACATCTAACACAAACACGGTAAACAGTGAACCCCAAAATGCCACAGTCTCATGGGACCTGGTCATGCCCACCAAGCACCTGGAGTGAATCAGCACGATCCCAGCACAGCTGGGCCACTTTGTGACTTGTAGAGGAAGCTTGGAAAATCTCCCCTGCCCTAAAAGCCCTAAAATGAGTAAAAAGGCAAAGAAAACTGTGACCATACATAGTTTTTATGGTGAAAGAAAAGAACACATTTCAAACCCTGAGGAGACTAAAAGCAGATTGTCTCCAGATGAAGCCCCAAAAGGTGGTATAATCTGATTCCTATCACACAAGGCTCTCCTAGAAGAAATGAAAAGGATTAAATTAAATTGATTAATTTAATCAAATTAAAAGAGAGCTAAAAGAAAAATGGGAAAATGAAAACTTAGCAAGAGGGTTTGGAAAGGGCATAAAACTCATTAAAAATAGATATAACAAAATAGAAAAAGAAATCAACTCCCTGAAAAACAGAATTTGTGAAATGGAAAAGGAAAATAACTCCTTAAAAAACAGAATTTGTGAAATGGAAAAAAAAATTCCATAGAACAAAACAATTCATTTAAAAACTCGATTAGACAAATGCAAACAGTTTAAAAAAAAAGTAAATGAAGAAAATAATTCACTAAAAATCAGAACTGAAAAAATGGAAATGAATGACTCAATGAGACATCAAGAATCAGTTAAGCAGAACCAAAAAAAAAAAAAAATTAAAAAATAGAAAAAAATGTAAAATCTACTTGGGAAAACAACTAACCTGGAAAATAGATTTAGGAGAGACAATCTAAAGATTATTGGCCTCCCTGAAAACCATGATAAAAAAAAAGAGCACAGGTACTATTTTTCAGGAAATCATCAACAAGACCTGCCCTGATGTTAAAGAATCAGAAGGTAAGATAGCCACTGAAAGAATTCAACTTCTGGGCAACATGGCGGAGAGGAGACACACAGCTGTGTAAGCTCTGCGTTTTCTCTCAGAATTCATTTCATGACAAGCCTCTGAATTAATGCTTGACTGAAAAAAAAACCCACAAATAGTTACCAAGAGAAGACATCCTTGAAATTCGCCAGGAAAGGTCTGTTTTTTCTCGAGGCCAGGGACAGTTTTAGACTGGGCGCAGGCTGAGGGCAGGCAGTGGCAGAGAGAGCTGAGCAGGCAGCTCACAGCAGAGCAGACCAGAGGGGGGTAGGGTGTGATCTCAGCCGTCTCTGTGGGAAGAGCTTTGCTACAGGATTTGATACTTTGCCCTGGCAGCAAATCAGTAGCCCAGCAAAGAAGGTAAAAATACCGGGGGTGAAGAATACAACCTCAAACAGCTGGAGTCTCTCTGAGACCTGGCCACCCCTCCCCCACAGTGTCTCAGCACGCTCTTGGAGTCTCAGAACACAGGCAAAGTAGCACAGCCAGCGCTGTGTCCTGCTAGTACCTCACTGCTGCCCCCCCACAGTCTGTAGAAGAAGCTTGTTAACACCACCCAGCCCTTCCCCCTAAAAAAGCAGATTCCATTTGGGGTTTTTTCTTTTTTTCTTTGCTAGTTTGTCTTTGATTCTTCTCTGACAAAATAAGCAAAAAATTGAAAAGGATCTTAACCATTGACAGCTTCTATATAGATAGAGAGCAGACTCTAAACCCTGAGGAGACTAAAAACAGACTGTCTCCAGGTGAATCCCCAAAGGAGAAGACCATCTGTTCCTCAGCACAGATGAAACTCACAGAAGGAATTAAAAAGGCTCTCACAAGAGAGCTAGAAGAAAAATGGGAAAAGGAGAGGGAGACTTAGCAAAAGAGTCTGGAGAAGTCATCCCACTCATTTAAATACAGAGTGGATAAAGAAATCAAATCCTTGAAAATTAGGATTAGTGAACTGGAAACAGAAAATAGCTCTCTAAAAAATAAAATTAGTGAAATGGAAAAAAATTCTATAAAACAAAAAACACAATTGGACAATTAAAAAAAGATATTTAAAAAGTGAGTGAAGAAAATACTTCATTCAAAATCAGAATCGAACAAATGGAATTGAATGACTCGAGGAGACAACAAGAATCAGTCAGGCAAAACAAAATCAAACAATGGAAAAAAATGTGAAATACCTTCTTGGGAAAATAACAGACATGGAAAATAGGTCTAGGAGAGACAATCTGAGAATTATTGGACTCCCAGAAAAATATGATGAAAAAAAAGAGCCTGGACACTATTTTCCAGGAAATTATCAAAGAGAACTGCACAGAAGTCATTGAAACAGAGGGCAAAATAGACATTGAAAGAATTCATCGCCTACTGAAAGGGATCCTAAAATCAAAACATCAAGAAATATAGTGGCCAAATGCCAGAACCCGAAGACGAAAGAAAAAATACTGCAAGCGACTAGAAAAACCCAATTCAAATATAGAGGAGCCACAATAAGGATTACCCAGGATATAGCAGCATCTACATTAAAAGATCGAAGGGCCTGGTATGGTATTCCAAAAGGCTAAGGAACTCGGTATGCAACCAAAAATAACTTACCCAGCCAGAATGAGCATCTTTTTCCAGGGAAGAAGACAGACATTCAACGAAATAAGTGAATTTCATCTATTTCTGATGAAAAAAGTTTGATCTACAAATATAGAATTCAAGAGAAACCTAACAAGGTAAAAAGAAATCTCGGGAACCATATTTCTGCTATAAAGATGTATAAAAAATACATGTATACCTTGTTCTAGAAACTAGAGGTGGAAAGGACATTGTACCAGAAAAAGGGTAAAGTGGGGGTACTACATCTCACAAAGAGGCAAAGGAAACCTATTATATCTGAGAGAAAGAATGGAGAGGGATGAATATAGTGGGTATCTTACTGCCAACAGAATTGGCTTTAAGAGAAAAATTTTAGACATATTCAATTTATGGTGAAACTTCTCCCACCTCATTGAAGAGTGAGAAGGGAAAAAATAAGCTTAAGCAGAAGGGAATACGGAAACTGTGAGGGAAAGGAGTAAGATAGGGGGAGGAACTCTAAGGCGGTGGCGGGGAGGGATACTAAAAAGGGAGGGCTATGAGAAGCAAGTGGTGCTCACAAGTTTAATACTGGAAAGTGGGGGAAGGGGGAAAGAAGGGAAAAAAGCATAAACAGGGGTTAACAAGATAGCAAGTAATATAGAATTGGTAATTTTAACCATAAATGTGAATGGGGTAAACTCCCCCATAAAGAGGAAGCAGTTAGCAGAATGAATTAAAAGCCATAATCCTGCAATATGTTTTTTTACAGGAAACACACCCGAAGCAGGGAGATACATGCAGAGTAAAGATAAAAGGTTGGAGCAAAATCTACTGTGCTTCAGGTGAAATCAAAAAGGCAGGGGTAGCCATCCTGATCTCAGATCAAGCAAAAGCAAAAATTGACCTAATTAAAAGAGATAAGGAAGGGCACTATATCTTGCTAAAGGGTAGCATAGATAATGAAGCAATATCAATGCATTTTTATACATCACCAACAAAATCCAACAGCAAGAGATACAAAGAGAAATTCCATTCAAAATAACTGTCAACAGCATAAAATATTTGGAAATCTATCTATCAAAGGAAAGTCAGGAATTATATGAGCAAAATTACAAAAAAACTTTCCACACAAATAAAGTCTGACTTAAATAACTGGAAAAATATTAAGTGCCCTTGAATAGGCCAAGAGAATATAATAAAGATGACAATACTCCCTAAACTAATCTATTTATTTAGTGCTATACCAATCAGACTTCCAAGAAAATATTTTAATGATCTAGAAAAAATAACAACAAAATTCATATGGAATAATAAAAGGTCGAGAATCTCAAAGGAATTATTAAAAAAAAAATCAAATGAAGATGGCCTAGCTGTACCTAATCTAAAACTATATTATAAAGGAGCAGTCACCAAAACCATTTGGTATTGGCTAAGAAATAGATTAGTTGATCAGTGGAATAGGTTAAGTTCGCAAGACAAAATAGTCAACTATCATAATCTAGTGTTTGACAAACCCAAAGATCCTAACTTTTGGGATAAGAATTCATTATTTAACAAAAACTGCTGGGATAACTGGAAATTAGTATGGTAGAAATTAGGCATGGACCCACACTTAACACCGTATACCAAGATAAGATCAAAATGGGTCCATGATTTAGGCATAAAGAACGAGATTAAAAATAAATTAGAGGAACATAGGACAGTTTCTCTCCCAGACTTGTGGAGGAGGAAGAAATTTGTGACCAAAGATGAACTAAAGACCATTACTGATCACAAAATAGAAAATTTTGATTACATCAAATTAAAAAGCTTTTGTACAAACAAAACTAATGCAAACAAGATTAGAAGGGAAGCAACAAACTGGGAAACATCTTCACAGTTAAAGGTTCTGATAAAGGCCTCATTTCCAAAATATATAGAGAATTAACTCTAATTTATAAGAAATCAAGCCATTCTCCAATTGATAAATGGTCAAAGGATATGAACAGACAATTTTCAGATGATGAAATTGAAACTATATGAAAGTGTTCCAAATCACTATTGATCAGAAAAATGCAAATTAAGACAACTCTGAGATACCACTACACACCTGTGAGATTAACTAAAATGACAGGCAAAAATAATGATGAATGTTAGAGGGGATGTGGGAAAACTGGGACACTGATGCATTGTTGGTGGAGTTGTGAACGAATCCAAACATTCTGTAGAGCAATCTGGAATTATGCCCCAAAAGTTATCAAACTGTGTATACCCTTTGATCCAGCAGTGTTTCTACGGGCTTATACCCCAAGGAGATATTAAAGATATACCCCAAAGAGATACTGGGAAAGGGGCCAGTATGTGCCAAAATGTTTGTGGCAGCCCTGTTTGTAATGGCTAGAAGCTGGAAACTGAGTGGATGCCCATCAATTGGAGAATGGTTGGGTAAATTGTGGTATATGAATGTTATGGAATATTATTGTTCTGTAAGAAATGACCAGCAGGATGAATACAGAGAGGCCTGGAGAGACTTACATGAACTGATGCTAAGTGAAATGAGCAGAACCAGGAGATCATTATACACTTCAACAACAATACTGTATGAAGATGTATTCTGATGAAAGTGGATTTCTTTGACAAAGAGACCCAACTCAGTTTCAATTGATCAAAGATGTACAACAGCAGCTACACCCAAAGAAAGAAGACTGGGAAATGAATGTAAACTGTTAGCATTTTGTTTTTCTTCCTGGGTTATTTCTATCTTCTGAATCCAATTCTCCCTGTGCAACAACAGGACTGTTCGGTTCTGTATACATATGTTGTATCTAGGATATACTGCGACATATTTAACATATATAGGACTGCTTGCCATCTAGGGGAAGGGGTGGAGAGAGAGAGAGGAAAAATCGGAACAGAAGAACAAGGGATAATGTGTAAAAAATTACCCTGGCATGGGTTCTGTCAATAAAAAGTTATTATAAATAAAATAAAATAAACTCACTAAAAAAAAAAAAAAAAAAGAATTCACCAAACACCTTCTGAAAGAGACCCCAAAATAAAAACTTCAAGGAATATCGTGGCTGAATTTCAGAACTATCAGATTAAGGAAAAAAATATTACAAGCAGACAGTAAAAAACAATAAAAATACCGAGGAGCCACAATAAGGATCACCCAATATCTAGCAGCTTCAACGTTAAAGATCGAAGGGCCTGGAATCTGATATTCCGAAAGGCAAAGGAACTTGGCATGCAGCCAAGAATAAATTACCCTGATAAACTGAGCATTTTCTTCCAGGAAAGAAGACAGATATTCAAGGAAACAAGTGAAATTCCATTCATTTCTGATGAAAAGACCAGAGCTAAAGAAAAAATTTGACTTCCAAATATAGGACTCAAAAGAAGCATAAAAAGTAGTAAAAAAAAAAAAAAAAAAAAAACCTACCTCTTGAGAACTGTATTTCTGTTATGGGTATACGATTTTACAATTATAATATAAAAAAGAAAGTAGGGGTGGAAAGGGGATTGTACCAGAAAAAGGGAAAAGTCGAGGTAAAATGAGGGAAATTACATCTTACAAAGAGGCAAAGGAAACCTATTGTTTCCAGATACAATAGGTTTCTGAGGGAAAGAAGGGAAGGGGATGAACATTGTGTGAATCTTACTCTCATCAGATTTGGCCCAAAGAAAAAACATTAGAGATATCTGGTTTACAGAGAAACTTCTCTCAACTTATTGAAAAGGGAGAGGGGAAAGACAAAAAAAGAAAGGGTAGGCTAAATAGACGGGAAAACAGAAATTGGAGAGGAAAGGTATAAGAAAGAGGAAGGGACTCTAAAGGGGGAGGGCTGCTTTAGGCAAGTGTTGCTCATCACTTAAATATTGGAGAGGAGGGAAAGGGGAAAAGGAAAGAGAAAAGTATAATTTGGGGATGGATAATAAGATGGCAGGAAATCAGAATTAGTAGTTCTAACTGTAAATGTGAATGGAGTGAGCTTTCCCATAGAGCGAAAGCAGATAGGAAAATGGATTAAAAGCCAGAATCCTACAATATGTTGTTTACAAAAACCACATTTAAAGCAGAGTGATACATACAGAGTAAAAGTAAAAGGCTGGAGCAGAATCTATTATACTTTAGGTGAAGTAAAAAAAGCAGGGGTAACCATCCTGATTTCAGATAAAGCAAAAGCAAAAATTGATCTAATTAAAAGAGATAAGGAAGGAAACTATACCTTGCTAAAGGGTACCATAGATAATGAAGCAATATCAATATTAAATATATATGCACCAAGAGGTATAGCATGGAAATTCCTAAAGGAGAAGTTAAGAGAGCTGTAAGAAGAAATAGATAGCAAAACTATAATAGTGGGAGATCTCAACTTTGCTCTATCAGAACTGTAGTGTTCTGGTTGGTTTTCTGGAGGTCTTGGAAGCAGCCTTTATTTCAGCAGAGTAATCACGAGAATAACCAGGTGTTAAAGTCCAAAGCCTTTATTGTCTCCTTAGCTTTTCAGATTGGCCTTGGTCTCAGTGGGGGAAGTGCAGGAGGCCAGCCACCATGGTAGTGTGAGATGAAGTGAAATCTCTTGAGTCCAAGGGCTTGTACTTCAGCATCCAGCCACCACAAAGGTGGGATGATGGAATGAATCTGTCTCTCAGTGCCACTTTATATGCTCTATTTTAATTATATCATCATAGGTATGAATCTTGTAGAACTATATTAAATACTAAGTACATGTACTGAACTAAAGAACTAAAATCACCATGCTAAATTAGATAACCACTGCCTTATCACTTCCACTTAGCACCTTGTAAGAATCCTTGTTTCAAGTTCAGCCCATAAAACAGAACTAGATAAATCAAACCACAAAATTAATAAGAAAGAAGTTAAAGAGGTAAATAGCATACTAAAAAGTTAGGTATGATAGATCTTTGGACAAAATTGAATGGAGACAGAAAGGAGTACACTTTCTTCTTGGCAGTTCATGAAACCTATACAAAAACTGACTATATATTAGGACATAAAGACCTCAAAATCAAATGCAGAAAGGAAGAAATAGTAAATGCATTTTTTTCATATCACAATGCAATAAAAATTACATTCAATAAAAAGCCAGGGGGAAATAGATCAAAAAGTAATTAGAAACTGCATAATCTCATCCTATGAAACAGCAAATCATAGACACAATAATTTCATCAAAGAGAATGACAATAATGAGACAATATACCAAAATTTGTGGAATGCAGACAAAGCAGTAATAAGGGAAAATTTTATATCTCTAGATGCTTATTTGCATAAAATAAAGAGAAGATAAATGTAACTAAAAAAGCTAGACAAAGCAAGTTGGGCTTGCAACTAAAAAGCTAGAAAAGGAACAAATTGAAAACCCCAATCAAATACCAAACCTGAAATTCTAAAACTTAAAGGAGAAATTAATAAAATTGAAACTAAAAAAACTATTTAATTAATAAATAAAACTAAGAGTTGGATTTATGAAAAAACCAACAAAATAGATAAACTTTTAGTGAATTTGATTAGAAAAAGCGGAAAATCAAATTACCAGTCTTAAAAATGAAAAGAGAGAATTTTCCATTAATGAAGAGGAAATTAGAGCAATAATTAGGAGTTACTTTGGCCAACTTTATTCCAATAAATCTGATAACCTAAGTGAAAAG
This sequence comes from Sarcophilus harrisii, assembly GCF_902635505.1. NCBI lineage: Eukaryota > Metazoa > Chordata > Mammalia > Dasyuromorphia > Dasyuridae > Sarcophilus > Sarcophilus harrisii. Next base: position 338,556,761 of record NC_045427.1, read on the forward strand.
GAGGAATCTCTACAAAAATATAGATTGCCCAGATTAACAGAAAAGGAAGTAAATTGCTTAAATATTCCCATTTTAGAAAAAATAAATATAACAAGATATTAAGCAATTCCCTAAGAAAAAATCCCCAGGACCAGATGCATTTACATGTCAATTGTACCAAACATTTAAGGAACAATCAATTCCAATATTATATAAACTATTTGAAAAAATACGGAATGAAGGATTCCTATTAAATTCCTTTTTTGACACAGACATGCTACTGGCACCTAAACCAAGTAAGATGAAAATAGAAAGAAAATTATAGACCAATCTCCCTAATGAATATTGATGCAAAAATCTTAAATAAAATATTAGCAAAGAGATTACCGAAAATCATTCCCCAGATAATACACCATGACCAAGTAGGATTTATACCAGAAATGCAGGGCTGGTTCATTATTACTAGTAGCATAATTGACTATATCAATAACCAAATTAACAAAAATCATATAATTATCTCAATAGATGCAGAAAAAACATTTGATAAAATCTAACACTCATTACTATTAAAAACACTAGAGAGTATAGGAATAAATCGATCTTTCCTTAAAAATACTAGCATCTATTTAAAACCATCAGTAAGCATCATATGTAAGATCAAGGGTGAAACAAGGTTGTCCATTATCACCAAAACTATTCAATATTGTATTAGAAATGCTAGCTTTGGCAATAGAGATGAAAAAGAGATTAAAGGAATTAGAGTAGGTAATGAGGAAACCAAATGGGGATGGGGGGAAGGAGAAGAAAATTTGAAACAGAAGGCTTTGCAAGGGTCAATGTTGAAAAAATTACCCATGCATATGTTTTGTAAATAAAAAGCTATTAAAAAAATAAAACAAATCACATGTCACAGCGGTATACTTTCAAAAAATCATGTTAATCATTCTATAATAATTATACAATTTGGAATTTGGAATGTTCAAATAGTGTTTATCCTATCATGATGTGGTTAAAAAGGTTCAATGAAACAAATATATAGATAGATAGATAGATACAATCTATTCTACAAAGAGGTATGTTTATAAAAGAAAACTATTTACCTGGCTGCCTCCATGTTCTGTATCGATGTACCGTGGCATTGGAAATCTGGAATGCAGAATTTCTTGAGCATCATCTACTGGGGCTTGCAAGAGATGGCGAAAATTTTCATATTCTGGCATGTCCTGGTAGCCTGATTTGCGCCACTGCGCTATGGTCTAAATTAAAAAAACAAAAACAAAACAAAAAAACAAGGAGAATTTCGATTTTCCTTTCTGGTGTATCAAGTATTCTAAAGAAGATAATATTCATGGGAAACAACCTTAGAAAAGATAACAGGAAAAATTTTACTACTGTTTATGAAACCATTTAACTAGTATAACAATTTTTAAGGTACAGTTCCAGCAGGAGTTCTTAACCTGGGTCTGTAAACTTGCATTTTTGGTTTTTTTTTTTTTAGTATTCTGACAATTGCATTTCAATATAATCGATTTCTTTCATATTACTATGCATTTTATTTTATACATTCAAAAATATTCTAAGAAATGGTCCTTAGAATATTATTGCTCTGTAAGAAATGACCAACAGGATGATTTCAGAAAGGCCTGGAGAGACTTACACGAACTGATGCTGAGTGAAATGAGCAGGACCAGGAGATCATTATATACTTCAACAACAATACTATATGATGACCAGTTCTGATGGACCTGGCCATCCTCAGCAATGAGATCAACCAAATCATTTCCAATGGAGCAGTAATGAACTGAACCAGCTACACTCAAAGAAAGAACTCTGGGTGATGACTAAAAACCATTACATTGAACTCCCAATCCCTATATTTATGCCCACCTGCATTTTTGATTTCCGTCACAAGCTAATTGTACAATATTTCAGAGTCTGATTCTATTTGCACAGCAAAATAACGGTTTGGTCATGTATACTTATTGTGTATCTAGTTTATATTTTAATGTATTTAACATCTACTGGTCATCCTGCCATCTAGGGGAGGCAGTGGGGGATAAGAGGTGAAAAATTGGAACAAGAGGTTTGGCAATTGTTAATGCTCTAAAGTTACCCATGCATATAACCTGTAAATAAAAGGCTATTAAATAAAAAATAAAAATAAAAAAAAATCTATCAAAAAAAAAAAAAAAAAAAGAAATGGTCCTTAGGCCTCACCAGACTATCAGAAATGTCCATGACATTAAATAAAGGTGCATGGAATAAATGAAAACAGTTTAAGTTTAAGTTTCTTCTCTTAAAAATAAAATACAAAATAAGCAACTAATCAGAATAGACTTTTCAAAAATACTCCTTTAATTAAAATGATATGTGAGAGTAAATTAATACAAATCCAATGACTTTTGCAGAACCTTTTATGACAGATTTCCCAGGTACTTCAAGCCAATGTATTAGTAAAAAAATTTCTCATAATTATCATTTTATAAACTACGTAAATTTAAGAAAAACAATAAATGAAATGCTCAAGTGGCTTATACTCCTCTTGAAGGCTGTCATTTTCACTATCACTTTGGCAAAGAGCTAACTCTTCAAATCCCTGACTATAAATCCAGGATTTAAAATGGTGTTCAAAAGGCCAAATCAGATTGGGATCATCTATAGCACTGACAGCAAATTCAAATGGAAATGAAGGCCACTAAATCATACATAAGGATCTCTACAGGCACATATGACTTAGAAAATCACATACTAACATTATCTATGTCTTGTTTCATTTTGGTTATTTTGTTAAATATTTTCAATTATCTTTCATTTGATTATTATATTATTATATATTATTATTATAGTATTATATATATATATATAATATATATATAATATTATACTAGGAGTGTAGCACGCTACATATTTGATCTTTGGGACTTTAAAAAAGATGGAGCTGAGAGTAACTGGATTTCTTAACTGAGAGTCAGTTGTCAGAGAACCACACCCAGTGGCTAGTGATCTGTCAGTTTTACTTGTTCTCCCTAGAATATACCATGTCTGTCCTTCTCTCCCTATTCCCTATATTTAGGGAATGAAAATGTATTTTAATACTAGTCTAGGGGAAAATCTGTCTAGGGCAGAATCTGTTGAAGCAAAAATTATTTAACACCAAAAGACAGAAATGGAATTGTCTTAATCAACTGCATTACTTCAAGAAATCATTGTAATATTGCTTCCTTACAAGCATTCAAAATGTCCTGCAAACCTAGTAAATGAACCAGAGTTAAATACAGCTTGATAGATAAAGATAGTTTAAAGAATTATTATTGGATATTTTATTTTTGTAGATAAATCTCCCTCAATCCAAGTTTACTCAATTCAGTTCTACATCTAGACATTTTTTTAAAAGTACAAAGTAATATCAACAACATATTTAATGTCTTCTTTAAGCCTACTGCCAAGCTATCTTAAGAAAAAAAAGCTGAAACTAAAATGGCAAAAGCCTTTCTTGGCTCAATCAGTATTACAAAAAGTTTTACTTATCAGAGTACAATTAGAAGCTATTATTAAGTAATAATGAAAAGTTAACAAATACTGATTGGTATACTATGCTTCAAATGTCTATCTTTAGCAAGACCTTTGGTATCAAGTAGAATTAGGGACTGCTATACTACTGGAAAGATCTGAAAAAGCAATGTTCTATAGGAATATTCATCTCTCATAATTAGAATTCCCAGAGCAGTAAAATTAGCCATCTGTCTGCCTTCTTGCAATGGTAAAAGCACTATAGTTAGAAAATTAAATGAGAATACTATCCTTTTAAAAAGGCAAACTGATTCCCTCACAAACAGCAAGTACAACTGGTGATTTACTGCTTGCACATATATACTATACATGTGGTCACAGGTATGGTTAAAGTAAAGTATGAGTTAAAGTAATGTGTCACTTTGTAAACTAAATCTAAAAAAAACTGGTAGGGATTCTTATACATATTTTAAATTATTATTATTATTATTATAAGAAAATCAAAGTTTAATCTAAAGGAGGTAAAAACTTTTTTTTAAAGTAAATAAAATATTCTGCTCAAAGGAGATTTAAAATTAATGAAATCTTACCTCCCCATGATAAATCAAAATCTGAAAAAAGGTGTCCATCAGAAGAATACGATCTGCAAGAATACTGCTGCTATCAAGAAGAACAGGCTGAAATAAAGTAAAAAAGGAAAGGAAGAGGAAAGAGAAAAAATGAAAAAAACAAATTATGTAGAGAGATCTTTCCAAGACTGTGTACAAATTTCTTATTTTCTATTATGGAATATTACTGTTCTGTAAGAAATGACCAACAGGATGATTTCAGAAAGGCCTGGAGAGACTTACACGAACTGATGCTGAGTGAAATGAGCAGGACCAGGAGATCATTATATACTTCAACAACAATACTAGATGATGACCAGTTCTGATGGATCAGGCCATCCTCAGCAACAAGATCAACCAAATCATTTCTAATGGAGCAGTAATGAACTGAACCAGCTATACCCAGAAAAAGAACTCTGGGAGATGACTAAAAACCATTACATTGAATTCCCAATCCCTATATTTATGCACACCTGCATTTTTTATTTCCTTCACAAGCTAATTGTACAATAATTCAGAGTCTGATTCTTTTTGTACAGCAAAATAATGTTTTGGTCATGTATACTTATTATGTATCTAAGTTATATTTTAATATATTTAACATCTACTGGTCATCCTGCCATTTAGGGGAGGGGGTGGGGGGGTAAGAGGTGAAAAATTGGAACAAGAGGTTTGGCAATTGTTAATGCTGTAAAGTTACCCATGTATATATCCTGTAAATAAAAGGCTATTAAATTTAAAAAAAAAAAATTCTTATTTTCTAATTAGGTTTGTATAAAATTTCTGAACTCATGAAAAAACTATTACAAACTACACAGTCAATGCAACATTGTCGAAATCATACAGCATCAACTTAAGGGCCAAATATATTCAGCTATGACATTATGTAAGAAATAACATGTTAGGGGCAGGTAGGTAGCATAGTGGACAGAGTACCAGCCCTGATGTCAGAAGGACCTGAATTCAAATCTGGTCTTGGACACTTAACAGTTCCTAACTGTATGATTCTGGGCAAGTCACTTAACCCCAATTACCTCAGCAAAAAAAAAAAAAAGGAAAGGAAAAAAAAGAAATAACATGTTATCTAAACATAAGGCATTCACAGAATTAGATCTATGAGTTAGGATCTAATTTAAAATCCTCATTTTATAACTGTAGAAACTAAGACCCAATATAGAGAATTTCTGTAATATAAATAGAACTTTTTCCACAAGGTAAATCTTGATCAGTGGTTCCCAATGTTTTTCCCAAAGGTTTCACAGGAATCACCATCTTATCTGGAAATTTTTAAGGGGGAAACCAAATTTCTAAGAGAGAAAATCAAACTTTCCAAGATAAACCGTTGCCCTGTTAAACTTGCTTGAAGAAACAGGATTCATTCACATTTTCTCTCAAACTCTCTTGCAGTTAAATTATTTTATGATTTCATGATGTTAACTATATACGCTTCTGATTACTTCTATTTTAAAAAATGTTTTATATAGAAGAGACAGTATTATTTTTAATAGATTGATTCAATTATTCTTTTTTTTTTTTTTTTTTTTTTTTGCTTTTCAAAAGACAACTACTAAAATAACAAACAAAAATGATGCAAGAAAATTTTCTAGAATTCTTTCTAGTTCCAAATCTTATTATCACAGTATGAGCATGAACATCATCATTGTTATTTTTTTACCTCTGGAGGTCCACTAAAAGAGTAGGCATAGAGAATAGGCTGAATCATGATTAATGACTGGGTCAGATCTTGACGCATAAAATGATGCCGGTAATATGAACTCTCATCAGGACTGTTGTTAAAAACTTGCAAGAAAGGAGATCTTCGTAAATGGAACATAAACTGCAAAATAAAACATTTGGTTAACTTGAAATAATTTTGCTTATTTTTTCTCAAAATAATATAAGTATGTTAAACTATGATTCTAACAAAATTATTAAATTCACTATAAACTAATATGAATTAACAAAAAATACTTATCAACTTTCCTCCCTCAAATATAAAATATTCTAAGGCTGATTATCAGGCATCTATATCCTTTGTTTTTCCTTTCTTCTTCTCTTGGGTTTTCTGTCTTTTGGCCTATTTACTACTCATTAATACTTCCACCAAAATTTTTTTAAAAATCAATGAATTCCAATTAATTTTTCTACTCAGAAGTATAGTTTCTCCTTCAGTGGGAACCTATTAAATATAATGAGCCAAGCTAATGTTTCAGGCTAGAGGGTAAAATGCATGGCATTGTGGGTGGACCACAAAATGTAATCACAGCAACTTTACTAAAGAGTGATGATAAATAAAGATATAATTTCTATGATTTAAAAAAATGTCATTTATATAAAATAGTCAATCCATTATCTCACTAAAGATGGTCTTTCCTTTAAGAGAGGCTAATTAAAAGAAAATACTTTCTATTTAAGTAATATGATTACTAAATTATAGAAAGAATTCCTGTAATATAAACAGAATTCCTTCCACAAAAAAACATCTAGATCAGTGGTTCCCAATGTTTTTCCCAATTCAAACATATTTCATCAGACAAAAAAAAAGAAAAAAGCCTTAGGAACCCCTAGTGGAAAGATTTTATACATACAAAATATATCTATAACAATTAAACAATTATTTACTACTTAAAGTGTCATTAAAGAACTTAAAGCACAAACCCCATGAGTCATAATCTCAAACCTCCTGGGGGTTCTTGAACCCCTAAATGGGAACCACAGATCCAGATTAATTGAACAAACATGTGAGAATAATGGAACTAAAATTCTGTAATAATTATAGTATGTGTGTCTATTATATTCTCACCTGTGGGTAAAGGGAGAAGGTTTCCGAAAATCTGAATGAATTTGGATCATCTTTGTGATACTCTCCAAATTTCTGACACTAGATAAAATAAAATCTAAATTAGTAAAGTACTTCCTGGCATTGCTAAAAAATGTTATTGCTGAACTCGTTTACAAAGGACTATGACTCTATAACCCAGAATAAATATCAAGTTAAAAACCGAAATATCACCTAATTTAGGATTTTTAACTTTCTCCCAAAATATTCTTTAACTATGGAGCAAAATCAACCCAAATACTCACTATGGTTCTAAGTACTACCCATCTGACAAAGTTGGAAAGCAATTTGTCAAAAACTAAGTTTACATTAATTTCTTACAGCATACACATGATAGACAATAAGCTCCAAATTGACAAATGTCCCAAGAAGTAAAAATTTAAAAATTCACATCATAAAAATTGGGAAAATAGAATGAGGAACTCTATACAACTATAATTACAAAGAAAAATTTTTAACTAAGCAAGTGATAGAAATGATCATAAAAGATGAAATACTTAATCCTGGTTATGTAAATATATGTAACTAAAATACTATTTGGAACACTGGATCATACTGAATTTAAAGTCACACAAGATTTTTGAATTCATATAAATTCAATTCCATTTTATAGAGATGGAAACTGAGGCCTAGGAAATTCAAAGACCCTGCTAATGATCACAAAGGTGTCAGAGACTGGATTTGAACCAGTCATATGATTCCAAATTCAACTATTTTGCTCTCCACACCCTTACCCTATGCACCTTCTACTTTAGCTATTATTCTCCCCAACTCCCAACCAGAACCTTGAACTCTACGTACATAACCATCTAAGTTCTTATCTTAAACTCAAATCCTCTTCAAAAACTCTTCCATCTCCTAAACTTCTTTATCACTTCTGAGGGTACCAGTCACTAACACTTTTACAACCTAGATGATCTCTTTGATCTCTCATCCAATCAGTTATCAAGTTCTGTCTTTTCTACCTTCACTAAATATGAATATATGTGCATGTACACAGGTGTTAATACATATATACTTACACTACATAGACATATACCATATAGATATAACATGTAGACATAAATTATATGTCTCTTTATTTCCTGACACAGCCATGATACTCATCCTTTTTCATCCTGTCTCCCTGCCTGCTCATGCAGATCCTCCACTCAGTCATCAACATGATCTTTCTGAAATGTAGGTCAGATTATGTCATTACTCTACTCAATAAAATCCAATGATTATCTATAAACTTAAAAATCAAATATAAAATCCTCTGCTTGGCTTTTAAAGTCCTTCACAATGTTACTCCTCCAAACTTTTCAATTTTCTTTATACTGTACTCTACCTTTCACAAAATCTATAATTCTATTACATTAGTTATCTTGTTCTTCCCTACACTGAACCTTCTTTGTCTGTCCCCATAGCTGGAATGTTCTCCTTGATCATCTCCATTTTCTGGCATCTATGGCTTCCTTCAAGTCCAAGCTCAAATCCAACCTTCTTCCAAAGTCCCCAGTCCCCCATCTCTACTCTCCAAATCTACTCCACTTGTTTTCTTATGCCCTCCCTATGAGATTATCCCCAATTTATTGTAAATATTTGTGCATAATTGTTTTTCATGTTGTAAAACCCCAATAGCATGTGACCTTCCTGAAAGCAGTAAATGTTTTACCCAATTTTTTTTTTTTTGGCATCCCCAGCATTTAGTATGATGCCAGGCACATAACATTTAATGATCTATACTGTCTTCACTTCGCCTTGCCTGTAAATGGGACTTGTTAATATGCTTTTAATTTCCTTGAGGGGAGACAATGTCTTGCTGACTTATATTTTATATCCTTAGTACTTAGTGCCCAGCACAAGTAGAAATGTTTTTTTTCCTCTCTATTTCTCTCTTCTTTATCTCACTCTTTTCTCTCTCTCTCCAATTCTCTCTCACTCTTTCTCTTGCTCTCTTTTCTATTTTCTGTCTCTCTTTCTATCTCTCTGTCTCTCTATTTCTCTGAATCTCTTTGCCTCTCTTTTTCTGTCTTTCTGACTTTCTTTCTCTCAATTTCTCTTCTTTCTCTCTCTTTTTCTCTGTCTCTCTTCCTTTCTCTGTCTCCTCTTTCTTTCTCTGTCTCTCTTTGTCTCCTCTTTCTTTTTCTGTTACCTCTTTGTCTCGCTTTCTCTTTCACTTTTTCTGTCTCGCTCTTTCTTTCTCTCTCTGTCTCTCTTTGTCTCTCTCCCTCTCTTTCTTTCTCTTTCTCTGTCTCTCTATTTCTCTCTGTGTCTCTCTGTTTCTATTTCTCTCTTTTCTCTCGATTTCTTTTTTTCTCTCCCTTTTCTTTCTCTTTCTTTCCCACTCTATTTCTTTCTCTTTTTCTCTATTTTTCCCCTTTCTCTTTCTCTCTTTTGTTTTTCCCTCTTTTCTCTCTCCATTTTCTCTTCCTTTCTGACTCTCTTTTTCTATTTCTCTGTCTCTCTTTCATTTCTGTCACTATCTTTCTTTCTTTCTGTCTCTCTTGCTCTCTCCCTTTCTCTATTTCTCCTCTCTTTTCTCGCACTCTATTTCTCTCTTTTTCTCTATTTCTTTCTCTATTACTTCCTCTCTATTTCTTTCTCTTTCTCTCTTCTTTCTATGTCTCTTTTCTCTTCTTTCTCTTTTTTCTCTTTCTCTTTTCTTTCTCTCTCTCATTTCCTTTTCTCTTTCCATTTTCTCTCTTTCTTTGTCACTCTTTTTCTCTGTCTCTCGCTCTCTCCCTTTCTTTCTCTATTTGTTTCTCCTCTCTCGTTCTTTTCTTGCACTCTACTTCTCTCTCTTTTTCTCTCTTTCTCTTTTGCTTTCTCTCTCTTACTCCATTTTTCTCTCTTACTCCCTATTTCTCTCTCTATTTCTCTTTCTTTCCCTATCTCTCTCTGTCTCTTTCTTTCTCAGTTTCTCTTTCTGTCTCTTTTTTTCTTTCTCTTATGACTTGGAGAGGAAATGGCAAACTGCTTCAGTATTTTTCCCAAGAAAACCTCAAATTGGGCTCATACTAAGAGTTAGATGTAATTGACAACAAGGACAAAATGTTGATTCTCTTATCACCTCTTTCCCCTTCTCTCCCTTCAATGTTATCCAAGGCTCTATTTTAAGATTTTTTTCTCTCCCTTTCCCTCTCCTTTTTTCTCTCTCCCTCTCCCCTCTCTCTCTGTCTTGCTTTTTTCTCTTTCTTTCTCTGTCTCCTCTTTTTCTGTGTGTGTGTGTGTGTGTGTGTGTGTGTGTGTGTGTGTCTGTCTGTCTGTCCCTCTTTATCTTTCTGTCTCTCTCTCTTTCTTTGGCTCCTTTCTTTCTCAGTCTCTCTCTTTCTGTCTCTCTTTCTCATTCTCTCTTTGTCTCTCTCTTTCTCTCTTTTTCTATCTTTCTCTGTCTCTCTTTATCTTTCTGTCTCTTTTTTTTCCTCTGTTTCTCTTTATCTTTCTGTCTCCTTCTTTGGCTCCTCTTTCTTTCTCTATCCCTCTTTCTTTCTCTGTCTCCTCTTTCTCTGTCTCTTGCTTTTTCTGTGTGTGTGTGTCTGTCTGTCTGTCTTTATCTTTCTGTCTCTCTCTCTTTCTTTGGCTCCTTTCTTTCTCAGTCTCTCTCTTTCTGTCTCTCTTTCTTTCTCAGTCTCTCTCTTTCTGTTTCTCTTTCTTTCTCATTCTCTGTCTGTCTCTCTCTTTCTCTCTTTTTCTGTCTTTCTCTGTCTCTCTTTATCTTTCTGTCTCTCCTTTTTTTCTGTTTCTCTTTATCTTTCTGTCTTTTTCTTTGGCTCCTCTTTCTCTGTCTCTCTTTTTCTCTCTCTCTCTTTCTCTCTCTGTGTCTCTCTCCCTCTTTCTGTCTTTCTCACTCAGTCTTTCTATCTCTTTTTCTCTTTGCTTTTTCTATTTCTCTTTCGTTCCCTCTCTCTTTTATCTTTCTCTGTCTCTTTCTTTTTCTATCTTTTTTCTCTTGTCTCTTTTTCTCTCTCTCTCCCTCTTTCTATCTCTGTCTCTGTCTCTCTCTCCATCTCTCTTTCTTTCACTTTTTCTTTCTCTTTCTTTTTCTCTCTCTCTCTCATTTTTTTCTGTTTTTCTCTATCTCTATATATCTCTCTCCCTCTATCTTTCTCTCTATCTCTCTCTTTCTCTTTCCTTTTCTCTTCTCTCCCTCTTTTTCTCTTTTCTGTTTCTTTGTCTCTCTATCTCTCTATATATATAATCTTTCTATATCTCTTTCTCTATTTCTCAATTTCTCTCTATCTCTCTTTTTCTCTTCTATCTTTCTCTCTCTCTTTTCTCTCTCCATCCCTCTCTCTTTCTGTCTCTCTCTCTCACTTTCTCTTTCTCTCACAATCTCTCTTTCTTTCTCTTTCCCTCTTCCTCTTTCTCTCAAACTCTCTTTCTTTCTCTCTTTGCAATGACAAACTATCTTTCTTTCTCTATCTCTTTCTTTTGCTCTCTCTCTTTCTCTTCTCTGTCTTTCTCTGTCTCTGTAAATATTTGCAATGACAAACTTAAAAACTGAGTCTAAATGATCAAAAGTTTACTGTGTTGTTAATTGCTCTACTAATTATAGTTACTGCAGAAGTACAATTTAAGAGTTATTAATGATATTTTTTCCTGAATTTTTCTATTTTCTTTTTCGATGCTACTGGGGTTAAGTGATTTGCCCAGATCACACAGCTATTAAGTGTTAAATGCCTGAAGCTACATTTGAACTCAGGTCCTCCTGACTCCAGGACTGATGCTCTATCCTCTGCACTATGTAGTTGCCCCTCTTGAATCTGAAGTGCTTCAGTGTCTATGAAGCCATTTCAAGATGATTTTTCACAATAAGTATCATTAAAAATGTAAACTAATTGGTCAGTTCTTTAAAAAGAAAAACCAGTTCATAACATTTAAGAGTACACATGATTTTTGTTCTTACCAAGCGAATGAGTTGTCTGTCTAGCCATCTGAGCACATCTGGACCTTCCTCTGTCTCTGCCCTATACACTGCCAATCTGGCCATAAGAATGGCAGCTGCCTCCTGATCAAAAGAAGCAGCAATGTTTTGTATTTGGGTTTGAGCATCTGCCCAGCTAAAAACAAAAAGAAACATAATAATGTTGCTCTAGTTTATATTAATTTAGTCAATACTTATTAGTCTAGAGAAATTTTTTAAAATGTCATTTCAGTAACATCATAAACAGCTCTATTTTACAATTTTAAGATTAATAGATAATTAACTTGTTAAAAAACAATATATGTGATTTCACTACGATATTGCTATATTTCTAAAATTATGGAAAAAGAAATTAAGTTTTCAGGTAAAATATCTCCAGTAACATATGGTATATTTGGCCATGTATTCTCAGTATAATGGGATAGTGTAGAGGGCTGAAACTCTTGAGTTGATGCACTGAGGTTAGGACTGCCAAACACTTGAGGCTAACTACCGATTGGACAATACTCTATGAGCATATGCTTGGAAAATGGCTCTTCCCACTATCCTGTGCTGGCTCAATGATTGGGGTATACAGAGGATTGTAGGAGGGACTAGGGGGTGGAGTAAGACTAGCCAGAGTCACTTTAGTGGTAGACCAGGAAGAAGATGGTTGCAGAGATTCTGCTTCCATCCTGTTCACTTCTATCCCTAAAGACCAAGAAAAAAGACTAAGGACTTTTGCTTATCCTCCAACTGATTCTGGGGTGCTAGCGCGGTCATCACATTTGGCACCCAAGCATGGGGTCCAAGGGCCCTAACTTCACTGAAGAAGTCTCCGGTGACCAGGAAATAGGGTGAGTATTTAAATAGATACACAGGGAACTTACTTTGTTAAGAGCTAAACTAGTAATCTTTTCTAGCTGAAATGGGGTAGATATTAGGAAAAGATTCTCCCCCAGCCCCAGCCCCAGCCCCATGCCCACCCCCACCCTTAGGGGGTGCTATAGAAACCATACTTAAGTTGATCAAGGGACAAGGCTTAATTATAATTTGGTTGCAGATCTCTAGACTCTTGGGTACATTAGAATGCAGGTCCCCTTCGTTCTTAAAGGAAGAGGAGATAGGGCTAGATAATCGGAAGCTAGTAGAACAACAATTATGTGAATACACAATGATAAAGGTCCTCGGTCAATTTCCAATGAAACATTCTATACACACAACATAATACAATTGGCCTTAAAGAATCCTGCAAGTTATACAAAAATGAAAAATTCTAAGAATGGCCAGATGAAGAGGTGTGAGGAAAATGAGGAGGACAAAGGAGGAATTAAAAGCGATATCACCGGAGGGCATGGGAGTTAAATGAGGATGAAGGGCATGGTGAAGGGCGTGGTGAAGGGTGTGGTGCATGGTAAAGAACATGGTGATTCTCACTCTCACAAGGCAGCTTCAAATTGGAACTGGTTCTTGACATGCCCCCATCAACTTCACCTTCCAGGATGGAGGGAGGAGTAGTGGGAGGGGCAGTGACAACACCAACACCTCCCCCCCAGCACCCAACTGCTCCTATGAGTAGATTGCAAAAGGCAGTACTTAAAGCCACCAAAGAAAAGGACAGAATTTAGGTGATTTGCAACTGGAAATGTATCCAGTGATTCAACAGTTTGACTCTTCAGGTCAAGAAAGTACAAGAAATGCTCCTTTTGATCTAGAAATCCTCAAAGACCTGAAAAAGGCTTGCATTCTTTATGGGGCTACATCAGCTGATGTTAAGATGTTATTACAAAAACTGGCTTATGAAGTCTTAACCCCTAGGGAGTGGTAATCTATAGCAAGGACATGCTTAGGACCTGTACAAAACTTGGTGGCTTTCTGAATATAGTGAGCTCTGCAGGATACAAGCCCAACAAAATAGTCATAATGGAGTTAATCCTCCAGTTATCTATGACCAACTAACAGGTGTAGGTTCTTATGCAGAAATTTCAATACAGATTAATTACCCCTTAGCAGCTTTTGGGCAAATTGCTGCTGCTACTATCAAAGCATTGACTTCTCTAATACAATAAGGATGAAGCCTTCACAAAAAATAACACAAGAGCCAAATGAATCATTTGCTGATTTTCTGGGATGTCTGCAGACAGCTGTTGTATGAACTAATGGTGAAAATGCAGTAACAGACATTATGATAAAGCAACTTGCTAAAGAAAATGCTAATGAAGTTTGTATCAGAATTATACTAGGACTGTGCAAGGATGCTCCTTTAGAGGAGATCATAAGACACTGTGCCACAGTGGTCACAAATGCCTTTATAGCCAGACTATGATGCAGGCTTTCCAAGATCTGAACATGGGAAGACAGGGTCCCTTTTAGCAAGGGACTTCCAGAGACACTCGTCAATGCTTTCATTGTGGTAAAGTAGCACATCTGAAAACTCAATGTTGGCATACACACAGAGTGAGAAAAAAGGGTGGGAAAATAAAACCCAATATCCCATGTCCAAAAGGCAACAGAGGCTTCCACTGGGCATCAGAATGTAGACTGATTCAGGGAAATGGGATGAGGGGCCCAGCCCCAGGGCCCAAAACAAAAAATACTTGGGGCACGATGGCAGCCAATGCTATACCCGGAGAGTGCCTAGAAGTTCAGTACCCAGACAAGACCAATCAGCCAGGAAGCCATATGATAGGAGAAAGGGATTACACAATCAACCAGCCAGGAAGCAACCTGATGGGAGAAAAGAATTACAATTGGGGAGAATAGAGTTGTATGCAGCTGGGACAACTGAGATACCCCCTGGAGAAGTGAAATCTGTTCCCTCTCCAGCCTATGGATCCCTTGCCTCCAGGCCCAGTAGGCTTGACCATTTCACCTCCTTAGAGCACTTACAAAATAGTGTCCATCCACACTTTGATGTGGGAAACTGGAGAATGTGTAGATAATATCCCAGTCACTAATACAGGTAAGTAATGTGTGAGTTATCAACCAGGAGAAGTAGTAGCATCAGGTTTACTGATACAGACTCCTAATAAGCAATCTGGTGATAGTGGCCCAGATTCTGACTCCAAGCAACAAAATCCAGGAATATACTGGAAAGCAGCTCTGACAGCTGACCGACCTATGCTCACAATCTATATAAATGGCATACCATTAGAAGGATTGGTAGACACAGGTGCAAATCATACAGTCATTAGAGGTGCCAAATGGCCTAGTCACTGGCCAAAGATTAAGGCAGACACCTATATGTCTGGCATAGGGGGAGCAATAGCAACTGAAATTAGTGCTACCCCTTTGAGATGGACTTCTAAAGGTGAAACAGGAGTTTTTACTCCTTTTATAGTTGGAAAAAATCCGCATCAATCTGTGGGGAAGAGACATTTTACAACAATTAGGATTAAAAATGAGTATTTTGGTTTTTTAGGTAGGACTGCTGTTGAAGGCCTGCCAACACTTTCACCTGTTCCTATCCAATGGAAAACTGATACACCAGTGTGGATAGAACAGTGGCCCTTAGGTAGCAATAAAATTCAGGCCTTTAATTAGATATAGTACAGTAGCAACTTGACCAAGGATACTTACAACCTTCTCTAAGTCCTTGGAATTCTCCAGTATTTGTTGTAAGATAGAAATCTGGAAAATGGAGGATGTTGACTGATTTAAGAAAGGTAAATGAACAGATGGAAACTATGGGAAGTCTTCAGCCTGAGCTTCCATCTCCTACTCAATTGCCTAGAGAATGGCCTCTTTAGGTTATAGACATTAAGGATTGTTTCTATTCTATCCCTCTAGATAAGAAGGATATGGAAAGATTTACCTTTTCAGTGCCCAGTGTTAATTTACCTGAGCCTTATAAAAGATATGAATGGACAGTTTTGCCACAGGGAATGAAAAACAGCTCTACTATGTGTCAAATGTATGTTGCTGCTGCTCTTACTCCAGGAAGAAAAGCATTTCCAAAAGTTGTTATTACATTACATGGATGATATATTGGGATGTGCACCTAAGGAACAAATGTTAGAAGCATGTTTACAAAAAACCATAGAAACACTAAAGAACTATAAATTGCACATAGCTCCAGAAAAAAATTCAAAGACATGTTCCTTTTCAATATTTAGAATATGAAGTATATCCTAAGGTGCTCACAGTACAAAAACTTTCCTTAAGAATAGAGAAGCTAAACACCGTAAATGACTTTCAGAAATTGATAGGAGATATCCAATGGATGCGTCCAGTGTCAGGCTTGACTACCTATCAATTACAACCATTATATGACATTTTAAGGAGAGACGGTGCTTTAAACTCACCATGCCAGCTTACAAAAGAAGCTTTAAGAGAAGCTGAATTGGCTTTATCCAATGTGGTTGAAAGAGTCACTCAAAAACCCTTGGAAATATCAGGTTTTGCACCCACAGCAGTCCTTCATCAAGGAGACAGTGTGATAGAGTGGGTAAACCTCTCTCAGCACAACCAGAACAAAGCCTTACTCCTTACCCAATACTTGTGGCTAGAATTTTATTAAAGGCCATTAAACGAGCAGTACAATTACCTGGGATAAGATCTGACAAGATCTGACGTTTTATACTAATGCACAAATTAATGTATGCTGTGAAACCATCCCAGAATGGCAAAATTTATTAGCCATGGCTCCAAATTTTTCACACAGGTCTCCATTAAAGATAACCCAGCTATTACATAATTGGTGATGGATTCTTGAAGAGAAAGTTTCTAAAGTTCCTCTTAAAGGACCAACTATCTTTACGGATGCATCCAAACATAATATTTGTGCTGTATACTCTCATGACTTAACTATAAAGAGAGTAGTCAGAACTCCTTTTCAGTCCACTCAGCAGAATGAATTATATGCAATCATTTATTATCCAGGAGATATAAATATAATATCTGATTTGGCCTATTGAGTAGGTGTGGTACAAAGAATTGCCACAGCCCAAATAAAATTTGTAGCCTCTAATATATATCAGCTCTTTAAGGAACTTCAAGAGCAAGTGAGAAAGCATCCAGGTAAGATTTATATCTTGCATAGTGGACTTCCAGGTCCTATTTTTGACAGTAATTCAAAGGCAGATAGCCTTCTAACTATGCTGGCCAATACTCCTTTATTTCAAGTAGCCCAAGAATCTCATTTTAAATATCATCAGGCTGCTCAAGCTTTACGTTTGCAATTTGGAATAATAAGAGAGAAAGCAAGGAGCATAGTAAAAGCCTGTACAGCTTGCCTTCCTTTCCACGCTCCTACACTGCCTCCAGGGAAGAATCTTCGCAGTTTGAGACCCAATGAAATTTGGCAAATGGATGTGACCCACTATAAGTCTTTTGGTTGTCTATCTTTTATCCATGTTGTGGTAGACACTTTTTCAGGATTCACTTTTGCAATACCAGCAGCAAAAGAGACAGCCCCAGTGGTCACTGAATTCTTTATACAAACATTTGCAATTATGGGTGTGCCACAAGCCATAAAAACAGATTATGGGCCTGCATATACTTCTAAACATTTTGCACACTTTTGTGCACAGTATAAGATTTTATACCCCACTGGCATACTCTTTAATTCTCAAGGACAGGCAATAGTAGAGAGGAGAAACAGGAACATTAAGACGCTCCTCCAAAAATAAAAGAAAGGGGGAACCACAGGTAACCTAAAGAACTTCTAAATCTAGCTCTTTATACTGTTAACTTCTTGATTTTTGACAAAGATGTACTGCCTCTGGCAGACAGGTTTTATAACCCAGTGTCCATTGCAAGCAGCTCCACTATCTTTAGATAATCACCAGGTGATGTGGAGAGACCCAGAAAGTGGTGAATGGAAGGGACCAGATAAGTTAACTGCTTGGGGGAGAGAGTTTGCTTGTATCTCTACAAATGGAGAAAGAATCAGATGGGTGCCAACGAGCCGTATTCGCCCTGTACATCAGAGAGAGATGGAGCAGACCCTTGAAATGAAGAAGACCCAAGAAACATCGGGTGGTTCCGTTGCTGACTGTGCCCACCACTGAATGAGGATGGCAGTTATGGCATTTAACTCATGGATGTCAAAAATTGTTGGACTTCAAAACCCTCAGGAATCATTGGATTCTCTGAGACATGATAAGACTGTTGTAGGACCTCAAAACCCTTAGGAATCATTGGAATATATATATATATATGCTACTACAGGTAATTAATCTGCGCTCAAGTGTCTGTCTAAGGACCAAAACCTGCTAGTTGATCAAAGGTAACTAGTATAGTAACTCCAGGTTGCCTATTTTGTTGTGCTTGTATTCTATAGAGTTCACTATACTCAGAAAGCCACAAGTTTTGTCCAGGTTCTAAACCTGTCCTTGCTATTGATTTCCAATCACTAGGGGTTAAGATTTCACAAGCCAAATTCTCTAATACCATCTTAATGTAAGATGATGTAGACCTATAAAGAGTGCAAGCGGTTTTCAGATCTTTGATAATTTCCAGATTAAAAGGAATATATCTTTTTCTTTCTTGACCTGAAAAGTCAAACTCTTCAATCACAGGGTACACTTCTATTTTCAAATCAGATGTATCCTGTCCTTCATCTTTAGCTTTAATTAATGCCTTTTGTAATCATGTTATAGGAGGTGGACCAAGCTGCTGCACGGGTGGTGCTAATGGTATTACTGTCCCTCAAACTTCTCCCCCTCTCTCTACCTACAAAGGTGAAATTGAGGGGGGAGGGTCATGAGATGGGGAATGACCCAAAGGCTTCTGCTGAGAAGCACCACACTCCTTAATTTCATCAGCATTGTACTTAACTCCTTTCTTATCCAACTCTTCATGCTTTTCAGCTGCTTTATCATTACCAACCTCCTCCTGCTCTTTCTCCTTTTTCATTATTTTAAAACTTGTGGGATTCCTTAAAACTAATTGTGTTATGTTGTATATGTAGAATGTCCTCAGGAATTAAATCAGGACCATTATCTTCATAATATTCAAATAGTTGCTTTCCCATTAGTTTTCACTTATCTGGCTCTAATTTTTCTTCCTTAGAGAACCAAGGAGACATGCATTCTAATATTTCTAAGAGTCCAATAATCTGCTGCCAAATTACCAACAAACCTTGCTTCTTTATTAATCTAACTATGCTTGCTACACACTTCCCTTGGGGTGGGGAAGGCTGTTTTCTTAGTAGTTGCCCCATTTCAGCTGAAAAACAAAAGTGACTAGTTTACTCACCCCACTTCCAGGCTACAGGGACTTTTCCACTAAACTTACAATTGAATCAGTCAAACTGCTGAGTGTAGGTCCTTACAACCAGAGCCTCAAAATGTAGTGTGCTTCTTTAAGTGTCCCACATTGGGCGCCAAAATGTAATGTCCAGGCTAAATTTCTGAAGGTCCTCCAGATAAGCCTCGGTCTCAGCAGGATAGTCACCACCAAGATAGTCAGGGATAGAGTCTAAAGTCTTTATTGTCTCCTTCACAGTCTGTTCACTTTGACTCACTAACTCTGACTGACTGTGTCCACAGTTCTCTCAGCCCTTACCCTATTGCAATTACATCATTACAGCATACTGAGTATCTGTGAATTAGAGAACCATTTCATCACCATACTAAGTACTAAGTATATGTAAACTAAAGAACCATCATCTCATCAATCACACTGAGTTAACACCTTGTTGCAAGTATCCTTGTTTCAAGTATACTTCTCCAGAGTTCCAGCCCTCTACCGAATGTCACAGAGAAAGGAGGAAAAAGTGACTCCTGAACACAAACTATCATTTATTTAATACTTTATATTTGTTTATATTTAATTTCTTTACATTTTATATGTATTTATATACATCCTTGCTGTTTCCCCCAATTGGTATGTAACTCTTTATGGGTAGGGATTTTTTCATTCATCATATTTATATTTCTTGGTCCTAGAATACAGTATCTGGCATAGAGTAGATGTGTTAACATTTATTAACTGATAGATTTACTACATAAGTAATTAGACACGCTAACTATTTTGTTAATTGAATTAATTATCAAACCAAACTCAGGGAGGAATGCTTAAAAAACCAAATTTGATAAATAGATGAAAAAAATTAACAGAAAAAATAGGAAATACATATATTTTTTTCAAATTCAAATGAAGAATGCAGAAATAGTTATGTTGTCCTAGGACACAAAGAAGTTATCATCAATGCAACACAAGAAAAATGTTAAACACACTTATGGATCATAATACATCAAAAAGTCATGAAGAAAGCAAATACAATTAAAAATGTGGCCTTACATGCAGACAAAAAATGCTAGGTTGATAAATGAATTGCTTGGGTTAAAGATCATGTTATGATGAAGAACAGCATGACAGTGTAAAAGAGGGCTGGTTTAGCCAGGTCTTGCCTTTGACATACATATCTGTGACCTTGTGCAAAATAAAAACTTCAGTTACTCCAACTTCCTTACCCAGTGGAAGAAACAACTAAGACTTAGGGAAGTCACATAGTCGAAATCTTCCCAGGAAATAACGATTATCATTATTATTGTTAGCATTTATAATAGAGCTTTATGATTTATAAAGTACTTATCTATATAATCTAATTTTATTTTCATGACAATCCTAGAAAATGGGTGATAATCTTAGCTCCATTTTACAGATGAGAAAAATGAAACAAAGAACAGTTAAATGACTTCCCTAAGATGATGTGCTGTTTCTCAAAAAACAAAAAACACCTGTTTATTTTGGGATAGGTCATCAAAGCATGGAAAGTCAGTTTGGAGACATGCATGATCAACATATTAATTTAGGCTATTAAGTTAAATCTCTTAATAAAAAAATTCAACTTACTTTCTAGCCACTGTGGTTACTCTGATGCGTCTCTGTCCACTTGAATGCTGGTACTGAGTCACAAATTGAATAGCACCACGTCCACCTTGAGGAATTGGAGCATTATGCTAAATTTAAAAAGAATATAGATTGAGCAAAAATTGAACTATCATCTATCTACAAAAATCCTGCCAAATCACAAAATGCTGCCAAAATTCATTCTAAATTGAAACTGTAGAATATCATTTTGCAGGGCCAACAAAATGGAATTGGGAATTTAAGCAGATACAAAAATGAACAGATGAGGAAAAGGGAAGAAAAAATGATAAAGGGCAAGAAAAACTCTATCAAAGTGAATTCAATAGTATGCACAATATAAATCAGGTGAGTGAAAACTGATAAAAGGAAAGGGTAGAAAAGACAGTGATGAAGAAATTAATATGAAGAAAAAGAAGAGTGGGAAGATAAATTCAGTCAGGATAGACTGGTATTCAGGAATAAAGTTCTAACGCAGAAGAACGAACTGGGAGAATGGTTCAAGCATGAAAATTTTGCCAATGCTCAGCTAATAAACAAGGAGAAAGAAGCTTTGTAAATAGACGTGTCCTATATGAACAATAATAAGGAGATAAAAAAATACCACATGTATATATAGATAAAAATATTATACCCACAGACATATATAATGCTTTGATTATGTATTTAATTAACAAAGCAATGTCAGTACATATGTATGCCAGTATGTATATATCTATACATCCATATCACATATCACATGCTATATATACAGATACTGTTTTATTGATTATATACATTTAAGTAAATCATTATGAACTTAAAAAAACCCTCTATTTATTTGGTATAAATATTAATTGCAGATATTCACATATCACTCTAAGGTACTTTATATACATTACCATATCTAAACTCTACAACAACCCTGGAGAAGATAAATACTACAGAAGGTATAGCAAAAAAATTTTGAATATTATATAAATAAAGAAGCCTTATTTAAAATCTTCTCAGAATTTACATTCAGACTTCCTCATGCCATCATGAGGCATCAGAGTAGAATATCAGTAGAGACTGATTACAAATAATAAAATCAAACTATAAAAGACATATATGCATTTTAAACAAAAAAGAAAATGGAAACATTCATCTTAACTTGATTCTACCAATTCAAAATGGGAAAAATAAGCAAAAATCAAGTAGCCCATTCAAAAAAAGAGGCTAAAAATTCTAAATCAAAATGTTTAAAACAAACAAAAAAAAAAATTCAGACAATGCTACATACATAGCATACTTTAAGTAAAAACTAATTATAGTCATCTCCCAAAATGACATTGCATAATTCAGCATCTGGAGATCACATGCGGTATTATCTTAAGTTCAAGGACATCAGCACTAAATAAGTCTTTAAAGAAGAAAAAACATGTCTTTCAAGAGGTTTCTTCAAAGAAAAAGGAAATACCATGGAAAGAGCATTGACTTAAGATTTAGAAGATCTAAATCTTAAGGCTGGCCCCACTCCTCACTTCATGACCTTGGACAAAATCATTTCATTGCTCTCAGTGCTAATTTCCTACCTATAAAATGAAGGCAATCATGCCCACCTTGACAAACTCACAGGATAGTTATGAGAGGATCAAATAAGATAATTTATGTTTAAGTGCTCTGAAAAGGATGTGAACAGCATTTGGTTACATTATAGGTAAATTGAGAGCAATTCGCAGGAGGAAGAAAAGGCTGAATTGCATTTGAGAAATTGTGCAGCACTTTGAACAATCTTAATTTGTTTCCTCACACAAAAACTCTTTTTTAACACTCCTGGTGATGCTATAAAGGCCACAAATCACCTAACACCATAATTCCCAAAGAGTAATAATTTTAGGAGACCCAGAGGGCAATACAGATATGAATGATGCAACTAAATAGGATGTAGGATATTACCATCAATAGTATGTGAGCAAAAAGTACTGCACTGGTTATCTAGATCCTCTATAGAAGATTTAGGGGGAGAAATGGACAAAAATTACATAGGCAAAAAAAGAATTACAATCTGCCCCAGTGAAGGGAGTAACTACACTGATATTCATGGATACACTGTATTCATATCAGAAATTTAGAAAGATCCAAGAATCAAAAAAATCATAAAATTGCCTTTTAGAATGGGAAAGATCTTCAAAAGATCTCAATTCCGTTGAGGAACTCCTTTTAGCATGTAAATGAAATCCTTTGTAAAGATTAATGAGTTCTATAAATTAAAATTATTAATATATTATGATACTAAACTACATGAGGAAACTAAGGTTTCTTTATGCAAAAGAGAAATAGCTTGTCATATAATTCCATTATTCACCATAGGGAAGAAAATATAAAGTGTTAAGAATCTTATCAGGTCGACAGGATATTTTTTTTAAATTCTCCATTATTAAAAAACAGAAAATCCTACCTGGTTGACAACTTCAAAATACAGAGCTAAAGTTGTATTAGGATTGAGTCCACATATTTTCCACTGGCAGGTGCCACCTGTTCCTATTTCCTAAAAGTATAACATATAGTAAGTTTAAAAACAAGAATATTATATAGTAATAAAGTGCATATTAAGTTATATCATAACCATAAATATCCAAAGAAAAATATAACATATAATTCATTTTTAAAATCCATGATATATAAAAAAATGCTTAAAATTCAGTAGACTATAGGAATACATTAAACTCTATTGCACTCAGTTGATTATATTATAAAACAAGCAAAATACTTTTCACATGATAAACCTGAAAAATGTTTCAGAATTATACATAAGAAGTTTATCAGAATGGATGTGGCTCTTTTCAACAATGGGATGATTCAGACCTGTTCCAATGATCTTGTGATGATGACAACCATCTACACCCAGGACTGTGGGAATTGAGGGTGGATTACAAGATAGCATTTCACTCTTTTTGTTGTGGTTTGCTTGAATTTTATTTTCTTTCTCATTTTTTTAATCTGACTTTTCTTGTGCGGAAAGATAATTGTATAAATATATATATATGCCTATTTTGGATTTAACATATATTTTTACCATGTTTAACATATTGGATTATATGCCATCTAGGGGAGGGGATGGAGGGAAGGGAGGGGAAAATTGGAACACAAGGTTTTTGAAGGATCAATGTTGCATGTTTTGAAAATAAAAAACTTCAATTAAAAAATAAAAACAAAAATGTTTGTCAGAAAATTTACACATAACCTTCAAATACTTTATTTCAAAAACATGAGCAAAAACACTGCCAACTTCAGATTGCAGAAACTAGGTACAATGTATTCAGATAATGTAATAAGAATATGCAATAAGGCATATTTTATAAGTAATAACTTTTATAAGTAAAAACATTTTATAAGTAATTATGGCAACTTCTATAGGAATTATTGGCATAATATGCATTCCAATGTGTTTTTTACAAGCAATATTTCAAGAAGCAATTATAATCATTCTTTTATAAAAACAAAATGTTTAACCCTAAACAATCTAGTGTTTAAGGAGTATGTGGACATTGAAGAAAACTGGAATAGGAATATATAATAGAGTAAATCTCACTTTCCTGGGAAACTGTTGGCACTCTACTCAAAAAAGGTTTCAAGTTCCTGACATATAGTTTAACTTGGACTTCATGGAGATCACTCAGTAACAGGCCTTCCTTCCCTAATTCCCCAAATTGTTAATGTTTTCTCTCTTCTCAAATTATACTCTATGGAAATGTTGTATCCTCCAATACAATGTAAGCTACTTGAAAGCATTGATGATCTTTGTATCTCCAATGTCTACCATGGAGACTTGCATAGAGCAGGTAAAGTTATGTTAAGACTGAATGTAAAACAACTTAATGCCTAATTTCAATTATTTAGAAATCAATTATGTACTCTGAAGTTATTTCTCTTCTTCTGCCTGATTGAGCCATTTTATCATTCATTATCATCTCTACTAGAAAATGGGAAATAAAATTCAAATTCATCAAATTTGACTAAATTGATATTAATTCTGATAATAGATGGATAAAAAATCAAAACTTATTTAAAATCAATTTTATACCATCCATAAATTTAAATTATTTCAATTAAGAGTTAACAATCTTTGAAAAGTAGGATACCAAGCTGACAATTTTGATTCTTCTGGCATGCTGAGGTGACTTTCAAAAGAAATGTGAGTGAAAACTCATTCTTATAGAGGAAGAGGAGAAAACAGCAGTAAACTTTCATAAGGACCATAAGAACATAAGTAGAAAGGGGTTAAGTTACTCAAGAAGCCATTTGGCCAAGTCTGCTCTGAGTCCCAGAAAGGTTAAGTGATTTATCCAAGGACAGGCAGGTAAGAAACAGAGCTGCAACTTAAACCCAGGTCCCCTGGCTTTAAAATTCACCTCTCTCTCTCTATCCACTGTAATTAATAAGAAAATTCTTGCACTCCTATTTCTAGAATCCAACGCATTATCACCTAAGCAGGGGGACAAAAGGAATGCTATATATTTCATAAGTACATTCTATTGCACTTGGTACAAAATGTACAATAGCAGTCTTGTCACTTCACACAGATCTAAGAGACAACCTTTGATCTTTGCCAATTACTTAAGACTCAAGAGTTAGTTATGTTTTCTATTTCAAAGCTAACTTACATTTTCTGAAACACAGGGTCCCTTAGAATTGAGAGACACACAGGGTCCAATTGCTCCTGAAATCTTTATTTCCCTCGAGGTCTGCAAAAAAGCAAATGATATGCTAAAGTGTGGGTAACATTAAACAATATTTAAATTTTGTATTTTACTCTGAGAAAAAAAGTTATCAACTGTCACTTCTATATAGAGGATTTCTAAATCATTATCACTGGCCCAAGTTCTATAGTCCTGTATTTTTAACTGTCTACTGGATATCTCCACCAGAATGTACAACTGACATGATTCATGTATGACCCAAACCAAACAGAAAAGCATGATGTCCCAAACTTCTCTGTCTTCCTACTTTTCCTCTTTCTATTGATGATGCCATTGTTCTCCTAAGGATGAAATCTAAGAAATACTTCTAAGTGTTTTTTCAGCCCATATCAAATTAACTAATGAATCTTATCAATTCTATCTCTATCTCTTTCACCTGGCTACTCCTCTTTAACCATCACAGGTCTTAGGTCTTATTATCTTCTATTAGGACTGTAATAGCTTCCTAATGATAGTCTCTCCCTATAGCCTCTCTCCTCCAATTTAGCCTTCACAAAGTTGCCAAAGCTAATATTCCTATGCCAATTCTCTTCCTACATGTCAAACTTGTCCTTTCCAGTTTTCTTTTCAGAATCATTAATCTCTCTACATGGGTGAATGCTTCTAATTTACAGCTTAGAGTTTTATCCATGACACACATTACTTTCCTCTCTACACTCTCATTAGTAGTCCATGAATCCCATGGACTCAACTGTTACTTCTCTCTAAATTGTTCCCATATACAGCCTTAGTCTCTCAATGGATCCCATTCCCACATCATCAACAACATACTTGAACAAATCCAATTGGATTCTCCATAAGCACCTCAAATCTAAAACACAATCCATTATGTTTTCTCCAAAATCCTATCCTCTTCCTAATTTCTCTATCATCCCTGCGTGATTCCATGCTCATTCCTACCCCTCATTATTCAATCAATTGTCTAACTTTACACCCACAAGGCAAAATCTCATCTGTCCCCAAGTTTTGTATGATGCTATTATTTTTGGCTTAAGGTACAATCAAATCACATTAGCAATTCATTCACGTAGAGAAGTCTAGTGGAGTTCAGGGAAGAAGCAAGACCCTTACCACTCTGGTTCAGACTCTTATCACCCTGACTACTGCAACATTCTCCGGAATCATCTTCTCAAATTCTCCTGGCACACAGATAACTGCCAAATTTAGATTTCTAAAGCACATCATCTGACCATGTCACCCGTCCACATAATAAATTTCAGTGGCACACTCTGTTTTCTAAGATCAAATACAAATTTTTCTACTGGGTTTAAAAAGCTTGTCACAATCTGGCTCCAGCCTACATTTCCAATCTTACTATACATTACTCTGTTTCAAAAATTCTACATTCTGCCAAAATGGACTGTTTGCTGTTCCCTTTACATTCTGTCTCTAGTGTCTATGATTTGTATAGGCCATAACTCATATTTGGAATACACTACTTCTTTTCCTTCCACCTCAAATAATTCATACCTTCCTTCAAAGTTTACCTTAAGGACCATCTCCCCCCAAAAACTTCTCCTAGAAATAGCTGCTCTGGCCCTCCCCCTGGAAATTATTCTCACACACACACACACACACACACACACACACACACACACATATACACACAAATATACTGTATTTAATTCCTCCAATAAAACATATACATACATACATACATACACATAAATACATACACATACAAATATACTGCATTTGTGTATCCAATAAAACATATACATACACACATCATACACATACACACACACACACACACACACACAAGTTTTGTGTATGAATCCAAAGCACCTAGCACAGTATCTGCTGCATTGAATAATATGTATAGATCTAATTACTTTATTCTCCTGATCAAAAACCACCAGAGGCAGCTTCTCATTGCTTATTAAATACAATGCAAATTGCTCAATCTACTATTCAAGGCCATCCATCCAAGGCTTTAATGTTTGTTTCTTCTATTTCAAACTATTTGCTTTTGGATTATCTTCATCCCAGAAAAACCAAATTTTTCATCGTCCTATTCTTATCCTGCCTTTTTCTAAATATTATATTTGTGTATACTATTCTCCCATTACTGAATAAAAGCAACCCAGAGTTCTACCTATTGAAAAATTCCTTCCTTTAAAGACCACACTCAGGAATTGCCTCTCCAGTGAAAGCTTCTTTGACCTCTCCCAACCAGAAACGATTCCTCATTTAAGTTTCTCATTTTATTACTTTGGTTCTTTCTTCTCTACTTACCAAGTTCTAACTTGTATCATAGATTTTTGTAAATGTAACATATCATCACTAGATTTTAGGTTATTTGACATCAGGGGCTATGTCATTTACATCTTTATATCTGTAGTGTCGAGCATGATGTCAGATTACCATAAAGACATAGTATAAAACTACATAAATATCGTTATCTTGAGTCTTGCATTCAGTTCAGGGCACTACAATTTAGAAAGTACATTAATATTAGAAAGCATATCCAGTCAGGATAATCACTCCCTCTGAGATTAATCTGTCATATGTATCTGAAGGACTATAATGTGGAAAAGAAATTAGACTTGTTCATCTATAAGGTAGAATTATAACAATGAATGAGTTATAGAAAAATAGATTTGGGGTCAAAACAAAGAAAAATTCCCTTAATGTGTAGTTATGTTTTTAATGAGAGATTTTTTTTTGACAATTTCTAAAATCCCTCTAGAGCAATAAATTTGGAATTTTTTTCAAATTATATACTTTTTTAAAAATGATATTTTAAAATAGTATGATATCCCTTCCACATTGCAAGGCTTAAGTAGGCAAACTAGAAAATCCACATGAAATTTTTTGGGCCTTCCTTTACTACCAGAGAATCATTGTGATATACATAGTAAATAAAATACATTGACATTATAAAATAATGTTGATATATATCATATACTATATATACGTTTTATGCATTTCTGAGCTTCTGAATGTTTTCTGTGTAGTCTGCTGGTCTTTGTGTATCATCTATGGCTTCTGCAAAAACTTCCCAAAAATTCCCATTTAATTTCTTATATCAACCCATCATATGTCAAAACCATGATGGAGAAAGTCATAATGTGGAAGAGGTAATTTTATTAATCAGATTCCTTTCTTGGAAACATATTTATATTTCTTCAGTCTTCATTCTTACCTTTATTTCTAGTACAATATTGAATAATGGGCATCCTTATTTTACTCCTGATCTTACTGTAAATGCTTCTAGCTTATCCCCATTATATATAATGTTTGCTGTGGTTTTCGCTTACCTTTATTTCTAATGTGCCTCCAAAGCCCATTTTAAATTGTCCTTGCATATCTTTGGTAAAAACTCTCTGAAAGGTCTGCTTGAATAAGGAAGTATTGAAAGAATCTCCCATTACCATGTAACCTCTGAGTGAAAAGACCAAAATAGCACTGTAAGAAGCACATTTATTGAAACAACATATGCCATAATTGAATGAAATTATAAAAGTTAAGGATTCACCTTAAAAACAAAAGATTAAATTTCTATTTACTAACTTACACACTATAAAACAAAAAGGACCTTAGGAAAAAAAACACTATACACTATAAACTACACTATACACTATAAAACAAAAAAAAGACCTAGCCTAAAGCTTCCATTTTACACATGAGCAAGCTGAGAACCAGAATCTCTTATCCTTTTTCTAAAATATGTATTTTTAAAGAATATAGTCACCAAACAAATAAGGCAGTCAATCAATAAACATTCCTTAAATACTTTCTATATGTCAGGCACTATACTAAGTGTAAACAAGTATTATATAATGCACTAAAGTAGGTCTTTGGAGAGTTCATCAAAACAAAGGTGATAATACAAAAAAAAAAAAAAACTTTTTTAAGCTTCAGTTTTGGAAATACCATCTGTCTTTAGAAGTATTAATTATCCTAACAAAAATAACTGCAGTTCAAATTTATATACATTATTTTGAGCTTTACAAAGTTCTTTCTTCAAAACAACATAGTGAAGCAAACAGTAAAAATATATCCCAATTTTAAAGATAAAGCTGAGTGAGGCAGCTAGGTGGCACAGTGGATAGAGCACCAACCCTGAAGTCAAGGAGGAGCTGAGTTCAAATCTGATCTCAGCCACTTAACACTTCCTAACTGTGTGACCTTGGGCAAATCATTTAACCCCAATTGCCTCAGCAAAAAAAAAAAAAAAAAAAAAAGACATCATCTAAGATAAGGAAACTGAAACTCAGAGAAATTAAATGATTGTCCAAACTCCCAGAGCTATTGAGTGTCAGAGAAAAGGATTTGAACACAGATTATCTGACATCATGTCCAGCACTCTTTGTACTTATTGTATGATAGTGCTCAGATAATAGTAGAAGGTAACTACTATTAAGACCAACTAACTGATTTAAGAGAAGATGCTATCCTTGTTTACTGACACTAATAAATGAGACTTATATTTGATATAACTGACCAAAAAAAATATCAGGTGGGCCATATGATGAGTTCAAGGATAACAGATAAGCAGAAGTTGGAATGTAACAAGTCTTAAATTTCACATGAATAAATAACTGAGCAAATATAGCTAAATATCAATAAGTAAAAATCAATGCAGAATAAACAGTTATCCTTGACAACAGAAGGCTGAATTGGCAATTCGTGAACTTATTAACTGCTCACTCTTTTGAACATTAGCTAGCATTTGGTATTTAGTTAAAACAAAAATTTCCTAACTATAATATTATCTTAAAGGCAATTTCTCTTCTGATATACTTATAATCCCTAAAAGATTTCTGGTGCTTAAAAAAGTTACCAAATTACCTATCAGTTTCTTTATTTATAAAAGGAGGCAGTTTTACTAGATGATCACTAAGGCATTTTCCAGTTCTAAATTCTATGAGTCTACTACAAATGACTTCTATTTTATAACAACTTTAAAAACTGCATACATTAAATGTGTAAACACTGATGAAGATAAAGAAGATTGTTAAATTTAAAACTAATGTGAACTTCTAAATCTTGTAATTTTTTTTAAATTATAGCCATCCATAGACAAGTCCAAACATCTTTGGAGGATCAGAGGATCATCAACATTCTCACCAGCAAAACTGGGATAACAACACTTGTAATAACTTATATCAAAGAATTAAAATTGAATGATTTAAGCATGTTAAGTGCTTTATACACTTTCAAGTACCACAAAAATATCAGCATAAATGGGTATAACAAAGGTAGGAAAAGAGTAGAAAAGATCATGATAAGGACGATAGTTAACATTTAATGCTTGTAAAGTACTTTACATGTTATTTCCCTTACTCCTCACAACAATCCAGTAAGGAAAATGTCTTTACAATCACATTTTCACAAATAAAGAAACTGAGACTGAGAGAAATTAAATGACTTGCCCAATGGCACACAGCTACTAAGTATTTGAGACAGAATTTTAACTGGCCCTCCTGAAGCTCAGTGAAACAGTCTATCACTATACCACTACCTCTAGATAAAGTGCTGGTCTTAGAGCAGGAAGCCATGAAGACCTGGGTTCAAGCCCACTGTCTCTGACATAAGCTGTGAACCTAGGCAAAGTATTTAATCGTAAGTGCTCAGACAACTCTCTTAGAAAATGACTACCTGCTTTGGAGTCTCTTATATTAATAAATTATAAGTCAAAGTCATTATCTCTATCCCTATAGTTTTTGTCATAGGGATAGAGATAATGACTTTGACCTATAATTTTATTAAGTCGCAGAATTTTGTTATGCCTCCTAGACAAAATATACAACCTCTCTAAAGAATTTTAGCCTTTTATCCACACAGGAAATATCAAGATGGACACTATCTACTCATTATGATGAAAAGAGTTACTCAGTTAGATGAAAAGAACATGTCTATCATGTTAGACAATAAGTTAGGCACAGGATTAACCAAGAAAAGGAAGACTAAAATGGATTAGCTTTAAATCACAAAATGTTTTGTAATTTCTATAAATATGAGTCATGGAAACATACAATATCCAAAGAACTAACAGTAAGTATCACACAAGAACATGGAAAGGTACATCAATGAAAATGTGCACATGGTAAAACAAAACAAATAAAGAAATACCCCCCCAAAAAAAAGAGGAAAGAATGCCATCAAAAAATGTATATTTTTTTAAATGAGCTTGTCACATGTCAAAAACAAGCAATAACTAATGGATTGTCTATGTGCTCTAATGTTATCCTTGAGAAATCAGGAGAACCTGTGGAAGTCCCCAAGCATGTTGGGTAGACTCATACAAGTCTCAAGTAATGCAAAATGGGCAGGTTAAAATTGGTTTCAATCCACACCACTGAAGAGAACATCTATATCAATGAAATTACAAATTCATGTAAACATATGATCATAAACAGCTAACAGTGAACACCTATCATTTTGATAGTATAAAAACTTTTTTAAAACTGGAAAAGATCTGAGAAATAAACATTTTAATTATAAGAAAATTATAGCCCAGAGAGGTTCAATGTGAACTATCAAACTGCAGCTAATTGCAACAAATATTCTGATAGCTACATAGGGCCATTTGGGGTTGGAGTCACAAATTATGTAAGCCAAATTTTGAAAGAGTGTTTCTTAAGATTAGTAAGAAAATAATTATACAATATAAAATGACAAGAAAATAGCTCACTAGACATACTTTTACCATTTTATTGTTCTATGGAGATCAATTCTGTTTAGTTAGTTTTCTTATTTTTAATTTAACTATTTATATTTTTATTACAAAATATAAGTACATACAGTCCTGACCTAATATTATGAAATATTTTTAATCAAATTCTATTGTACCCAATTATTTCTATGTCTAGGGTACATATTCAAAGCTACCTAGTTATCACTACCAAAAAACTGAAACTGACTTGCAATAACTGATAACAGAAAAACCTGAGAACTTAGATTAAAACTCTTAGCTGAAATTCAAGTTAAGAATTATACAGAAAATTCAAATATAATAAATGGCAGAAAGATCATAATTAGTTTTCCCCCAAAAGAGTTCTATAACTTGTTCTTTTGGCTCACTTCCATTATTTCAAGACTACAGTGGGTTTCAGATTTTAGATACATACCCAGTGAGGTTAGGACAGCATTTCATTTCCAAAAGACCAGTCTGATCCAGTGCACATGCATAAATATCAATAACATGACCAGTTGTAGCAGCTCGATTAGCCAAAGCCTCAAAATGCTAAAGACAAAATTTTTTAAAATTTAATCAAAACAGTATTAGTCATATATATTTGTATATACAATATTCAAAGCCTGGTCAAAATGTGGATAGTGTGACATGGAACAAAAGCATTGGATTGGGAATCAGAGTATCTAAGTTCAAAAAAATTCATCTGTCACTTAGGACCCATGTGACCTTGAATAAATCAAAAAACTTCTCTGGGTTCTAGTTTTCCAGTATGTAAAATGAGATGGCTGGACTATATGGCTTCCAGGGTCATTCTTAGCTTTAAACTTATGATTCTATGAAAATTCAGGCAATGTATCAAAGATTGTTTTTTGCATTTGATATAATTTTTACTTCCATAAATGTGTTATAAAATATTATGATCATTTCTGTAACTAAAATTTACTTTTCACATAGAGCCTTCCATGATAAAATCTAAATGGTGGAGTAAAATAAGCATTGAAATAAATAACTTGAATTCTGGTCCCAACTCTGTTTCATCATCCATAAAATGAGGCTGAACTAATCTGTGAGATCCCTTTTGGTTTAAAGATTCTAAATCTTAACTGGAAAGAATCCAGGGGCTGAGATAGGTTTAATGGGAGGCAGCTAGATGGCATAGAGGATCAAGTGCAAGGCCTGGAGTCAGGAATTTTCATCTTCCTGGTTCAAATCCAGCCTCAAATATTTACTAGCCATGTGATCCTGGGCAAGTCACTTAAACCCTATTTGCCTCTCTTTCATCATCTGTAAAATGACTTGGAAAAGCAAATGGATCATCTGAAGGTGAACACAAGTGAAAAATAACTGACCACCAAAGAGAAGCAAAATAACTGGTATTTTAAGGCACAGCAGAAAGCAAATAATACGTCCACTCTAGTCTATTCTACCTGCAGCAAAGAATAACTGGGTCCAATGAGAGACAAAAGAGTTATCAAAATTTGTCAAAAACAAGGGAGAAATTCTGAGACAGAAAATGTGGAGCAGGTCAGGTTCTAGAGAAGGGCGAGCAGGCAAGCAGGTAAAAGGCTCAGAAGCAAAAGCACAGTCAGAAAGAAATGAAACTGTTGAAGTTGCTGCAAATATAGATACAGGAGCAATTTAAAAAGAGTTTCATTCCCAATCAGTATCTGATACCAGGTAAATGAGAAAATAATTTTTCAAATATATTCAAAATGAAAAGTAATGTCAAAGTAAAATGTAAAGTAAATGGAAGATGAACTAAATACAGCTTTTTCTAATTTAAAAATAAAGTATTTCCCACTCTACTTCTAAGTGTTTCGACTACAGGAAACTGCTAAAAACTCTTATTAGTAACTAAAGAATATAAACTTCTATGATCTAACATTTTTCTGTAGCTATATGCTCCACCTTCAGATTGTTATTAACACAGATGAAGAAAAGTTTTTATTACAAGTTCTAGAAATACAACAGCTAAACACTCTAAAGGATTTGATAAATTTAAAATCTTATATTAATAATATTAGCATGCACCAGTGTCAAATACAAGTTATAAAGATTTTGAATTTCTGATTTCCACTTAAATATTTATATAACAACCATACAAATATATGTGCATATATGTATATACATACATATACACATTATTGTGGACATTATTTTAAAATATGAACTTAAATAAGAAGCTTTCTTTCCACATTCTGGGGTAACACTAGAAAAACTATTCCTTCTCCTTCCAGTTAAAATAATCATCAAATTTAGAATAAATCTAATACCAATGTTTTCCTAAATTCCTAGATTGCAATGATCTCCTAGATTGTCAGCACTGAGAATTCTGAATGTTATTAAATTTGGGTATCAGATCTTCTGGTTTAAATGGCTAATATGAAAAGTCAAACAAGAGCCCTATTTTGCAGAAAAGAGGTAAAAACAGCAACAAATTAAATAATTCTCAAGAAATCCAGAGTAAACACTTCTATCCAGTCAAATCCTAAACAAAAAGACAGTCAGAACCTACAGTCTCTCCATCAGAGAAGCCAACATGAGCTCATGTAAATAAGCCAAAAGCCTGGAGACACTAAATTATAGACCCTCCAGGGACAGTTCAAACCTTCAGTGTTCTATGCTCAAGGTTCTGGTAATATTGAATGTCCAAAGTAAGAAAGCACTCAGACATTCAGACCAGAAGGACTGGAGATCTTCCACTTTTCTCTAATAAGTTTATTTTTTCTACATTAGGAACCTTTTGTTTTTTTTTCTACCACTTTAGTCAGTACCTTGTACCTACAATTAGCAACTCCACTTTAATTCCCAATTTCTTTAATTTAATTATTTTACTTTAATCCAGATTCTCAATCTTTCTTCCCTTCTATAATCAACCTACTTTTCCTACCTCCTCACCATCTCTACATTTATCAAGCCTTCTTATTTATGCCTTTGTGTTCCTCATGACATTAAAGGTTCTAAAATATCAAGTATAAGTTCCCTTTTCCAAACAATTTATTTTCTTTGTATAACTTACCCTTTGTCCTTTTTTTTTTTTTTTGAAATTATGCTCTCCCTTAAAAATATCAATTCATGTGGGAAGTAATGAAGATAGAAACATTGCCTCATAGTGGACATTGCAATTTTACCCTCTTCCCATACCATGATCATTTCTCCATCTGTCATGCACTCACCTGCTGGGATCCATGCCCTCCTTCTTTTCTCTCCCCTCCTCAACCATTTCTAGATGCCAGCTGATCTCAGGAACTTTGATTTCCCCTGTATTAAATCCTGGCAAGTTAGACCCATTCTGAGGTCCCCACCATTTCCTTTGTATAATATCTTCCTCCCATAGGAATGTTCAGTAGCACCCTCTCCTAAGCCACTGTCCCAATTCTTAGGTAGACCTTCTTGCTGAAAGATCATAAAAGTTAGCTTTCCTTTGTTGTATTACCGTAAACTTGTTTAGCTTACATTACACATTCAAAATCCTTCATAACCTGACCTGCTCCTACCTGCCAATCTTGTTATTTATCTTGTTATCTTGTATTCTTATTTCCTACCATGACAATTACCAAACATAAACATGAATGTGAGTAGGATGAACTCAATTGTAAGACAGAAGAGGAAAACAGAATGAACTAGAAAGTAAATCCAACAAGATGTTTTACAAGAAGTCTATCTGAAACACCAAAATTCAGATAGAATAAGGAGCTACAACAAAATTTATTATTCAGGAGAATTCCAAAAAGCAAAGATAGAAATCATGATGTCACACAGGCAACAACAAAAATAAAACATGGTTAAAAGAGAAGCAGAGAAATATTGCACATAATAAACAAATAATGAAATCAATAGATCAGTACTTACTATATATGCAACCAATGACCTAGTCTATAAGTATTTAAAGAAGAAGTTTAAAAAATTATAGGGAAGTGTCCCCTTTTGGAATTTTTTAAAGAAAAAAATAAAATAAAATGCCAAAGAATCAAAGTAAAATTATAGATAAGTTATTAAAAAAAAAAAAACTAGCCATGATAAATCTCTGGTAATTACTGCACTGGAACAGAAAGAAAAGCTGTGGATGACACCTTTACAAAAATTGACCATGTACTATGGAATAAAAACCTAA
Organism: Sarcophilus harrisii; assembly: GCF_902635505.1. Lineage (NCBI taxonomy): Eukaryota > Metazoa > Chordata > Mammalia > Dasyuromorphia > Dasyuridae > Sarcophilus > Sarcophilus harrisii. The sequence goes on from NC_045427.1 coordinate 338,592,883, forward strand.
CACTTACAAATATCAAGCACTGTCTTTACTGAACATTACATAATAAAAGTTAAAACCAATAAAGAGCTTTTGCAAAAAGGCTTCTAACTTCAATGGTTAATCCTAAATAGTGAGATAAATAACCAATCAAAGGAAAAATAAATAATTTTATCAACAAAATGATTACAAAATGACTACATGCCAAAACTTTGGGACCCAAATGGATAGGGGTGACCCAATGGATAGAGACCACAAGGCTTGGAGGCAGGAAGATCTAAATTCAAATTCAGATACTTACTAGCTCTGTGATGTCCTGAGCAAATTACTTAATCACTATCTGCCTCGGTTTCCCAATATGTGAAATAGGAATTAATAATAGCACCAACTTCCCAAGATTATTGTAAAAATCAAATGAGTAAATGTGTGTTAAGTGCTTAGCATACTACCTGGCAAATAGGCACTTCATAAATCCTTATTTGTTTCCTTATATGTAGCATTTCTAAATTTCTATGCCAGCAAAACCCAGCAGGAAGACAGGAAAATAAATTTCATTCAAAATAGATATAGAACACAGGAGTCCAAATAAAGACAGCCCTCAATAATTGAAAAGATATTTACTGTTCATGATTAGAATGTACCAATATAATAAAATAATATTATGTAAATTAATTTACTTATTCAGTCTTATAACAGTGAAACTTCAAAAGGATCATTTTATAGAGTTGGTAAAATGGGGGAAAAAAGTATTCTTGGCATTCTCAAAAAAAATCATGAAAAAAAAAGTGGGAGAAGAGTATACTGTTGGAGATCTGCAACTATTCCATAAGACAATAATTATCAAAACTATTAGAATAATAATAATATACAACATACAAAAAATCAATGAAAATAGTAATATATGGATCAAATAAACCCTAAGGCTCCTAGGCAATGGTGTAAGGATTCAATATTCAATAAAAACTACAAGGAAAACTTGAAAGTCATATGTCAGGATTTAGGATAAGACCAACATCTCACACCAGAATATCACAATAAGCTCTAAATTATAGGACCTAAATATTAAAAGTCACATCACACACATCAAAGAAGAAGGGATGAGATTGGCTAAGATGACAGAAAAAGATAGTGACGAATATTGGAGATGTGGGAAAAGTGGGACACAATACATTTTTGGTGGCTGTTGTGAAGTGACCGAACCATTCTGGAGAGCAATTTGGAACTATGCCCAAAGGACTTCAAACTGTGCATACCCTTTGATCCAGCAGTGTTTCTACTGAGCTTATATCCCAAAGTGATTTTAAAAGGCAGGAAAGGGACCCATATGTGCAAAAACGTTTGTGGCAGCCCTTTTTGTAGTGGCAAGAAACTGGAAAACTGAATGGATGCCCATCAATTGCAGAATGGCTGAACAGACTGTGCTTTATGAATGTTATGGAATATTATTGTTCTGTAAGAAACAATCAGCAGGATGATTTCAGAGAGGCCTGGAGAGACTTACATAAACTGATGCTAAGTGAAATGAGCAGAATCAGGAGTTCATTGTACATTGCAACGAGAAGATGATACAATGATTAATTCTGATGGAAGTAGCTCTTCTCAACAATGAGATGATTCAGGCCAGTTACAATGATTGTGTGATGAAGAGAGCCATTTACACTCAGAGAGAGGACTGTGAGAACTAAGTGTGGGTCACAACATAGCAATTTCACTCTATTGTTATTTGCTTGCATTTTATTTTCTTTCTCATTTTGTTCCTTTTTTATTTGATTTTTTTGTGCATCATGATAATTATATAAATATATATGCATATATTGTATTTAACACATATTTTTACCATGTTTAACATATATTGGATTACTTGCTATCTAGGGGAGAGGGTAGGGAGAAGGTGGAGTAAATTGGAACACAAGGTTTTACAAGGATTAATGTTGAAAAATTATGCATGCATATCTTTTGAAAATTGAAAAGCTTTAATAAAAAAAAAGAATGGATAGAGACAACTTTCTCAGTTATTAAGAGATAAAGATTTTTTTATCCAGACAACAGATGGGATCATAGAATGTCCATAAAATTGGAAAAAAAATGCTTATATAAATAAAAATCATGCAATTAAAATTATAAAAGAAATAGTAAAACGGGGGAAAATATTTGTAGCAAGTTTCTCTGATGAGGTAGAAAATAGAGACAGATGAATGAATGACTGAAAATCATGGATATGTACAATTGTTTCTCAAGGGAAAAATCAAAGCTATAACCATTATATTAAATGGTCCAAATCACTAAGAAGAAAAATTCAAATTAAAACAATTACGAGGTTCCATCTCAATCCCAGAAGACTAGCAAAAAATGATGAAAAAGGAAAATGATGTTGTTGGAGTAGTACAGGAAAGTAGATTCAATGATGTCTTGCTGGTAAAGCTGGTAAAGTAATCTCTCCAATCTGGAAAACAATTTGATACTATATCCAAAAAGTAACTAAACTACACTTCCCCTTTGACTCAATTATACCATTATTAGACATACCCCCAAAATATAAAAAAAGCATACACATGTACAAAAATAATACTAGTAAAATTTTTTGTTGTTGCAAAGAATTTAAAGCAAAGAGGATGCCCATCAGTTAGAGAATGGATAAAGAGATCATGTGGTCAAAAGAAGTGACACATGGTACATGGTACATAAAATAAAATATTGCTATGTCATAAGAAATGACTAAAGGGATAAATTCAAAGAAGTTGGGGACTTTCTATGAACTAATACAGAGCAAAGCTAGGAGAACAAGAATAATTTACATAATTTACAATACTGTAAAGAAAAGTAAGTTTCAAAGATTTAAAAATTCTGATCAATACAACTTTTGACAAAGAGGTAAATGGACAAAAGGTGAAGAACAAGACAATTTTTTGTCAAACATTTCTGGTTTGGATCTATTTTGTTTGAATGTGCTTATTTGTTATAAGAGAGGGTTTTGTTTGTTGGTTTTTAAATTGGGGGGGAGAAAGGAAAAGTTAGTGATAGTGATACCAAAAAAAGAAGAAAAGAGTGTCAGCCAAGTATTTTTTAAATGTACATAAGATAACAGAAGGAAGTTCAGAAAGAGAAACAGCTTTGAATCTAATATGCTGAATTTATTACACTTTTTAAAAATACAAGTTTAGTTTGATATGTAAATCCTTTTCTGCTTTCTATGTGTGAAAAACTTCAAGTTTGTTGGTGATTATCAAGGTGACAAAAAATACACTTTTTTCAATGAGGACACCACAACAATCCAAGGGATTTGTTAAATTTTCTAATCTCAAAATTCCAAAACAAAAATTATATCTAACTTACAAAAATACAGAATCACAGAATCTGACTTGTAAGAGAATCTAGAATCAAAGTAATCCAATCGGTATTTCACAAAGAATAGCCAGTACAACATGACCAACAAGTAATTCTGCCTTCTTACACCAAATATTAAAATTAAATTAAACTAAAGCAAATCCATTACCCTTAGAGAATCTAGATTAGCCAAGTGTGATTTTTTTAAAAAAAGCATTTTTTGTTGTTTGCTTGCATTTTGTTTTCTTTCTCAGTTTTTTCCCTTTTTGATCTGATTTTTCTTGTGCCACACGAAAACTGCAGAAATATATACAGAAGAATTGCATATGTTTAACATATATTGGGAAGGGGGTGGAAGAAAGGGAGGGAAAAAATTTGGAACACAAGGTTTTACAAGAGTGAATGTTGAAAATTATCCATGCATATGTTTTGGAAATAAAAAGCTTTAATTTAAAAAAAAAAAAAAAAAAGAGCGAGAAAGAAAGCAGAACTTCTGACCTGATTAAAAATCTTTTAGACTTTATTCTTTGTAAGCTACAGTGGCACAGTGTATAAGGTTATGCTATCAGGAAGACCAGAGTTCAAATTTGGTTGAGACACTTTTTTACTGTATGATTCTGTCATAAAATGTTTGTATTATATCTCATGCATTAAGTAAAATAAAAACTGAAACTTACTTTAGTTCCTTTTTTAACATATTTAGCATTGTCTTTTTCAATATCATGCCAAGATCTTATAGGTGTCTTTAGCTCATCTCCAACGACCATTCCAGGACCCTGAGTAGCTGGACCACCAATGAACATCATAATACGAGCACCAGTGTTTGGGAAAGTGCACTGTTAGAAGAAAGCAAAACATCAACAACAGTTCAACAAAAATTATCTTCTCTAATATTTCAAGGATTAAAATAGTTTTTTTTTTAAACCAACAACACTAAAAGACTTCAGAACTTTAACCAATGGAATGACCAGCAATAACTCAGATAAAGCATGCCTATTGCCTTTCAGGAAACAAGGGACAGACCAAAGGGACAGACCAACAGTAGAAAATGAAGCATATATTTTCAATTATAGACAGTATGTTAATTGGTTAACTTGACTATATCTATTTGTTACAAGATGGCTCTTTGGGAGAATGGAGTTATCCAGATAAACTCAATGGACAGGGACAATAATAAATTACAACAGTCAAAATAATTCAAGGATCAGTGTGTATTCTCTCCACTGTCAAAGCTAAAAATATTTCTATAACTTAGAAACCTGTATTTCAGAGCTTTCTATAGTCAAAAACTTTCATTACTGCTAATGGTAATCTTCTTTGATCTTAATGCAATTGATTTTTAGACAACAGATCAATAAGTATTCAAAGACTTTCCAAGCTGGTAGACCTTGTCTAACAAGTCTCTCAAGAACATAGTTTCATTTTCATCCCACAATAAGGTAATTAAGGCAAATAAGATTTCAGTGGAAGAAAGAAAACATAAACAAACACATTTATACAAATAAAAAACATTTTTGAGTCCAAAAGAAATAATTTCTTTTTTTAATATCTAAAATGCTGCGAATCAAGCTTCCAAAAATGCAGTTTAAAAGAGAAAACAAGCCCAAGTATTCCCTTTTCTAAAAAAATCCTATTATAAAAGAAAAAAGGTTCTTAATGTTTAAAATATGCAAATACAAATGCAATCCTTATAAATAAGCCTTCTTGCCTGTCAACTAATTCTTATGTTGATAGCAGAGAGGGAGAAAAAACAAGAAGGTTACTTTATATATTAAAAAGTTATAAGAGACAAACTTATAGAGTAAAATAAGCAGAATCAGGAGAACAATTTACATGGCAACTACAATAATGTAAAGGAAAACAAAAATGAAAGACTTCAGAAATAGTATATATGCTTTGGTTTGGGGCTTTTTTTTTTTTTACTTAATAATATGTATTTATTTAAAATGATACTACTAATTAGGAATGAGAGGAAGGAGTCATTGAGACTTGAGAATGATGTGCAAAAGAAAAAATATCAATAGAAAAAAAAAGACATAATCATTACCTCCAGCAATCCTACAGCTATGGAAAGAGCCACCCCTGAGGAACGCAAAGGTCTTTTTCCCTGGGGAACAGGCCAAGGGTCTCGCTGGAGTTCTCCCAAAAGGTCTGTAAGATTCATATCTATTTTCTGTACTGGTTGTAAAAATCTACAAAAGAAAATTAAAGGACTCCATTTAATTTTTTCCAGTATTCACCCTAAAAAATAAACTCCTTTGTAAAACAGTAGAATAGAAACAAGGCTGATTATCTAAACACTATACTTAATATATATTTCACTTTCCTATTAAGATATGGAACTGTTAATTTCCATATGAAAATAAGCAGTAATTAGATATATATGTGTCAAACTCAATACCCTCTTTTCTCCCATCAAAAGAATAGCAAAAAGAAGAAAAAAAAAATGCATTAATGCCCTGTAAAATATACAACATGCATATATGTCAAAAAAATTTCTATAATAAAATGTAATAAATGCTATGAATACATACAAAATCAGTCATCAAAACATTAGGCAATTTCAAACACAAACATTTATTGAGCACCTACTAGCAATGAGTGGGATAAAAATTTGAACAAGAGGGGTAAATCCTACGTTCAATGAACTTAATCTATTTGAGAGGTTATACACTCATATACAAACACAATAAAAAGCAGAAGTGTAAAAATGCATAAAATATAGGAGAGTTCAAAAGAAGAAAATATCACTTCTGAGGAGACAGAGAAAGGGAAAGTAGATTAGAGAAATCTTTACAAAGAAATATATTGCAGAGACAGAATTAATAAAACTTTGTAACTGACTGATCTGGGGGGAAAGGAAGTATAAAATATATAAAAATTTCAAGTATTAGTTATCAGAAGAATGGCAGAACTACTTATAAAAATCTAAAAGTCAGAAGAAATGAGAGACTGGGGAAGAAGGAAGACAGGGAGGAGGTAGATATGATATATGTGGTTGTTCAGCTTTGGACCCATGTTGTCTGAAGAGCTAGTTCAGACTTCTATTACAACTGGTCAGCAATAATATAAAATCTGGACTCGAAACCCAGTAGAGTTCTAAGCTGAAAATAAAGATTTGGGAGTTAGCAAATAAAAAAGTATAATACCTTTTCCTTTCAACCACTATTTCTACAAACACAAATAATTTAAATTCAAGGAAAAAGTGAAGAATTATTTTAAATTATTACCTGTTTGACGGAGGTGGTTGCTGTACCTGAGGGCCACGAGCTGCTTGAGTAATGGGTACTTTAGAGAGTCCCAACATTTCCTGTTGTAAAGGTAAAAACATTTACATAGATGAAATTCATATAATGAATCATAAAAGACACTTGTATTTCATAACTAGTTAACATAAATTATTGTGACTTTCACCAACATCTTATTTTCTTATAAAAATACTGAAAAAAATCCATTCTCCATATATAATTCTCAGTTTTGCTTTTCATTTACCAAGTAAAATGTTCTTTTTATTAAAGTTTTCATGGATTTCTAAATGCTTACTATTGAAGCAAAAGAAAAACATTGTGAAGTATATTGAAAGTGTGAAATAAAGTGTAAAATCCATGACTTTATGAGTCTGGGGAATTCAAGTATGGGAATCCTTCTACTATGGAAAAGTTCTAAGAAACTGCACAAAAAAAGGGTAAAAAGATCACTTCTCCAGTGTGACAGCAATAATGTGTCAGAGATGTGAATACAGGCACTCCTGACATTAAGTCCAGCAGGCAGTCCACTATTCTATGCTGCTTCTGCATATATGTGTGTGTGTGTGTGTGTGTGTATGTGTGTAGGTGTAGGTGTGTGTAAAAGGAAACAAGTTTACTAACAAGAATTTCAAAGAGATGAAAAGAGGAATAAAATGAAAAAAAATTAATGGAAAATATTAATGCTGTGTTTATAAATTCTGGCATTCAATTTGGCTAATTGCCAAATTTCTCAATTGGGAAATTGTCAACCTACCCATCTCCAGCTAATGTCTACATCAAAAACCAATGAATAGCTAGATTCAGGAAGACCTACAAATCAGAGTAGACCTAGAGCCAGATTTATAGGGACTATCTTAAGACAAAACTAGAAGCTTATCTCACTGACAGAAAACCAATCCAATACTGAAGAAAGCAGACTCAATACAATAAAATACAGAAAAAATGATTATAATAATGTAAAGGAATATATCAAAAGACATGAAAATTCAGATAAATGTAATGATTTTCATTCCAAAGGACTGAGGATGAAATATGGTTCCTCTGCAGAAAAGCAGAAGCACAGAATATTACAGATGCAGACCAAGGTAGGGTTGAATCCTTCCATTACATTCTAGCTCTCATGCCTTAACTAGGTAAGAATATATCTTACACCAAGTATGAAAAGTCTTTGAAAATCACTAGATTAAGTCAACTGATACTAGACTGAAACTCTGTTCCAAAAGACTTTAGAAAACATGGTCATGCTTGCATGAACTGATGCTGAGTGAAATGAGCATCATATACTTCATTGATCATTATGTACTTCAACAACAATACTATATGATGATCAATTCTGATGGATGTGGCTCTCTTCAATAATGAGATGAAATAAATCAGTTCCAATAGAGCAGTAATGAATTGAATCAGTAAAACCCAGCGAAAGAACTCTGGAAGATGACTATGAACCACTACATAGAATTCCCAATCCCTCTATTTTTGTCCACCTGCATTTTTTATTTCCTTCACAGGCTAATTGTACACTATCTCAAAGTCCGATTCTTTTTGTACAGCAAAATAACTGTTTGGACATGTATACATATATTGTATTTAATTTATACTTTAACATATTTAACATGTATTGGTCAACCTCTCCCAGACAGGGTGGGGGAAAGGAGGGGAAAAGTTGGAACAAAAGGTTTTGCAATTGTCAATGCTGTAAAATTACCCATGCATATATTTTGTATCTGGATTCTTGGGGGAGTTCTGGATTTTGGCTATAATATTTCTAGGTTCTTTTCCTTTTGGAGTCCCTTGTAGCAAGTTATTGGTGGATTCTTCCTGTTTTTACTGTGCCCTCTGATTCCAAAAAATCTAGTTTCATCATTTATTGAAATATTTTGTATAGGGCACAGCTAGGTGGCGCAGAAGGACCAGCCCGAAAGTCAGTAGGACCTGAATTCAAATCTGATCTCAGACATTTAACACTTCCTAACTGTGTGACCCTGGGCAAGTCACTTAACCCCAATTGCCACGGCAAAAAAAAAAAAAAAAGAAAGAAAAAAAAAGAAATATTGTGTGTAGGCTTTTTAAAATTATGGTTTTTAGGAAGTCCAATGATTCTTAAATTCTCCTTGGATACTCTTCCAGATTAGTTATTTTATATAATATATAGTTTCTTCTCTTTTTTCAATATTTTCATTTTGTTTTAATAATTCATGCTGTCTCGTGGACTACCTGATTTATTTGATCTATTCTAATTATTAGTAAATTGGCCATTAGGGTAAAATTTTCCAATTATCTTTTAAGCAATCTATTCTAATTCTTTTCTACAGAGTTCTTATTTCCCCTTTTAATTTCTTCTGGGAACTCATTATTTGTAGTCTATCCATTTTTCTATTTAAAATCTCTGCCTTTCAGTTGTTATAAAGTTATTTTCTTCTTCTTTTGGGGAATCACCAAATCTATGCTAACTTAATACTGGTTGGTGTTTCGTTTGATTTATTCCTTTAGTTCCTGAAATAGGGCTTCATGCTGAGTGGGATCCACCCATTGCTGTACTTTGGAATGGGGATGTTCTGTCCACTTTGATTTTAATGTGGGCCTTTAAAATTCAGAATGTTGTATGTTCAGGAAGCTTTATAAAATCTCGGGATGTGATATGAAGGATTTCAGAATCCCCACTGAGCTCTTCCTAATCTGAAAGCTGCCATGATGCTCCCTGTGGTTTTTAAGATCCCTCCCTGGAGTTTTCTGAACTCCCTGGGGCTTTCTAGGCAATCCCTTCACTCTTATTGCCTCCAGACAAAGTTTTGTAGACTCTTTGCTTCTAGGAGGCTGCTGGTTTATTTACCTATGCTGGTTTTGCTGATAGGGGCCCTTTCCTAATGTCTTTGGGGTTCCACTGACTTTTTGTGCAGTTCTGAGTTGCAAAGAAATCACTTTTACAGTTTATCAATGGACTTCTTAATTGTTGATTAATCTGGCACAAATTTCAGGATTCTGCTGGAGTAGATATATAGGAGTTGGTGAGGTGGAAGAGGGGAAGGTAACATATGCCAGATGTCCTCAAATTTATTTCTACAATATTTCATCCTAAAATGACCCTTCCTGTTACTATGTCCCCTTATGTGTTGTTTTCACATTAGCACTTAAGTTCATTGATGATAGGGACTGTCTTTTGTATTTATGTCTTCAAAGTTTAGCAGATGTCCTTAATAAATTATTTTTTTCACCCATTCCTGGTCCCAAATATGCTCTCTATATATCCATTATACTTCTAAATTCATATTCAATCTCCTGCAACTTCATGCAGTCAGCTCGTTTAGAATCAGAAACTACATGGAACCAAAATGCTAGTTAACTTATACATTTTATTCTACCTTATATTTTATCAGTGAATAACAATGGTTATATAATTTATATATTTCACAATTCTGCAATTTATAACTGGGAAAGGAATAGAAGACATTATAAAAAACAAAACAAACAAGCTCACTTAAGTAAAACTTAAAAGTTTTTGGACAAGTAAAATCAATGCAGCTAGAATCAGAATCAAATATTGGGGAAAATATTTGTATTAAAATATCTGATAAAATTCTAGTAGAAATGCTAAATTTGGGGGCAATTTAATGTTGCAGTGACTATATGACAATATGTTGCTGTTTAGTCATTTCAGACTTTTTTTTATTTTCCATGATACCATTTGGAGTTCTCTTAGCAGGAATGGCTTGTCATTTCCTTCTTCAGTTCATTTAACAGATAAAGAACTGAGGCAAACATGGTTAAGTGACTTTCTAAGAGTTACACAGCTAGAAAATGTCTGAAGCCATTAGTTGAAATCATACTACTAAAAGGTTTTTATCATTTCTACTAGTTTGATGCATAAGAAATAACTTGGAGTTACTTTAATCTCCATTTCTCTGTTTATTATTGGTTTTGAACAACTGTTTGCTTGGAAATTTTTTTTTAAACTGCTCATATCCTTGACCACTTCTTTTGTATTTAACTGAATTCTTTATAGATTTTAGATGTCACTTTTTTTATTGTACAACGTCAGGATTTTATCAGATATTTTAATGTAAATATCTTTTTTTAACCAATATTTGGTTCTGATTCTAATTGCATTAATTTTACTTATCCAAAAGCTTTTAAAATTTGTATAATTGAGTTTGTTTGTTTTGTTTTTTATATTCTCTTCTATTCCTTTCCCAATTATAATTTTTTTCAAGGAAAGTACTGCTAAGAGGTCTGTTTAGGATTGTCTTGGAAAGGGTCTGGTGTGTCAAAATAAATGCATTAAAATTTAAGCTTGCTGTTGGTTTAAAAAAAAAAATGTCACTTGGTAGAGTTCCTTTCCATTGCTGGACAAAGTATATATTGTCACACATGTTACAACTGATATACTTATTACAGGATCAGAATGCCCATGAGTAAAACACAGACTCAAAAAAGGGGACTGAATCTGCAACTTTTTTGATAATAAGATTAGTCCTCTCCCAATACAGGACTACAACTTAGATCATTATCAGGTTGTCTAGAAAACACTGACAAGTCAAGTACTTTCTGAAAGGTTAGACAGCCAAAATATAGCAGAGGCAGAACTTAAGCTCCACGTCTTCCTAATTCCAAAGTAAAACCCTCTGTGCGGTACCGACTCTCATTAGTAAAACATACCAACAGCATATCAGTACAATTTAATAATTACCACTGCCTACTAAAAATTTGGAAGTTTGTAATATATGATTCTAACATTTAATTTTCATTCTAAACTTAAAATTTTTAAATTTTAAAATACTGGGCAACTTAAGTTACTACACGTCAACATTTTGAAACTATTAAAGTAAAGCAAATGGAAAGAAAAGACTAGAATGGAAATAGGCATATGATAATGTTCATTATGTCATAACAATTACAACAGCGTCCTCCACTAATGGATTATTAATAGAGCTGTGAACTGATCCAACCATTCTGGAGAGCAATTTGCCAAAGGGCTATAAAACTGTGTATATTTTTTGATCCAACAGCATCACTATAGTAGGGTCTGTATCCAAAAGAGATCATAAAAGATGGAAAAAGACCTACATGTACAAAAAAAATATTTGCAGCAGTCCTTTTGGTAGTAGTAAGGAATTAGAAATTGAGTGGATGCCCCTCAGTTGGTGAATAGCTAAATACATTATAATATATGAATGCGAATAGGTTATGATACATGAATGTAATGGAATATTATTATTCTACAGAAATGATGAGCAGGCTGATTTCAGAAAAGCCTGGAAAGATTTATATGAACTGATAAGTGAAGCAAGCAGAACCAGGAAAACACTATATGCCATAATAGCAATATGGTGTGATGACCGATTGTGATGGACTTGGGTCTTCTCAATAATGTGGTGATTCAAGACAATTCCAATAGATTTGGAATGGAAAATGCTAACCAAATAGACAGAAGTTCAGAGACTAAATATGGATTGAAAGATAGTATTTTCATTTTTTTGTTTGTTTGTTTATTTGTTTTCTTTCTTATGTTTTTTCCCCCTTTTGGTCTGATTTTTCTTGCACAACATGACAAATGTGGAAATATGTTTAAAAGAATTGTACATTTTTAACCTATATCAGATTGCTTGCTATCTTGGGGAGGATGTTGGTAAGGGAGGAAGGAAGAAAACTTTGGAACACAAAGTCTTGAAGAAACAATATTGAAAACTATCTTTACATGTAAATTGGAAATATAAAATACTATATTAGCTACCCTCTACAAAATATTTTTCTGAAAAGTAATTTGAAGAAAGCATTTACATTTTCCATTTTAAGTGATGATCTTTGTTCACATACACACTTTGAATTACTACTCTTGCCTACTCACCTGCAATTGCTTTGCAGTTAAATCTTTTGTTCCTCTGAAGACATAGCTTTTTGAAATGCCCTCGCAACCAAGTTCATGGACCTGTACCATTCTCCCAAAGGTAATAAGTCCCACCAAAGCTGTAGATGGTAAAAGACTGAGTGACATCTGCATGGATTCTTTCAAAGCTTGTAAATCTTCATCTTCCATACAAGTATCCACCACATACAGAAATATCAAAGGCATTTGAGGGCCACGCTTTAAAAAGACAAATAATCAGAATAAAGGGCAGGGAAATAAACATGTTATTGCTTTTTGTTTTTCCTTACAACTATACTTTTTTCCTTTTGCACAAATTTACACATTCTTCATTTTCACAGCATTAAAACTGTGCCAGGATAAAACATACTCAACTCAACCACTCAAGCTACTTAGGATATTATTATTTCCATACCTTAAATACTTGGAATATACACATAGAGATACAAAATTTCTGAATTTTACAAGGGACTAACATCAATAGTTTAATAAAGTCATATTTAACTAATTAACTAAAATTTAAAATGCCAACCAGCATTTAAAAATCAGTTTATGAATATGAGAGAACTGACATCTTAGTAACATATCAAGATTATTACTGCTTTGTTGATCACATCCAGAAATCCAAAATAACAAATTTAGTCTTGTTATACTAGCCTTAAAAGGCTAAAATGCCAACAAATTCAATTTGTAGAGAGAAAAAGATTATGTCTTAGTCAAGTGAAGCATTAATTCACTCTCACATTCTAATCAATATAGTTATTGTAAAAGGGAATTCATGTTTAGTTAGGGTTTAGAACAGATAAAACCTCAAGTCCCTTCCAACAGATTTCATATTTCTACAAAATCACTGTTAGCAAACATGAGGGGATTGGTCTTTCATCTCTAAATCTTGTGATCCCATAAAGGTCTTTAAAGATGTCCTGATAGTCTTACCAGTACTACATATTCAATGCTTGAAAACTGAGGTAAAAGTTCAGCAGGTTGATTGAGTTCAGATATACCAGCATATGTGGGTGGAAACTACAGGAAGGAAAAGAGTAAAATTTGAATACTATTTTCCAAGAAAAAATTAAGAAACAGAAAAGATAAATACATGTTTTCTTGATTGTTTAAAAATCAAGAAAACTTCCATGGATTTAAACAAGCCGTTTCTCACCCTAGAAGAGACTCCCTCAATCTGTCTTTATTTAAATCTTCCCTTTTTTAAAAGTTCCAGTTCCTATCCTATGTACCTCTAAGAAGCTTACCCTCAGCTAAAGGCGATCCTCTACAAACCAAATTTTTCATTCTCTGATCAACTTCTATGCCCTTGGCGCATGTTCATTTTTTCCACTGGAAGTCCCTTTGGGGGCAGATTTTACTTCATTTCATCAGTACCCGGGCTTAGCACAATGTTATTCCATTAGGATGCAGAAGCCTAGATAGCAGGAGACCCTTGGCAGCTATCACTTATGTCTTGTGAAGAGAAATAACCTCCAAACTAGACAGGGAACCCAATCAGCTCTAAGACCAAGCCTTAAACATTTTCCTCCTCTTCAGGTCTTTATGGGGATAGCCAGCCTCTCATCTGGGAAGTTAAAAAAAGCCCAATAATCCTCATGGATCCTTTTCACTCCCCAGTTTGACACAAGAAGGGATATCCCTGGGATCCAGAGAACCCCAAATCAGAACAAATCTAAACATTCATTCCCATGACATCCTTTCAAACACTTGAAGGCAGCTAACATACCAATAGCCAAAAGGCTACTGATTGAAAGTCAAAAGAAAATCTCTCATGAGCTGGCCTTCAAATAATCACTCTCCAGGGCTGAGGAACTCTGCTCCTGCCCATAATAGATACTTCACAAAAGTACCAAAAAGGAGAAAAACTGGCTGTCTTAGACTCTGCTTCACTATAGAGACCCAAGACCCAAGAATCCTGCCTCCCAGTCCAGCACCCTCATATTCCAAGTTCCCTGTAGGGAACACAGACCTCTTTGCTCCATGAGTCAGCTATACCACAGAGATCTGAGGCATTCCGTTTTCCAAGTACAACTTCCCTCTTGCCCTACCCCCATAGTTCTGCTCTCCTTATTCAAACCTGCTACCTCTCTGATACCATTTCTTTCAAAGCTCTCAATTTCCCAGGCAAGGTTTCTTCCTCAGCCCTTTCAACTTATTTCATAATCCTAGGATCTTTGTAGCAACCATCTCTGCCCCAAACCCAGTAATCTGAGGTCTCCTCCCACTCAGCAGAGATTGTGGTCTCCCAGACCTAGCTTCCCTTGGATATTAAGTTTCCTCATCTTAGGGAGGTCTCCCACCCCTAACTTTCTGTCTTTATATTTGCAACCCCAAAGCTTAGCACAATAACTTAATTATAGAAAGATTAATAAATACACTTTAATTAAGCTAATAAAGATATCTTTGTTCATTTAATTACTTTTAAACATAAATATTCATGTACTAATTCTGCCATAAAGTACTGTTAAATAGCTAAATAGGAATGGATTCAACTTGCAAATTATGAATTTTCTTACCTGATTCCTTTGATAACAAAAATTGCAAGCCCACAGTTTTGCTCGGTAATCCACTTGACTTTTTTTTTAAAAGATAAGAAATGGTATAAAATTATTTATTTAGTAGTACTTCACTTATGTGAATGTTTTACATTAGTAAAATTATTTTTATAATTTTCAAAAGCATTTTTCAAATCATCAGAATAAAAATATTTCTATATTCAAAAAATAAAAACAATAGAATCTGCTAACAAGGTGATTTTTTTTAAGAAAAAACAAGTGTTTAATTTCATATTCCACTAGACACCTAAATCGCATTCTATATAGAATAGAACTCATGTAAAACAACTTGTATAAAAATAAGACATATAGACATTTTTAATTATCATAGTTCCTCAAATTTAATATTGGCTATTACATATTGAGCTGAATCTAAAGGAACCATACCTAAGTAAGATAACACATAAAATCAACAATTTCTCTAAATGATAAACAGTTTGTTTAAATGGAAAGAGTAATGTAGCAACTTTTCTGCCCTACATCAAATGCCAAATTAAATTAAAAGGGTAAACAAATCATAGATTGAGAGTTAGAAGGGCCCTCAGAAGGTATCTAATCCACCTCCTCATTTTACAAATTAGATTCAGAAAATTGAAGTTACATTATGCAGAAAATAAAGAAAATAAATTAGTCACAACTAATAAAGCACGGGAGCTTTGAGTCACAATTAATAAAGCACGGGAGCTTTGAGCTCAGAAAATAGAGCACTGAGCCTAGAGTCAAGAAGAACCAAGTTCAAATCTGGCCTCAGATACTTACTGTATGACCTTCAGCAAGTCACTTAACATGTTTGCCTTAATCCACTGGAGAAGGAAATGACAAAACACTCTAGTATCTTTGCCAAGAAAATTCCATGACCAGTATTGGCATGCTATGGTACACAGGGTCAAAAAGTCAGACACAATTGAGCAACAATTTTCTGACAACTAAAGTAGTTTTACAAAATCAAATTTTTGTTGATAAGATGATACATTCCCTTCTCTCAGTAAGGATATGAATTATATGGCTATGGAATACAATATATATTATGAAACAAGTCTGCTAAGTCAGCTTGATTAGTTTGAAAGTTCTTCTTGTTCACAAGAATTAAACAATCAACAAGCATTTATTAAATAGTTACTTGGTGCAAGGCACTGTGGATACAAAGACAAATGCAAAACAGTCCCTCCCCTTAAGGAACTTACATTCTAGTATAAAGAGACACATAAGTACACATGTACACATAACTATATATAAAGCAGACAGAAGCTGATTTTGGAGGTAAGGCACTAGTAGCAGGCAGGATCAGGAAAAGCAGCATGTAGAAGCTTGAGCTTGAGAAGAACTGTACCTTAAAGGAAATTAGGAATTATAAGATATCAAGGTGAGAAGGGATGGCACTTCAGGCATGGAGGGGATAGTTAATACAAAGGTACTACTAACATTGATAATGGAGTACCATGGACAAGGAACAATGAGTAGATCAGCTGCATAGATCACAGTGCAGATCACAGATCAGGGCAGTAACAAATAAGATTGGAAAGGCAGTATGAGGTTGAGCTTTTACATTTAAAAGGTCTTTACATGTTCAACTCAAAAAGGGGCTAATAAAAAGTTATAGATAAATGACTGTGAAATAAAAATAAAAAGTAACAAAAAAAATAATCAATCAAAAAATATTTTTAAGTGCTTATTGTGTGCCAGGCACTGTGGTAAGCACTGAGGATCAAAAATAGGCAAAAAACAATCTTTGTTCTCCCTTAGCTCACAAGCTAATCTTATTTATAAGACTTATCTCCAAAGAGTCTCATATATTGCAAAGAGTAAATGCTTAAAAACAAAGTAAAGAAGTAAAAAAGGAAGGAGGGGGAAAGAGAGTCCCTGACTAAAGAAAAAGTTAAGAAAAAGATAGCTGAATGTTATAATATCTAGTAATTATTATACTAGTCTGGTGAAAAGCAATCAACAGTAATTAAGTCTGGACAGATATTTCAATCCCTCGAGGGCTTAAAAACCTAATTACAATTCAAAAATGAATTATATAATAACATTATAATCAAGGTCTGAATGTGAAGTATGACTATTAAGTAATGACATTTTTTCTATTATAAATTTTAAAATTCATCCAAATCAATGTTGTTTTCTAAATATTTAATCTCAAGCTCCAAGGAAAAACTTCTGATTTTACCACAGGGAGTGGCTGAACACTCCAAAAAAAGGAACTCTTTGAACAGTGAAGACAGACTTATTATTACTAGCTTGTTTAACCACCTTATTCACTACATATGTATCTGCAGAATTCAAGTTACTTTGAAATCTGCCTTCAAAAAGACAAAGATCAGTCAGAACCAATGAAGTGATTCTAAATACTGGGTTGAAGACTGAATCCAAAATTTTAAATGTTTGTATAATGTAGAGTTTGTGGAAAAAATGCTTGCAAATCCTTCCCAGGTAACCACTTTGAAAAACACAATACTCACTTAGGAATATAAGTTTTTATGTGTCTATTTTTTAAAATTACTCATTTTTTTAAATGTTTATATATCCTATATGATGTGGTTAGATTAAACTGATTCATATATGGTATGGTTAAATAAAATAGGCAAGTTATCATTTAGTTCTTTGAAAGTTGCTAAAAACATTATCCAGAATACTGGTTTTTAACTATTTTTAGTGACAAAAAACATTTTTACTATAGGAAGGGATCAGAAATTTTAGATTTAAATCTAGAGAACCTGAGCTTCTATGAGAATCTCCAACATCCTACAGCAACAATAGTGCCATCTAACATAGGCATACCAACATAATAAATGCAGTATTTTGAAAAGTTTAATCAATTGTGTTTTATGGCTGAACCTGAAAAACTTAATTATTAAATTGATAATAAATACTATATTTATTGCAATAAATTCTCATATGAGGGCCTATGGTATTACAATACTACTCTTCAAATTAGAATGATGCTTTTGAAAACTTTAAAACATAACAGATTTTTTGACTAATTTAATTCAAGATTAATTTCATACTATAAGAAAAAAATGATTAACTGCTTTTTGCTTAAGGAAAAAAAAAAAGAACCTACCATAAAGGATTTAAAACTGCTCGACATGTGGATCTGCTGCAGAGGACAGGTTCATACTGAATAGGAGGTAAATCAGGTCTCTCTTTCAGTGGAGTAAATAGGGATGCCACAGGAACAACCATTCTTGTAGCTTCAAGACGACTTGAAGGCCAAACATTCCAACTAAATCGAACTCCATCTCGATCTTCATTTTGCTGGATGAATTCCAAGAAGGTCGTCATTGTAAATGTTATTTATTTCTGTAACAAAATGGTAAAATTCAGGCACTATTTTAAAAGGCAGATTATTCAACATGTATGGTTTTCAAAAAAATTTATTAATTAAAAATCATGAAATAAAAATGAATGAAGAGGGGAAAAAATAATTCCTAGTTTACAAAACTAACAACTCAATAGTTGTAATTCCTTATTGAATTATATGTTGTTTTTTTTTAAGTAAGCAGTATAGGTTAGATATTGACAATTTTATGTGCAATGTTTTTCTATTCTGCTTTGGAAATGCTTATTTTTTTTTCTAGCATTCATTAAATTCAGAAGTTTTAAATTTTAGAAGCATTTAAATATAAAAAAAACAAAATAATAAAATAAACTTGTAATTTTAAATCAGTGGAATACATAGATAAAGTATCTTTTTCTAAAAGTAAAATTTCTTAAAAAAAAAACTATGGTCAAAGGATATAGTCAATTTCCAAAGGAAGTAAGTCAACCTATAAATAGCCACATGAAGAAAAATTTATTCAAATTAGTAATAATCAGAGAAATGAAAATTAAAGCTATTCTAAGATTCTACCTCAAACCCATGAGATTGGTAAAGTTGTCAAAAAAAAGAAAGCAACAAATGCTAGAAGAAGAAAACAGATATACTGATGTAGGTGTCAGACTCACTATCCAAACCAGATTAAATGAAACTGGGAAATGTTTACCAAAAATAAGAATAATAAAATAAATTATAGATAATTTAATTTGTAGTTTTCTATGTCAACATTTGGCCTTATTTTATTTATCATGCTATTTCTATTTTGAGTGTGATACCACTGTATCAATGCATTATTGATGAATTATGGAATTATGAACTGGTCCAGCCACTCTAGAAATTTGGAACTATGTCAAAAAAAAAAAAGTCACTAAATTGTGCATTCCCTTTGAGTCAGAAATGGCACTAGTAATGATATCAAATAATAAGAAAGGGACTCATCTACATATAAATATTTATAACAGTTCTTTTTGCAGTAGCAAAGAACTGGAAACTTAATCAAACCTATCAATTGGGCTAAACAAATTATAGTATATGCATGTAATGGAATGCTGGAAGAAATAACAGAAGTTATTAACAGAGAAACCTAGGAAAATGTATATGAACTGATACAGAACAAAATGAGCAGGAAGAGAACAACTTAAAAAGTAGCAGCGTATAAGAACTCTGATCAATACAATCAATGATTATCCCCGGTTGCAGAGGACTCAAATCATGCTATGCAACTCCTAACAGAGAATAACCGATTCAAGGTACAGAATGCTGCATTTACTTTGGAAAATGATCAATTTGAGGGACTGTTTTGCTTGAATGTACACATTTGTCACAAAGGTTTTCCTTTTCTTTTTTTTTTTTCCATTGGAGAGAAAGGTGAAAAGGGGAGTAAATAAAATTTTTGCTTATTAAAAAACTCAAATATAGTATTTCAATATATATTTTAACAGTTTATTACCAAATAATGTGGAAGTAATATCATATTGTGCATGAAGTGCTAGCTGGATTTGCGATCAAGAGGTTTCAAATTCCCTGGATTCAAATTCCACTTTTGAGACTTTACTAGCAGTATAAATCATTTAATTTCTCAGTTTCTTCTTTTGTAAAATGAGAGTTGTAAACTCCAAAGATTACTGCTAAGGTTCCTTTTGGCTACAAAGGTCCTATAATCATATCATATTTTTCACTAAAGTTCTACTAACATATCATGGAATGGAGATGGCCCTGATCTCTTAAATTTAAATATCCAAAAAGCTATGATAGATGCTATCAAGCTGAAAAGATTAATAACTATAAGTCTGCTTATCAAAGATCTTCCAAGCAAAGTACTGAGAGACTCACCAACAGACTGACGAAAGGATAAATCATTTGGGAGCTATGGCAACACTCAAACCAATAGTCTGTTATTAGTAGAGAGATCTCACAATAATGAAACTGCAAGTCTTCAAAGAGCTAAGCCAAATGTGTCATGGATTATTCTTCCCATAGTATAAGTTTTAGTATTCCAACATTTACATACTTATGAAATGACTAATAAAATTGTTCTTAGTCCTGGACTACATTCTAACATAACAGTTCCTTCTACACAGATATGGCTTTTCACTAGCAAAGTCTCTGCCCTAAAGGAGTTTACATCCATTAGGGAAAATAATACATGCATTAGTATATAGAAAATATATGCAAAGCAAATATAAGTTAAATTTTCAGGAGGAGGAACCAACAATTGGAAGCATAAGGAAAAATTTAATGTAGAAAGTTTTGCTTGAGAAGGAAAACAAGAAATTCTAAAAATCAAGTGGGAGAGTATATTCCAGGTATATTAATTAGCTGCTAGTTTAAAGGTTAAAAAATAGATCAAAGATCAAAATTCAATTATAACTTTCCTTCTAATTGGTCTTCCTGATTCAAATCTCTCTCATGACAATAAACAATCTTGCCAGATCACTCCTTTCTCCATAAATTCCAAATGGCTCCCTAATCTGGAATCCAAGAACTTAAAAAAAAGTTATGAAAACAATATTTTATAATTTTATAATTGATTTTCTTTAATACTTTATGTACTTCGTTTTATATATTTAAAACATTATTGTTATGAGGTCAATAGGCTTGGCTTCACTAGACTTGTCAAATTGGTCCATATCAGAAAGTTAAGAACCTCTATTCTAAAGTCTTATTTAATACCTCTAGCATTTAAGGAGTTTTCACAGCCTGGCTCAAACATACTTTTCTAGTTTATTTATACATTATTCCTCTTTACATACTCTATGATCCAATTGGAGCAGCTAGGTGGCCCAGTGGAGAGTACAGGGCCTAGAGTCAAGAAGACCAGAATTGAAATTTGCCTCAGACACTTACTGGCTGTGTGACCCTAGGCAAATCATTTAACCCTGTTTGCCTCAGTCTCCTCATCTATAAAACAATCTAGAGAAGTAAACAGAAAACTACTCCAATATCTTTACCAAGAAAAATCCCAAATGGGATCATGGAAAATCTGGCACAACTCAAAAATGACTCAACAACAAAAATAATCCAATTAAATTGGCTTTTTTGCTACTTCTCACCCATCTCTGTCCTTTGCACTCACTGTCCTCATACATCTTCATTCCCTCCTCACTTCTGCCTCTTAGAATGTCTAGATTTACTCAAACTTAAGTTTAAACACCATCTCCATCTCCATAGAAGTTATCTTATATATAATTTTATAAAACATAAGCTCCATGAGCACAGAAACTTTCATTTTTGTTATTATATCTCCAGCATATAACACAATGCCTGGCATACAATAGCATTTAATAAATTGTCAGTGGCTGATAGATTAACTGTATGACATTAAGCATGTTAAGTTACCATCATCTCTAGGACTGTTTTCTCATCAGCAAAATGAGGGGAAAAGAAGGGAAGGGCAAGAATTTGAACTAAAAATATCTAATATTAACTAAATAATAATTTAAAAAGAACTGTTTCTCTCTCCAATCCATCCTTTCCATATACTGGTCAAAATGATCTTCCTAACATACAGGTCATATCATTTAATAAGCTGAAATGACTCCTTATTATCTACAGAAATACAAATACCTCAGCCTAGCACTGAAGGTACTCCATAATCTAATTTTAATCTACAATAGTGTGTAAAATAACTGGGACTAATGAGAATAAGTAAAATAATTAATTTTATTGCCTTATAAAATTATGCTTGGGGTGACTAGGCGGCGCAGTGGGTAAAGCACCAGCCCTGAAGTCAGGAGGACATGAGTTCAAATCTGGTCTCAGAAATTTAACACTTCCTAGCTGTGTGACCCTGGGCAAGTCACTTAACCCCAATTGCCTCAGACAAATAAAAAAAAAATTATGCTTACAACTTTTTACATCTTCAAAAAAAATTTAATATGCAATATGTACCTTCTTTTGTTCTATTTTTACATCATTTAGACAGTTCACAAGACTGACATTTTTAATTTTTTCCACATATATCAAATATTAAGCAAAGATGTGACAAATAATCCATTTTTTTCCAAGCCTAGCTTTGATTACAGTCAAATAGTTTTCAATCAGTTTAATTCAGTTTAAATCAGGCAAAATCAGATCACTAAAATAATTTTCTCTCCACCTCTTAAATAAATTTCTTAATATTTCATGACACATGGCATAGTAAAAGGCCATGCTGATGGCATTCCACTTTCACTGGGGAATTTCTGTAATTCTAGAACAATTTTGCTTCTTCATATTCCAACATAATTTATTAGAGTCAATGAAGTTAAGATTTCTTGGTCCTTGGAAAGTAAAAATTCTTCAAAATATCTTGAAGAATTACACTATTTATGAAGATGGGCAGATCTTATGGAATCATCTGGACTCCTAAAAAAACAATTTTGGTACAGCCTTGAATGAAAAAGTGAGTTTCTTCAGTAAAAATTAACTTTTCCCAATCTTTGATATTTCAGCATTTGAACTATCTTATAATCTTATAAAAATCATTCTTTATTGATAGCAGCAGTTCACACCTGTTTTATTTTACTAATCTTCTTGTTTTTCTAATTTAAAGAAGCCTGTATCCCTTTAAGAGATTCAGCTTTTCTTTCTGAGAATTACTTAAGGTGCCTCACAGTAGTTCTTAGTTTTACTATTTTGTTTTGTTTTTTTAATTTTCAACCACACTTGCCTTTATACTGTAAAACCCATTCTATAGCATTATGAATTAAACTGATCCTTGAAATGACTGATTTACCCACACCAACGTCCACTGTAATATCTTTGAAAAACCATAACTTTTGCACATTTCCTTTGAGTAATAACTATTTTTGAAAACTATAGAATTTAGTGAACAACAATCAAAGCAACAAAAACATCTATATAGTATGAAATCTATCAACTGACAGGACAAACTAAAAATGGGGAAAATCAGGGAAATGAGCACAATCTGTTTTCATCTGGTCGAGATTGGACATAAAAGTCAGCCTAGTGTAACTAGCATGGCATAGGACAGGACCCTTGCTCTCACATTTGAATTTCTATCAAAATTGCCTATCCCAAGTAATTAGAACTCTACTTACTGTATCTTTCCAGCCTTATCTTAAATTATTTTTTCATATACTATCATCATGGAAAATTTGACATTTCATTTCTATCTCCCATGTCTGTGCACTGCACAATTTAATACTCTTCATCTCTGATCATCATCATCAGAATCATAGCTAACAATTATTTAGTACTTACTATGTATTAGGCATTGTGCTAATAAACACTTTACAATAATTATCTCATCTGATTCTCATAATATCCCTGGAAGGTAGGTGCTATTATTATGTCCATTTTAGAGATGAAAAAAACTGAGGCAAACCAGGATGACTTGTCCAGGATCATTCTAGTGATCAGCTATCTGAAGCTGGATTTGAATGGAGATCTTGCTGAATCTTCTTCAAAGCTCAATTCAAATGGCATCTTACTAGTTAGAGCCTTTCTCTGATTCCTTCTTCACCATGACTTCTCTATCTTTAAGATAACCTGAATTATGAATACATGTTGTTATAGGTAAGCTCCTCCAAGACAGGAATTCTTTTGTTTTTATCTTTGTATCCTTGGAGCAGGCACTTAATAAATGTCTGTTGCCAAATCAAATGAACTCTGGATTAGAATCCTGGCTTTGCTTTACTATATGTCACCTTGGGCAAGTCACTGAAACTTCTTGGTCCTGTTTCCTTAACTGTGAAATGAAAAGGTTGATTTCTCAACCAGATGATCTTTCAAACAACTTCCACCTCTCTTCTCTCTATATACCAGAGATTCTAAACTCTATGGTAAGTGATTTTATTTTTGTTAATGTTTTGATAATTGTACTTCAATATTATTGGTTTCTTTTGTAAATCTTATGTATTTTATTTTGAGCATTCAAAAACATTATTCTGAGAAAGAGGCCCATGTGTTTCAGCAGAATGTCAAGGGTCCATGACATACACAAAATTTCAAAATACCTACTTTGTTCTATCTTGCTTCCCATAGGTCCAATTATTTTCTCAATGCAAATGATTCTTAGTTCTTTTTGTCCAACCCTAATCTCTCTGGAGGGAGATCCAATCCCTCACCCAGTCTTGAACATCTCAAATTGTCCCATTCCACCTCATACCAAACAAGTCCAAAACAAAACTACTCTTTCCCACCAACCTTCATCTCTCTCAAATTTTCTTAATACTACCCAGAGTAACTTCCCAAGCAAATAGACTCAACTTAACTTCTCACTCAGAAATCTGCTGCAACATTTCTCCTAAACATCTCCTCTCCCCTCATGCAGCCCCAACTCTGGAAAAAGTCTTCAACACTTCTTACCTGCATTAATCTTCTAATTGTTGGTCTTTCAGCTTCAAGTCTCTGCTCATTCCAGCCTCTCTTCTACTGAGCTGACATAAAGAATTTCCAAAAGAAATTTGACTACATCACCCACTCTATTCAATAAACTCCAGTGTCTGTCTCCTCCAAGATTAAACACAATATTTGTTTAGCTTTTAAAGTGCTTCAAGATAGGCCCCTTCCTACCTTTTCAGTCAATTCCCCTGACACAGGACATTAGCCCTCTAGCCTTCTTGCTGTTCCTTTCCCTCAAAACATTCTTTTCTCCTTATTCTGCCTTTTCATAACTGTCCTCTAAGTTCTCCTCCTTAGCTTCTCGTTCCCTTAAGTCTAAGCTCAAATACTACATTCCACAGGCTCTTCCCGGTTCCAAATATTGCATAGTTACTTAAGTTTCTTCCTTAATTGAAGTGTAAGCTCCTTTAGAACAAGGGCTATTTTTGCTCTTTTTTGTATCCCTAGAGTTTAGTACAAAGCCAAACAAGTTATTTATTAAGCTTAGGAAATACTGGGGATACAAAAAGAAAGAAAAATGTAAGTCTTAACCAGATGAAATTCACAACCTAATTGAGACAATACAGCAACAACTAAATACGAAGTGGTTACGTCCCTAGCACTAAGTGGCATACTGTAAGTGCTTAATAAATATTAGCTGACTAATTATGGCTCTAAAATTCAATTATGAAATTGAATTCCCCTGTTGAAAAACAAAGACTCCGACTAGAAGTATGATATTTAAATCAGTATTTTCTCGCTGAATTAGTTCAAACAAATTCGGGGAGGGAGGGGGTTCCCATCCTGTGAAAAAGATCAAGAGATCAAATTTGTTCTTCATTAACAAATCAGATAATGATAGCGTTTCCAAAAAGCAGCATCTTTCACACCAATGCTGGGAGGCATTTCCCACCTTCCACAAAACCAGATAAATTTAGGACCATTTGGAAACCAATACACCATTCATCGTCCAGACGTGGATGGACTCCCCTCCCTTTGTTCCCTCCCTCCGTCCCTCAGCCCCCGCGGTCCCCCCAGGCTCCAAGTGACAGATCGCCAGGATACAAAGTCAAGCGACCCGGGAAAGGCGGGGCGGGGAGTTGGGCGCCGGGCTCGGCCCAGGCTGGGTCTGGGGCCGCTCGACTCTGTCTCCCGCCCCAAGCCGCCTTCAAAAAAAAACTGGTCCCAAGGCCCGGGCGAAGCTTCCTCGGGAGGGTGGGCTAGCGAGAGCAAAGGAGAGTTTCCAGCGGCCGCCAGGCCCTCTTCGGCTGCCGGAGGGCCCGCAGCGCTCCTCCACCGATCCTGGCTCAGAGACGCACCCGATGCCCACCAGCACAGCCTTGGCATCTAGACACACGCCCCTCCGTAAATAAGAGGGAGCGGGGTCCCAGGAATACAGGCTCCTACCTTGACTGCTGGGTCTACTCCGCGTCCGCTGCAGCCTCCTCCGCAACCTTAATCCAACTGCCCCACCCCCAAGACGGCGCGGGCGCCCCGCCCCCCTCGTCAGGGCAGAGTCTCAGGATTCAAGCAACATGGCTGGTGCAGCCTCTGCCACGTAGAGAGAAGGGGCGAGGCGGTGAAGGGAAGAACAGGGGAGAGTCCAATCCACTGTTTGCTGTCTCCAGATAGTCCTAATCTAAACTCCTAATCTACTCAATCGAGGAGCATTTTTTATGGCGCATATGTTGCAAGCTGGATGCTAGGGTACAAAGACAAACATGAGACAATCTCGTTCTGATGACAAGACAATAAATATGTACAAAAAATTTTAAAGTATATACGATATATAAATATATACAGATAATCAAAATAAATACAAGAGAATTAAGTAAAAGAAAGTTAAGGAGAATAGGCACTAACAATTTCGGGAATTGGAAGAGAGATTCTATGAAGTAGAAGTGAAGTGAGTTAAGTGGTATTAGTAGATAGTGCTGGAGTCAAGACTCTTCCTCCACATCCTAAGATGGTTTATTAGCTTGTGATCCTGGGTAAGTCATTTGACCTATTTAAATCTTATTTCCTTATCTGTAAAATGGAAATAATGGCACCTATCTCACAGGGTTATTATGAGGATCAAATGAGTTAATATGTACCAACCTTAAAACTCCCTATATTGTTCCAGACATGGGGGCCAGACTGTGTGAAGACATGGAAATTGGTGAAAGGAATTATTACCCCCTGTTTACTTGTGAACACTTTGGGCTCCAAGGAGGCAGAGAAAGAACATTAAGGAAAACTGATAAAAGTCTATGTGTAAACAGTTTGAGTTAAAATATGAGAACCGACAGAATTTAGAGTTTCCTGGTAGTTAATAACAGTTTTTAAAACTCAAGAAATCCATTTTAAGTCAGACATGAAGCCAAAAATCCTTCTATAGTCCCCAGTCACCTGATTTATAATTTCATCAGTTATAAACTTCAAAACTTTAAAAAAGTCAAGTACAAATGAGCTGACGGACCAAATGCCCCAAAGCTATCATATCTCAAGTCATCACTCTGCCTTTAAACATGTCTTCTTTCACAGAACATTCACTTGAAGGACAGTTCTCTATCCTAGGTCCAGAACAGTCTATTATCAGGAATTTATACAGGAGAAATTGTTTCTTCACAAGTGCATTTCTGTCAAACTATTTACATATAAAAGGGATACACAATACCTTACATAGGAAATGGAGTATTCTATGTGAGAAAGAGCAAGAGGAACTGATAAAGTACAGGAAGGAGAATGATGTAATTGTTGAAACTAAGACCTTAAATCTCAAAGAAGCTTGCACTTGATACAATCTGTATTTTACAGCTTTACAAATCTATATAAAATTTGTATAATATTTACAAATATGTATAAAATTGGTATAATATACAATGTGTATAAATTACAAATTGTTTTTCTAATAATAAATCACTGAGTTTATTCAGCAGTATAATGACAGTCAAATCTATACTTTAGGAAGCTCATTTTGACAGTTGAGTGAGAGTGAGGAAAGATTTTTAAACTACAGAAGGGAAGAAAATTTATATAGTACCTACTGCATGCTTTATCTCTTATTTTATTCTGAAGGCTTTTGCAATAATTCAGAAAAGAAGTGATGAAGACTTAGAATAATGTAATAGATATGTGATAGACAAAAAGAGTCTAGAAGTGAGAGATTTTGCCAACATAGAAGATTTCGCAGCTGTTTAGATATATAAGAAATGGGAGAATGAGAAGTCAGAAGTCATGGGAAGAATGGTGGTATCTTTGACAGAAATAAGGAAATTGGAAGAGGATGGTTTTGGGGAAAAGATCAGTTCTGCTCTGGAAATGTTAAGTTTGAGAGATCTATATGTTTTAAAATGCCAAATAGGCAACTGGTAATGGGAGAATATAACTCAGAAGAGAGAATAGGTCTAGATATATAAATGTGGGAAACATAATTAGAGGATGGTTAAATGTAAGGCAACTAATTGGGTCATCAAGAGAGAGAAAATTTAGGAAATGAAAAGGCAGAGCCTTGGGATATATCCACAGTTACAAGACTAGAAATATATGATCCAGCAAAAAAGGCTGGGAATGAAAAGTCAAACAGGTAGGAATAGAATCAAACAATAACAGTGTCAGTAAAATCAAAAGAGGAAAAGGAATGCAGCAGGAAAACATACTCAACAGTGTTAAGAATAGGGACTGAAAAAAAAACAATGGATTTGATAATTAAGAGAGCATTAGCAACATTAGAGCATCAGACCAAATTCCATTAAATAATGAGGTTAAAAGGCAGATTACCAACGGTTGAGAAGTAAGAAAAAAGAGAGTAAGTGAGGCAACAAAAATAAACAACTTTTTAAAGAGGTTGGCTGTGAAAGTAATGGGGAAATATCAAATAAGAATTTTTTTTAGGATGAGAGAAGCCTGACCACATTTTTAGGCAGCAAGGAATGAAAAAAACATTTCTTAAATGCCTAATATGTTCCAGGAACAGTGTTGGTCATTGGTGATACAGATACAATACTAAGATTGTTGTTCAGTTATTCAGTCATGTCAAGGCCTTCTATCCTCCACTATCCCTTAAAGTCTGTCTAAGTTCATGTTTCCCTGGTACTCTTTCTCATCTTATGCTGTTCCCCTTTTCCTTTTGCCTTCAATCTTTCTCAATATTAAAATCTTTTCCAGTGAATCCCATCAGTCCCTGCCTTCAGGGAATTTACATCCCAATGGGGAAATCCATTACATGGAGTATAGTAGTAGCCAAGGGAGAAAATTTTGGTTTAGGAAGTTGTGTCCTGGTTTCTAGAGCCCCCAAGTTGGGGTGGTTAAAACATAGTGGAGAAGTGATGAGGCAAAACTCCCAAGGATGGTGGAAATAAGGAATCTTTTTATTCCAAGGTCTTTTACCCTTATATACCTTAATACCTTATGCAACCAAAATAATATTGGGCATATGCTAAGTATATATACTGCTTGTGAGACCACATAAACAACTTGTTATTGTATGTAGATTGCCACCTGATATCATTCTGCTTAAATCGAAACACAGGTTGTCATGACCTCCTGACTTCTAAGGAAAGCCTAGAGCCCTTAGGGATGATAAGGAGTCTAACCCGACATTGTTAGCAGGTTCCCTCTGGGCTGAAGGGTCTCATACCTCACCCAGAGTTCCCCCACTATCTGTGGCCCTCTACAAGGAGCCACAGAGCAACTTATTGTCACATTCTTTCTAGAAGCAATCATAGAATTGATTTATTATACTCAAAGAGTTAGAAAAAAGAGGGGGGGAGATAGAGGAATTTAGAGGAGGGGGTAGAAAGTATAAATGCAATGACAGGGCTGATAGTAAGATGCACAAGTAAACCCATGTTTCCTAGGAGACAGCTGGTTGAGATGTGAAGAATGATCTCTAGATGGCTAGCTCATCTGACCATCAGTACAGTTTAGTCTCAGAGCAGACTTCCAAAACTGTGTTGGTTAATTCCCTAGAGAAAGAGAAGAAAGGACCATGGCCTCTAATCATATCCTTGAAGTGGCTGGCCCAAGTAAAGAAAAGACAGGAGCCACAAAACAAACTATAGGTACAAAGCAGGTGTAGGCTTTCTGGAGGACATCTTGACAAACAGCATTTTTTACAAAAGTTGCTTTCACTAATATGTCTCCCTGCCTTATTGGATTGTAAAGATTATGCATTGCCCATAATTCCCTATAGGGAAGTAAATAGGAAGTGAAAAGGAAAAGAAAAAAGGTGGGGAGCTGAAAGAAGGGAGGACAAATTGAGAAAGGTGTTGGTCAAAAGTAAAACATGTGAGGAAGGACAGGATGAAAGAAGATAAAAAAAAGCATAAATGGAAGGAAGAGGGGAAACAGGATGGAGGGAAATACACAGGAATGATAACTGTGAATGTGAATAGAATGAAGTCTCCAATAAAACAGAAGCAGATAGTAGAATGGATTAAAAACCAATATGCTAGAATATGTTGTTTATAAGAAACAAATTTGAAGCAGAGAAACACAGAGTAAAGGTAAAAGACTGGAGCAGAATATATTAGGTTTCAGTTGAAATTAAAAAAAAAAAAAAGCAAGGGTAGCAATTCTGATCTAAGACAAAGCAAATGTAAAATAGATTAAAGATTGACTGAGATAAGAAAACTATTACCTTGCTAAGAGGTACCATAGAAAATGAAGTAATAGCAACACTAAAACCATACCTGCACCAAGTAGAATAGCATCCAAACTCTTAGAAAAGAAGTGAGTTGCAGGGAAAAAAAAAAAAAAAAAAAAGACAATAAAACTATAGTTGTAAGGGATCTCAACCTTCCTCTCTCAGAACTAAATAAATCTAACCTCAAAATAAACAAGAAAGAAGTTAAAGAAATGAAATAGAATTTTAGAAACAGTAGATATGATAAACCTCTGAAGAAAATTGAATAGGGACAGAAAGGAATATACCTTTTTCTTCAAAGTACACTGCACTACACAAAAATAGACCATGTATTACAGCAAATAAAAACCTCACAATCAAATATAGAAAGTCAGAAATGTTAAATGCATCCTTTTTAGTTCATAATATAAAATCATAATAAAAATTATGTGCAATAAGAGGCCATGAAAAGATAGCCTGAAAATTAATTGGAAACTAAATAATCTAAAGAATGAGTGGGTCAAACAACAAATCATAGAAATAATCAGAAATTGCATCAAAGAGAGCTACAATAATGAAACTTCAAAACAAAGCATATGGGATGTGGCCAAAGCAGTTCTTTGGGCAATTTTATATCTCTAAATGCTTACTTGAATCAAATAGAGAAAGAAAAGATCAGTGATTTGGGTATGCAACTAAAACTGCTAGAAAAAGAACAAAGTAATGATCCCCAATTAAATGCCAAATTAGAAATTCTGAAAACCAAAATGAGAAATTAGTAAAACTAAAAGTGAGAAAACTATTGAATTAAAAAAACTAAGAACAGATTTTGTGGGAGGGGCAATACAATAAAACAGATAAACTTGTAGTTAATTTGTTTTTTTAAAAAAAGAATAAAAGCAAATTACCAGTATCAAAAAATGAAAAAGATGAATTCAACATCAATGAAGAAGCAATCAGAGCTATTTTGCCCAACTGTATGCTATTTGGAAAAATAGGCAAAGGAGTCCTACCAAATTCCTTTTATGGCTTAATATGGTGCTAATACTTAAACTAGGAAGAACCAAAACAGAAAGAAAATTATAGAACAATTTCCCTAATAAACATCGAAGCAAGAAATTTAAATAAAATTTTGGCAAAGAGATTGCAGCTATTTATCACCGGCATAATACAATATAACTTGGTGAATTTATATGAGGAATGCAGGACTGATTCAATAATAAGAAAACTGTTACCATAATTGACTATATCAATAAAAAAACTATCAAATCTCAATAGATGCAAAAAAAAAAAGCTTTTGACAAAATACAGTATCTATTCTTATTAAAAACACTAGAAATCATAAAAACAAATGAAGTTTTCTTAAATTATAAACAGTATTTATCAAAAATCATTAGCAAACATTGGATGTAATGGGAATAAACTCAAAACATTCTCAATAAGATCAGGGTGAAACAAGGATAGCCATTATCACCATTATTATTCAATATTGTACTGGAAATGTTAGCTTTAGAAATTAAAAAAAAGGAAAAGAAATTGAAGAATTAGAGTAGAAAGTGAGTAAACAAAGCTATTACTCTTTGCAAATGACATAATATACTAATCAACTAAAAACTACTTGAAATAATTAACTTTAGCAATATGAAATAAACCCAAATAAAACATCAAGATTTCTATATATGACCAAAAAGTCTATCAGCAAGATATAGAAAGGGAAATTCCATTTAAAATAACCATAGACAATATAAAATATCTGGGATTCTTCCTACCAAGGCAAACCTAGGAACTATATGACCACAATTACAAAACATTTTTGGTTAAGGACCACACCTAAGTGTGAAAGGGCAGGTGGATTCTCCAAAAGCCCCCACCACTGTGAATCATGACAACCCTGAAAGAATTGCAAATCAGCCTTTATTGACACAGATGTTGCTTGTGGATTGGGAATGAAATAAATTGGAGGCAAGAGAGAAGAGGAGAGAGGTCAGAGAATACAACTGTCTTTCAGTCTCCTTGTATCATTATCATCCTCTCATATGAAGAGATCCATTCTGCTGCTCTGAGTTGGATCCCCAGCAGTCATTGGCAGGTGGCTTCCATATCATCCAGCAGTCACTAGCAGGTTGTTCTGGTAACAACTTTTCACACAAATAAAGTCAGATCTAAACAACTGGAAAATTATCAGTTGTTCATGAGAAGGAAAAACAAATATAATAAAAATATATTCTACCTAAATTAATTTAACTATTCGCTGCCATACCAATCAAACTGCCAAAAAAATTATTTTATAGAGTTAGAAAAAACAATAACATTCATCTGGAAAAATAAAAGGTCAAGAATACCAAGGAAATTAATGGGGAAAAATGCAAAGGAAGGTTGCCTAGCCCTTACCATATCTAAAATTATTTTGTAAAGCAACAATCATAAAAACAATTTGGTTCTGGGCTAAGAAACAGAATGGTGTATAGGTTGGCACAAGACACTGTAAAATGGTATTGCAGAAATTAGGCATAGACTAACATCTCACACCTTATATCAAGATAAGGTCAAAATGGGTTCATGATTTAGACATAGAGGATGATAACACAAACAAATTAGAAGAGTAAGGAATAGTTTATCTGTCAGATCTATGGAGAAGGAAAGAATTTATTATCAAATTAGAGATAGAGAACATTACAAAATGCAAAATGGGTAATTTTGATTACATTAAATTAAAAAGGCTTTGCACAAACAAAATCAATTCAACCAAGATTGAAAGGGAAAAAAAAAGCTGGAAAATAATTTTTACAGTTAGTGTTTCTGATAAAGGCCTCATTTCTCAAATATATAGAAAACTTAATCAAATTTATAAGAATACAAGTCATTTCCTAATTGATAAATGGTCCAAAAATATGAACAGGAAGTTTTCAGATGAAGAAATGAAAGCTATATATAGTAATATGAAAAAAAAAATGTTCCAAATCACTATTGATTAGAGAAAACAAATTAAAACAACTCTGAGATACTACCCCATGTCCCTACTATGACAGAAAAGAAAAACAATAAATGTTGGAGAAGATATTGGAAAATTGGAGCACTAATGCATTGTTGGTGGAGTAGTGAACTGATCTAACTACTCTAGAGAGCAATTTGGAACTATGCCCATAGGGCAACCAAACTCTGCATACCTTTTGATTGAGCCACACTACTAAGTCTGTATCCCAAAGATGATTTTTAAAAAGTGAAAAGGGTCTACAGGTACAAAAATATTTATAGTAGCTCTTTTTATAGTGAAAAAGAATTGGAAATTGAACAGATGTCACATCAATTGAGGATGGTTGAACAAGTTGTAATATATTAATGTAATGGAATATTATTGTTATATAAGAAATCATTATTAAAGCAGATTTCAGAACCCTGGAAAAACTTGCATGAACTAAT
Organism: Sarcophilus harrisii; assembly: GCF_902635505.1. Taxonomy (NCBI): domain Eukaryota; kingdom Metazoa; phylum Chordata; class Mammalia; order Dasyuromorphia; family Dasyuridae; genus Sarcophilus; species Sarcophilus harrisii. The sequence goes on from NC_045427.1 coordinate 338,626,523, forward strand.
AATGCTCTAAGTATGCATACACAAGAGAACACTTTACACAATAATGGCAATATTTTGGCATTATCAACTATGATATTTTTTCTCAGAAAAACAATGATCCAAGACAATTCCAAAAGACTTGTGATGAAAAATACTATCCACATCCAGGAAAATAAGTATGGAGTCTGAATATCAATTGAAGCTTACTATTTTCACTGTTTTTGTGTTTTCATGTTTTCTTCCCCTTTTGTTCTGTCTTTTATCTCAATATGACTAATATGGAAACATGTTTAATATGATTGTACCCATACCATATAAGATTGCTTCCTCTCTTGGGCAGGGAGGGAAGGGAAGGAAAGAGTTGAAAACTTGGAACTCACAATCTTACAAAAATTAATATTGAAAAGCATCTTTACATATAATTGGAAAAAATAAAATGCCATTGAATAAAATTTAAAAGAAGAAAAGAATAGATCAGATGGGACTGGAAAGAAGCTAGAAGACAGGAGTCTAGTTAGAAAGTTATTACAAATATCTCGGGAAAGAGATGATGAAAGCCTAAACTAAAGTTACAACTACACAAAAAAGCTCATCCCCATCAATTATCAAATCTTACCTTTTCTCCCTTTATAATGTTTTTTATTCTTTCAGCTTTTTTGTGTAATTGTATATATCTTGTTCGTATATACTTGATTTCTTTAAGGACAGATACTTTCTTTTGCCTCACTTATATCCTAGATAGGTATTTAATAAATGTTTATTGATTGATTGTTTATTATTTGATTGACAGATAAACCAGGAAATCAACAACAGAAAACAAACTATAGACCAATATCACAAATGAATATCAATGCTCAAATTGTAAATATAATATTAGCAAAAAGGCTATAGCAAAGAAACTATATGAAAAAATCAAATGTTATAATCAAGTCAGATTTATACTAGAAATGGAGGGTTTGTTCAACATTAGAAAAACCATAAACACAATAAACCATATTAATTATAAGAACAAAAAAATCATATTAATTCAATAGATACAAATAAAGTTTTTAACAAGATACAATACCCATTTCTGTTTAAAAAAAATACTAAAAAACATAAAATAATATGTATCTAAAACCAAGAGTTAGCATTACATGTAATAGAAGAAAACTGGAGGTTTTCCACTAAAATCATAAGTGAAGCAAGGCAGCCCAATGTCACCATTCCTATTTAATACAGTACTAGAAATGCTAACTATTGAAATAAGATAAGAAAAAGAAACTGAGGGAACAAGCATGGGCACAGAGAAAATAAAATTACTTTTTTTTTGCAAAAGGTATGTTGGTTTACTTAGAGGACCTTAGAGAATTAACTAAAAGTTAATTGAAACAATTGAAACATCAGCAAAGTTACAGAATACATAATAAATCACCACAAAACATTAGCATTTTTATATATTACCAATAAAACCTAAAAGGAAGAGATCTGTATAAAATATTTAAAAGTCTACTTCTTAAGACACACAAGAATTATACTTCAACTTGTCAGCATGGATGCGGGTAGGGTAAGTGAGCTAGGTTTTCAAGGAGGATTAGGAATGATGCCATATTTGGACTATACTTATATAAAACATGTCAGCTCTTTGAAGGCAGGACTGTTTCAATTTTGTCTTTATATCTTCAGCACTTAGTAGGATGCCTAAA